>NC_138109.1:4352500-5627500 GCF_964146895.1 Miniopterus schreibersii | reverse complement strand
TGGTATAGCCTGTATTGCCGTTTGTTTTTTAATTTGACAGTATCTCTCTCTAAGCTTAAATACAACAAGACCAAAGAGAAATGGTCATCATTAAACCATTATTATATTATTGAAGTATTCCTAGTTATTATCAAAGCTAAATGGAAAAAAAAGTGTTTTTGCTATTGAAATTCTATAGTGATCTGACAATAATGGAAACGTAGAAGAGTCCTAGTTAATTGACGTAACTTCACAAGCCAAAATGGTATTCCTTGGAGAATCAAAGACATTCTGCTTGTAAGTTTAAACCAGAGGGTTTTTCCTTTATATTTGCTTCTAATTCTTTGTAGTGCTTGGAATTGTTTCTTTCACTAGCAATGCAATGAAGTATTGTTTATTCCACTGAAGTGACTTGAAGTGGCCTCTTGTGAGTTAGGTTCAGGTTAATGCTGAAAAACACACACAAAATAACAAAACACAGAGTTTACCACACCGATGTCTGCATTAAAGACTCTTAGACTACAGGAAGTTATGTAGATTTCCTCTGGTCAGCTGCTGTACCCCTGTGCCTTGCTGGTCCTTTGTAGACTTGCCTTAATGATTAGTACAAAAGACTGGGAGGAGGGGAAGCTGCCATGTGCTGGTGAACCTTAATGAAGATGCCCTCTGAGGCACAATGAAAGCAAGCACTTGTTCTGTACTGTCAGAGCCCGTTTTGGCCTTATGAGCAGTTTTCATAATTGTCCAGTTATGTCATCTTTCAGATTTTATAATCTGCTCTAGATACTTAGTTTGAAACACTCCAAGTTGTGAAATGTATTGTTTTCCTCCCATCATTACTGTAAAATCTTGTTCATGAACAATGGATTTCTCCTTCAATTTCTTTTTTTTTTTAAATGGTTGAAGAATGTCTTTGAGTGTAAGATCTACCTTATTAGAAAAGGAGAGTTTGTAATGTTAAAAAAATAAAGTCCTCATTCAATAAAAGCGGAAATCTTTTAAGAGTGTGATTTCTCTCTGACGTGGGTGGAGGGAAAAGAGAAACAGGGTGATGTGAATAGGCCTGATCTTGACTTAGTTTATTGCTTTGGCTTTTGAAGGTGATTGCAAACCAAGTCTTTTTTTTTTTAATTTGTACATGAACTTGATAAGCTTAAACTTTTGCTTTTGTTACCCTTTTCTATTTATTAAAATTCTATCTTAAATGGCATCATTAACCTCTACTTTATGCTACATTTTATTTAAAATTTTTCTAGTATAAGATGAATGAGGGGATAGCAAATATCACTTTCTGATTTCTTTGAGTTTACCTTAAACTAGGTTTTAAGGGTTTTTTTATTACTCTTGATACGAAGTTTTTAAAAATGAAAAGGCATACTTCCTTTCACATGGGTAGGAACTAAATTTCTGAAAAGCTTCGAGTAACTGTTTAGCTCTTCTTTTTTTTGCTTTAACCACTGCTTTTCTGCACCCAGAGTATTGGTGTTTTCCTAGAGGTGAAACAGTACAGAGTAGAAGATTTTTCTGGAGTGGACCATCAGTCTTATTGAACAATTGGACATGACATTTTTATATTGAAAAACACAATCATGCATTGTGATTAAAAAAAAACAAACCTGCAGGAGGTTTTTTCCTTATGAGTTTTTAAAATGAAATTTGGAGCTTAAGAAAAATGTTATGCTTGGATTGATTTGTTGCATGCCTCATTTTCTTTCCCTTCAGGTATTTTGTATTTTTTTGCTATTGGAGAAACTGATGGAAAAGTTACCAAGACCCAGCCACTGCTAGAGCGACACAGATGATTCCAGTGCAGTATGATCTGTGTAGTGATAGTTGCGTGCACAGGGTGAGAATGGGGAGAGCAGGAAAAGGTTTTCGAAGGAGCAAGCCCTGAGCCAAGAGCAGAGTCCCAGTGTACAACCGGCAATTTATCCAAATGACCAAGTGAAGAATGGCAGGGGAAGGGAGGAAGCATGTCAGGTCCAGGGAACTGGGAGTAGGTTGGGGTGGTCAGAACACCGGCTGTGTTGGGAGAGAAACGGTAAGAGGTAAGGGCAGCCGGGTGGACAGGGCCAAATCCTGGCATGTTAAGGAGTTGGGATTTTTTTTTTAACAAAATACCTTTTATTATTAATTATACAAAATCAAAACTCCAAGCAAGTCCTGCTTATAAGATCCGCTGACATATATTAAAATAACACTATATAATTAGTTTTCTTTAAAACTGAGTTAGTATATCATTTGTCTTTACTAATACCAAAAATAACCACAACCACAGTAATACTTGATAGCATTTTGATGGCTGATAATCCCTTCATTTCAGACAGCATCCAGTTAAAATATCAGTATAGCTTTCATTCATCAAAGAAAATATTTTATTCAAGTTCCCCAAACAAATTTGAGGAATTACAATGGGTTTGAATTGAAGAAAAAGGCCCAGTTAAAATAAGGAAAGCGTTTTCATCTGATGGAAGCTGAAATCAGTGTATACATTCTAATCAAAGATCTGTCCCAGGTGGCATTTGTCAACTTCTTAAAAGTGTACCAGGCCAAAGCCTTCACACCTTCACTGCTTTTACTTTGCTTTGCACCTTCCCTTTCTCTCGCTTTGCTTCAGCCTTTCCTTTGCCTCTGGTTCATCCATATGGGGCGCTGTCCATGCTCGTTTCTACAAGACTCTGTTTCTCTCAATATCAGTCTCCATTTTCATGTCATCTTTTTCATCTTTCCATACACTGGATTTTCTCTTCCAAATGTTTGGGAACCCCTACAGTTGCTCTCTCGCGAACATCTTTCATTAAAACATCAGTATCTACTTTAAGATTACTATTAAGTCTGCTAAGCTCCTTTGGGGCATTCTTTTCTCTTTCCAGCATGCATCTTCCTTTTCTACTTACTCCAAAGATTTTCATCATATTTTATCTGAAATGGTTCACCACTCACAGTCCACATGCTCACCACCAGGAGCTGGGGTTTTATCTTAAATGCTTTGGGAAGCTACCAAATGATTGTATACAGGGAGACTGCATTATTAGATTCACCATTTAGAACTGGCCAAAGTTTAGGTTGGGAGGAGGCAAGTTCAGAGGCCAGTACTCAAGTTGAGAAGTCACAGTATGAACTAAATGAGAAACTGCGCTTTCCAAACACAGGCAGGGAGAAAGGAGAGGCTCTGGTAGATTATTTGCAGGTAGGAACAACAGGTCAGTTCATGGGTGGGATAAACCCTGTGCATACAACCCATGAGCTGATGAAGGCTCTTGCTTGGATCATGGTCGGAAAGTAAAGTAGACGAGACCAAGATGGGACTAAGAGATTGGGAGAAAATAGGAGCTACTTAGGTCTAAGAAGAGGTGTGGGACCCCTAGAAGGATAGATCTGAGATTGTGTCTGCACAGTGCTACTGGTGGTGTGCAAATTGAGGTACTGACACAAACTGGGTCATCGATGTTTCCTGGCTATTGCGTGCTAATCTGCCATTAAAAGAAGGCAATATTAGCAAAAGGAGCCACACCTTGAATGTAAAAAAGCAGCCTAACCAGAAAACCCAGAACAGTGACGTTGATTTTACCTTAAATGACACCTCCTTCAGAGATGCCCTAATTGTGGCACCATCATCTCACACCAAGTGTATTGCAGTAGCCTCCTCACTTGTCTCTTTGCTTCTGTTCTTGACCCATATAACCCATTGTTCACATAGCAACAAGCATCCTCTTTTTAAAACAAAAATCGTATCATATCAAGGGCCTCCATTGGCTTCCCATTGCACTTTAAAATCTGAACTTACTTTATTTTTATTAAATGTATTGGGATAACATCAGTTAATAACATTATATAAATTTCAGGTGTACAACTTTCTAATACAACATTTGTATACTCTATTGTGTGTTTACCACTTGAAGCCTAGTCTCCTTCTGTCACCATATATTTGATCTCCTTTCCCCTGTTTGTCTTCCCCCCAACTCCCCTTTCCCCTCTGGTTACCACCAATCCGTTGTCTGTATCTGTGTAAAATCTGAACTTCTTACCGTAGCCTACAAGGCTTTTCATGTTTTGGCTTATTGCCTGTCTCTGAGTTCATCACTTATCATTCTCATATTGTAAGCACTTTGGACTTTTGTTCCTTCAACATGCCAAGTTCTCACCTCAGGGCTTTTGCACTTCCTCAGGACTGGAACCCTTTCTCATCATGCTTAACTTCTCTTTCAGATCTGTGCTCATGTACCACGTGCCACTTTTAATTCCCTGTTTTAAATTTAAAACTCACTGTTTTGAATTTCATTGATTTGAGAGAGAGAGAGGAAGGGGGGAGAGAGAGAGAGAGAGAAACATTGATTTGTTGTTCCACTTATCATTGGCTGATTCTTGTATGTGTCCTGACTGGAGATCCAGCCCACAATCTTGGCGTATCAGGACGACTCTCTAACCAACTGAGCTACCCGGCCAGGGCAACTCTCACTCTTTTAATACTGATAACCTAAAGTTGTCTCTGTACTTGTTTGGTTCTCCGTGAGAACGTAAACTCACCTGGAATGCTGTCTGGTTTGCTTCATCACCCATCCGAGTGACCCAGAAGAGTGGTTCTCAAACTGTAGTGTACATCAGAACTCCCAAGGGGGCTTATGAGAACACAGATTGATGGGGCCTGATTATTTGCATTTCTGTTAGTTCCCAGGTGATGCAGATTCTGCTGGATCAACAACCACCTTTGAGAACCGGTGGTCTCAAACAGGAATTCTCAAGCTTTTTGTAAAGGGCTATTTAGTAACTAGTTTAGGCTTGTGGGCCCCTTTGTTGCAAACACAACTCTATTGTTGTGGCAGAAAAGCAGCCATCGACAACAAGCAAAGGAATGGACTTGACTGTGTTCTGATAAAACTATGTTTACAAAACATAGGGCTGGATTTGGCTCTGGCCATAGTATACTGGCCCCTGGTCTAGAAGATGGTCACTTTAGAGGATCAGTACATGACTGTGTCTGAGCTGGAAGACAGATGGGAGTGATTCAGTGGTGAGTGACCTGGTGAAGTTCACAGAGTTGTGGGGGAGACAGCCATTAGACAGTGACACCAATAGTTATACAGTACATTTGTGGCAAATGACAGGGTGGACAATACAGGGTGCCCTGAAAGTTTACGGCAAGGAGCCTCAGGGAATGTAAGGCGGCCTTTCCTTGGCTCTCAACTGATGACCTTTTGTTTCACTGAGAAAAAGAAGCAATCGGGATGTACACCTGAAACTAATGTAATATTGTATGTCAACTGTAATTGAAAAATGATTTTAAAAAAGCAATCAGAAGACACCTTCCTTTTCTTCCCACTTCTAGTTCTGCAGGCATTCATACTCATACTTGGCCTTGCTCCTGTCTTAGCCCAGCCCTTGTTTCTACATCCCATCTGTCACCTTCTCAAGGACTTACTGTACATTTACCCCTTCTATTTTACATCATTTTCTCTACTGGATTATTCTTGTCACACACGTGCGTGGTTTCATTTCACCAGTTTCCAAAAGTCCCACGTTCCTGTGAGCTGTCACTCTGTTTCTCTGTTTCTTTTTATAGAAATTCTCCTTGAGAGAGTTTTCTGTATTTTCAGCTCGTCCACCTCCCTTGTTTCTTTATGTTGTGTCTTCTTCCTGTTCTTGCTTGAACTCACTCTAGTCAGACTCTTGTTCCCACCTTACCACTCTTACCAGGGTCCAAAGATAGTCACAGTGACAATTTCAGGGGTGTTTTCTCAGTCCTTGTCTTCCTAAGTCTGCCTGGCATTTGCCACAGTTGCCTGCTCCTTCCTTGGGACACTATTCACTTGGCTGCTCACTTTCCTCTGGCCCCACTGGCTGCTCCTTCATGGTCTCTGTGGTCACAGACATTGGCTATATCTGTACCTGTCTGTCCTCTCATGTATTTCTGTGGCTTTTCCTTTCATGCTCACACAGATGAGGGTGAAGATAACTCACGTGTATTGAGCCAATAAACTTTTGCCCTGCATTAGCTCATTGAATCCTCAGAGTGTCCTCTCTGTCAAGTAGGTATTGTCATCCCATCTTACATTCCCACAGTCACACACTGCTGAGTGGGGGTCCACGCCCTGTCTCAGGCAGGCAGTCTGTCTGCAGACCACTGCCCTGCCTCCTTCTGCTGACTCTCAGATGTACTATCCAGCCTGGACCTCTGCCCTGACCTCCAGACACAGACACAACTATGACCTGACATCCATGCAGCTAAGAGACACAACTATGACCTGACATCCATGCAGCTAACTGGCATCTCACATTTAAACTCTCTAAACCAGAGTAACTAGCTCAGGCCCAAAATGTAAGACACATCCTCAGTTTCTCCTTTCTTCTCACACCCCAGGATCATGTCATCAGTAGGTCACATTTCCTCTGTCTATAAATCGTGTCCCATCTCCATTCTCTTTTTGCCACCTTTGCTGCTGAGGCCCTGGAACAGGCCACCACCATCTTCCTTGACATTACTGAGAGCCTCATGACTTCCGTCCTTGCTTCCAAGCCCCCAGACTGTTCTCCATGGAAAGTGGTATTTTTAAAACATATGCTAGAACATACTACTTTCCAGCTCTAAGCCACCCAAAGGCTTCCCTTAGAATGAAATCCATAGTCCTTACCATAGTAAGGTCCTCCATCACCCAGATCCTATCTGACTACTACTTAGCTGCCTGTCTGACCCTTTCCTCTCGCCCACTCCATCCACAGGTTTTCCTGCTGCTCCTTATACACGCCAGGCTGCTTTCCATTTCAGGACCATTGTACTTTTAGTTCTACTTTGATTGGAATAATACCCCTGCCCCAAATCTCAGCATGCTGGCTTAGATCTCTCAGAGACCTTTCCTGACCCCCTAATCTATAAGTCGTCTCCCATTCTCCGTATTAAACCCTAACATCTACCTTTCTTCGTAGTACTTCTCTGTGCTGAAATCACAGTGTACTGAGTCTGTTCACTGTTTATTGTCTCTCCCCCTAACCACTGTATTCCTAGCATCTGACGCACAGTAGGAGTGGAAAAGGTATTTGTTTATTGACTGAGTGGATGCATGGATGGTGGTTAAAGGAGAGTGTTCTTGGATTCTGGGTGTCTAGGATCAAATCCCATTTCCACTACCTGCTGACTCTGATCTTTGGAAAGTTACTTAATTCCTTTAAGTCTCTTTTTCCTTTAACATGAGGATAACAATAGTACCATCTTCATAGTACTTCATAGTATAAATCTATTTCATACCACTGAGTTGTATGCTAAAAATGGTTAAGATGATAAATTTTGTGTTATGTGTATTTTATTTACAACAATAAAATAATGGAGGGAAATAAAAAACAAAAAAATCCTCAAGATATTAACATTTTTCTCACGTGATGATTTCTAGGTAAACCAGTCTTTCTCCTTTTGCTTAAAGAATCCCATATAACATATAGGGGTTCTGTTTAGGGGACCCCTCTTTTATTTTGAAAGAACTCAAACCTACTGGGAATCTGGGGAAAAAATAGTACAATAAACCTTGTATACCCATATGTATATAATTTCCCAAATCATTTGAGAGTAAGGTAGAGACACCATGACAGTTTAATCCTAAGTACTTCTGTGTGTATCTCCTAAAATTGAGGCTATCTTCTTGATATCATTGTCCCAAGAAATTTAAGATTGATTCAATATCATGTAATATATAATTTATTTTCAAATTTTCCTAATTGTCTATAAAATATGTCAGAAGCGTGAGAGAGAGAGTGTGTGTGTGTGTGTTTTAATTCAAGAGCCAGTCAAGGTTTATATATTGCATTTGGTTTTCATGTTTATTTTATCTTTCATTATATTGATATTTTTGAAAAGTCTAGGCCCCATTCTCATTTGTCGGGTTTTTTCTTCAAAATTAAATTTAGGTTAAATGTTTTTTGTAAGAATGCTGTAATTGTGGCGTTGTGTACTTCTATTGCATCACATCAGTAGACATAACATGCCAATTTGTTCTGTTATCAGTAACGTTAAAAGTTTAATATATTTAGTTAATGTGATGTTTCCCAGTTCTTTCTCTTTCTTATTAATAATATCTAGGGTGACACTTGGGATTGTGTGAATATTCTGTCTTCCGTCCAGCTTTCACTCAGTTGTTTTAGCATTTATTAGTAATCCTTGCCTGATCTGATTGCTACCTCTGGGGTTGCAGTATAATGATTTTCTAATTGTCATTCCCTCTGCATTTATTAACTGGCTCTTTTCTTTCTTTCGTTCTTTTGGCTAACAGGGGCTTTCCCTTTTTCTTTCCTTATTTCAGTATCACTCATAGAGTCTTTGTATACTAAGAATGGGCTATGTTCCTTTTCTGTTATTTTTATTGGCCAGTGGGAATCTGTGTCCTTTTGAAATGGCCCCATTGTTCTATGAGTACTCTGCTTTCTGGCACAAGATATTCCAGGCTCCCCTGTACTTTCCTTGTTCCAAACCTGGAATCAGTTATTTTCCCAAGGAATATTGGTTCCTTTTAGTGGGAAATGGTATTTAGAAACCAAGATCTGGGTGCTAGGTATACTTAGAAAAGTAAACTTTTTAACACATTGTCTGTCATTTTGATTGTTGATACATTTAAGAAGACTTTTTCATGTGTTTTGAAATGGTTCATCATTTGGTCCTTCCTGCAGTCCTGTGTGGTAGGCAGGTCAGATACTAAAATCTTCATTTTAAAGATGACAAAAGTGAGGTGTAGACAGGATTTAACTTTTCCAGAATTATAAGACTAGTAAGCATGTGCCAGGGGCAAAACCTAAGTCTTTTGCCTGCTAGTTTAATTTTAAAAAAGTGTACTCAGATATCTAATAAAGCTGTGCTGCTGGCGCTTGGTCACCGCCAGCTCCACTAGAGAGAGAAAGCTTCCTTTGTGAGAAGAAGTGATAAATGACCAGAGCCCTGAGAATACTTGCACCCTCCGTAGCATTCCGTTGGAGCCTTTCAGCCGTCCTTCATAACTGTAGCGTGGTGCGGTTGGTATGTGGCTGGAGGGCTCTGTTTGAAACAGTGCACAGTCAGACCTGAGCCCTCTGTCTCATGACAGCCCCATAAGGCCACGCCCAAGGAAGCAGGAAATCTGGGCAGTATACTTTAAAATGCTGTGCTTATGCTGTGATTCAGTATTTTGCTATGTCCAGGTCTCTTTTCTTAACCTTGTTTTATTTTAAAAAACACATACACAAAAAAACCCTGCCAGCCTTTTTCCACTAATACAAGGAACACTTTGAGACATTTTCTCCCAATCTGTCCCCACCATGTAATTTTAATACCTCAGATATGTGCGGTATCTGTTTACATACGGCGCATATGTCTGTGCTGTAATTTACACATAAAAAGGGTATTCTCCTGTTACTCCCCCAAGAACTACTTTCTGCTTACTTGGGGGTGAAACCCTCATTGGGAATGCATGGGGTGGATGGAGAAATGAAGGGTAAGTCTGATTTGTAGTATAACAGTAAATTTTGTAATATATAATATATTTTAATATAAAGAATCTTTATTGACTAAATGCAATCAGTAGATTATTTCAATCCTGATAGCACTGTGACCTTTTGGTTGCCTGAAGGCTGAAGTCATCCTCCAGCTACAAAGACGGTAATATTTCTTCCGCAGGGTTGGGGCTCAGAGCCTCAAGTCCTGATTCTTCTCATCCAAACAGCTGGATAGTTGGAGTTATTGCTGATGCTGGTGAATTTAATCTCTCCCAGTATTGTTTTTCTCTGGAATTGCTTGATGTGTAAAGGTGCCAGTTAAATGTATTTTAACATTTAAGGGGCACATGCATTTTTCCCTGAAAGTCCCTCCTTTCTCTACTACAACCTCAAGTAAAAAACTTGAACCCTGGCCAGGTAGCTCCATTGGTTGGAGCGTCTTCCCATACACCAAAGGTTGCGGGTTCGATTCCCAGGTCAGGGCACGTTTGGGAGGCAGCCAGCCAGTGCTTCTCTCTCACATCGATGTTTCTCTCTCTCTCCCCCTTCCTTGCTCTCTAAAAATTAATAAAAACATATCCTCAGTAAGGATTAAAAAAATAAAAGCTTGAATCTGAGGGAATAGAGACTACAGTTGCTTTTTTTTTTTTTTTTTAAGTATTTACCTATTACGGATTACCTTGTGTGCTTTGTGGGCTTTTCCCTAGTATTTATCTTTATGCCTGTCTCTTTTTTGTCGTTTGTTCCTCTCCTCCCTCCCTCCCTCTCCCCCTTCTCCCTCCCTCCCTTCCTCTCTCTCTCTCTCTCTCTCTCTCTCTCTCTTTCTCTCTCTCACTGTCTCTGCTTCCCCTGGCGTTTCTTCTTCCTTCCCGCTGACCACTCTCCTACATGTTGTCTCCTCTCTCTCCTTCAGGACTATGAGAGTAAATTGCAGGCCTTGCAGAAGCAGGTGGAGACTCGATCCCTGGCTGCGGAAACAACTGAAGAGGAAGAAGAGGAAGAAGAAGGTGAAACAGAGACTCACTTTCCTGTGTATACTTTTGGATCTATCTTATCACATTAGTCCCTTATCTGTAATCAGAGCTGGATTTGACCATAGTTGACCCTACCATTTATTGACATTGTACTGTGCCAATTTGAAGATGGTTTTTTAAAGATGCTCAATGCTGAGAATCCAGGCTGTATTCTATGAGGTGGGAGTGGGACTGTGATCCTCAGAACACAAGACTTCTGAGCAGTCTTCATATAAACCTCCTGGGCAGTTTACTTCTACTGCCCAATAGTACTGTACATACAGAGTCATATACATATATTACAGATAAGCACAGAGCTTAATCTTTGTTAATATACCTGTTCTATTTCCTGATTTATGGTTTATGTCAGCGATTTTCCAGCGAGGACTTTGGAACATATCAGTGTACATTAAATGTCCCTCTCTTAATTAGTCCAGAATTTTTTAGCTAAATTACGGCTCTGTTGCCTTATATTACAGTATAAACATTTGTCATATTTCACTTCTCCACTCAGCCTCTCAGTAATTTCAGGCTCCAATTTAACTTCAAAGCAACTCTTAATTTATATACTAAATTCTTTAAATACCTAGGTGAAATACAAGACCTTTCCCCTATACCAGAAATTACAATAGATGTATATGGCATTGTACAATATACTAGGGATTTTTCTATATTATAATCCAAACATTAGAGATATGTCTTTTTAAAAAAGGACAAGAAATATATTTCTTTGATGTGTTGTTTTAAAATAAGCAGTAGGATTTTTGGAAGTTTCCTGAAGTGTATATACTGCTTTCATAATATCCACAGAATTTACTAAGCTTTACTGAAAATAAGAAAACAAAAGCAGGTGAGTGGAGAGAAACAGGACAGCAGTGTCCCCGATAGGAGCTGAGGTAGTGGAGGGTGTACTTGCCGCTGGCTGCGAGGTCACCATTAGACACCCTTGGGTTGCTCTTTCAGCTCCTTGGACACAGCGGGAGGTCGAGCTGGCCCAGTGGGCCTTCCGGAAGTGGAAGTCTCACCAGTTTACTTCGTTAAGGGACTTGCTCTGGGGCAATGCAGTGTACCTGAAGGAGGCCAACGCCGTCAGTGTGGAACTGAAGAAGAAGGTGGGGGCAGAGCCGGGCCTGATTTGGGTCCCTGGCACTCATCTTGGACTAACCTTTCTTTCCCTTGGGTGAACTCGGCTGCTTTTTGCTCTGAAACAGGTTTATATGTGCCTTTGTTTAATATATGTGCCTGGAACATAGTAGGTACTAATTATATGTCTATTATGTGAAATTTTTAAAATAGCATGTTTTCTAGCTTATTTTATAAATATTTTATAAATATTCCTGACAAGAGCTAGAGAAGCATGTTAGTAGAAATATGCTTCTCTTGGGTTTCAGAAATTTTCAGTTTTCTTTTAGTTTTTACCATTAAATCTACACCTAAGTCGCATGTGCCCTCTCCTCTTCTTGGGCCTCAGAGGCAGTTTTGTGTAGGGGACAAGCACACGTGCTCTGCAGCCAGCCAGCCAGGTTCCAGTCCTAACAGCCTGTCCTCCACTCCTTCAGCTACAAAATGGGCTTGGCAGCAGTGCCTGCCTGCTAGCCAGGGATTTTGTGAGGGATGGACAGGTGGATGTTTTGTATGTCCCGCAGGTTAGCAGTGTCCCGACTACTAAGATTACAGTGAGGGGCAGTATTGAGTAGTAGGTAAGAACACAGACTGCCTGACTCGGGGAAAGTTTGTTTTCTCTTCCTGGGGCTGTGTTCTAGTTCTGTGAGAGGTGATAAGAAGTCTTCTTCATAATCTTGGCCACTGGCTCATTTTATAATTATTAATTACCCCTTCCTTCAAGTCGACTAAAGGAAGGCAGGGACTGTGCCTTTTTTTTCTTATAGCTATATGCTAGCATTTAATTAAATATTTGTTGGTGAAAATAATAAGGTGGTAGTGAGGAATAAATAACAGGGTGCACGCAAAGCACTTACCATATAGTAAACACTATTAAGAATAGTAGTTGTAATCCTCTGAATTTAAAATGGAAAACTGTGGCATGTTCCCCTCCACTCATCCATTAGTGAAAGGCTAGATAGAGATGCATTCTTGGGTTTTTGTTGTAATTTCTACAAAAGTCTTCATTCAGTTGACTAAAATACATATTACGATTTTATTTTCTGCAAAAACACTGTGCCAGGCTAGGAAAACAAAATCTTAAAATAATTGAAAATTAGGATTTTTCTCTCTGGTGAGTTTATATGTGGCTGGTTTTTTTCAGTTAATCACAAGCTATTTGTTTAGCATATACTATATGTTTGACTTCTTTTCCATCGGGCATGATTATATAACCTCGTCTCTGAAACTTATATGCTGAAAACAAAGGCCATTTGTCGATGGTTTGTTCTTTCCATTTAGGTGCAGTTTCAGTTTGTGCTGCTGACTGACACGTTGTACTCCCCTTTGCCTCCTGAATTACTTCCCACTGAGATGGAAAAATCTCATGAAGACAGGCCTTTCCCTCGTACAGTGGTGGCAGTAGAAGTCCAGGATCTGAAGAATGGAGCAACACATTATTGGTCATTGGAGAAACTCAAGTATGAAAACGTTATTCATAAAGCCAGTTGTTTTATTTAGGAACTAGTAGTGGGCTCAAGGGGGCCCCCTCAGACTCTCCTCTCTGAGATGTCGCTAGTACTTCCTTTTTTGTGCTTCCAAATGCTGTCACTGGCCAGTGATATTACTCTCCACCTGTTTTCTTTTAAGTGAATGAATCCCATTCAGCAGACACCTTTGTCATTTGTAGACTGGATTTAAATTTACCCTCCATAGACCGTCTTGTATTTTAAGTGTTCCTATTTTATGGTACCTATTTATGTCTTGGATCTAGTAATTGTTCACCTTTTCTGTCCTGGAACTCAGGATGACCAGTAATAAACAGGAAAGTTATAAGGTAGCTCCCTTTTCATTTAGTATGATGAGGTACTTTTCACTCTTTGAGTGTATTTGAGATGTCCTGCAACACTGAAGGACATGTCTCCTATGACTTGATAGAGGTTAGGTGGCCATTCTTGACTTTTGGTGGCTTATCTCTAGACTCAGACACATGATACTGTTTTGGTTTCTGTACTTTTGGCCTTCATTTTGTTTAGTATCATTAAATGGTGGGAGCAGATTTTTTTAAATTAATTTTGCATGAAACATACTTCCAAAGTGAAACTTTAATGCAATCTTGTGATATTAACCCAATGCCCTTTATGTTTACTATATAGGCAGAGGCTGGATTTGATGCGAGAGATGTATGACAGGGCAGGTGAGATGGCGTCCAGTACCCAAGATGAAAGCGAAACCACTATGACTGGCAGCGATCCATTCTATGATCGGTTCCATTGGTTCAAACTTGTAGGAAGGTATGTGATGATTTTAATTGATGTCTTTTTAAAAAATAATGAATGGTTTTATTTTAATTGTCTAAAACTTGAGCAAATTTTACAGAAAGTTAAAAGCAAAAGAGTATACAACAACATTTGTAACTGGTCCACTCATAGACAACCATTCTGTCATTTGGTATATTTCCCTTCAGGTTTTTTTCAATATGCCTATTTGTTTAAAGTCTCAAACTTTCAAACAAAGTAATTGTGAGAGCCTTCCCAGACTCTCAGCTCATTCACAATATGTCGTACAGTTGAAAAGGATAGATTTAAAAGAAAACCTGTATTCCACAGCTTAATATTGTAGTGTCACTTACAGCTTATCAGACTGCACCCTCTCCATGATCTGTGATGTCCTCACTTCTTTTAAAAAGCAGTTCATTTCACTTTAGTCCTTGCCAAGGGTGAATTAGTTGCACATCTTGGTAGTCCCCTTGAGCCTCTTTATTGTATACATACTTCCAACATTTAATGAAAACACATAGTGCCCTGTCAGTCCATATTGAGTCAAGTTCTTAAAGGTTTAGAATTTAAAAAGCAGAGATATGTAAGTTTTGAGCTTAATGATTTTAGAATTTAAATTATTTCTCAATTTCAAAAGCTTTCTGACAGTTTTAAAGGACCTGGATAAAAAGGAAGAGCTGAAGTCATAGTATTTTGAAAATGATGAAGTCTTTCCACTCCACTCTGATAGTGGAATGTTTTTAAAGAGATGAATTGGCCCAACACATTTACCCACACAAGGCACATCCTTGTTTTGCCATGTACCAGTTCATCCATTTTGTTTTCTGCTCCCAGATGACATGGAAATTGGAATAAAAAGTTAGACCTTATTATTTCACCTAATAATTGAGTGGCTCCTTTGAGGCCTGGCTGCTGATCTTTTGTGCATACCGGGGATAAAAGTGTTTCAGATTTACCTCGGATATTCTACTCATGTATTTCCTTTGCTTTCTCATTCTAAGGATCAGTCCTTGTTCCCTTTCACCTGAACCAGATGGATTATGCTTATTTTATCCTTTTGCTTTTCCACTTGCTTTTATTGTGTTGATTCCTCAGTGGGTTCTTTGCTGTTGGCACCTATAGCTTCCTGTTTAACCAACTATTCCTCTCTCCTTGGCTGTGTCAATCCACGACTTACCTGGTGTCTAGCTCCCCCATTTTCCATGGCTGTGTGAATGAGCGCCTTGCCGACCGCACACCCTCCCCCACTTTTTCCACGGCTGATTCCGACATCACTGAGCTGGCTGACGAGCAGCAAGATGAGATGGAGGATTTTGATGATGAGGCATTCGTGGATGACACCGGCTCTGACGCAGGGACGGAGGAGGGATCAGATCTCTTCAGTGACGGGCATGACCCGTTTTACGACCGATCCCCATGGTTCATTTTAGTGGGAAGGTTGGTGAGGTTACTGTGAGAAAGGCAAAAAGGGACCAGCTCTTGCTCTAAAGAGGCTCCTTGTGCAATTTTAGATGATCTTGCTTTAGCCAATTCAATTCATGACCTGCTGATCTGGCTAGAGGGAGTCCTCAGGCAGTGTTTGGGAGGTACTGGGTCTATTTGGTGCAGTACATGGCAATATGTGAAGGCTACACAGGAGACCCCTTGTCTTCAGTTGCCCAGTAATATTCTTCTGAAGGAGGAAACCCGAGATGAGAAAGTGATTAAAGCTAAGAGTCAAAGGTTACAGGGTTGGAGAATGGTATTGTGGTCTAATGTTTCCTTTTTTATAGGAATGCAAGCAAGGAAACATAGGTGACAACTTGAGAAAGAGAGCAGAGTAAGCCCAAGGTTAGGCAGGAATCAAGAGGCATCAGCAGGAATCAAGAGGACAAAAGTGGAATCAGGAGTAGTTTTAGGTTTTACTTTTTGCTTAGTCTAGGAGTCCAAAAAAGAATCAAGAACACAAAGTTTCCTTTTTGTCTAAAACAGATGCTTTTCTTTGGCAGTTTCACTGAGCCTATCTATAGATCTTTGGCTTCTGCTAAACTTTTACCTATAGTCTTTGTGATGATGAATCTCAAAAAATTATCTTTTGCCACCATCAACAATGGATATTTGTTCACCAGTACATGAAATTGCTTTGTGTTTAGCTCACCAAACTGAGCTGAGGCATTGTCTCTGGCTCCATCTGTCAGTGATGCAGAACTCCCCTGCACATGTTCTTAATACTGGTGTCTTTGTCTATATCCAGTCTTCACACTGAAGTAATTTTAATCACAAATTCAACACAGCAGCACTCACTGGATTAACCAAAAAGTGTGTCCAGGTTTTAAGGTATTAAGTTTAACTTTAATGGTTGATTACAACCACACATTGTTAAACCCTTTTAAAATAAGGGGATTGTGTCAGTGTTAAATGGATAAGCACCAGTTATCTACAAATTAAAGTGCAGTGAGTCTCCTGACCCAGTAGAAGCATAAGGTTCTAACACTTAGCTTATAGTGTGGTGCTTGTACCTGCTGAGGACTAAATAAATAATGTAGAAGATGATCCCTGTTATGGAAAGGGGGGAAATAAAAGGTTTTTTTATAGAAATGAAAGCCTCAATTATGACTATGGGTAGTAATATTACTCAGGGTTTTACAATGGTGAGGAGACATTTATTCAGTTTTTCCATGAATAAAGGGATTATATAGCCAGGAACCTTGTTTTCTACTGGTGTATTGTCAGGAATAGATGCTTAGAGTTTCAGAGAAGCTGATTTATATTACAGTTGAGAAAGGTAATTCTGTGTACAAATAATGGACCATGATGCTTTCTTTACTTTATGGCTGTGCATGTCCTTCAGCACATTCCCATCCTTCAGTAAGAGGGTCAGAAGTTAGAACCAAGCTTTTGTCCGTAAATTGCTTGGTCCTGGTGCCAGTTGCGCAGCTTCTAACGCTGCTCACTTAAGTCCTGCACCACCGCACAGTGACAAATGGGAAGAACATGGACCTCACTGTCAGGAGGAGCCAGTCCCAACTTCGGACAGGCTACTGAAACTGAGGCCTGTTGGGTTCTCAAGTGTAAAACGAAGAGTTAGGTAGGGAAAAAAGAGCCTTAAGAATCTTTTTTAACTTTCAGATTCTGTCATCCACACTGGCAAAATGGACCTCCTGGTTAAGAGTTCTACCCAGAAGCGTTTGTATTTTGAATCAGTTATATAGAAAACTTAAGTCAGAATCCCACTTAATGTGGAAATTTACTGGCTTAAGATAAAAATAGTATTTTCTCTCTAGTTTTATTCATTTTAATCATATCAGAGTTAAGTGTAGATATAAAGCAATCAACTCTACTTTGATTTTGAAATAAAATATTTATGGAGCTATGGCTCAGGAATTGACCTTTTCATTTGTTTGGATTCCCAGGTTCTAAAACTAACTTTGGCTTGCAGGGAAGAGGTTAGCGGAGGAGGTGAAATCATAGCAGTCAGTAAAGTGAAGGGTAGCTCTTTATTTTCTCTCGACTGCATGTCTCATCTACAAACACTTCATAATAGTGGAGCATCACCTAGTTATAGTGTGGTCATTGTACATGCATGAGGAGTAACTTCTTTCCTGTCCTGTGATTCACAGGATTGGGTTTCTCTGTTAGCATGTAATTGCAAATACAATTCACTTGTAAAAATTTCCAGTTTCTTGTGAAATTCCATTTGTAAGTTTTGTTCCTTGGCAGCCTCTGGTGAATTTTTACATGAAAATTAAAAGAGCTTGTCCCTTTAGCTATTCTCTTATGGCATGCTGGGGTGTTCTGAACCATCCATCATAATTTGGGATGGCATGTAAAATATTTAAGCTACTTTTCTGGGTTCAAAGGGGACAAAAGATGGTTATTCTGTGACTGACATTCTTTCTATAACTAGGACCATAATCATGCTGATTTTTCTTGTCTTTGTGTTGACAAAATTTGTTTCCCTTTTTGATGTAGCTTCACAGAACTTTCTGCTAATACAGCCTCCACCTCTTTCCCTCTTTCACCCCTTTCTCCTTCAGTCTGCTAGGTCAGGGATGTGGAGTAACTATTAAAATTCCAGTTTAGGACCTTCAGAGGAGAGTCATACAGCATTGATACCCCCGCCACTACCGTGGACTTACAGAGTTCTTTCTAAAAGGAGACGTCTGTGCCAGTGCTTCTGTTCTCCCACATTTACCATGGCCATTGCCATAGGCAGGAAGGAGAGTCTTCTCTCTAATGTGTGCTCAAACAGTACTTTATTGTAATGTGCATATGAACATGGTATGCTGTGCCTTCAGGTGGTAAGCGTTTTTAAAATTAAAAACAGGTTCCTGTTTTTGAATAGCTATTTTTAAGTATAAAAGATATACGTTAAGTATAGTTAAGAATCCAAGCATGTTCGATGTAGTTAATACTTATTGCGAGTAAGGCTTTGAAAAGCCAACTACTAGTATAAAGCTGGATAGCTTTGCTTCTCTATCTGTGATGGAAGCCATTTTTCTGGAAACTCTCGAACCTGTACTTAAAGATAGAGGACAATTCATTTCCCCATTTAATTATATATTTAGATGTTCGATCACTCACGAATGGTCAGCAAGACCAGACGTGGTTCCTGCCCTCATGGGTTTACAGTCTGACGGGCGAGACAAAGAAATCACATAAATAAAGAAATGGAAATCATAGCATTGCCGCAGTCATGTGTTACTGAGATCATGTAACATGGGGGGGACTGTAAAGGGAGATTGGTTTTTGGCATAAGTCCTGAGTATGTGGAATTAAAGACATGAGGCGTGGGTGGTGGAGTTCAGAGAGGACTCCAGGCAGGGGCTGAGAATGTGCCGTGGCTCTTTATGGCCGAGGCATTGAGAGTGGGCAGATCTGGCTGGAATGCCATTAGGAGCTGAAGGTGGTCTTGTATTATGCTAACTTTGGAAGTGAAATTATCCATTTGGTACCTTATGCCAAATTCCTAGTCTTTACACTCTGTCACAGTCGTTGATGTTTGAGGGTCTTATCTGTAATTTTTTAAGAAGACTTTTAATTTTTTTATTTTTTTGCAAAAAGGTTTAACCCTCTGTTTCTTAGCATTGCCCTCCCCCACCTTTGGAGCAGACTGAAAGGGAAATACATCTCATTTGATCTGATTTAATGTTCATTTGCAGTTATTTTGTTATACTTTTCATTCATATTTCATTTATGCTCTTGAATTTTTAACATTTGCTTTTCTGTGGTGTATTTTGTCTATTTTCAGAATTGTTTTCATCACTTTGAGTTGAAGTCCCAAGAATCCACTCATTTTCCTTTTCTTTTTGTTTTAAAGTAGATTTTTCAGAGCAGGAATAGAAGCAAACAGACATATGTGTCACATTTAGTTATGTCTGACTTCTGTTTGACTTCTTGACGCAAATGTTTACTCTTTGTCTTTGTCTTCAAAGATCAGCATGTACCAAGTGGGAAGACAGGAGTAACAGTAGGAACTAGATTCTATTTACCTTTCACTAATGGGAATGAACACTCTTAAGCTTTGTGATCACCAGTTTTTATTACTTAAAAAAAAAAAATCAGTAGCTACAAAATAATAAAAGAAGAAAAAAGAATACAAATGTGATAGGACTTTGCCAGTTTGTTTGAAATAGAAAATGTTAGGTTGTAACTTATCTTTTGTATATGCATTTCTGAATTAGGTTTTGGACTAGGAGCAAAAAATCGTCCGTTTAGGGATCAGCTGTCTTCTCCCTTGGCATTTATCTTGATTCCCATCTAGAGTCTCCTATAAGCTGGCTACTCAGAAACTTCTGGCTGCATAGCCTTTCCGCCCATATGTGTAACCCTACCTAAAGACAATAGTCATTTCTTAGAGTAAAAATAAAGACCTATAACACCGTGACTTGAAATCTATTTTAGAGCTATTAACTGTATTTCAGTCACATTCTTCTGCCTTTTTTGTCTCCTGATTTCTGTTTTGTCTGTTGGGAAAAACAAAACAAACCTCTTTACAATTCCTTACGTTAAGAGGTTAAGCTCTTTAATGGGTTTCCTTTTCCCTACCCTTAGCAGTATTTATAGACCAGTATCTTGAAAGTCTGCTTCCAATTGTTACTCTTCTACCTACAGTAGTAGTTTTTATAGTCATTAATTTGGTGTAAGTTGGTCTCTGTCAACTGTTACTGAGCATTTGCATTTGTTTATGTATTATCTGTGCTGAAAAGAAACGGGAGGTAGTCTTAGAGTATCGAGTAAAGAGAGGTAACCTTAAGACAGCCTAAAAGCCAGCTCAGTTTCACAAAGGTATTTTCGATAAATCTGACAGCCAGCTTCTCTGTAGGTGGGATGCTCAGATGTTTGTCTCCCGGTTTCTGTCTCTAGGGCATTTGTTTACTTGAGCAACCTGCTGTATCCCGTGCCCCTGATCCACAGGGTGGCCATTGTCAGTGAGAAGGGTGAAGTGCGGGGATTTCTGCGCGTGGCTGTACAGGCCATTGCAGGTAGGTGACTCTCTTCTGAAATGAGAGCTGTGGACTCTTTGCCTGGAGACAAAGCAGGCCATTCCTGTATGGACCGCACTGCAGTTGCACAGACAGACTGCGGTGTGTTTGTCTTGGAGAAAGCCTTTATTGCTTCCTTTCTAACTGTGTTACCAAGTATCAGAAATAGATTCTGTTTAGTCTTCGCTACTGCTGTTTTGGAATAATGGGGTAAAGGGATTTCCTTTAACATGAAAGACAACTCTTGGATTAACTTTATAAAAGTCCTTTGCATTTAAAATAATGCATATTAACTGTTTCAGAAGTAACAAAGGATTTTCACCACTTTTTTGTGCCTAATTTGCTCTGAGGGTACTTCTAGACCTCTCTGTCCTTTGGCTATTATGTTCTAATTCACGGA
Source organism: Miniopterus schreibersii (assembly GCF_964146895.1). Taxonomy (NCBI): domain Eukaryota; kingdom Metazoa; phylum Chordata; class Mammalia; order Chiroptera; family Miniopteridae; genus Miniopterus; species Miniopterus schreibersii. Next base: position 5,606,817 of record NC_138109.1, on the reverse strand, counting down.
TCGAGAGTCTCATGCTTCTCCATGATCCAGCCTGCATTCTGAGGAAAGAATGTGGCCATTTCTTGTAATTTTTCTGTTTTAATTTCTAAATGCTATGCTGTGTTTAGTGACCTTTCAGCTTTTCCCCATGGAAATCTGTGACATAGTCACCAATGTTGAGTTCAGGGAAGTCTCCACAAGTACAGTCTAATATTTTGAAATGTTTATTGAATATTATTGAATATAACTTCACCAAGTGAAAGGATCAGTATTTTAGATACATTTGAACAATATCAAGAATAAAACTGATTCTTTGCTAACTAGTCTCATTTGGAAGCAGCCCTTATGACTTTACTGTTTAGGTCTCACTTTTTCTTTCTTATGCAAAAGGACTTATCCTTTGGTGTCTCCTCTTTTATTAAAGTTCTTGGAACTTAAGATTCCACTACTTCATAATTTATTTTATAATCCAGTAAGAGTCGTCCCCCGTCCACACCATATGTAGTCTCTTTTGATCTTTGCTTATTTTTTCTCTCTGTCTAGCGGATGAAGAAGCTCCTGATTATGGCTCTGGAATTCGGCAGTCAGGAACAGCTAAAATATCTTTTGATGATGAGTATTTTAATCAGGTGAGAACCCTTCCAGGAAGAGGGAAGTCTAATGGAAGGAGAAAGAAGTAGACAGGTATAAGGAGGATGTTAGGCACTAGAGAGCAACAGTTCTTCCCCCTAGAGCTAAAAGGATAGGTAACCAGGGGCGTTTTATAGAGTACGGGACACGTTAAGAATTACAGCACTACAGGGAAAGGCCCAGCCATTGTATTGCCTTTTCTCAGGCAGCTCGTAATCCACATAGTTTTATAGTCACTATTAGTTTTTAGGCAAATAAACAAAAGAAAGGAAACTGCAGGAAATGTGTTATTATACTGTTTTATTATCCACCTCCTCCTGCCTTGTTTTCAGAGTGACTTTTCTTCTGTTGTGATGACTCGTTCCGGCCTGTCCTTGGAAGAGCTGAGGATTGTGGAAGGACAGGGTCAGAGTTCTGAGGTTATCACTCCTCCAGAAGAAATCAATCGATTGAATGACTTGGGTGCGTAGACACAGTGTATGGTGGTTGGGGACATTTTCAGAGAGGGAAAAATACTGACCATTGTCAAGGAGATAGTCACTGTTATTCACTAGGAATGGAAAGAATGCCTTGCTCTCTCCTCTTTGAAGGGTGGTCTGTGCATTATTTGAACCAAATGTGTGTTCATTTGACCCTCTTTAGATTTGAAGTCAAGCACTTTGCTGGATGGGAAAATGGTAATGGAAGGGTTTTCTGAAGAGATTGGCAACCACCTGAAACTGGGCAGTGCCTTCACTTTCCGTGTGACAGTGTTGCAGGCCAGTGGGATCCTCCCGGAGTATGCAGATATCTTCTGTCAGTTCAAGTAAGCCGTCCCTTGGCTCTGCCTACCTAGCTGTTCACTCAGATGACATCCTTTGTGCTCTGTAGACTGCTGTATATTGGTGAGATACTAACACTCCTGAGAAGCAATGACTACCAGTCTCTGATATAAAATACTTTCTTCACTCAAGATGTGAGTGAGAACAAGAAACCTACAATGGAATGAAACAGTTCATTGTGGGGAGAGGTATGGCCATGCCTCCTTGCTAGGTTCTGTTGTGGATTGTTCCTCTCTGCTAGGAATGTAGGCTCTGATCCAGATAAGCCTACTTATTATAAGTCTTTTTATTGATCTTTACATTGAAATGTTTTATTAATAAACAAATCTCAAAGCAATGAATTATTTAGTCCCCAATTATGCCTATTTAACACTTAGGGAAGAGAAAATTCAAATAACATAATGAACAATAATATTTTACATCAGTTTTAAAAAGGTAGTATGTAGAGAAGATGTGACAAGTTTCATTTCTCATCTACTTGTAAGCTTTTTCTGTCCTGTAACCTTCGTGACTATATTCCAGGCTCTCTCTTTTCATGACCTCCCTAGGAAGATACTTTTTTGAGAATCTTAAGTTTTAATACCTCCAAGCATCAATATACATTTGCAGTACTTGGAAAGGGCCACAGTACAGGAGAATGAAGTCCCATTCCTAAAGCCCAGTTTACCGCTGGTGCCACCAAAAGGCTGCCACAGAGTTCTCCCACCCCTCTCCCTCACCATGTGGCCTTCCTAGGGGTCCTAATGCAGTTTATAAAGTATTGCTTTTAGCCCTCGCTGGTTTGGCTCAGTGGTTAGAGCGTCGGCCTGCAGACTGCAGGGTCTCAGGTTCAATTCCTGGTCGGGGCACGTGTGGGAGTCAGCCAATCGATGCGTCTCACATCGATGCTTCTCTCTCTCTCCCCATCGCTTCCATTCTCTCTAAAAAAAAAAATCGAAAAAATACCCTCAGGTGAGGATTAACAAAAAGTAAAAATATAAAATATTGCTTTTATAGAGAGTTCAGCCAAGTCCTGAACTAAATGTGATTACTACATAGTAAGCTACTCATGTAATTTGGTGTAAGTCATAACCGTTGAAATATTGTCCATCTAGTATTGGTTTTGCCCATTTGGCATATTTTCACTCACAGCCTTAAATTTGCGGTGGGATGGAGTTGTCTGGATGAATCAGTTTTTTTGAACTTTATTCTAGTCAGGCAACTGATGTATTTTATGGAAAAAACCTACTTGGTTAACTGATGTCTGAGGTGACGGTGGTTATGTTGACTTTCGTCCTAAAACCTCCTGAAAAGAGCAGCATGCCCACCTGGCATTAGCTCTGGAGGAACAGGCATGCTGGCTCATGTTGAGAGAGGATACACACCCTTTTCGGGTTTTTATAAACTCATCTGGCCTGCTTAGGGAAGACACAACTGTAGAGCAGTGTGACTGGTTTCACGTGTCCCCCATGGGGAACCCCAGGATACTTGCACCTGCTCCAAGCAGAGCAGTGGAAGAATATAGATCTGAGATCGCCTGCCTCTGGTGATACCATGTATATCCTCAGACTCGGTGAACTAATTTGGAAGACAAGGAATTCATAATCCTTGTCTCTCTACCTCCATTCAGAGTATGCTTTTTACCTTTTTTCTTGCAGAAGTGTGGGATGTCCTTTGATGGATATTTCTGTCTGGCAGTAAAGCTTTGTATTGAGGATGCTTTAATTCTCTGCTTTCTATCTCAGACTTAGAGTAGGGAGGGAGAAAGAACAATAAAACCTCACTTTGTGAGAATGAGTAAACAGACCCCACTGATTCAGCCAGTATTTCAGGAGTGTTTTCCACACCTCAGGCCCTGTGGGAGACACTGTCTTTTGGGAAGACAGGCCTATAGACATGCTATTATGAACAGCGAAGTCATCACTGTTGAAGAAAGATAGGTTCCTAGTGCTGTGGGACACAACTGTTGGGTGAATCAGGACAGGTTTAGGACAGGTTTTTTCCACTTACTGGGAGCTGGTCTGAGAGACCCCTAGGCAAGTACGCCATCCACGGGCTTTAGTACTACCTTGTAGAAGCCTGAATCTGCCAGGTCTTTTCTACACAAAACAATTTCATAACTAATTCTCAGTGAAAACTACAAAGGAGCAGGAGTTCACTGAATTCGCTCTCCAGGCTCTCCAAGGTATTCCTGCATATACGTCCACACAGATGAGTGAGCAGGGTCATTTAATTTTCCCATCATTTTTAAAATAAAATGGAACATGCTATCTGAATGATATGGAAAATGTTTTGACACGGGCATGTAGATAACTTGCTCAGTTAAAGTCTCTTCTTAAGTAGGGGGTTTCATATGATCCAAGTCGAGCTGTTACAACATAGATCCTGATGAAATCGCTTAATGAAACATTCTCGTGTCTTATTTTTCCATTAAGCTTTTTGCATCGCCATGATGAAGCATTCTCCACTGAACCCCTGAAAAACAACGGCAGAGGAAGTCCTCTGGGCTTTTATCATGTGCAGAATGTAAGTGACATGGACCTTTTTGCCAGATGTATTGCAGGGTTTATGTCCCTTGAAGCGGTGTGAGGCAGTCATGTGTGGGCTCCCTTGGGCTTTACCAGCCGTGGAAGGATGATAATCCGAGCGGCTGTGCCAGGGGGTCTCTGGGGAAAACAGACAATGGAGGGAGTGGCCAGAGCTGTGAGCTCATCCTCTGAAAGACAAGAGCAGCTTGCCTTCTCTCAATTACAATAGGCCCCCGAGCAGTGTCTGTGTTAATCTGCCAATAAAGTCTTCCATCACTTTAAATGTAGTGAGTTGTTTTTAGTGTTTCCTTCCAGAAAAGTAAACATTTTAGTCTGAGTTTTGTTAAAGTTAATACTGTATATTTATTGTCCTTTAAACTGTAAGGTACTTATACTGGTCAGTTGCAAATAAGATTTAAACTATAAAATACCTTTGTAATTAAGATTCTGTCTCCTTGCAGTTGATACTATAATGACTCCATTAATGCCCCTTACAGCTCTTTCATATGTGGAGTAAGGAAACAGACCTTCCATCTCCTCTAGGAAGGTTCACTCAAACTCTGTTCAAAGTCATCTTCCTCATCACAAGAGCTAACATTCACCGAGAGCTTATTTCTTGTCAGTCACTGTTAAGAGTGCTTTTTTGGGTCTTAATTCATTTAATCCTTACCTTTACGCCCTAGACGATCATAATCCCTGTCACGGCTGTGATAAGGGAGGCACAGAGCAGTTAAAGTCACTCACTAAGGTTTCAAAGCTAGGAAAGGCGGAGATGGGGTTTGAACTCAGAAATGTGGCTCTGGCTTCCAGGATCCTCACTAGTACGGAAAACGGTCTCTCATTCTCTCGTTAGCCACGTCTACTCTCTAACAGACGAGGGGAAACAACAGCTCCAGAAGTGGAACAAGCAAACACAAAACACACTATTTTCTTTTTCATGTTCAATTGTATAAATACGAGCATGTGTGTGTCCACTAAACATTGATTGGCTATTGTGCACAAGGACTGTGCCTGACACCCTGGGGAACACACAGGTGAATCACGATTATATTCCCGAAGAGCTCACAATACGATAGGGAAATAAAATGTTTGTTTAAACAAGATCTAGAGACATTAGAAAGGTGTTCATTAAATGCAGTGGGAGTTGAGAGAAGGGAAAGGTATTTCCATTAACAGAATGATACTTTGAGTTACTTTTTGGGGTGTGTGTAGATGGATGGGTACCAAAAGGGGGTGGGGGAACTTCCTGGAGACTGTAGCATAAATAAGAAAAGGTGGGTCAGACTTGGCAGTGTACCCGGCACACAGTGGAAGTCATGTTTGCCTTGTTGTTACTGTTTGAGTTAGGCCTTGAAGTCTAGGAACGACTTAGAGATATGGAGACGTGCAAGGCCTCGCAGGCAGAGCTCCGGCCGGGGCCATATTAGGGCACAGTGAAGGAGAGAGCAGGCGAGTTTGATTAAGCCGAGCCAGTGAGTGTGTGAAGGGCGGGGGGGGGGTCAGTGCAGGCAGTGAGGGTCTTGAATGCCTGAAGCCCAGTAAAGTTACTTCAGAATGAGAACAGAGAGGAGCCCCTCACTTATCTTTGTTGTGGGAGGCGTGCATAGTAAAATACCCAGCACATACTGGGTTCAAAAGTGCTCAAGTTCTGATTGCAGCAGAAATGCCTGTTTTCTTGCACTAAACCTCTCCCTAACCTAGCCTGGCTTTATTCCTTCTCAGATCGAAGTGGAGGTCACGGAGTCATTCGTGGAGTATATCAAAACCAAGCCGGTAGTATTTGAGGTCTTCGGGCATTATCAGCAGCACCCGCCTCACCTGCAAGGACAGGACCTTAACAGGTTTGCACCAAAAGAGCAAAGATTTTTGTTGTTGATATTATCATTGTTATTGTCACTTGCTAGACAGGAGGAAATCTTTGAGAGATTATATGTTCCCCGATGTTTCCTCTTTAGAAACTTCACCACCTTTTTTTCTAAGCCAGTAATCACTAGTTGTAAGTAGAGCAAATTGAATTTTGCCCAGGTGATCTTGAATACTGTCTTTTCGTAGGAAGAGACTTTGAATAGGACTGAGAGTTGAGGCAACAGCGATAGAACATGAAATTGTGTATAATTGTTCCTAACCTCCCAGAACTTGATGAAGCATAAGCTGTAAGTGGAGATGTCAAAATTGGCGAGGAGAGCAGGTGGGGACTTCGGGATGATGGCAGAGTGTCCGTGTTAATAGAAAAACTTTCCTGTTTCACTTATTAGCTGTGACTTAGAAGGGAACTTTTATTAATGTCTTAGCCTCAGTTTCACTCTGTGAAATTATGTCTGGTATCTGATATTATGCCAGAGTTGAAAGTACAGACCATCTGTGTCTGGAGGGGACTTAAACGTGCCGTTATTGTCAACTTGGGACTCTTTGTAGTCTTTAAGAACCTTGTCTTCCTTCCTTTGCAGTCCACCGCAGCCATCTCGACGATTCTTCCCTCCGCCCATGCCACTCTCCAAGCCAGGTGAGCTCTGGCTGCGCTCTTTGCACGATGTTCTCTGTGTGAATGCACCTCTTACTCTGAATGACTCTTCAGACAAAAATCATACTCGAATTTCTGTTCATTTCTCTGTACTCTTACTTATTCTTGTATCTAGCAGGAGCCGGAATTCTCGGCTCCAAATTTAAAATAAGTGAGAAACAGTAGGAACCTATTCCTGCCAGTTCTCTGGTCGTCGTCTTTTCAGTTTTCATAAGCTCCCTGTCCCGAAATCTCTGCTTTGTGTGTGACCCCATAACTCTCAGGGGACTGGGCACTTCTTTGCATATTAAATTCATCCTGCATGTTCATTTATTGTGTTTTGGTTTTTCTTTATTTTCATCTTTTTTCCTCATTGCCCACATTCCCACCCTACTCTATGCTCATTCTCCTCTGTACCTCATCTCCATCCTGCCTTCAGACCATTAGAGAAAGATTGAGCTGATTTGATTTCTCGTGTCTGACTGTGTGACTGTGCATGTGTTGGACACATTTTCTGAGCACGCCAGTGTGCTTGCATCATCCACTGCTGCCACCTTCCAGGGCAGGGCTGACCCTCTGCTGCCTTTTCTCTTTCTGCCAGTTCCCAGCTGCCAGAGCGAGAGGGGGCCTAAACGAGATGGTTAGTAGCTAAATTAGCTCTGCCTTAGATGTAGAACCATCCTCAGGTGCTTGTCCTAGAGCCTGGCTGTCTGTGTGGAACACTGACCTTTCTGTTTGCTACCTGAACTGAATGCAGCATCCAGCACATTGACAAGATCATGTCACATTTGCTTCAGAGAACTTTTAGGAAGCACCCTGTCTCTTAGCTGACTGCCAGAATCAGTGGCCCTATTTTCCTCTTGACTAACATCACCAACTCCTATGGAATTCAGCCGGGTGGGTAATGCTGACAGGCTACAGGTGTGAGCAGTGCTATGTTACCCATAAAGCCCCTTCAGACCTATTGTCAGTGGATCCTCATACCTTTTTGAGATAGCAGGTGAAATATTATGATCCACATTCTGTGGATGAGGAGACAGACTCCCAGAGGTTAAGCGACTCAACCAAAGTCACATAGCTCTTTAGTGGTTGGGCAATAATTAGATCCCAAGTCACTGGACTCTCACTCCAGTGCTCCCAGGTTCTGAGCAGAGAACCCTCTTTGTATTGCCTGATTTTAGAGTTTCTATGTAGTGTTTCAAAATGCCTATTATGTAGAATCTGAAATTCTTGGAAATACTGGGTATTGGTTAATATATTTCATCAGTACAGTTAAGAATATGGAATTTAAATCTGAAGAAAATGTGTAACAAGACATTTATAGAATCCTGTGTTTAGAAATCAGACCAGTGGTTCCCAAACTTATCTGCACATGGGAATCGCCTGGGGAGTTTCAAACCTCTCAGAGGACTGAGTCCCACCCCTGGAGATTGTGATTTAATTGGCCTGGGGTGTGGCCTGGGCTTTGCCATCTTTAAGATCCCCAGGTGACTCTCGTGGGCAAGTAGTTCAGGAACCACTGGGTTGAAGGATGGGTCTGTCCTCCCCACCCCAGTTGTGAGGTATAGGGCCCTGCCCACATCTGTCTCCCATGATGACGATGCTCTGCATGCCGTGAAGTTCTAGAGTGTAAAAGTTTTTAATGGGCTTGTGAGCACGTTCACTCTGCACGAAACCTGCTTTCTTATCATTGATTACAGTTTGTTGAGAGGGAGAAAGGTACTGACTCTCCCCTTCCCTTGTTCTCTGGATTTAGAGGTTCTGACATAGTTGATGCTGAAGTTTCTCTGCGTCTTCTGCATTCATCTCTCTCCCCTGACTCGCTACCTTTCCCCAGTGTAGCCTTGACGACTGACATTAGAGAAGCTTATACTTTGAGTAGATTTGGCTCAGATTTTGACTCTCTCTAAAACTTTTATAAGTTCCAGCCACCAAGTTAAACACCATGAGCAAAACCAGCCTTGGCCAGAGCATGAGCAAGTATGATCTTCTGGTTTGGTTTGAGATCAGTGAACTGGAGCCTACAGGAGAGTAAGTCCAACTTTCTAAACGTCTAAATAAGTCAGAGTTTCCGCAATTAGAAATGTAATTGTGAGTCTCTGTTCTTGTATTCAGGTGCATGATTCGTTGTCACTGTCACATTCCAGTTTTAAATACAGTTTTGTGGTCTTGATATTATTCTTTCAATCAGATGTTTGTTAGAGAACTGACTACTTAGGATAACAATTTACCTTCGTTTAGCAACAGCAAGATCATGGTGATGGCACTTTGTTAAGAGGGACTTTGCAGGTTTACATAGTGGGTTTTATCAGCAGCAAAGCGAAGGGAGTCAGAAGCTTTTTGCACACAATATGGTCAAGACTTACATTAATAATCTCAGTGAGGGGATTGGGGGACAGTGTGCTTCCCTAGACCAAGATTTCTCAGCCTTAGCACTATTTGGGGCCAGATAATTCTCTGTCAGGGGTTGTCCTTTGTGTTGTGTTGTAGGATGTTTAGCCACAACCCTGGTTCCTACCCACTGTATGTCAGTAGGGCATTGCCAAAGGTCCCCTAGGGAACAAAACCACCCCCAGTTGAGGGCCATTGTCCTGGATAAAAATGATCAGTATCAGCTTACTTTCTCTGTATGCGCTTTGTTAGAGTAAGTGTCGAATGTAAGTACCATTTGTAGTTGTCTCTAAAATGCTTTTGGAAAAAACACAGAAAAGAATTCCCCCCTGAAATAGAGTCAAGGGGCTGTGTTAATGTAGATAGTGGGGGATGAGTGTTATCCTGATGACCCTCTGTGTACAGCGCTGAGTACCACCAGTCACGCTCATCTGCATGAAGCAGTTACCGAGTTCCCACTGTGTGAGGTATGGCTCTGGCGGTCCTGTATGTAGTCATCGGTAGAGACATCGCTTAAGGAACGTGACTTTCCATAGGCAGATGTATAATGTGATTATAACTTGCATTATGAGGGAGAGGTAGTTACAATAATGCTTTCTACTGAGTTCATTTCTTTCTGATTCTTGTGAAGTGATGCAGAATCTGAAATGATCTCTTATCTCCTCACATTTGCCATTGCAGTTGTGTATTATTTATGGAATATCTGTTACGCAAGGGGCTGGGATGGAGCCAGAAGATATTAGTGTCCTTTGAGCACTTGAGTTTAGTAAGGATGAAGAGACATAGATGTGGGGAAGGGTTTACTAGATGTGAATGGCCACGTGATTAAATGCCTGGGTGGTGAGAAGACATGGACCATAGTTTAGAAAAGCAAAGACCACTGGGGGATCGCAGCCAGGGAAGACCTTGTGGTGAGGTAGCACGAGTCAGCGTGAGTGTTCCGTCTCACTTCTTTCCTTGCATTTCTGTTTTTATAGGTATATCCCAGCTGTGGTTGACCATACAGCAGGCTTGCCCTGCCAGGGGACATTTTTGCTTCACCAGGTACTAATGAGGGAGCAAAAGAGGGCCTAGGAGGAAACACACAAAAACTGGTTCTCTGCTTTTCCTCATTTCTGGGGAGTTTGGAGGTGGAGGGGACATTGTCCTGTCCTTTTTTATTTTCCTTTTTGTATGTTTGTTTTTAATGTTTCTTCCTCAGACCTTGGCTTATGTATACCTAAAGATTTTGCTTCATTTAGTTACTATGATTCGTGCAGCTTCCATGTCATTTTATACAATTTTCATTTCGCAATATTTGGCAACTGCTTTCACAGCCAGAAGTTCCTAATGGGGACAGTGGATGAAGATTTCTGTGGGTGAAAAATCTGCCCATGAAATGTAAGAATTTAGGTTGACCCCTGTGGGCAGAGGAGCTGGGAGTTTCACACTCTGGGACATACATTCTGGGCATCTATCAGAACCTGGCTCTTCCTCAGTCCCTGACCACTGTCCCATTGCTCAGAATAACAGAGTAGACAGCATTTCCATTCTCTCTTCATACCTCTCCTTCCTGCCCTCCACCATACCAAACAATCCATAAAACGACAAACAGGAGGAAATAATAGGTTGTCCCAACTAAATTATAACCCTGCTCCATTACCTAGGGCATCCAGCGAAGGATCACCATGACCATTGTCCATGAGAAGGGAAGCGAGCTCCATTGGAAAGATGTCCGTGAGCTGGTGGTAGGTGAGTCATTCCGCAGGCTGAGGTCGGAGCCAGGCTCTGTAGAGATCACATTGCCCTGTTTGGAGCACAGGGACTGTGTGGGACACTGGGCTGGACAACACAGACTATGGAGAATATGGAGGCCCTGAGACTGAAGCTACTCTTTTTTCTCAGCTCCACCATTTGGGATACTTTATGCAACCGTTATTTTACTTAGTTACCGTGGGAATGGCTCTGTGCTAGAAGTCTTTGCTGATTGTGAGCTTGCCCTTCATTTGAAGAGACATATATATGTACAAAGCAGTTTGATAAATAAGTACCAAAATGAGAACAAGTGAAAAAGACTTGTGATAAGAGAGTGACGACACAAAGGATCCAGGAGGACTGGATTAGTTTTGAGGGAGAGGATCTGAATAGGTTCCAGAGAAGTTAGAGGGGTTTCGTTCTCTTCTCCACACACGGAAAAGTAAGACAGACAGGAATATGTCTAACGTGCAGATGGCTAGCAATGCACAGGCAGAGTGGAGATACTAAACTAAGGCATAGGGAGAGGAAACATTGGCTGAACAGTGCAAGCTTTAGAATGGTATGCAGGGTTCTGAGCCTTCTATTGACCTGAGCCCTCTGGCATGGCCCTCTGGCCTCAGAATTATGTTTTTAAGTGTAGAAAAAAGTACTTAGGATTACAAAGGGAACTAATAATATTGAAATACAATTGTTAAACTACTAAACACATTTGCAGCCTAAGCTCTTCTTTATTGATGCATTAAATAAGCAGCGGGTTGGATATTTTACATTAGTGTGATATGGAAACACCTGTGATCTCTATTGGGGATGGAGTCACAGGTACTGCTGATTCGCCTGTGGTTTGTCCCCTCCCTTCATAATGGAAGAAAATGCCAGATTTCAGTTAGAGGTTCATGAAAATAAAGTTGTTGTTTTTCCTGGTTAAGTTCACGGACATTTTGAATTCTCTCCATAGACCTCCTTAGGTATCAGACTGAGGACCCCTGGAAGGAAGATTATACTCTCTCCTGTCTGGGACAGTGGTTTCCAAGCTTTTTCAAAGTTAATTTTTAAAAAAAATATGTTTTTATTGATTTTAGAGCGAGAGGAAGGGAGAGAGGGATAGAGGGATAGAAACATCGATGAGAGAGAAACATCAGTTGGCTGGCTGCCTCCTGCCTGCCCCTTACTAGGAACCAAGCCCACAACTTGGGCATGTGCCCTCCCTGGGAATGGAACCGGTGACCTCTTGGTTCCTGGGTCAACACTCAACCACTGAGCCACACCATAACACTGTGTAATAATGTTATATGGAGCAGTATTACACAATACAGAAGAGATGCTTTCTTTTCTAAGTGTACCCGTCTTCTGGTGTCTGTTTCTTTTAGGCCGGGTCAGGAATAAGGCTGAGGTAGATGAAGCTGCAGTTGATGCCGTCCTCTCCCTCAACATCATCTCTGCCAAGTACCTGAAGTCTTCCCACAACTCCAGCAGGTACGCCCCTAAGGAGTGTGATGAGGCAGCCCCGTGGGGCCTGATTGGTACACCACTAGATTTCCTCACTCATTCGCCACTCCTGTTTAGATGAGGAAACTAATTCGCCCCTCACTTCAAAATCCTTGTTTCTTCCCCTGCCCACCTTGCTGCCCCCAAATAAGTACATAAATAATGGGAGATACTTGTGTGACCAGTGACCTTCATGGAATGGAAATGTTCTATCCCATGTGGAGTTTGAGTAGATGTAACACAGGGAAGGAGAAAAAGGAGATGCAGCATGCTATCCAGTGGTTTAAAAGTACAAATTAATTCTTGCTAAGACTAAAGGGGTTCCTGTGAAGTGGTTGCTGTGGAGAAGGGCCTCTCCTTCCTAAGTGTCCTGGAAACATAATGAACTGTCTTTTGTGTAGTTTTGGCTGCTGCCAATATAGGCTGCCTTTTAACTTAAAATTAATTTTCCTTAAAAGTCCATTTTATAATCAACTGATGACAGACAGTGCATAAAATACATAACCATTCCACTTTCTCTTGTCAGACTGGAAATAACTGCTGGGCCCCTTCCCTCCCCGGGAAAGGAGTTACACCATGGTGCACAGTGGTCGTTTCTTTACATAGTAAGGCCTGGGAGGCACAAGTGTTATAACGTGGGCTTAGAACGCTGCCTTCGTATCACAGGATTTCTGTGTGCTTGTCTGCTCCTGAAAAACTTGTTCACAGCTACGTTATGTTGGGAAGAGGGAGAGGAAAAATAAGACAATAGGAAAAAACAATTAAAAGTTTGGGCCAGGATTAATTTTTCCCCGTTTCCTTATAGTTTTGCGTAGGAAGGAAGGAAAAACAAGCTTCTACCTCTTGCCTGTAAGAGTCGCTGGCAGGGGCTGTGGAGAAGAGAGGGCGGGGGGAGAGCGTACGTGGGAGATGGTGGCAGAGATGAGGAAGGGCGCACCCATCCTCCCTGGCCTGTTCCTGGGCAGATTCTCGAACAGTCCCATTCTTTGAAGTAAGCGTGAACTCCACCTGGGGTCGTCTCTTCTGCTGGACGTTTACAGCAGTTATTCAGCAGCATTCAGCACATTTTCTTTGCAGCTATGAGACATATATCTTAAATTTCCCTAGGGTACTTGGCGAAATACACAGGGAAAGGTGGTGTTTGGTTGAAATGCTGGTTGTGCTAAAGTTTTTTGTTTTTGTTTTTGTTTTTCACTTATTGATTTTTAGAGAGAGATGAAGGGCGAGAGAGAGACAGATATATCTATTTGTTGGTCCACTTATTTATGCATTTATTGGTTGATTCTTGTTTGTGCCCTGACCCGGGATCAAACCTGCAACCTTGGCTTATTGGGACAGAGCTTTAACCCAACTGAGCTATTCGGCCAGGGCAGTTATGCTGAACTCCCTTCCTTAGAATAACCTTCAGAAATCCTTTGTTTCATGCCCAGCAGCAAGTCAGATGGGCATGAAAGAATTCAGCTTTGTCAGAAGCAGCTTATCTTTCACAATTGAAGCTCCGAGTTAATAAAAAACTTGACTAAAGTCAAGAATAATGAAAAGATACACACTTTAAACATTTTTTGTTTTAATTTTAACTATATAAATGTGCATTAATTTGTCCACCTCTTGCTATAGGGCCAAGGCCTTTTATTGTAGGATCATTTCTTGGACGTCTGGTTGTCTTTTTTGCAAAACCACATCTGTAATTCATCATCTATGATTTTCACTTTGGTGGAGCAAGAACTAGAAACCTATGAAGAAAATCCAAGTGCCAAATCTTGTAAACTTTTTGTCATTTAGCATTAAAATTTTATCGTTTCCCCTTTCTTTTACATTGATCTCACCCACACTTAATTTCAACTGCATTTTACACAACTCACCATTATCAAATCTTTTAAAACAGTCCACTGAGGTTTTACACTTAGCTTTGATTTACACTGAACAAAAATTCTTTCTGCCTTAATTCTCATTAATTTGCCTAATATTTAATTAAATTAAATGATTACGTTAAGACAACTACATAAATAGGTTTGGGACCAAATATTACCGACACTTGATAAGCTTTCAGCTCACCTCTTTGGAGCACATAGCCTGGATAGATGAGACATATCTCTAGTTTCAAAGGGTCAATGAGAAATGGACATCAGTCTTATACTTGAGGGACATGGAGAGTGTCAGTCAATGCGGTAAGTTACTAAATGGAGTTTGGTTAAGAGAGCTTTCGTTCTGTTTGCCTAGGGTTTGATATTTACAGATGAACTTACAGAACTACAGTTTGGGTGTATTATGTATGTACGTTAGAGGGCTTTTCTGATGTATTGATAGTGGAGTGTGACTCACAAGGGCCATGACTGCTTTTCTTCCAAGACTTATGTTTATGTTACGTAATTGACTTGTTTCCCCTTAACTCCGCAGCAGCTTCCTACTATTCTCAGCACTCAGTCATCTCCTAAAGGGATGTTAGTCGAGGTGGTCTCCACATCCCGCCTGCGCCCAGCATTTTCTGTAATTGAGTCTCAGGAGAGGGACTCTTGTCATTGTAAGCCCTCTATAAATTGTGTCCCATGGAGTTTTCTGTTAATTGTCCACTTGATTTCACTTTGCTTAACAGCAGATCTGTCTTTTTTATATATTTTCTTCTCTTCTGCTTTTCTCTCCCTTTTTTTCTTTTGCTGCACTAACAAAAGCTTTTTCTGTGTTTCACAGGCTCTTTCTTGATAAGGATATTCCTAGGTATTTTCTGTTTGCTTTTTTGCACATAGAGATTCTAGTTTGTCAGAATGCTTTATGTCTTATGTTGCTTTGACTACTATCTTAATGTAGTGTTTTTTCCCCGCGCAAACCTAGACTAGAGGAAAAGGCTGTTCTGCCCCTGTCCTGCCCTGACTTTCCGGTGTGTATACACTTTCACACGTAGCTCCTTAGATGATTTTTTGTAGAGTTCCTCATTATTTCCTCACCCCATTTACTAAACTTGTCCATTTTAGTCTTAAACCATCAGGGTTTTCCCTTCTACTTTACAAAATAGAACGTTACTCCCCTTATCTCATAGGGAGTCTAGGAGTTGTTTCCTCTTTGTCTTTTCTCTGTCAAAAGCTTGAAAGGTTTGTTGCTCCATAGGTAGCTTTGCAAAATTGTTGTCTTTGTGTTTGTCCTATGTGGTAGGAGAGACCAATTTAGTTATTTGGGTAGCTGAGTCTGTGAGAAATATTTTTTTTATTTTTAAATTTTTCTCTTTCTCCTTCAGAGCTGCTTCTCTCATCTATTTGTTTTCTTCTTTGGAATAGAAAAAAATCCTGCTTCGGTAGTGAAAGAATTTTTTCCCATCTCTCTCTCCATCTGATTTAGGGAAAACCAAAGTGATACATGACAGTATAGCCTAAAATGTTTTAATGTTTTTTTAAAGAGATGCACAACCATTATTCAGATATTTTGGGAAATCTATTTGAAATCATTCCCTAACCACTGTAGGAGCCATACAGGAAAGCATGTCTTGGGATTCGGCTCCGTTTCTAACTCTGAATTCTCTTGCTTGCTTGATTCAGTTGACATTTGTCACTGTGGTGGTTGTATTTCTTGCAACCATCTCTCAAGAATTGCCACCTTTGGTAAGAATGTGCCGCAGTCACTCCCAAGCACCAAACCAACCCCCCACCCTGCCCCAATACAGGAAGATTTTAGTAGAGGCAAAAATTCCTTTATGTTAGCCAAGGTTCCAACCTCCTCCTTAGGTTAAGTGGAAGGAGAAGTGTAAAGAAGTTTTCTCACACAAAATTAAATGATTTGCTTCAGGTGAAAAAGTCCTGAAGCCTCAGTAGTGGCACTGGGAGGGCCGAGTCATGGTTTCAGATTACAGGCAGCAGCGAGAGGACTCTGTCAAGTCCCTCCACACACACTGTGGCCCTCCCTCTAGGGGGGGTCCTTCCACTTCAGCAGACCCTGTGATGCTGCATCAGGCAGTCGCCACTCCAGGTACCTCGACAAACACAGACCCAATAAAAGCAGTCTCAAGGTGACAGAGCCCAGTGGCTTCCACTGAAGTAGTGGATATTGCCACCCAATGTTGAATTTGTCCTGAACCAAATTAAAGTGAAGATTTGATCAAAACAGGGCTTTGTGGGTGCATAAAGTGTTCTCTGCTGAGTCCAGTGAGCTCAGGAGCCGTGGAAAGGCCTCTGTCGTCCTTTGTCATGGTTGCTGTTTGGGCCTCTTTGTCGTTTTCTCCATCTTTGTCTTGTTAGTTGTGTCTGCATCCTTTGGTGGCCTTGTAGAGAATTTTCTTGATTCGTACACGCGGCCAGAAAAACTAGATGTTTGAGAAAGTATCAGGTACTTACGACTCTGATCTAGAAACAGCTACAGATGGAAATGATGAGGCTTCACACACCAGACTTGGAGGGCAGGGTGTAGTTAAGGAGTTCTTTCAGAAGTGTATTGTTTCCTCTGTGATCCTGGGTTCTAGAGAAAGAAGCATAGGAACATGTTTTGAGATAAGATAGGCCAGCAGCAATGAGGTTACCATCCGGGAACCAGTGAGGAGGAACATACTGGACAGGGAACTAGGTGTCTAAAAACCTTTGTTGAATCAGTGAGGTGTATTACATGTGCAGAGAGCTAGCGGCCATGGGAAATGCACTCTACTGGGTAGGGAGCTGCTTGTTCTTTTATTTAAAACAAGGCTGTCTGTACTGTTTCCTCCATTAATTCTCCCAGATATGTTTGTGACATTTCTGAGGCTCAGCAGAAAATTATGACATGAAGACTGCAGCTCACAAATTCCTGAGTATTTGCTTCCTGCTCTCAACTGACAGATGAGCATACTTGGTCTTTCTTCTTTCAGTTTCTGTCCATACTCTCCCTTTTCATCTTAATCCCTTTGGTTGATCTCACTATTTTTATGTTTTAGGCAGAGGAGAAGCTGGCTCATCCAAAAAAGAAAATAGCATAGCTAACTGCCCCTTGGTGGTGGGTGGGGACAAGAGGAGGGGCCCTACCTTTTCCTCCCAGGAGTAAAGGTTCCACTCTGCTGTTAGATTTCAAATACTTAAAAGTATTGATTGGCATAGGGTTCTGTAATGTTACTCACAATGACAGTACCTAGACTAAGGTGATTTCAGCTTCTTTTGGATGACTCCCTCTTGCCTTTTTGACCTTAGGACCTTCTACCGTTTTGAGGCCGTGTGGGACAGCTCCCTTCATAACTCCCTCCTCCTCAACCGAGTGACACCCTATGGGGAAAAAATCTACATGACCTTGTCGGCCTACTTAGAGGTGAGGAGACCCAGAATTTGATTTGCTACGAACAGGCAGCCCTAGCGACAGGCAGGTTACAGCAGGAAATGGGGAAGAAAGATTCCACCGATGTCCTTTCTCCCTCCACATCCTTAAGTTATTTATTTATTAATTTATTAAAGATAAGCTTTTTTAAAAATTGATTCTAGAAGAAGGGACGGAGAGAGAAACACTAAAGTGAGAGAGAAACAGCGACAGGTTGCGGCCCACATGTTCCCCAACTGGGGCTCAAACCCTCAACCTGAATATGTGCCCTGACCAGAAATCAAACCTGCTACCTTTCGGTGTACAGGACAATGCTCCAACCAACTAAGCCACACTGGCCAGGGCAAGTTATTTATTTTATACTTTGGTAACTTCTGATTATATTAGACTCTGTTCCTAGTCTCTATTTAATCAAAAAGTCACATGGCTTTTTTTTTTTTTTTTAAATATATCTTTATTGATTTCAGAGAGAGGAAAGGAGAGGGAGAGAGAGAGGGAGAAACGTCAATGATGAGCCCGCAACCCGGGCATGTGCCCTGACCGGGAATCGAACCCTGATCGCCTGGATCCTAGGTCGACGCTCAACCGCTGAGCCACTCTCGGCCGGGCTCACATGACTTTTCTTATAGCTTCAGTGTTAGTATCCTAATCACCATTCTTCAAAGAATGTATGATTTTAGGAAAACTTCGCCTCCTGTGTTTGTGGTTGTGGACAGAGCCTTGCAGTGGTTAACAGCACAAACTGTGGAAGCGGCCTGAGTTCAAATCCCTGTGCTGCCACTTACTGCCTGCATGTCTTCGGTCAAGTGACTTCATCTCTGGGTGCCTCAGTTTCCTCATTTCTTAAGCTAGGGCAATAGTAGCATTTACCTCAGAAAGTTGTTGAGATGTCATATAAAAGGATTTAGAACAGTGTGTGGCACATAATAAGTAATACATGTTAGCCATTATTACAGAAAATAACTTTGAAAAAATTTGTGAGAAATAAATGCATCTGCAAGGAACACCACCTAATCTTGCCCATGTTATCCAGTGCGTTTCTGTTGAAATAATTGGTAGAGCCGAAGTCCCCCAGCCCCCACATCCAGGACCTGTGTTCCAAATGTGGTGGACACAGATTCTTGTCACAAATGCTTTGTTTGAATCTAACGGAGCCCGCTCTTGTCTGCCTTCAGCTGGATCATTGCATCCAGCCAGCTGTCATCACCAAGGATGTGTGCATGGTCTTCTATTCTCGGGATGCCAGGATCTCGCCACCACGCTCTCTACGCAGCCTCTTTGGCAGCGGCTACTCGAAGTCACCAGACTCGTAAGTTTTTGAGACAAGTTTAGCTTCCAGTTGGTTCACCCAGTGAAGAATCAGCAGAGCCCTAGGTACCCCTGGCTTGCTCTTTCAGGGTTAGTTTACAGTCTGTGAGCCATTGTGGCGCTGACACCTGGAACGCAGTGACCTGAATGTTGGCATTTATTAAAATATCACCAGATGAGTGAAGGAGGTAAGGAAGGTTACATTGTGAACACTTCCAAAACAGTTTGCAGGGACTAATTTCTTTTAATGTCATTATTATTCTAACAGATTATCATTGGGATTTTTCTTCTTTTAAAGATTTATTCATGTTTAAGATGTACAAAAATATAACAAGAATAATACAATGAGTAACTATGCCTCAGCACCCAGCATAAAATATAAGTATTACTAATAGAAGGTGCTGTACCCTTCCTAGTCACACTCCCCAGAATTTAATGTTTATCATTTCATTTTAGTCAGACTTTTCCCACTCTTCTCTCTTGCAGTAAGAAAAGGCACATTTTTAATTTTTATATTTGTGTTGTAAACTCTCTAGTTTATCATTCAGCTTTATTCATCCTATTAAAATGAAGGTGTTCAAAAGATTAAGAGGGAAACAGACTCCTTGTAGGAAAAAATAGTTCAAAATAGGAAGAGAAATAGGGCACTTACATTTGAGGGTGGGTTACAGCCCTGAAGAGGAGGCAGGGTTTTAAGTAGAATTCAGACTTTCCTGTTTCTGTGCTGCACGATATTAAGCAATTGTTTGTTTTAATTCAAATAGCAATCGAGTCACTGGAATTTATGAACTCAGTTTATGCAAAATGGCAGACACAGGTAGTCCAGGTAAGATCTAATAGATGGGGGAGGTGACAGTTGTCTTTGCATATGTTTGGAGTGTGTTATGTCGAAAACCTACCCTGCCCATGTAGGATAGGTATAAACTTTTTTAGAAAGTAGGCATATTTTACAAGTCAGACTTTTGGTGCTGGGAGTTCTTTTTCTGAGTTACAATACTTTGGTTTGTGACGTGCAAAACAGTTATAAAAACTTTCCCCAACAAAATGTTACCAGGCTGTGGAATATTATAAAATATTCAAGTGTACTAGAATGAATTTGGCTTGGAAAACTTCATAACCATTTCACTTTCTACCTTAGCCCCAAAGCTAACTTGACAGTATCACTTTACAGGTTCAGTCAAACTAGAATTTGAGCTTCCTGTGCTCCAGAAGACAAATCACGTCCAACTTGTTTGTGTCCTTTTTGATGTCTGGGCTCTTTTCCTTCAGTTTGGTGGCCTTAAGCAGCACTTCGGATTTTTATGTTTGTAAACTGCAACATGGACAAAAGTCAGGGTTGGGGTTTTGGTTTTTTGGTGTGTTTTTTTAAAATATTAGGCATTCTTTATATATATATATTTTTTGTTGTTGTTGATTTTTAGAGACAGAGTAAAGGAGAGGGAGAGAGAGAAACACCCACGTAAGAGCGAAACATATCGTCTGCTTCCTCTCCATGCCCCCTACTGGGGATTGAGCCCGCACCTGGGCAATAAAAGAGTGTTTGTTTGTTTGTTTGTTTGTTTGTTTTTAAATGTGTTTTTATTTATTTTAGAGATAGAGAAAGGGGGAGGGGGAAAGAGAGAGAGAGAAACATCCCCTGCACACCCCCTACTGGGGATCAAGCCTGCAACCCAGGCATGTGCTCTCACTCAGAATCAAACCTGCAGCCTTTTAGTGAATGGGTCGACACCCAGCCAACTGAGCCACAGCAACAAGGGCTAAAAGTCAGTGTTTTTAAAAAACATTTGGTTAATGTGAGTTTGAATAATTTTAGAGAACATATATGGACAGGGGTCAGGGCTCACTGGTAAGATTTAGATTTAAAAAAAGACTTGAGTATGAACCTAAGTCTCAATACCAGCTAATTATAATTTCCAGAGAGTTCCTTGAGGAATTTTTTAATTAACAAATTCATCTCTTTTATATGTAAAAACAGTTTAACATTTAAAAAAATTAATGGGAGATGATGGGGGTTAAGCCATATGTCACCTACCATTCTACCTGAGCTACTACATGTGTGTGTGCGTGTGTATAGTCCCTCCCACTTTTCTTAGGTGTATTTTTATATATTGGGAACCATAGTGTACAGGTTATTTAATCGCCTCTATCTTTTCACTTAACATAATAACTTTTTCTCAAGTTGCATTGCAGTCTTCATAATTATCAAAGAATATAAAACTCACTTTTAAAAGAAATTCAGAGAATTACTTTGGGGAAAAGGGGGTGAATTGTTATTAACAAAATCCCACATATCTGGAGGCCAAACCTGTGTTAGTTCGCCATGTATATGAGTTGTTATTTTTTTAATTTATCTTTATTGTTGAAAGTATTACAGATGTCCCTTTTTTTCCTCATTGACCCCACAGCCCTGTACGCACCCCACTTCCCCACCCCACCCCGGCCCCCAGGCCTTCACCACATTATTTATTGTCTGTGTCCATGGGTTATGCATGTAAGTTCTTCGGTTAATCTCCTCCCACCCCCGCCCCTCTGAGATCCCTCAGTCTGCTCCCTGCTTCTATGTCTCTGGATCTCTTTTGTTTATCAGTTTATTTCATTCATTGGATTCCACACATAAGTGAGATCATGTGGCACTTGTCCTTCTCTGACCGGCTCATTTCGCTCAGCATATTCATTTTGAGGTAAAACTGGAATGGGATTTTCTCAAAGAAGAGTTGTTTCCCCTTGTCTCAGGCATGCAGAGGAGAAGGAGGAAAATCCTGGACACGTCGGTGGCCTACGTGCGGGGAGAGGAGAACCTGGCCGGCTGGCGGCCCCGCGGGGACAGCCTCATCCTGGAGCACCAGTGGGAGCTGGAGAAGCTGGAGCTCCTCCACGAGGTACGCCAGGGCCAGAGATGCTCCAGCACGCTCCTGCGGGAGGCCAGAGTAGTCATTCATCACCGCCCCTGTGGTCCTGGCTTTTCAGTTTCCATCACGATGAGGCATCTTCACCTTTACCCACTAAAATTGTAAGCAGCTTTGTGTTTGCTGAGGCAGCAGTGTTGCTCTTCTTAGGTGGAGAAGACCCGCCACTTCCTGCTGCTACGTGAGAGGCTTGGTGACAGCATTCCCAAATCCCTGAGTGACTCGTTGTCCCCCAGCCTGAGCAGCGGGACCCTTAGCACCTCCACCAGCATCTCGTCTCAGATCTCAACCACCACCTTTGAAAGTGCCGTCACCCCCAGCGAGAGCAGTGGTTACGACTCAGCAGACATTGAAAGCCTAGTGGATCGAGAGAAAGAGCTGGCTACCAAGGTGTGACTCCCTTCCCTTGGCTGCATTTTCCCAGTGACTCTCCAGCTGATCTGTCATTTTCAGTTTCATTTTCTTTCTTTGAGGGCCTCGTTTCACGGCCTGCACTAACACTGTGAATATAGAAATAAGTAAGACTCAGTGTCTACCCTTAATTAGCTTACATGCAAATTGTGGCAAGCATATAGTAGGGGTGTATGTCTGGGTGCTATGGGCGCCAGAGGCCAGGCCTTCACAGGCAGGTGCGCATGACTGACCTCGGAAGGGTGTGCAGGAGGGAGCCAGCTGTCCTGCATGGCCATGTGAGGGAGTCCTACGGGGATAAGCGATGGAGGCAGGGATCGGGCCAGGGCATCGTGAAGGATCTGTGTACTAGGGAGTTTAGAGGGCTGTGGGAGTGATGTGGGAAAAAAATTATATGTATATATGTACGTGTGTGTGTATCACCCGAAGATATTTTTTCCATTGCTTTTCAAAGAGAGTGGGAGGGAGACAGAGACAGAGCCAGAAACATCAATTGGTTGCTTCCCGCACTCGCCCAATTTGGCTGGGAATCGAGCCTGTAACCAAGGTACGTGCCCTTGGCCAGAATCAAACCCGGGACCCTTCAGTCTAACCACTGAGCACCAGCCAGGGCATGACGCGGAGATGTCTTAAACAGGTATTTGTTTTAGAAAGACTTCTCTGGCAGCAATAAAGAGGATGGATGTGTAGTGAAGAGAGGACTAAAGGCAGAAAAGACTCTTTATTGCAATAATGCAGATGAGAAATATTAAAGATTTTTATCTGAGACGGGTGTGTGGGATGAAGAGGAAGGACGATCACGGGAGAGACATTGGGAGGCAGAATTGGCACTTCCTGTCTCCTGGATGTGGTGGGAGAGGGCAGAGGGGTCTTTGAGGGCTTCCAGGCACATGAAAGGGATTTTGTGTCTATTTTGTTTTAATCAAATGGTGGCCTAGTTGATTCAGGAAAATATGTCTATCCAGAAGTGTCTATGCCTTTTAGCGCCAAGGCAAATTAAGAATGAAAGGGATGTTATTGATCCTTAAGCTCTTCTAAACTGTGGTGTCACTGTAGTCACTTTTATAGATCTGAGAATGGCTGTTTACCCACTCATTTTGTCTTCTTTATTAGGCATATACAGGCTCCCTTGCTATATGCTTAGTTAATTTCTAGAGCTGTTGGGCAGCACCTGAGCTCGCTGTGGGGCTTAGGCATATGATTTTCCCTTCCTGCCTTGCGTCCAGGGCTTCGTTTAACCATTGAAACTTATGCTGCCCTTTCTCTCCCCTAGTGCCTGCAGCTACTCACCCACACTTTCAACCGAGAATTCAGCCAGGTGCATGGCAGCATCAGTGACTGCAAGGTGAGCAGCTCGGGTTCCTGGTCCAGCTTACGCTGCTTCTAGGTGGCTTGATGTGAGCATAGCATCGTATTTGAGGCTGTATAACGTATCAGCTCTTGTAACTGATTTTTCAGAACACTGACTTCTGAAGATAAAAGTGTGTCTCTGTGTCTCTTAGAATGATTATCAGATGGGAACTATTTTAGCTTTTCCCTAAATCCCTTGGAGAATATTCTGTAGGGGGTGATACGTTATTGTGTGACAGGGCACAGGAAGTCCTGAGGTTCTTGGTGGCATAAGACTTTTGTTGCCTTCCTCAAAGAGTGAGGTGAACACTTTAAAGAACTTCTGGGTCATTCACTTTATCCTAGTCATCTTGACCTTTTCGCTGTTCCCGAAGATACTCGAAGCTCAGTCCTGCCTAGGGTGGGTCTTTGCACCCTTGCTGTTCCTTTGCCCAGAATAGTCTTCTTCTAGATGTGTCCACGATTGGGCTCCCTTATATATTTCCTTTTTCAGTTCAAATATTGCCTCTTTAACCACCCAGTGTAAAGCCAACAGCTCCCTGAAACTTTCTAACCTCTTTCCCTGCTTCATTTTTTGCTATAGCACTTATCACTCCCTGACACTTTTTTTTAATCCTAGCCTGAGGATATGTTCCTACTGATTTGAGAGAGAGAGAGAGAGAGAGAGAGAGAGAGAGGGAGACATTGATGTAAGAAAAACATCCATCAGTTGCCTCCCCTACATACCCTGACTGAAACCTAGGTATGTGTCCTAACCAGGAATCAAACCCGCCACCCTTTGGTATGTAGGACGGCACTCCAGCCAACTGAGCTACTCAGCCAGGGCCTGACACGTCTTAATGTGTATGTTGACTGGTTCATTATCTACCTTCCTCACTTAGAATTTAAGCTCCAGCAGGGCAGGACCTCTGCCATGTTCCTAAAACAGTGCCTGTTCTAAGTGCTCAGCTCATATAGATAGGGTCACTTAATTAATGCAGGAGGGTAGTAGCAATATAAAAGGCCAGCCTTGCCTCTTTTGTAAGTGTCTCGATTCCTAATGTGGACTCAGGCCATAAAATATTTATTTGTGAGGCTTGTTTTCTTGAATGACCTGAAGCAGATTTATAAAAGTGAGGTCACTGGTTGTCAAAGCTTCTTATTGCAGAGGCAGTTTTCTCCATCTGTATCTCACTTGCTCTCTTCTGTTTGCTTCCAGTTATCTGACATCTCTCCAATTGGACGGGATCCCTCTGTGTCCAGTTTCAGCAGCTCAACCCTCACTCCCTCCTCTACCTGCCCCTCACTGGTAGACTCTAGGAGCAACTCTCTGGATCAGAAGTAGGTACCCAGATTTCACTGAGAGAAGCTAATCTAAGAACCAGGGAAATGCCAGCCTTCCTCTAGCTCAGTGGTTCTCAACCAAGGGCAGCACCATCCCCCTAGGCAGCATTTGGAAACATGTGGGAGCCTTCTCCAGATATCACAATGCCTGGGGAGATGCTACTGACGTCTTTTAATACATGTCTTTCTAACTTCCTGCATCAAATCGTCGGCTCCTCTTCTCATTCTCCTCATTTGTCCTTCCACCCTCACCCGGCTTTTCTCCCCAATCATATCAGACATAGGAAGCCCCATCTTAGGGAAAATATTTCAAAACTTCTTTGGAGAAAAAAATTTTGATAACACAACGAAATATATAGGTAAGACTAATGGAGACAGATTTAGTCTGTAGTCCATGAATTCCTCAGTCCAGTCACTTCTTTGCAGTGTACCATCAAACTCCTTTGCCCTGTCTCCATTCATTACGGTCACCTTTCAGAACCTTCCTAGTTATCCAGCTGTCTGTCTGAATGCACCAACACTCACAATTGATCGTGGCTGTAGAAGAAAACCAACCAGGTAATTTAATTAATTCTAGGCTGCCACTGACAGTCAGACATTATTTTATGTGCCACTAAGAAAGAAAAAGCACTGCCAACTAAAATGTGATACAGTATTGATTGTAAAATGCATCCCAATTTGAGGAATGGTAAGACATTTAAAAATGGGCTTTTTGGAATTGAGGAATACAATGAATTAGGCTAAGCTGCTGTCCGAAGATGACTAACACTGCAGAGCATGGGAATTATTTCTCCCATACACTCCTGGACTGGTCCAGAGTGACGTGCAGCTGAGTTACTTTCACTCATGCAGCTCTGCACGTCATGGTCATTCAGGGACTTCCCGTTGGTCTGCTTTCTCTGCCAATCTCTAAGGCAGTGGGCCTCAGACATTAGTGTACATCACTAGGGAGGCTTGGTAAAGCCCAGGTGCTGAACCCCACGCCTAGTTCCTGGTTCTGTAGGTCTGGGTTGGAGCCTGAGAATTTGCATTTCTAACCAGCATCCAGGTGCAGCTGATGCTGCTGGTTAGGAGACCTCACTGTGCTAGGCGTCACCTTCAGACTAAATAGAAACAAAAGGGAATGGAGTTCATATTCCAGACACGTATGTTCGGAGGCTTCAGAATAGGAGGGGGTCTGGATGATGCAGTGCTCGTCAGTGGTGAGTTTCCTTTTGTAACTTCTGAAGGATGACCCCAGTTGAATTTGGAATTACCTTTCTGACACCGGATTGTCTTCTCACGCAAGCTCTCTGACACTGATGTTTGAAAGGCCCCTGGTGTTCAGGGAGAGGCATTATTCCTCCTGGTGGGATGGTTGTACACATCTGCATTGACCTCACTGAAGCTTTTGTTACAACCTGTCTCTTTTAAAGGACCCCAGAAGCCAATTCCCGGGCCTCTAGTCCCTGCACAGAATTTGAGCAGTTTCAGATTGTCCCAACTGTGGAAACACCATATTTGGCCCGAGCGGGAAAAAATGAGTTTCTCAACCTTGTTCCAGATATTGAAGAAATTAGACCAGGGTGAGTACACAATTGATTAGAGATGCCAGGTATTGAAACAAATCAGCAAGAACATGCCCCCAGCTCTCCGTGAGGTCTATATTACAGTGTAATGCACATGGATCCAGGGCTAAAGCCCGGTGCTGGGTTTCTGCTCCAGCTGTGTCTTATAACACACCCTAGCCTGGCTTAGCATGCCACGTGGTGCTTTGTTTTCTTTTGCTGTATTACTTTGGCACATAAGTTTCTAGGCCAAATTGATCACTTTCTTGTTTTGCTGACACGAGGGACCTGGCCTAGGTGAGACATATTTTGATGGTCCTCAGCTCATAATCACTTTCTTTTTGTGAGAAACAAACCTGTCTTGTATTGTCCTTTTTAGCTCAGTGGTTTCTAAGAAAGGATATCTGCATTTCAAGGAGCCATTTTCCAGCAACTGGGCTAAACACTTTGTTGTGGTTCGTCGCCCCTATGTCTTCATCTATAACAGTGACAAAGACCCAGTGGAACGTGGCATCATTAACCTGTCCACGGCACAGGTGGAATACAGCGAGGACCAGCAGGCCATGGTGAAGGTCAGTCCTACCCTCTCTTGGCTTTTCATTGCCATGCATGCCCTTCTCTCTTGAGTTCTGGACTCTGTTGTGTGTACTGCATCTCTCCTCTATATCTGGCTCTCTGAGCCTTCAGTGTGAAGTGCTGTATGCCCTTTGAATATGGCAGGTAGTCCCAATTGCTCGTAGCCCTCGTAACTTTCTCATCTACCTGTGTCTCTTTCAGACTCCTAACATCTTTGCTGTATGCACAAAGCACCGTGGGGTCCTTTTGCAGGCCCTCAATGACAAAGACATGAACGACTGGTTATATGCCTTTAATCCACTCCTTGCTGGCACAATACGGTAAGAAGCTGTCACTATGTTTCCTTCCTCTCTCTGGCTTTTGGTCCCAGGGACATCAGCATAAATGGGGAAGGAAGTCTTGTTGCAAGCAGATTTAAAATAGAGGAAGGACGGGTGGAAGTGTGGTTGTAGGGTGGTGACGAGGTCTCAGCTTCTTATAAGCTATCATGTGGTGTCTGAGCAGCCAAGGAGACTCTGGTCACATTTGCACTCAACTGATCTCCTGCTTTGACTTTTTGTTCTTAAGGGGTCTGCAGCCAGGGTCTGTGAGACAGGAAAGGGAAGGTTGTGATGCCCTTAATGGTCTGCTAATCAATATTCAGCACTGTGATCCAGCTTCACACCCTATAAGGGGCTTATGTTTCAGGGTCCCCTGACGGGGAAGACCATAGCCAGTCTCTGTTTAGAGAGCCTAGAGACCTAGGCCTGCAGTGCAGTTTAGGAAGAAGTCCACAGAGAGAACCACGGGGGAAGAGACCTATGAGGGAGAAACATCTGGATCCAGTTTTCTAACCTGCCTCTTTGTATGTTGCCCATAGGTCAAAACTCTCTCGCAGACGCCCGAGCCAGCCGAAGTACTAAGTGACTCTGCTGAGCACCCTCACTCGCCTTCCCAGAGATAAAGAAAGTGTTACCTCTCATTTCTCTTTGTGATTCTTGACGGTTACTCTTGTATGTAATCCTGTGGCTTAACTACTTTTCCCTCTTGTCCAGCACTTTTTCTAGCTCCTGTTCCCCATCTCCATTGCTCTTTACTCTTTCTTTTTTCCTGTGCTGAGAATCTTGTTAGTAGCATGTGGCCTAACAAAAGGGGGAAAAAACAAAAAACAAAAACCCAGAGGGAAATCCAGTGAATCTCCAAATTATTTTTGGTATATCTTGGCTTCCTTTTGTATCATAGATAGCTCCCCATTGTGACCACCTCTGATGTCTGTACTGCTGTCTTTGGGTATCTTTGTCCTTTTTTTGAGACAACATAATACTTTTTTTCTTTTATCTATTTGTGATATCACTTTAATTTTTCTTGGGTGGCTTAGAGACAAAGGGAGGAGACATCTAGCCTTTTTAGAATCTGAGAGGGGAAAACTTGCCTTTTTCCCTTGTGTTGCTTTTTTGCATCACTAATCCCTGCATTTTCCATTCAGGGAGAAGGTTGTGGTGAGCTCAGAAATGGGACAGATATATTCTCTGAAATCGAGGCTTATTTAGAACACGGTTATGCAGTTTTCAGTTAGTGGAAGAGAGGAGGGGAGAGGGCTTTTTAGCAGGCCTGGGACAGTGCTGCTGCTGACCTTGTTAGGAGGTAAGAGCCAAGGATATTCATATTGTTGGTGGTTTTCAGAGGAGCATAGGGTCGTGGTCAGCCATGGATGGGGATGGTCATTAGCGTGCTTGTGGTTGCTCACAGCAGGATTCCTGTGAATTGTGCTGCTCAGCTGGGAGCCGGCCTCTTCCCTCAGTGCCTGTTCTGTTCTTCACAGTGGCGGGGATGGGGAGCAGTTTGGAATCAGGGTGATGTCATACACAAATGTCCCGCAAGGGGGAGTACTTCACTTTCTCATGAGGAACTCGATGGTCATTGTGGTAATGCTGAGTAATGACCTTGTGATTGTTGTAGTCCCTTTGATCAAAGAAATGTAGCTTTCAGGTATAAACTTGGAAGTCTCTGAATCCATTGGTTATTTTCAATAATCCTTGTCAAATTGAAAATACTTTCAATGATGGCTGTCCCCCTATACTATAAATAAGCAAACATGGCAGGCTTTGCTTTCTAGATCCCAGGGTTAAAACCAACAGCCTCCCACCACTAAAAACAAAACGAAAGGACATCCGGGGGCAGAGGAGAGAGCCCACCGAGCCCAGCCCCGGTGTTTTGTCCCTTGCATCTGGCTGCCTCTCCCTGCTTCTCTCCTTTGGGTGTGGAAACGCTCATTGCCAGAGGGGAAAGGAGGAAGCTGATGGTCTTCTGACAGAACATGGTCAGCTGCTTCCAGAGGCCATCATGGAAGATACTCTTCCTTTCAGCTGCCAGCAGGATTTACAGGAGTGAGACGGAGAAGAAAAGGCCTCCAGGTTACTGGAGTAGCTTTGCCAGGTAGTGGACTGGGGTTGTTTTATACCGTCCTTTACCTCCCTTGCTCTGACCTCTTTCTGACCATCCCTCGGGCACTCAGGATAGTATCTGCCTTGTTCCCACTTTGTAGAGACTGGCTTCTCAGTGCTGGGGAACTGGATGGCTTTGCTTCAGGCCACAGAGGGCAAGGGCCATGCACTCTGCAGGGTAGTTGCTGGGCGGGCTCATCATCACCCAGACCCCTGCCTCCACCATCCTGGTTGGGCTCATCGCAGAGCAGGGCTCCAGCTGCACTCATAATTGCCTTTCGAGGAGGTGGAAAGTGAGTCACAGAGAGCTTAGTAAATGAAACGGTAGGAACCACAGGCTGTGGCCTTATCTGAAAAGGGGTCAGTGAAAACTCTAGATTTTTAAAACTTTCTTCTCCTTAAAACATAGGTCACTAACAGTAATGTTGCTAGTTTTTCTAAGCAATATTTTTAATGTAGGTAGAGGGTTTTGCATTGTCTAATGGACACAATATGCCCTTCTGGTGTATACTCAAATCTAGGATCTGTCGGTGCTTAGAGACAGCTTCCTGGGCTGGAATTAAATCTAATTTCAGGGAAATGAAATTTGAAGGTTGCATTTAGAATTAAATTATGGATGTTGCTGCTGTTAGGAAGTTTGATGGAAGGATCCATGTCTGTGTGGCAATAAGTGGGGAGGGCTGAGGGAGAGTAAAATCATGTGATACACTGAAATGACTTTGGTTTCTTCTAACTCAAACAGAACTGGCTTGGAAAGTCTTTGCTTTGGAGGTGTCAGCTATTAGAACAGGCTGAACTGGACTGTTCATAACATGTCCAGGTAGGAAGGCCTGTGAGGAAGCAGAGGCCTCTGCTGCGGCTGACAGGTACAGACAGCCCCTTTTAGTACTGCCTCTTTCTCCAGGGGCCCATCTTCAAATTGGAGTTCGAACAGTTTCAGGGTTGATGTTCCCTTTCTGGACAGGTTCATCCCCACTTTGAAGCTGAGAGAGGGCTCATGACAGGAACTGTTCATGAGGCTTTAGCTGAAGCCACAGGGGCAGGAAAGTCAAGGAATGAACTTAACCTTTTAAGGAAACCACCTTTTGAGGGTTTTTAATTTCTTTTTTCCTAAATCACTCCTTTAAACAAACGAACAAAAAAGAAAGAAAACTTTTACACAAATTAAGGAGAAATTGATGCTAGTTAAAAATAATCATCTGCTCCCCTCCTTCCCCATCCTCCTGTCTCCGTCCAAAGCAAAATATGGCCTCACAGCCCGCACCAAACCAGCACTCATACCCTCCTGCGCCCGCCTGGGGGTCAGCCAGCTCTCAGGCCGGGCTGTGCGGGGCCAGCCAGCCCCTGCATACAGCCAGGAGCACAGGGAAGGGCTGCTTCTGACAGCTGGGTGGGCACCTAAATTCTAGCACATTGTTAAAACGGGATGATGGCAGGGGAAAATGAATTTTCCCAACTAGGAAACACTATCATTTTATATATTTTTTTCCATTCAGCTCCATAGAACTTACACAGATATTCATAGTTTTGATGGATATTTTCCAGCTCTTTTAAGATGGAGTAAATTAAATCATTGCGAAAGGTCTTTTGGGATCTAAAATTAAAATGACTTCTCCTGGCACATATTTCAAAGCAAAGACTTTGTTGCCTGCTGCTTGTTCCTCTAATTTACAGGGATATTTAATTTTGTAAGGTATTTGTATATTTATATAGCTGTAATTAATTGCACATTGGACTGGAAAAGAAAGGATGACCTAGCGTGTAGCACCTGTCGGTACTCGGCATCCCTCGTGCTGTGTCCACTCGGGTTCTCCTGGACAGTATCAGGGCTTGTTGTTTGTTTGACTTGGGTCCTTCATTTTTCCTTTTGGTTCCCTTTTTAAAACGTGATTGTTAACCTGCTCCTTAAAAAGAACTCTAATTCTGCTGCTGCTCTCAGAAGGTGTGCTGAATGTATTTTAAATAGGACTCTTAACTCGTGTGCAGTGCAGCTGTCCACCGTGGCCAACAGTGATTCAGCCAAGTGTGTGGCCAAACCCTTACTGTATGAGGTAGGAATGTACTGATTTGTGTTTCCTTAGAATTGAAATATCAGCTGAGAGATTATCTGCTTTTGTTGTTCAAAAGGCCATTTATGAAATTCGTATTCGAGCCCCATAAAATCTTAGGAAAGCCTCTAATCATTTAAAGGAAAAAGTTAGAGTTGGTACAAATTTCATGTTAAAAACTCACAGCCAAATGGCTCTGCTCAGACGGGGAGTCTGAGCTGAGGTGGGTCTCTTGCCAAACCCTGGCTGTCATGTGTTGTTTTCATGTCTTCGAGTTACTTTCATTCATGCTGCGTGTTCTGACATCAGTTCACCTGAGGACTCCCATCAGCCTTCTCATGCTGAAGGCGTCGTCTTAGACTTTGTGGCTCTAAAGTACTTGTCTGTTGAGATTTCGAGTCTCATGTCACCATCCTCGTGCACTACAACAAAACCCATGAACATAAGTGGCCTTTTTGAACCAAGACTTTGCAAACTGATCTCTCCCCAGTGAAGGAGTTGAGCACATTAGCAACAATGTATGTACATTATTAATTTCAGACTTCATTTTCATTATGTAAATATTATCTGATGTTTGGAGCTTGGGTATACAGAATGTAAATATAGTTCTTGTATTTGTACTAATTCTGGTCCTTTTGCTGTATAGCCTTAGATGTGCAATGCAGACATTATCTAACTGTGTGGTAACCTTGCATCACGGAACTATTGGTGAACGAGGTCAAATAATAAAGGTACAACCAGTGCATCCGGGGCTCTCGATGTGCATTTATTGTTCACCCTTCGAGTGGTATTTGCACAGAAGTTTTTCTTGACTTACGAAGATACTAATTTCCTAGGACAGAGTCATGATGCTGTGACATACACGTTCATTTCTGACCATGCAGAACAGCAGTTATTGTATAACCAGGGAAGTTAATAAGGTGTGCTGTTACTTTAGAGTACTTTCCTCCCAGGGATGGCAGTGGTTATTTTAGGTAGGAGATCTCCCCACTTCTCCACAGCCCCCCCAAGGCCTCTCTTTATACACCAACCAGTGATTCTGTAGTGATTGTGGTGTTTGGGGGGGGGGGGGTTGAAAATTTCACCATGACAGCTTAATGTAGCAGGTTCCTGTTGTGAGCAGAGCTTGAGCAGGGAACACTGTCCTAGGTGTTCAGGAAGAAACAAGAAGGGGGAGAGAAGCAACATCCAGGCAAAAAGTAGTGATTCACGCAACACACGTATAAGTGTCCACCTGTCTGGGTGCCATACGGATGCCGATGTGGCCCTCCCCTTCTAGTGGGAGGACATTCATTACACATCATGTAAAGTGGTAAGTATCACAGAGCAAAACAAAGCTGAATAAAAGATTAGAAGGGATGGGAAAGGTGTCATTTTAGATCCTGTGGTCAGGGAAGGCCTCTCTCAGGAGACATTTGCACTCACTCCAGAACAAAAGGACAGGAAAGCCATGCGAAATCCTGGGCAAAGAGGTCTCCAAGCAGAGAAAGTAAGCCCTTAAGACAGCAGTGTTCTCTGTAGGTTTCAGAAATAGCAAGGAGGCCCGGCTTGGAGAGAGCACTGAAGGTGTGATGTCAGAGGGGAGCCAGCGCTCAGGTGGCTTAGGCCCAGGTAGCTCTCATTTTGTTAGAGAAGTAGGAAGCCAATGAAGGGTTTTGAGCAGATGAGTCACATGATCTTATAGTCACATGTTGCTTGACAATGGGGATGCCGTAGGAGAAATGCGCCACTAGGCGATTTCATGGTGCAAACATCATAGAGTGCACTCACACTGCCCTCGGTGGCGGCTTGGACTGCGTGGGAGCAGCAGGGGAGAGGAGGTTGGATGCGGGATGCATTTTAGTGTTAGAGCTAAGAGCTCGCTGAGGAGCTGCATGTGGAGTCAGGGAGGAGACCAGTAGCTCAGGATGTAGCCTGGGCAGGGAGCAGGTGGCAGTCCGAGGTGAGGACTGGGAGGGGAGCGCTTACGGGTGGCACAGAATTCGGAACTTGATTTTGGTCGTGTTCACTTTGCGATACCAACATTTCCACCTGAGTGTGTGGTCGGTGAGGCAATTGGAGTTACCAGCTGGATTCAGGGGGCGGGGGTAGAGGTTGGGGCCGGAGACATTTGGGAGTTATCAGCCTGAAGGGGACAGGTGAGTGTCCCTGGTGAGGACCAGGGATTGTGTCTTGGGGCGCTGCACCGTGTAGAGGCCAGGAAGAGACAATCCAGTGAAGACGGAGCGGCCCAGGAAGAGCGTGACACTCGGCAGCCCAGGTAGGGAAGTGTTTGGAGACAGAGGGCAGCCAGCAGGTTAGCATAGGAACCGAGCATTGGGCACAGGTTTTGAGAACAGGGAGGTCTAGGAGGTTTGAGGGAGCCAGTGAACACCATCACTTCTTCCCAAATTCAGAGCCAGCCAAGGAAAGAATAAGGCAGGTGGGGATCAGGGTACCACCTTGATGACTGTCACAGATGTGATTGGAGGGTGTGGCTGGTGCTAGTGGGTAAATGGGTTTCCTAACTTGACCTCAGAACCAGAGGGTTGGGGGCAGCACTCCCCAAACTTGAGTGTCACCAGACTCACGGGGGGGGGGGGGGGGGGTTGTAGCAAAGTGCAGGTCCTGGCTGAGTGGGCCTGGGGTGGGGCCTGAGATTCTGCGTTTCTCATGTTTCTAAGTGGTGTCCCTGCTGCTGATGCAGGGCCACTCTGAGTAGAAGTAGAGGCACAGCAGAGTATGTGGCCGGGAGGCAGCTGAGTTTCTCCGAGAGGGAGGAGGTGGCGGTTGTACATGCCCGGGGCTCCTTCTGGCTTCACGGGCCCACCCTTCCTCTCCTGGGGTTCTGTGAGGGGCAGACAGGTCAGGAATGTTCCAGTAAGGGAGCTCACTTCACGGGGCGGCGATATCAGCAGCGCCTCTGGCCCACAGGGTCTTTGAGCAGAGACTTTTCCTGAGTGGTGCGGAAGAAAGCCTAAGGGGTTAGGGTCAAGGGAAAACGAGATGAAGAAGGTGAAAGAATGAGTACAGATCACTCAGGTCAAGAGGTTTTGGTTAAAGGAGCAGGCCCAGCACGTGTGTATGCTGATGGAATGAACGGACTGGAAGGGAAGCCTGACGGCGGGAAAGGAGTGATCCCCTTGAGTAGGCTGGCGGGGTAGGGAGGCCCTCGATCCTCCGGGAGCACTGCGGCCGGTCCACACCACCAGGAGGCGACGTGGTGTGTGGGCAAACAGCTCCTCGACGGAGCGTAGCAAGTCGTCTTCTGCGTCGTCTTCTCCAGGGGACTGACTCACTGGTCTTAGAAGTTAGGTCGGCTCCAGGGAGTCTATCCGGCCATGTCGTCCTGAGCTCCACTGGGCTTTTCATTTAAATTGAATTAGTTTTTGTATTTTCATTGATTTTTAGAGAGAGAGCCATCAATTTGTTGTCCCACTTAATTGTGCATTGATTGGTTGATTCTTGTATATGCCCTAACCGTAGGTTGAACCCACAACATTGCTGTATCAGGACAACTCTAACCAACTGAGCTTCCCTACACTGAACTAGTTTTTGTTTTAACTTTTTTGATAATCCTTACCTGAGGATATTTTTTCCATTGGTTTTTTAGAGAAAGTCGGAGGGAGGGGGGGAGAGAGAGAGAGAGAGAGAGCGAGGGAAAGAGAAAGAAAATCAACGTGAGAGGGACATCGATTGGTTGCCTCCTGCACGCACCCTGACTGGGCTGGGGTTGAACCTGCAACCCAGTTATGTGCCCTTTTCCAGGAATTGAACCCATGACCCTTTGATTCACAGGCCTACACTCGAACCACTGAGCCACACCGGCCAGAGCTGAATTAGTCTTTACAGAGCTGTTTGTCCCTTATAACTAGACCCCACCCAGGTTTACAAAGGTTTGGTTCCTCACTTAGGGTTGCCCCGTGTGTCGCCATGTCTCTCAGAAGGCGCCAGGGAACGGTGCACATTTCGTGCGTTACTTTTCTGATATTCTTGTCATTCCACTTTCGGTTGGATAGAGAGATTTTTCCATTTTCCCTTAAGAATTCCTTGTCTCAGCACAGTCCTAAACTTTTAGCTTTTCTTTTTTCTTTCTTTTTTTCCTTTCTTTACTATTACTGATTTCAGGGAGAGGAAGGGAGAGGGAGACAGCGATAGAAACATCAATGATGAGAGAGTCATTGATCGGTTGCCTCCTGCACGCCCCCTGCTGGGGATTGAGCCCGAAACCCAGGCATGTGCCCTGACCGGGATCGACCTGGTTCTTAGGTTGCGCTCAACCACTTAGTCACACCGGCTGGGTTAAGTTTTTAGCTTTTGTGAGCACATCAGACACTTACCTGGCTTTAGAATATATGTTCTCAGGGTTTTTACAAAGCTGCTCTTTCTACCTAGCATGTGAACAAGTCGTTTGAGTTCAGTTGCAGGAATTACACAGCAGAGTCGGGATTTTCATATCTGCCCCAACTGGTATGTTACGCACCCTCTTATGTAAGTCAAACAAAGGATTCAGCCTTGGGATGTTTGCAGAGAAGGGCAGTTTCTGTGGAATTCCTGCCCATGCTTTGAGCTGGGACTTGGGGAGTTAAGGCAAGGCCAAACATTGTTAAAGTAAACAGTAATGTGAGTTGACATTCTTAAACATTATAAGCCAAGCATTTGAGGATTTTCTAAAAACTAAAGGTCAGCATGTGCTAACTGGAGCAAGCCCTGGCTTTACTGTGTCCATCTTTGTCCCAGCCCTGCTCTCCTGAACCCAGGTTGCTGTAGTTTTCCAACAATCCTGGGAAGCAGTATTTTTTGGCCGGTTGTTAGCTCCTTAACGAAGAAATAATTCTTTAGTAATAGGGAAAAATTATTGGCTGTTTGATTAGATATTTAATGTCTGCCTTAAAAGAAGCCTATTTAATAGTAACTTGGGTGTGTCCAGATGTTTAGTCACATTGACTCAGCAAAACTTCTCCCTTGACAAATCTCAGACTAAAGCAATCAATTTGTTCTGCAACAAATATGATGGTAGGCTTTCTTTGTAACCCAACCCACAGCAAGAGGAAGTAGTTGCAACAAAGTTGAAAGGTGTGGGAGGCCCTCAGCTCTCTTGAAGGGAGCTATTGCGTAAAGTTGTACATATAAAATTTATACAAGTGCTGTTTGTTCTCCAAAACTAGTCACTGAAGTTAATTTCAGTTTAGCTTTCCACTTAAAGTCAACTAAACATCTGTAATATACAGCTGTCCCCAACCTCACTGGGAAAAAGTCTGAGTTAGCAGGATTGTGGCCAGCTAATCCATTTAGTAGGAAAAAGGGCTGGGCTGGCCCTCCTAGACCTGGGTTAAAGTTCAGTTCTGCCACCCACTGCCTGAGAGGGTCACCTTCCCTGAGTTGAGTTTCTTTGTCACATTAGGTAATATTAATAATGACATCTCAGGATTGTGTACCAATTTGAAGTTTACAAGCATTAGCTCATTTTGACATGAGGAAGGAGGCAGGATGGGCAGGAGATAGAATGCCTGCACTCTGAGCCTGCAGATTTAGCCCCTAGAGCAGGGGTGGGGAACATCTGGGCCTGCAGGCTGAAATCATTTGGTCTGGCCCTGCCAAGGCAACCGCAGGCTGGACTTGAAATGTTTGACCAAATATAGCTGGCTAATTTTTAAGTTGATAATTTTGTATGGCCCAAGAATGATGTTATAAATATCCAAATGGCCCTTGGGCAGAAAAAAGGTTCCCTATCCCTGTCCTAGAGAATGGCCGGGGTTGGGGTATTCCGTCCCCTTGTCCTTTCTGAAGCTTCTCCCTGCATTTTCCGCTTCTGGGCCCCTCACTTGCTACGAGGCTGTGCCGAATCCAGCATGTGGAAGAGGAATGCCAGAGGAGGCAGCACCCAGCTCAGCATCTATCTCAGTGTGCCCCGTGATCAGTGCCTTCAGCCCCCAGACCCTGACCACTCCCTGGTGGACTCGACGAAGGCCTTTACTGTAGACAAAAGGACCATGCCATGGAGGGCGTGCTGGCTATGGCACTATGAAGAAGACAGGAGATGCTTGCTATAAAAATTTAAAAAGCATAAAATTGGCCCGGCCAGCGTGGCTCAGCGGTTGAGCATCGACCTAGGATCCAGGAGATCGAGGTTCAATTCCCGGTCAGAGCACATGCCGGAGTTTCGAGCTCAATCCACAATAGGGGGTGTGCAGGAGGCAGCCCATCAATGACTCATCATTGATGTTCTCTCTCTTCCCCCTCTCCCTTCTCTCTGAAATCAATAAAGACATATTTTTAAAAATAAGAAAAAAGAAATCCATTTTTTAAAAAGCATAAAATTGGAAAAAACTACTAAAAACATTTTAGGGCTCTTGAAATTGGTCAAAGGCAGACAAATTAAAAACCATTTATTCTTGGGGAGAAAACTAGAGCTTCAGGGAAGAGCAGTGGACGTCTGCAGCCTTCTTGCCTGGGGCTGCTCCCTCTACTCCCCATTCCACCTTCTCTTGGTAAGAAAAGTTTTAACAGCTCAGGGCTTTGCTCCAAAGGGGGCAACTTGATCATATTTTTGGGGGGGGTTGGGAGGGAAGGAGACCTGTAGCTTTTCTGTTGGCTAAAACTGGCAACCATGGTGAGAAATGAATGGTAAAAACCTGTAGCCTGGGGTCTAAGTTGGACAAGCAGCAGACTAGCTAGAAATGAGAGTGGACTGGAGAAGCTCTTAACACATCCCTGGCTGACTGGGGAACTGCACATGTGCAGGGGAGATTCCAGAAAGCCCATTCGAAAGTAAAAGCCCAAGAAAACTAGAGAAATGGGTGAGCTGTGGACGCAGTTCCCACGCGTACACAGACACAGCGCCGAGGTGTCCACAGACAACACCTTCCCAAACCGTTGGCTGGCAACTAAGTTAAGGAGACACAGGGCAACTCTCAGGAAGCCAAGCTAAAAGCAAGCATAGGAATAAAAATCTGAACAGAGTGTCAGCATGTGAAATGGGAGTTGGAGAGGAGAGAAGAGGAAGGAAGGCCTAGAAAGCATTATTTGAAGAATTAATGGCTACAAACTTCTAAATGTGTTAAAGGACATGAATTTACAGTTCTAGCTCCATGAACCCCACTAGGAGAACCACAAAGAGATCCACACTAGACACATCTTAAACTGCTGTGTTAAACCAAAGGGAAAGTCTTCAAAACAGCAAGAGGAAAACACTACCTCAGGTACCGGAAACCGACAGTGTAATTAGTGGTTGACTGCTCGTTAGAAAGAGTGAAAAGCCATAGCCACTGAAATGAGATACTCAAGGTGCTGAAAGAAAAAACTCTCAACTGAGACTTTTTTGTCCAGCAAAACCATACTTCAAAAATAAAGACATGCCCAGATTTAAAACAATAACAAACCATCCAGAGAAATACTGCTAGCAGACCTGCCCTACAGGAAATACCGCAAGTCACCCTGGTCCACTGCCATGGACCCAAGGTCAGACCGAGGCGTATGTTCCCAGACATTGTACTGGGATGCACTGGGGGAGGGGGTATTTTTAATGGGATGTGCTGGTGTCCCCTACTTAGGGCACCCTGAAGGGCTACAGAACAGAAGGTAACGGCCATGGGGAAGAAGACACCTGGGGTGCTGTGTGTTTGAATCAGGAAGATACTGCAAAATTCATGGCTATGTCATTGTCAAGTGGCAGTATTTTCTATAGCAATTCGATTAATGGACCACTTTCTCACCAGTCTTAGCTGGAACGAGGGGGACCACTGAAGCTTTGCAGGAAGCTGCGGAGGTGCTTGTCCACCACTCTCCCAGGTTTCACAAGGGAGCCTAGGAGCAATTTGGTTCAGTCCTAATTTCCACTACAGTTTATGTCTCTTCTTTCTGAGTCCTTTCCATTAAAAAAAAATAGAAACTAGCATATGGATACTAAGTACCAGACACAAGTTTCCGTTTGTTTCATTGAACCCTAGAGCTACCCTGGGAGATTTTGTCATTCCTGCCTTACACGTGAAGAAACTGAGATTCAATAACTTGCCCTAAATTGCACAGCTAGAGAGAAATTAAACGAGCCAGCTAAGGTCAGTGCAACAGCAAAACCCTTTCGTTCCTTTGCCTCTCCTTCAGGCAGCTTCCAGGAAAGACGGTCCAGATAATTTGCGAAGCCATATGATCTTACTTAGATAATGTGCTGTCCCACCACTGAGGCTGTGTCTGAATCCCATGTTTTATTGAGAGGGACTTTGGACAGCGTCTAATCCATCCCCAGAGGGGTGGTTCTGGTGTTTCACTATGTGACTCAGCAAGTCTCGGCTCTCAGAGCCCCAGTTTCCTCAGCTCTAAAATACAAGCTGGACTAGATCAGTGGTTCTCAAACCGGTTGGTCTCAGGACCTTTTACACTCTTAAAAATTATTGCGGACCCAAAGAGCTTTGGTTTATCTGTTATGCCTATCTATATTTACCATTTAAAAAATTAAACTCTTGAATAACAATTTCACAAAGCAAAAGGAAATTGAGACAAGTGGTATTTTTGACAATTTTGCAAATCTAATGTCTGGCTTAATGCAGTTTAAGGAAGCTGGATTCTCATATCTGCCCCCACATACAGTCTCTTCCATACCACGTCATGGGACCTGGAAAACACTGTACACTTGTGAGAATGAAAAAGGCAAGTATGAATTAAAACTGAAAATAGTTTTGTCTCTACTTCCCCCTGAAAGGGTCTCAGGGACCTCAGGGGTCCCAGAGCACCCTTTGAGAATTGTTTGAAAAGGTGATCCAAAAAACCCCCC
Source organism: Miniopterus schreibersii (assembly GCF_964146895.1). Classification (NCBI taxonomy): domain Eukaryota; kingdom Metazoa; phylum Chordata; class Mammalia; order Chiroptera; family Miniopteridae; genus Miniopterus; species Miniopterus schreibersii. Next base: position 5,566,867 of record NC_138109.1, on the reverse strand, counting down.
AAAACAAAGAAAGGTGGTCCATAGACGTCCCACAATCGGAATCATCTGGGAGTCCTGATAAAATGTATGTTTCCTGGCCCAGCCCAGACCTGTAGTATCAAAATTCACATTTCACAAGCTTCCTTACACTCCGGAGTTTGGGGGCTCTTGGTTGGGAGAGCTCTACGGTTCCTGCCAGGCTGGTTCCTCTGAGCCGGCTGACTGTATTATTGTCACCTGTTGTGGCAGAGCTGGGACTAAGACCCAGGTCTTGGTGCAGGGCTTTTGCCTGGCAGTGATGGAAGCTGCTTCACTCTCAATGCTCTGCCTGCCGTACCTGTTCACCTTCATAGTCATTCCTTTCCCCACTCAGGCAAGCACTAAGGGTAGCCAGGCGCCTTGTGTGCAGCTTTAAAAATAAATTAGGGGTTTGCTTACAACTTTGTTTCTGCATCCAGTAAAAGCAAGAAGAAATGAAGAAAAGGACCCAAAGACAAGGTCTGGAGGAGGTTCTGTTCTAATCTTGGCCCCACCTGGATGTTTGTACAGTGAGTCAGCCACAGTCCATGATCCCCATACCAGGATATGGGGGAGTATAAAAAAAAAGTGTAAGGCCTGGCTGGTACATCGCAGGCAAATATGGAAGCAACGCCAGGAAAAGGGCAAGTTTATATAAAGAATCTCTAGTGAAGAAAATCTAACAAAATATTTACATCCAAGATAAAGTGGACTGTGGCATCATTTTAGAGTTTCAGAGTAGCATTCCATTATTGCACTCAAAAACAGTTAGTGTGATTTAACACCTAACTTCCAATAGGCCAAAACTGCTATAGTCGGACACTTGCTAGCATGGAAGTGTCTGTAAAAACCTGTTACAAAGTAACCTATGCAAGTGGTGCGACGGAAATAGCACCAATTGCACAGGTTACTTGGATCACTCACAACTGGGCCACTAACTAGCCATGAACTAGCCGTGTGACTTTCAGTAATTAAGTATCTGTTGAGTACTTATTACGTGCAAGCAACTGTTAGATGATATGAAGCAAAAAAAAAAAACAAACACCCAAAAAACTAAAAAGCACTGGTGGAGCTAAGCCGCCTTCCCAAGCATCTGCTGGAGGCCGCAGGGTTCAGTGCTGAGGCCTTTGCGAAGGCGGGCGGGACACGGAATTTGTAACGCCCTGGCCGACGGGTCGCGGTCACCCGGCCTCTAGTTCCTCAGCTGTACAGGAAGGGGGTCAATGACACGGCCTCCGAGCCTGGCCCATCACACCCCCAATCAGCACATTCCCCACGGGCGCTCCCTGCGCGTCCTGCTTCACCTGCATAAAGGGGCTGTTTCCCCCACAGGCTCGGGTGCGACCAGCATTTCCCGGCGCCCATCACCCTCGCCCAAATGCCAGGCGAGGGAAACCTCGGTCCCTGCCCGGAGCTGAGCGATACGATGCGTAAGCCCCAAGTGCACGGCAGCGATGGGAGAGGAAGGAGGGACGGACAGCCGGACAACAGGTGTCCAAGTGCCTGGAACACTGGAAAGCGCGGCCCAGCCACACCCACCACCCCGCACGGAGCCGCAGAGCAGAGCTCCGTCCAGCGCCCTGCGCCCGCCCCGGCCGCACCCCGACCCGGGGCCCCGGCCCAGCCCCCTCCGCCCGCGAGCACGCACCCACCCCCTCCTCCTGGCAGGACGCACGCAGCGGGCTCACCAGTCAGCACGCAGGCTGGGCGGTGCCATCGATTGCTCCGCGCTCTTCTGAGTCGGCCCCGGGAGTGGGTGGGCCCGTTGCCTCGGGTGGTTAACAGGCGCCAGGGAGGGCCAATGGCGTGGCTCCTTGGCTCCGCCCCTTCCTTCCGATTGGCCAGTGCCGGAAAGCCGTGGCCGTGGCCCCGGGAGGCGAGCCCAGAGGAACTGAGCCTCGGTCTCCTGTGCAGCGCGCGCCTCGCTCCCGCCTCGCTCCGCTCCCGCCGGGTCCGCCGCCGCCGCCGCCATGGCCCAGTGAGTGACAGCGCCTGGGGAGCTTCCCGGGAGTCGGCTCGAGGGGCGCAGCCGCCCCCTCCTTCGGCGCCTCAGCACTGGGGTCGCCTGAGCCGGGCCTCATGGCTCCCAGAGCCCGGGCCGCCGGGGTCTCCGCCGCCTCCGGCTCGGGCCCTAGAACTTCCCGGACCCCGAGCCAGCCCCGCAGCCGCGCGTTTCCCGCGGACCAGCCCCCTCTGCTCCTCGCAGGGCGCAAGCGCCGGGAGGATCCGCGTTGCTAGAAAGGGGGGCGGGGGGCGGCCGGCGTGGCCGAGGGGAACCGGGGCCCGACCCGGAGCGGGGCGGGGATGCTGGACGGCCGGCGGCTCTGCCCGCCGGGGCTGCTTCCCCCGGTGGGAGGCGGGGCCCTGGCGCAGCCATTACCGGGTGGACTAGCGCTCGCGGGCCGCGGGGCCCCTGCCGCGGGCCCGCCTATGGGTCGCGAGGCCCCTGCAGGGGACAGAGTGGGCGGCGGCCCGTGCAGTCCAGGGAGGGGCGCGTGCCCGGTTCCCGGGTGTAAAGGGAGTGGGGGGCAGGGAGGTCAAGCCCGATGATGAACCCCCGCAGCAGCCCGCCTCCCCGCGTGCACTTAGTGGAACTGACCCCCTTTCCTCTGCTCACCTCTCTGCCCTTTCAGAGCCGACATCGCGCTGATTGGACTCGCTGTCATGGGCCAGAACTTAATTTTGAACATGAACGACCACGGCTTCGTGGTGAGTCGCAGGGGACGCGCTCTTCCCTGATGGGTTCTCCGGGTGCGTTAGCCTGAGTGCTGGGGATCTGCTGATTTCCGAGACACCCCCCCCCCCCATGTAACCTGGAGCATGTTTCTCATTGCGCCCTTGTTGCTGCTCAGGACAGTTTTGCCGAGGGAGGCGCAGCACCCGCTCTCCTTGGGGGGGGGGGGCGGCTCCCCAGTCCTCTGAGCAGCGGGAGCCCTGCTGAACTCACCTGTCCTGCAAAGTTTGCAACCTGGGTAAACCCCGTCAGTACCTTAAGGAGGAGAAATCGGGCTGGGTGTGTAGCGCTCTGACTTGATCACCTGGGCAGCTCTGGGGATAGCCGAAAAGAGAGCTTGGGTGTGAGTATCAGGGTGGCTTAGATCTGAGGATTATCAGTGACAAAAGACATCAGCGTGGAACCAGCTGGTCCCTAGATCTGCATTCTGACTCCAGCCTGATGTGCCAAGGGTCGCTGACCTTTGCTTATACGGGGCAGGGCAGAAGGAGGTTCACAGCGGTGCGTATGCGAAACAGAGTTTTTCCTTGTATTATTACTTATTTTATCGTGTTACTTTCCATAGGAACAACTGTAAACCTACTTCTGCCCCGCCCCGTATTCAGTTCTCTGCCGTTTCACCCGCTAAGAGGAACTTTACAGTGGTCGGTCAGCACTTGGGCTGAATAGAAATTTCCTTGTCACTTGGTCCACTGCCTGAATGACGGTCTTGTATGCCCTAGATCTCCTAATTGGCTCTTCCTCCTTTCAGGTCTGTGCTTTTAATAGGACAGTCTCCAAAGTTGATGATTTCTTGGCCAATGAGGCAAAGGGAACCAAGGTGATTGGTGCTCACTCCTTGAAGGAGATGGTCTCCAAGCTGAAGAAGCCTCGGCGGATCATCCTGCTTGTGAAGGCTGGGCAGGCTGTTGATGATTTCATTGAGAAATTGGTGAGGCCCACTCTGCTCCCAGCTGCTGCTGGTGGGACAGAACTGCTCTCATTCTTTCCTTTAGCTGTTTCACTTCTTTTACTTAAAGAGACCCCCGCCCCGCCTTCAGTGTCTGGATGTGAACAGCTCAGTTCTGACAAAACAATTACTAAAATGCCTCAGTGCTGGTTTACTTGATTGGCACTAATTAAGTCACAGCATATCCTCAGGTGGTAATAATTCCTAATAAATAAAATTCTGAGGACAAAAGACATTTCAGTAAGAATTTGTTAACAAGAGCAGAAACAATACGATCTCGTGCCACTTAATGACGGGGGTACATTCTGAGAAATGCATTTGTTAGGTGATTTCAGCATTGTGCAAACATCACAGGGCGCACTGATGCACACCTGGGTGATCGAGCCCACTACACACTTGGGCTGTATGATCTGGCCTATGGTTCCTCGGCTACAAGTGTGTATAGCACGTTACTGTACAAACCGACACGAGATTAAATCGAGCACAAGAGAAAATGATGCAGTCAAGAGACAGGAGATGCAACACAGTGTGCACACTGCCGGTGCAACACAGTGTGCTTTCTTGCAGCAAACTTTTTTTTAATAAGTAGAGTACACTATATAATAATGATAAATAGTATGGTACAGTAAATACACAAGCCAGTAACGTAGTCGTTTATTATCATTATCAAGTATTGTATACTGTACGTAATTGTATGTGCTACACTTTTATACTACTGGCAGCACAGATCTGTTTACACCATCGTCAGCACAAACACGTGAGTAACGAGGCGTGCTATGATGTCAGCACGGCTGCGACATCACTAGGCGACAAGAATTTCTCAGCTCCATTATAATCTTATGGGACCACCATAGTATATGTGGTTCGTCGTTGACCAAAATCATTATGTGGTGCGTGACTGTGGTAATTTTAGTGGGCTCTATCTTTGATACTCAGAAAAACTTTGTTTTGGTTGTGTATTATGAATGTTTAGTGCTATTCACTAATAAACTTTAGTGTGTAAATTTAGAAATGGGTTTTATTTTTCTTAGTGTTCCTGTAAAGCAACAATTCTCAAATTGTTGTGTGATTTAATATGTGTGACAAGTAATCCCTTAGGAAGTCCTGGGAACTACACGTTAGGTTCTTATTTTTGTACCAAACATTTTGTTGGCTTTAGGAAGCATATCTGTTTTGGAGGAAAACAAATATGCACATGGCTGTGGTGGCCATGCTGGGGCAGATGGGTGGGTGCCCAGTGCTGAGTCCCCCAGCGGGCCAGGAGGCAGGCCTCAGCTGTAGTTCTGGTCCCTGGTCATCAGCCAAGGTGGGGTGGGCTTCACACAGGAGCCACGCCTGGTTCTTTACGACATTGTAGTCTGATGCCTTGTTGAGGCTTTCTTCCAGCCCCCCTACCCCCCCAGGGCTAGGGGATAGTGGCCCATTCCTGCAGGTGGTCATCAAGTCTGTCTTATGCTCATTGGTTGTCTGTTCTTTCCCACCAAATGACTGATGGCCACTCTCACTGGGATGGCTGTGGCAGAGGAGCTGCCTATGGGGACAACAGCAGCTCTGGGTCAATGCACTGTTACTATTAGCTATCTCTGGGATGCCTCTAGGGCCCCTTCCTTCAGCACACCTCTGGGAAAAGAGCACCGGGTATTAACTGCGGGAAGTTCCTCCCACAATAAATGGAGACAACCTCATTGCCAGTGCCCTGCATGAGTGCTTTCCCCTAAAAAAAAAAAAAAAGCACGTGGATGAAGGGGAACTAGTGGGAATTACTTATTTAGATGCTGAAAAACAATTCTGCAGTAACATCTCTGAGAGAACCAAAGCATTGGCCGTTTGGAAGAAATGTCTGGTGGGAAATATAGTGACAATAAGCAGAGGCAGGGGGTGGACACTCCTTCTGTAGAGGAGCAGTGTGAACACTGGGCTGTTCCTACAGGGAGAGGCATTTGTAACCAGCCTCGTGGTACAGGACATAGCAAGCTTTCTATGTGGCCAGCTGCCCATGGCCGGCTATAGACAGAATGGCCTGGAGAGAGGTGGACTGTCTTCAGCAGAGGAAAGGATTGAGTGGTGTGCACGGGAGCCTGGGGGGGAGGCTGAGGGCCGAGCACACCAGGCCCGATGGCCCTGTGGGTACACATCGGAAATACACAATTGTCCGTGGGTTCTGCTTCTTGTAAAATCTTAGGGTGCTGCAAAAGAATTATTTCCATGGTGGAGACTTCTGGCTGGGTTTGCTTGCCCTCAGCTTTTAAAGAGAGTCCAGCTCCAGCCCCAGGGAGGATTATTGTAAATTAAATAATACATACTTTTAGACCAGGTATATTTGGGATAAATTCTTATTTTTTTCATTGGCTAACGTATGCTTGGTTATTTTGTCCTTCCTGTCTGATCCACCCTAATGCTGGTGTCTGGTTACAGGTACCGTTGTTGGACACCGGTGACATCATCATTGATGGGGGAAATTCTGAATACAGGGACACCACAGTAAGTATCCTTCAGTCCAGATTCTCCCAGGCTCTGAGCACACTCTGGGGAGAGTATGAGCGCTGCACCTGTGACAGAAGAGCAGACTGTCCTCCCGTGGTGCTGGCTCTGGGGGGTGGGGCAGGCGTTCCCAGCCTTTTGCTCAGACGTGCTCCATGGGCTTCTCATCAGTCACACATAGAACTCAGGTGACTGCCACTCAGACACAGAGGCGGGAGTTACGGCTGCCTTCCCTTCCTCCCCCACCGGCGCGTAGCGAGGTTGAGGACCAGCGTGATGCTCACGTCCCGGGAGGAGTCCCCGCACAGCCTCGGTGCTGAGCGGCGCCAGTCGTACTTGCATTAAACCAGCTCTCGGCCGAGTCTGATGACACAAGGTCTTTTCCAGGAACATGAGAGCATGTGTTGGGCTTAGTTACTCATTTAGGGTCAGGGTAGCTGTCTTAAACATCCATGAATTTTTCTTTTTAACTCCCAAACTGAGGGTGTCACATTTCTCTAATGACCAGGTTGTTCTTGGATCCTGGGTCATTTCGTGTCAAATGATGGGCCTCCATTCCTGTCACCCCTCCTGTCCTTCACTGGAAGAAACCTCTTTTAAGGAAGCATAATGAAGTGCTTTTCCTCTCGTGTAGAGACGGTGTCAAGACCTCAAAGCCAAGGGAATCCTGTTTGTGGGGAGCGGCGTTAGTGGTGGCGAGGACGGGGCCCGGTATGGCCCATCACTCATGCCCGGAGGGAACAAAGAAGCCTGGTGAGTGCCAAATGTGCCACCCGCATTCAGCACAAGGGAGCCTGGGCTTTGAGAATGCGGAGCCCTGAGCCCTCTGCCGCTTGACATCCTCTGTGGGGACAGTGCTGGCGATAGGAGATGCTGGAAATACCTGGTTACATGTTCTGTTGCTTTGATGTAATGCACATGCATAGCCCTCCTGTGCCTCTTTTCCCCGCTACTCCCGCCAAGGCTGATCGTGGACGATCTGAGGGCTTAAAGGGCCAGAGCCTCTAAGGACGCTCACAGATGACATCCTGTGCACTGTCTGGGTTTCGGAGTACCATCTGCCTCTTTAACTGATGGATGGTCCTAAAATAACTTGATTTAATAATAGTGAGGGATGGAAAAATCTGACTGGGTCTCTCTTGTCCCTGGGAATGAAGTGGGAGTGTTTTATTTGACTTGGGAAAACAAGTTTTATGTTGTTCACTGTGCCGTGGGGGGGGGGGGTTTCTCCATGAAGGGGAGGTGCTCTGGGGGTGGGGGTGGGATCGGGAAGCCGAGTGAAATGATGCAGGTAACTAACTGTGTGACTCAGACCGAGGGACCCACTGCTGAGACGGCAGAGAATGAGAAAGTCAGGGAGAGAAGCAGAAATGGAAGGACCCCTTTGGGGGAGGCGTGGAAAGGTGATGCTCTTTTCAGAGTGAGTTTGGTTTCCAAACACTCTAGGGTTGCATTAGGCATTCAGGCAGGGGGTGACCAGACCTAACCCCCAAAGGCGAAGGCTTTATCGGGGACGATTGCTCTTTCATTTACCTCTCGCCCAGATGAGTAAGTCTGGGTTCTCTTCTGTGCGGTAAACGTAGAAGCAGAGGCCTTCCTGCCTCTCAGAAGCTTAAAAATACTTCTCTTGGCCACTCGCCCAGTGGGCCTTCAGAGACCAGAGTGCACAGGACAGTGTGTGACGCGCACGGGTGCTCCAGTCGCTTCTTGCTCCCTTCTCGCGTGGTCTGGCGAAGGTAGAAATGGCACTTTTACCTGGAACAGTGCAAGTTCAGTGAAGGCTGAGGTTTTGGGTGCAGCCGTCTTAGCTCCCTCATCCTAAGCATTAACTCTCCAACCCTGTCAGATTTTGTGTCTTTACCAAAAACTTCCTGTGAATGTCTTTGCTGGTCACTGTTGAGGACAATAAGGAGCCCTGTCCTCCTGGGGGCGCTGTGCCAGGAGTGCCAAGCAGCCGCTTTTTCTGGGAATGACGATGAACGTAGCTCCTGAAGATACCGCATAGTTCTCTCTGCCTGGGAGCGTGCGTCCTGACTAATAGGACGGGGCCTCTACAGGAACGTTTGCCTGGCTGCTGTGGGGACCCCAGCCTCTCCTGACAGCGGGTTGGAAATTTCTGCTGGTGCTTTTTTTTTTTTTTTTTTTTTTCTTTTTAAAAGAATCATTTATTAATTTAAAGAGAGAGGAAGGAAGATGGAGAGAGAGATAGAAACATCGATGTGAGAGCACAACATCGATCAGCTGCCTCCTGCATGCCCAGAACCTCCAGGTGCATGGAAAAACAGCCAGCCGACTGAGCCACGCCAGCCAGGGCTCCTCCAGTGCTCTGACCATGCTCTCACCCCGCCTTTTTGTCTGTCTCCTCAAATCAGTCTGCACACTGGTTACCTTGAGCACTAGGCACTTTGTTACTGTTTTGTGGGCGCTTCCACCGCCCATTAGAGAGAGAGAATTGGGGCGGGGGTGGCGTCCTTAAATCGAGGTCTCAGCCCCTCTTGCCTCAGCTGACCTTCGTGGTTTCTCTCCACAGGCCCCACATCAAGACCATCTTCCAGGGCATCGCTGCGAAAGTGGGAACCGGAGAGCCCTGCTGTGACTGGGCAAGTGCTGGGCTCTTCCAAGCCAGCGGGCGGGCAACACAGGCACAAACACGACCAAGGCACAAGGCCACGGGGCCACCTTGGTCCCAGCGGTTGGCTTTGTGACATAATGCTTCTCAGTCTTTAAGTCACTAGCACAGCTGATGCCTAAAAGGTGTGCCTGGTGCACACGTCCTTGCATCTGAGTGGGCTGTTCACAACCTTGGGGTTGGTAATAAAAGCAGCCCTCCTCCAGCACCTAAAAGACGGACAGATCCTTAAAGAGGAACAGGAAGGATGGGGCGAAGTAAGATGCTTGAGCCGTGTTTCGTCACGGCTGAGGGAGGAATGTCCGAATCAAAAGGGGTCTGCTCACGCTGGGGGCATTCTGTGCTTGGACGGTAGGCCGTGGCCTCCGCCCTGAACGAGACAGTGGCCTGGGCTCACGCACACCCCTCCTTCCTGTACTTTGTGTTGCTGTTAAAGTAAATTCAGCCCCTTGCTGTGGCCTCAGTCCACACCGTGGATGGAAAACACTAGGCTCGGAGACCCGAGTTGTAACTCCAGCTCTCCATTAACTAACCGGGTGGCAATAGGCAAGTCTCTTCCCTGCATGGGCTCCGTCTTCTCACCTGTAAAATATGGGATTGGGCTGCATGGGCTCCAAGATCTTTTTAGCTCCCAGCCCCTTTTTATTTTGCATCAGCACTTGTATGTGCTATTTTCATTGTATTAGGTTTATTTTCTATGTGATAAAAGGTAGAGGTGAAACAGGGACTGAGGGCTCTGCGGAACGAGGGAGGCCCTCCCTCCTGGGCCGGGCAGTACCTCGTGACTTTAGCCATAGCAGCGGAGCGGGTCCTTAGTTGTAACTGGTGGTCATTGAATTCAGTCATATTCCGCTTGGGAGTAGAGGGGCCAGGGCTGGGGTTTAGAGCGTTGACTCGTTTTCTCGTTAGTATGAAGGACTGGGAAGGGAGCTTTCATTCCTTGACAACAGAGCAAGAACGTACAACAAAAGTGCAATGGCAGTAGCTGCTTTTTAGTTCCACTTAGGACTGAATCAGGAAGGAGAACAGTCCTTGCCCTTATGTATCTTCATCCAGTCAGGCTGACGTTCTGTAGCTTCACGGCTTAGTCTCAGGGTATTGAAACAACTGGTATCCACGAGAAAAGCAGGGGCTCTTCTGTTCACTTTTGAACTTACAGGAAGGATGGGGTGAGGTAAGATGTTATTGGCCGTGTTACTTCATGGCCACAGAGTGTCAAAATCAGAGGGGTAGGTGGGCAGTAGAAACAGACAAAGGAAGTCTCTGGTGTAAACGTCGATGGTATCAAGTCAAGCAGTGCCTGCCAGGAGAGACACTGCTCAGGTCACCCAAACATCTGGCCCACCGGCAGATGCCCCATCATGGAGATGGGCGCATGTGACTGCAGAGCCCGGTGCCGTGCAGTGTTTGACCCCTGGCACTCCCCTTGTTCTGATGCCTTGCCCACTAAACAGTTTTCAGATAATGGGGCTTCCCAAGTAGCTTGTCTATAGGGACAGAATGTGTCAATCAGACTGACACTTGCAGCCACTAAGATCCACAGTTAAATTTCTCATCATAAATTCATAAACTGTATTGTGATTTTATACATCTTTCCAGCTTTGTTATAAAATCAGCATCTTGTCAACTATGAGACCCTGGCAAGAGCATCTCTGTGCATACAAGGTTGAGGGCCACACCTGGGAGCTAAGGTCATTTTTATCTCTCAGTAGCCATAGAAACAACTACAGTACACTTATATATATTTTTTAAAGTACAAGCGATTTAATTAGCCAAGTTATTGTGGCCTCCAGTAGCTACGAGAGTGGTAGCTTCAGGAAAAAGGAGACTTCTTTCTCTGGGAGTGGGGGTTGCTTTTAGTAACAGTGAAAAAGACCAGAACTGTAGGCTGAAGAGCTGTAGGTGCTTTCAGTGAACTGGGGGGCTTTGAAAACTTTAGAGGAGGGAATTTGGAGTTTAACACGGGACTGCATGGAATCTTGCATTGAGTCGTTCTATACGGATTCTTGTTTTTAAAATACTGTAAATGTTTGCCTCACACGGGTTGTTTTCTGGGCGGGGAGGGGGTCGTGCTGAAGAACCTGCCGCGGGCTTGTCTGGTGTCCTCTGCCCCTCTGACAGCCTCTGGGCGCTGTGCTCCGGCAGGTGGGAGAAGAGGGGGCCGGGCACTTTGTGAAGATGGTGCACAACGGGATCGAATACGGCGACATGCAGCTGATCTGTGAGGCCTACCACCTGATGAAGGACGTCCTGGGCATGGAGCACGACGAGATGGCCCGGGTGAGCGCGGCCCGGCTCCCCCCACACCCTGAGCCCTCCTCTTGTTCTTCCTTCCGTCCTCCTGCCGCCTGGGTGGGCTCAGCCTGACTGAAGGGAGGCCTGTGAGACACAATAGCTGGTCGCTAGGCCAGAAGCCCTGCACTTGGCAGCCCTCCTGTGCGTCAGGCACTGTCGCTTTACCTGTGAGTCTCGCTTGACCTTCCCGTTGTCCCATGTGGCAGGTGCCGTGGGAGCTTTCTCCCCGTTCACACACGGCAGAGCCGACAGAGCCGGGCAGGGAGCGCTCGTGTGGACACTACCCGGTTCTGCCGTTAGCATTTATCGAGTGTGTGTCCATTCCTCTGTCAGTTGAATCTTTTTTTTAATACATTTCAAAGTAAACTACAGACAGCAGTAGTCTTTTCTCTAAATACTTCAGCATCATGAATTAGGTAAACATTTATTTTAATTGAAAATATAGGAAGGTATATTCGTTCAGCGTCAAGTCTTTCTCTTTAGGTTCTAGCTGTCTTTCTTTTCATCAAGAATTTCTGGTTTCAGTTCTTTCAAGCGGAACATGATTTAAAGACACTTAAGAGGTACACAGTGCAGACCTTCTAGATTTTTTAACATCTTTTTCTAATCTTTAAATTTGTGTCATCCCCACTTACTTTTTTTCACTGACTTGCCCTTACTGTTCTTTCCAAACAATTTAACTTAGTTTTCATAGAAACAGTGGGTTTTTTTTTCATGTTCATATTTAATTGGCTTACATAATATTTAATGGATTCATTCAGTATATGTATGTGTGTTTTACTGTATGCCAGGTATTGTTCTGAATGTTGGGGATATAATAGTAAAAAAACACACAAAGTCCCTGCCCTGGTGGAGCTGGGAAGACAGGCAGTAATGTTTAAATACAGAATATTAAACTAGTTAGTGACCACTGTTACCCAGAAAAGGACACTGGTGTGAGAGGTGGTCTAGATCAGGCAGTCAGGGAAGGCTTCTGAGGAGGCGACGGAATGCCTGTCCTAAGCGGCAAACAGTGGTGCTCAGAAAGTGGGCCTGGCGGGTTGGAGAATACAGGTGGCTCAGCCAGTGTCCCCCTCAGCCAGTCGGCAACCCCCGCAGCCGGTCAGCACCCCCCGCAGCCGGGTCCCGGCCCTGCGAGACGGAGGCCTGCAGCCTCGGTCAGCATGGCCAGGGAAGCAGGAATCCGTCGGGGCGCCCGTGTCTAACCCTCGTTTCTCTCGCGTCTTGCACGTAGGCATTTGAGGACTGGAACAAGACGGAGCTAGACTCGTTCCTGATTGAGATCACCGCCAATATCCTCAAGTTCCAAGACAGCGATGGCACGCCCCTGCTGCCCAAGATCAGGGACAGCGCAGGGCAGAAGGGCACGGGGAAGTGGACGGCCATCTCGGCCCTGGAGTACGGCGTGCCCGTCACGCTCATCGGTAACGCGCCGTTCACACCCCTCACCGTGCGGGTGCGGGTGGCTTGGCGCCCAGCTGGGATGTTGGTGTAAACTGGTCTTTCGTTAGAGAATCCTCCACCTTCGCTGCCCCCCAGGGCCCTTCTGCTCTCTGCCGTGAAGGAGACTGTTGGGGGCTGAAGCTGCTCTTGAGTCTCTTCTTTATGACCCTTTTCCCAGTCGCAGGAGCTGGAGACAAACTCCGAAGTCACTGTCTTTCTTCCCGATTTGATCTTTGGGGTAGTTTTAGTGATTTAATTGTAGTCAGTGACCCAAATCTAGTGGGTAAGGTAACTTGTTTTTCATACAGAAGTTCACATAGTAACATAAGTTTATATACTCAGCATTTATTATCTTTTGCTGGGGTTTTCCTCCCAGGTATTTAAGAATTAAAATATGACCTATACATTCCAAGTCCTTCAATGTTCTCCTAAGTTCCTGCCCCTTCTTTTAGAAGAAAACTATCCTGAAGCGGTGTGCATCCTTCCCATCCATGTTTTTTATTTTGTAATAATGAGCTCAGCCTCAAACGCAACAGATGTACAGAGAAGAAAATAATAAAGCAGAGATAACAGAGAATGAGAGGACTAGTAAAAGTACAGTTTGGATCGTTAAAGTAAAATAGACACGCTTCTGGGAGATAGAAAAGGGAGACTGGGAGAAGGTGCCTGGCATGTTTGATGAAAGGCTGATCTCTGCTCCTAGCAGGTTGGCTCCCCTGTAACAAAACAGCATTTCCTGTCCTTCCAGAGACAGCCTGCCTTCCCCTCCCTGGTCTCCTCCTTCCTCTTGATTTCCTGACTTTTCCCCCTCGGTTTACGGTGACCTGTGTGTTGGTAAGGCCCACAGTTCAGGAGGGCAGGAGGCTGCTTAGCCCTGCTCTGTATAGAAGGAGGAAGTTGGCTGATTTCTGGCTTATCTGAGTGACACCGTAGGCGGGGACCAAGGGAGCAATAGCTGGGAGCAGTTTCTTCATTGCTGACTCATTTTAAGAGTATTAGTCTCAAAAAGAATCTTACCCTCTCTTTAGAGACTGCACCCTTTCTACCAGTTGAAGGCAGGCTAGGGCCATCCCTGGGTGGGCCCCGTTTTGTCCGCAGGGCTAATGGGGACACCAGTCCTCCAGCCAACCCTGGGCTCACTGAAGGGTTTCGCCACACTTGCTTCCCTGCACCAGTTCTTACAAAGCTTCCTCCCACAAATGCTGGGTCATTGTGTGTGCACTGCAGGGGCGAGAGCATGGACACAGGGCACCGCCCCTATCCTGATTGTAGCATAAATGTCAGTTGAGAAAATAGTCTTTTATAAGGGACGATGTTGGAAGATTCTAAATGTCTTAATGCTAAAATACTGTTTTGCAATGTTTCTCATTCCAGTGAAGTCACATTGTGAAACTTTGATGGTGGTCGTGTGCACACCGAACACTAAACTACAGGCACACCTCATTTTATTACGCTTCAGAGCTTATGTTTTTTAATCATCACCCTAGGATATGTTCATTGATCTTAGAGAAAAAGGAAAGGAGAGAAAGAGAAATATCAATGTGAGAGAAACATCCATCAGTTTACCTCCCATATACCCCCCAACTGGGGATCGAACCCACAACCTTTTGGTATAGGGGCTACGCTCAAACTAGCTGAGCCACCCGAACAGAGCAGATACTGCATTTTTTACAAATGGAAGGCAACGCCCTCCACCAGGAAAAAGATTATAACTCACTTTACTGCGACACTCTCCTTACTGCGGCGAGTTCTCTGACCGAACCACGATATCTGAGGTCTGCCTGGGTAGGGATTAGAAAAGGAGTGTTTTGAAGGGTGAATCTGTAAATGTTACTTCTTGGTGTTGTAGTTATTTCAAATTGATGGGTAGTTAGTGCTTCAAAAGAAAATAAATTGTGTCTTTGGTGAGCATTTAAAAATTCTAAGTCCTTGCCTTGAAATTGAAATTCTACTCATGGACCAGCACTGACTAATTCTGAATAATAGTGGTTTTACCACTTTGTTTTTCCCTGAAAACTCGCCTTTGAATTTTGCATTGATCCTTGGGGTTGAATGCCTGTGTTTGTGTCGGAAGGTTGACTTGGAGGTTCAGTTATCAGATTAACTGTTCAGAGCTGCTTATAAGAGTTGTTGTTTCTGATCCAGGTGAACTTTTGTGGCCTAAGGTTGAGACTTTCAGCTCTTCATACAACTGAAATTTTGCTCGTTGCTCCCCTCCTCCTCCGCAGCGCGTGCCCCCGTTTCCCCCGGATCTGTGTGAACCTTGGTAATATGTCCCCACCCCCCACAGGAGAAGCGGTCTTTGCCCGATGCTTGTCGTCGCTGAAGGACGAGAGGATTCAAGCCAGCAGGAAGCTGCAGGGCCCTCCAAAGATGCAGTTCAAAGGTGATAAGAAGTCATTCCTGGAGGACATTCGAAAGGTGGGGCCCTGTCCCTGGCAGTAGCCGCTGTTTGTCCCTTGGAGGGCAGCAGGGGTGGGGCTGTCCCGGGAGAACATACCGAGGCCACTGGGGAGGCAGAACCAAGTCCAGCGCCCTGTGGTCTGACTGCGGCCATCCTGTCCCGTCCCGCCCCCTCGCCCCTCCGGGATCCGCGCCGCTCGTGGGTCACCCCAAGCCTGTGTGTCACCCCGTAGGCCCTCTACGCTTCCAAGATCATCTCCTACGCCCAAGGCTTTATGCTGCTGAGACAGGCAGCCACCGAATTTGGCTGGACCCTCAACTATGGTGGCATCGCCTTGATGTGGAGGGGCGGCTGCATCATCAGAAGGTGCGTGACTCGGGGGACATGCCAGCTGCCGGGCTGGAGAGCTGAGGTCTCGGCACAGAATGTGTCCCGCTAACCGGTGCACCTCGTCCTCCCAGGTGCACTGGCCACGAGGCCGGTTTAGGCGCTCAGGTCGCCTTTCCCCGCACAGCAGTTGGTCTGACTACACTGTCTACACTGCGCCTTTTACAGTGGTCCCGGGAGCTCTGCCCCGCCCTCCCGCCTGCCTCCCAGGACTTTGGCTCATGTTTTCATTGAGGTCGCAGCTAGGGTTCCAGGCTGAGGAATGTGCCCGTCCAGGGAGTGTGTCAGCCTCCAGCTTCCTGCCCTGCGCTCTGCTGGGCTGTGCTGGGCGGGCACCTAGCCTGCGGAGGTCAAGACGGGGACCCCTTTGGTGACTGTTCCTCCTGCTGCCTGCAGGCCTGACTCTAGGATTTCAGGTCATCACACATTAAAACTGATTTTCTTCACTCAGAGCATGTTAGGGTGATGGGATTACCTGTTACTCCAGGAAAAAAAGATTCATTGACTTCTCCCCTCTTGATTATTTCAGCGTGTTCCTGGGAAAGATAAAAGATGCGTTTGACCGAAACCCAGACCTTCAGAACCTTCTGCTGGACGACTTCTTTAAGTCAGCCGTGGAGAGCTGCCAGGTGGGGAGCCCGGAGCGGGTGGTGCGGGGACTCTGTCCAGGAGCTTTGCTCTGGGGCTTTCGAGGAAACCCCGTCATTCTGCACGGCACCGCTTATCTGTTGTGGGGGCCTCGTGTTTCTTGCGCAGGACTCCTGGCGGCGGACCATCAGCACTGGGGTGCAGGCGGGCATCCCCATGCCCTGCTTCACCACTGCCCTCTCCTTCTATGACGGATACAGACACGACATGCTGCCAGCCAACCTGATCCAGGTAAGCACTGGGAGGAGGCGGTAATGGTAACCCGGCAGGTACCCGAGGTCGTGCGCCTGCGTGTCATCCTAACCGACCCGTTTCTCGTTTTCTAGGCTCAGCGGGACTACTTTGGAGCTCACACCTATGAACTCTTAGCCAAACCAGGGAAGTTTATCCACACTAACTGGACAGGCCACGGGGGCAGCGTGGCCTCGTCTTCATACAACGCCTAACCACACCCGTGCCACCCACCACGATGCCAGAGACAGGGACATTCCACTTGCCACCCAGCACTGCTTACACGGCCCTTTGCCTTACTTTCTGCTCAGATCTTTTAGAATAAAGCGTCATAGAGACTCCCGAACAAGTCAGCCTGAGCTCACTCATGGAGCAGTCCTGTGAGAACCGCCACTCCCTCTGCCCTCGCCTCCCAGGGCTGACCGGGAATTGTCATGTGCTCGGTAGCAGGAGCCTCCTCCTGAAGCTGTCGCTGTCCGCTGGATCAGGGAGGCCCCCTGAGTTTACCTGGACCAAGAGATCACAGAGAAGGGAAGGGACCCTGTGGAATCTGCTCAGACCAGAACCTTTGTATAGTGCAGCCGAATTCCCTTTTCCTCCACTTAATAAAAGCTACGGTATATTTCAGCTTTTTCTCCAGACTCTTAAATTCCCTCACCTCCGCCACATCGAGCTATGTCTCCCCGTCAGAAAGGTCTGCAACCAGCTTTATGACATTTGAATTGAGTTTGTTTCCCTCTAGCTTTATGGTTTCCTCTTTGTTTTCTTTAAGAAAAGGTTCCAGAATAATACAAGGCCCATCAAAGTTAGGGTGGTGGCTGGCTGGGGAAGGGCGAGGCGGCAGGCAGGGAGCGAGGGGGCAGGGGACTCCAGCATATCGGTTACCCTTCCTCTCTCAGGTCGGGCAGTGGGTTATGGATGCTCATTGCAACATCCTTTATGCCTTTTCCTATGTCAGATGTCTCATCATAAACATTTTAGACGGTTACATTCAAATGATGGGCTCTGCTTGGTCTGGTTCCTTCTCTTTCCCATGCCTGTGTCTTTTTGTCTCTTAGCCAGGCCCACGGATTGGTGTGCAGTTTTTAGCAGCCTCAGGCCTTATCACTTCATCTTATAAAAAGATAGCATAATTCCCAGCCGGTGTGGCTCAGCAGCTGAGCATCGACCTACGTTGATTCCCGGTCAGGGCACATGCCTGGGTTTCGGGCTCGATCCCCAGCAGGGGGCATGCAGGAGGCAGCCGATCAATGACTCATGATTGATGTTTCTCCTCCTCTCCCTTCCCTCTCTGAAATCAATAAAGATATAAAAAAATTTTTTAAATGGCATACTGACTGGTCCTACTGTGTAGCCGGGGCACCCACCTGGTGGCTTTTCCTCTAGCTGCTCAACTCAGAAGGCTTCCTGGCGTGCTTTAGAAAGCCCTGAGGGGCCTGAGGAGAGCAGACGGCTTCCATGTTTACACAGGTACTGTCTCTAATCGGACCCCTCATCTCTCAGGGGAATGCAGGGGGCAGTGAGCTGCCTGGGAGACAGTCTTCAAGAACAGATCAGCCTGGACAGTGACCCCTCTGACCTGCCCCAGTTGCCCCCTCCCACCCTCACCACTGCCACCCACTGAGTCATGGCTCAGGATTCAGGATTCTTTTCAAGGCTGTGAACCTCTGAACCTAATGATCAGGCGGAGCCAGAACTTCCGGGCCCTGCTTCCCACTCCCGAAGCTGTGAGTGGTGCCCTGGGTTCAGTCCAAGTCCCTCTACTTACAAGCTGTATGACTTTGGGCAAAATAGTTACTACCCCTGGTCTCAGTTTTCTCACTTGTAAAATGGGGTTAATAATGGGACTGGCTCCTTGAGGCTATTTTGAGGATTCACCTGGGAAAACCCGACCAGCGATGGGCACATGATACGCACCCACGTAAGTGGTGGTTATTAGCATCACCACTCCAGGGCGTGCCCGTCCCTGGAGCAGTGGGATTTCTGAGTCAGGAACCAGACATTACTTCAGGGCACCCAGCGGTGACTTCCTGTGGCAAACCAGCCCTCAGGAGGTTCCTGGGGGCTCCTGTGTGCTGCACAGTAGCTGTGGGTAAGGGAGGTGGAGGCCAGGAGGCCAGCGCAGGTAATCAAACTGAACCCACCCCACCCCCACTTCCAGAGGAGCCAGCAAGAAGCAGATTCTGACCCACCTGGGGCCGGCCACACACCCTGCATTTCTGACACGCCCGCAGCTGACCCAGGTTGGAGCTTCTCCACGTTGAAGCACCAGAGCTAGAGTAGTTATTTTTAAATTTTACTTATTTTTTTATTGCTTTTTAGAGAAAGGAAGGGGGAGGGAGAGAGAGAAACATCAATGAGAGAGAGACATCGAGTGGCTACCTCTGCAGGCCCCCTGCTGGGGATCGAGCCCGAAACTCAGCAAGTGCCCTGACGGAATCAAACCCTGACCTCTTGGTTCCTAGGTCAACGGTCAACCACTGAGCCACACTGGCCGGGCTGGAGTGGTTATTTTAGCATGAAGAGTTCAAACCCTAACTACTATCTCCTGGCACTGGCACCTTGGGCAGGTTTTTTAAGTCCTGTGAGTTTCCATTTCTTCATCTGAAATAATAAATAATAAAAGCTACTTTTATTGTCAATGTGCCAGGTCCTCTGCCCAGGTCCTTGGCAGGGCCACTTTCTCTACTATATATGCTTTTACGCCTTTGGAATTTCACACGCCGTGACTTATTTGAAAAAGGTCAATAAAGAACGCCGTTAGCTCTAAAGGCAGCCAGGCCCACGGTGAGGAGCCTGGCTCTGCACCCATCCTGCCGGGCCGCAGCTTAGCCCCACACTGATTCGCTCTCACTTCCTGCGTCCCTGAAGGTCAGAGTAATGAGAGCTACCTCCAGGGCCGCTCGGAGGCTTAAAGGCGGCCCGCCGCACAGCGCATGCGTGCAGGTGCCTGTTTCTCGCCCACCCGCTGAAGGCGAGGCGGTCGGAGGGCCCTGGAAGCGGGTGGAGGTGGCAGAGCCGCCCCGCCCCGCCAGGTCCACCCGTCCAGCCTCGCCGCAGGGACAGGCTGGTGGCTATTCTAGCCAGGGGGTGGGGCCGCTTCTTTCTGCTTTACTTGGGGCACAAAAGAGTGAGTTCTAAAGACACGTGGATCAGACAAGAGACTTCAGGCAGGGGACTCGCAGGTCTTACACACTCTTGGAGGCAGACGTGGAGCCCCATCTTTCAGGAGGGCTAGAGACCTTCAGAATATACACACAGCCACACCGCGTAACGACGGCGTTCAGGTCGCCGGCAGGCCACATCCACGTCGGTGGTAGACGTACAGCCCAGGTGAGCGGTGGGCTGAACCGTCTAGGCTTGTATAAGTGCCTCTAGGATGTTCCCACAACGACGGACTCACCGAACAACACAGTTCTCAAAATGTACCCGTCACCGAGTGGTGCGTAACTGTGTGCTGTGTTCAGTATGTAATAGATGTTAGCATATATATGTATGTTTACTATCTAGTAATCTCATTTGCTGTTCCAGTTACTACTGAACAGCATATAACCCAACTCAGTGGCATGTTATTATTCCCCTAAGTCTGTGGTTAGGAATTCGGAAGGCGGGGGTGGGGTGGGCGTGGGGGAGACGGCTCGTCCCTGTTCCACAGTGTCTGGGCCCTCAGCTAGGAAGACTGGAAAGCTTGGGGGGCACTCTGTGGCTCGGATCCCTTGGAGGTGTCTGTCTTCATTCATCTGGTGGTACATGCTGGCTGCTGGCTGGGACCTCAGCTAGGGAGGACTATCAGCTGGAAAAGGTACAAGTGGCCTCACCATGTGGCCTTGGGTTACCTCAGCCCATGGCTGCCCTCCGGCTCAGCAAACTTCTTTTTAAAAAAAAACATTTTTAAAAATTGGTTTTTTGAGATAGAGGGGGAGAGAGAGAGAGAGAGAGAAACATCGATGTGAGAGAGAAATCAATTAGCCACCTCCTCCCGGCACTTCCCCTATTGGGGATCAAGCCTGAAACCCTTTGGTGCCCAGGACCACGCCCAACCAGCTGAGCCACACTGGCCGCGGGGCCTCAGCAAACGTCTTACGTGATGTTTCAGGGCTCCAAAGGGGAGAGTTCCAGCGAACAAAGTGGACCCAGCGTTGCCTTTTAAGACCTAGCCACGGAGGTCACACAGCTTCGTTTCAGCCGCATCGTATCAGGAGCGAGCCACAAGGGACCCAAATTCAAGGGGAGGAGTATTATTAGACTCTCCCCCTCGATGGTGGCGTGGGAAGGTTCTCGACAGAGGAGCAAGTGGGTCAGGAGGTAGTTTTGTTCCGGGGGTTCTTTTTGAAAATATAATCTGCCACACATGCTTCCCTGGGAAAGGACAATTTGTTCCACAGGGAAGTTGGGACCCCTGGCCCTGTATAGGGTTTTCCTGAGGGTCTCACACCGTGTAGACGGCGTATTTAAGAATAGAGAAGCTCTCAGAGTGTCTGCCAGGCGCTGTGCCAAGTTAACGCATTGATACAGCACCCTGAAGCAGGTGGTGTCGTTATTACCCCAATTCACCGATGAAGCACATGGATGTGTGGCAACTTCCAAGGTCACGTAGCACCTGAAGAACTGGAACTTGAACCCCGGCAAGGCGGTGCTGCCAGAGTCCATGCGCTCAGTGTGTACAATTCATTTCCTCACTGGCATCTTTATTGTATACCTACTATGTGTCAAGCACTGCGCCCTCACTTGTCCAATGGTGAGGAAAGTCAGAAGTCCTGACCTCCTGAGCTTATAAAATACACTTAACAGCTAACGGAGATTGGCTTCGGAATGGGCGTTTTTACCGAGCAATTTTAGGGGAAATAAATGATGACTGCTATCGAACCCAATGCGTCTGGTGCCCGGCGCAAGGCAGCCGGGGCGGGTTCGGGAAACCCACACGTGTCCGAGCTCATTTACGGCGAGAGCGAGACCCTCAAGCCAGGCTGCTCGGAGCCAAAGCTGCGCGGACCACTTGCTGGCAGCTTTACCTCCCGCAAAGCTCTTTCGCCTCTGGGACTCTGCTCCCTCACACACAAAGGGAGGGTGACAGTGCCTTCCTCCGAGGGCAGCTGCGACGGATAAACGCCGGGAACAAAGTCGGGAGCCAGTAGGCCTGAGTGCTGGCCGCTGTGACCGCCGGCGGCCGGCCTGCCCTGACATCTAGTGGCCGGCGTGCAGAACTCGCTTCGCCCGGGGGAGGTACTTCCAACCAAATATATTCATTTTCTGTAATGTAACAGCTCAGCCCTGGCCCTTTTTCTCCAGGCTCTAAAGTGGCTGAATATTCCACAAGTGTCACCAGAATAATGTTCTTCCTCCCTGGGAAGTAACCGCTTTAAAATGAGATACCATGCGAAGCACAGAGCGTAGAGACGGCCTATTTCTTGAGCACTTAAGTGCGCAGTTTAAACCTCACAACTGCTCTGTGAGGCTGGTACTATGATCCCCGCTTTCTGAATGAGGGCACTGAGGCTTGGAGAGGTTCTGTGACTTGCTCAGGGTCACAAAGCTTGTGAGAGAGGCTGGGCTCTGAACCCAAGGTCTGGCCCTAGGGCAGGAGCTCGTCACCCCCCCCATCACCACCCCCCCCAGCCCACCTTCTTTTCTGCCACAGGGCTGGGATCACCCCACCCCACCCCCGCCCCCAGCTTGTCGCTGGAGACCAGGCAGCTGCAGGAGTTAGGGGGCAGGGAGGGCGACAGGAGGGCAGAGTGCGCCTCTAAGGCAGGGGCGGTGGATTCGGGAGATCCCACCAGAGGTCTGTCCCAAGTGGGTGGCACTGAGGACCCTCCCAGGAGACAGGGATTCCCCAGGGAGCAGTGGGGAGAGGAGGCGACTGGCGCCCATCTCTCAGAGGCAGTGGAAATAAATCAGAAAGAGGTTCTCCGTGTCTCAGCCCCCACACGATTTGGGGACTTGAGGCGACTTAAGAGGACAAAGAGGAGGAGGGGTGGCTTATGAGCTTACCTTTAATTGTAAAAGAAACACGAGCTTGTTTAAAAATGCAGACTACAGGGATTTATCAAGTGAACAGTTTGAGGGCCCTTATCTGTTTCTCTGGATCCCCTCGCTCAGAGGTTCACTGTGTGTTATGTATCTTTTCTGCTCCTTTCAATCCCCCCCCCCCCGAGATATATATGCCTTTTTGCTTAAACGAAAATAAGATTATTTGGCCCTACGGGTCTGCAAGCTTTTTCTCTGTGTCACGGAGGACATCACTCTAACACTGGCAGTTTAAATGCATGAGAGCTTTGGGCTTCCAAGAACCCCTTAGAGGTTATTTGGAAGCATAACATCCTTCGGTTGCGTGGACAACTAGCCCCAGCTGCTCTGCATGTTGAATCTCTGCCCCTCAGCCCCGCCGCTCAGGCTCAGGCTTCAGCTGAGATGGGCCAAGTTAAGCACAAATAAACAGACACTGAGCCTCCTCTCCTTCAGCAGCCGATTTTAGCACGCGGGGAGGTGCTGGGAACGTGGGCAAGAGCGGGATGGGCTGAGGCCGTCGGGGCCGCACCGTGAAACGCTTTCCAGCCCTAAGCCCTGAAAGAAGTGGGAGGGGTCCCCAAAATACTCTTTTCCCCTGGTGGCTGCGATGAGGCTTTAGAAAATGCGTAACTAAGTCTAGTTTCTTTTAAAAAGCCCAGGCCCTGCCCTCACCAGTTTGGCTCTGTGGTTAGAGTGTCAGCCCACGGACTTAAGGATCCCTGGTTTGAGGCCCGCCAAGGGCACGTACCTCGGTTACAGCCTCCATCCCGGCCCCGGTTGGGGTGTGTGCGGGAGGCAACCAATCAAAGTATCTCTCTCACATCAATGTTTCTCTCTCTCTCCCCCCCCCCCGCCTCTTATTCTCTCTGAAAAGCAATGGAAAAAATATCCTTGGATGAAGCTTAAAAAAAAAAAAAAGTCGGGGTTCTTGCAGTGCTGGTGCTCTGAAGGTCCAGCCTGCCTGTGAGATTCAGATTTTCAGTAACGCTTTAATGAACACTGGTGATGCGCCAGGTATTGGGGCTCTCACTGGGACTCTGTGAAGCAATAAATTAAAAAAGTATAAATAAATAAATTTTCAGGAATTCTGAAAACCAGACACAAACAGACATTACTAAAAATTAAGGTACATAAACCAGGGCTTAAATAAGTTACATTAAAAACAAAGGTGATGAAAAGTCAAAACTCATCATTCCCAATTATGTTGCTATATTGTGCTATATTGTACATTTTTCTTCTACCTATTTTCTTGACATTATTTACATCTATCGTATCTATATGGTGGGTGAAGCGCCCCTTCCCAATTCTGAGTTTCGTGGCTCCACAGTGGTAGTTTGAAATTGGCAGTGATGGGAGTATTTACACCACGGAAATCGGCAAGTGCTACAAATCAGGGCTCGATTTGCTGTTGACTGTTAACGAAGTAATGTGGAAAATGTTAATTATGCAGGTTAGGCTTGAACGTGTACCTTGTCTGGAGCCTTTACATTGTGAACAGCGCAAAGCATTGAGGAAATATTGTTCCAGTACTTGAACGCTATTATTTGATTGAGCAAAGAATTCCCTTGCTCGTGTCATCGAGATACGAAGTGAAGCTCGGAAAGCATGACATTGGGACGGTGGAAAATTACCGGAGAAAGTTCGAAGGCAGTGAAAATCCAAGCTTGGGTTTCATTGTTTCACGTTCACTTCTTAAACATAAAGGAGAATCAGTCAACGTTCATATCAAAACTATACTTCTTTTTCAGTGGCAACGAGGTGAGCGACTTACTGGCTGAATGGATTGGTGACCAAGCCTTCACTGGTGGTCTGATTCTGTTAACACTGCAGCCAGCTGCAGAATTATAAAAACTCACAGTGGATTTTGCAAGGCACAGGGAAGTTAGAGCTGTATGGAAGTTACAGTAAAGAATGCTGTGGCCTGGCCGGGCGTGGCTCAGTGGTTGAGCGTGGTCCTAGGATCCAGGAGATCGAGGTTCAGTTCCCAGTCAGGGCACATGCCCGAGTTGCAGGCTCGATCCCCCAGTTGGGGGCATGCAGGAGGCGGTGGATCGGTGACTCATCATTGATGTTTCTCTCTCTCTCTCCCCCTCCTTTCCTCTCTCTGAAATCAATAAAGATATATTAAAAAACAAAAAATGATGCGGCACAGCCCTGGCCAGTGTGGCTCAGTGGGCTGGGCATCGTCCCAAGCACAGAAAGTTTGCTGGTTTGATCGCGGGTCAGGGCACATGCCCCCGCTGGGGACGCGATCCCTGCTGCGGGCTCCATCCCCGGTAGGGGGCGTGCAGGAGGCAGCCCATGGATTCCTTGCTTTCACATGGATGTTTCTCTTCCTTCCCCTCTATAAAAAAAAAAGAAAGAAAGAATGTTGGGGAACAATGCTGTTGTCACACACACGTTCTTTCCCGCTGTGCCGGGCAAGGAGCCGGTCTGGGGTCCACAGGGAGCTCGCTGGTCCCCTCGCCCCCTAAAGCAGAGCAGGGGTTGGAACAGGCGAACCGCGAAGGGCCCTTCCCGCAGCGGCCGCCAGGGGGGGCGCGCGCGCGCCAGGGAGCGTGGAGCTTCGCGCTTTGTCCCTCCGCGCGGCCCGTCGCCGGGCGCCGCGGCGGGAAATCCGACTGCGCCGGCGTCCAGGTCGCCGCCTGCGCGCCCGCCCGGATCCGCCGCTGTGATGGAGGAGGAGGAGGACGGGGCTGAGGAGCAGCAGCGATTCTCTCATCGACAGGTACAGGGAGACCGCGGCCCGGCTGGGCTGGGGACGACGGCGTCGAGCCTCTGGAGAGGGAAACCCCGGAGGCCTCGGCCGGGCCTCGCCTCGGTGTCCGCCCCCCCCCCCCTCAGGGGCCGAGGGCGCCCCCGGGCCGGCTCGGGCTCCGGCGGCGGCGCCGGCGCATGCGTATCGCGGTGGGGTGGGGGTGGGGAGGGTAACTGGGTGCTAGGAGACGGTTTCCACGGTAACGCGGGCAGGAGGACGACGCCTGCCCGGTGCGGCGCGCGCGGGCGTCTGGCTGTCGGGCCCTGCGGCGGCCTCGGCCTCCCTTCTCGGACAGACCGGGTGTGAGGATGGGACGGGAGCGGCGAAGGGCGTCCAGGCAAAGCTCTTAGCGCGGTGCCCGGTGCGGGGCACGAGCCCTGGCATGTTGGCCACAGCCAGCGGTGCCCGCTCGGTCCTGCAGAGCAGCAGCCGGCCTCGGAGCTGCGCGCAAGCCAGCGCCGCCCGGCGCCGCCGTCCACCCTTCGGCTCCCCGAGGGTGGTGGTGACTGTGCCACACTCAGCTTCCTTACGTGGAAAGTCGGGGTCGGTGCGGGGACTCAGCCCCGCCTGTCATCGGCCGCGGGAGTGAGTTCCGCGTGGCGGAGGCAGGAGATCCTAGCGCTGGAAGGGGCTGGAAAGAGGGAACCGGGCGACAGCCCGAAGGGACACGCGGATGAGCCCCGCCCGGGGGTGTCCGTCCTGGGACGTGCTGGACTTCAGAAGCTCTTCCCCTGACCCTCTCTTTTGTTTTGAGAAACCTTCAGAAAAAGCTCCAAGACCCATGTTCTCAACACCCATACCCCCCTCGCCCCCACTCGCCAGTTGTTAACCTACGGCGGTACTTACTCTCTCCTTTTTTCCTGAATTATTTAAGAATTAATCGCAGGTTCTTGACACATCCCCTTTGCATGTTAATACTTTAGAGTGCATCTCCCAAAGACAGGGCATTCTCCAACGTAATCTCGGCTATTACACTCAGGAAGCTCAGTACTGATAAAATTCTAGTTCCGTTAGGTGACGCCCAGTCCATAGTCACGTTTCCCCATTCGCCCCGAGGATGTTTCTTTTTTTTTTTAATGTATCTTTATTGATTTCAGAGAGAGGAAAGGAGAGGGAGAGAGAGAGAGAGAGAAACGTCAATGATGAGAGTCATTGATCGGCCGCCTCCTGCACGCCCGCCCCCGACTGGGGATCGAGCTCGCAACCCGGGCATGTGCCCCGACCGGGAATTGAACCCCGATGGCCTGGATCCTAGGTCGATGTTCAGCCTCTGAGCCACATCCGGCTGGGCCCAAAGATGTTTCTTTTCGTGGTCTTTTTCCTTCACCCGGGACCCATCCCAGGATCATGCATTGCATTCAGGAGTCCCTTCTCTCTGGTCTTCCCTGGAGCAGCTCTCCAGCTTCGTCTTCGGTGACACTGATGGTTTTGAAGAGCCCATTCCTGGCAGAGGTGTAGTGGGAGATACACCTTTGGTGATGAGGCCTGTCCTTTTCACTTGTGTGTTCCCAGCCCCTGGTACCGAGCCTGGCCATCAGTAAACAGTACGTTCATACTGATTAAATGAGTAAGACTACAAAGATGGGCTGAGAAAGTTTTTTATTTATTTATTTAACATATTGGGGTGACACTGGTTAATAAAGTTAGATAGGTTTCAAGTGTACAGTTCTATGATACATTAGCTGTGCACCACCCAAAGTCAGATCTTCTGTCACCATATATTTGACCCCCTTTACTGCCCTCCTCCCGCTTCCAGGCTGAGAAGTTTGAGCTTCATTCTCTAAGCGCTGGTGAGCAGGTTGAGGACCATTCATTCAAGCAGCTGTTCTTGGCACTAGGTGGATAGTGGTGAACAAAACTGACGCCGTCCTGTCCTTGCGGAGTTTAGAGTGTAGCGGTTTAGCTCTATGCATCTGTGGCATTGAAGAGGCCCTTAGCCCATCCAGGGGGCTGGGAAGGAGGAGGGACAGAGAAGACTGCCTGGAGCACTCAGAAGGACCCCTGTCCCATTCTCTCACCCTGACCCCATCCCACACATACCTAAAGAAGATGACCTTGGAGGGTCTTTATCCCTCCCAGGGTGATGGTCCCTTTGTCTCCTCCGGCCAAATCCTCAGTTTACCTAGCCTTGTGAGATCTGAAACTAAGGAAGCTGGGTGCCCCACTTATCTGCCTGTCGCTTTCCTCGGGGTCCTGGACTTGTGTTCCTGCAGTTCCTCCTTTTGCCTCTACTGTGAACACTTGCTGTCTTGGATTCGGCTGTCTCCATGTCCCGCTCAGCTCTGTGTCCAGCACAGAGATGGAGTATACACAGGTTTGTTGATCTGAGACTGAGACCTTGGCTTAGCTTGTTTTGCTTCTCTGCGTGGGGAAGAGAGACGTTTTCCATACCTGAAGGGGCTGCCGAGGAGCTCTGAGGGTCCTGCAGAGGTGGGATAGCAAACCAACACTCAAAGGAGGGTCAGACGTGCCTTCCCGAACCTTTCCGGTTCTATCCTGATCATTCATCCTTCGTCCCGTGCAGGTGTGGGGCTGCAGGGTCCTGCAGCAGAGGGAAGGGGTCCTTTTGCATTTGTTTGATTAACCCCCGTCCAGGCAAGAAATCCCCGTGTGGTTTTTCATTGTGCTCCCCAAGCACCCAACATATGCCTTTACTCAGTGGGAACTTGGGGCACGTTTGTGGACTGAGTCAAGTCACGCAGATCCTTTGCAAGTGCCATCTGACTTCTGTCCCCGCTGACCTGCCATCGTAATTCCTTATCTTTTTTACTTGACCTAAATCATAACCATTAACCAGGAAGTAATGTTTCTACAAGTCACACTCCAGAGGGCCTCGTTAATTTATTAGTACACTTGAGAAGTCACTGAGCCATTATGGAAAGTGCTGCAGAAATTGGACTGAGCAGGCCCTCTCCTTGGTCTTAATTTTTTAAGAGGGAAAAGGCTCTTATTTGTAACCTCCCCCATGAGGTGTTTTGGTTTCTGCTGCAGAGGCTGAAGGCAGCAGTCCACTACACCGTGGGCTGTCTTTGCGAGGAGATTGCCTCGGACAAGGAGGTGCGGCTCAGCAAGCAGACCGTCGCGGCGATTTCCGAGGTGACGTTCCGGCAGTGCGGTACGAAGCCCTGGCCTTCCTGTCTCTGTATAGAAGCCCCAGGGGTCGATGTGCCTGGGAGAAATGTGTGGGTGGGTGCTGAGGGGCGTGTCACCACCATGTCACCACCAGACAGGACATTATCACCGGACACTGTTCATAAAACAGTTCTTTTCTTGGCTGTCAGATTTGGGTAGTTTATGGAAGAGCTATTTTTTCCTATTACACTAACACTGGGGCATTAGCACCTTTATTTTATTGTTTTAAACTGCCTGGAACATTAGACATTAAATTTTTTATTTCATTGCTTTATAACGTTTTTATATCACCCGTAGTTTATTTGACAGGTGAACTTGCGGCATTGGTATTTGCTTGACTTCACAGGGAATTAATGTCCTCACAAGCCCTAACTTGTAGCAAAATGTAAAGTTAAGGGATAGTTTCTAGGAATGAAGGGTGTAGCCACAATGACCAGAGAGCTTATAATGAAGGTCAGGGGCGCCGGAAGGACAAGGGGGCCGTAATGAATCAAAGAGCTAAAGGCGTCGGTGCCGCAGGGCCGCCGGAAGTGTGTTTGTTTTAAGTCACTGTACTTACTACAGGTTGCACTTTCCCTCCTGAAATAAGACTGAGATAAGGTAGCTGAAGCACATCTCTTTTTCTCTTCCAGAAAATTTTGCCCAAGACCTTGAAATGTTTGCAAGGTAGGTAAAGAGCCGCTGTCTTTGTTTGCATTCTGTCGATACTCCCCACCTGCGGGTCTGTTTCAGGAGAGCTTTGGCTATTCATTTTTTTTGTATTTTGTGGAGGCTCATCTCCAATCATGATTTCTCAAGAATATAACATCTGCTTTAATCACATCTATTCAGACTTGATTTGGTATTTTTTGAAGTTTCCCAAGTATTTTTCGTTAAGAGAACTGAAGTTCTTCAGTTCCAGGTTAAAAAGGCATGAATGTGCGAGGCATGCATGCTTTTAAGACCATTTCTGCAGGATGGGGTGATGCTAGGGTCTGGTTCCCCCGCCGCACTGAGCTACAGGCGGTGATTGCTCCCAGGTGGCTGCATAATGACAGCGTGGGTCCACATCAGGCTCCCATTTGCCACGTTTGTTCCGAGTGAGACGCACACTCCTTGAAAAGAGGGTGACTTGTTTCCAGCTGGTGAAGCTTTAGCTTTTACAGGTGATTTATACTCATCTCTTCAATTAGTACCTCACGTAATTGAAAACAATTGCAACGAATTGCTTTTATGAAGCAATTTGAATGACTAAGGCCTGAAAGGGCCAAAGCTTTCTAATTTGCTACCGCTTCTGATTTGGTGCCAGCCTCTCCCACACCCCATACTTTTCACCTTGCTCCTAGTAGCTGTTTCTCGGGTGAATATTTTGAATGAATTAAAGCTGAAGGTTCTCAGAGGGCAGGCTCTAAATCTTTCCTGTTCCTGTATATATGAGTCCCTAAAAACCGCTTAGCATCTTCAGCTTGGCCAAAAGGGATAAGATAATATTATGGGATACTGATAGCTCATATGGATTATTCATTGTTAATCTTACGTGTGGCCCATTATCCTCCCACCCCATGTCTCCTGTGAAATACATTTATCACCTTTACTTGCCATTTCTTTTCTCCCTTTTTTTTGAAAATAGAACTTCTTTATTACAAAGGGAGACACAAAAGTGTAAATAAGTAGGTTTGATTTGAAGGTGAAGTTTTGTCCACTTAGAGCAGGGTTCCTCTACTTCAGCACAGTTGCCCTTTGGACAGCATGATCCTTAAGTAAATTATTGAATAGAGCTTATTATCTCAAGGTACCTTTAAATTTTTTTAAATTTATTGATTTGAGAGAGAGAGAGAAACATTGATTTGTTGGTCCACTTATTTATGCCTTCATTGGTTGCTTCTTGTATGTGCCCTGACCAGGGATCAAACCTACAACCTTGGCATTTTGGGACGATCCTCTAACCAACTGAATTACCGGGCCAAGCCTCAATTACTTTTTAAAGCAAACATAAGAGGACTGGAATGAGAGTTTGAGTCCAAGTTATGAGCAAGAAACAGAGTCTGGTTTAAATGTTGTTCTTTGTTCTAACCAGGCTCTTGTCAAGGTTGAGGGAACACATTACCTCCTTGTGGGGAAATGGGTTGTGTTAGGAGACATCTGCATAAGCTTTTTCCTGTAAGTTAGCCCTTGGAGAAGAGCTTCAGGATCTTGGTTTGAGTGGAGCCATGCCTCAAGGAAATTTTCTTCACTCATTTATTTAATGTCTCTCTGTCTTTTTAAATATGTTTTTATTGATTTTTAGAGGGAGAGGGAGGGAGAGGGATAGAGAGATAGGAACATTGAGGAGAAACATCGATCAGCTGCCTCCTGCACGCCCCCACTAGGGATTGAGCTTGCAACCGGGGCATGTGCCCTGACCGGGAATCGAACAGTGACCTCTTGGTTCCTGGATTGACGCTCAGCCACTGGCCGGGCTATTTTAAGCAGAGGTGGTCTTTGTATTGTGAGACTGCCAATTTCTCTTTTCTCTCAAGGTGTACAGTGACCTTGCTTTTCTGTGACCATTGCGACCAAGTGGGTTCCTTTGGAAGGTTAATGCCTCAGACTCCTTTCCATGCCTCTATCCCTCAGGCATCCTTGGCCCGCAGTGGAGGTGGACAGATGGGCTTCTGCTTTCTCTTGGTCTTTTTATTTAATTGGTGTCTTAGCTAGTCACTTCATTCATTTTTGTGTCACTGTTGCTTAATGACCTTAATCTGAAAAGATGGATTACTTAGAGATGCTTGCTAGCCTGAAGTCTGACCATGAACTTTTGTGTTTCATCAAAACTTTAAATAATACCAAACATTTTGGTGAATTGTTTCTGCCCTTTCTACAGACATGCGAAAAGAAGCACAATTAACACGGAAGATGTGAAGCTCTTAGCCAGGAGGAGTAATTCACTGGTGAGAGATGAATTTCTTCCCTCACTCCCCTTTCCCATCAGAATACATTATTTCCAATTAATCACTCGCAGCCGTGCAGTGATTCCCCGGGGCACCTTGCATTAAAAACGGGAGATGGTTGAACCAATCAGACCTGCCCATAATTTATGGGCTTCCTTTCATTAAGATGGATCTTGCCAAGCCAATTTGAAATTTTCTAATCAGCACTCTCTAGATTTCATAGTTTGCCTTTTTGTAATATCTCAAAACTTTGGTCCCATGTTTCATTTACAGCATGATGTCAGAGATGGGTCACAGGTTAGAGTGTGTGGGGATAGTTTCTTTATGGTGCCCACAGTTTTCCTGAGGGGCCAGGTATGGAAAGGGTATCTGTATAGCTGGGATGGGCAGGAAAGATCCTGTCTTTTCAAAGAAGTCTAGAAGTCATTTTGACCAAGCCCTCGTTTTACAGGTGATGCTGTGATCATCCCAGCCTAGTGGCTGTGCCGATGGCAGATCCAGGACACCTCTGAGGTTTCCTTAGTCTGATCCTAGCAGTTAAAATACTTTCTGTTCCTCCCTATAATGTTAGCTCCACGAGGGCAGAGACTTCTGCCTTTCTCCTCAGCTCCATCTGCTGTGCTTAGAATAGGGCCTGACACAAAGTAGGTGCTCAATAAGTAGTTGTTGAATGATTTTCTATAGCAATTGACCATTTACAGGGGCTTTTATAGATATTTAACGCACATTAACTAAGCCTCACAATCACTCTATGAGGGTTTTTAACAACACGATTTATTAGCCCATTTTACAGGCCAGGCAAGTGGGGTTGGTAGCTTTCCAGTTAAATACGAAGCTCTCTGGTTCACAGCTCAACCTTGACCTTCTAACCCCGAATCAGTGCTGCTTCTACTAGGCTCTTTTTGGCCTTTGCTCTTCTATCATCCTTTCTCTAAAGTTTAAGTCAAGGTTAAGGATGGTATAATTCCCAAGTGAACTAGCTGAGGAGCCTGGCGTGCTGTGAATCAGTAAATTCTGAGTTCTAACTGTGACTTGGTCAGCTGTGGTGAGCAGTTTCTTTCTTTTACAAAGGAACGGCCAATGCACGTCCTCTTAGAGTATTAATTGCAAAGTTATCTGCTATTGCTTACTTGTTTATGTCAGAATACTGTATTTATTTTGGACTCTTAATTTTTTTCATCTGATAGAAGCTTAGTAATGAAGATATGCAGTTAAATTTGTGCATTTGACTAAGTCTCCCTGAAGGCAGGGACCTTGTCTTATTTACCTGTGTTTCTAGTATGTGGTACATAGTAGTTGCTGAATAATTTTAGTTGGATAAATTTAGGGGGATTTGACCAGATTTGTGCTTTGTGAAGTATATTTGTGATTGGCATACCTTCCGCAAGCCCCAGGTTTTAATTCAGTGATTACTTGAGGAACTCCTTCCTGTCTGGAAGCATACATGAGAGGCAGTGAGCTGACTTTTGCAATTGGTTCCTGCTACCAGAAAAAATGTGAAGCTCTGCTTAACTCTAAGGAATGTGACCCAGGCTCTTCCACCCAAATTCTTTGAGCGGGAGTGGTTGGGAGAGGGTGTGAAATGGCTTTACAACCAGATAAAAATATAATTTAAAAAATTTTTTGTAGCTAAAATACATCACAGGGAAAAATGAAGAGCTCGCTCAGTGTAACGTGGAACGAAAAGCAAAGAAGCAGAAGAAGTTAGAGGGAGCGAGCAGGGCTTCACTGGTGCCAGCGGGGGCTGGGGGCGCGGAGCGTGAGAGTCCAAGGCCTTCGCCGGCTGGAAAAAGCCCTCAGCAGGGAGAGCCACCAAGGACGCACGTTGCCACAGAGGGAAATTTGAAGGGATAAGTGGAGATTTAAAAAGAAGGCCAGGAGGCTTTTTGTGCCGTATTTTCCAAGTCTCTGACCGCGAACGCTAGTTTCAAAGAGAACTGGAAACTATTAAGCAAAATACTCCCATACCGTGTATTATTGAACCACATAAAAAGGTTCGTGTTTGAATGGTGTATATTGGAAATTATATCTATTGCAACTAATAAAATTGTCTTAGTAGTTAAATATGGTTGATTTTTTCCAAGCAAAATTATAGTTATTCTTTTACATAATTTTTCAGGCTGACAATTCCTGAAAGATGAATTTAGTTCTTTTGATTACCGATGTTTTAAACCCATGTTACTTGTTGATCACAAGGTAAAAACGTTGATGTTGGGAAATGGTTCTTTTTACTTATTTAAAGGTGATTTTCTCCAAATAGATGTGATTTTCCTCTGGATTTTGTAATTAAACTGTGGTTCCGCTGGGAATAAGTTTTGTTGAGAGGAAGACCTGGTCTATGACTCCAAATGCTTCAGGATGTTGTCCTCTGTCTTAGTTTGTGAGGTGATGCTTCCAGGAGCCCCAGTTCTTCTTTTCGGTGTTTCTTAGAGGTCCAGGGCGTGCCTTTTTCCTGTTGGGGCAGTAGGGGTGAAGAGCAGGGCCTGGCATTACAGAGCCCTTTCTGTGTGCCAGGCCTGCTCTGGGTGCTCCCTGTCATACCTCACTGGGTTTCCACAGCTTGTTCAGGGTGTATTTGGTTATCCCCGTTTTCCTGGTGAGCAAGCTGAAGCTTGAAGAGGTTAACCAACTGCCGAGGATCTACAGACCATTTGGGGTGCTGACTCGAGAGGGGGCGAGAGAAAAAAAGGCTTGCCAAATATGATTATCCAAAGACATCCTAAAGTCTGTGTCAAAAAAAGATGATAAGCTGTGGTCATAGTAAAGCACTGAATTCAAACTTTAGTTTCAGCTTCTGCAAATAACTGATCTTAGATGTTAATTGGTACATCTCTGTGTCACATCAGTGAAGGAAAAAGGAAATCACACAGCTTCTCAAGTTGAGTCTAGAGACTAGATACTATGGACTTTCCAAAGGTTGCCAAGTCTAGATTTGCATCCTGCTTTTGCCACTCTAGTAGTTGTATGACTTTCTGAAACTTTGTGTGGTTACCAGTAACATAGGGTTAAAATTACCTCACAGCCAGGGTATATGTGACAATAAGAGGCTTTATAATGCCTCTTATTTTTATAGATTTCCACAGCTCCAGGAACAAGGTGTACACGTGAGTCGGTGAGCCTGCGTGCGCCATGGGTGACCTGTCTCTGATTAGAGGGTCACAGAGGGCGCCTCCCTGCTGGCACGAGTATTTTGATATTACATTTTCTAGCCAGATGGGAATGGTGACTTGATGTTCATGTAATCTTTTGGTTTGTTTGGCACATTTATGTATGGCCTGCTTGTATCTTAGACGAATGCTCTTACGTTGCTCAGGGATTGTGATGCAGGGGCGGTCAGACTTGCTAAGAAATAGCTGATTTCACTCCCCGTGCTCTCAGGGGCTGCCTCGTCCCCACTGTGTGGTCCAGTTAGGGTTCAGTTTACTCTGGATGTACAGGGCAATGTCGGTCATCCTTTATGACTCCATCTTTGATGACAGTTGGCAAAAAGGAGTTCTAGAGGACTCTTTTTCATGGGCTTGCTCCCTCAGAGCCCTGGAGCTCATCTGAACTTTGACGAGACCTCCTGACCATATAGCCAGGCAGTCAACCCTAAGGAGGCAGATGTCTAGAATGAATGTGGCCTGCTAACATAGGTGGGGCAGTTTACACTACTGATATTTGTTGTCTTCCTTGTTATACCAGTTCCTCAAAAAGCTTGAAATAAAAGATCCGTGTTTTTTATTACTGAAATTATGAGCCAGGGGAGTTTCAAAGCATCCCTTTCTGCATGGCAATAGCTGGAATGTGCTGGAAAGGGGTGCTCTGCCTCATACACAGCCGATGTCCAGGAAAAGTCAATCGGGACATGCTGTTCCCTGTACTGAACTGTGGAGTTTATAGAGAACCCGTAGAAGTCATTAGTCCATCTTCCTGCCAACTGGGAACCCCTTCTACCGCATTTCTGACGTGTGGTTCCCCAGGCTCCGCTGACCTCCAGGGACGAGAGCCCTCTCTGTTTTGGACGCTAATCTTTACAAGTTTCTTCTGTTGCTAGACAAAAATCTTCCACCTTCTATCTGGGTCCTATTCTGCCCTTTAGAATGAACAGTCTTTGTTTTTTCTTTCAATCAAAGTTCCTATTGTACCTCTTTTCAGAAACACATTCTTGCATCAAACATTAGAGGATCAGCTCCCTGAAGGCTGGGGGACGAGCACTTGGTTGTCCTTGCCTGTGATTTGGTGAAACCAGGCGATGCTGTAAGCGGCCCCCTGAGTCCTCATTGCCTCCCTGTTTCTTCTGCTCATGGCAGAGTCAGTGCTACTCTTCTATGGGCAAAATTTCAGATTGTCAGCTCCTTATCCAAGGCTGTTTATACTGTGTTAAATCACTCGGTTTGTCCTCACGGCTTCCTGCTTTCTGTAGGCATGATTATGAGGAAGTGAACTTAAGAAGCAAGTGCACATGAATTGCAAAGGAAGAGCAAATCTGCTCTAAGCACAGGCAAAGAAAGACCCGCGTCTTTAATGAAGGGTTACGTCCCATCCAAAAGTGCTTTTGTAGCCACTGATTGCTCTGGCATATGCGTCACTGCTCGAGTGTGAGGGAAGGGGGGTGCAGGCTTTACACAGGTATGTATACAAAAAAACAGCTGCAGGTTGAGCTAAAAATACGCCCCCGTCTCCAAAGAAGAGACCCACGTCCACAAAGCACCGATTTCAGGGCTGCCGAGAAAGATGAGCGGCCACAGAGCCGGAGAGGAGCGCCAGCCTGCCCGCAGCATGCCGCTG
This sequence comes from Miniopterus schreibersii, assembly GCF_964146895.1. Lineage (NCBI taxonomy): Eukaryota > Metazoa > Chordata > Mammalia > Chiroptera > Miniopteridae > Miniopterus > Miniopterus schreibersii. The sequence continues at coordinate 5,531,091 of NC_138109.1, read as the reverse complement.
CCCCTCTGCCTGCTGCTGCTGCTCTCCGCAGCCACCGCCGCCCTTCCCCTGAAAGGCCGGGACAGCGACGGCGGGGTGAGTAGTCCCTCACTCGCTGCATGCTGCCTGGTCTGTTTGGCCGTGCCTGTGGCCTCCCCAGCGTCCGCGTGGCTGAGTGTGTAGGACAGGCTACAGGGCTGACCTTCATAGTGCTCCCCTGCGGCCCTGCGGTACTGTGGTGTCCACACAGACCAGAGTCTCGTTTACCTTCCGTTGTCCCAGCCTAGGAAGTTGAAAGTTCTGGAACTCAAGAGGAGTGTCTTCATGCTGCGGTCTCCGCCTGCTGGTCTCGGAATGTTCATTGATTGCACCAGGCTATTGCAGTGCAGTCGTGGAGCTCACTGCAGTATTAGTCACACACACACACACACTTCTGGAACCTTAATTTGTATACACAGCATATGTTCTCACTGGCTCAGAGGAACTGACAGCGTTACATTTTTCATTGTGAGAACTCGTAACTCCATGAAGTGATTTATTTTTCTTCTCTTTTTTTCCATTTTGAAAAAGTTCCAAGAAGAGTATATAAAATTGACCATTAAAAATGGATTTTTCTCTGAAATTACCAGATGAGTTTCAGACAAATCATTTATCATCAGATTCCTCCTGGAAGCTTTTTAAGGAGTTTGAAAGACCAGAATGTAACATCTCAGTCTGATCTGCCTTGAAGAGCAATTTGTGGACAGCCAGGAGTAAGACCAGAGATGGGGAAGCCGTGCTCAGTTGGCCTGATCACCCTGGGGGCTTCTTAGTTGCCAGTCACTTACCGGGGAAAATGATAGATCGAAAACAATAGATCTCCTGGCCTCTTCCAATTAAGGTCCTCAGCAAAGATTATGGGCAAAATAAGTCTTTTTCTTTCCTTGATTGAAAATTCTTAACTTTCCCTTTTCTCTAATTGCAGCAGTGCCGTTAAGGTGTTCTCTTAACTTGCTCATCTCTTAAATGGATATGTGATTTATGGCTCTGGAGTAAATTTTTTGGAAGGAAGGAAGGATTTATCTTCAAGCGCTGGCTGAGCCAGGTGGTTGATTTTTCTTTGCCCTCTGCTTCTTTTTAAAAGCATACGCAGGAAGTGGCAGAAATAAAGAAAAACAGCCTGTTGACTTTCCTTGCTTGGTGGTACGAGTGGACCTCCCAGGCCGGTGCAGCGCCCTTCATGGGAGGGGAAGCCAGGGAGGTGTCCAAACGGCAGGGAGGCCCGCCCCCTCAGCAGTCCACGCCCCCAGAGAAGGTGCCCTGCAAGAATTTCTTCTGGAAGACCTTCTCCTCCTGCAAGTAAAACTCCACTGATGACGCGTGCAAGGAAGTGTAACCATGGATCCAAATAAAATGTATTAAGCAGCCGTGACCTTTCTTTATGCAGTTGTCTTCTTGTTTCTGTGTAATTTGAAAAGTATTTTTTATTTAAACTCCAGTAATCCCCGATACTGAGCGTCTTGAGTAATCTGGAACCCAGGGCGAATGTTTTTGATAGATTTTTGTGGGTTTTGCCGTATTGTACACAATGCAGCCATGGGGCTTTCCCTCCACCTTCATTATGTCTGCCTTTCTTTGATTTAAAATCAGATATGTAGCAAGAGACTGCATATTTAAGAGTTCAGAATAACATCTTATTTCAGTTTCTGTTGATATAAATTGTCTAATTTAAAAAATGTTTCCCTCATACTAAAAGCAAATTTTTAGCAGTGCTCAAAGAGCAAAACGGTTATTCTTCATGATTTAGCAAAAATTAATTTAAAAACAAATGTCATGCTATTAAGCAGACATCATACTGACAAGTTTATAAAAGTTACATTCCAACCTGCTGTTAAACACATACTAGCTTTAATTAGTAAGTTAATTTGTTAGAATTCTTTTCAGGGGTGAGTGCTTCAGGTTGAGTTCAAACCCGAAACAGCAGCGCTGCTGCCCAGCTTGTGTAGCCTGCTGCTCCAACTCCTACTCTGAGAACCTGCAGTGCCAGGGCCCGGACCTCGTTCGGAGACAGGTGCACACGTATCAGTATGTATTATGCGTATAATTGTGTGTTCCCCCATTCCTCAGTCACTTCCCGCAGAGGGACAGTGAGTGAGTGTTAGAGGAGGGGAGTTCCTTTTCTGGGATATGCAGAGCCACCGTTGAGCCCCGGGTGGACCAGGATTTTGGTCTGCACAAGTTGTTCCGTTTCAAAACCCTAATCAAGTTTTCAGTTCTTCCCCCATAGCACCCAAATCCTTGCTTAATTATGCACGTTTACAACTCTTCAGTCATAGGTTCTAAAGTAAACTTCCAGGGTGAGGTTTTTAGATGCTAAACTTTAAAGCCTAGCGATTCATACCTGGAGTTAGGAGAAGTTTCTGAGGGTCAGGCCTGACGCTGAGGAAACCGGCAAAGGCTGGCCGGAGGACTCTGTGATACTGTTCTCTTCCCGGACCCCAGGGGAGCACTCTCGGGGTCTGACTGCTGACCGTTCTGTTTTCTGCAGAGCTGAGTTCATATTCATAATCGCTTGCTGAGTAAAAGTATAATGTGACAGAAGAGCCTTAATAGCATCCACATTTCCAAACACAGCAGCTTTAGGAGACCAGTAATTGGGTCAGCGCACTGGTGGAAGAGGTCTGCCTGAAAGACCATCTAACCTTCAGAACTTTGTCTTACAAGGTTTTTCTAGAAGAAAGCATGGCCCTTGTTTTTCAGTTTCGGTGAAGGTCATGCACACACAGTCCTTAAGCCTGGGATTTTAACTTGAACTAAGTAATGTTGGAAGCATAATGAGGCTAAACTAACGATGCTGCTGGGCGATCCATCAAGGCCAAGCCTACCTTAGCTCAGGGGAATTAATAAAATGTTAACTGGCACCAGCTGCGTGTTAGACTAGATTAATATGCTCGTGATTAATAAATTGGGGTAATTTCCTACTATCAGGTTTTTGGTAGACTTAAAGTCTGCCTTTCTGTAGTTCAAGAGTCAAATGGGCACAGCTGGGATGTCAGCACCTGCACAATTTCTAATTCATTCTCTTGCATTTATTTCCAGCATTTATCACCAGAATAGATCCCTGCCTGCTGAGGAAGAATTGTGACATAAGCACTGGACAGAAATCCCTTCCTACTATTCATATTTCGGTGCTGACAGCAAACTGTCCCAGGCTTTAGGAAACTCAGGCCAGTAAGCTCCTGGGAGATACTTAATTTAACAGCACCTGCTGAAGGGATAACCCACATCTTAACAGAAGTAGCTTCTCCCATGGATATGTAGATCCCATCTTCAACAAATCGGGTGATAAAAAGAAGGAAATTTTCTGTTTCTAGACTAGAAAGGAAAAGCTGAGCAACCCGCTATTTCGTTTCTCATAACCCTAATAAAAACAATAACTTACCCTTTTCCTTTATAATTAAGTAGTTAAGTGGTCAAGAATACATGTGTTTGTCTTAGTAAAATAATTGTAAGCTGGAGAAAAGCTAGAATTTTTTGGTTATAGTTCTGGGAACATTGGTATTGGAAAATATTGAAGAAAGCCCAGTATCTATGCATTAACTTGTTGTTTTACTTCGCGTAATTGTGCAATGGTTATCTAATTCAAGCAGATACCCAACTTTAAGGTTCTGCAATCTGAAAATCCAGAGCAGCTCCTGGGGAGTGAGTCTAGCTCCCTCACTGGAGGCTTTCAAATAGGATGGAGGACCCCGCAGTCAGCTATGTAGAGGACCCAGGCAGTGGAAGGGTGTTCAGCCTGGGTCATTTTCAAAGTCCTTAAAAACCTCAAGTTATAAAAGACACAGCCAAGATAATGTAAGGCAAAACCCTACAAATAAAATGTTGAAAAACCCTGGAGGCAAAAAATATATATAAATAAAATTAGGAAATTAAACAGCTAAACAATCTGGTTAGCAAAGGCACATTAATCTTGTGTTAATGCAGGTTTCTTTTTTTTGTTTTTTTTTGCAGACAACTATTATTTTATTCCTTTCTCTCTGGAAAATGAAAAACCCATTAGTTTTTCCTTTTGCTTTTACCCAGAAATTAAGGGTTGGTAAGTGGTAATTAGCACAGCTCCTGTCACAGCCAGTTGCCTAATGGGGACCAGCATTCGACTTGAGTTGAAAGAATAGAGTATGGCTAATGTGGAGTTCATTAGCCCCAGCTGCTTTCGCTGGCATTCTTTCCTACCGTAGGGCAGGCGCGGCCTGTCCTCCCTCCTATTTTTAGGCCTATTGCTGTGTGGCTACTTTTCTATTTTAGCAGGCCTGGAGGCGGTGGAGGGAGGGTAAATGGTCACCAGGGGCAGTGTAATGTGTTTGCAACCGCTCTCTACACATTTGGGCTAGAGTTTGCAGACTGAGGTCTTTGCCCTGGAGACCCATCGCCAGGCGCCTCCTAAGAACACAGCCCTGCCTCTGCTCCCGCCCCATCTCTGTCCCTGGGGAAGTGCAAGGGAACCGCTCTGCAGTCTGTTAGGCTAGGTCCCCTGCACTTCCTCGTCCTTTCAATCTTGAGGCCTTACACTAACCTTATATTTTTGGAAACTAAGGTCCCAAAAAGTTAGATTCAACATGGGTTTGTCTCGCTCCAAACCCAGGGTACTTTTTCCATTATCCCGTGCAGCGGAGATGCTTGATGAGTTTCAGGTACAGAATACCAACCGCCAGGCCAGTCACCCAAAGCTCCGCTGTGCCTGTGACAAAAATATGAGAGACTTGGAGAAGAGAGGTGCCATTCTTAGCTTCCTTTACCATTGTGCCAACTGCGGTGTTCCCGACGCTGATTTACATCTCCTACCCCACCCGCACAATGACTGCAATTAGAAATCTTTTGGCAGTTGTGTTGTAGACATCTCAGGCCCTTGCTGGTGGGAGCTGCCTCCAACTGATTAGTACAGCAAAGCCAGTGATCTGGATGTAGAACTGAAGAGTGTGCACCCATAAGAAAATACAAGTGGAGAGCACGGGAATTAGAACCAGAAGACCTGCCTTTGAATCCTGGCCCCCCGATTGAGACAGGAGGCCAGTCCCTGAACCTCGCTGAGCACAGCTTCGCTCATGTATAAAATGAGAGGTGACAAGCCATGCCTTGCCCAGCTCGCTCACTTTTGTGAGGTGCCAATGCGGTAGGTGCTATGGAAATCCCCAGCTGGCATTACTGCCTCTTTGGGGGCATTTTGAAAATATGTGAAGCTTTTAGTTGTCTCAACACCTAAAGGTTGCTACTGGCATTGAGCAGGTAGAGGCAGGAGGTGGGATGCAAGTCTTCCAGTAATTCATGGGACGGTTCCCCACAGTGAAGAATTGTCCCATATTCTGCGTGACTTTTGAACGTCATGCTGGGCATTCATATGGATGAAAACCTGTTCCAAATTATCCTAGCCCGAAACCGAATTCTATTGTATATATAAATACAAAGTATTTCCCCCAGTTTAAATGTTCCCTGGATTTTTCAGGTATGCAGCCACCTGTGAAAAAAAGATGTTATTTTGTTCAGAAGGTCACTGGTAGGGGAAATCCCATTACAAAGGGCAGTGCTGCTTGTGGCGTCTGAGTTGACAGTCACTATGCACTAAGCCTGGCTGCCTCGGTCAAAGTCATGGCAATTTATGATGCTTGTCTAACTACAAGCTTCTTACAGCTTCATTGTGCCCATGGTACAGTCATGTCCAGACAGAGACGTACTGAGATGCATGCCATTTTATTGGAAATTTTCCTTGTTTCTTCTGAAATACTACATTTGGGGTATTCTGTCAGTGCTGTTGAGAGTACGAGTGTAGGCAGGTTAGCAGCCCTGGCTTTCATTTGAGGATAATTAAGGAGGCATAACAAAAGACGCTATTAAAAAGGAAATGTTGGGGCTAATGAGAGAGAACCAAGGGTGAGGCATTAGTGGAAGGGTGCTGAGTACATCTCAGCCTCCTTAAAGACTACGGGAGAAGGAAACAGTTCTTTCTGTTCTGTTTGTCTTCTGCACCCACTGGACTTACTGTTATATTTCTTTACCTTATAATTAGCCAATGTATCTCTTAATAGCATTCTATTTTCCTTTAAGAATGCTTTTAAAAAAACCAAGTCAATGATAACCCATTATCTTTTCCCTACCAGCAAACCAGATTACAAAACCTGAAGAGTAAGTTTGTACAGAAACAGGAAGAACGTAAACCAGAAGTCTCTGCTTTGCACCCAGAGAGACTTGGAGCCATAGCGCAAGGAAATCGATTTAATGACCTTTTATACTCCCTGCTGATAAAACGTATTAGGAAACTGAAAAGAGTTTCAGATATAATTTCACAACACTGAATTGCCAAATAGAAATGGTGAGACTCTCTGTATGTCCCTATGGTATGCAAACTTAATATGTGCCTTTGAACCGACAAACAAAAAAGCTCATTAACATGAGAAACAAGATTGTGGCCATAATCAACACTATTATCTCACCTTCTCTACCATTATTTGTTTAAGCTCTGCATTTCTATTTTTAGAACAGGGCAGTGAGTCTGAAATATGACAATTTCTTTTCACTGCCCTTTGCAATTACTTTAAATCTGAGAACATAAGAACATGTAAGAGGAGGTGGGATACATTGGTGCAGTGACATTCAAAATGGGTAGAAGGGGAGACGCTGAGATCTGGAATAGTCTTCCAGCCTCTCCCAGGAAAACGTGCTCTGAGGCAGGGGGCAGAGAGGTATATAGGTAGCTGAAAGGCTGAAGGGATTTACTGATAACAAAACCAAGGTCACAGGGTTCTCTTTGGCATATCTGCAGCTCCAGCTAGGAGGGGTCTCGTTTGGCTCGTTTGGGATCCTGCAGTTCCCCGGGCAGCGAGTTCCTCCTTGCTGAAATGTTCCTGAGCGAATGCAAACTCTGTATCTGCTGCAGGCGCAGGCTCAGCTCCTGATCACAGGCCTGTTGGACAGTTTCCGTCTTCTTTATGTCCCAGTTCAAAGCAACAGCCAGTGCTTTGGGGTCTTCCTTGGTAACCAACTGCGGCAAGAAGAAGAAGCACTGAGAACCACGACCTCTGCTCGCCTCACCTGCCGCTCCCACGGCTTCTTTAGGGGCGTGAAGTTAGGCGACACCCGTCTGTCATGTCCCTGCAGAAATGCCAGGTCTCCTTCATGTTACACTGTCACAGGCCTTCTCTTACCAAACACCAACGGGAAAGGCTCTTTGGAAAGTTTACCGGGAGCAGCTACAGAGTCTTCCCCTACAGGAAATTTAGCCAAGTTCAAGTCAATACAGCTTCCTTCCCTTCTAGTAACAATGGGGAGGTAGTTGGGACAGGGACAAAGGTGAAGCAGCTCCCACTGTGATGGGTTCTCTTTGTCAAGCTTCTAGTTCCCTGGTCTTGGAGCCAGCACAGGGTGGTCCCCTGGAGTGTGCCTTTCCCTGTGACAGTGTCTGTGCCTCGACTGCCTGTGAAACTTCCACGTGGCACTGACAGAACCAGGGCCGTGTCAGAAGCTGAGCCTGGCCCCCGTCAGGCTTCGTCACCTCATTACCCACTGTGGATCAGAAAATAATGTTTGATGGTCTGTGGGAGTGCACCCATTTTGTTTAAGCCATTCTGATTTAGATTACACGAGATGCTTGCAAATGCTCTGGCATACAATAGGCAAATTGGCAGCTAAGACTCAGGGTCTGCAGAGGTGGAACAAACCCCACGCGAGCCTCTGCAGGGCTATACTACACCTCCGGGGGGGACGTTCTCTGCGGTTCAGGGCCCCTGGCTCTGGCCCACCTCCAAATCCTGACTAGACAAACTCAGCTCTGGAGCAGGCTTCTCCTTCAGTGCAGTAAGGATCTGGCTTGAAAGGGCAATTTCGGAGGAGCTCTCTCTGCGCATACCCGTGTCCACTGCGTCCCCCTTGTCACTGAAGCCAGCTTGGGAATCTGCAAAGCAGACGTGAGATGGAGATCAGCACACTGTGGAAACACAGCTACACAAAGCACCAATCAGAAGAATCAGGCGCACAAGACAGAAACGTCATTTCAAGATGCCAGCAACCGTGGCCATGCCGTTTCTGACTACGTTACATTTGGTTCTGAGGGAAAGGCTCTATGGCACGGAGTTGGTGTCACTCCCCAGCCACCGAGTCCTACCTGGCTGCTTGGACAAGATGCTGCCCTCCTTCTCCAAAGCCTGGAGGTAAAGCTCCAAGAGCTGCTTGGACTGACGGGCCTCCTCTCTCTGGTCAAGCACCTGCTGGAGGGTGTTCTGGAGCCCCTGGACGGTGACACAACTTTGGCATAGTTCCTGAGCCAGGTCTGAGCAGGGAACATCGATGAGCACCTGACAGGCAAATATGGACTTTAAGAAACCTAGGAGTATTTTCTTTTTTTTTTAAAATCCTCACCTGAGGATATTTTTTCCCATTGCTTTTTCAGAGAGTGGAGGGGGGGGGGAGGGAGAGAGAGAGAGAGAGAGACATCGATGTGAGAGACACATTGATTGGTTGCCTCCCACTCAAGTCCCGACCCAGGCTGGGGGCTGGGCCTGCAACTGAGGTACGTGCCGTGGGCTGGAATTGAACCCGGGACCCTTCAGTCTGCATGAAGATGCTCTAACCACTGAGCAAAAACTGGCCAGGTCAAGAAAACCTATAAGTACTTTCTAAGTATGGTATTATCTCTCTCAAATTCATCAGTTTCAGAAACTCATTTAATCTACTTTCCAAAGTTACCTAATATGGCTGCTTAAGAGACAAGAGAGAGTATGCAATTTTTTCAGTTTTCCTCTGGTGAAAAAATTTGGAAAGATGCCCTAGTGCCTCATTAAAATCTAAACAAAATCCTGATATTAAAAACCCAACTGTGCCTGGCCTGTGTGGTTCAGTTGGTTGAGCACTGTTCCGTGTACCAAGAGGTCACTGGTTTGGTTCCAGGTCAGGGCACATGCCCAGATTGCAGGCTCGATGCCCATGTTTTGGGCTCCATCCCCAGTGGGGGTGGGAAGGGTGAGGGAGGCAGCTGACCGACATTTCTCATTGGTGTTTCTATCACTCTCTCCCTCTCCCTTTCTCTCTCTCTAAAGAAATCAATAAAAACAGTTACAAAACCCCCACTCAATTAGAATATAAAGGAGGTGTATGATTTATATAATGAATTGATATGAGATTGTTTTAAGCAAAAGTTTTTCGAATGATTTTAATCTTAAACATTTTTATTATACATGTTCATAGCTTTAAAAGACTATTTTAAAAATATAAACTATACTAAGCTTTTAAATAACATGTCCAGTCTGAAATAAAAGAGGCCTCACTATATCCTAAATCTGCTATAAGGATAATTTTTAAGAAGGCTCACTCTTTTGACATATACTAGAGCAAAAATAGTCTTCATAACAGGAAGAGCCAATTGTTGAAATTCGTGGGCGGTTACTAAACTCTCTGGCCTCATTTTCATTGTCTGTAAAATAGGGTAATACTAGTACCTACATCATAAGGTTTGTACCTCCTGAACTTCTTCCCTTCCCTCCCATCTGTTCTCATTCCCGCAGACCCTGCTGTGGTGGTGCCTTTCCTTCATCTGCCCGGCCAGCCTCTGCAAGTCCCCTTTGAGTGCCCTGAACTTCCCCACGGAGCCCAGCCCACAAGGCTGTGTTCACTCTTTCTGATGTTCCTATTTTGTGAGGCCTGTGGTGCTCCTGTAGTGTGTTGGGGTGGGGAGGGATCTTGTTTTTTAAGAAAAAACCCTCAAGCTTGCTCCTGTCTTCCCTTTGCCTGGAACACTCTGGCCCCAACTTTTTTTTTTTTTAATATATCTTTATTGATTTCAGAGAGAGGAAAGGAGAGGGAGAGAGAGATAAAAACATCAATGATGAGAGAGTCATTGATTGGCTGCCTCCTGGGGATCAGGCCCACAACCCAGGCATGTGCCCTGACAGGGAATCGAACCCCGATCGCCTGGATCCTAGGTCGATGCGAAGCTCAACTGCTGAGCCATGACCGGCCGGGGCCTTTCTTTTTTTAAAATATATCTTTATTGACTTCAGAGAGAGAAAGGGAGAGGGAGAGAGAGACACACACACATCAATGAAGAAAGGCATTGATCGGCTGCCTCCTGCATGCCCCTCAACTAGGGATTGAGCTGCAACCCGGGCATCTGCCCTGACCGGGCATCAAACCGTGATCTCCTGGACCCTAGGTGGATGCTCAACTGCTGAGCCACGCCCAGCCGGGCTGGCCCCAACTTTCCAAGGCAGGCTCCATCCTGTCCTTCAGCTCTCAACTTAATCGTCACCTCTTGGAAACCTGCCAATGCTTATCAACTATACTTCTATATATTTATTTTATGCACAGGCATGTGTGCAAAACGACACTGGTGTATGTTTTTTTGTAGCGTTGTCTGATGACAACCCCAACGTCTACCAGTTGGGGAGACTCGATGAACAAATCACGGTACATGCATGAAATGTAATTGTATGCAGTGGTAAAAAAGAACCAGATGTCTCTTATCTACTGATCTGGATACTCTCCAAATACTTCTTTAAAAACAGGCTAGATATGCTCCCACTGTGTAACACGGGAGGAGAAAATATATACATATTTATATGCGGAATGTCTCTGGAACAGGAGGAAACTGACAGGTGGCTTGTCTCCAGGAAGAGAAACCTGGTAGCTAGGGGCAGGGGTCAGACTTCCTTGTAAACACCCGACAATAGCTTTATTGAGACATAATTTCATCCCATGCAATTCACTCATACAAAGTGTACAGTTCAGTGGGTTTTAGCATATTCACAGAGCCCTGCAATCATCAGCACAACCATTAGAACATTTTCACTACCCCAGAAAGAAACCCCATACCTATTAGCAGTCACTCCCTATTTCTCCTCAAAGCTCCCCACCAACCCCAGCCCTAGGCAACAGCTAATCTACATTCTATCACTACAGGTTTGGGTATTCTGGCCTTTTTATTACAAATACAATCATAAAATATGCGGCCTTTCACATCTGGCTTCTTTCCCTTAGCATTGTTTTCAAGGTTTATCCATGTTGCAGTGCGTGTTAATAATTCATTCCTTTTTATGGCTGAGTAATATTCCAGTAGACGGATATATCACATTTTACCATTTTACTTACTCATCAGTTGGTGGACATTGGGCTGCTTTCACTTTTTGGCTACCTGGGTATCCTTCTATACCTCTTGGATTTTTAAACATGTGAATGTATTCATATTACTTACTCAAAATAAACATATACATTTATAAAATAACCAAAAGGTCGCCTCCTTGAAGGGGGCCTTCCTTTTTTTTTGAATGGAACTGCCTTGATCTCCCAATCTAAAGTAGCCCCCTCGCTCAGCACATTGTCCTGTGTCATACACTTCTTGTCTTATCTGCCTCCCTTCATCAGAATTTGGTTCCATCAGAGCAGGGACTGTGGCTGCCTGTTCACCACTGGACCCCAGTGTACTGAGGCACGCCAGATACAGGGCAGGGGCTCAATAAATATGTCTTTGAACTAACACATACTACTTTATCCCAGCTTTACTGGAGAGGTAACGCCGGAAGAGAAGCTAAGATTCTGGCTCAAAGTCACAGAGATGAGCTGGGATTTAATGGAGCGCCTCCACTTCCATGTTCTCTGGCAGAACGTCCTGGACCCCAGGGTGGCCTAATGCGTCTGGGTGGGCCTGGGCATCTGTTTGCTTCAAAAGCTCCACAGGTGATTCTGATGCAAGGTGAGGGCTGAAAAATTCCTACTCCGGTGAGCAAATTAGGAAATGAAGAATCTTGGTTGTCATCTAAGAAGTATGTGAAAATTAATAAATAACAAAAGCATTGATGGCAAGAGGCATGGGAACTAAGAGAGTGCTGAGGGCGGCAGAGGCCAGCCGCGTGGCCGTGGGCCATGGGGGAGGCTTACTTGGAGGTCTTCCTCTGACAAGAGGATGATGCTGGACAGATCTTCCTTCAGCTGCCGGGCCACATTCTTCCACTTCACCCCTGCCCCGCTGTCTGTTTCATCTATGTCCACGGACTCCTGGGAAAGCCAAGCAGTACCTCCGTCTGATACACAGGGGAAAAGGCCAGTCACGCACGGTCAGATGAGCTTGAAGTGCTGTTCCACCTCCTCCGCCAACATACGCAACCCCCCAGGATGTCTGCATATCCTTCGGACTGACCATTTAGAATAATTTCAATGGAGAAGGAAGCACTTTTTCTCAAGGATTTATGGGAAAGCCAATCCCCAACCAGGATCTTAATTTTCCCTCTCCTTCCATCTTCACTTTATTTCTGTATGAAACTGCTCTTTATTCTTCTATGGAAAGAAGCTACTTATACCCAATGTATGGTCACGCATACCCAGGATCCTACCTTTAGGCTCGTGTTTGTGTCTCTGGGTGTGTTCTGTTTTTGTATACGAAACATTCATTCTCACCAGCATGTCTATGCTTGTGGATTGGTCTTATGCTCGACTGGAGGAGCTGCGGCCACTGCTGTCCCTGGGGCTGAGTACAAAGGTGGCTGCTAGAGCCATTGCTGAAGGTTAATTCCTCAATTTAGTGGCATGAGGACTTTCCTTAAGAGACTTCTTTGGCTCTTTGACCCTTGCTCATCAATATTAGTTCCCTTTTATCTCCAGTGATGATGGTGACAGGTAACATTTATTGAGCCCTTCCTGTGTGACACGGGTGAGATCTAAATGCTTTCTATCAGTGGTTCTCAAGTGGTAGTGACTTTGCCCCCAGGAGACATTTGACAGTGTCTGGAGGCATTTTTGGTTTTCACAACTGCGGTGAGGAGATGCTACAAGTAATTTGGCCACGGGGGCCGGCTAGTCAATGGCAGAGCCAGGATGCAGCTGGGGCAGCCTGACTCTTCCTGTGGCTCCGATAGCTCCGCCATGCTGCATTTTAGTTGCTGTCGGTCTGTGAGTTACTTGAGAACGGGCCCATGTCTGACTCACCTTCACCCCCAGACTGAGCACCACACTTGGCATACAGAAGGTGCTCAGTAAACATTTGCTACATAAATGCCTAAACAGCCAAGCAGCAACCAGGTGCCTGAGCAGTAAAATGAATCACGATGGATGTTGTGTTGCATAGATCATTCCATACATGGCCAGCATTTCTTACCTGAGTTGTTGTACGCCCACTTCTCATTACCGGCCAATGCCACAAACTTAGTATTAGAAGGCAGACACAGGAAGTAATCGTCATCATCTACTATGGTGCCATCCTCTGCCAGGACCAGGGTGATTGGTGCCAGGGACTTATCAATGGCCAGGATGTCATAGGCTAAGAGAAATAAAATATTTGGCAACTGACAAATATCCATAAGGAAACTACAGCCATCCTTTCACTCTCAATTTGTATGCCTAGCAGAATTCCTGGTAGGTAATGAAAACTACAATAACCACCACAGCTTTAGTAGCAGTAATGCAACACTTCCATGTGCCTGGTACTGTTCTAAGTACTTTTCATATAGAGTATTTGATCTCTTAACAATCCTATAAGGTAGGTACTATTGTTATTCCTATTTTACAGACATCAAACCCAAGGCTCAGAGAACTTAAGTAACTTGTCCAAGATCACACATTAAGCGACAGAACTGGTATTTAAAAAGAGAGGGGGAAAAAAAAATTAAACACTTACATGGCAAAAGCCATGCCCCTAAAGCATCTGCAGTACTTTGGCCGCTTCCGTCTGCCTTCTCGCGGGGCTTGGTGACCCTGGGAGGAAGCACTGGACCCTGGCACACGCTGGGACTACATCCCTGGGGGACCCCTCGCACGCGGAGCAGGTAGAACTTCTCTGGTTAAACAACTTATTTCTGCAGACTAATAACACTTGTAAACTATCTGCATGTATCACCTCCTCCGAGTCCTGACAATCCTGGGAAGCCGGGCTGGAAATATACCCGCTGCCAAGGAGAAAACTGAGGGTGGAGAGATGGCTGGTCAAGCGGCTAGTAACAGTGTGGGCGCGGGGCTCAGAACCTCCGTCAGCTCGGCCACGCCCAGCATGCGATCCCGTCTGGGCCCCGGAACATCGGTGGCAGCCCCTCCTGCCCGCACAGGCGCCCACCTGCGGGAGCGGCGGGTGGGAACCGCCCGCCCCGCCCGCCCCGCCGCGGGCTCATCTCAGCGCGCCCGAGTGACAGGAACGCCCGAGGCTGGGAACGGTCCCAGACCGCCGTGATTTCAGGCGAGGTCCCTAAACCGGGTCCGCCTTAATCTGCGAAGCGCTCCCCGTTCGCTTTCCCACCACAGCCCGTCTCCCGCGCGCTACGTTAAAGCGCTTGCAAAACGCTTTGAAACTTGGGACATCGCTCGGTCCACGAGAGTCGTTTCTGTCCCGAGGCTCCAAGAGCTTCGAGAAACCCAAGTCGCCTCTCCTCACCCCGCCTTGCCCCCGCCCGCCATGCTCACCCGGCCGGGGATCCCCTCAGCCCCAGGCCCCCCACCCCCGGGTCCCCCCAGGCCTCGCGCCGGTCCCGCGCCTACCCTTGCTCCGCAGATCCTCGAGGCAGGAGGCCGCCACGCCGTGCTGTTCGAGGCTGTGGTTGCGGCGCAGCAGACACGGCTTTAGCGCCTGATGCTCGCCGGGTTCCGGGGCCCCGGCGCCCCCGTACACGTCCATCCTCTACGGGAGTGGCACCTGACTGACTCCAGGAAGTCGCGGAGGCCGGTCGCCGGTGCCCCCTCCCCACCCCGGCCCGCGGCATGCCGGGAGATGTAGTCCTCCCTGTAGCAAATCACGCGTGGGACCAAGGAACGCCGGGAGATGTAGTTCTCATGAACACTAATCGCGTGCGGGCCCCGGGCTATGCTGGGAGCTGTAGTCTCCGGGTGCAAAGCCGACTGGGTTACGTCGCGCAATTCGATCTAGGAGGAGTTTTTTTCCCTACCTTATATCTAGCAGTGGCAGTCGCGCGATCAAAAGGAGCTCAACAGGGATTTATTTTGCCGTATGGAGGACACGCATGCATACTCCCTTGAATTGTAAGAGCACTCCTATTTACACGTATACATGCCTACTTTTAATACTTAAATAAAAGCCTGTCATTGTCCTGCGTTCATTTGTTTTCCCTTTCCAACCTGAAAAGATCTGTAAGATGTCCCATCTTTCAGGTCAACCAGAAGGAAGTCAGTTTAAAAAATTGATGAGTGTAGTTTTCAGTCTTGCTGAACAACATAACAGAGAAGCATACGATACTCACACATTTCCGTTCCATCCCCTGCTCCAAGCTCTGCAAGTTGGGTTGGACGCATAACAAAATTCGGTAAATAAGTTAAACATTAGCGTCTAAAAGACATCAGAGAGGAAAGAGGGAAGGCGAACCACATCACTGAGATTGTCCATATGCCGCTTGGCAATATATTGGTCCTTGTTCTAATACTGCTACTTAAGGAAAAGTCTGTGTTTTTTCCCCCATGAAAACCCAATATTTAAGTTAAAATAATAAGAAAAATTATCAAAACAGTTCCTCGATTAAAAGTGTCCTTTTATGTAAACAAGAAATAATTGTCAGCCCACATTCATTCAAGGTCAGTCTCATATTTTGTTCATGAAAGGAAAGGAGGTATTATCTCATAAGAAAAGGGCAGCCATTTAAAAGTGTTTGGTAGACCCTGCCGGGGTGGCTCAGTGGTTGAGTGCTGACCCATGAACCAGGAGATAAGGGTTTGATTCCCGGTCAGGGCACATGCCCGGGTTGCAGGCTCGATCCCCAGCAGGGGGCGTGCAGGAGGCAGCCGATCAATGACTCTCATCATTGATGTTTCTCTCTCTCTCTCTCTCTCCCTTCCTCTCTCTGAAATAAATAAAAACATATTTAAAAAACTAAAAGTGTTTGGTAAAAGGAACTGTGAATTGAAGCAACACTCTTGAAAACTCCACAGCCAATAAACCACAGCTACAACATGAACTAATAGTTGAAACGTATGCAACCCAACCCTCTCGTGTACATTTAAATTTCACATTTGCACTCTACTCTCCAAGAAGCCTCCTATTCTGTGTCCTCCCAGTAGGCCTGCACACTATTATCTTCTCCAAGATGCTGAAACTGTGTATGTGTGTGTGTGTGTGTGTGTGTGTGTGTGTGTTTGGCCTGTCCTTGGGAGCAGGGGTTGAGTCTTGGATCTTTTTATTTCTAGCGCCTATCAAAGTGCCTGACAAAGAGTAGGCGCTCAACAAGTGGTAACTGAACGGAACCATTAATTAATTTCCAAGCCTTTTCTCATTCATTCATTCATTCATTCATTCATTCATTCATTCATTCATTCAATACTCAGCGAGTCCCTACATAAACCCAGTGCGCTGTGGGGATGGGCAGAGGTTTGATTCAGTAAGAAGAATACACAGATAAGTACGCAAAAAGGGCCGACCTCGAGTCTTTATGGGAGGAAAGCAGAGACCTGATGAAAACAGCCTGGGACCCCCTCCCATCGACACGCTCGGTTTCGGCTACTTCAGTCTGGGCGCGAGAGCGGGAGCGAGGGCGCCTGGGAGAAGCCTCGCCCGGCGGCGATAGATTAGTCAGGCCTCAGAAAGATGGCGTCCTCGGAGCAGGCAGAGCAGCCGAGCCAGGTGAGGGGAGTGGGACTGACTGCCCGGCCGCGGTGGCGGAGACCCCAGCTGCACTGGGCGCTCGGGGTGCGGCGGGGAGTCGAGTGCGGACCCTGCGCCTCGGAAATCGGGGCCCGGCCCCCCTGCCCCCGCGCGGCCCCGCCCCGCCCCTCCCAGGTCCTCGCCGCCCGGCCCCTCCCCCGGTGACTCCTCACTGACCACCTTCCCCAGCCGGGCTCGGGGCACCCGCAGGTCCCACTACCCACCTGCCGGCCCCTGGGGGTCTCCCTTGAGCTTGGCCGGGGCGGTGGCGGGACCGTCGAGAAGCCCCCAGCCTTGGGCTGCGAGGGCTGCTGCTTGAGGAGGGGAGTGAGAGGCTCGGGGGTTCCGGGCTGCTGCTCCCGGGAGGGGCCTGACTCCATCAGGCCCCCCCCCCAGCCTCCGCCTCCTGGGGTGGCCCCGCAGCCCCCCTCCGTCGTTAGCCACCTTTGCGCTCCCCTAGGCCAGCCGGAGGGTCGGAGCCTCTCAGCGCGTTGGTGGGAATGGGACTCCATGTAAACAAGAGACGCCACGGGGCTTGGGGCTGAGGCTCGGCCCTCGCCTCCCCGAGGGTGCTTTTCTGGATCGAGAGCGCCGATCTAGCTTTTCAGCCACAGGTTCAGCCAAACCTCACAGCATCCAGGAAGGGGACCTTGAGGACCAGGGCTCATGCCTGCAGCCCGCTGTCGGGAAGCGGTGGGGCGACGAGGCCTCCGAGGGCCGGGTGGTCCCGTGGCGGAGGGGCTGGGGCCGAGGCGGGCTGAGCCGCACCCCGCGTTCCCCGCGTTCCCCGCGTGTGTGCTGTCATGCCCAGGACCAGTTACGTTTATCATCTCGTTCAGTGCTCACTCGAACCCTTATGAAGTGCACAGGCCGTTAACCACCATTTTGCAGAAGTGGATCCTAAAGGGGCTGTACCGTGCCCTTGATCCTGTGCCCGACTGAGCCTGGATTTAAAGCCCAGGTGTGCGCGACTCCACCCGTGAGCCGAAAGTGTTTAAATTTAGTTGGAATTAGAGGACGGAGGAAATGGTGCCGTCCTGGACCCCCTCACTCGCCTGTCGCCCCCTTGAAACACCTGTGGACTTTGCAGCGGCCTGCTGGCGTTTTCCTTCCTTCCGGCCGCTTGGTGTTCCTTCCTTACTCCTCTGTTCTTCATGACAAGTTTATTATGGGAATCGCACTTAGAGGAGTTGTGTGTTCCCCAGGCCGGCTTCCATTAGCAGAGGGAATGATTCAGAAAGAAGATGTCTGGATGGTAAAACATGGGGAATCATTAGGGCCGATGCTGGCCGCCTGGCTGTCAGGAATTCCCGAGTGTGAGGAGTGTCCTGAGAGGGGGGCCCCTCCTTTCTTGCTTTACCCCAGTGAGCTTGCTGAAATGCTGAGACTCCTCAGAATCTGGGCTTCGCTCAACTGTTATATGTTAGGAATGCCCACAGGCTGGGACTAACGGGTGACTTCAGCCCCTGGTTCTTCTATTTGCCGGTGCTGTGAGCATTACTAAAAACCTTGCCACTTGGAGCCATTTAGTACCCAGAGGTTTTTTTTTTTTTTGGTTCTGGAAATTGCCGTCTCTGTACATGTGGAAAGGACGTAAGGTCCTTTAAGGGGACTTGGCCAGCGCTTATTTGGTTTTCAGCTCCGTTTCTCCTTTGCCCTCCTTTCCAAAGCTGGTAGAGATGGGATTGCATCAGAATACACTGGCAACCTGGAGGAAAACGAACTCTTCATGCCAGATTCTCCCACTTTCTAACAATAAGCTGCAAAAGCACACTTTTCAAGTGAACCGGCTCTTTTTACCAGTTACTTGCCATTTCATTCTTTTAGAAAGAATAATTTATTGATTTTTAGAGAGAGAGGAAGGGAGAGAGAGAGAGAAAAACATCAATGGGAGAGCGCAGTGTTGATTGGCTGCCTCATGCACACCCCCTACCGGGGATGGAGCTGGCAGGTGCCCAGTGCACAGGCTGATGCCCTACCAGCTGAGCCACCATTTCATTTTTAAGTCCTGGTAAACCTGGTTTCCTTTTTCTCTAGTCAAAGCAGAGTGGAATGGAAGGAACTGTTTGGAGAATTCCCCCAAACTTGGCTTGTATGGGAAGAGCTGCATTACTGCATGGGGCTGAGGCAGTATTCTGTCTCATAGAAGTTTGTTAGTGGGCCTTGTGGCCTCACTATCTCATTTTGAAAGATGAAGGATGTATAACCAATGCTTTCGTCCTTAACAGGCAGTGTAGAGCGGTGGTTAAAAGCGTGAGCTCTGAAGCCATCCCCACTGGCTTAGAGTCCTAGCCCCACTATGACCAGCTGAGTGATGGTGGATAAATATTAACTTCTCTGGCCTTAGATTCTCCAGCTGTAAGAGAGGAATGACACTAGTGCCTGTCTCATAGGGTTACCCTTGAGGATTCAATGAGTTATTTTAGAACAGTGCCTGACATAGTGTCTTATCTATTATAATTCCATTCAAGAAACTCTGAGTTTTCATTCACAAGTGATCTAAACTTTTCCTCAAGCCCTATTATAATGTCTTTTGGGGTATGATTTTTTTATGTTGTCCACTAAAGTTATTTGTTCTGAAGTAATTTCCTTGAAATTTAAAGGAACACCCCAAATGCTGGTGTTTATCTTAGTTGTTCTTCGTGACTTCTAGATTTCAGGGATATACTTACTTTTTCATAATAGCATAGTCGTCGTAGTCTGCCTTCAGGACGGTCTTTTGGGATTGCATTTATTGCTTCATTCATATCCTTGCTCTGGCTTCCCCATGTTGCTGTCTAATCTCTGATTAAAGTCCTGTCTAGTCTGTACATGTTATGGCCCATAGGAAGAGGAAATGTTATCCCTATTTCCACCAACTTTTCTGTCTTCAGTGGAGAGTAGAGGCATGGTTCAATCTGCTTGTCTAATGGTTGTTGAATATTGAGTATTATTACAGAGCATAGATTTCAAATCTATTGAGGCTCACTGGACATAGTAAATTTTGTGTTGAGAAAACAGAAGCAGGGAAAGGAGAAGAGCCCAAGGAAGATGTTATGGGGTGGGATAGCAGGGCCTTGTGTCTGACACACTTCAGTTTGAACCCTAGCACTCTCTAACTACTGGACTTGTCCCTCCACCTCTCTGAGCATCAATTTTCTCCTCTGTAAAATGGGAGTAATAAGTTACCCTGGAGGGTTGCTCTGAGAGTCAACTGAAGTCACAGATGTAAAGAGAATGTCATGCCCTGGCTGGGTGGCTCAATTGGTTAGAGTGTTGTCCTGATATGCCAAGGTTGCAGCTTCCATCTCTGGTCAGGGCACATACAAGAATCAATCAATAAATGCATCTATAAGTGGAACAACAAATCGTCGTTTCTCTCTCTCTCTCCCTCTCCCTCTCCCTCTCTCAAGCCAATAAAGAAATTAAAAAAATAACAAAGCATGTCATGCATACTAAGTGCTCAGTGAGAGTGAGTTTTCTTCTCCAAGTCTCTACATGCAGTTTGGGAAGGCTAAGGACTCTTGAATGACAGCAGTGCAAACGAGAGCTTTTCCCTCAACTTTTTATTTTGAAAATTTCCCAACCTATAGAAAAGTTGAAAGAATAATACAGAGAGCTATAAAACTCCCATAAAAGCTTCACCAGATACAGTTTACATTGAATTTGTTTTATCTCAGTCTCCATATATATGTGTGTGTGTGTGCATATATACACACACACATATATATTTTTTTTAAGAAAGAGAGGAAGGGAGGAGGAGGGAAACATGGATGTGAGAGCGGAACATTAATTGGCTGCCTCCTGCATTCCCCCTGCCCAGGGTGGAGCCGGCAACTCGGGCATGTGCCCTGACTGGGAATTGAACCGGCAGTCTTTTTGGTGCACAGGATGATACCCAACCAACTGAGCCACCCTGGCCAGGGCTCCTGATGTATCTTTTTTTTTTTAAAGGATTTGATAGTAAGTTACAGACATCACAATATTTCATCTTGTAATACTTCACCTTTCATAAGAGTAAGGTTATTCTCTTACATAACTACAATATCGTCACGAAAGAAATTTAGTATTGATAAAATATTACTTAATACAGCCCACATTCAAATTTTCCCAGTTAAAAATATCAGGATCCAATCAAGAAGCAGATTGTGTTGACTGATCTCTTTCGTCTGCTTTAATGTAGGATGGTTCCCTAGCCTTTAACATTTAAAAAAAGATCTTTTACTGAAGTTTAACATATGTCCAGAGAACATACAAATTGTTTGTCTGGCTTGGTGAATTGTAACCAGTACCCAGATCAATAAATCAGACATTACTAGGACCTCAGAAGTCCTGCTAGTGTCCATCACTGTCTAACCCCCAGAGGTTGCCCCTATTCTGACTTAAAATCCATAGGTTAATTTTGTCTGTTTTTGAGCGTTATATAAACAGAATCATAAAGTGTGTCTGGCTTCCTTCACTCATCATTACATTTATGAGATTATCCATGTTGTGAACAGGGACATTTCACTTTTACTGCTATATATAGTTTTTACATCGTGTGAACACATTTGTCCATTTATTTGTTATTAACCATTCTGCCCTTAATGGACATGTAGATTGTTTCACCTTTTGGGTTATGACAGTTGGTGCTGCTGTGAAAATACATACTTTATGTGCCTTTTTGTGAACGTATGTATGCATTTCTGGTGAGTTCACCTGCCTTTTCATTTTTCATGATACTGACGCTCAGGAGAGTCCGGACCATTTGTTCTGTAGTGTCCGCTACCTGGATTAGTCTGATTTGCTTCCTCACGTTTAGATCCAGGTTAAACATTTTTTGTGAGAATACTGCATGGCTGTCATTGTGTCCTCGGTGAGTCACATCAGGAGGCCTGTAACACTGGTTTGTCCCATTATTGAGGATACGTTTGATTGCTTGGTTAAGGTAGTGTCTATCAGATTTCTCCACTGTGAAGATAGCTTTTTCTAAACGTCACTTTCTTTGCAACTTTGCTAATATTTGTAATTCCTTAGTTTAATATCTTATTGAGTCACAAATTTCTTGTGGCCAAAAACTTTACTGTGGAATTAAGTAGGTGTGTTGTGGTCATTTTAGTGAGTGTTGACAAATATATATATTCCTGTGTGACCACCATCCCAGTGAAATCAGGACAATTCCAGTATTCCTGAATGTTCCCTCATGTTGCTTCCCAGAAATTCCTGGCCTTTGGTCTTAGGCCTTAGGAAATCTAACTGCTTTCTGTCACTGTAGATTATCATGTCTTCCCTAGAATTTCATGTGAATGAATTCATAATGCACATACTCTTTTGCGTCACTTCTTTTGCCCAGAGTGTTTGTGAACTTTGTGTTGTGTGCATCAGCACTGTATTCAGTACTTTTTGTTAGTGAGCTGTACTCTGTGGTGCAGATAGACCAGCATTTGTTGATATGTTCACCAGTTGGTGGGCATTAGGATTATATTCATGATCTATTGATGCATAAGAGTATGACCACAGACTTAGCAGTTTAAAACAACCTACATCTATTGTCTCAGTTTCCACGGGTCAGGATCAGGACACAGTTTAGCTGAGTCTCCCAGGCGGCTATCAAGGTGTCTGCTGGGGCTGTAATCTGAGTCTGGACAGGGGAAGGATCTGTTTCTTTTCTTTTTTTTTAATCTGCACCGGAGGATATTTTTTCCATTGCTTCTCAGAGAGAGTGGAAGGGAGAGGGAGAGAGAGAGAGAAACATCGATGTGAGAGAGACACATTGATCGGTTGCCTCCCACATGCACCCCCGACCAGGGCCAGGGATTGAGCCTGCAACCTAGGTATGTGCCCTTGGCTGGAATCAAACCCGGGACTCTTCATTCTGCAGGCCAGTGCTCTAACCACTTAGCCACGCTAGCCAGGGTGGAACGATCTGTTTCTAACCCGTGGTGGTAGACAGCATTCAGTTCCTTATGGACTCCAGTCAGAGGGGCTGAGGTTGCTGTCAAGTGTGTCTTCTCAACATGGCCACTTGCTTCCTCACAGCCAGCAAGGAAGAAAATCTCTTCGCAAATTGGACATTTCGGTCTTATGTATTGTAACCATGTACATGTAGTTACATGCATCCTGTCGCCTTTGCCAGAAGTAAGTCACAGGTACCACCCACACTCAAGGGGACAAAACTAGTGTATGAATGCCAGGAGGTGGGGATCATCAGAGTCACCTTATAGTCTGTTCCCACATGATCGTTTCTAGTTTGGGGCTACTATAAATATTCATGTATAAGTGTTTGTGGGGATATGTTTTCATTTTTCTTGATAAATATCTGAGTGCAATTGCTGGGTCATGTAGTTGCACGTTTAGTTTTATAATAAATTGCCTAAGAGTTTGCAAAGTTGTGCTGGTTTTCTTTCCCATCAGCAGTGTATGAGAGTTCCAGTTGCCCCATGTTTACAAGAATACTTGATGTCGTCTGTCTTTTTAATTTTAGCCATTCTAGTGAGTGTGTGGTGGTACTGTGGTTTGAGTTTACATTTCTGTGGTAACTAATAATTTTGAGTATCTTTTCCTGTGCTTATTGGTAAAGGCTGAGGCCTGTTTTTCCCCCATGTGGATGTCAGTTCCATCATCATTTGTTTAACAGATTACCCTTTCTGCATTGAATTATCTTGCCACCTTTGTCAAAAATTTAAAAACATTGTATATACAAAGATCAATTTCTGGACTCTGTTTTGTTCCATTTGTCTATACATATGTCTGTCCAACTGCATAATCTTGAAATCACGTATTTCAAGATTCATTTTCTGTATTCATTTTCTTTTTTAAAAAATATATCTTTATTGATTTCAGAGAGAAGAAGGGAGAGGGGGAGAGAGAGAGAAAAACATCAATGATGAGACAATCATTGATTAGCTGCCTCCTGCACGCCCCCTGCTGGGGATCAAGCCGGCAACCTGGGCATGTGCCCTGACCAGGAATCGAACTTCCATCTCCTGGATCATAGGTCCATGCACAACCTCTGAGCCACACCCGGCCAGGCTGTATTCATTTTCTGAATTGTTTTAGCTCTAGTCTTTTGTATTTGTATATAAATCTTAGAATCAGTTTATCAATTCCTACAAAAAACTTGGTGGAATTTTTATTGTAATTATGTGGAATCTATAGATCAGTTTACGGGAGAATTGACATCCTAACAATATTGATCTTCTAATTCATTAACGTGGTATGTGTCTCCATTTAGGCCTTCTTTGATTTTTCCCAATAATGTGTTTTAGTTTTAAGTGTGTAGGTCTGTACACATTCTCTTGTTTCTCTATAAACATTTCATATTTTTGCTGGTTATTATATTCATGGATTTTACTTTTTATATTTAATTTTTTGTTGTTCAGTGTGAGTATATAAGTCACCAAGTTAACAGAAAAACTCAATAAAATTGAGTTTTGTGTGTTGACCTTATTTCTGCAACCTTGTTAAACTCATAATTCTAATAACTTTTTTGTAGATTTCTCTGAAGATGATAGTGCTATCCACAAATAAAAACAGCTTTAATTCTTTATTTTATTTTATTATTATTATTATTTATTATTATTATTTTAAATTTTATTTTTGTTTAAAATATTACAGATGTCTCTTTTTCTCCCCAATGACCCGTTCCACCCCATCCCTTCCCCCTCCCCAGTCCCTCTCCCCACCATTGTCTGTGTCCTTGGGTTGTGCATATATGCATATAAATTCTTTGGTTACTCTCTCTCCCCCCATCCACCCGTCCTCCTCCATCCCTCTGACATTCATCAGTCTCATCTATGCTTCCATGTCATTGAATCTATTCTGTTCATCAGTTTATTAAGTTCTTTAGATTCCACGTATAAGCGAGATCATGTGATATTTGTCTTTCGCTGCCTGGCTTATTTCACTCAGCATAATATTCTCCAGGTCCATCCATCCTGTCCCAAAGGGTATGAGATCCTTCTTCTTTACAGCTGCGTAGTATTCCATGGTGTGAATGTCCCACAGCTTTTTAATCCACTCATCTACTGGTGGGCACTTGGGCTGTTTCCAGGTCTTAGCTATTGTAAACTGTGCTGCTATGAACATCGGGGTACATATATTCTTTCTGATGAATGTTTCAGGATTCTTAGGATACATTCCTAGGAGTGGAATCACTGGGTCAAAAGGCAGCTCCATTTCTAATTTTTTGAGGAACCTCCATACTGTTTTCCATAGTGGCTGCACCAGTCTGCATTCCCACCAGCAGTGTACTAGGGTTCCCCCTTCTCCACACTCTCGCCAGCATATGTCGTTTGTTGATTTGTTGATGGCAGCCATACTGACAGGTGTAAGGTGATACCTCATTGTGGTTTTAATTTGCATCTCTCTGATGATCAGCAACGTTGAGCATTTTCTCATGTGTCTCTTGGCCATCTGTATGTCCTCTTTGGAGAAGTGTCTATTTAAGTCCTTTGCCCATTTCTTAATTGGGTGGTTTGTCTTCCTCTTGCTGAGTACTATGAGTTCTTTGTACACTTTGGAAATTAGCCCCTTATCAGATGCATCCTTGGCAAATATGTTTTCCCAGACCGTGGGGTTCCTTTGTATTTTGAGGCTGTTTTCTTTTGCTGTGCAGAAGCTTTTTAGTTTGATGTAGTCCCATATGTTTATTTTTTCTTTTGTTTCTCTTGCCCTAGGAGATGTATCAGTGAAAAGTCCACTATGTGGCATGTCTGTGACTTTACTGCCTATGTTTTCTTCCAGGATTTTTATGGTTTCGTGACTTACATTTAAATCTTTTATCCATTTTGAGTTTATTTTTGTGTATGGTGAAAGTTAGTGGCCTAGTTTCATTCTTTTGCATGTATCTGTCCAATTTTCCCAGCACCACTTATTGAAGAGACTGTCTTTACTCCATTTGGATACTCTTGCCTCCTTTGTCAAATATTAACTGACCATAATGGTGTGGGTCTATTTCTGGGGTCTCTGTTCTGTTCCATTGATCTATATGCCTGTTGCTGTACGTATACCAGGCCGTTTTGATTACAGTGGCTTTGTAATACAGTTTGAAGTCTGGTAATGTGATCCCTCCCACTCTGTTCTTTTTTCTCAAGATGGCTGCAGCTATTCGGGGTCTTTTTTGGTTCCATATAAATTTTCGAAATGTTTGTTCTAGGTCTGTGAAATATGCTGTTGGTATTTTCATAGGAATTGCATTAAATTTATAAATTGCTTTGGGTAGTATGGACATTTTAATGATATTAATTCTTCCAATCCATGAGCATGGTATATTCTTCCACTTGTTTAAATCTTTCTCTATTTCTTTTTTCAGTGTCACCTAGTTTTCCGAGTACAGACAGGTCTTTTACATCCTTGGTTAAGTTTATTCCTAGGAACAGCTTTAATTCTTTCCAATATATGCCTTTATTTTTCTTGCAGTGTTGTACATAAGTCTAGGCCTTCTAGTACAATGTAGAAAGGAGTAATGAGAGGAGACAGTCTTGCTTTGTTTCTCATCTTGGGGGAAATGCATCAGTCATTCACATTTAAATTAGATGCTAGCTTATAGCTTTTTTGTGGGTGCCCTTTATCAAGTGGAGGAGATTCAACTTTTATTTTTAATTTACTGAGTGTTGTCAGGTGCTCCTTTTGCTCTCTGTTGAGTTGATCTTACTGTTTTTCTCCTTTATTCTGTTAACTTGGTGATTTATGTTGATTGATTTTTCAAATGTTAAACCAATCTCGCATGTGTCCAGTGAGTTCCACTCGGTCATAATGTATTATCCTTTTTATATATTGCTGGATTTGGTTTGTCAGGATTTGTTAAGGATTTTTAGATTTATGTTTATGAGGGGATATTGATTTATAGTTTTCTTTCCTTTTTTGTTTTAAATTATTATGTATTATTTTAAAGTAGATATAAGGCTATTAAACTTTTCTGTTTTCTCCTAGTGTCAGTTTGGTATGTTGTGTCTCAAGGAATTTGTTCATATTATTTTAGTTGTCAAATTTGTTGTTTTAAAGTATTTAATAATATTTCATTATTATCTTTTAAGTGTTTGTAGAAATGTAGTGATTTCCCCTTTTCCATTTATAATATTGGAAATTAGTGTCTTCAGAAAACAAGCTTTTATTTAATTGATTTTCCTCTGTTTGCAATTTTTATATCATGTATTTATTTCCTTCTGTTCCTCCAGGTTTCATTTGCTCTTAGTTTTCTATCTTCTTTTCTAAAGGCAGTACCTAAAATTGTAAATTTTCCTCTAAGCACTGCTTTAGTTGCATTCCACAATTTAGATATGCTGTGTTTTCATTTTCATTCAGTTCAGAATATTTTCTAAGTTCCCCTCTGGTTTCTTCTTTGACGCATAGATTACTTAGAAGTCTGTTGTTTAATTTCCAAATATTTGGGATTTGTTCAGATTTTTTTCTGTTATCAATTTCTGGTTTAATTCTGCTGTGGTCAGAGAACATACTCTGTATAGTTTCAAATCTTTTAAATTTGAGATTTGTTTTGTGGCCTGTCTTGGTGAATTTTCCTTATGAACTTGAAAATAATGTATATTCTGCTGTCGGAGTGTTCTACAAATGTCAGGCTATGTTGGTTGACAGTGTTTTTAGGCCTCCTGTATCTTTACTGACTTTTGGTTAAGGAGAGAGGATTATTAATGTCTGCAACTGTAACTGTGGATTTGTCTACTTATCTTTTTAATTCTGCCTGATTTACTTCATGTATTTTGAAACTCTGTTATTGTGTACATACTTACTCAGGATTATGATGTCTTCTTGATTGACCCCTTTATTTTTGAAATGTCCCTGTTTATCATTGGCAATATCTGTTACTTTGAAGTGCCTGAGATTAATATTGCCACTGCAGCTTTCTTATGATTAGTGTTTGCATGGTATATCATTTTCCATTCTTTGGCTTTTTTTCTTTAAAGTGGGCTTTTTGATAGACAGCATAGACAGCTAGGTCTTGTTGCCCCTCCCCCATTCCCTTCATCCAGTCTCACAATCTCTTTTAATTGTAGTGTTTAATTTATGGTTGGATTTAAGTCCCATCTTACAATTTTTAAAATCTGTTTTTTGTTCCCTGTTTTCTTCTTTTGGATTGAATTGTTTTTCAGGATTTCATTTTATCTGTATTCTTGGTTTAACTGTACCTCTACTTTTTTGGTTGTTTTTTGTTTATTAGTGATTGCTCTAAGGTTTATAATATGTTAATTTAAGTTACCACAGACTACTTTCAAATGATAGTCTACCAATTAATATATAATGTAAGAACCTAACAACAGTATGCTTCTAGTTCCCCTCTCATCCACTATACTATTAGTGTCATTGATTTTACTTCCACGTGTCATAAACCACACAGTACATTTTAAATGATCTTTTTCAAACAAAAAAATATATATTTAAAATATTGCTTATATTTACCATCATATACATAATTTCTGGGATTTTTCTTTTCTGTAGATCAAGTTTTCATCTGGTATTTTCATTTTTGAAATATATTGTATTGTCAGTGGATTTAGAATTCTAGGTTGACATTTTTTTCCCCATGGGCATTTTAATGATACTATTCCATTTTATTTTTTGGCTTGCATAGTCTGATCAGAAATGTGAAGTCACTCTTAATCTTGATCAATTACCTCTAGGTAATGCTTCTCTCTTTTTCTGGCTATTTATAAGATTTTCCTTTTGTCATGGATTTTTAGCAGTTTGATTATGATGTGCTTTAATATGCTTTTGTTTGCTCTGCTGAGAGTTTGTTAAGCTTCTTGGATCTGTGAATTTGTAGTTTTCATCAAACTTGGAACATTTTCAGTCATTATTGCTTCAAAAATTTTTTTTTTAGTCTTTTTCCCCTCTCTGTTCTTCGTTTGGGTCTGTTTCTGCTGCCATGTCTTCAAGTGCACTTACCTTTTCTTCTGCAGTATCTAATCGGCTGTCATTCCATTCAGTGAAATTTTTATTTCAGGTATTATATTTTTCATCTCTATATTCTTTTTTTCACATTTGAAAACTTTATTTGCGTATTAAAAAATCGAGCATTCCAATTAATTAAAATAATTTGAACAAAAAGAAAATGGCACTCTGATTAAACTGCATTTTACAGCCTGCAGGACACTTTGGACCGGCTTGGTTTCTACTCTAGATTTCACTGTCATCCCACACAGCTTCTTCCTTCACAAACATGCAAGTTCTTTTCCTTCCCTGCCAGCCAGCCAGGCAGGTGCAGCCTTCCTTGTCAGTAGTTCTCTGATGTGAAAAGGGGCAGCACAGTCATTTAATCTGATCCAGTCTCTTGGCATCTTACAAAGTTAAACAGCTAAAAGAAGTAAAATAAGAGGCAGTGTGTGTGAGCGTACAGTGCACATTGGTGGTGCTGCCTCATTACAATTCGCCTGCTGCTTCTCCTGCTCAGTCGTTTCATTTGAAGGCAGTGGATTTTTCTGTTGTGTTTCTGTCTTGAATTTTGACTTATCGAATGTCTCAATCTCAGCCATATCGGTTTTGTCAAACATTGTTGCAAAGGAAGGGGAGTGAGGCCGGTAACCGAGAGGAGTCCGATCTGCTCAGTGGCTGTGGCCGCTGAATGTATTCTACTTTTTTTTTATACCTTATATTTCTTTCCTCATTATGATTGTGTTTTCTTTTAAATTATGATTTTTTAAAAATTTGAGGTATAATTGACATACAACATTGTATTAGTCTCAGGTATACAACATAATGATTTGATATTCTTGTTTGAATTAAATTCTTGAATAAAGTTATAATACTGTTTTAATGTTCTTGCCTCCTAATTATTTTTTCTGATTTTTCTTATTATTATGGATCACACTTTCCTGCTTCTTGACATATGTTGAGATTTTTGACTGGATGCCAGAGGCTGAATTTTACATTGTTGAAGCTCTGGATTTCGTGGTCCTTACAGAGTGTTGAGCTTTGTTCTGGTGGGTACTTAAGTTCCTTTTGGTTCATTTTGATTCTTTCAAGTCCTGTTTTTAAGCTTTTTAGGGTAGATCTAGGGTTGCTTTTACCCTAGGGATAATCTGACTCCCCCACCAAGATGTGGCCCTTCCTGGTCTCTACTGAGTGAGCAGGAGGACACTCCACTCTGGTGCTCGGGACTTGTGAGACCTGTGAGGGTTCTGGGCACTCTTCAGCTCACAGCTACTTCATCACTCTTTTTTCAGCCTCGTGGGGTTTCATTCTGTGCATGCACAAATTTTAATATTCAGCAAAAACTTAAGGGAACCTCTGTGCAGATTTCTGGAGCTCTCTTTCTGCATAGCTCTCCCCTCTGGAGCACTGTCCTGCAACTTTCAGCTGCCTTGGTCTCCCTGAACCCCAACTTCTCTCAGTGAGACTGCCATGCTCTGCTGGGACCCCCCCCTCCCACTCCCCCAGCTCTCCTTGGCCTGAAATGTTCAGCCAGGGTGATCTTAGGGGTCATATTGTTTGCTTACGTCCTGTCAGGAATCACAATCCTGTACTGCCTGCTGTCCAGTGTCTACAAACACTGGTGCCAATTATTTTATTTAATTTAGTTTTCTAGTTGTTTGCAGCGGGAAGGTAAATCTGGCCCCTGTTACTCCATCCGAGACAGAGCAGCAGCCTACTGGTGATTTTGAGCAGAGCAGTGACATTGTACAGCTTCCCTTACTTCACCTCATCTTGAATGGGAGGTGCTGGTATTATCCCCATTGCCCCCTAGAGGAGGAAGCCAGCTCTGAGAGGTTGGGCAGTATACCCACAGCCACTCAGTTATTAATGCCAAAGCTCACATGCTCGCCCTTGTGCCAGTGCCTCTCAAAAATTCGTTGTTGAATTGGATCTTACTCTTCAGCAAAGAACTATAGACCAGACCAGCTTAGGATGTGCCCAGAGTTACGCCATCACTTGGCAGGTTTCAGGTGAGCGCGCCTAGACCTTAGACCTGGGTGTCCTTCTGGTTGCTCAGACCTGAGCTGTGTGTGCTGTTCATCTTTGCTGTGCAGCAAGGTCAGCACGTGGGCTGACCTGGCTGGGGAAGGTCAGTGCCTGGGCAACAGGAACAAGAGCATTTTTGTCTGTTAAACTGAGAGCCTTTTTCTCTCTGCCACTGGGTCTCTTTTGTGTGTCCATCTGTCTTTAAAGCAGGCTTCTGCCTCTGCTCTTCCCTTCCAGCTCTTGCAGTCTGGCCCTGAAGGATCCTGACTGTGGATCACCTAGAGACTGCTTTTTACACCTTTGCAATAGACTTCAGCTGTGGTTTTTAAACCTTACTATTATTATTACTGGTTTTAACATCATAGACCACCCTGTCAAGATTTCCAGGATCCAGTTGGAATTTAATTTGTAGGGATCTGTCTCAAGACAGAAAATAGACTTGACCACCCAAAGGGGGTTGATGTAGGGGGCAGGTGTTTGAGAAGTGCTGGGCTTTCATCAAAGAAGTGCTGGGCTTTTATCGGTTGGCTGCCCAGGCCTTTTCCTTATTTGAAGCAGCACGTAGAACTGCCTGTTAAAGCTGGGGTCTGTCCTCCCAGCACAAGGACTCGGAGTGGTCAGGCTCCTCCGAGGGACCTGTTGGTGGTTTGGGTGGGTAGTTCTTCATTGCATACTTTGCAGGATATTTAGCCTCCCAGGTTCCTACCCTCTAAATGGGGACTCCATGGTCATTGTGATAGCCAGAAACACCACACATTTTCAAATGCCCCTGGGGGGTGATTCCGCCCCAGGGTGGAGAACCAACAGGCCACAACATTGCCTTGAGAAGAGGCCAGTTTTGTTTTATGTGGTAGGTGAAGTGTTCCAGGGAAAGACAAGACACTGCTGGTTCCTCTGCTTGCCTTACTGGGGATTATGTATACAGAATGGTGGTTTTGTTTTAACCTTTTTGATTAAAAGAAGCGTAGGCACATATTTATTGAGTACCAATGATATTCTAAGTGCTGAAGACCAGCCTTCAGTAAAATAGAGTGCCTGTCTTCAAGGAGCTTAAAATCTAGTGGGGAGAGATAGATAATGAACTAGTTACCCGGTGAAGAATTTCAGATGGTATTATCAAGGAAATCAGTATGGGGAGTAGTAAGGATGAAGGCTGTTTTGGTCATCAAGAGACACTTTTCTAAAGGACACTGAGACAGGAAATGGGGGATGGACCATTTTAGACGGCAGATATGCTAGAGAATTATCTAGAATATAGTTAGTATTGGGCAGTTCCCAGATTGGCGAGAAGCCCTCTGTGTATTCACTGATAAGGTCTGTTTGACCTCAGACAGCACTGTGAGTTGGAATATGGTTTGGGGAAACGCTTGCTTCTCTCAGTAGCCCCAAGATTGAGTTTGGAGGTCTGGCATTGGTGTGCTGGGACCCCAGCAGGCTTGGGGAAGCCAAACCTTGAGGAATTTGGAGAGTGTTGCTGCTTGAAGTGCCTTTGTAAGGACGTGTACACATATATGTGCTTCTTCTGCCCTTTGAATATCATGGAGGAAATACAAGGAACTAGCATCAGTGGTGGGTCACTAAGGAAGAAGGGACTGAGTGTTGGGATGAGAGGAAAGCTTCCTTTAAAAAATTTTAAAAGCAGAATATACTTACATGGTTCATAATTTTAAAAGGTACAGAAAGGTATATGATGAGAGAGACTTGGTACTGTATACTGTTTAAAGTTTCCTTTTGGCAAATATTAGCTATTCAAGAGATAACCTAATTTAAGGGAAGTTCCTTGGTGATCTCTCAGAAAGAAAGTTTTGGGTTAAGTCTGAATGAGGCCTCCTAAATACTAAAGCTGTTTGCGTTAGACTGTTTCATCTAGTCAAAAAACCTACATTATTATTTATGGGGTAGCATTAAGATTGTTGCTTAATAAAATGTGGTCTAAACAAAATGTGATTATTTTGATTAATTAGAAGGTTCAGGTCCCTTTAGTACCAGTTACTAGCTGAGTCATCATGGATGAGTTAGTTAACCTCCCTTGCCTCAGTTTCCTCATCAGCAATAATTTTATAACTTTATTGTGAGAATTAAGTGAAGGAAGAGCTAAGTAAATGTTAGCACTCAGTATTTACCAAATGGAGTGAAGGAAGCCTTCAGGAAGTAATCAGCTTTGATATTTAGTCCATTTAGCTGAGTTAGAACCACGGTCCTCTTTGTTGCCCATCGTTCATCCTGCAAATGTCTATGGAAGGCTGATCCTGCCCTGGGCGTTAGGGATACAGTGAAAAACAAACACAGTTCTAGAGTTTATAATCTGGTGAGGGACGCAGTCATCCATCTGATAGACACACGTGAAACTGCAGTTCTGCTCAGTCCTGGAAGGGGAGGTGCAGGCTGTGAGTATAGAATAGGGAGATTTGAGCCTGTCATGTCTGTCAGAGAGGGAATGTTGCCCTGAGGAAGTGACTTAGCTGAGATCCGGAGGACAAGTTAAGAGGGAAAGGAAGGAATAGCATGTGCAAGGGCCCAGTTGACAGAGGAAGCGGAGGCTAGTGTGTCTCTTGTGGGCAGAGCTGGGGAATGCCCACAGACCTGAGATGTAGTCAGAGTAGATAGATGCAAGGCCTTGCAGGCCACGCTGAGAAGTTTTTTCTGTGTATTAGAGTTGTTGTTTCCTGGGGTGGGTGGGTGGATGGGGGGTGAGATGATCAGATTATCATTTAGAAATGATAGTTTGTTTGCGGTGTGGAGAATAAATTGGAAGAGAGCCAGCATGGATGTGGGTGAACTGATAAGAAAGAAGGCAACTGCAGTGGTCCAGGCAGGATATTTTGGAAGCTTGGACCATGGTGCTGCCACTGGGTATGGAGAGAAGTGAATGGACTGAGGCCATGGATATTTAGGAAGGAGTATTGGCAGGACTTGATGATGTGTTAGCTCTGGCAAGTGAGACAGAAGGAGCTGTCAAGGATGGCCTTGTGGATTCTAGTCACATATTTTGGTGGAAGGTTGTCCTGTTCACTCAGACAGGGAACACTGGGAAAGGACATGTGTGGCAGAGGGAGAGAATTATGAATCTGCTGTGGACTTAAGTCCAAGAGGAGGCAGGTAGACAGTTGGATGTAGAACTCAAGAGGGGTCTGGGCTAGAGATCTAAATGCAGGAGCTTATTGATGCCTGAGTCCGGGGCGGGGGGGGGGGGGGGTGGATGCGTGAGGAAAGCAGGCTCACTGCCCTGAGACTTGCTAGTTAGTTTCATGCCGACTGGCCTTCTCCTGGGACAAGAAGGAGCTCCTGAGACAGGACTTGGGATGAGGAGATAGAGGCCATCTTCCAACAGTCCTTGCCACTGTGCTGTGTGCCAGCTGTGTGGTGGCAACTGGGCATAAGGAAATCTTTGGGGACCCTCTGTGGACTGGACTCTTCCCTTTCCTACCTCCTATTCTTTTTCCTAGGAGGCCTGGCACTTGCCATCTTGAGCTAGCTGGAAGGACTGTGGATGCTGGAGGCTGGCTCCTGAGACCACATATTAGCTGCACTTGTCTGGATATTATCTGTAGATAATTGGAAATTGGCTTGAACATCAGTAACAGTAAACCAATCATAACTCTCTCAAACTGCTTGTTTTATTCTTTTGGAGGTTTATAAATTTCCTCCGAGCGTCTCTGTCTCTGTCTCTGTCTCTGTCTCTGTCTCTGTCTCTGTCTCTGTCTCTGTCTCTGTCTCTGTCTCTGTCTCTGTCTCTGTCTCTCCCTTTCTCTAAATTTTGGTAAGACCAGCCAAGAGTTGAATGCAGATGTAAGGATAAGGGAGAGATCCAGAGGAGAAGGCAACAGATTAGAGCCAGGTGAGTGGGCCACAATGCTGCCTGCCTGCTGGTTGGTGGTTGGTCTGTTTATCTGTCAGCCTGTCACTAGCTTATTTTGAAAAAAGGATTTAAGCCTGGCATTCTTTTCTACTGTGGACCGGTGTCCTCAGTGACTGGTGTAGGAACAAGGTAACTAGTTCTCGCTCCCTGGCTCCAAATAGATGCCCAGAGAAAATCCTGAGTGTGGGCAACTGGGGCCCCCTTGTGGCTGGATATGGTTTTCCATTTTTGCTCTGCCTTTCTTGGTCAAAATGTTGGGAGGTGGCAAAGGGAGGTTTTACTTAACGCCTTTCCTCTGAACTTTGCTATTTCTGTGGATTTTGTGATGGTCCTTAGCCCCTGCTGCTCAGCTGCTGGTCTTGGGCCCTCCTAAGCTAAACCAGCCTTGTTGAGGTGCTGACACTGAACCCACACAGCCTCTTCATGTTTGCTGGAACTTTAGACTCTTCGGGCTACTTCTTACAGGTACCCTGCCCAGCACACACTGCAGTGTGAAAAAGCGGCGAGAAAGAGGTTTGTGTGTGTTG
Organism: Miniopterus schreibersii; assembly: GCF_964146895.1. Classification (NCBI taxonomy): domain Eukaryota; kingdom Metazoa; phylum Chordata; class Mammalia; order Chiroptera; family Miniopteridae; genus Miniopterus; species Miniopterus schreibersii. The sequence goes on along the minus strand of NC_138109.1, from coordinate 5,496,269 downwards.
CTTGAGAGTAGAATGTCTTTAGTTTTTGATGTCCATTGGGTGGCACTGTGATCTTATTTTTGTTTCTGTTTTTCTTTGCAGCCAAGCTCTACTCCAGGAAGTGAAAATGTGATGCCCCGAGAGCCACTGGTAAGAACCCAGGATACAGGTGTATCATTTTCTAATAGTTAAAGTATAATGTGAGTTCCAAGAGACCCACGATCTTACAGTTTTACATCAGTAGTGTCCCTTTAAAAGTAGGTGTTGTGTGGAGGCTAACCCTGTCAGTAACCTTTGACTTCTGACTTTCTGGCATCAGGGATTAGTGAGATCTCTTTAGTAAAGCCTGGTCTTTTTTTTTTTTTTTTTTTTTATGAGAGAGGGAGAGAAACATTGGTTTGTTGTTCCACTTATTTATGCATTCATTGGTTGATTCTTGTGGATATCCTAACCGGGCATTGAACCCACAACCTTGGCATTTCGGGACAACACTCTAGCCAGGTGGGCTACCTGGCCAGGGCAAAGCCTGGTCTTTTCTGGAACTAAAAGCATCTACCCCAGTTGGTGATGCACCATTTGGTTTACTGCTGCTCAATAGTATTTAGTGGGGCGCCTGAAACCTTTGGGGGCTGAGTTGGAGTGAGGTTGCTGGGCCTAACCAATTTGCTGCCTGATTGTCTGGAATAGCTGTTCTTTGCTCCAAAGGGCGAGAGCACCTCAGGTGGCCCTTGAAGAACAGGTACTGGTTGGTAGTTAGGTTTGTGGTATTTGTTTCCAATGTACCTGCTTATACTGTCGACAGAGAAGAGGCTTACTAAGTACCAAAAGTGATTTTCTTGACTAAGTGCTTTTGCTCTGGGAGTTTGAGCCAGAGTTCCTGCCTGGGCCCTATTTTATACTGTTTTGCATTTCAAGGCCTGTTGTCAGTCATGTTGGCTGGGGAGAGACCTGTTCTGCACAAACCAGACAAGTTTTTTGGAGGCGCCAGCTTTAGGTTGAACTTTTCAGAGCTTTTTCTCTCTCTCAATATTGACAGCAAGCTTACGGATTTACCACTGAGCTTCTGTTTCTATGGGGCCTCTCGTTTCGCCTGTTTTCCTCCCTCCCTCCCTCCCTCCCTCCTTCCCTCCTTCCCTCCTTCCCTCCTTCCCTCCTTCCTTCCTTCCTTCCTTCCTTCCGTCCTTCCGTCCTTCCGTCCTTCCGTCCTTCCGTCCTTCCTTCCTTAGTGGGAGGAGGTGATGTGAAGTCCTTAGCTGGTATGAGCAAGTCCGAAATCTAGCCTGTTTGGAGGCTTTCCAGGGCAGAGGGGAGTTGGATTTGGCTGAACTGCAGAAAGACCAGGGCAATACAGTCCCACTTGGACTGTTTCAGGAGAGTACTACTGTCATTGTGTCACCTGTTGTTACCAAGTACTGCTCATTTCCCACCCAGCCCCCCAGTGGCTTCATTTCACTCTCTTGGAATTGCCTGACTTCTTCCTTGAGGTCATGGTGGTGTGAAAGCCAGAGAAGACTTTGCTTTGCCAGTATCTTAGGTAGGGAGCCCGAGCGTTTCCCATGGGACCTGCCACAGTGCCCACCACAGTGCCCCTTGGGCTGAAGTTGTTGGCTTTGGACTAACATCCAAATTGAACATGACAGTCCTCTTCAGTCCTTTACTTCTTCAGTCTCTGTTTAAATTTTGATCTCCTGATTTAACTGTTGATCACCAGGAGAGTGGCTGATCCATTTTGGGGGGCATGATTGGACAAACCCTGGGAGGTTCTTTCTAGCAGGGAGCCCTAAGCAGTTGGCAGCCTCACTGATTTCTGGGTATTTGGATCCCTGCAGCCCCTTTGCTCTGCCAAGGTTTCTGTACACTGCTCTTTTCCTGCTGTACTGTGCATCTGCTTGTTGGTTGGTTGTATTTTTATTTCTTTCTTTTCTGGGAGGCCCTGAGCAGTCTTCAAACCCTAGTAGCCTGCGATTGTCCAGAGTTCAGACTCATTCTCTCCAGGCCAACTCTACAATTACCTTATATTTAATTAATATTTTTTCCCCTCTTTACGTACTTGCTGCATAATTGCTCAGAGGAAAGAAAACACATAGCAGCAATTTATACATATATAAAAAAACAATAATTAAAAAAAACCCCCGAAATAAACTCCCATCTCATTTGGGCTGATCGTATGAGTTGGGTAATTAGGGCCCTATTAAAAGGTAGACCCCTCTTTTTTTATTAATTTTTTTATATTAAACTCCCACAGTCTCTCAGTCATGGCCTTATTGCTTTTGGCCAACCATTTGCAGCAGCCTGATTAAATGAGGGCACCAGCCGAGTTGTATAGTCTTGTGTGAGCTACTTCTGCCTTCTGGGAGTGGCTGTGGGAGGGTGCCAGGCAGAGGAGCCCACCAAGGGGCTAGAGATGGCTCGTGTGGCAGGTTGTGGGTACAGGACAAGCTGCTCTGAACTGTCAGCAGGCCTGGGAGAGTCACCAGGGTACTGGAGAAGTGATGGGTGGCAGTCCTCAACCACGGAAAGCCTGACAGCACTCAGCCCGAGTCATCCTTCCGCAGGGTTCCTCCGGCCGTGGGTGTTAGCTGTTTCCCCATTTCCCAGATGCTGGGGAGGAACAGACAACTGAAGGCTAAAACTAAGTCTTTTCCTCAAGTAATCTATGTATTTTATCTGGGAGAGAAAAGGCATTTGTATACCTGAAACAATTAGCAAAGAGCACAGGGCTGTGTATAATTTAACAAATAGTACACAATCGTGTGTAATTGGTGCAGAGCTGCCTGGCTTGGAGTCTGAGAGAGCCCTCATTATGTAGAGAAGTTGCAGAGGAAGTGGGGTGTGGGAAGAGGGGTGCTCAGGGTGGGTTTTGTGGAGCTGGAAGCCAGGTCTGGAGGAATGGGATAGTTCAGTGCTGAGGGAACACCCTGCTATGCTATTTTTGTTTTTGTTTTTAGCTGAGTGCAAATTTCCTTAATGGGAGCTGCCTGTTCTCTATAGTAAAAGTGCTAAGCATGGGATGCTAAAGGCAAATACTCTTATTCTTTGTCTCCAGAACTAGATGATCACTTTGGAATAATTTTCTCCTTATTAAAAAAGTGGGTTACAAGAAGCTCTATTGAGCAGTGAGTACAGTGCAAATGACATTGACAGTAGGTGGGTGTATTTGGGCTTCTACATTATTGTTTGCTTTATTTGCTGGGGAAGGAGGGCCTGATGTTCATTTCTGTCCTCTATGGGTCATAAAAACAGGCTTGTGATTTTGTGCTGAGAAGTATGGTCTTGTAGTTTCTAAATGACATATTTGTGTTTATATCCATCCCCTTGTCTTGATTCCATCGAAGCAATGACGCTGCATGTTGCCCTCTCTTGCCCTTTCACTCCTTCTCCCGCCAAGGCCTCCCCGGCACCCTGACCGTGTTAGTGGTATAGTTGCTCTGTAATGTAGAGTTCTCAGGGCTAGAGACTGGTGAACAGACCAGTCTTGATAACTTCTGTAAATTCCCAGTTGAAATCTAATTGTTAGTCACAGAACTCTTTGCTAAAGTTAAAATAGCTGATTACTTTTTCTTCTTTGTTCTTCCTTCACTGAGCTTTTTCTCCCAGGGCAGAGTTTGGACAGCCCTGCAGAGTGCTGACCTCCAACTCCTCCCAAACCTGTGCAAACCCGGATTTCCTGTAGACCCGAGTTTTCTCGTCACTGTGTGGATACATGCTCAGGCTTATGTGGAGGCTCTGGGTTGAGTGGCTCTAGCACGATCAAGTCCTGCCTCGCTGATAGGTCTTTAAGAATGGGTGGAGAGCTGGCTGGGCGTGGCTCAGCGGTTGCGCATCGACCTAGGATCCCGGAGATCACTGTCAGGATTGGAATACTGGTCAGGGCACATGCCCGGGTTGCAGGCTCGATCCCCGACAGGTGGCATGCAGGAGGCAGCAGATCAATGACTCTCTCTCATCATTGATGTTTCTCTCTCTCTCTCCCTCTCCCTTCCTCTCTCTCAAATCAATAAAAATATATGGAAAAAAAAGAATGGGCGTACATTGCCTGCGTGGAGTAACTCAGTTCCTGTCTTGCTTGGGTATAGAAACTGGGGCTAAGAAACCTTCTGAGAGTCCTTTTAGTCATATGATTTTAGGTTATTTGAGGTAAGTAATAAATAAGTTTCGTTTACATGTCTGCTTGCTGTTTCAATGCAACAAGTTTGTCAGTATTCAGCACGCTGTTGCTCATCTACTTTATACAATGCTTATGGGTTTTGGCTAAACTCGAATTTCAGTGTTTTGCTCATTGACTCCAAGTTCTTCCTAATGGATGAGTCTTCTACCACTTTCTGTTCCTTTAACTAGAAGGTATAGGTTTTTTTGTTTGTTCTTTGTTTCTCTCCTTTTGCGTTATCCACCCACCAAAAGAATAATGCCAAACTACATGAATGTATTTTTATAAATGACGATGGTAATTTCTACCTTATCACCTTCCCTAACACTAGTATTTTTTGGTCTGCTGAATTCTTAAAAATAAGGACGCCATATACCTACAGACTCAGGCTGCGTGTCAGTAGTCCTGCCCTCTAAGTACAGAAGGACTCCGCATCCTCAGGTTTCTCCTTGAGGCTAAGATGGAACTTCATTGGCCGGGGGTTTGATCTGCAGCCTGTGTTTGATCTCAGGCCTTTCAGGGGAGCTCGTCTGCCTTACACCTGGATACCTACAGATTTTCTCTTTACTTTTTAAGTTAGTTAACCAGAGGCTGGTAATCAAAAGGCCATCTTGATGAATTCAGGGAGCTAGTCTGTGAGCTTCTCTCTCTTTTTTTTTTTTTTAAAAAAATACATCTTTATTGATTTCAGAGAGAGGAAAGGAGGGGGGGAGAGAGAGATAGAAACATCAATGATGAGAGAGTCATTGATCGGCTGCCTAGCCCGCAACCCGGGCATGTGCCCTGACTGGGAATCAAACCCTGATCTCCTGGATCTTAGGTCAATGCTCAACCGCTGAGCCACGCCTGGCCGGGCTGTGAGCTTCTCTTTAAGAATGGCTGTGGCTAGTTGCCTGTCTTCTAGAGACCTCTCACGTAGTCCTGGCAAGTACCTCCCTGTGTTTGTATCTTTGTGGTTACTTTGGTGAACTTGCTGGCGGGCTCATTGTGGCTAGGTGGCTCTCATGTTTTTCCCACTAAGACATTTCTGAAGGACGACATCCACATGCTCAGTGTATTTCTTTGTGTGTACACTCATGTGCATTATGGATGTGTGTATATATGTGTATGGAGAACATGTAACACATACATTTTTATAAAATGAAATCCAAAGGACTTGGTAGGGAAATAAACTTGATTTTAATATTCATGAAAGTATTTTACAAGCATAGGGGCAATGAAACTAGTCATTTTAAGAGATTTTAGAAAATTGTCACACCCCCCCCCGGAAAAATAAGTAAGTAAGTAAATAAATAAATAAATATGGCAAATCTACAATATTAAGCATTATTATTTTAAAAATATGTAGTGGTTGATTTCTGTGGGCTGTAGCAGAGCTAGGCTTGCTCACGTGAGCTGTAATTTCTACCTCTGATTCTCACTAAGGGACGTTTGGATGTAGGTGACTGAGGACGACATAGGGATAATGCTAAATCTGCTTCATTCGTGCATTCATTCATTCACTTCCTTACCCGAGGATATGTTTATTGATTATTTCAAAGAGGGAGGAAGAGGGCTAGAGAGAGAGAAACATCGACGTGAGAAAAAGAAACACGGATGCGAGAGAGAAACATTGATCAGTTGCCCCCGATCCACAACCTAGGCATGTGCCCTGACTGGTGATCGAACCCACAGCTTTTTGGTGCGTGGGAGGATGCTCCAACCACTGAGCTACCCAGCCAGGGCTATTTATTTCTTAAGAAATGAACTATCTGTAGGTTTTAGTATTTAGACTGTTACTAGTAACACAGGCTAAGAAACTTGGGACTGAAATGTAGTGTAAACAGCTGGAAGGTGGGGCTCCTGGTGTAGCTCTCTGCTGGTGACATTGTCGTGTGCCCAGACCCCGCATACTGGGCCTGTGGCCTGGGAACTTATCAGATAGGAACATGTTGGCGTTCCTCCTCCTCACTCCCCTCTCATCAGCAGTGCAAAACTGCTCCTTTAACACTGACACCCCTCGCCAGGAGAGTGCCCGAGATGGCCGCCCGTCCCCCAGTGGGGAGGAAAACGGCTTAGAACTAAATGCGGAAAAGGACAAACTTGAGAAAAGCCTCATTCCGTCTCCGGGTGGCTCTTCTGTAATCTCTAGGCCACTCACTGATTTGAGATGACTGCGTCTTCCTACCCGCCCTTCCTATTATGGACTGGGAGGGTTTATTAAATAGACTCGGCGGTTGCCTTTCAAGTTCTTTCCTCTTTCAGGTAAATGAAGAGGTTGCTTTTCAGTTTTAAGGTTTCCTTTTACAAATAATTATTAGATGAATCGAAACTCTTAGGGGTAATAATTAGAGAAATGGAATTTGAAATAGTTATTCAGCTTTGTTTATACTTTGGGCTCCTGGCTTTCCTGGTAACACTTTATATTTGCTGCAGTTCCTGTAATCAGAGGCCCCGGCTGTTGGATAACCACACAGTGTCCTCACCTTGGAGATGTGAGAACTGAGGAACTGGGCACTCGAGAGCCTTTCTCAGAGCCACATAGTGCGGGGCGTTCAGTCTTTAATCTTGTTACCAGTGTCATTCTTTCGGAAGGAGTGGGCCGTGTCCTCCCTTCTCTCCGGGACATGCAGCCCTCTGGTTCCCTCGGGTGCTGCTGAACTGTTGCTGAAGATGAGCTGTATAAAGCTCGTATTTGGGCAGAAGGACATTCTCGGAGGTTCTTCTTTCCTTTAGAATTGACTATTAATCTCATTCGAAAGAAGCTTCATTTAGAAGGGTCTTTTTAAGTGTGACCTAAAGGATGGCTATTCCATGTGGCAAGCTCAGGAAACTCCCCACAAGCCCCCATTTTGAGGATCACTGAATGTTACGTACCTAGGGCAGCTGTGTGCCCTGCATTTTGCAGGATGATTTCAATTTCAAACATTGGAGCCCATTGTCAAAGCACATAGACCAATTTGGGTTTGAAAGTATGCTCTTGTAGTTAATCCCACCCTGTGCGGGAGAAGCCGCTCTGGGGTGGGGGGGGTGGGGGGCAGTGGGGCGGTATGGGGGGTGAAGTGGTGCTTTGGAGAAGCGCTTCGGCCGCCAGTCACCGGCCTTCCCTCCCAGCTCGCCTCTCTTTTATGGTTTGTAGTTATAGCCAAGATTTATGCTTGCCCCTCCGCAGATCTCCTCTGCTGCTACGAGTTTGTCTGAGCAGTCTAGAGATGGGGCCGACACTGAGTGATTCTTGAGGTGGATCTACCCGGGGCACTCCCTGACACTGGGAGTCAGAGAGGAGCTAGCTCATAGCCCCCAGGGGACGGGGGTCTAGCTAAATTGCCCTTGTTGAGAAGAAGACATGCTGTCACCTTTGTGACCTCTTGCCTTAGCAGTGACCCAGGTGGCACAGCTCTCCTGTTTGTGCTTACTGAGTCTGGGGGTGACGCTCTGGGTCAGCGGTCACTCCCTCCACCCAGCGGTATCCACCAAGAGGTTTTTCCCTCTTGCTCTGTGTCCCATGACCTGATAGGGTCACAGCAAAAGGATCTATAGGGACAGGGCCACTTTTTCCAGCCTGGTGGAAAGGCGCTGCTAATAGAATCAGGCACGTAAATTGGTTATTTGTATAAATGGTTTAGTTTTTCCACAGTTTACCAAAAATGGATTTTGATGGAGAAGGGGAAAAAGTAAGCAACATTTGTTAGACCTCTTTTCCCCCTTCCTCATTCTTTCCTTTGGCTATATTCTTTAGTCTTGGTATCCTTTTGAAAGTCATGTCAAATCTCTTGTGCAGTGAAGTGGCGGTATCAATAAATACATATTTTTTAAAAAGTGTTAAGAGCTTGCATTAGACACACTCCTTGAAGCAAGCGACTAGCTGTTGTGGCACCGAGGAACCTACTCACCCAGGCCCAGGGTGCCCTGCATGGGCCACTGCCCAGCCACTTCGTCTCGAACCTGTGTGTGCCAATTGTATTTGTTAACACTTTAGGAAGTTTACTAAATGTGCTGTAAACGGATGAAATATAAATAAATGTGAACAGAGAGATCCACAAATATCATGTTTTACAAACATAAATGTAAAAAGGGTTCTATGAAAACTAAGCTTTGGTAAGTGTGAGTTGCTAAAAAGATTGCTGTCTGTTGAGGTGTGTGCAAGACGACAGTTAAGCTAGGGGAAGATCATAAAAATCTAGAAGTATTTGGTACTTTGATTTGCTTTACTAATTTCTTTGAGTTCTAGCTTTGCTTTAGAAATTGTGAAGGGTGTGTTATGGGTGGGGTTTATGCAAGAAAGACGTCTGTCTGGGAGCTTCAGTCTATGGGCCCGCACTCAAAGAAAAAGTCTTGGCTTTACATCAAAAGATTAGCAAATGACTGTACATTTATAGGTTTTAAGTTAATGTGAAATGTTTAAAGTATGCAGTGGAGGCTCCATTTTTAATGATTCCCCACTTTAACTGATTTTTCCATTAACTGACCAATTACGAGCTCTGATCACAGAGGCCAGGAGGGCTTGTGCTGTTTGAATGGCTGGCCTCGTACTGGTTTCTGTATTTTTGTTATTTTGTTTTATCCTGAGACACTGGTGAGATGACTCTTTTGCTCAGTTTACAGTGAGGAAAGAACCCCAGGGCAGACAGGTTCCTATGCCGGTAAGTGGCAGGACTGGGATTTCAGCCCTAAAGTCTGCACTGCTGAGCTCTCCTCAGGACCGTGCCGTGTGTGGGAGAGGGGCTTGGGCTCAGGGGCTGCCTGGTGAGCCTGCTCCCTCTGAAGCTGCTGCCTGTGCGCTCTCCCTGCTCGGAGTCTTTTGTATGCATCTTGGCTGTCAAAGGGCACCTATTAATTCATCACAGGTGAGGTGGGCCGCCTCGTTCTTGGAGGAGGCGTCTGCACCCATGCACCTCACTAATGACAGGTTACAGGATGGAGGCGAGATGATAGGGTCTTTTCATCTTCTGTCTGTAGAGCAGGTGCTGTGTCCCTCGTAGCTTCTAGGGGGCAGCAGCTGCTTGTCATTCCGTCTCCTATTGGCAGAGGGAAGGCTCCACAGGCGAGCAGTTTGCTTTTCACTTTAGCTCTTGAAGTGATGCCGCGCAGGTAGGCCTTCAGGGAGTCACCTGAGTCCACGTCAGAAACTACAGCAGCCAGCATCTTCCATCTCTGCTTTCTCTGCCCTCAGGTAGACCCTTCATCTGTGCCCACATCCCCATCCACAAGCCCCTCACTGTCAGAGTTAAGGCGGCAGAGTTCACCTGCTTTGAAATGAGAATAGAGGTGTCTTTAGGAGAGCAAAATCTTTTTGTCAGATCTTGTTGCCATTGATAACCACTCGAATAATGTTTAGCTGTTTTGAAACTTTCCCCTGTGGGTACGCGTTTTTATTCTGTTGGGAACACCACTGTCATATGGTTGATTACCTGTTTTTCCTGTCAGCATGTCCCTCAACCCCAGCCCCGCCCCCCAGCCCAGCGTGCAGAGCTTTCTCTTCAATTCTCAGTGACTCATTTCAGAAGCACATTAAGGGGGGGAACTTTGGATTTGTCATTTTTTTAGACTTTGGGGCCCATGACTGACACGTGGGCACCTTGTGCCTTGTTGAAGTAACTAGCTCCCGGTCATCCCAGAAGCACAGATTTCACCACAGCCCTGACTCAGATCTTCCTCCAGTTGTGTGGCTACAGCAAGTGATGGACTAGGGTTGGCTGCAGGCAGGACTGGGTGGTTGCAGCGCACATGGAGAAAGAAGCAAATTGGCCGCGACATTTCAGCCCTGTGAAGTTTATGTAGGATTAAGCTAAGAATTCTCAGCCCTGACTCCACTGTGGAGGAGCTGGTGACTGGTGGCTCCTCTCGGGCTTTGCGTTCTTGTGGGCTTTCATCCGAGGACCCAAAGCCCTGGGGATGGGTAGGAGTTTCCATCCTGGCTTCAGGAGTGTCTTTCCTCAGAGACAAAGGCGTGTCTCTTAACCTCACCTTGACAGCTCTCTCTCTGTTGTCTTGCTGAAAAATGGCAGTGAATAGATCTGCTAATGAGCAGAAGAAATAACTGGAAATAGTGGCAGGTCATTTGGCAGGGAAGTGGTTTATAACCCTTGTTTATCAAGTGATTATCATCATCATTGTTGTTTCTGTTGGAGCTTTGAAGAATGCAGCCTGGTCTCCAGAGCCCATTTTGTTTCTTCCTTTGGAATGTCTAGAAATACCTTTATTTCAGAGAAATCTAGATTACCTCCCTCTCCGCCCCTCCCACCTCCATCTCCCCTTCCTTCCTGCTCCTTCCATTACCTCATGGGCTCCGTCAGGTGGGGGTATCCCCTGCTGACCAGGCTGCAGAGCTCAGCCGGCTGGAGGGATGCTGCGGTGTTTGTTTTTGCAGTTCCTGGATTTGGTTTAATGTACAATTGATTTTTTTAATGTATTTAATCATTTTTTTCTTACCTCATAAGGATTAACCTGCACAAACCTCATTTTATCCTAAGTGTGGCTTTGGGAGGAAGGGAGAAGAAAATTGAGTTTCTCTAGCTTATTTTATTCTTTCAAGTTTTATTTTCCGAATGGCTTTTCCTGCCGAAGCAGCTCTGTAAAATACAATGTATTTTAGTGGCCATTACTTCCTCATTACTAACTGGTCTCTCCTGCTTCCCTTTGTCTGTAAACTAAGTACAGGGGGCCAAAAGATAATTGGTAGCTCTATCACAGACTCGCCAATTATAGATCAACAGGGAAGCAGCCCAGTGATGGTTTGTGGTTGGCACTGGCTGCCCACCCAGCCAATGTGAGTTGCTCTGTATCTGCCACTGAGTCAGGCTTCACTAGATGGGTCCTTTCCTAATTTTGTGCCTTGACTTCCCTAATTGCATCACTCGGTCTCCCTGATTTCCAGATTCCAACCACATTTCATCCCTAGTGTGGTCCTCACGTCCACGTGTCCTTTCTTAGTCCCTACCTCTTTGCCCATAAGGTATTAACGTGGAGAGGTTTTGTTTTTGTTTTTCTTTGCGGTTCCCTGGTGCCTAGAATGGTTAGGTGGCAGGCTACAGATAAAAGGTTGTCTTGAAACCAGTGGTTTTCTGTACAGTTTTGCCTGCTGAATCCAAGTAAAGGCAAGTCTTTGTGGGTGTCAGTTTTACCACCTTTTTGAGCATTTATCTGATTTTTATTCCAGCTCTTCTTCGCTCTGGCTTAGGAGGGGGCAAAGTTGCATCTCACTGTTGGGCTGCCAAGCTCTTGTGTAAGGCTGCTAGGTGCTGAAGTAGCAGAGGAGTCCCCATGTCATATTGTCATATTTCCAAGCAGAATACATTGTTTGTTTGTTTCCTAGGCTTTTGGCACCTAGGCACCTTTTTAAATCCTCTGTGAGATGGGCATGTATCCTTATTGCTTAGCTCCTGGCAGGAAGTAGGCATTCAGTACATATTTGTAGAACGTGTGCATATGTGAGTGTGTATCTTCACACATGTAGATGGTGGTGATGAGCCAAGGGGCTGGAGGGAGTGCACAGTTGCTGCCTGGCTGCCTGCTGGGAACTTAGGGTGCCTGCCTCATTCCCACTGGGGCACACACTTTCGTGGGTGTGTAGTGTATCATTGCCATGTAGGCAACATAAAGCGGGCATTTTATGAAAGGGAACATCAGAGGAAACATTACAGCTGAGACCTTTATAGCCTTTCCATTATTATGGTTTAAATCTTGACAGTCTTTATTCGCAGTGACACTGGGACCAGCAAAGACAGTGCTCACTCCCACCTCCCGTTCTTGCTCCACATCCTGTCTGTAGCGGCGACAGGCATCGTTAAGTGTGCGGGCGAGGGGCTACTTTTCGCTTTGTCTAGAAACAGCCCCTTTTGACTCAGAAGTTGGAAACTGGATGACTCATCGTTCTGTTTGTTTTATTGCAACTGTCACTTCATAAAATGCCCTGAAAGCTTTAAACTGTAAATGCCAAAGTGACGTTTTTGTCTTTTTTATTTTACCTCCTCCGTTATCTCTAATCTTTTCTTTTATGTCTCGCTTTTCTCTCTCTCTTTCATAATTATTTTTTCTTTCATTACTCTCTCTCTCCTCCTGGCTGCCCCTCCCTCACTTTGGGCGGCTACCATGGCATCTGTAGCTGAAGTAGTTTCTGCTAACTGCATGGTGCGTTCTTCCCAGCTGCACTGCCATCTGATTGAGAGTGAACGCCTTCCAGTTTTTGTGTGGTGCACAAGTAGGAATGGCCATGCACATCAGTGTTTGTGAAGTGTCTGTTGGCTTCAGCTCCAGAGGCTGGGTGCCTTTTCAGGTCATAACAGTATCTCACTTTTTGTGCTGCTGCATTTTGTAAAATCGTAGGTGCATCCCAGCTCTGCCCCACATATCCATCTCCTCTCTTGAATGGCTGCCATGGCCATAGTAGCACTGAGAGCACTAGGATGTCTTAGGATGAACTGTGGGACCGATGAGTGCTGGTGTCCCTCATCAAATGTTTGCAGAAGGGGCCTGCATCGTGTTTTCCTCTCCTGAGATGTTATCTAACTGGACTTCCTGAAATGAAGAGCACCTGCTCAGTCTTCAGATGTAGGTAGGGTGGGAGGATCTAAATTTTTTAGGACTTGAGCTCTCAAAACTTTCAGGACCTTTTTTCCCCGCAGTTTCTGACACTGTGGCACTTGCCCGAGTCACCTGATTGATGACATGAGCATCACTGGGTGTTAAACACCTGGCTGGGGAAGCAGGGACCCTCTGTGGGTTTACCCACAGGATGGCAGACAGATTGTGGAATCGTAATGAAGTGGGGAGGGGCGTCCCCAATGTGCGTGTGTGTGGAGCATAACAGTCCCAGCATCCACCTCAGGAGCTCTGGTTGGAAGTTGGCGCTGGTGTCAGTGGTTGTATCCACATTTGTCAAATTCATGCTGGCGGAACTAATTTTAGAAATAGCTACTTACAAGGAAAAAGAACGGTGACTTTAAATGCATTGGAGCTTCTCTTAACCAAATGTTCTGTGTGTGCTTTTTCTTCTTTTTTTAAAGCCCTTTAGTTTTTTTGGCCTTCAGAGTGAGCCACCCTCTGAATTATGCTATAATACAACTTCTTTCCTACCTGTCTCCAAGGAAGGAGAGTGTTCCCATGCTGTGAGTAGGGGAAAGATGGTATTGTTACAGTATTTAATAGATTCATGGCTGTGAATTTTAAAAACGGGTTCTATATATCTGCTGGGTGGCATTCAACATAGAATGCCATGTTTTTTACCTACTTGGCTGGTTGTATGATTCTGACACAACCTCTGTCCCTGCTGCTGGAAAACAGAAAACCACAGACTGTTAACTTAATACCCTTCCCTTCGGGGGCTGGGGCGGGACAAAAGGGGTGCAGATCAAGATACTTTCCCTCCCCACCCGAGGCAGTGCTCCCTCATGCCAGTCTGAACAAGGATTCTAGAGCCTCTGGCCATTTTAATTAAACCTCAGTGAGGGGTGCCCTCTGGCTCGCTTATGACCTGGGCATTTATTTACTCCTTGGGACTCAGAGCAGCCTGCCAAGTGTCCGTCGCAGGCTCCCTGCCTATGATGTCTTCCCCCTTCCTGGGCAGGGCCTGTTTGAGCACAAGGATCATTAGTGCTTGTGGCCTGTTCATTCCTTGGCCTCTCTGCTGAGCTATCCAGCAGGGGTGCCAATTCTTCCATTTAGCTGACTATTATATAGCCCTTAAAAGGGAAGGGTTTATTTTAGCTGGCTGCTATATTGATTGCTATAGGGACGTTTCTATTTTCACTGGCTGCTATATTGACTGGGAAAGGGAAAGGGGCTGTATTGCCGGGAGCTGTCATATTGACTGTTACAGAAAAGATCTGTATTTAAGCAGTACCAGTGCACTGGGATCTCCCAGGCAGGATATTAATGCTAATTCATCCGCTCACCCCCTGCTGTGAGTGTTATTTGTTTAAATCTGTAGATTCCCACAGCGCGTTTATATCCTCACTAGAGTGAGCTCCGCTCCCTGTAATTATTTAACATTATATGCTGATATAAATTGTAACAGTTAAAGAATGGTAATGAGTAGCCAAAAAAGAAGAGAAAATAGAAAAGAAGGAAACAGGAAAAAATAGAAAAAAGAAAATATATGAAAAGTACAAAATGTATACATATATTTGTAAACGGGTGCATATGTGTACGTGGATGACATGAGAAGTGGCAGAGTCAGGTAGTAAAACAGCAGCGAGCAACTTCCTTTCTCTCACTCCAAGTTGATTTGTACAGTGTTGCCCAGTCCCCGTATTGTGCATCTGTGTGTATGTATGTGCTCATGTGATCAAGTCACCCACCAGAAAGAGGCTGTACTGGTGTGTCCTCTCTTGTGCAGTTTGCACACATGTGCATAGTTACATACATACATACAGAGAGAGAGTGTGTCCCATGTAGCAGCAGGAGAGTTATCCATTAGCGACTTAGCTTTTTGATGAGCAGCTGATATCTGATTTTTCCTTTAGAGCTTCCAGGTTCACACAGGAACTCTGGGACTGAGACCTACTGGGGAGAGCCAGGGGGAATGCTCAGCTGGGATGGAACTCATAGGCCATTGGGTGTCACTGTCGCTCTACTTGGCTATAGCTGAAAGAGGGCTTTTCTGCTGTGGAAACTGGATTTCAAAAGAAAAGTTTTTCTGTTCAAGTTTGAGGAGCTGTGTCTGTTTGAGGTATTTGTCTGCATTTTGAGATCCCACTTTTAAAAGTGGTTGTGGTGTTTGCTCGTTTTTGCTGTGCTAAACTCTGGCATTTTTATTGTCTGGAATTTTTAGTGTTCTTGAAAACCGTGTGCTGATTATGAGCTCTGTTTGGGAATTACCTGGAGCACAGCAGATGAGGGCTTCCAATGAGCAGAAAGTTCCACCTTAAAAAAAGAGGCAGCTCAACTGCATCCTGGAAACCCATTTAACAGGGAGAGAGGATTTGAGCAAGAACTTTAAAAAGGAGGAAGAGACTCTCCCGAACAGCCTAAATTTGACGAGTGCCCACAGCCCCCCTGCTGCCCCACCAGCCTTGTGGAGGTGGGCTGGAGGTGGGCTGTGGGATGAGGGCTGAGCCAGCCGCCCTGGTCACAGAGGAGCAGGCGTGTTCCTCCAGCTGGCTGCTCCGGCAGCGTGGAGCCGTGCCAGGCTTCACCACAATTCATACTGTGTCAGTTTAATAAATGTACTACTTAAATTATGAAATTACAAAAGAAAAAAGAGAATGCACTTATTCAGACTCTTAATACATTAAAAATAAGGCATTAAAACTCTGACTTTTTTTTTTTCTTCCAGAATCAATAATGAACAGGAAGGGTTGTAGACATTAACAGTCATGGACATTCAAACTCTTATACATAAATTATCTTAGAAAAATGCACATAAGACTTGAATAATGTAAATACATTAATGCATTTAATAATTTAAACATTAAAGCGCAAGCAGGAATTTGAGGCAGAAGCTGTTCTGAGGTAAGGGATTGGTCCTAGAACGCGTGTGCCTAGGATCGATGGGTGATTTCCCCTTGAGACACCCTGGAAAGAGAGTGCCTGGCTGACTGGTGTGAGCTCCGTGCCAAGAATCCCTGGACATTCCTGATCTCAGCTCCCGCCCAGCCCCTATTTTCATATGTACTGACCTTCGTCCTCAATTCCGTGTTCTCTCTAGTCTTGTGCTTCTAATTGTTTGTTTGTTAGAGAATTAAATGCTTCCACTTCAAAGAACAATGAACTTTGAGAATGTCTTGGTTGGAAAACCAAACCAAATTAAAAAATCCTTCACCCAGCTCTGGCTGCTAGTGATTTTCAAACACAGCAGCAGTAGCTCCTTACGATCATTCTGTGGGGCTCTCAGCCTGCGGCTCCACTGCAGCTCCAGGGTCAGTGGGTTCAGGGTGCAGTGTGCTGATGGATTTGGAGACAGATCTAATGGGAGAGCAGATCTAATGGTCTATGTTAGCGTCTGGGTGTTGCATATAGAGATGGCAAGTCTCGTGCCAGGAAACGGGACATGCTGTGGAGTTAGACTCAGTGGTCAGTGATCATACCTCGCTTTGATTTGAGGGTTTAGCTATTGGATAGACTGATGTTACTATTTTCCCCCTTTCAAAATTGTATTCACAACATTATGAGCTCACTGGATGTTAAATGTTAAAGCCCCCTTTTCTGGCAGAATATGAATGACCAAATTCAATTTATTTTATTTATTATTTTAAAATTGATTTTAGAGAGGGAGAGAAAGCGAGAGAGAGTGAGAGAGACATCTATTTGTTGTTCCACTTATTTATGCATTCATTGCTTGATTCTTGTATGTGTCCTGACCCAAGATCGAACTCACAACCTTGGTGTGTTGGGATAACACTCTAACCAACTGAGCTACCCGGCCAGCACCCCGAATTAAATTTTTGACATTTACCCTGTAAATTGCCCTGGGAAGAACTAAAGCCAGGACAGTGTGCCTCAAGTTTTTTTTTTGGTTTTTTTTTTTTTTAATTTTATGTTTTTATTGATTTAAGAGAGAGGAAGGAAGAGGGAGAGAGAGAAACATCAAGGATGAGTCATTGATCGGCTGCCTCCTGCATGCCCCCTGCTGGGGATCGATCCCGAAATCCAGGCATGTGCCCTAACTGGGAATCAAACCATGATCTCCTTTATCATAGGTCAATGCTCAACTGCTGAGCCAAGCCAGCTGGGCATCAAGTTTTCATTTATTAACCCCAGTGCTGTTCTCCAGTATTTTCCCAGCCTCATTTTGTAACCCAAAATCACAGTTGAGAAATTGGGAAAACTGCAGAAAATATGTTCCTGGGTACAAAGTCCAAGAACTTTTTCTCTACCTGTAGAAGGGGTGTGTTTATTGGTCAGTAATGCCGTTCCCCGACTGGGTTTGCTGTGGGACTGAGGAACCCTTGAGAAAGGGTTATCAGATGGTAGTGACTGAACAAAACCTGTTTTCATTATTGCCAGATCCCTTGGAGTCTTCTACTGGATCTCAAATCTCCTACCTGAAACTTTACCTGGGGTCGTCTTGACTTGACCCAGGCCTTGTCTGTTCTGGCATCTATGGCTTTGTTTGCAATGGTTTCCAGTCTTTGTTGCAGCCAGAGGCAGCCTGCTTTCCAGTGAACATGGTCATGAGCCAGCCCAGAGCCACTTGTAGGAGAGCAACTCTAGGCCGTCCTGGCGAGTGCAGCAGATACAAACAGTACTAGGCTATGCTGCCCACAGCAGCCAGAGGGAAAACCAGTTCTTTAAAAACTGATCAGGTATTTGTTTAGAGAGGAGTTGTATCGAGAATGGGCACAGCCACCTGGGGATAGGACTCGAGGTTAATTTACCTCGAGGTAAATTTATTGTCCTTGGGATGTGCTCAAATTCTCCTCCAGACCTTGTGAACAAGAGCTTCATTCCAAGACCCCTTTCTGCCTGTTTGCTCTGAAGAGGGATGGCCTTCTCTACCAGTTTCATTTCAGCTCTGGGATGAGTGTCAGTCCTGGGTCTGTTGTGTTCCTTTCTTGTCCAGAGTTTTCAAGCCCAGGCTCTCCCTCTGTTGCTTGTTCAGCCTCGAACAGCAGCTGTCTCTCCTGCCCTCACCCCTGCTTCACCCCGGGAGAGGGAAGAAAGTGAAATCAGGGGAGCACTCGAACCAGGGAGAATCTAATTCTCTTTGGATTTGCTGGTCACAGCCAGGAAAAAGCTTCCTTCTCTCCCTTTAAGTTCCAAGAAATGTTTCATGGCCTTAACTGTGTAATGGGCTTGTTCCAGACTGGGATGTGAGTGGAGGCAGGAACATAGGGTGGTTGGGGCAACTTCACTCTCCTGTTGGAGGTATGGAGCCCTAGCTGCCTTTGGGCAGAGTGAGCAGATAGCACTGATCGGGTCAGTTCACCCCTGTGATATAGTCCTTATGCAGATTTCCCTTGAAGACAGAGGAGTCAGGTTCATTAATTAAAGGAGCCTGGCTCGAGTGCCCTGTAATTATAGGTGCTAGAAATCTGAATTTTAAGAGGTCTGTGCAGCTGCGCTTTGAAAAATGTGGGGAGGTACCGAGAAGTACAGGCTGTGGGTAAGAATGTGGCCAAACCAGATTTGGGAGGGTTAGGTTTTGGCAGAATTCCCCTTCAAATTCATATTTATTCTTTCTATTTTTCTTCTTTTTAATGGGGACCCTGAAGCTTTGAATTAATTTTTGTTGTTGTTGTTGAAGGTTACCCTCTGTGACGGAGGCTGGTATTGTCCAGAGTTTTCAAGTATGGAGGGCAGGAAGGAGTTGCTGTCGAGTAGAAGATGCTTAGTTTTTAAGAAAGCTAGGGATATCTTTGGACCCTTGGGATGCAGTTTTGAAAAAAATTAAACAGTTTCTTTCTTGAAATGAGTGATGGGAATAGGAAGCAGAAAGTACATTTGAATGTAACATAGGGAGATTAGTCCTGGGCGTCCATGACTCTTGTTCCTCGCTTTTCCCCCAGAACAGTACCTCTGCCCTGTCCAAGTCACTTTCCAATGTAAACCCAGAGGTGCAGACGGAACATTTCGACCATTACGGGAGTCCTGACCTGTCCCTTTTCTTTCTCATTTCCTCAATTATTTGTAGGTTGACCTTTCGTTTTAGAGCTTTGGATGCTCCCTCTCCCCTTTTCTTTTTAAATTTTTCTATTTGATTTATAAGGTTTCTTTTTACTTCTTGTCAAAAACCTTTATTTTGGTCTGGGTCCATGACTATTTGCATCTCTGTTAATTAACCATAGTTAATTTGGGATGTGTTTAGGAGGGGGGAGAGTTAAGATGAGTAGGGTCCCCCTCCTCGAGTCCCCCAAGAAGGAAAGGAGACTAGTGGTGAGTGGGGCTCACCAAAGACCAGTGTGACTGAACAGACGGCCGAACACAGCTGAGCACAAACCGAAGGCCACCACGAGCCTCCTTTCTCCTCACTGGCTTTGTCTCCCGTGGTTTCATAAGCATTACCCTATTTCACAGCCTGGACCCTCTGCCCCTCCTTTAGGGATTGCAAGGAGCTGAGAGAAAATTATATATAAATATAAATAAATACAAATATGTATATATTTTAGGATAATTCTCTGTGATCTTTTCTTACACTCTTGTATTATGTGTATTGGAAAATCTACCATAAACCGGGGTAGAAGTCTTGGAGGCTGTCATTTGGTGCATTTACAATATGCAGATTGCAGTTCCAATTAGATTGAAACCTCTATTTAGCAGAGTGGTTTTGTGAAATAAATAACTTTTGAAGAAGGCCTACTATATATAATAAATACATATTTTTCCTTCAGCTGCTGGCCTGGAGCTTCTTGCCTTCCCAACACTTGCCCTGAGATGCTGATGCAGAAGCAGGCAGCATCTCCGAGCTCTTTCCCGAAGAAATGCTTCTCCTGTGCTTCCCGGGCACAGGGATTTCGTTCTTGATTTACAGCGCTCAGCTTGTTCGCGCCGCAGGGGAGACGGTGCAGAGGCCATTATGTCCGGTTTGTCCTCTCAGCGAGCGTGGGGGGCACGAGTTTCTCTCTGCGTGCTTGTGATCACGGTGGGGTTCAGGTGCCCTTCTTTCGGTCCGAATGAATTGGTTAAAACTCTTGCATCTCTCTTTTCCACCCTCCATACTATGTGTCCTCCAACGGGGTGAATGATTTTGAAAACCTAATTTGGAATTTCAGGACGAGGAGCACACCACCTAGTAGAGCGCTTCCTCCCAGTACCCCCCTTTTCAAAATCCTTCCCAGCCCAGCCGTGACAAACTGACAGATAATTAACAGATCAGGTCCTCCTGTTAGGCGAGTCCCAATCCTGGAAGCCGCTCTTGCTTTACGCAGGTCCTCAGCAGCTCTGTGCTTATGGGTGGTGTTGCTCTAAGTGGTCCTAGCAGAGGGCAGAGTGCTTTGGGAAAAGCAAACAGAATGCTCTTTGGAGGAGAGTGCTTAAAAGGGAGAGGGGGCAGTAAGGTGCCCAGCTTGAAAGCACCTGGTGAAAATACTTGGACTCGCAGGGTTGCGGTTCTGAACACCCCGCCTGTCTCAGGAAACGGTGCTCTGAGTTATAATAGGATGCCTGATTACAAAGAACATTTCGAAGGCCACTTAGTCCCAGGTCGGGCTGTGCATTAGGCGCGCGCTAATCCTTTGCTGTAACAGTGGACTGGAATTGCAAAATTGGAAGTACACGGCCTGTTGTGTTTCAGCTTTGACATTAAATATTTCTACACAGATGCCTCCCTGTGTGGCTTTTTCTCAGCTGCCCAACTTTTCTTTCCCCAGCAGAAAGAAAAACTCTTGAGAGTATTCTCTTCTACCAACCAGTGACTTTTAAAAAATACTTTTGTACTTCTCTTATGTGGTCACTTTTCTCGTCTTCATGATTTGAAATATTAACGTGCAGATAAATATAGCAACGTGTAGGGGGCTACACATAGACTCAGGTCCTTGGGCCTGGCATGTTGGAGCAGAAAGAAATACCTAATTGCATCAGAACCACTGTAAGTTCATGTATGTGGAGCCCATCAAGCTGAAAGCATCCAGACAGCATCTGCTGTTATCAAATCACTCGTGAATCCAGCTAATTAAAATAGAGCTTCATTTTTCTGAACCATTGTTTGGCAGGAATTCGAAACGGGACTAACCCAATTTCTGCGTGTTTATGAGCCTTTATTATATCAGGGGTACTTTTCTGTGAACGCACAGGGCAGTGCTAAATGAATTGACCCGCGCGGTATCACTGTAGGCGCACCGCGCACTGGCTGATGACTCCTCCCCAGCTCTCTGGCTCCCAGACACGTCCCTGAAAGCTTTACGCCCTTTTCCACCCTCCACTTTTCGTCCTGCTCTTTTTTCTTTTTAATTTTTAACTTTTACCATTGCCTTTTTTATCTTTGAAATAGGATATACTTTTTATTTGTCCCCTTCCTTAATAAAGATTTCTTTTCCATTTTTTTCTTTTACCTTTTCTTCCTCTCTCTCTGGTTTTGCTCTTCTAAGGATAGGATTTGCCTTTTCTTTCCATTTTCTGTTTCCTTCCGTCTCCTTTTTCTCTCTCCCCCTGTTTACATTTTCTTCACTGCCCTTCTTCTAGCCTCTTTCTCCTCTCTCTCCTTCCCACCTCCTCCCGTTTTTTCCTAATAAAACATTCTTACACCTTTGTTTCCACACGCAAATGCAGATTAGGGCAGGTAGTGGGTGCCCATGGCGGTGGAGGGATCTGCCTGTTGGGAGGTGATGTCAGCCTGTTTTGTCCTCTGAATTTGCTTGCATGCTTGATTTTAGGTTTTTAAAAGATTTTTCAAACCACATCTACTCTACTTTATAGCCTAATAATCCTACTTTGAAGATCAAAAGTGTTACATAAATGCTAACTAATTACTCCTTGTAGCACTTTGGTGAGTCTCTGGGCAGCAGTAGTTCCATTTTACAGATGAGGAAGCAGAAACAGGAAAGCCGAGTAACTCTGGAGTCATGAGGAAGTGGGCGACTGAGGTAGAATAAGGCCAGGTCATCTTTGCCTTTGATTCTTGATCACCACTCCTGGCAGTTTACATTCCTCCCCGTAAGAATCGTGTATCTTTAAGATGAATTCATGTATTTATCTTCATGTACTTTTAGCCTTCTGAAGTTTCATTTGTAGTCTTCAGATGTTAAATGAATTTCTAGGTAATTCTTGGGAAAGAAGGATGCCAAACCACTTATGGGCTGGTAAAAACCTGTCCATTACAGTCTCGAAGCAGAGCGCTCACTTTCTGATTCCAGCAGCTTCCAGTAAGTGGGCCCACGTCACACGCGCTGGCCCCAGTGGTCACAGTACTGTAGGAAGTGCTGCCATATTTGATTGAATTTGGCCATTCTGCAGTGACGTGTGTTTGAAGTCGTCTCTTGCATTACTGTGGCCTTTATTATTGCTAATGCATTCTGACATTACAGGTGTAGCCTTGGCTCTCCCAGAAAGGGCAAGGCTGCTCTTACCAAGCTTACGAGCAGAATTCATGAAACTGTTATACAGTGAAACTGGTGTTCACATTTAGTTAATAAGCAGAGTAAGGGAAATGCTTTTATAGGAAAAACAGCCAGGTGACAGAGGCCTCCTGTTATTCCTCACCCAGCATTGTTTCAAAAAGTGGACCAGTTAGTATTGTTTTCCTACAGAGAACTAGGGCCAATGGATAAAAGGTTCAGGAAAGTAGACTTCAACTCAGTTTAAAGAAGGACTCCTGAAAATGAATTGACAGTCTCCTCAGAGAATGAGTTCTCTGTTCATTATAAGATTCAAGTGGATGCTCACTGATCGTCTGTCAAGGTTGTTGAAGGGGGAGTTCTAGATCATTGGTGGGACCAGAGGGCCTAAGATCTCTTTTGGCTTCGTTCCTTGTCCTAGGTTGTAACAGCAAAAGCAGCATCTCTGCTTGTTCTGCTTGGTTTTATACGTGCCCAGTACACTGTACGGATCCAGTGAATGCTTAGTAACTATTCATTATTTAATCTCTGGCTTCCTGCTGCTTAATCCAACTTGAATAAAAACTGTTCTAGTTCAGTTTAGGAAAACCACCATCCCTGCCACCTCCTGGGATGAGTCATTCTGGACAGCCACGTTTTCTAGAAATTGCAGCCACATTTTCTAGATGGCCACTGAGATCCACATGAAAAGAAAACAAAATACTTTAAAACCATTGGCTGGAATTAACATAAAATGGGTTGTATGCTTTTTTGCTTTATTAGGCAGAGTATCTGGAATATAGTTTAATCCCAATGACTCAGGATCGTCATTTTAGATATAAATGTTTATATTGTGTTGTAAGTATAGCTCTATTTTCAAAACCTGTTGATATACAGATATGTTGTCTACTTTTCCTGACTCTAAATGACTCCACCTTTGCTAAATTACCCCAAACTAATAAACTTCTTGAGGTTATTGTTTGCTTTTCATAGATGTTTCTCTCTTGACATTTGTTGCTTGGCTTTTTTCCCGCCTCATGGTCTTTAGGAGCTGGCTTGTTTTGCCTTTCTTGTTCGCAGTTTTTAATCTTCTGTGATTTGGGCACCAGCTACCTAAACTTGTATATAAAATACATAGTAAGTAGTGTGAGTAAAGCTTTGCCGGTGTGTATAATATATGGGATTTGTAATTTCTTTTTTGGCAGCAGTGATTTCTTCTCCCTTTCCCTCTCCTTCCCGTTCTGTTGGTTTTCTTTTTTTAATTGGATGAGACTGGAAAGCTGAGCTCTGGAACAGTTGGGCCTTGTCCTTGACCCTCCTTGACTCAAGCCCACATGCCTGGCCCAAGTGTCACAGGCTGCCTCATGGAGTTGACTTAGAAATTATAAAATGGCACAGCTGGATGGTCCAGAGGTCACCTGTTTAAGCCCTTCTTTTACAGAAATGAAGGAATCTGAGGCACAGCAGGGATGTGAGAGCCTGGGTTTCAGGGCACGGTAGTGTTAGGGTTGGACTCAGTGTGCAGGTGTCTTGAAACCCATTTTCTTTCTGCCCTGCTCCTCTGCCAAGTTCCCTTCCCTACCAGCTTTGAGCAAAACCTGTGTGGGTGAGGAAATAAAAGATTTGTTTAGGTAAAAATCACAGAGAAAAAAATCTCTGCTG
The DNA here is from genome assembly GCF_964146895.1 of Miniopterus schreibersii. Taxonomy (NCBI): domain Eukaryota; kingdom Metazoa; phylum Chordata; class Mammalia; order Chiroptera; family Miniopteridae; genus Miniopterus; species Miniopterus schreibersii. Next base: position 5,472,593 of record NC_138109.1, on the reverse strand, counting down.
GCTACAGGCAGGTTCAGAATTAAAGTACATAAACCAAAAAAAAGGCTTGTTTGTTGCAATGTTTGGCTGTGTTTGCACTCAAGGCTGATATTGATATTGTAGGAGAAGCTTCAGCCCTTTCATTCAAATTTACAAGAAATGCGGTTTCCTTTTAGTTAAAAAAAAAAAAAAGTCCAAGAGAGCATTTGATTTGAGGAACCAAAAGTCTAGAAAATGTATCCGGGAGTCCTCGTCAATTTGGGGCATAATGAAATATAAAAAATACTCAATAAAAGCTCCTTTATTACTTTAACTGTTTAAATGTGGAGTTTTTAGCCATCAGGTTAATGTTTTGGTATCATTTTTTTATTTGATTGTGAGCACTTTTCCAGGTAGCTCTGCCACTCGAGCGCTAATCAGATTCCCACAGATGAATGGTGCTAGCTGCAGCCTGACATCACCGCATTTTTGCTTCGACGTTATTTTATTTGGTTTTCCTGTAAAAGTTAATAACTCTTTGTCCATGTGTTTAAACAGGCAAGAAGAGGGAGAGAGGGCAATGAGCAGAAAACGATGAGTGATGTCTCAGGAAGCTTTTGCCAAATTGCGGAAACGTAGGGGTTTTTGTAATTTCAAAGTATCTTACCCTGTGAGTGGGGTGTGGAGAGGCAAGAAGGTTGCAAAGCAGGATGGGAATTCATAATCCTTCAGATAACAAAAAGTGAACGTCTCTGTTTCCCAGACAGAGCTGGGAGGAATTAGTAATGAGTTACCATTGATTTAGGAGGAGGGTGGTGCTCAATAGAACCTATTTGCTTAATGGTGAGAATTGTTTAAATTTTGTGTTAATTGTGAGTAAATCACATGCTTATGTTAGATTACCATGATTGGTAAGAAATCAGATGTAGGGCTTAAAGACCCTCCCGTTAGCTTCCCATGAGAGGTAGGGGACTTGTAATGAGAGCCTCCGGGCCAAGGTGGCTCTGGTGTCTAGTAGGCCTTTGTTGAATCGTTTATTTTTGAAAGTGTTTGCTTATTGGTACTGTGGTTGTTAGTAGGATGCCTCTGATGTTTGGTGAGAGATTCCTGGGTGGTTCAAAGCCATGATGATCACCATTCGATTCTTTTGTGTGCTGTGGATTTCCTTGCCAAGCTAAGCACTTCTAAACTGGGGCTTATTAGAGAAGGCGACTGGGGTGTTATCTCTTGAGTTGGTTTCTCTTCCAAATCTACACCTTGGTACTGTGGGTACAAATCTGACAGTGGGTATGAGAATCAGTTCCACAGTAGAAAATGATGACTCTTTCATCATCTGTGTCAGAGGCTTAGCTTCTCTCTGCTGCATTCTTTGTGTGGATAAGTTACTTCTGAAGTCATCTGCCAAGGTGCGACCTATGTCAGATAAAGCTTTCTTAGAAAATAGAACCTGACCACCAGCTTATTTCATGTGGATGTGAGGTACATCTGACATGTGTCACCCAGTTATTGCCAGAGTTGGTTCCACTGACTTCACAGTCTCGGTGGATAACCTCTTCCTGTTCACTCTCGGACTGTGCTTGGTGAGGAGGGTACCTTTCCTCCGAGAGGAGCTGAGTTCATTTGACCATTTGAATAGAAGAAAGCGTTTCTAATCCCTGTCTTACTGTAAATTTGAAAATTTTTGAGTCTGCCAGCTTATTCTATTATGAATCATACTTTTGGAACTCATACTTTTATTTTTTTCCTTAGGCCAGAGAAGAATCTAAAATAATAGCAGGAACTGGGACTTGGTGGTCTTCTGTTAGTAGCAGATCTTAATTGTTTACTTTCTTCTGCTTTCCAGGGGATCTAAAGGCGATTTAAAGGCTACCAACATTTGTCATTTTATTTTTTAATTTTTGTATGACAAATATTTTAAATAATGTATTGCCCAGTTAAGCACCATCTAGCTTAGAGGCCAAAGAAGTTGCAGGTTAGTTACAAAGGGGTCCAGGTGGGCTTAGCTGAAAATTCCTTTTTATGGGGTGGGGGTTGCATAAATTAATTCAGTAGATTAAGCAAGGAAAACCAGATGCAGAGAGGGAAGATCAAGTATAAAAGCAAAAAGGTAAGCAGGCTGGGCCAGCGTGGCTCAGTGGTTGAGCATCAACCCATGCACCCAGAGCCGCTCCTTCAATTGCCGTCAGGGCACATGCCCAGGTTTTGGGCTCAATCCCCAGCAGGGGGCGTGCAGGAGGTAGCCGATCAATGTTGATGTTTCTCTCTCATGGATGTGTCAGTCTCTCCCTCTCCCTTCCTTTCTCTCTAAAAAAAACCCCCCAAAACAAATATATATATATATATATATATATATATATTTTTTTTTTTTTTTAAAAGGTAAGCAGAATGTGACCATATGGAAAGAGCTAGACCTTGTTTCCTCATTTGTCTGGCACAGTACAAAGGAAAGTCTTGAGGTATACTGTTACCGTTTTTTTTAAAATGTATCTCTTCTTTTTTACCACTACTCAATCCCAGTATACATGCATAGTGGTATCAGAATGGTTAACCTGTACTCCCATGGGAGACAGCTTTATTAACTCAGTACAGTGCTAACATACAGTTCCTTTAATCCTTAGTCTTGTAGTCTCTACTCATTTTCTAAGTTACTTAGGTAAATTTCCTCCCACTCACTTCAGTGAAGTTATGTCGTACATCTGTAACACCATTAGATTAAAAAAAAAAAAAATTTATACCCCCTTTACCCTTCTCCCCCCCCCACCTCTGGCAACTAACTACCAGTCTCTGTATCCGTGAGCTTGGCTTTTTTTTTTCTTTTTAAATTTTTATTTATTTTATTTATTTACTTGAGAGAGGGGGAGAGAGAGGGAGAGAGAGGGAGAGAGAAAGATAAATTTTGTTGTTCCACTTACCCATGCACTCACTGGTTGATTCCTGTATGTGCCCTGACCGGGGATTGAACCTGCAATCTTGGCGCATCGGGACAACACTCCAACCAACCGACCTACCCGACCAGGGCTATGAGCTTGTTTTTTGTTTTTGTTATTTGTTTTAGGCTCCACATAAAAGAGAGATCCTAAGGTATTTGTCTTTGTCTGACTTATTTCACTTAGCATAATGTTCTCAAAGTTCATCTGTTTTGTAGCAAATAGCAAGATTTCATTCTTTTTTATGGCTGAATATTATTCCATTGTATATATACCACAGTATCTGTTCACCCATTGATGAACACTTAGATTGTTTCCATATTTTGACTATTGTAAATAATGACACTTTGTCATTTTAAATTCTTTTCTTGCTATCTATTGGATTCATACTATTTCTAGGCCATCACTACTACTACTTTTTTTTTTTGTATTCAAATCTATTTTTTAACATTTAGTCTTTCTGCATTTTTTGGGGGGCAGTGGTTAGGATGTCTGATAGGACTGCCATTTATTGACTCCTCAGAGGTTTTAGTTTTGTGCTGTCTGTGGGGTGATGGTAGACAGAATTTCTTGGTGCAGAGCTCATCTTCCTTGGAATCTAGGAGCCCATCGCATTGCCCTGAGAGCAGAAGGTGCTAAGCCGTTGTGAAGGGTCCCTGTCTTGCACCATCTGGTGGCCATCTATTCCCTGTCTAGCCCCAGTGATGACTTCATGCTTGGAGGTTTCACTATCCACATTTAACCTTTCTTTGCCCCCATCCTAATCACCTCACATCTCAATGGTGCATGCTGGAGTTTACCCATCTCCGCCTGGTCCTGACTTCAAAAGAAGGGGGAGCCAAAGCAGCGGTTCATCTGCTGAGCATCTGAAGGATTTGGAGGGCAGAAGAAGTAACCTTCAGCAGCCTCCTGTGGTGGAGAGGAAGGGACTAGGAAGTAGAGGCGGTGGTATCATTAGGAAGGTCCTGCGGACTGTATGCTACATATTTTTAGTGCTGGAGTCACCAGCCACCGTCACTGAGTGAGCTCACAGTTCTAGGGAGCATCTTGGACACTGAGTCATTACATTCCTTCGGAGTGATTCAACTCAACAGCTTGACACCTTCATTAATTTTACAACACGAAGCCTGGGTGTTCTCTGCTTCTTCTTTACTGTGCAAGGAAATTAGAGGAAAATGGAAAATATAAAGCCAAGGGGGATTGGAAGAAGGCACAGGCAAGGAGCTCTTGAAAAACACTGTGTTAAGAAACTGAACTCCTTGCCTTTTCTTCGTATCTCCTGGGACCAAGCACCCAACTCTTGCTACGTGTCTTTGGCACGTAAACCCTTTATTTCTGTTCCTGGCACGCCAGCCGAGCCTCCGACTTGCAGCCAGCTCATTTGCCTTCTCTGCTGAGGTCACTGCTACCGTGATCCGTGTATAATGGCATTTGCCTTCTCTTTTCAGTATGGAGGCTATTACAGTTTCTTCTCTAAACAGGACTTCAAACAATTTGCTGCCAGTTGGATTTCAAAGCCAAGGAAAAGGCAAATGTCATCCTTTTTCTCTCCCCTCTTTGGGTTACTGCTTTGTTGGTTGCATCAAGAATTAGAGGGGCTGCGATCTAAATTCAGGTGGGGATGCGTGGGGACAAGGCATTTAAATTTGCTTTTCTTTCTCTCTGAGGGAGAAAATCCTTTTCCTTCTCAACCTTTCCTAAAAAGGAACTTTGATCTTCTCAACCCAGAGCAAGGGTTTCATTTCCTCTCCGGCAAGTGTGAGCGCGAGAGAGCCGTTTCTGTAATGTGGTTACTGTCGGCCTCTGGATCAGGAGCTCCGCTCTCCAGCCTCTGCTCTCAGCTGCACCAGCTCCCTCCTGCTGCAGGGTGGCAGCGGAGCCTTCTCCAGAGTCACCTTTCCATCCCTAAAGTCACATCAGTGACATTAAATAGTACATGTTGGTCTAAATGCTTTTTATTCCCACATACATTTCTGGAAAAACTAGTTTAATAACCAAACAATGACATTCTGTCTGACAAGCAGTTCATGCAATATTTTTAGCTGGGGCCAAGAAAAATTTAAGCACAGAGCTATTTCACTTGGAAAGGTAGTTTTGTGCATATGATGTTGCTACTTTTCCTAAATGCTTTTACTACATATATCAATGTGTTCTAAGAGAGACTAGGGTCAATAATGCATGCTTTGGAATTCCCTAAATGCAGACTTACACGATAGACCTTAAAAATACTACGTTCTACCACGTCAACTCTTGTGCACTTCAGCCAGAGCTGTTTTATTTCTTTAATGTGAAAAACAAAAAGGACCGAGGAAAGTAAAACAAAGGAAATTAGGGCCCACAGCTTAATTAGTATAGGGTTGTAACCCAGATCAACAATGGGAAGGACACAGTGACAAAAACCAGGAAATTCCAAGTTGAAAGAGAGGCTCTTTCCTTTAACTCCTTGAGTGCCAGGGCACTTGCTGGCGGCTCCTGACCCAGGCGACCCAGGCGACCCAGGCGACCCAGGCGACCCAGGCGACCCAGGCGACCCAGGCGACCCAGGCGCAGGAGGCTGCCTCTAGTGCAGCCCACTGTCTTTGTTTTTGAATTTCCCGGCTTTTGTTGACTTGATGCAAATAAAACATACCTTCGTGTGTGTGTGTTAATTGTAGATAACCAGGCTAAAAGTACCTCTTGATTTTGTAACCCTCAGAGAAAGAGAAAGAGTGTAAAAAAAAAAAAAATCCTGCCACTGTCATCTGTTCATTTTTAATGAGCAATTTTAAAAAATTGAAAATAAAAGAGGAAAATGAATAGGTGTTGAACCAGCCCGTGATATGTAAATGCCAACTAGTAATTACCTAAAACCTCAATTTTCATTCTGTTTCATCTTGCAAAACATTTCATTTTCCCTGAGTGAAAACACTTCATTTGGGCTGTGCGACTTGGCGGAGCGGCCACCCGGGCTGCGCGGCCGCCGCCGCCGGCTAGGGGGCACTTTGGCTCCGCGCTGGGGCTGGGGCGGGGGCTGGGGCTGGGGCGGGGGCTGGGGCGGGGGCTGGGGCGGGGGCTGGGGCGGGGGCTGGGGCTGGGGCGCGCGCGGCCCACCTCAAGGTTATTCCCCTCTCGCCGTTCCCCGCTGTGCTCCGCGGGCGGCGGCGCCCCTCCCCCACTCCCGCGCGTCTGGTTTCGGGGAGCCTCGTTCCTCCGTGTCCTTGCCGAGGATCGTATTGAATTTTGGCTGACCGAGCCTTCCTCTGCATATTAACTTTCCCCTCTCACCTGCTTGCTAGACCCTCGGCTTCCCCGAGTCGCATTTCACACTCTGAGAGCAGCTCTCTCTCTCTTCCTCCCTTGGACATAGATGTCGAACACAACGGTCTCTATTTTCTGTTTATTGCCTCTTTTTTCTTTCTTTCTTTTCATTTTGGTGGTTGGGGGCAGCTCTCCTCTATGGAAGCTCACACCCATTTCCTCCCCTGCCCTTTGCTTCCCTGCCACACTTAGAGTGATAATCCCCACATTTCTTTTGCTTGCCCCCAGGTTTTCTCTCACTTTGGTTAAGGATCTGACACCTTTGGGTGTGTTTGTGGAACATTTTGGAATGTGGCTGTGGATGGCCCTGCTTCCAGGGTGGCTGCCTTCCTGTCCTTTCTAGCATATCCCTTAGCTAGAAAGAGAGCCTGGGGTTGTGAACCGCAGCTCAGGTGCAGAAAACTAGAATTATGTTGTCCTAGGACCCTGGCGCCGAGAGTGCTTCGCCTGGAATCTCAAGGAACACAGCCTCTTTAGTGAGATATATAGCTTCATAATTAGCCCGTTGCATTTTTTTCATGAGTGCTAGCATCAGCGTTCTCCGATGTGTTTCTCTGATTAACAGCTGCTTTGCAACTATTTCCTTGTGCCACCGATGACCATATTTGTCAAGGAACTCCTGACAGAGTACTGATTTCTTACTAAAATGCAGCATTTCTGTTTGAAGAGGGTTCTCTCACTCTCGGCAGTGCCGACCTTTTAAAGTCAATCTTGTTACAACTCCAGTTTCTTTGGTTTACCGCTTGTTAACAGGATTTGGGTATCTATCTACTTTAGAGTACGAGTAAGCGAGGAACCTTTCACAGGCAATTGAATCTGAGCCGTGCAGGTGTAGCAGTGCAGTGTTGGAATGGAGTTTCGGCCTGCATATCGGTCATTTTCTTTTGCTTTGTGGTTGTGATCTCTCTGGGTTAAAAGGGGCTTGGCTCTGGTTGTTAGTGTCATTAATTTTTGAATATTTTTAATATTTTAAAATGGCTAATGAATGCTCACATTTTAGGAGATAGATGTGTATGTAGCATACAGGAGTGCTGGAATTGGTGACATTCCAAATAAGTGTCACTGGAGACAATGCATCAGGTTTACATGTCAGGTGCAAAGTGCTAAGGCTCCCTCAAACCCCAGGTTCATTATTAGGCAAGCTCCATGTGTCCCCCCTCCCCAAGCCCGGTGCAGAAAATAAAGTGTGCATTCTGGAGATGACAGTGTGCAGGTCTTTTGTAGGAGAGCAGAAAACACATAGGAAGCAGCTCTTCCATGAGGACTGTCAGGAACCTCGATTCTTCTCACCAGGGATTACTTATCCTACACAATGCATTTAACAGCACATAGTTCATCGTAGATAGCCCCTGAGTATACTGTATTCCATTGATTTATACAGTTACAAATCCTGGTCTCTCAAACACAAATCTCTCTCAGTTGGCCAATCATCTTGGATGCAAAGGTGTTTTCAACCTGAAGTCCTCTTTTTTCCCCGGGTTGCTGACAGTCACTTCAGCAGAACTACTGCAAAGGCAAGAATTACTCCTGTTCTTTGTACCTCAGTTTCACCTCTAGCTTTAAGTGATAAACAGTGAAAGTTACCAAATTTCCCTAAAATAGTGGAGTTGGTGGCAGGGTTGTTTTATTTTGCTTTTGGGAGAGAGAGGGAGAAGGCAGGGTTATAGGAATAGGGTCAGTTCCCTATACATAGAGAACTTTGCTTCTGTTTTCTTCTGAGTTCATTGGCTTTATTTTTATGAAATCAGCTACTGGTAACTCAAGGTGCGCTCATTAAGTACTCTCACTGTGCGAGAGGAGGAGAAAGGAGAGCCAGTGCCATGTTTAACATGGTGTCAGAAGCAAGTGGCTTCCACACGGTATCAGGTGCTTTGCGCCAGGATTTCCCCTGGCCTGCTGCACTCCCACAACATGCGCAATAAAGTTTCAGTCTCCGTTTTACATCTTTGACATTGAGACGGAAGATTTGGCCAGAATTTATGTAATTTAGTTGGCCACAGATATAACCCATGAATAGTCACATTCATCTCCTAATTAGAAAATCACAGCATAATACAGGACAGGCTGCAGGCACCCCATCATTTCATCCAACAAAAGTGTGTTGTGTGTGCTAGACCTCTGCAGACGAAAGAGTCCGTTGAAGTGCTTCGTGAAGTTAATGAAAAGTGTCCAACAATAGGGGAACACAAGATGCAGACCAAGTGCATTGTCATTGTGTTTAGTGTGTTAAAGTCTTTGCATTGGGGGGTAAATCTGTGTATGGGAAATCTATACAAAGGGATTATAAAATTCTAGGTTGGACAGGCCTTTGTCCCCCTATTGTAGTGCCAGTTCCTATGCGGAGGGAGGAGGAGAGTAGAGAGTAGCTGAAGAAATTAGTGGCAGGAGGAGAGAGGTTTTCATATGTTCATACTTACATGTAGCTGCTTAGCTGGGTCTCTTTCTTATTCAGCACATTATGTTGAGGCTGTTAGTTTGGATGCTTTATATTTTTGCATCTGGCGTAGTGATATCGATGCTGTTAAATATGTGATTTGCCTGTCGCCTGCATTTTCAGACAAAGATCAAGAGGAACATAAACAAGCCCCAAATATACTTTATGTAGGTGTTTGGCAGTATTATCTTATATGGCTTGAAATTAGTGAATGGAAACTTTAAAAGAAATTGTTCATATTTTTGCAAGTTTGAAGTGTGCCGGGACTTTGTCAAATTCCCGTTAAAATAAATACGTCAATTTCATCTCCCTTCCAAATTCATTTATCTTGCTTTTTTAAAAGGTGTTTTCTACTTTACCTGATGTTTAAATTGGATTCGCTCGTTTATGCTGTTCTTTGCTATATCCCCCACGTTTGTCTTAAATGAATTACTAATGACAGAGCACTCCATCATCCCCTCTCTACAGCCACTTTAAGGAAAGCCTGGTGATCTAAACCTTTTAACCTATTAAAGATGATTTTTCCCAATTGAATCAGACCCACCACAGGTGTAATAACTAATCATTTAAACTACACCTGCTATTATGTATTTTTAAGCCATTATGCGTGTTGGATAGATGATAATTCATGTTTATTGCATTGTCCGATGGATCCGTTTTGCCTACACTAGGCTGATTAATGTATTTAAAGAAATAAGAGATGCAATTTTTTAAAAAAAATTGATGGAATGCGCCAAGCACTGCATTGAGTGCACCATTAAACCCATCAGAACTTTGCTCTCTGACCAGAAATGCATATACCAAGGACTATATTAAAAAAGCAAGGTGAAGCCTGTGCGTTTTAGTGGTGGGATTCTGCTTTCTTTCTCTGTCATGGGAAATTTTGGAAGGATGAGGGAAAGGTGTGTGCTTATGGGTAAATGAGCGGAGCCGTGCTGTTAGCATCTCCTGCCTAGGACCTGCTCGGCCGTGTTTCCTCCGACACCTGCACCTGGCACACACGCCCCAGTGTGTGGAGGCTGCCGCCTGATGCCAGTGCTCCAGTTGTCTCATGTGTCCAGGTGTATTTTTTTCTCCGAGTAAACAGTGATCCCCGGGCCATCTGAGCTGTGCACATTGGCACTGACCCTGGGGGCCGATGGCTGTGTGACTCACCGTCCATCTCTTTCCAGGGCACGGCTCGCTCCTTGTTGCTTTCTCCTTCCCCTTGCACTTCTCCCCTTTCCTGTCCTATCGCCTCCCCTTCTGCTCTGCTCCTCTGACTCCTTTTTTGTTCCACTGCCGCTTCCCTCTCCCCTCTTTTTCCCTCCTCCTCCCCTTTCCTTTTGCTTTTTCCCTTCTTTCTTTCCCCTCTCCCATCTCTTTATTAAAATGTACCCGTTTGGGGGATGTTTGTCCGATGTTTCTTGATTTTGGTGGAGCCTGAGGCGATCTGGTTGAGGGCTGTGGGGGGGTGTAGTTTGGGGGTTCTAGACTCTCGAGCATCGTCTTCTCTAGTCCAGGACTGGTTGGTGATCACTGCAGTTCATGATGGTGGCTAATATGTTTGCAGATTATAACCAGTCTCGAGGAACACTAGGTTTCCTTTCACTCACAGGCCCAAACCTTAAACACTGGCATCCCTGACTTCATCCTGTGGGGAGAATGTGTTAGGCAGGCCTCTCCCAGCAGGACGCCAGGAAAATATATAAGGAATTGCCCTGGCTTTTTGTTTTTCTTTCTGATTCATCCTCACATATTTTGTCATCAGAGAAGTCTGTCTGGTCTCAAGATTAAATTCATATAAAATATGAAGAGGATATTTGTAATTTGTTTTCCACTTGTAGTCACAGTGCTTTCTGTTTGAATCTCTGTATAACTGCTACCCTTAGTTTTTGAAGGATCTTAGACAACTTCTTATATTTGGCCCCTTAGAAATTTTTTTCTTTCAACAGCTTATGCGTGGACTGCAGTGCCTGTTGACTTTACCTGTAACACGAGACTATATTACTCTTTTGGCTTTGATGAGATGAATTATGGCAGTCATTTAAAATGGCCCCTTTCCTACCGGGGGCAGGTTCCCATTGCTGGTGTCTGGGATGTCACGGTTAGTGTGTGCCGAGTGATGTGAAGGTGCATACCTTCAGCACTTCTTCTGTCCTCTACCTGGCTCACTCATAGATATGACGATTTCTTAACTATCATGCCAAGGTAGATAGGTAAGCTGTCATTCTGTCAGCTTTTAGCCACGAAACCCCAAACTCTGTCCTTTGAAAGCTCTTCAGAATTGAGCGCCGTTGCATGAGAAGGACCAGTGTGAATGGCTGTGCATGTTGCCTTGTAGGTAATCGACCCAGTGGTAGATGTTCCGCACTTTGCTGGGCTCTGTAGAGGCAGCATGGTCTCGTCCCTTCAGGTTCTTGCAGTGTGTTTGGGGAGGCAGCCTGAGCATTAGAAGACAGTGTAATTATGTCTTCAATTATACAGTACACACGACAAGCATTGAGGAAGCTGAGAGTAGGGAGATCAGAGACGGCTTGCTTATATAGGGAGGGCTTCAGGGAATTAGAACAGGCTGTAAAAGGCTGTGCTGGGGTGTGTGTGTGTGAAATGTTTAAACAGGTAGAGGTGGGGAAAGGAGGCCTTCTAGAAAAAGGGCATGGCATGGGCACAAATGTCGTGATGTGAATGAGCATGGCCAGGAGAGAGCTACCTGCCGTGGTGTATGAAGAGCCAGCTTGAACAGGGAGATCAGGGAAAGATTGTTGCAGGTCTTAAAAGCTAGGCTGAGGGGATTGGGTTTGATAGAATCAAATACAGGAAACCAGTGAAGGGAGGGAACTGACATAGCGCTTTGTTCAGATAGATTTTTAAATGTGAGAAATAACTGGTTATAAATGTGACCATAGTTGTGTGCTATTTGTATGGACGTTGGGTAAACTTACCGGATTTTTAATTTTGAAAGTTTACTTTGCTTCTTTGTTTTATCTCCCCACCAGATTGCCACAGCAGTGAAGTTCCTGCAGAACTCCCGGGTCCGCCAGAGCCCACTTGCGACCAGGAGAGCCTTCCTCAAGAAGAAAGGTACAGGTTCCCCATGGCCATGCACAGTGGCCTGCAGAAGGCGACCAGGGACGGGCAGGTGGAAGCCAGTGTGGATGGAAGGATCGCCTATAACTGACCCACTAATGCGGGGGTGGGGGTGAGGGGTGCCACCCAGGGGGAGTGCTGGCTTTTTCCTAACAGTGGAGCAGAGAGATGATCTAATTCAGATAATTGAGCTCCAGCTATAAGATGAACGCCTTGGCCCAGGACAGTCTGGCACAAGCAGCATTTAGTGGCAGAGAGGCCTACTGGATATGACCTCTGCTTTCCGCTCCGTTCTGAGAAGGGCCCTGACTGCAGGATGCCTGGCTTTAGGCCAGCTGCTTTAGTAGGAGTGAGGAGGAAAGGAGTGAAGGAAAAGGGAGATGAGGTGAATAAACAAGGTCAGGCAAAGGTCAGGCTTGGGGTCCACCTGATTTACAGATTGAAGTGGTAGGTCACTGGTTCTATGGTATTTCTATAGGCACGGATTAAATGGATCTTGACAAATTCAGTATTGTCTGAAGCATACAGAATCTATCCTGGCTCTGTTGAAATTCAGGATATTTTCTTTTTGTTAACCAAAAACCCCCAAACAAACAAAAAAAGAAATCCGATTTTTCATTTTTCTCTAGAAAGCTCATAACCATGAGGGAGGAAAGAGTTTTCTTCCCCCAACAGACCTCTCTTTCCTTCAAGAGCTGAAATGCCAGCCTCAAAACTCTGGGCTTTGGGCTTTAAGTCATTTGTGGCTGGAAAAGCAGGTGGAGTGGTTTGGTGGTATTTCCTCCGTCTGCTCCATGGTATCCCACTGAGGTGACCCTGCAGGACCGTGTTCCAGGGCTGCGCTCGCAGGTCAGGGCAAACGCCCAAACATTTCATTCACAGGCAGCTATTCAGAGGCTGCCTTGAGCTGGTCCCTGGGACCGAGCTGGAGAGGGGCGCTGTGTGCCTGCTGGCAGCATCCTGCTCGCCCCCCATCAGTAGGAGATTATTAAAATTTGGAGTGCGTTGGCTGGCCTCTCCACTCCGCAACCATCATGCCATAAAAGAGTTTTTCCTTGAAATATGTGTACCTATGGGGAGTAATTAATCATAAAAGCTTGGGGATTTCAGCTCTCTCATCAAAGCATTGAAGCTGGGGAAAGCTGAGCCTAAAAGCTGTGTTGATTACCCGGGGTAACCTGAGACAAAATCTATGGTTGCCGAGAGATCCTTCGCCCCAGTATATTGTGCAATATTATAACTGCCTGATCTTCTCTTCCACTGACAATGACCAGTTATTCCTCATTTTCTCTCAAACGCAGCTGGGTTAGAATTTCATTTGCAGAGGGTATTTAGAGCAATTTAGAGACAAATGTCTCTGGTGTTTGCCCGGCACTTCCCCACCGCAGGCTTTGCTGAGCAGTTTTAGTATCAGGAGCTCCATCTAATCTGTTTAATTTTAATAAATCCCTGACTGGGAGAGGGAGAGAAAAAAAGAGAGAGAGAGAAACTATGGACCAAATAATACTTCTTTTGAGTTAGTTGGCTAATAATCACTGTAGAGAGGAAACTGTTTTGTACAATTGTTATTTGTTGCTCCTTTTTAAAAGAAAACACAACTGATAAATTAATTCCTTTAAGAAGGAGTGTTTATCCTGCACCATGCTCTGTTTTAGTCTGGAGCAGACAAAATTTCTGCCCTCTCAGAGCTTCAGTTCTGACTGGGAAGGCGGACAAGTAAATGAAAAAACAAAGCATGTGGCATGTGAAATGGCAAGTACCTTGGCACGTGGGTTGAGTACTGCGGTGTGGTGTGGGCATGGATCGCACTTTTATGCCAGGTGATTAGAGCATATCTCACCCAGAGGGTGGCATGTGAGCGAAGACCTGAAGGAAATGAGTATTTGTTGACAGTGGGCTTAATTCCTTCTCGACCCTTCACGTGTGTTAGTGTTTTTAGAATTTTAGGCAGCCAGGAACCTTGAGCGGCACCCTACCCTTCTTCCAGACTTAATCACATACCTCCATTATCTTCGAAAATGCTCCTTTAGTCAATAATTACCCATTTTTGAGGTGATCACAGTAGGGTAAGTTCTGGCGGGACCTTTGCAGAGAATGCTGAGGTTTGATCAGCGCCTGGGCAAAAAGAGCCCCTTCGTGGATTTAAACTTCCTTTTTTAAATTTCCAGTTGTTCCCAGGGTGAGGGGATGCGATCAGCACAGCTTGGTACCATCTCTGATAGGATAAGGGAGGAGGGGCTTTTGCAAAGCAGCGAACATGTACTCTGTCCCTAACAGAAACTGAGAAGGAAGGAGACTTGTACTTTGGGAATGGGGAGGCTGTCTTGGAGGTGGGGGGGGGGCGCAAGGTTCTGGTACTCTCACCATTGGTGTCTCCCCGAAGGACTCATTGCAGTGGTGGGTGGGGAGTGCTGGTGTTGGGCGAGCTCGCAGCTCTGTAGTCTTGGCTTTTCCTAGCAAATGTCACTTCGGGGAATTGCAGTGGAGCACTGCCTTGAATTATAATCTTGACTTTCTTTTTTTTAATAAACATCTCTTTCCTGAAAAGGCAAATCCAATTTTGTTTTTCTTTTAATATTATTTAATATTTAATATAGAAATTGAGGTCCCTGTAGTGCATGTCAGTTCAGTGGAAAATGAGGGTAACTTTAGCACATCAGCTGAGTTTGTTTTATTGTGAAACCGCAGCCCGGAGCAGGGGCTGCTTCCTGCTTCTGTTACTGACAGGTTAGATGTGTGCGCTCTGATTTTGGGGGCTGGAGAGGTGGTGGGGGCTAGTGGAGAGTGGCATCAGGATGGAAGACTATGGTTTGCAAAGGTCTTTTGTGTTTGTGTTTTTTTATTTTTGTTTTTCGGAGATCTTTTTCGGATGCTTTAAAGTCTGAATATGGAGTCATTAATGAGAAACATGAAGTTATTAGAATCATTTATCATTTTCTTTGAAGTTTGTACTGCCATTTTGTGTAATTTACAACATTTCTTTTATCGGGATTTTTTTGGATGAAAGAGAAAAGCAGCTGTTCACCTTCAGAGTATTAGAATAAATGATTTTCCCCCCCAACCACTCGATTCTGCAGATGACACATCAACTGCAGAGTCAGCCCCATGTGAAGGGAAGTGGACCGTGCGTGGGGTTTAAGCCTGCCCAGAGCTGGCCTATGTAACGCAGCACTTCTGACCAGACAGGCATCAGATTCGGGCTTGAATCAGGCTGCAGTCCAGCTTACAAACAGCAGTCGCATCAGTGCAGAAAGTTAGAGGCTTGGTCATTGTTGTCAATAGGCTTATGTTGGTCTGACACTTTATCCAACCACAAAATGTAGGAGGCAATCTGCTTCCAAACATGTTTGGCAGGCTGAGCGTAAGGTGGGGAAAAGTAATGCCTGCTCGAGGGGGAAGGGAGTTGAAGGGTAGATGGGGTGGGAGGCGCATGGGGCTTTCTGTTAGCTTGCTCCATGATTTTCTGTAGAATCCTGCGTAGTGGGGCCGGTGGTGTTGACTGACGCTTGTACTTACTGCGCCCTCTCGAGTGTGTAAGTCCAAGGCAGTATTCCTCCTCATCTAAGAAGTGGTCTGGGGGTGGGGAGGAAAACCAAACAGCACACAGCTACACTTCCTCATTCTAAATGGCGAAACATCTCCTCTTACGCTGGAAGTGGAACCCCCGTTGCAAAACTGCCTCCTTGCTGGAAGTGAACTTGAGGGAGAAACCTGATGGTCTCAACCTTGGGAGTGGGGTAGAGGTGAAGGGCTTCTCTCATTGGGGTATTTTAAGGGGAAGTAAATTCTTACACAGGTTTCAATTTAACTCTCTTTTATTACTTTTCTTTTTTATCATTTACGTCCATTTCATGAGGTAGTTTGCATGTCCTTGAATGGAATCTCGTTACCATGAAAGCTTTTTTAGCATTGATTTCATAACAGTCTTAATTTAATAGCTCCGTCATTACTGAGAAGCTCTGGGAGTGGGGCCCTGGCTTTCCAGGTCACTGACCTTTTAATTACAAACCTTGTTCTGATGGCCAGGTTATCGACTGGACAGCTCCCAGCTTGTGCCCCCAGGATGAAAACGAAAATAACTGCGTTTCCTCCCCCATCTCCAGGAAAAAAAAGTAACCTCATGTGTTTCTAAAATTAATTTTCTCTTTCAGCAATTAATTCTTTAATGTGTCTTAGAGAAGCCAGAAGTCTTGTTTTAACGCTGTTTTTTCTGGAGCTTGGGTCCAGCAGATAGCTTGGAGGGGTGGGGAAGGGGACGGGGATCTTGCCAACTACCACCCGAGCTTGATCGTGGCCGTTCCTTCGCCTTCAGGAACTCCTGTGGCTGAGCTGGAACGAATAGCATTGGCCCTGCGAGGGGTGGCCTGGCCCCTCTGATTCTTTGTTAACGAGACTTGGATGGCAGCATCAAGTCTTACATTCATTAAACAGACAAACAAACAAAAGGCTTACATTCATTCCCATACTGCTGGAGTAATTGAGCCCTGCATATCACGGACATTTTAAAAAGATGGTCTCGTTCTGAGAAAAGACAAGGGTAGGATGATTTCTCTTGTGTTGTTTTACTTCTCTGTTAGTCTCGGATGACTGGAGGAAACGAGTGCCCTACCCGAGGAGTTCTACTCAGCCATGAGCTTGAACTGAATAGTTTCTCTCTCACTGACCATGGAGAGGGAGAAAACAAGGAGAGGACAATGGCCCATAAGTAGGGTGACCATTGGTTCTGGTTTGCCCAGGAGTGCCCCAATTTTAGCCCTGGAATTATGTCCTGGGCAGCTCCTCAGCCCTGGGCAAACAGGTCACCCCAGCAGTACAGCCTTACTCAGGAGTGAGAGCCACCAGAGAGACGAAGTGGGTATGCTTTTGGAAGCTGGAGGAAGAGTCCGTCCCAGAGAGTCCAGCCTGCATTTGAGTGGCATCTTCCTCACACGCTGCCTGCTGCTGTCTCCCGGCCCGGCCCTGCCCTGCCCTGGTGTGGGTCCGGAGCAGAGAGCCTCCAGGGGTGGGAGGCTGTGCCCTGCAGGTGAGTGGGGGGCCGCTGGTGCCAAGCAGGCAGGGCTGTGTGTGGCAGCCACGTGCTCATTCCTAAGGATGATTGAGCATCTCCATCCATCTGTTGTGAACGGACCATCTTCCTTCCCTGCCAGTCTTGCATCTGCATATCCATCACCTGCTGTTCTGGACCAGCGCATTCATCACACTGACTGGTGTTCCCCCCATCAATTTTCCTGTTCCCCTTGTTATCCAAACTTGTCTTGAACTCCACAGCTTTTCCTCAGCATCTAGGGTGAGAGCTATAGTAGCTAGACCAGCTGAACGCTGTGGAAATAGGGATGCATGGCTTCTCCATTCAGAGGGGAGCTGACAGCACCTCCCCAAAGCAGGCTGAGTCAAGTAGGTTCCTACACTTCACCCTATAATGGGAGCAGGACAGTGGCAGAGCTTGGGGGGAAATAACACAGCTCTCTGGATTTAACCAGTTGCTTTGAGAGTTTTCCCTGAAAAGGATTCTTCTTTTCTTAAACTTGTGTACTGCAACAATACTACAAAGAAAAGAAAAGTGACATTGTCATGTGCATTAGTCCCCCCTTATCTGCGGTGGGTAAGTTCCAAGACCCCAGCGGTTGCCTGGAACTGTGGATAGTACAGAACCCTGTATAGACTATGTTTTTTCCTGTCAGACACACCTTTTCACTTGCAGGAAGCACTTTATGGCCTCTCTGGCATATCTGAGTGGCCAGTGTTACTGTTCCTGTGCTTTTACTATTAGGTAAAATAAGGGTCACTGCAACGTAAGCACTGCGACACCGGGACGGTTGAGCTGATGACTGAGAGGGTGAGTAGTGACTGACGGGTGAGTGTATACAGCGTGGATACGGTGGACAGAAGGGTGATTCACCTTTCCAGCCAGATGGAGTGGAAGGGCTCGAGATTTCATCCTGCTACTCAGAAGGGTGTGTAATTTAAAACTTATGAAGTGCTTATTTCTGGAATTTTGTTTTTCTTTTTAAAAATATGTTTTTATTGATTTTAGAGAGAGAGAAAGGAAGAGTGAGAAAGAAACATCGATTGGCTGCCTCCTACATGCCCCCTAGCAGGGATCGAGCCTGCAACCCAGGCATGTGCTCTGACCGGGAATTGAACTGGTGACCTTTTGGTGCCTGGGATGATGCCCAGCCAACTGAGCCACACTGGCTATGGCTCTAGAATCTTCTGTTTACTGTTTCTAGACTGTGGTTGACCATGGTTAATCGAAACTGCAGAAATTGAAACCGTGGATGGGGTGGGGAGTGCTACTGTATTAAAGTTTTTCTTTTAACTTTTTGAAAGATTAAGATATGTACGTGACTTCAAAAATTCAAAATAGTAAAGAAGGATATACAGTGAAAAATAAGTCTTCCTCCTGCCTCTCGCTCCTGCCCCCCATTCTTTCCCCCAGAGGATGCTATTAACAGTTTCTTACGTATCATTCCAATGATAATGTACCCATATGAAAGCATGTTACTATCTATTACTCCCCCACAGAAACACGAACACTTTTTAAGTACAGTGGTTGCAACAGGTTTTACACTTTACCATTACAATTGACATAATATCTTGGCAGCCCTTCCACGTCCATATATACAGGTTTGCTTCCTCCTTCCCAGTGGCTGCGTAGTATTCCACTGTACACGTCTCGCAGTTTTTTTTAACCAGTCCCGAAGTAGTGAACATATAGGTTGATTCTTGTGTTTTGCTGTTTTATTGTCAGTGCCTCAGTGAATGTTCTTGTGTGGATACTGTTCGATGCCTGTTAGTTCGACACTGCGCTGAAATAAAAGCATTTTGTATATGGGGAGGCTAGGGTATATTTTTCTTGCTTAAAATTTTATGAGATTATGTTCCCCCAAAGAGAATATAAAACTGTTTTCTAGGTAGAAAGACATTAATAAGACAAAAAACACACACCAGCATAGCGATTTATTATTAACACTTAGCACAGATTTGGATTCTGAGAGGACATTCTGGTCATTGGTTACTTGAAAAATGCTTTCTTTCTAGAAGAATCCTTTTTGCCTGTTTCTGAAGGGATATGGGCTCATAAATTTAATTTTTGATTTAAAATAAACATTTAAATAAGTGGAAAGCTTCAGAAACTTGAGGGTTATCGTTTTTCAGATGAAGTATGCAGCTCAGCTTTCTTTGTCCTTGGACGTTTTATAGGTCCTAGGCCATCGGTTAGGTGGTCAGCCTTTATTTAGTGCCTACTGTATGCAGAATATTATTACATCAGACACCTCATGAAAGAAAAGTGGAGTACCTGTCTTGTATAAGAGGCTCATCAGGAGGAGTGGGAATGGATGCCAAGTGCTTATCACCTAGATCCATGTGTATCCATGAAATATAGCAGTATGTCAGCTAGAAGTCAGCAAAGTCAGACAAGGGAGAGACCGGAGTATAAAGCTCACTAGACTGTGAGCATCTCGAGGCCAGTGACCATGTCTCATTCTTTCTGGCATCCTCAGCGCCCGGTTTAGCCAGCCTCAGCTGGAGACTAATGAAGGAGGGAGTGAATGAATGCACGACTGGAATTAGAAGACACCAGAACAGTTTCAAAAGGAGCTTGGTTTTTCTTAAGTCTACGATTTAGGTATCTGTTCAACTCCAGTATCATGTAGTGTCAGGTTTTCTAACCTGTATACCTTTACCAGGTAGAGTGCAGCGTTTATACACATTTTTTTGGTCTTTAGTCTTATGGTATCCAGTGAAAACACTTTTCCTAAGTTGCTTAGATCAACTCAGCTCAGTTTTGACCTAGACATTGAGGGAGGCAGTGGGCGTAGATGGTCAGACAAGAGTGGGAGGGGCATAGTTAGTGAGGGAGGCTCGTGTGTAGATGTGTGCAATTAGCTGGTTGGTCCAAGGGGTCTGCACGGAGGAAGGGAATTGAGATTGGTGAGATGGGCAGTGAGGGAGGAGCCAGTATTTCAACTCAGTATTATAAATACCAGGCGACAGTGCTTTTGAACCAGTTGATAGTGTGAAAACTCCACCTGAGAAAGTTCACCAGCCTAAATTGAACTGAATTGCTCGACAATAATAAAACCAGCTACAAAGAAGGTCCTACTGAGTCCGTTGTCAGGTGTGCAGGATATGGACTGGGAAGGTGGCAGTAGAAATGGAAATAGAAATGATAATATATTTATGTAGGGACTTTTATGGCCTATATAACAAATGCATTAGTTAAAGTTTTCTTCACTATAATCTTTGTAGTAGACAGGCTCCTAAATATGTGTTGAATGAATATATGATTTAATGAATCTCCCATTTTGCAGATGAGGAAACGGAGGGTCAGAAAGGTTAACTATTGCAAATAAATGCAGTATCAGAACTAGGACCAGTCTTCTGAGCTGTATTGTCGCATACTTTCTGGAAAGGAAGGGCGAACCGCAGAACTCTAGAAGACAGAGGGTGCCATGCTCAATAGTAGATTGGATGTGAAGGTGAGGGAGACAGGACTGAAGATGACTCTCAGGGCTGTTCCATTGTGTTAAACAACTTTATTGAGGTATAATTGACTTAAAGTAAACTATACATATTTAATTTGTGCAATTTAAAAAATTTTGTGAATTTTGAAAAATACCTGTGAAACCATCACTGCAAGCAAGATAACTAACTCACCGATCACTCCCAGATGTTTCCTCATTCCCCTTGTAATTCCTCCCTTCTGCCTCCCCCAGCACACCCTGGACCCAGGCAGGCACTGCTCTGCTTTTCACTGTGGATTAGTTCGCCTTTTCTAGAGTTTTATATGAAGGGAATTGTATAGTGTAGTATGTTCCCTTTTATTGTTCTGGCTTTCTTCACTCAGATTTCGTCTGCATGGTTAGATACATCAGTGGTCCATTCCTTTTTATTGCTGCATAGTGTTCCATTGTTTGGATACATTAGTTATTTGTAACTAATAACCTGTGAGGGTTATTTTAGCTGTTAAATAAAGTTACTATGAATATTTGTGAATAAATCTTTGCAGGGCCATATAATTCCTTTTCTCATGGGGTGGGATGTCTGGGTCATATGGTAGGTGTGTGTTTAACTCTGAAGAAGCTTCCAAACCACCTTTGAAAGTGGATGTGCCGTTTTGTGTTCTCCCAGTGGTGTGTGCGTGCACCAGCCTTTGAGCTGGGAGAATAGGCTGGGGCAGGTGTCATGTTTGTAATTTGTTTCCAGTAGTAAAACCACATGGCTTTGGAAGCATTCCTAAGAGTGACAGAACAGCTGTTCACATTTGGAATACTTCAGCTGGGAGGGACTAGGGCATAGGCAGCCTGGTTCAGATCCCAGCTTTCCACCACCTACCTGAGTGGCTCTCGATACAATTCTTAACCTCCCTGTGCCATAGTTTCTTTATCTGTAAAATGGGCTTAATGATAGTATTTACTGCGCAAAGTTCTTGTAAGAATGAAATAAATGAGAATCATGTGACAAGTGCTTAGCGGAGTGCCTGGCACTAAAGTAAGGGCTTCATTGACAGTGACAATGATCGTACTGTATTTCCTCTTAGAAGGTATATTCTTAATAGGCTCTACTGAGTTTTCTGTAATGTTATGTTAAAAAGATAAACTTATTGTTAAAAAAGATTCATGCAGTAGGAATCTCTACGAATTTTGAGCAGAGAGGGATCTAATACAGGCAGTTAGGAGCTTGCTCACTATTGACAGGGTCAGAGAAATGGACTCAAGGTGAGACCTCCAGGAACATTGAAGGGTAACTTCCCAGGAGAACTGCTCTCTCTGTTTCCCTCATTCAGGAAATTGGGGGATCAGGAGGCTACCACTGGGACTTTTGAGTTCAAGAGCACAACCTCATAGGCAGCTATGGTCTAGGGATCAGCAAGTCACCACTGCAATGTCCTGACGTCTGTGAAAACAGTGGCAGGACATTGGAGTATGAACTCGGCTTCTACCTCTGCAGAGACTGGACACTGCAATGGGAAACCTCAGTGTTTCCCTCCTGCTGCCAATCAATTTACCAATCCATTGTTAAATTAACATTTTTTTGAGCCTATGCCCTATAAAAATGAAGTTATCTGCTATGTCTGCTGATGTTTGCAGCAATCAGCGTCTCCAGGTCTTCTTCCTCCTTCCACTTCCCAGATCACCTGTGAGTGCTTTGAATTCCCATTCAGGACTCAGCTGCCAGGGAGTCTGGGAAGGGTAGCTTTGGGCGTTGCAACCTCTTTGATACAGGCAGGCACCCCAGAAGGAGGTGGGGATGGATGCTGAGCGCTAGCAGAGGAATCGTAGAAGGAAAAAGATTCACAAATTTGCCCCCAAACAGTACAGGCCCATTTATATCACAAGCCTTTTTTTTTTTTTTTTTTTAAATATTTTTTATTGATTTCAGAGAGAGGAACGGAGAGAGAGAAACATCAGTGATAAGAGTCACTGATTGCTCCCTCCTGCACACCTCCTTCCAGGGACCGAGCCCGCAACCCGGGCATGTGCCCCAACCAGGACTCGAACCTCGATCTCCTGGATTAGAGGTCAATGCCCAACCACTGAGCCACGCTGGCTGGGCACAAGCCTCTTTCTTACTGAAGGCTTAACTTGGGATTTTTCAGCCATTTAGATAACCCACAAGATAAAGGGAGCATTCATTTTGCTCCAAAGCATGCTAATAAAAGATGTCTGCCAAAAGATGGTTCATGTTTTAGTCTGTAAGCAGGTGGCAGTGGTTTATTGTAAATCTAAAGTATTCCATTCAACACTGCAAATTGTGTGTATATATGAGGGAAGGAGACTTCTTAGTCAACTATTTTTGTTGTTTTTGAGAAGAGCTGGGCCTTAAATTGTTAACAGAAGCTGTAGTGATGTATCTCTGGTTTGTCCAAGAGATAAATATTGATGTGTTCTGTATCACCACTGCCTTTCTGAGATGGTTTTAAGAATACTTGTCACTCCTTTCTGGCCTCACTTAGTCTGGGAGTTCTTCTAATGAGATTTATCTGTTAGGGCAGGGTAGGGAGTTTTCACCAGAGGGACTGCATGATATGTGGGTTTATGGGAACTGTTGGAAAATGTGGAAGCACGGATTTCTGAAACTTAACATACGCTGCAACATAAGGCAGTCTCTACTGGAAAATATTTTATGTTGATTGGACTATAATTAGAAAGACTTTAAAATATTACATAGCACTCATTTACCAATCCATTGTTATATTAACATTTTTTTTGAGCCTGTGCCTTATAAAAATGAATTTATCTGCTACCACTGCCGAGTGTGTGTGTGTGTGTGTGTGTGTGTGTGTGTGTGTATTGGAGTGTCTGTATTCGTAAAGCGTAAGTTAGTGTGCTTTTATTTTAAATTTACTTTTCACCATTGGCATGCTAGGTTGATCAGTCAAAAGCTTTGTCATCTGCATTTTTTGAGGTAACTAGAGGTAGCTCACTAAAGGTCCTGAGTAAATAGAGTGATGGGGTGTGCAGACTTATATTTAAATTGTGCTGCGACTTGAACAACACTGCTGATTTTCCTTCCAACTTGAAACAGACCCGTGTTTCGTTTCTAAAACGTTCTGGTAGAAGCTAATCCTCCCAGAATTAACCCCTTTCATCAGACAGAGGACTTGGGAATGCTCTCGTCTCTCACTGTTAATTATTCCTTTTTAGTTTTAAAGCCCTTTACAGTAGTCTTTCTGTAATTAGGTTGTTGAGTAGATTGTCTTTAGTAAGTAATATGGTGGTCTTTAAATTTTGTGTAGATTTTCAGTTAAATGGTTGCAAAGGCTTTCATTCATAAAGTTGAAGTTTACCCTATCATGGCATTTCAGGGGGAAAACATCATGACCCTCTGTGATAAATTAAATATCACAGCCATATAAATGTCATCTTTTCAGTGAAACCTAAAGTGCATGGGAGTGGGGCTCTCTCCCACTTTGTTTTGGCTTCCAGCTGGATCTGTACTCTTAAACAAGAGAAATATTTTACCACTGACAGAGGTACACCTGCGAAGCTGAAGTACAGGGCCATACCCTCTCCTGCTTTGTGAGCCACAAGCAGAATTGTCAATTAAATTATTCTAATTGCAAAATTGGGGGTCTTGGCCCAAAGAACACAGGTTGAGTTTGAAGAAGAGGCAGTTAGAAAAATCGGTTTCGCTTACAAACAGAGCTAATTTGTACAGAATGTAATTGAGAGAGAGTAAATATGGAGCTTCATGATGACCTCTTTTGAGTCCATTTCTGATATTTACTTACATTTTTTTCAATCAAAGACTCCTTTAAGCAGTCCTGAAAAGAGGAGACGAAGTACTAAATTAGAAATAATAGAAAATAGCACTGTTGTTTGAAGATCTTACTGCTTGATTTTGAATGATTTTTACTATTCATTCATCAGGTCATTAAGTATTTATTCAGTGCCTATTTTTCACAAGGCACTGGGCTGGCCCTGGGACTGAGAATATATGTTAAATAAAAGAGACAGTACTTTGGAGTAGACAGAGACTCCCCCAGAAATGTGAAATGTGCAAAATTGTTATAGTTAAAGTGCTATGATAGAGAATATTGGGAGGGCAAGGGGGCCAGAGGGTGGGGAAGGTTTGCATTGGGAGGGTTGCTGAAACCAGAACACGGAGAACAGGAGCATGGGCAGAGGGACAGCCAGCTCAGAGACTCCGAGGCAGGAAAAGGGCTTGATGGGATCCAGGAGCCCATGGTGGGACTGGAGTCGTCAGTGAAAATAGGAGGGACATCATACCAGCTTCCATCTGGAGACGCCACTGAAAATAAAAGTTGTAGTGAGTTTTATGTCCCCTAATCTAGAATTTGTCATATCACCAGTGGCCAGGTTCAGCTCTATTCACCAAGCACTCCTGGTCTGCTGTCTGCTGAGCACTGTGCTGAGTGTAGTGGGGACGCAGATGTCCATGCCCTCAGCAGACTGGGTGATGAGATGGTGGAAACCACAGTAATACAGTTACTGTAATTTACAAGCAAGCCCAAGATGATTGGATACAGATGTAAGAATAACTGCTGGCATATGTATTTTGCTTTATAGTTTAAAAGCATTCGCACATACATTTGCTCATTTGATCTTCATGGTAACCCAAGTTATTTCCTGAAAAAATGTGCACGTGAGCATGGAGAATTACGGAAGTCAACTGAATTTGAGGAGCAGGTCCCCGTCAGCACTGAGTTGTTGAATTTCAGGCATTGTCTGCTCCTGTGGATTAGGGCTCTCTCCTTGAAGAATCCCATTATTAGAATTGAAGCCTAGGATGACCATGGAGGCTACTCCATCCACGCTTTTCCACATACATTTCTATTATCAGGAATAGAAGATGAATTAATTTTAGTTTTATTTAGTTCTGGAGATTCTCTTGCTGCCTTCCATGAGGGCTCTGACCCAGAGAGTCTTTTCTCAGGTTGGTGGAGAGGGAGGCTTGGACTCGCAGAGGATGGCTCTGTTGGTAAGTGCTGTTGACTTTGTTGTTCCCTATGGAGGGTTTTATCAGGACAGGAAAGGGTAAATAAGGTGATCTCTGCTCCGGTGGAGAGGTCGAATGGCTACATTACACAATCTTCTGGAGCATCTTGCAGCAAATACATGGGTTATATTAAAAATTGCAATCATATCATTTTTTATAGTAAATTGCTGACCTTATGCAGTAGAATCAGCTTTATTGAATTTCGCCAAAAATGCGTTTATAATTCTGCCATACACACATGATATTCATGTCCTTGCTGTCCATGTGGAAATGTCCCTTTTTATGATATTAAACAAATTAAATCGACTTTCTCCTGAGCTGCTGTGCCTCACCTTTAAGATCCACTCTCAGGAGTCGAACCTCCACGGAGCAGAGCTCACCTCCATCAGCTCGGATGTCATTACACAGAATACTGGAGGCTGGTGCATTAGGAAGCCCTGCCCAGCAGCACAGACCAGCTCTGAGATTATCTCGAGGTGGTTCCAGGGCAGTTAATGTATATCGTGAATACTGCTGAAAGCTAACCTGGCCTTACCATAATCACTCTGTTTGTTTTGAGGAAATGGTAGTTATTTGTTTAAACCAAGAGTACACAGGTTCAGTTAGCTCTCAGCTATTCACTTGTGAATATTCACCACCAAAGTTTAATCTTTTTTAAAAAAATATGTCTTTATTGATTTCAGAGAGAGGAAAGGAGAGGGAGAGAGAGAGAGAAACATCAGTGATGAGAGAGTCATTGATCGGCCGCCTCCTGCATGCCCCCAACTGGGGATCGAGCCCACAACCCGGGCATGTGCCCTGACAGGGAATCAAACTCCGATCGCCTGGATCCTAGGTCAATGCTCAACTGCTGAGCCACGCCAGCCGGGTTCCAAAGTTTAGTCTTAAACCGGTTTTCCTTTGATTCTCTGTAGCTCTGCTCCCTTTCCAACCTGTGTGGGGCCAGGGATGCACAATGATTTGAATGTTAGTCTTAACAAAAATGTAATCATGAAGTTCTAATGCATATTTACACAGAACATAAAAGTTTTAAAATTATCTGCTTTTTGGAGTCATTTGCAGAGTTTGTTGCTCTTTTTCATATGTCTATTATCTATATATCTGTATACGTGTTTGTATAATTTGCTAGTTTCCAGACAATTTTGCACATAGAGGCGGTATGATACAGTGGAAAAATCATCCATCCTTCCAATCATTCACTAACCATTTATTAATCGTGCATTTCTTTTATATCCCGATATTTGTGCTGAGCACTGAAAATACAAAAATGAGATTTAATGTTCGCAGTCTAGTGGGGTTTCACGATATGTAAGCAGGTGTCGTAGGGGTGATAAAACATTACAGGTGCTATGACAAGTATACAGGTAGAGGCCCAGAGGAGAAAGGGGTCAGTTTTGTGGTGGGTGAGGAGGACTAGTGGGGAAGGATTATTTTAAAAAGGAGTCATAGAGGAGGTTACCTATATAGGGGCCCTACAAGAGGGTTAGTTGTATTTAGGGTTTGCTAAGCAGTGGTGACTATCCCCTGCAGGGATGGGGCGGGAACATAATATCCAAGGCAAGGAATGGTCCTGAGAGACTCAGGAAACAGGCTGATCAGTTGGAGAGGTGGGTGGGCGTCAGGCCTTAGATGTGTTTTACTCACAGGTTTGGGTTTTGTTATGTGGGTGGGGGGAAGCCATTGAAGAGTTTTATGTAGAGTTGTAGTGTATCATATTTGTATTTCAGGAAGCTTTCTCTGAAGGTAGGGAAGGCAGTTCCCAGCAGTGATTCAGGTGAGAAATGATGGATGAACAAGGGCAGTTGTGGGGATGGAGAGGGTGGCTTAGGGAGAGTGAGGCAATGGAGTCTGGGAATTGGTGGATGAATGGATGTAAGGAGTGAGCAGAGGGAGGGGCCCGGGCTTACTGTCCAGGTGTGTGGCCTAGGGAGCTGGCATGGAGGAAAGCCAGAGTGGAGAGAGTGTGGGCCAGGAGTCAGAGACAGTGCGAGGGAAGGAGAAGGCCTAGAGGGGACTCCCCGGGGGCCCTATACTGTGCCGTGGCTAGTGATCATGCAGTCCACGACTCCACGGCCAGGCCCTCTCCCCCTTAGACATCCAGATGTGCAGCGCAGGTCCCCTGGCTCTCAGAGTTGCTTCCACAGGGTGACTGTTAGGCATGCTCTCACACAGACTCCCTTAAGTGGTTCCACTGAGATTTGAGGTGCTCTGAAGAAAGGAAAGGCGGCATTTCTGAAGTCAGTGCTGTTTCATCTGGAAATGGCTTCCCAATGGGAAGCCAGCCCCTGCTCCCAAGGAAGCCTGCCTCTCCTGCCAAGAAGAGGCTCCCACTACATTGGACCACGATCACGGTGGGCTGTGACCCCCACCTGCCACTGAGAACGTGTCTTCCAGACGCTTCTTTCCCACCCCTGTCATCCACTCCTTATTTGCTCTTCCCTGGGTTTGAAAGTTTAGGTCCTGCTTGTGTGTATTTCCACCGTCTTCTCATGACAGCCGGCCTTGCTGAACATGGTCTCCACCAGTGTCAGGCCTCCCTGCATACTGAGTGACATGATGGTGACAATGACCTGACCTTGCATGTGCCTTGGTTTTTGAGTGGCAGAGGGCCTTCTCTGACAAATCGATGAGTTCGGGGGTAAAAACTATCCTGGAACTGAGGCAGCGCCTAGGTCAGAAGTTCCAATGGGAGTGAGGTTAAGAAGGACCTGGTTAGTAATTTAACGTCTTCCTGGGAGATTCCAGAGCAACGGGGCCGTGGGTGACTGTCCTGAGACTGATTCCAGGTCACCTGCAGGAGGGTTGGGGAAGAGCATTTCCCTTCTGCAAGCCCTTCCTCTTGAGCTGGTCTCACAGGACTGCAGCCTCAAGACACCTCAGCTCGTCTGGTACCGTGCCTGGGGCACAAGTGGACTTGTTTTGACAGTGAATTATGATCTGCGGTTTTGAAAAGCGTAGAGGTTGTATAGTTGTTTTTTAAAAGTATATCTGCAAGCAAGTTTCTTCTCTATAGGTGTCTTGCTCAGTTGGCTTTTGTCCAGCCTTTCTATGGAAAACAACTTCCTTGTTCAACTTGGGACAGCATTAGAGCACATGCTGAGCATCTTGGAACTCACCCCGCCTGTCCCCTCAGTAAAACCAGGGACGCCCCTCCCCCCATAACCTACACCAGGTCTACCTAGTGTACCTTGCGCACCTATGCAGTCTCATTGACCATTCCTGCCCTATACGTCACTGTCATAGTCTACTTCGGTGGCTTTCACCTCTCCCTTCTGCCTTTTTTTAATTTAAAAATTTAAAATATTAAAAAGATTTTCAATGAATGGTTTGGATGTTTGGTATTGTTACCCATTCACTCCTGAACTAGCTCTTCAAGGCGTTGACTTAGAGCGCCTGTCTATTCCTCCTCCCCTCCGTACATAGCGCGGGGAGGATGGGAAAAATCACAGAGAAAAATATGTTAAAAATGGCTTTCCGTGTAAAACGAGAGGGGGAAAATCAATGTTTAAGGGAACCCCCCAAAGCACTCTTATTACAGCAATTAAATGGCTGCATTTAACCTATCAGAATGTTCCACCGTGTGAGACAAGCCGGGGAGCTGGGTGTCTGAAATTAAAGCTCTGATCCTCAGGGATGAGAGTGGTTAAATAATTTGTTTTTGAGGTGCAGGAGCAGAGCCAGCTAGGTGTGGGAGTGTGCGTGCCCGTGTGCCCGCACCCATGAGGGCGAAGGGCCAGAGACCCATGTTTACCAATACCCCGGAGGTCGACATTTACCAGCACCTGTGTGCTGTCAAGGTGAACACAAGCTGCTGTTGCCATTCATTAGGTTTCCAGAGGAGTCCAGGCCTCACCTGTGGCCAGGTGTTGCATCATAACAGTAGAACTTGCTTCATTCCAGCCCTGGGGACATGCAGGAATAGATTTGAGAGACGGGATGGCACAGACGGAGAAAGAGAGACATGGGAATTAGGGGACGGAAGGAAGCAGAATGATTTGGAAGAATGTGCAAGGCACAGACTCTCCAGGACAGAACATTCCAGCTTACTGGGCTGTCACACAGCCCAGAGTAGGCATTCCGCAGAGCACTGGCCAAAGGGAGAGCTTACAGGTGGCCTTCCCCACACGGCGTCCCCTGCGTGTTCACTGCTGTTGGCAGGGTCCTCTGTGCTGTGGTGCTGTGGTGAGATTTATGGGAATGGTGGGGATTTGCAGTATGTCCCGTCTGCCCCTATAGTGGCACAGCCTCTGTCTTTCTGTCCCCCGGCTGCAGTGCATGATATTCAGTGCTCTGCCTGTTTCTTCTTGGATATTCCCAGAGCTGCCATCAGAATTCCACAGGATAGGCTGACATGTGGCAGAGGGGAGCCGTGCACATCTGTCCCTGTACCTTCATTAGGGGATGGGCTCTGGAGTGACTGGGGGGTGCTGATACACATGTCTGCCTTTTAGGCTCAGTCTCTGTCAGTCTCTAGGTCTCTCTGTGAGCGTGAAGGGTTTCTATTGTACTAATAAGGAGCCCTGGGGACTCAGGTTGCAGTGTGGTGATTGTCCCAGTTGAGGCCAGAGGCAGTCGGTGTGCGCTGACTTCATCCTGGGGGAGTGCTGATGAAACCGCCCCGCCTCACCCGATGCGGGGAGAGGGGACGGTTACCGGGTGTTTCTTCTCCTGCTTCATTATTACGAGGCTGGCTTGCCTTTGGGGCATTTCATCAAAACTTCTTTAGTTTTGCTTGAGAACCTTAAGGAGCTGATGAGCTTGATGGAAAATTTTCTGTAATAACTCAGTACAGTAACACACTCCACAAATACCACTAATTAATCCTCAGAGCACCCTAGGGACGTGGAGGGGGTGATAGTGGCACTTGTGTTTTTTATCCCCATTTTATAGACTGAGAGACGGAGGCACCTGGAAGGATCTGTGACTTGGCGGGTGTGTGTGTGTGTGTGATGGGACAGGGGGACACAAATCTGGAAGCTGAGGTTAGACTCTGCTTGCCTTTTGGCTGCTGCTGGAACTGTTGGGTGTGACCTTACAGTCATTTATAAATCACCCTAGGTTTTGCCTCTCTTCCCATCCTTTTTTCCTTTCTTTTTCCTTCTTGATGCTGCATCTTGGGCATAGTTCATGTCCAGAAACACAGATCTCTGTCATCAATTTTAATTACCGCCTGGTGTTCTGCTGCGAGTATATACCATAATTTATTGTAACCAGTCCCCTTGATGGACATCTAGATTATTTTCATTTTCACCACTATAACAGCTCTTCTTTAATATCCTTGATAAAGGTATTTTCTTTTGTGATTACCTTTTTAGGGTAAAAACCTTAGAGTTGGAACCTGCGTTAAGAAGACAGGGTTGTTTTCATTTTAATCTGCATTGCCGACCTGCCCTTTCATAGGCTCTGCCAGCCACCATCTCAGCAGCGGGGTTCAGAGCTCTCAGCCACAGCCTCAAGAGTGGAGAATTATTTGCTTACCCTTTTTCTTTTATGGTTTTAGTTTTCTTTTATGGAATTTGCTTTGTTGTTAGTAGAACAGCAGGGGATATAAGTTTATTTTTTCCTTGTGACCAACCTGATTGTTCTAGCACCATTTATTGAACAGTTTATTTCTTCCCCCACTCATTTCACGTCACCTTTAGCATATAAGATGCTCTTCAGTACACTGCTCTGTGATTAGGATGTCTGTTCTCAATCTTGATTTACCTATTGGCTGTTGTGCTAATATGGCAATGTCTTTATTGTTGTAGATTGGTTATACATTTTATCTGTTATTGTAAGTTGTACTCTCCTGTTTTTCTTTGAGAATATTTCTGTCCCTCGTGTACTTCTGAACTCGGTTTAGAATCACTTTATCACGTCTCCTCCTTGGTCCCACCCCACCCCTGCCATGGCCAATCAAAGATAAAATCCTTTCGGAATTTTTATTATCATTGCATTCAACATAAAGACTGCTTTGGAAAGAATTGGCATCGTTGCAATATGCAGTCTTTCCATCCATGAGTGTGGTGTGTCTTTCAAGCAGAGTATGTTTTTTATCCATGAAGTTTTACATAGTTCTTGCGTAGTTCCCACGTATTTCCTTTAATTCTAAGTGTTTTTTATTTATCTTTATTGCTATAGGGCCTTTATTTTAATTATATTTTCTAATTGACCTTGGCTAATATTTAGGAAAATTATTGATTTCTGTGCATTTAAAATTATCTTACTGTATTCTTTTTAATGGTACTAATTGTTCTTATTGGTTCTCTTAGGTTTTCTCTTAGCACATCATGTGAAAATATTTTCCCTTTCCAGTGTTCTATGACTTTATTATTATTTTGGCTGGGCCTTCCAGAATAGGAGTAATTAAGTCTAGGTGCTCAAGGAGGTAAAATGGCTATGAGCTCACTACCTCCTTTTCTTCACAGCATTAGTTTAGAAATGAAGGGCATAGGGATAGGAAAGAAAGAATCATGGTGATCCTAGACTCTTAATGTCCAAGGGACTCTGTTTTTCACCTCTTTTGGCCAATATTGTTTGACATCTCATAACAGCCTTGTATTAGAGGAGAAAGTCTGCGTTTTTTTTCTGTGTGTGTGTGTTGTTGTTTTTTTCCAGACAGAAAAGCTGAAAGACAGAGGACATGACTTCCAAAGTCACTTGGCCAGTAGCTCAGTGGCTGGACCGTAATTGTTGCAGCCTGCGTGGAGAGGGATGTGGAGGGGCTGGGGGTTAAAATCAGGGCTGCCACAGCTGACCAGCACCACTTCAGCCCCTCTTACAAATGGGGACTCCAAGTAGAAAGGGCAAGTTTGGGGCTGAAAGAGTACATGCAGCAGGAACACTGGGATATCAGACTATTTATTTCTATTTATTCTACAGGAGTAGAGAGACCTTCCCCATCTCAAGGACAAGTATACTAATGGCAGCTTCTGTGTCATCAGGCTGCTATTACTCTCACCCTGAGACAGATTATGGTAATGGATGGAACAGTGGGGTCATTTTATTAACTTGGGTCTGGGTAGCTGCAGGCCGGGGCCCTTGTTTCCCATCTCACCACTTCTGGTCCCCTCTGTGCACAGCCCCCAGATGAAAAGACTCACTCTGCTTTAAGCTGCTCCTCCCTGCACAGAAACTTGGGGTGGTTCTTCATTTCTTACAGGACCAAATCCTGTCTGCTTATACTCTTTCCAGCCTGATTGTCTCATCTTCTTATGTTGGACAGTCTCAAATGTATAGAAAAACTGAATGGTGCAATAAACACCCAGATGTATAGTTAACATTTTGCCACATTCTTAGTTAACATTTTACCACATTTCCTTTATCTGTCTCTCACTCTTTCTACACACACACACACACACACACACACACACACAACACACACACTTTTTTCTGACTGTTTAAAAGTTGCAGATATCATGACACTTCAACCCTAATTATATCAGCGTATATCTCCTAAAATAGGACATTCTCCCATATAACACCATATCTTCACACCTAAGAAAATGAACTAATTCCGTAAAATCAGCTGACATATATTCCATATTCTAATTTCCCAGCTGCCCTTATCTTTCCTTCGTAGCCTGTGATCGGGGTATTTCCCCTCTCGTCCTCCTCATCATGAACTGTCCTCCTGCCTCTTCTTGTTTTATTTGTCATTGACTTTTCGGAAGTGGCCAGGTCAGTTTTATAGAATATCACATGCTGTGCATTTGTCCCATTGCTTCCTCTTTATAAGAGTAAGAGAAAACATTTTTGGCAAGAATACTTTATAAGCAATGTTGCGTACCCAGTATTGCGCCACGTCCTAAGGCGAGCAGTGTCAGGTTCTTCCCACTGGTGAGGCTGCGCTGACCATTTGGGTAATGAGGTGACTCCCAGATCTCTCCATTGTAAGGGTACGCGTTCCCCTTTGTAATTAATAAGTAATCCGAGAAGTGCTTCTTTGAGATCACATTATCTTGTTACTCAACAGCCTTTCATTCAGTGGTTTTAGCATCTGTTGAAGATCCTTGTTTGAACGAACTATTTCTTTGGGATTTTAAAAATTGTAATTTTCTAATTTTATTATTTTTTAATAAATGTATTATCTAGTATTCTGTAAAGTAGAGCTTTCTCACCACCACCCCCTTGCTCTCATTTGCTTTTGAGTATCACTACATACTCTTTTTAGTTCAGAGTGTTATCATTCATTATTGTCATATTTCTTTTTAATGTTCACATTGTTCCAGGTTTGGTCAGTGGGTGTCTGTTCAGGTTGGCTCCTGGGTCCCTTGCTTCTTGGCGCAGATGTCTCAGGTATACCTTATACTGTCTGTGCCCCATGCCTGGGATCAGACATTTTCCCAAGGTTTCTTTAGTGAGAATGATACTTAGAAGCCAGGATCTGGACACTAGTTACATGCATTGCTTCTGGGCTGTCTCTGTTTCCTTGTCTTCTTTAGTGCACAGAACTATGCGCACGCGTGCGCACACACACACACACACACGCAAGCACACGGTTTCATTTGTATTTATTTACATGATACGTGTGCGTATACATATACATGCAATACAAACTTAACATTACAGAGTTTTCCTTGCCACACTGGGTTCTTAACAAGTTTGATAGATTATCATTTATTGTGTCCTGTAATATAAATAAAAAGTGTTTTTTAAGTTACAAACTATTATTATTATCAACATTTCTTTGTAAAGTTTAAGATTTCTTTTTGTCCTTAGATTAGATCAGTGGTTCTCAAAACCCTTTTAGGGAGTCCATGAAATCAAGACAATTTTCATAGCCAGTAGTAAGATGTTACTTGCCTTTTTCACTGTGTTGACATTTGCAGCGATGGCGCAAAAGCCTTGGTAGGTAGAACTGCTGGCCTCTCATTGTATTTTTACTGCATGCACTTGCAGTTTAGAAAAGCCCATTTCACTTAAAGTGTCCTTGAGGAAAGAGTAAAAGTGATGCCACTTGAGTATGCGTCTTGGTAATGTCTGTGTGGCACAGTAGGAAGTGCACATTAAGTACTTCTGCTTGTGCTGAAGGACAGTGGTTGTCCCGAGGAGCCGTACTTACGCGATTGCCTGAGTTATAAGCTGACCTAGCTGCTTTTTTCTTGGGTATCATTTTTACTTGAATCAGTGACAGAGAAACAGTGATAAGTCAGACTTCAGTGGCCGGAAGACATTTTCTCAAAAACGAAAAAAGTGAGCCTGATGTTTCAAGGAAGTCATACTGTTTGTTGGTTCATTGATACAATTTAAAGATTGCTATGAAATTAGAATTTTGGAAAATGTGTATCCAACATCGTGAGCCAGTCAGTTTCCTGACTCTTAAAGAATCCTGATGAGATCATGTGATATTGAGTGTGCTTTTTTGATATTATGTAAAAAGTATGTCGACATTCAGAAGCTCTGTATACCTTACGGAACCTGATGTTTCCTAAATTATAGTGCACGATTTTACAAAATTACATATGAATAAAATATCCATTCAGAGTGCAAGCTACACCAATGGATTTTAATGGAACAAGATAAGAAAGTTTATTGATATGGTTTCAGATACCACATTGCAACTAATCCTTGAGAAACTACCACTTGTCTAGTTTGTAGTATCACAGAAGAATATCCACAAGTACCAGAGAAAGCTGTTAAAAGGCTCCTTCCTTCTTCCAGTATATATTTGCTAGGCTGTGTTTTCATTTGCTTTAACCAAGCCAACTCAGCACGACAGATTCGATGCAGAGCAGATAGGAGAATCCAGTTGTCTTCTGTTAAGCCAGACAGAAAAGACATTTGTAGACAAGTTAAATCATGCTATTCTTCTCACTAATTCTTTTTTTGTTGTTTTGGAAACTAGTTATTTTTTTAATAAAAATGTTATTCATATTAACACGTAATAAGTTTATTGTTATTTTTAATGAATGAATTTTTTTAAATTTCTCAGTTTTGATTTTAATATAAGTATCAATATATATGATCTTCACTAACAAAAGTTGTTTGGGATCCTTCATACTTTCTAAGAGTGTAAAGGGGACTAGAGACCGAAATGTTTGAGAAGCACCACCCTGGAGATTGCAGATGTCTTTGACTTACTTCATACAGCCCTGTTCCCGCAAGGCTAGCGCCTGAGAGCACTCCAGCTCCGGAACCTCTGCCTGTCTTTTCTGTTATTGGGGGATTTTTTGGGCAGTTTCGTACTACACAGATTTCAGAGCCTACATACTGTTTTCTACAGTTGATATGTGTTTATATATGTTCTTTTCTTTGCTCCCTATACCTTCCTGCATTCCTGTGCTTTGTCTAGGGTGGCAGTCCTCCTGTCCCACAAAACTTTAGTGTTCCATTTAGTGCAGGTGTGCTGCTGAGGGGTCCCCTGATTTTGTGTGTTGGAAAATGACTTCATTTTTCTTCAGTTTTAAAGTTTTTGAAGTGATTCTTTTAATAATAGTAATATATTTTTAAATAAACTGCAGGAGTAGTCATTTATATCTTCACCCAGATTGCTGAAATGTTCACATTTACTTCACATGGACACTCTCCTCCCCATGCTTCCCCTCTCCTCCCCATGCTTCCCCTCTCTCTCCTCCCCATGCTTCCCCTCTCCTGCCCATGCTTCCCCTCTCCTGCCCATGCTTCCCCTCTCCTCCCCATGCTTCCCCTCTCTCTCCTCCCCATGCTTCCCCTCTCTCTCCTCCCCATGCTTCCCCTCTCCTCCCCATGCTTCCCCTCTCCTCTCCATGCTTCCCCTCTCTCTCCTCCCCATGCTTCCCCTCTCTCTCCTCCCCATGCTTCCCCTCTCTCTCCTCCCCATGCTTCCCCTCTCTCTCCTCCCCATGCTTCCCCTCTCTCTCCTTCCCATGCTTCCCCTCTCTCTCCTCCCCATGCTTCCCCTCTCCTCCCCATGCTTCCCCTCTCCTCCCCATGCTTCCCCTCTCCTCTCCATGCTTCCCCTCTCTCTCCTCCCCATGCTTCCCCTCTCTCTCCTCCCCATGCTTCCCCTCTCTCTCCTCCCCATGCTTCCCCTCTCTCTCCTCCCCATGCTTCCCCTCTCTCTCCTCCCCATGCTTCCCCTCTCTCTCCTTCCCATGCTTCCCCTCTCTCTCCTCCCCATGCTTCCCCTCTCCTCCCCATGCTTCCCCTCTCTCTCCTCCCCATGCTTCCCCTCTCCTCCCCATGCTTCCCCTCTCCTCTC
The DNA here is from genome assembly GCF_964146895.1 of Miniopterus schreibersii. NCBI lineage: Eukaryota > Metazoa > Chordata > Mammalia > Chiroptera > Miniopteridae > Miniopterus > Miniopterus schreibersii. The sequence continues at coordinate 5,436,277 of NC_138109.1, read as the reverse complement.
CATGCTTCCCCTCTCTCTCCTCCCCATGCTTCCCCTCTCTCTCCTCCCCATGCTTCCCCTCTCTCTCCTCCCCATGCTTCCCCTCTCTCTCCTCCCCATGCTTCCCCTCTCCTCCCCATGCTTCCCCTCTCCTCTCCATGCTTCCCCTCTTTCTCCTCCCCATGCTTCCCCTCTCTCTCCTCCCCATGCTTCCCCTCTCTCTCCTCCCCATGCTTCCCCTCTCCTCCCCATGCTTCCCCTCTCCTCTCCATGCTTCCCCTCTCTCTCCTCCCCATGCTTCCCCTCTCCTCTCCATGCTTCCCCTCTCTCTCCTCCCCATGCTTCCCCTCTCCTGCCCATGCTTCCCCTCTCTCTCCTCCCCATGCTTCCCCTCTCTCTCCTCCCCATGCTTCCCCTCTCTCTCCTCCCCATGCTTCCCCTCTCCTGCCCATGCTTCCCCTCTCTCTCCTGCCCATGCTTCCCCTCTCCTGCCCATGCTTCCCCTCTCTCTCCTGCCCATGCTTCCCCTCTCCTGCCCATGCTTCCCCTCTCTCTCCTCCCCATGCTTCCCCTCTCCTCCCCATGCTTCCCCTCTCTCTCCTCCCCATGCTTCCCCTCTCTCTCCTCCCCATGCTTCCCCTCTCCTCCCCATGCTTCCCCTCTCTCTCCTCCCCATGCTTCCCCTCTCTCTCCTCCCCATGCTTCCCCTCTCCTCCCCATGCTTCCCCTCTCCTCTCCATGCTTCCCCTCTCTCTCCTCCCCATGCTTCCCCTCTCTCTCCTCCCCATGCTTCCCCTCTCCTCCCCATGCTTCCCCTCTCTCTCCTCCCCATGCTTCCCCTCTCTCTCCTCCCCATGCTTCCCCTCTCCTCCCCATGCTTCCCCTCTCTCTCCTCCCCATGCTTCCCCTCTCTCTCCTCCCCATGCTTCCCCTCTCTCTCCTCCCCATGCTTCCCCTCTCTCTCCTCCCCATGCTTCCCCTCTCTCTCCTCCCCATGCTTCCCCTCTCTCTCCTCCCCATGCTTCCCCTCTCTCTCCTCCCCATGCTTCCCCTCTCCTCCCCATGCTTCCCCTCTCCTCTCCATGCTTCCCCCCCTCGTCCTCATGCTTCCTCTGTCTCCTCCCCCTTCCTTCTTGGCCCTTTCTCTCCCTTCCTCGTGTACATACACATTACACACGTGTGTGTGTGCATGCGTGTGTGTGTGTAAAAATCAAGAAAATAATGTGATTAAATCCTATTGTGTAATCTCTAGACCTTGTTCAGATTTATTCAGTTATTCTAATGTCCTTTATAGCAAAAAAAGAAAACATGATTTTTTCCTGGTCTGCAGTCTAGTCCATGACCACGAGTTGCTTCTGGTTGTCGTATCTCTTTAGGCTTCTTTAATTTGGAACAGTGTTCCTCAGGCTTTCTTTGTCTTTTATGCCCTTGACATTTTTGTAGGACATATAGACCAGTTTTGAAGCCTGTAACTGAATTTGGATTTGTCTGGTCTTTCCCTCGACTATATGTAGTTCCTGCACTTTGGGCGGGAATAGCTCGAGTGGTTTTGTGTCTTTCTCAGCGCACCCTCTCTGGAGGCACACGACATTGATTTGTCCTGCTGGTGGTGATTTCACTTATTCTGTTGGTTGCAGTTCTCTCCCATGTTTCTCCACTATAAAGTTATATTTTTTCTCTTAGTAATTAATAAATGTCTTTTGAGGAGATACTTCGAAACTATGTAAATATCTTCTCATCAACTTTTACCCACTATTTTTAGTATCCATTAATGGCTCTTAATCAGTTATTATGAGGCTTGCTGAATCCTTAACAGTTGCTTCATATCATTTATTATGAGGGTTTCTGAACAGTGATTTTCTAACCCTCTTATTTTTCAAATATAGTCATGCACCACATAACAGTGTGTCAGTCAGTGATGGAGCACGTCTAGGACGGTGGTCCCGTAAGATCATAATGGAACTGCAAAGCTGGTGCCAGCGATGTCCTAGCTGTGACTTCAGAGGACTGGCTGAGGATGAGGGGCTGCAAAAATCCACACGGCTGTGGCCAGATGGCACACAGCCTTAACCCGGCTGTGGGACAGGGTGGCGCTGAGGAGCAGCTAGAGGTGGCTCCTGAGGGATTGACCGAGTTGCTGGGACTGGAACAGGACTGAAAAAGAGGAAGAATGGGAGCCTGCAGGAAAAGAACCCCCAAGAAAATTCACAGGAGAGGGTTCAGAAGATGCTTTTGCAGACCTCAGCAAGCTCCTTGAAGTTTGAACACCCGGCCCCAACACCAGAGGTTTTCATTAACAGAGGGGAATGTTCACGGCGTCCTGTCTGCTTACAAGCAGATCTGTGATGAAAAAAGAAAGAAACCAAGCCAACCACCATGGACACATTTCTGAAAAGAGTGACACCTCAAGAAGAGCCTCCAGAAGCAGTAGTTGGCATTGTTATAGGAGTTGACAGCTCTGTGCATATTTCTCTTGAACAATTTTTTCTGCTCAGATCTTTAATTTACAATAAATAGTGATTATTTTTTGTTACTGTTCTTTTTTTCCTTTCTTACTAGCATACAGTTCTTGTTTCTTGGGTGAAACATCTCTTTCTACCCCCCCCCCCGAGAATATTATTTCTGTTCCTCCCTAGTTTGTTTTTTCTTAGGTTTTTTAGTATGTTTTGGGGACCCTGATTTTTATTTTTGAGGTTTCTCTCAAAATCTGGTGATCCTTGGCTGGCTGTTATATAAGAGAGAGGCCCCAAAATCTGATTGGAAAGTCTTTGGGCATGAATCCTTTTTAACATGTTAATTAATGTAGGATGAGTTAAAATCAGAATCAGAGCTATGTATTCAAGCTGCCAGGTCCAGCTGGAAGTCTCCTTGAAAGGGACTTTCAAGCCCAGCTGACGTAGCTCAGTGTTTGAGTGTTGACCTATGAACCAGGAGGTCATGTTCGATTCCTGGTCAGGGCACATGCCCAGGTTCCTGCTCGAATCTCAGTAAGGGGTGTGTAGGAGGCAGCTGATCAGTGACTCTCTCATTATGGGTGTTTCTATCTATCTATCTACCTCTCCCTTCTTCTCTCTGAAATCAATAAACACACACACACACACACATATACATGTATGTATATGTGTGTGTGTGTGTATGTGTGTGTATATATATATTTTAAAACGACTTTCAAGAGCAATTTTGACTCTACAAAATTTTCACTGTATACATAGCTCTAGAATCTTCAGCTAAGGTATAATTCCATTTTGTGTTCAAGATATTAACAGTAATTACTTCTGGATGGTGGGCATGTAAGTGATTTTTCTCATCTGGCTCCTTTCAGTTTTTCTCTATTAAAACAGTTGTTTTCAATTTTTGAATATTGCTTCTATAATCAGAAAAATATCAAAAGGAGTGAGTTTTCTTCATGATCCTTTCTTCAATGACCATCAATCTGGGAAAAATTGAAGCGGAACCTGGAGTTTTCAGTTAATTTAGTGCAATCAGTTGGCTAGATACTGGACACAAAGTTAAAGGGATTTTACTCCACTGCTTCCTCAGATCAAGAATTTTCTGAAATTAAGGGCTCTCAGACCCAACTTGTTAAACTGCTCACTAGATTCCATGAGGGCAAGAATATCTTTTTTGTTCATGGATTTATTTACAACTCCAGCACAATGTCTGACTTAGTAGGCTCTCTATAATTATATGTTGATCAGTAAATAAATTTTACAGAATGTGCCACTGCTCCAAAAAAATTGGCACTGGAGTAATCAGATACTCATGTGAAAAAAATCAACTTTGACCCTTAGCTCACAACATACATAAACGAGAATGGTAAATCCATAAAGCTTCTAGAAAAACACAGCAGAATATCTTCTTGACCTTGGGGTAGGAAAATATTTCTTAATTAGGCTATAAAACCCACTGTCATAAAAGGAAAAAAAACTATATCAAACTAAAAACTTCTGTTCATATAGAAAGTGGAAAAGACAAGAAAGTGAAAGGACAACCTATACACTGGAAGAAAATGTTTGCAATACATGTATCTGACAGAGGTCTTGTATCTAGACTACAGAAAGAGCTACAAATCAATAAGAAAAAAAGCCAAGTAACCTAATTTAAAAAAGGTATGAAAGGCTTGAACAGGTATTTGTATTAAAGGGCATTTCCAAATGGTTAATGAGCATATAAAAAGATGCCTGGCATCATTATTCATCAGAGTAATAGAATTTGAAACTACACTGAGTCACCATTACATACCTACCAGAGTGGCTAAAATTAAAGACAGAGAATACCAAGTGTTGGCATAAATGTGGAATAGCTGTAGCCCCCATACATTGCTGGTGGGAGTGCAGCCACTTTGAAAAAACTGTTTGGCATTTTCCACTAAAGTTAAATACATGCTTGTTTTGTGACCCAGAAATTCCCTTACTCTAGATATAGACACAAAAGAAATGAGTACATATAGAATGTATGTAGCAGTTTTATTTAAAATAGCCAAAGCCCTGTCCTGGCTGACATGGCTCAGTTGGTTGCGCATCATCCTGTGCACCAAAGGGTTGCTGGTTTGATTCTGGTTGGGGCACATGCCTGGGTTGCAGGCTTGATCTCGGTAGGAGGCATGCAGGAGGCAGCCAATTGATGTTTCTCTCTTGCATCGATGCTCCTCTCTCTCTCTTTCTCTCTCTCTTCCCCCCCCTTTCCTCTCTCTGGAATCAATAAAACATATTTTAAAAGAATATACAAGTAGAATTTAAAACCACTTAGTTGAAGATATTATTCAAAATTTAATAAACCAAAAGGCAAAAAATAAATAAAATGAAACAATTGGATAACATAATAAGCTTGTTTGATATATAACTATATAGAATTTATACACATAAAATGGAATATTCAGATTTTTTCAGTACCCATGGGACATTCATAAAAAGTTATATAATTTGGCCACAAAGAAAAATCTCCAGAAGCAGAAATCATGTACCACACTGCCCCCTTCCATAAAGCAATAAAACTAAAATTTACAATAAGAAGTCCTGTAAGAAAAATTTGGCTACTTGGAAAATTTAAAACTCTTCCACAGAACTCTCTTTTATCTACTTTGTTTGGATGTTTCCACTGTTATTCTTTGAGCTTCTTGAAATGAGGATTTACTTTATTTTCCATCTTATTTTTTATATATGGGAATTAGAAAAAAATGGCAAATAGCACTTTTTGATACTCCCTCAAAATAGGTTCCTGAAAAGAGGAAGTATTGAATCACAGGGTATGACCTTTTTATACAAAGCCACAGTTTTCCAAATAGTCATACTGGTTTCTTTACCACAGACTATGAGTACCTGTCTCAATATGCTAAATGTGTTTGGTTGCTAAACTAAAAAACAACCAAACAGCAACAGGATCACTTTCTCAGGTTTTAATTTGCATTTATTTGATTAATAACATAGACTTTTAAAATATGTTTATTTCTTCTCAGAAATGTTTATTCAATTCTTTATTTTCTACTGGGATATTAGTGCTTTACTTATTGATCTTTAAATGCCCTGCATGTATTAAGAATATTAATTCTTTGTCATGTTTGCAAATATTTTCTCCTTTGTTCCTTGCCTTTTATGTTTTTTAATATATAAAAGTGATTATTTTCACATAATCAAATCTATCAATCTTCTGATATTTTCTCTATTATTTTTATGAAAGAAATTCCTTTTCCGTAATTATTAAATAATAATAATTACAGTAACAACAATAGCAACAGCTAACATTTATTGAGGGCTGATTATGTGTCAGGCAGTGAGCTGAGTGCCCTTATTTTATTCAATCACAAAAAATCCTATGAGGTAGGTCTTTTTTTTATTTTTTTTATCTTCTTGCCTTTGAGGAAAAAAATGAGGAAGAGAGGTTCAATAGTTTGTCTGCAAGCACCAAACCAGGGTGATAAATTAAATGTTTACCCATATTTTACTTTCATTTTTACGCTTTATGTTTTGATATTTAACCCTTTAAGCTGAAATTAATGAAGTGATATGAAATGAAACTACTTTCAGACATCACTTTTTCCAAAATTGCCCTTCAAATAGACAAAGCAATTTCCCCGTTTGTTTGTTATACTTCATTTATTATATATTAAACTTCAGTATGTAACAAGGCCTCTTTCAAGAATATCTATTGACCAAAAACATCCTTATGCAAGTGCTGTAATGTTTTGATTGCTGTATCTTTATCATCAGTTTTCATATGTGTAAGAACAAGGCTCACTTCTTTATTCTCTTTTAAAAACATTGAGTTAGAGTCTGGCTTTCAGTAATGACTGAGTATGTTGTATCAGCATAACATTCCCACCAATAACAATATAAGTTCTGGACAAAATATTTGAGAAACATTGAAGGCACAGGAGAGCAACCAGCAGCAAGCAGAAACGAAGTGAATTTGATTCCTGAGAGGAGGAACCATTCTGGGTGAGAGTCAGTTACCTATATATATCCCTTTTCCTTGAGATATTCCCTAGTTCTCAGGTTCTAGCAAATAGAACTCAAGCATGAAGCTGCTGTAGTATTGGTTTGAGGAACTGGGGGATGGGTTTTAAGGATGCCAGAGTGACTAGAACTTGAGGATGGATATTCCAGGAAGAGAACCTTGGAGTGGTAACCCCAAACTCTGCATATAAACACCCCTCAAATTCTAGGCTAACTCCTGAACTGCCCATGCACGCAGTAGGTGGCAGAGTCCAGCAGAGATTTCAGCAGCTATCTTCTATAGGAAAGGCAGAATTTAGAGGTTGAGTCTTATCAAAGTGTCTTGGTAAACACTTTGAAATCCCAGAAGACCACCCCTTAGAAGCAGCAGTACATCCTAGGACTGTGGCATTTTCTCTGGGACTAAGCACAAAAAAGAAAGTAAAAAACTGAGCCTGCCTAAGATCAAGGTGATATGCTAGTAATTTGACGAAACTCAGTTCTTCAGAGGGAGAAAACATAATCTATAGCTTCTCCACAATGTGCAGCATAAAGTCCTACCATCCACAATGTCCACTATAAAATCAAAACTCACTAGACATGTGAAGATGAAGAAACAGGCCCTTGTGACCCATAGCGAAGTGAAAAGTCAATCCAAAGAAGTAGACTTATGGACAAGAAAAGAACTTTGAAATAATATGAAAAATTATGTGGAAAGAATGTATATTAAAAATGGCTGAAAGGATGAATGGGGAGTTTCAATAGAGATATAGAAGTTGTAAAAAAGAACCATGTGTGGAAGTCTTACAACTGAAAAATGCAAAATCTGTCACTGAAATGTCACTGGATGGGAATAGTAGCATATTGGGCACAAGAAAAGAAAGGATCAGTGCTCTTGAATACAAGTTGATAGACATCATCCAAACTACAGTACATAGTGGAAAAACAGATTGAAAAATAGTACCAGAGCCCCAATGATGTGTGACACAAAATCAAGTTGCCTAACATACGGGTAACTGCAGCCCCCAAAGCTGAGCAGAATAAGGCAGGAAAAAAGTATTCAAGGAAAGGCTAGCTGAACGTTTTCCCATTATGACTTAAACACCCCTGCCCCAGCAGCCCAGGAAACATGGCCAGCCCCAAGCAGGATAAATACAAAGAAAATTACATGTAGGTATCACGTAGTGGAACTACTGGATACTGAAGACAAAGGGGAACAGTGATCAGAATGATGGCTGATGTATAGTCTGGAGCCATGTAGCCCACTAGACGATGGAGTGATATCTTCAAAATGCTAAAAAAGAGAAAACTGTCAACCTAGAATTATTTACACTGGAAATATTCATCAGTCATCAAGAAGAAGGAAAGATAGTTTTAGATGTAAGCTCAGAGAAGTTGTTACCAGCAGACCTGTATTGTAATAAATATCAATGGAAGATGATGCGGAAGAGAAAATAATATCAGATAGAAGTTTGAATCCCAAGAAGAAAGGAAGAGCACAGGGAATGTTAAATATGTGAGTAAATATAGAATACTATTTTAATTTTTAGTCTTAAATCCTGTAAAAGTCATTTGTCTATAGCAATAGTAAGATATTGTTGGATAACACACACATGTATATATGTATAGGTGATGAACATAGGACAAAGATCAGAAGGGGTGTGTGAATGAAATTATTGCTTTTTAATGAAATGTATTAATACATGAAATATGGCACATATAATGTGCATCATAGTAAGATTCTTAATATGTAAAGTAGTATAATTCAGAGTAGAACCTGATAAGGATGCATATTGTAATACCTAGAGGAACCAGTTTTAAGTAAATATAAAGAAGTATATCTAAATGTCTAGTAGAGGAGACAATGAACTACCAAGTATTCCTTATTATTTTTACTTGTGCATTCTATTGGTTTTCTTTTTCAGATTTTAAAAAAGTGATTAGAGAGGAAGGGGAATGGAGAGAGAGAAACATTGATGTGAGAGCAAAACATCAATCTGCTGCCTCCTGCACGCCCCCTCCCAGGGATTGAGTTCTCAGCCCGGGCATGTGCTCTGACTGGGAATCGAACCTGCAACTTCTTGGTGCACAGACGACGCCCGACCAACTGAGCCACAACTGCCAGGGCATCTTACTTGTGCATTCTTACATGCTTATGCAAGATAAGGTTTCAGAATTTTTGAGAAAATAATTGGGATCTTTATTGGAATAGTGTCAGACCTTTCAAGTTACTTTTGAAAGCCTTTTTCTTTTATTTCAATACCCTTTTATTTCTCTTTGTAAGGTTTTCTTTACATAGATCTATCATACTTTAAGGTTATTCATAGTAATTTTGTTGGTTTTGTTTTTTAAATATTTTTAGTTTCAATTATAGTTTACATTTAATATTGTTCTGTATTAGTTTCAAATGTAGTGGTTAGAAAATCATGTACTTTATAAGAGTGGTCCCTTCAATGTTTCAGGTACCCACCTGGTCTCATACATGGTTATTACAGTATTATTGACAATATTCCCTATGCTGTACTTGACATCCACTTGACTATCTTGTAACTACTAATTTGTACTTCTCAATCCCTTTTCAGTTTTTTTTCACCCAGCCCCCCTAAGCCCCTCCCCTCTGACAACTGTCAGTCTTTTGTATCTATGAGTCTGTTTCTGTTTGTTTATTTTGTTCTTTAGATTCCACATATAAGTGAAATCGATTGTATGGTATTTGTCTTTCTCTATCTGAAGTCAGACATAGTAATTTTATACTTCTTGTGGCTACTATGATAGGAATTTCTTTTCATTTAATTTTTTAATTACTTACTGCTGGTGCATAGGAGTGCTACTGAATTAAAAATATATATATTATATATCTAGCCACCTCATTGAACTTTCTTATGATTATATTAATTTTTTTAAATGTGTATATAATCATTGTTTACAATTGATTATTTTGTGACCTTTCTAACTCTTAGACATTTAATTTTTATTTCCTGCTTTATTGCATGGGATGGAGCTTCAAAATGTCTTCCATTTAAAATTACAACCTTCCAAGAACTCTTTATTGGATGAGTTAAGTGTCTCAACAAATTTTCAGTGAATGTTCACTACAAGTTGGTCAGTGTGTTAGCCTTTGGGGTATAGCAGTGAATCAGTCAGATAGTAATGTTCAACCATATTAGGATCCTTAGAAAACCATAGAAGACAAAAGAAAGGTTACAAAGCAATCTATGTTTGACAGCAGAGGAGTATCGGATAGGTAGTCATTGCTGTAGGCAAGTGCTTCTGGCTGGCTGAACAGAGAAAGTTCTGGATGGCCCAGAACAACTGACAGGGTCTGAGTAGGACTGGGAGAAGCCTGTGATGGGTGGAGTATCAGCAGAAGACTGGAGAATGCAAGGCGTGTCAGGGCTGAGGGGCAGACTAGTTTGCCTTAGTACAGGGTGAGTACATGGTAACAGTTTGTGCACTTACCTCAAGGCTCCTTGGAGGTTCTAAAGAGTTGTTTCAGGGGTAAAGAGGGGACAAGAAGGTGGGACTCTGGGTTTTCTCCATGATCCAGCTGGCTCCCCAAACCCAAGCAACATTACTTTTATTATTTTGCATGTTGGGATTCCATTTATTTTTTTCTACAGTTTTGTTGAACACCTGCCAGGCGCTAATAGAAGCTGAGCACTGTTCTAGGCACTGGGAACACAGCCATGAATAAATAGACCCACGTTTCTGCCTTCATGAGCTTACATTCTAATGGTGGGGAGGAAGGGAGACGGCAGTAAGTAGAATAAAGTATAAGCATAACATAAGTAAAGTAAGAACGATACAGAGTTCGTGGAAGGCTGTAATTTTAAACGGAAGGGTCTGGAAAGACCCCACTAAGGTGACATTTGAGCAAAAGCTTGAAGAAAATGAGGAAGCAAGCCATGCAGGTTTCTGGGGAGAGTTCTGGGAAAAGGGAACTGTCCCTGAAAGGCCTGAAGAGGGAGCCTGTCTGGCAAATTCTAGGAACAGAAAGGAGGCCAGTGGGCAGGCAAGGTGGATTGTAGTGAGAGGGGAGGTCACAGCAGTGACAGGAAGCATGGCATGCAGAGAATTGAGGAATTCGGGTTTACTTCTAGTGAAATGGGAACCATCAGAGGCTTTTAAGCAAAGGAGTGATCTAATCTGACTTGAGCTCTGTCAGGATCACTGTCGCTGCTGCATTAAGAATAGACGGTTGGAGAGCAAGGGGGGGAGCTGGGAGACTCGTCAGGGAGTGGAAGCCCTCACTCAGATCCCTGAATATCGTTTGAAAGGAAATCCCACAGCACATCCTGATTCATTGGATCTGGAGTCTGAAAGAGAAGCAGAAGTTTAGGATGTCTCCAAGGTTTTTGGCCTTGTGCCTAGGAGGACGGACTTATTAAGTAGGAGTGGAGAGCTTTGGTGGGGTGAGATGAGGAGCTCAGTGTTGGACGTGCTGAACTTGAGATTTCTGTTAGATATCCAAGTAGAGGTATAAGGCAGGCAGCTGGGTTAATTCAAACTGAGGTCAGACGAGGGATCTGCCACAGACATAAATTTAACAGTGTTAACTTCTTGATTTTGATAATTGTACTGTGGTTATATATGAGCATGAACTACCCCCTCCCCACATCAGGAAATGGTACTGAAACATTTAGGAAGAAAGGGGCATCATTCCTATCACTTAGTCTCAGAAAGTTCAGAGATACTTATATTGATAGATTGACAGAGAATAATAAAGAATGGGCAATAAATTTAACCTTTGAAAACTCTAGGTGACATATATGAGAATTTCTTGTACGATTTTTGCACCTCTTCTGTAAATCTGAAATTATTTCACAATACAGCATTTGTTAAAAGCAGAGGGAAATACCAACATTTCTGGATAAACAATGCTGAGAGAGCCCGTGGCCGGCATGCTGCACTGAAGGAAACACGAAGGCAATCCTGCGGGATGCAGGAGGGAGTGAGGAGCCCAGGAAAGGGCAAGCAGCAGTGTGAGTTAGTGTCCATAGTGATCACGCTGTGGTGGGCTTAACATGCGTGTGTATTGAATGTGTGACAATAGCACAAAGGCGGAGGGAGGGAGAAAGTGTTCTCAGTGCTAGAATGGGGGGCACAGTCAGGGATGGTTTGTGACGTCCAGGATACTGGTTCTCAAACATTTTAGTCTCAGGACTTCACTCTTGAAAACTGAAGATCCCCCATTAGGCGAACACCTCACTATTGATCACTGCGGACAGGATCCACTGATGGCGCTAAAACGAGAGGTGAGAGGTAGAAGAGAAATAGCAGAATGTCTCCTTCATACTCTTTCATAACTATTAGAGGAAAGTTAGTAACTTTACTGCGAGCAATCCATCAGAAACCACCTTGACTACAAGCTAACAGAGGGAAAACCTGAGCAAAAAAGTTGGCAGGAAGAGAGAAGAGAAGTCATTAAAGAGATCAAAAGGAAAACAAATTGTAACATGAAAGCTATCAACCCCCCAAACTTCAGTATTTACAATAAATGTAAATAGACTATTAAAAGCAAAGTTTGCCAAGATTAGATTAAAAAACACACAGCCTAAACCCAATTCAGTGCTGCTTACATCAAACACACCTTTAATGAAAAGACACAGGATTAAAGGTAAAGTGATGGAAAAAGATACCACGCATATATTAAGCAGGATAAACCTGGTCCTCGCCTCAGACAAGAGACGGAGAAGTAAACTTCAGAGTGGTCATCACAGGGAAGGTTTAACATTTCTCAGTAAGCAGACCTTCAATATACTTAAAGCAAAACTGGACAGAACTGAAAGGAGAACTGGACGAATCTATCATAACAGAAAGTTTTAAAATACCTTTCTTGATAATTGGTAGTACAGACCAAACAACATTCTAACAACAGAATAACAAACCCTATTTTTATATGGATATAAATGTCATATAGAGTGATCGCTTTATAAGATGGTCACTATGTTGGACACCTAAAACTAATATAATGCTGTATGTCAACTGTAGTTGAAAAATTTTCAATTTTAAAAATTATTATATATGCACATACATACATACGACACTGTACCCAGTAAAGACAGTAACAATACAAAAAGGATGCTCAGCTTCATTAGTCATCGGAGAAATGCCCATTAAAATCAGGATGAGGTGTTGCTTCATACCCATCAGAATGGCTGAAACTGAGGAACCGAGGGCTTGGGTGCTGGGTGTGGAACAGCTGGGAATCTTGTTCCCACTGGTGTGAGCTCGAGTTGGTGTAACACTTTGGAAACTGTCGACAGTGTCTGCTAAAGCTGATAACACGCATACTTCAGATGATCCAGCAGCTCCCCTCCAAATAGATCTGTAAGAATGTTGATAGCAACAGCACTATTCATAGATGGTCCCAGACTGGAAACAGATAAACTGTGGTCCATTCTTATCCCGTGTAAGAATATTGTACAGCAGTTAGAGTGGATGAGCCGTGGCTACAGCGCCAGTGTGGACGGACCTCACAAGCTTCATGCTGAGCCACAGATGCGCTGTATGAAAGGATGCTTTCTGTGTTCCTCCATTTATAGAAGGGTGGGAAGTGAGCATTCTTCTCCGTGCTGTTGGAAGGTACGTGGTGACTAGGAGGAGACGTGAGGGATGCTCCTGGAGGCTGTCACTCCACATTTTCACCTGGGTCGTACTTACATGGATGCTCTCACTGTGTGAAAATTCATTAAGCTGTGCACTTAAGATGCGTGTGCTTCTCTGTACATTAAACAAAGGTGTACTTAAACTACAATGAGACCAATTTTTTTTTTACCTTTTAGAACAACAAAGATGAAAAGCTCGATAGCATCATAGCATCATGTAGTCAAGGTTGTGGGAAAGAGACCCACACTAGTGGGAATGGAAGTGGAAACAGCCTCTGAGGAGGGCAGTGTGTCAGTACTTTAAAAATGAAAACCACCTGTGTCTGAGCCTGCTTGCAGGGGCGTACTGGCACGTGTACAGATGGCACATACAGGGTTTGTACTTTAAGATTTGTATGTAGCAGTAAATGTTCAATAGGGGACAAGTTAAATAAGTTGTAGCGCATCCATTTAATGGAATGCCGTACAGCCATTAAACAGAACTCGACAACTCTATAGATACTAATATGGAATGCTGAGATATATTAATTAAAAATAGCAAGGTGTAGAATAGTGTTCATACTATGCTACTATTTGTATAAAAATTCACATGCCCAGGTATATAATATATGGGATACATATTAGGTGAGTATATAAGAGCACTTTCATGTTCACAGACTATCTCTGAAGGCATATAAGAAACTGATGACTTTGGTTGTCTCTGGAAGATAAAACTGGTGGCCAGGTGACAGGATTGGGAAGGCATTAACATTTCACTATATACCCTTTTGTATCTTTACAATATAGCATGTACTGTGGAAATATGTCTATTAAATACTAATTTTTAAAAATAATTTCTAAGCCCTGGCTGGTGTGGCTCAGTGGATTGGGCATCATCCATGTACCAAAAGGTTGCTTGTTCTATTCCCGGGCAGGTCATGTGCCTGGGTTGTGTGCTTCATCCCTGGCAAAGGGCATGCAGATGGCAGCTGATTGATGTTTTGCTCTCACATCGGTGTTTCTCTTTCTCCCTTTCCCTTCCTCTCTCTCTAAAAATAAATCAAAATATTCAAAGGAATAATTTCTAAAAATCCCTCAGAAAGATATTATGCAGGAGACTGGTGTTTTGCCTTGCAGAAGTCCAATACAGCCACATTTTCCTTCACAGTGAAACAGACCTTTGGTTTAACACCAAATGCCAGGGTTGGCTTTGCATATGGGTGCCAAGTTGTATGGGGGAAATGCACTGGGGCAGGGTGCGCAGGCTGCAAGGGGGTGTGGGAATGAATGAGCTGATGAGCAGGCAGTACATTCAAGCTCCCCTCTGTGGCTCGCTTGAAGACACCACACTCCCTGAATGAAATGGTGGGACCCCCCCACCGTTTCCTTCTCTCTTTCCTTCTGAACATTCTAAGTTGAATTTAGATTAAGTTAAAAATGATGCAACCCTCTTGCTTCCTTTTGTTCTTTTTAAAAATGTAATTGAGATCATGCTATGAATATAACATCTGCTTTTTACGTCTTAATGTATCAAAAGCATTTTCCCATGCCATCCAGAAATTGTTCATATGAATGTGAACATTTGAATATTATTACATTATTGAAATAGTCCGCAACTTGCCTAATCATTCCTCTTTGGACACTTAGGTTATTTAAATTTTTTGCTATTGTTAAAAATATAGAGATGAGGTATCTTTGTACATTATTATTTCTTAGAAGTAAAGTTGTGAGTCAAAGGGTATGACCATTTTTAAATGCTCTTGAGATACAGTGCCAAATTGTCTTTCAGAAGTTTCTCTGTTTGCACGCACACAGCACCTTTGCCGGCTTTGAGTATTCTCATACAAAAAGTCATCTTTAATTTGAAAAAGTTCAGTCTTAGTAACTTGACCAAGATGCCTGAATGATGTGCTGGAATATTTCCCCTCCTGTTGTATGGCATCGTGGGGAAGGGCGGGGCTCTGAGGCCTGCCCGACTGGGTTCGTGCCCTGCTCCCTGTGAGGACACTGGGACCTCAGAGAGGCTGCTGCCTGCCATGTGCCTGGGCTTCCCATCTGCAAAGTGGGGAGAACAAAGCACCTGTTTCCTGGGGGCACCAGGGCCACCTCTGGCCACGTGGATGAGGCACCGCACGGCCCCACAAGGTGCCATAGATGCTGTGACGCGGGGCCCCGGGGTTGTGCACCTCAGCGGGCCTGTGCAGGGTTAGTGTTGGGATTTAAAGAATTGAAAATGTGAAAAGCTCCTAAAACATTCTTTGACACTGGGTTTAATGAATTCTTACTGTTATTTCTGGGTAGAGAGTGGAAGTTTTTATTTTCTCTATGCTTTGTTTTCCATGTTTTTTGCAGTTGTGCTACTTTTGTTATCAATAATGTCCTGTTTATGTTATAGGTCATATAGCTATATATTTTTAAGGTTATATGTATCATAGTAAAAGATAGACAAAATACCCATCCAGAATAAGAATTTGGGGGAAGGGGTCTTAGGGAAGCTGCCAGTTAACAGGTAGGGAAGGTGAGGTCTTGGCTCTCTCCCATGGCCTGGCAAAATACGCGCTCAGATATTGATGGATTTGGTTAAGTGCTGAATATGTGTCTCTCCATGAACAAGGTGGATAATAGCAACTAATACCGGATTCATTTGAGCTATACAAACAGGTGCTGACTAAATATTTTTTGTTTTGACCTATCAGAACATAGCATGTTTAAAGTGTTAATATCAGATAAATATGAGGACTTTAAACATGGTCATTTAAAACTTTACGGAGTCAGTTGAATACCAAATAATAAACCTGATCGCATATTTAAGATTCAAGATGTAAAAGAAAACCAGAGATGAGCGTGGAACATTCACAGCTTTAGCTAAGTGACCAAAGAGTGTGCTTTGGTGCCCTGAACTCTGGGCACGGGGCTTTCCTCAAGGAGCAGAATCTTCCACCTCGGTTTGTGTCCATAGTAGGTTGTTTCCTAAGTCAGACTCTTTTCAGTAACATACGAAGCAGCGTATGGCCACCCTTCCATCCCAAAGCAAATGTTTGTTTTGTTGCAGCGATGGAAACATTTCCATTGGTGAAGCAAATATTTAGAGCTGGAAGAAACATTTAGGTAGCCAGGATGTGTCAAAATAGAACAGATGCCTGCCTTTTAAAACACATTTTTTTAAAAGCCACCTTGTACTTGGCTGCTGTGGTTACAGCCACAATGGGTTGAGCAAAAAAGCAAGAACTTAGAGACTGTGTGTGCCTTCTAACCCCAGCTCCTGGGCACACCTTCTGTCTTGGTTTTTCTGTTCCAGAAAATGGCGACATAGCCATTCTAAGTGATTTTGTTTAGGATTTTTTCCCCTCCAAATATATTTTTTTGTCCTTAATAAATTTAATTTATCCTTTTGCATCAGAAGTATTTCCCATGGGACACAGTGCACAAGAATATTCAGTGAAACGTCTTTCAGTCTCGGACCCCAGCTGCCAGTCCCCTCTTCATCCGTAACCAGTGATACCCTTTCTTATCTACATTTTATGGGTGAACACACAGCTAAAAGGTGTGTGTGTGCGTGTATCATAGAGGTCCCCATGTACTGTTCACCTAGTTTCCCCATGCTTTGTATATTCTTTTTGTTTTCTTTTTTGAAGCGATTGATTCGAATACTTTGCTTATTTAACATGTGTTGACTGTGTCAGAGAGCGGAGGGGCGCAGGCTGCTTGTGCTCCCCCCCATGCCCCCAGTAAAAAGAGCACCGTGCTGGGAATCAGGTTCTGCCTCTGGGGTCCCCGTGGGCTGTGGGTAAGTCAGTGCCGGCTCTGAGATCTGTAAAACAGAAGGAAGAGAAGAGAGAATAGGAGATATACCAGATGAGCTTCGGCTCTTCCTCCAGATCTAAATTTTTTTGTTTGGTTGTCAAAGGTGATTTTTTTTAAAAACAAACTTCACTGCCTCTTCTAAAACAGGAGGAAGATTCAAGTATATTTAAAGGTGTATATTAATTTGGCTTTCTGCATATGTGCAACATACCTACCTTTGGCTTTCCTGGCCTGTGGCCTTCAGGTAGCAGTGATCCTGATTATCGTGCCCCTTGGTCTTTAAAGATGGTGCCTTCCCAGGGATTTGGTCTGTGCCCTGTGGGCAGGCCGGCTCCAGCCTGTGGCTGAGGACCTGCAGGATTCTACACTGCTGTCTGTGACAGCTGCGGCAATATCTGTCCTTTGGAATTGATGATCAAATACCAAAATCACTCCTCTTTATTTTTGTTTTTAATTTAGCAGAGAGGGATTAAAAGAAAAAACCCGTTTAGATGATAGATCTAAAAATAGACCTCATGATGCTGATTGGAAACCCTCCCAGTCTTTCATGTGAGAGATCTCAATTTGTGTTCCACAGAGGGGCAGCTCACTTCTGTCTTGTTCGCCAGTTATACTACTCCCCAGAGAAGCTCAATAAATTTTATAGGGAAATTTCCTCCTTGTGCGGAAGGAGCTCAGCTCAGTGACTGGTGTGGCTGAAATAATTTAGGGCTCCAGGGGAGTGCGTCTGCCTTGTGGGATAATGTATCAGAAGTAAATGCCCCAAAAGTTTTGATCTTGGTTGAGTTGGCCACATCACTGATACCACTGGGCCCTTCATCCTCTGACCCCAGCCTGTCTGATTTGGAATTAAACTGCTCCCCCAAACTTGCATTTAGTTCACTGCTAAAATGGTCCTCTGCCTGCTTCCCTGGCCGTCGGCGCAGAGCCTGCCTGCTGTTGTCTCCCGGCTGCACCACTAACCCAGGAAACCTCCGAACCTGGACATGCTGAGTTTCTGCATCTCGCTTCTGGCTTCTGCCTCTCTCAGAGCCAGAGGGATCATCTCCCACTGAGTTAGGAGAGCAGACCTGCCTTCCCTTTAGTCTCACAGCGGAACAAGAGCCTGCCAGGCTCCCGGTCTTCAAGCTAGCCGCGCAGTACGCTTTGCACTGGCTTTTTACTTGGTGATTTATACTAGGAGACGTGGCTGGATGATATCCAGTGTCCTTTTGTCTTTGTGTTTATTTTTCTTGCACGTTTAATGTATTTAAAGGATATATTGCCTTTATGGTTCACTGGGATAAGGAGGGGATTGGTGCAAGTTTTAATGAGAGGTCCCCGGCTCCCTGTGTTGAGATGAGAATTATATTCTTGGTTAGGTATTTTTCTTTCTTTCCTTAGGTGGCAGGAGGCAGTGTTTTGCTTCTTTTTGAAATAGCATTTTTACCGAACGATTTTTAGAAGGGTACTGAGAGGACATTCACTTTCAGGGCATCTTCAGCAACTTTTCCTCCTGCTGTTTGAACTTCCCTCACTTAGGAAGGGAGACAGCCTCACCTCTTGCTCTCAAATTGACATACCAGCATCAGGATGGTGGGAACTGGTCTCATCCTCAGATCAGTTTTTATAAAAACTCTTTCATCCAGGCTAATGATGTTTGGGACTAGTTTTCTGAAAAACTGTTTTTGCTGCTTGGGAATAGTTAATCAGCAGAAAAGAAAGCATTTGGCTTATTTGCTTAATATTTTAACCAAGTGAATTAGACAGGTTGGGGGGCTGGGGGAGGGGATTGGCACGTGGGTGGGGGAGGCCCCATAAACAAGGTGATATATAATATTTTTTTTGTTCTCCTTTTAAATAAATACCGATCAGCTTTATGTTCAGAGACAATAGGAGCCGTTGGCTTAAATTTGCAGTTTACTGTATTTATGGCTGTAATATCAAGGTGCTGCCGTCGTAATTTCATGCCCCAATGAGAAGAGCAAGGTCGAAGCAAATGCTTCCATCGGCATCTGCTAACACACTAACTCATAAACAAGGCCCGGCTGGATCAGGTGGCACGGAATAATACAGGCTAATGAAATACAGCACAGCTTTCCATTACTGTTAGTTTTTACAGTGTCGTCATTACGTGTAATTTATGTTTAAAAAATTCAATTTTATACAAGGCACTGGGAAATAGGGGTCTACAGGTCATCCAACGACTTTTAGAGGCTCTGAGAGTCCTTATTGTACTCCACTGTTCCAACAAAATGTTAATAAAATAAAATAAAGATACTTTTCCCCCTTTCCCCTCCCCTAACCTTTTCTGAGAGAGTTGATTTTTCTTTTAATTTCGGGAGTCTTTTTAGCCAGGTGCCTTCTCTGCCTCATCTCCTTCCAGAGTGTGCACGGGTAGATAACTAGTTGTTCTGAGAGAGGTGACCCCGCTCGGTCTCTGTGAATCACCTGAGTCCTGTGAGCAGAGGGACTGTGATGGGGAGGACCATGGACAGAGTGGCCAGCGCGGAACTGCCGCCCTTTGCCACTGGCCCTCTGTCCCTGTTCCCTAATAAACCTCTGGCTGGGCTGGAAGGTGCTGTCAGGTTCATTATCTTGCTTATTTCCCAGCTATCCCTGACCCTGCTGTCCTGGTTGTTGTCTGACCTGAGAGATGCAGAGAATACCGCTGTCTGCTGTCATCTGTCTTTCTGCTTCACCTGCTCAGGGCCAGGCCTGGTGGCAGTGCCGTGCGGTCACTGGGGACAGTGTTGAGGTTACTTACTCTGAAAATCTGAGAAGCCCTTGCACAGCCAGTCCCACAGAAGGAAGTCAGTGTCTCCCTCCCCTCTGAGACTTGGAAAAGGACCTGCATCCTGCAGCTCACAGAGTCCACCAGTTTGGGTCTGTTTGTATTTTAACAAAACCTTTAGAAAAAGAAAGCACATCTGTTTGTCTTCTAAGGGGTAAAGACAAGCAAGTGTGGCAGCCCTGAAGCCGTTCGCTTTCGTGGTCATAGAATGTAGCTCACTTGTCTGTTCCTTTAAAAGGCTCGCACCCTGGAGAAGTGCTGGGATGAAGTCCTTGGCCCGTGTTTGTGCCGGGGCAGTGGACGGCTCCAGGAAAGGAAGCTGGTTCTGGAAGTAAATTAAAGAGAACCAAGAGGTCAGGCCTGGGACTTCATTTCCACAGTGGGGTCTGAATTGAGTACTCTCAGCTTTGCAGATCAGGCAGCTATGGCCTTAAAGGCAAAACTCCACAGCCTCAGGGCCAGACACCTTGCTCCTCCTGCTCACCTTGCACAAGTCCCCTTGCCTCCTTCTCCTCCTCTGCTGAAGCTAGTGAGTGGATGGAATCACTGGGCAGGACTTCCTTAGTTTTGCTCCCTGTCAGTAATATATTTTAACTGTCAGTGTCACAGATGGGGGATATCTGGTGGCTCTTGGAGCCGGCAAGCGGCAGAGGTGAGGTTATTGAAGGTTCCCCTAAATGCACAGTGCTAGTGATATCAGGTCAAGCAGTTGACACTCCAACTGAAAGATTTTAGGTTTTATTAAAGTTGGTTAATTCTCCCAAAGGGAGCAGCTAAAGGAAGACTTGGAGCAGACAGGGGAGGGGAGGAGGTTTGCCTGCCACAGACTGACACCCTTTGCTCCGTCTCTGCTCAGCTCAGCCCTTGCTCCGTCCCTGGGCGGTTAGATTACTCCTTGCAGATAGCAATCAACTGGAAGGAAGTGTGTGTGTCTAATTTGCATGAGATTATTTAAAACAAAAAAAAAAGGTCTGCATTAGTCAGGGTGATGGTAAACAACGCAAAGAGATGCCTTTTATAATATAGCCTGTGCCTCAGCTTTCAGAGCCAAATATAATTCACTTACAATTGGCAGTTTCCTTTATTATTCCTTTTAACCTTTTGGATTCTGCAAGGTCTCAGTCTCAGCTCTCTGGTGTTTCTCAGTGGGGGTGGGTGGAACCTGGATGTGTCATGTGTGGTTCTGTGGCAGCACCTCATCCCTAAAGGCAGGGGCCATTCAGCACCAGAGCCCAGGACTGGTAGCTAACGGTTGTGTTCCGAGAGAGATGACCCCCACCCCTACCCCTGGTCTCCAAAAGTCCCGCATGAATCCCTGAGAGATTCACTTGCAGAGTCCTGAACCTGGTCAGCCACCCCTAAGCCAGGACACCCCAGAGGAAGAGACACTGTGGAAGGCTGGGCACCAGTCTGTGAGAGGCCTTCGGATTTATTTGGGGTTAGAATGAGATGAGGTCACTCTACTCTTGTCACTCCGGTGGTGTTCAGAAAGTTGTCCAGGTGTCATTGTGGAGAGGACCCACAGGTGCTAAGTTCCTGTGTTGTTTTGCTGTAGCCCCGAAGCAGCATCCATGGGCTCTTCCCTATGGATGGGGTGCTGCCTGGGGATGGGGGAAAAGAGGTCTAGTCCTTGTCAAACCTCTTCCCTAAGATTCAAGACTTAAGACTTAATTTTGCAGTCTGCCCTTTGGTGTTTGGTGACTGTGCTCTAGTGGGAAGTCACCAGGCCAGAGATGGAAAGCCCTGGCCTGTCCTCAGCAGTGCCATGCCCTTAACTAGTATGCTTTGAGGCATATTTTTCAGCCTGCTTGGGCCTCAGTTTTTTTAATCTGTTAAATGAAGGCAATGACTGGGATAATGGTCCAGCTCTGAAATTATATTATTCAGTGAGATCATTAAAATCCTTATTTTTTTAAAAGAAGAAAAATGATTCACTTTATGTAACTAAATCAAAATCCTGACTCTCCGGAGAACCAGGGATATCAGACTTCCAGCCAATGTAAATTTAGAGCATCAAATGATAAGGTCTCTGAAAAACAAGAGCTTGGAAGGATGTGCTGATGCCCTTTAAACCGTGGTCTCACTCATGGGCTTGGCTGCAATAATGCAAGGGACATGTTTTATTAGGAAAAAAGGCTTCGTCAAAGCTCAGGACCAGAGGGCAGGACAATGGTCAGGGAGTCCTGTCCCTTTAACCAGCTCCAGCTCTCAGGGCCGCAGCCCAGCCTGTGACTTACTGTATATTTCCCCAGCGTTAAACATTATCGTACTTGTTTATATTTGAAAGAGCCAAAAGGGAAAATGAGAATGCAACTGAATGCTCCTTTTGGGAAAATTATCCTCATTTGCAGCCAGCGGCTGACAAGGCCCACGAACCACCAGGTTTGTAGAATCCCGTGGTGTACCAGCGACTGGCAGCCCGTGCTGACGTCGCGTGTGCCGCTCTCTTCAGCGGATTGAGAGCTGGTTAAAGCAGTAGCTTTTCTACCAGAACGCTGAAAGGGGCTCCCTTTCTTGTCTAGGAGCTGTGTTCTCCGTTTTTCCCTGGCTTGTCTTTCTCTCCTGCCTCTGTGATTAGGGGGTGAGGTGATGATAAAAGCAACCCCTTTGCAGGAAGCTGGGGAATTCAGGAGGAGGGATGTCCCTGATCTTGCCCCATATACTCAGATTTAGCCTTTGTATTTTGAATGTGCTAAGTGCCAGTAAATGACCCTCTTTGCACCTTGGCAGCCTTTCCATCTGCCCATCAATCTGCTGAGAGACTTCACAGAGGTGTGGCCTGGCCTGCCTCGGCCAGTTCCACTGTGTGCGTGGGGAGGGGGGAGAGCCACAGTGTTAAATGGGGCCAGATCTCAACTGCCCAGTACAGAAGAGAAGGGTATGGCACCCTTTAGAACAGTTCAGGCTTTCTCCCAGAAAAGTTTGGGCGGCTGCAGTCACTCAACGCCAGTGCGGAGCAGGGCAGCGCCCTGCTTTAGAGTGCTAATGTGCTCCATCTAGGAGCCCCTGGGCACAGAGCTGCGGCACAGGCTTCGGAAGATGCTGATCCTCAGAACCTCCT
The DNA here is from genome assembly GCF_964146895.1 of Miniopterus schreibersii. Taxonomy (NCBI): domain Eukaryota; kingdom Metazoa; phylum Chordata; class Mammalia; order Chiroptera; family Miniopteridae; genus Miniopterus; species Miniopterus schreibersii. Next base: position 5,413,642 of record NC_138109.1, on the reverse strand, counting down.
GTACTTACTTCCTCTACCCCCAGGGGCAGCTAGACTGTGCTGTGGGCCTCTAATGGAGCGCTGCCGACCAGATGTGGAAAAGCTCCCAGCTCTAGTTTAAAAGCTCTGTGTTGTGGCCGGACTGGATGTTGGGATTCCCGGAATGGCACGGGCCGGCCGGAGAGGTCTTTCGCAGGCTAGCGGCGACCTCGTGCCTGCCTTCCTCGCTCTCAGTGGCTGGAGCACGTTTGCCCACACGCGTTGCTTCCTAGTCAGCCCCGTGGAGTTTTCCCCGCACCTGTGCGCTGCACTTTGTTCCATTCTTTGGGCTGGTTGGTGCCCTCACCCTCTTTCCACAGAGCCAGCGTCCCCAGGCTGCCTTGGAAAACCTCCCAGCTGCGTGCCCACTGGAAATGTGGTCTTCATGGGTCTTTTGCTTGCCTTTCATTCCTCTAGGGGCAAATTTCCGCATGTGCAGCCACTGCAGATGGCGCCCTGCTATTTCCTCATGTCCCGTGTGCAGTGTGGTGTAGAGTCGGGAAGATTAAAAAAAAAAAAGGGAAAGAGAAACTAGCCAACGGCGATATCGGCAGCCTGTGAGAGGCTAGAGTAATAACCATCTGAAAGTTTGGGCCTGGCCTTGTTTTGATCTGTTTTCTTGTTTTATTTTCTTCTTTACATTCTGTATCCCATTCATACTAATCACAGTCAGTCCTGATTTTTCTTTTTATTTCTGCATTTGTCATAAAATAAAGCAAATTATTCCCGTCTTCGGAAACGATCTAGACTAATTAGTCGTCTCACCCAATAATTAGTTTTTTGTTTCCCTGTCTGTTTTCATGCATTATTGTTAGTTTTTTCCCCTCTTTTTTTTAACACCATTACAGATTAAAATGAGCCACATTTGCAGTTGATGGTATCTGTTTTCGGGGGAAGAATGGAGAATTGCAGTACGGAGCGACTTCAAAAGCAGCAATAAACTCAAGGATAAATTAAGGAAATTGAATGAGCCACATTTGGAAGCAGTGTTGAGGCTAATATTCTGTCGCTTAAGGTTAAATTGCAACTGAGAGAGGTTCCAGAGAATCCGAAATCGGAGAGGCAGCTTCCCAGGATGCTAGGCGTTCTGTGGCTCTAAGGGTCTTTTCTCAATGAGGATTTCATAGCAGCCATGGACAGTGGCAAAGGTACTCACCTGCCATCCTGTGCTCTTCTCCCCTAGGGCTGACAGACGAAGAGATCGATGTCGCTTTCCAGCAGTCAGGCACGGCTGCCGAGGAGCCTTCGTCCTTGGGTTCAGCCACACAGGTGGTTCCTGTCCAGCCCCCTCACCTCATTTCTCAGCCATACAGTAAGTCACCCTCCCCAACTCCTTCTTTCACCTTGATTGGGATTCAGGACTCTGGCCAAGAGCAGTGTTCCCAGTCTCCCAGACTCAGCCAGCTGGGGAAACTGAGAGTAGTAGCTGGCGGCTCTTGTTTTTTTCCAGAAGAATGTGACACCCAAATCTTCGAGACAGACTTGGATGTATGTGACAAAGGTTTAAGAAGGAGAGATGAGGGACCAGAATAAATGAGTTAATTAATGTATTATGTCAAGTAGTGTGGTTACAAGCAAGAATCTATAAAAGTACTTATTGGTTCAGTTTCCATTTTCTTATAGCAGTGCTTTTGCATGTTACTGTTTCACTAAGAGGAATGAGCATGAGCTGCAGATTCATGAATGCATTCTCGTTTGCTCACTGAAGTAACTTGCCTCCCAATTTTTAAATTTTTTTATTTTCTGTTAATATTCACCTGAGGATATTTTTTCCATTGATTTCTAGAGAGAGTGGAAGGGAGGGAGGGAGAGAGAGAGACCAACAGACAGACACATCATCAGTTGGTTGCCCCCTGCACATGCCCTGATCAGGGCCTGGTGGAACCTGTAACCCAGGTACATGCCCTTGACCGGTAATCGAACCCACGACCCTTCAGTGTGTGGGCTGATGCTCTAACCACTAGGTACACCAACCAGGGCCCAGTTTTATTTCTTAAAGTTAATATTAGTGCATTTAGACTGCTCCCTCCTCCCTCCCTCCCTCCCTCCCTCCCTCCCTCCCTCCCTCCCTCCCTCCCTCCCTCCCTCCCTCCCTCCCTTCCATCCTCTTTTCCTTTCTTCCTTTCTCCCTCCCTCCTGCCCTCCCTTGTCCTTACACCCTCCTTGCTGTACCATGTGTATTTATGCAGTGGCAGTCTGTTAGAGAATTTCAGATTAAATGTAAAGGTCCTGTTTGAATGCAGTGTTTAATTATTACATGAGACCATGACCCACAGGAGGTTTTGTTGTTTTTAAAGAAAAGCTGTTTCAGGAACCAAGGTTCTTCAAACTAGTAATAAAAGTACACCTCTTAAATACAGCCAGAGCCCCTTCTTTCAGTCACTTGTACAAAGTCTAAAAAGGTTAAAATTGACTCCAAAGTGATGGAAAATAGCTTAGTTTTGTGTCTTTAATGTAACTCAGCCTTGGATCCGTCTGTTGTCTTTTAAAATGCCTTTTCTATAATTGTGTTTATTTTAATTATCTAAGTTTTATTTTTTCAAAACATGATTTAAAATGGTGTTAGATATCCAATTTTAAAAGATGTGATTTGAACCCCTGCCGTGTGGTCCAGAGCTCCCTTCTGGCTCACTCTGCCACCCTTCTCCCTGGCTTAGCCACACCGGGAGCAAGATCATTGTGTAGACTGCAGGGGCCAGGCAGTGGGTTAGACTCGCTGTGTGTGTCACAGATCCCATTTAGACCACCGCCTTCTCCTGCTTTCTGGATAAGCTGAATGGGTGAGACTAGGTCGCACACACTCACACCACTCTCATCCATGGTCACCTAGTCTAACAAACCATTGGCGTTGTGTGGCCTGATACCAGAGGAATAGTGCCTCATGGTGAGCCTTGTATAGGGCTCCTGAGTCAGTAGCAGCTGCTTGTCAGCCTGGGACTCTTTCCCACCTATTGTGTTTGCTTGGGTCACTAACCATACTCTTTGTGTTTCTTTTTAACTAAAGGCTAAGTCTCCACACTTTTTCTTTAGTTGTGTCCCTGGCCCAGCCATTGAATGGGATTCGTTGAGGACGGGCAGTGGCAGCTGGGGTGCAGAAGTTTCTAAGATGCACATCTGTTCTGTTCCAGCTGTTTCCTCTATGGCTTAATACCAGACAGGTCTCTCGGCTACTTGAAAACTTGCTCAGAACAGAGTGTTCTGGCTGGTCACAGAGTTGACCTAAAACATCGCGCATTTGCCTTCTGTGAGCACATACAAAGGGTTAAACTGTTAGTATTTCCTAAAGAGGCAAAAGCCTGGGCTGAGCTGGGGCAGCTCAGTCATTTAAATCATCCCCATCCAGATCTCTCTGAGAAAAAGCATTGCACGGTTAGGTATTTAGGTAGGAGTATTTTTAAGAGTCTCCTAGCCCTAAAAATAAAATACATCTTCTCAGAGACAGACTCCTTCCTGCTCTGACGCTGGTATAAAAACAATGGGAATGGCAATTTTAAATACCTGCAGTTTTGGTGTCACCGGTGAGTATCATTCTTCTTCTGCTGCTGTCCCACTCCCTTCAGCTCCAGGCTGGCTCTACCTCTTCACTTCTGTACTTTGCCAAGAGGTGTCAAAACTGCTCCAAAAAAAAAAAAAGCTTGATTTTGATTAATATAGAGAAAGAAGACTTTGCCTGACTGATAATAAAACTGATAAATGACATTTGAATTACTTGTAGCGGTAATTTATTACATAAAATATCTTTTATTTGACATGCGATTAGTTGCTGGAAGCATCACTCAACCTGACGAGTTTAAACATGCTCTGAAATGAACCCCAGTAAAACCAGGGCTGTCTGCGCCGGCGTTATGAAACACACTAATCCTGGAGAGAGGGGAATCTGACTTTAAATATTTAAATGATTAATTGGGTTTATATATTTTTTTTACCTTTCTAACCCCCTTAATTACAAGCAAACTCGGGGGAGTTTCTGAACTAGGTGTGCAATCTGCATGCTTATCGCTGAGGCATTGTCTGCGTCCTGGGAGGGATTTATGGCCTCCATTCATGTGTGTTCCTGCCGGTTTACATCTGGAGCTCAGGCAGCCCTTCCCTTCGCGTTTCTTGACTTTTTAAGGACATTCTCTCCTGAAGCCCAAGTCTTAAAAAACGGGATTCTCTGGGCTCAGCCCCAAATGCTCACGTCTTGGGGAAGGGTAGCTTTTCCGAGACCACTGCAAGGAGCCTAGTGCTCCCGGATTGTTGCCTCCGGGCTTGCCGGTCCTCCTGCTTGGTGTCAGATGTCCCACTCAGTGCCTCTTTTGTTATCTCTGCTCTTTGGTGAATGTGGTTGAACTTGAGATGACCCAGCAGAATGTTCAATTCCTCAATGGTTGTGAAGCGCCTACTGTGTGCTCAGGACAGCATGGTGCAATTGGAAACCTGATCTTTAAGAATCTTACAGGCCCTTGGGGAGAGAAGATAAACTCTTAAGAAAAGGGTAATAATGAAGACATTGTGATTTAAAGCCAGAGTTAACCCTACAGACCAGAAAAGGCGAGAACACAGAAAGGAGAGGAACTGGTGTGGGCTGGAGAAATCCGGAAGGCGCTGTGGAAGTGGTGGGAGGCTGGCACCACGGGGAAGCTTGGTGTCACGAGGCGTGAGAATAGGTCACTGTGTCAGGGCTCAGAGGAGAGTCAGGGAGGGCTCAGGAAAAGCCGGGCTGGGAATCGAGAGGAAAAGGGACATTGTGTGTTTCTCATTCTGGGTTCTTCTTGCTCGACTTTGAAGCAGGAAGCAGCGTGTGCGCGCGTGTGCATGTACGTGCGTGCGTGTACGTGTGTGTTGTGTGTGTGTGTGTGTGTGTGTGTGTGTGTGTGTGGTGCCCAGCACAGTCCTGAATGGAAGGTCCCAATACATGCTCGCTTGATTGATTTGTTCCGAGTTGATTTTTCTTCTTTCCTCCCAGAGAGGCAAGAAGCAAGGTAGCTTTGAGATATAGGCAGGGCCAGTGTAAATTTTGCAGAATAATAGTTTTTTCTTAGGCCTTTCAAAGACAGACCTACAGCTTCAGTCACTCCTTAAAATAGGATGTAAATGGGTGGGGCTGGGGAAAGGTTTTGACATTTCATTGGAAATCGTGAGACAGAAAGTATGTTCTTTCTCAGTTTGTTTCTCTTCTAGCCCATATAGCTGTATACTCTTACCCTTGATTTTCTTAATTCTCTGAGCAGGCACATAGTATTGAAGGCCTGCTACGTGCCCGGCACTGCGCTAGACCCCTGGGCTGGGCGGTGTTAATAAGGCCTAGCTAGTGGCTCTCTCTAGTTGCTCCTGTCTGGTCGAAAAGGCAGTTATGTGAACATAGCAGTGCCTGTGAGCCCGGCCCAGGTGATGACAGTGGCACAGACAGGTGAGGGACAGCTGGAGGTGTTTATTGGACCCGGGGGGATGATTAGTTCAGTGACTAGACTGGATGGACAAGCACCTCCAGTCAAAGGCATGTGGACGTGAAACCAGGTGCTGTAGAGAGCAGCTAGACCACAGGATGGGGAGTGTCAGGAGAGACCACTGAGAGGGAGGCAGCAGCCAGGCCATCACCCTGATGGAAGACAGTCAAAGCACATTGGTTTTTCACTTTGAAATGCATCACCTAATTATTTTTGAGGCAGTATTACCTATGTGACTATATTATTCTTAGGCCAATATTAAAATTATTTGTATCATCTGAGCAGATTCTGAAGGGGGGCTGGGAAGACACCCTGGGAGTGTGTTGATGAGGCAATCATGCTCCACCCGGCCAGCTCACTGCTGTTCTCCAGGGTGGGGGCAGCTGCAGCTCCTGCAGGGAGTCTCTCAGATGCCTCCACTCCATCTAGGATGGATGCTCCCCTTGGCTTGGTCAGTCCCCTGTTCCCACCAAGATACTCTGAAATGTTTATCCACTGTCTTTCCCCTTAAATTGTGAGTTCCTTGAGCTCAAAGGCTTTCTCTTTTTCTTAATCTACGGCCCGAGGCTCTGTTTTAGCAGGTGTTCTAGAAACACTTGTTGCATGGATAAATTGTGATGGAAATGTGCTTCAGAATTGAGAAGCTGTCTAGTGAAACCATCGAGGCAGCCCCGGGAGCCAGTAGGTAAGGCCTCCTGTGTGCTTGACCTCGCAGGCTGTGGAAGGTGAGGACAGGCCTTGCCACTGATTACCGTGGAGGGAAGCCCAGTGCATGGAGAAATACATTGAGGACCACTTCATGCCATCTTGTACCCTGTGACTGGTGAGAGCTTTTGGAATTTACCAACAGTGGAAACCCAGAGTGCCAGTCTTTGGTGAGGCCTTCTGGAGGAGGCAGGGCTTGAGCTATGCTCTGTGGGTCAGTAAGCCATAGCTGGACCTGAGCCTGAAAGGAGAGCATCCCAGGAGAGTGCAGTGAAGGCCAGGGCCAGGATGGTGTGTGTGAGCCACTCTGGAAGTGGCTGTAAATGAGTGGCAGGAGTGGACACTCCCACCAGGAAATGAAGTGTGGGGAGTCTCTCCCACTTTTTCTTTCTCCCTTATGTCCCTTTCTCCCAGTTTAGCACACAAATCTCTTTTTGGTATGTAAAAGTTACTGGTTTGTATTTGAAAAAAAGTATTTCTCTTAAGTTTTGAGGAAATAGTATATTTTCTTCTTTTGTCTGTGTGACTGGCCTAGAATAGCAGCTTTTCAGGGGCAACCACCCTGCCCACTGTGTTTGCTTGTGCTTTACCTGGTGTGGTGCCGTGTGGGTGCCAGATAATGCCATGTGTGGATATTGACCAGAGCAAGTGTTACAGGAAGGAACAGGGTGACAGAGCCATTCCTTAGGTTTCTCAGGCTAGGGAAGTCTTTGGTGTTGGTGGGAGCCAGGATTATGGCTGTGCTGACAATGCAGCCTGTGTTAGTTTATAAGATTCTTCAGCAAATAACAGAAAACCCAAAATAAAAGTGGCTTAAACAAAATAGAAGACTATCTGTTATGTAAACCTAGGCAGCCCAGGCTCCGATCCTCAGGGACCCAACTCCTCTCACTGTTCTGCGTCCCTGACACCTGGCTGGCATCCGACTTGTGCTCCTGGGTGACTGCTCCAGCTCCAACTGTCCCTTCTGCTGTCCAGCCTGCAAGAACGGGGGAAAGAAAGGGCAAGCTCCCTTCTAAGGACTCTTCCTGGAAATTGTCCACATCACTGCCACTTTCTCTCCATTGGCTGGAACTCAGTCACGTGGCCATACCTGTCTGCAAGGGAGCCCGAGAAATACAGTCCTTGTACTAGTGGGACATGTTCCCAGCTTCTCATAGCTCATAGAAAGTTTGAGTCAGAATAAACACTAAATTTAGCATAATGAATGCCTCTGGGTGGAGAGGACACATGGCTAGCTTCAGTGGTGTTTGGAAAGTTTTACCTGGTAAAATAGATGGGTCTAAGATTGCTAATTTTATGATCATGCTTTATCACTTATGTAAATGTTATATTCTTTTGTATGTATCAAATATTACAGGATGCATTTTTAAAAGTCGAATTAGAATTCATAGATCTTGCTTTTTTCCTTGGTCTCAGCTGCTAACTGATCAGAGAGAGAACTTAGAATCTCCCCTGCTGGGTGTTCTGTTACCGCTGCCTTCCTTTATAAAGCTCACTTCTAAAAATATTCTGAGCATACTTTTTAAAAAAAGTCAGCTTTATTGAGGAATAATGTGCATAAAATAAAATGCACCAATTTTAATTCTACGATTTGAGTATTGATAAGTGTGGATTCCCGTGTAGCCATCACTACACCGTAAAATATTTCCAGTACCCTAAAAGGCTCCCTTGTGCCCGTTCCCAGCTGATCCCAGCCCACCCCGACTCCGGGGCGGCCACTGGTCTGCTTTCTGTTGCTTCTGATTAGACTTATCTTTCCTTGAGTTTGATATAAATGGAATCATACAGTATGTACCCGTTCGTGTCTGGTTTCTGTCGCTCGGCGTAATGTTTTTGAGATTCATCCAAGCTGTGCGGATCAGAAGTTCCTTCCTTGTTATTACTGAGTGGTATTGCCTGGTGTGGGCACACCACAGTTTGTTTATCCATTCACCAGTTGATGGGCTTTGGGCTGTTTCCAGCTTTGAGCTACTGCGAATAAAGCTCTTGTGAATATTCGTGTACACATCTTTGTATGTTTTGTTTTCCTCTTCAGTAAATGCCTAGGAGTGTAATTGCAGGGTCATATGTTAAGTGTAAGTTTAACTTTGTCAGAAATTGCCAAACTGTTTTCCAAAGTGGTTGTACCATTTTGCATTCCCATCAGCAGTGTATGAGACTTCTCGTTTGTTTCATAGCCTCATGAGCAGTTGGTACTGTCAGTTTTTTTAATTTTAGCAGTTTCAGTGTGTGTGTGTCGTAGTATCTCATGGTGGTTTGAGTTTACATTTCTGTGATGACTGGTAATGTTGAGCATCTTTTTGTGCTTATTGTCATGTGCATATCTTTTATGAAGTGTCTGTTTCAGTCTTTTGCCCATTTAAAATTTTCTTCTTATTGAGTTATAAGAGTTCTTTAAGTATTCTGGATTCAGGTTCTTGTCATATATATGCTTTGTTAATATTTCCTCTTAGTCTGTGGCTTGCTCCTGCCCTCCCTTAACATTGCTTTTTGAAAAGCAAAATATTTTAAATTTGATGACATCCATTTATCTTTTATTTTTCTTTTATAATGTTCTGTGTCCTAAGAAGCCTTTGCTTACTCCAAGGTTGGAAAGATTTTTCTTCTAGAAGTTTTATAGTGTTCGCTTTTATGTTTAGATCTGTTTCCTTCTCAGTTATTTTTGTATGTGGTGTAAGGTGAAACTCAAGGTTTGTTTTTCCTCATGTGGCTATCCAATCGTGCCAGTATCGAATTACTTGTCTCTTTAGTAAAAAGTAATTGTTTATATATGCATGCGTCTGAGTCTAGACTCTTTTTAAAAAAATTATTTTTTTAAACAAAGCTATTGAAGTCTATTTTATATACCATAAAACTCACCCATTTCAAGTATACAGTTCAATGATTTTTAGTAACTTTACTAAGTGGCACAACCATAAATCAGTTTTAGAGCACTTTTATCCCCCAAATGAGATCCTTTGTGCCAGTTTTATTGTTAACCTCGCCTCCAGCCCCAGGTGTCACTATAACATTACCTTTTCTGGACATTTCAAGTAAATGAATCGTACCTGTGTGATTCCTTGTGGCCTGCCACCTTTCACAGAGTAAAATGTTTTTGAGTGTCTTCCATGTTGTGGCATGTAGCAATACTTCATTCCTTTTTACTGCTGACTGGTATCCCACTGTACGGATGTATACCACATTCCCCCTCTCAGTTCACCAGTCAATGGACATTTAAGTTGTCTCCAATTTCTTGAGTTGCTGGGTTGTATGGCAGTTTTATATTTCTGGATTCCTTTGAATTTTGTGTGTGTCTAGTCAGCTTTTTTAAAGTAAATTTACACACAATAAGATTAATTATTTTTAAGTGTACAATTTGATGAATTGTACAGGTGACTCAATTTGATGAATTGTACAGGTAACCAACACTACAATCACAATATTGAAAATTTCCATCACCCCAGAAACTTTCTTTGTGCCCTTTACATCAGTCCTCTGCCCATCTCCTGGTTCCTGTCAACCAGCAATCTCCTCCCTATCACTAAAGTTCTGCCTTTTAGAAAATTTCATGTAAATGGAATCGTATAGCATGTAGTCTTTTGTGTCTGATTTCTTAACCGTCACACATGCATACAGGACCAGGTAGTATATATTTTAGATTTTGTGAGCTGCACATATTTCTATCACCACCCCCCTCCCCATCCATTGTATGAATTTAATTTGCTTATCCATTGACCAGGTTCCATTTTGGGGCTATTATGAATAATGCTGCCATGAACACACAAGTCTTTGTATGCAGATATGCTTTCCTTTCTCTTAGGTAAATACCTAGGAGTAGAATGCTTTGGTCGTACCTTAGCTGTATGTTTAACTTTGTAAGAAATTGTCAAACTATTTTCCAAAATGGTTGTACCATTTTACTGTTCCAGCAACAATGTATGATAGTTTTAGGTGCTCTACATCCTTGAGACCAATTGGTATTCTCAGTTTCTAAGTTTAGCATACTAATTAGTGTATGTTATAGAATCTCATGGTGCTTTTGATTTGTATTTCCCTAATGATTGATGATGTCAAGCATATTTTTATGTGCTTATTGGCCATTCATATAGCATTTGTAAAGTGTCTCATCCAGTCTTTTGCCCATTTAAAAAATCACCTTGTTTTCTTAATGAATGAATTGTAACAATTTTTGTATTTTATGGTCACAGGTCCTTTATCAAATATATGTTTTGCAGATATTTTCTCCCAGCCTATGGCTTACCCTTTTATTTTCTGGATATAGTGCCTTCTGAAAAGCAAAAGTTTAAAATTTTGATGATGTCCATTCTATCAGTTTTTTTCCTTTTATGGTTTATGCTTTTTGTATCTTAAGACGTCTTTTCCTACCCCAAGGTTGCAAAAATCTTTTCCTGTTTTCTTACAGAAACTTTATAGTTTTTGTTTTTTTGTCTAGGTGTGTGATCCATTGAATTAATTTTTGTGAATGGTGTAAGGTGAGGATTGAGGTCCATTTCCCCCCCTATTAATTTCCAGTTGTCTCAGCACAATTTTTGCAAAAATTATCCTTTCCCCATAGAATTACCTTGACCTCTTTGTCAAAAATCAGTTGACCATATAAGCACAGGTCTATTTCTGGACTCTTCTGAATTCGTATAGTTTAATCAGGGCTCATATTTTTTAATCTATGAGTGAGGCTATAGATATGCCTCAGTGTCCTTCCTGCCTAAAGATGACTCTGCTGATAGCTTCGCAGCTCATGAGAAGTGGAAGATTGTCTTTCACAGGATGCTGGTGTGAAGAGGCCTTGGGTGGTCAGACATGACTGCTGCTGAACTACCGTGATGCCTCTGCCCTGCAGGCTGCCCAGGTGCTTCTGCTCCTAGCAGAGCTGTTGTTTCTGGTTGCTTCGCTGGGTCGGCATGTCTCTCTGACCACTGCCAGCTGTCCCCAGCTCAGCCTGTAGTGCCATTCAGCTGGTCCCCCATTGCTCCATGCATTTAGCCCAGCAACTCGTGCTGTAACAGGCCTTTATTTCAGGACCTCACTGTGGATGAGCCTGTCTTAGTGAATGCTCAGGGCGGCTTGTGAGCAGAGCTGATGGGGTGATTTGAGAAGCTGGATACCACGCAGTGAGGGGTCGTGGCTCCAGATTCGATGAATGTGGGGGAATCGCAGTGGGGTTGCCTGGTTTCTCCTGTTGTTATGCTGATGCAGGTTGTCTCAGCAGGATGATTCTGTGGTGGCTTTCAGCCCCGTATTGACGAACTGAACCTTTACTGGATTGTGGTGTCAGTGAGTCCCTAGCTTGGAGGTTTTGTGCTCAGCATGGCTGTGTTGTGGGCCTGCTTCCCAGCGCCATGCATGTGTTCTTATTTACAGTGCTCGTTCTTGCCTGCCGGGTGAGGATTTCTTGGGAGACATAGCTAAGGGAATTGAGTCATGGCGGTTTTGTTAGTGTTCGGTGAGGTAAGGAGCCACTGGGCAGCTTTTGTTCCCCTGATGTGGCTGCCGCACACCGTAGATCACCCAAAATTTCTGAGACTGTTGGAGCTCACGCTAGTTGATGGAATCCATGGAATGTTAGGGAACGTGTTGAGTTTCTCCCTACGACAGCTTGTCCTCTGGCCTTGTTGCAGCCTAAGGCACAGGGCAGCCCCTGAAATGCCAGTTGTACAGGATAAGGCTGCTGCCACCGATGCCAGGCTCTCCCTCCTCCAGGAGACCCCAGTGATGTGGTGTGTCGGGGAAGTGCTGTGCCCCTTGGCTAGCTAGCTAGTCCTGCCTGTTGGGAAGTGCTGTGGAGGATGGGCATGTGGGTGATAGTAAAGATGCCACTGCTTCTGGGCTCTTTAAATCTAGCAGAGCTCTGCCGCTCTCTTTAGCTGGTCTGTCTTCAGGAGAAGGAAGAATGTCTTTGGGAACCATCTGGTTGGTGTTGTGGAGCCAGGGCTTGAACGCTCTTCTTGCCCCGTTGCCTGTGGGCATCTGCTTCCAGACTGGGACTTGGAGCTTCCAAACACCTCATTCCATGTCCCTCACTTTCAAGCTGGAGCCAAAGCGCAGCCCCATTCTGCCTTTGACTGTATGATTCTGGACCAGGGAGCACGGTGACAAGAGAGGCTCTTGTAGCCTCAAGTGGCTCCCAGCGCTCTGCTCTCATTCCCCTGTGGAGGTCTGCACTGGGTGCGGACAGTGGCCCTGGGTGGGCATGGAGAAAGCTCCAGGTGGTTGTCCCTGGGGTTCAGCTAGGTCTGGATCACGCTGACTGCTTTCTCAGCAGCCCTTCTGAAAGGCACGCGGTGGGTAAGAGTTGCCTCCAACTTGGTTTTTCTCCTCTCATTTGCCATGAGTCAGAATTGTCCCACACGCTCCGGAACGAGGAGAATGGCATTTCAGTTTCTTGTCTTTATAGACTCTCTGAACTTTAGGAAAGATCATTCTGGTCCCTTTTCATTAATAATGAAAACCAAGGGCAATAAAATGTTCTTAACGGGAGCATGGCAGGAATGAGGCACAGGGTGGGGTGAAGGGTGCGGCTGGCAGAGAGCCACAGGTGTTCCTGGTGTGCAAGGAGGTTGGAGCTCTGGAAAGGTGGGAGCTGCTGCAGGAGAGGTCCCAATTTCTCGGACCCTGAACCACCGCCTCTGTTCCACCTGGGCCACTCCGGTGCCCGGGTGAGAGGCTGCACTTCTGCGGCACGGCATGTTTGCAGGAAAGGGTCTGGCACACTGGATTCCGGTCCAGGTGTTAGTTGCAACTGTTTTTTTTGTAGGGTATTTAGTGAGTATTGAAGGAACTAGTGGTGAATGTAATACTCTGGACGTGTGCCATTTTGAAGATGCTTTCTCTGGGGATTTTAGATGGTGTCTGGGTATGGGGATGAAAGCCCTCTGGAACAGAAAGGTTGCCCAGTGTCTTCACTTTTTCATCCTAAAAATGGACTTGCCCTCAGTGTTGGATTTTGCAACAAGGGAGTCCAAGCAGAGCAGATCAGGAATGAGGCAAAAGAGAGGCTTGCCTGGGACAAAAAGCCTCTGGGCTTGATTAACAAGCGGCTATTGCTTATCTGCATAGATTCCTACTGGGTGGGATGTCACTGCAGGTCAGAGCCAGAGTGCCCTTCTGGGGCCCGCTTCTTAGACGTGAGCCCTGGAGTGTCCCCACACAACCTTGGGAGGGCGTGGGGAGTCCTGGCTTGCTGTCACCCAGACCCCAGAGCCCTGAAAGGAGCAGACGGATATGTTTGTATAAATATGAAAAACACCTGCCTGCCACAGGCACCATAAGCAGAGGCAAAGAAAAATAAATTGAAGGATTGTTGCAACTCCTGTCATGGGCAAAAGGCTCATTTCCCTGCCATATAAAAAGTTTCTGTAAATTGGTAAGGAAATGGATAGAGAAATGGAGTAGAAAAGTATGGACCATATACAGTACTGACAAGGAACTACAGATGAAAAGACACGCAGTCCTCACTCCTAACAAGATAATGCAGGTGAAAGCTGCAGTGAAGTACGTTTTCCTGCTCCTGCGTTGGCTGGATCCACCCTGTCCAGTGGCCTGAGGGAGCAGGCTCGCGTGGGCGGGCTGGGGGACGAGCCAGCCCCTGGAGAGCAGCTGCAGCATCTCAGGGTTGCAGGTGCATGTTCCTCTGACCCAGCTTCCCGGGCGTTCGCAGCTACAGACATGCTTGTACATGCATGTGAGTGATGTGTGCACGTGGTCCCTGATGGCAGGCAGCATCGTGGGAAGCAGTAAAAGACTGGAATCACCTAAACGTCCACCAGAAGGGACTTGATTAAATGGAATATTGAGCAGCCATAGGGACAAAAGAAGGGTGAGAAAAAGGGAAAGAGAAGGAAAGTTATACACAGCTGCATTGCCTTAAATGTGCATAAAACTCTCTGGCCTGATAAACAAACTGTTAGCAGTGGCTGTTGGTGGAGGGAGCCTCTTTGCAGAGGGCTGACTGCTACGTTAGGTTTAGACCACACATACATTACCTGTTCAAAGACTGTAAAACCAAAAAGGGAAGTTCAGGGCTGCGGAAGAGGCCACCTGCTGTTTACATTTTGTGCAGGAGACTCTGGGGCTCAGCCACATTGGGAAGCTCATGTGGAATCCACAGGCTAGTCAGCCAGAGAGGGAAGAGGTGTGGTGGCCAAAGAGAGAGACTTATTGGCTCTTCTCATGCAGCAGCTCAGGGAGGAGGGGACATCTCCCTTACCCCTGGGGGTCTTTGCCACTTGGACCCCTAGTCAGCTGCCTCCCAGCAGCCCCTTCTCTCCCGGTGCCCACATCCTGCTACTGAGCTTTAAGAACCAACCCTCCCTGCTCTCCTGGGGTCAGGAAGCACCAGGATGTGACTATCTCAGGAGCTAGCAGGCCCTGGTGGAGGTGACGGCTGAAGCATCCAGTGTCTGTCCTAAAAAAATCCCTGCTTCACCTGCGCTAGCCGAGAGCCAGGTGCTCCTCCAAGACTCGGGGTGCTGCTCTCCCTCCTTCACCTTTTCTCTCCCAGACTTAGTTCTGGATCCCAGTGCCTCGTTGCAGCCGCATGTCTCAGGATAATGTCCCACGGCACTCTGGTCTGATTTCACAGACTGATTTGTGTCCTGCCAACGGTTCTGGGAACAGCCCCTGCCCCCAGTGGCAGATCCCTTTAGAGGAGACAGAGTGCCACACGGCATGGCCTGGGCGTAGCCACTCCAGGTGGACATTGGAAATGGAGACACAGTGCTTTCCTGGGCACCTCCCAGAATCGCTGGGGCATCAGATAAGATTATGGACGTGGAAGCATATTGTAATCAGTGGGTGGATGATCATGCAGTAGAGAACACCCATCCTCTGGTGGAACCAGAGTCCTGGGAGCTTCCGTACGGGCTGCTCTGAGAGCGCTGGCCAGGAGCCTGCCCCTCCATGGAGACTGGCTGCCATTCCTGGGCTTCACCCACGACAGCAGCACTTGGTTCTCCTAAGCCAGTTCCGTCCTGGTCCTAGTCCCTCTAGGCCCCGATCCCTCTTGCCTTTTGTGGCCCCTGGCAGTAGCCTCCTCCCCGCTTCCTTCTCACCAGAGCTTGCCCTTGGGCTGCCTTACCTTCTCCTCCTCATAGAGAGCTGGCCGTGTCACCCCTTCTTCAGGCCTTCTGCTTGTGAATGTTGGGGTCCCTCAGGCACACTCTTGGCCTGGCCCTGCCTTTCCCACCTCTCTCCCACCCAGCCTGCCTGCTTTGCTCCCCAGGCTTACTGGGCCCCTCTGTATCCTTGGGGCTTGGCCAAGGCTGCCCTCCCTGGTCGGTCAGGCCCAGATGCTCCCTTTCCACATTGGCCACCTCTGTCTTTGGAGCATGGGTCAGCCTGCCTTTGCAGTTGCTTGTGCCCTGCCTGGACTGCTTTCCCTGGGACCCCAAGGGCCTCCTGCGAGGCCCTGCCAAGGACTCCTGGCCCCTCCCCCACCATCCCCACTCTCCCAGGACCCTGCTTAGCCTCTGCATCTTTCTGGAGTTCGCTCTATCGATCTGTCACCTGTAGGTTGTCTCCTCTTCACGGGCTCACTGGGAAAGCAGGGCAAGACAGGGTGGGGCCTTATCATCACTGCCCGTCCACACTGTCAGTCGAGGGTGCTGGTCTGTGTCTCCCAGCCCTGGGCAGGACCCGTGTGCCTCTTCTCCTCACTCGCCTTGTCTCCCCACCACAGGCCCCGTGGGTTCCCGATGGAGAGACTACAGTGCCTTGGCTGTCATCATGGCGGGCATCGCATTCGGCTTTCACCACCTCTACAAGGTAGGTCTGCCCTTCCCCACGGCCCCCTTGGCACTCAGCCCCATTCTCCCCTCTCCTGAGCTTTATCTGGATGGAGGCTCTCATTCCCTAGCACCGTCGCAGGAGTGGGGCTGTGTATAGAGGCAGAATGTTCTAACCAACACTCTCTGGAGGTTCAAGTCCAGGCCTTGCCCCACCCTGGACAGGTGTGCTTGGCAGGTTTAGGCCCCACCTCATCCACTGGACTGGGCATCTCTCCTCAGAGTCTCTGCCCCATAGTGACTGTGGGCCCATCAAGCCGCAAGCCATGTCAAGTACTTAGAACAGTGACCGGCACGTGCTAAGCAGCCCCACATTTGAGAGAGTGACATGGCCGTCAAGAACTGGACAGTGGAGCTCAGCTGCTGGTGTTGCATCCTAGCTCTACCACATGATAGATGTGTGACCACAGGCTCAGTGGCTGCATCTGTTAAATGGGGACAATAGAAGCTACCTCAAGAGACGGCTGTGAAGCTCAAAGGTGCTGCTTTGAGGAGTGCTGTGGCCTGGCACATAGCAAGTGCTTTGTACACCATTTTTTCTACTTTAGTATTTAAAACCAGTTTTGAGCATCTTATCATAATCACATTATGGGGTCTACTTTTTGTCTCCTATATACTGTGTTGGAATCCATGTAAATCTAGGATTCCCCCAGACTCTACAGTCATCCCTCAGGGTCCAGAGATCATTGCTAACAGCAGAGCTGCAGGTATGAGCCAGCATTCACCGCCTTGATACCAGGTACTAGCTACTAGGCACTAACTGATTGGAAACACATGAGTCTCTTCTAGAAGATACAGAGCCAGGATGGGTCCCCAGAGACAGAAGGTAAAACATGGCCAGAGGACTTGCCCCCTCCTGGTCCGGGGGAGAAGCCGCCTTCCTTCTGAGGCCACCTGCTACCTTGTCCCAGGCTCACTGTTGTAACTTCCAGCACGTGAACCGTATTTCAAGGTTGCACTCTGGGATTCTTAATTTTTGACTTCATACAAAAGCTAATGACAGAGTTGTAGCAGAATGTACAACAGTTTTTTCTGTGTAACATCTATTCTTGGAGTTGGAAATTTCTGTGTCAGAAATCCAGAAGCAAAATGTTCTGTGTTCTGGGCCGCCCCTCCCTCACCCTGATGCCTCCTCTTCCTTACCCTGTGTGTGGAAAACCTCCTTCCGATCACTGACGGCACAGATTCAGGCTGCGCTTAGCACTGACCGTCTGGGGCTGTCCTGGGGTGGCCTGTGGTCTAACAGACAGGGAGCAGATCAGTTCTCGGCTGTAAAAAAGAAGAGAGACGTGGGAAGATCGGTCACAGTGGTGACAGGAGAATTTCTAAAACATTTGCTGATAGTTTCTTTAAATTAAAAAAAGAAAAGGAGAGGTAAACTGTCATCTTGCTTTATAAATACTTAAAGATTTAGGCTGGGGTAGTGTATGTGTCCCTCCCCTTGGCATTTCTGATCTCGGAAATGGAATTTTCAGTTTGTTATATGTATAAGAATTTTTTCCCTCTTTTTTTAAATATCTACTCTTTCCTTTAAAAAAAAATATATATATATATATATATATATATATATATATATATATCTTTATTTATTTCAGAGAGAGGAAAGGAGAGGGAGAGAGAGACAGACAGAAACATCAATGATGAGAAAGTCATTGGGGATTGAGCCTGGCAACCCAGGCATGTGCCCTGACTGGGAATCGAACCTCGATCTCATGGATCCTAGGTCGATGCTCAACCACTGAGCCACGCCTGGCTGGGCAAGAATTTCTTAACTTTTGTACTTAGGAAATTTTCTACCTGGAGTGTAAGGCTGCATTGGACAAGTTTCGGCTCAGTCGTAGGCAATGACTCACATGGTGGTCGAAAGCACTTTGCAGAATAGAAAAGTGCTTCTGCGCGTGAGCCCAGTAAACCATCCCCACTTAGGAGCCACTCTTGAAGTGTGCTCTCCCACAGCCCCTGGGAGGGCCGCTCTTCCTCCCAGTTCAGAACCTTAATGGAGATGTTGCTGTCTGTTTTCCTACCTGGGGCCCAAGTGGAGTCAGAACCGAAGTTCTCCCTGGTCATGCCAGCCAGTTCCCACACCCATCAGCCCACACGGTGCTAACCAGGGCTTGTCTCAGCCTCTGAAATGGAGGGGCACCAGGCCCTGAGCTCTTGGACCTCAGAGTGCATGTCCTTTCATCCAGCTCTCCCAGTGGCCGCCGCTGCCCACTGGCTACTCCTTCACATTGCAGAGCAGGCAGCAGTTACCAGCTGCACCCCACCTGCCTTCTTCCCGAATGTTCCACGGCCTCATCTCCCCAGTCTGGCTTCCCGCATTCAGGGACCCCAGCTTGGTTGCCCTTTATCCCCATGGTCACTTCCTTCAGATTCTGCCCCTTTCTCCGTTCTGCCCCTGGTCTCAGTTCTGGGGGAATCTGACTGCATCTGACTCAAAGGAAGTTTGTTGTGAGGATTCAAGGCTCAGTTTAGAGAAAGGTGAACCCCTTCCAATGCCTCAGCATATCCATATACTCTCCCCTCATAAAAGAACCAAAGGTCCAGAAACCTGCTGTGGATTCTCATCTAGTTTCTCAAGTGACTTATTCATTCACTTTTACTCACTTGTTTCCGAATGGATAACCCATTCACGTGGTTCAGAGAAGTACAAAGGCTGCCCCCTCCCAGCAGAATCACTTTCTTGAGTAGCCTTTCACATTTCTGTCTTACAAGTTTTAAAGTAGAGTTTGAAATATTTTTGTTACAGAAATAGTGCATATAACACCATTAAGAAAACTAAATAAAAGAACCAAAAAAGTTTTCATAGGCATAAACCAGGTTGATTTTGCTCATCTCTAGTCCCTGGCCCTTGTCCTTATGCAGACGGACTTTTTACGTGGCTGGAATCACAGTCTGGCACCGTTCATTTATGGTGTTTGCTTAGAGAGTTTCCAGCCGGGGGGTGGCAGAGAGAAAGCCGGTCTGCAGTGAGATCGCTGGACAGTAGCCCAAACCTTCACCGCCCCTGCCTCTTGCAGAAACACCTGCTGCCGCTCATCGCGGGCGGCCGGGAGGACAGGAAGCAGCTGGCGCGGATGGAGGCGAGCCTCGCCGAGCTGAGCGGCCGCGTGGCGCAGACAGGTGAGGATTGATGGCCCCGCCCCGCGCGCCCCTCCTCGGCCTCCTCCCCTCCGCGCCACTCTATGTGGTGACTTCATTTATCTGCTCTGAGAATCTGTTCACATTTGCAAATGAAGCCGCCGTCATTTCGGTTTAATTTGAAATTGCTTGTTTACTGTCGGCGCGGCCTCAATTAATTATGTTTTTACGGAAAGGCTCCCAACCTCAGAATATTAATAAGGGGAATAAAATGACAGCCTTTCTAAGGGCTGTAAAGTTCATTTTTAATTTCTGCTGCTATGAGGTTTTCAGGGGGGTTTTCAGCGATTTTCCCCCTTCCCTCTAAGAATCCGTCGCAGGGTCAAGAGAGGCTGTAATTACTGCGGCTCCCGGGACCCCGGCCACCTCCTCTGTCATCGACTCCCGGGGCTCGCGTTCATTACCCAGTGCCCCGATGATGGCCCAGATTAGCTGGGACCTGTCGCGCCAGAGGTGGCTTTTCTCCTTGATAAACTTGTTTACTAGATGGAGTCTCTGAATCTAAAAACTCAGGCAAGCGAGAGAGCTGCTGTCCCAGGCAGCCCTGAGAAATCCCCCAGTGTGGTGGCCCTGAGGCCCCAACGAGGCCACCTTGGGGTTGGATGGGGAGGGCAGGAAGGAGCAACAGGGAACGGAGATTTGCAGTTTTCAACCACTCATGGAGGTTGTGGGATCTGAGGTGCATCTCTCCCGGGACTGGAGACTGCATGAGTTCTACAAGGACACAGGGAGGCCTAGGATGCGGACATGACAGAAGTTGGAGAGCCAGGCAAATGATCAGCAGATCTAATTAGAGGGGAGAGGTTTTGGACAGATATACTGCTGACCACGGACAACGGCACAGTAGGAAGATGAAGCAGAAAGACTGGAGGGTAGGTGCAGTACAGGTAGATTGCCCAGGGTGCAGATAAATCATCTGGGCTATGGGCTTCGGTGTCTGCTGATAGATTGCATGCTGCAGCTTAAGGAGAATCTGTGTGTCATTTAACAGACACCACTGCTCTTCTCTCCCAGTGACTCAGTTACAGGTGACGTTAGCCTCTGTCCAGGAGCTGCTGATCCAGCAGCAGCAGAAAGTCCAGGAGCTCGCCCATGAACTGGCCACAGCCAAGGTACTGGTCCCTGCCCCTCTCCCCTTCCAGGTATGCCCTGCATGGCTCTTTGCTCTTGTCCCTTCACCACGTTCCTTGGAGTCCAACTTGGTGTTTTCTCATGCTTGTTATACAACAGGCCCACGCTGCCCTTGTAGAGAAGAGGCATCAGCGATGGAGGCCGTCCTTCCTGTCTCCCTGTCAACCTCCCAGCAGGAGGGAGGAGCAGCAGCTCTCTGCCCATGGCCTCTCATGGTCGCAGGTGCCCCAGCTCTGTAGGCAAAGAATGGTCTCCACCTGCACGTTAGGTTGCAGGTCACAGTTGCCAAGAGCGCCTGGGGGTAGAAAGTGGAGGGAGTGCCAAGGCACTGGGCCAAACTCTGTGGTGACACCCAGGTTCTCGAAGCCCAGGTCTCGGGGTCAGGTAACCCCCAGTGGAGTATAGTGCCAGCTGGAATTGACTGGGGCAGTTTCCATGTCTTACTTCCGAAATCTGAAGCTGTCTTAGTAATATCAGATCCTGGGATCAGACTGCCTGGCTTAAAATCTTCGTCTGCCGCATGCTACCTGTGTGACCACAGGCAAAGCACTTAGCCTGTCTGGGTCTTAGTTTCCTCATCTGTAAAATGGAGTTGTAATGGCAGTCTCCTTCATTGTCCTGACATGCTCTGAATAGGCTCCAGGATTTCAGGCTTCTGGCCTGGGTTCTGTGGGTGTGTGACAAGGTCATTCCTGAGGCATTGTCCTGGACAGACGGGTCCAGGAGATAGTGGTCCAGTGACTGTCCGCCCTGCTCCATGCCTGTCTCCTGTGTTGCTTTCTGGCTGCTTCCACCACCCAGTGCTCTAAGGACCCCATTCTGAGTGGCTCCCAGGGAAGGCCCCACCCCAGTGGATGTGAGCCTCTCTCAGATCTTTTGCATTTGTAAAAACCCAGCGAAATGGGCATCTTTTCATTTCCCATGGAATCAGGGGTGCCTCCTGTGAAGGGGATCCCCAAGAATCCCCACCTCAGATACCCCCACATAGAGGGGCTGCCTGCACTTCCTCCTCAGGTGGTGCCGTTGCTGGGTGGCCACCTCCAGCCACCATGTACGCCCGAGGGGCGGGTGGCCCATAAAGCACCCAGAAGGCCGGTTACCACCCTGCCCTACGATCCTCTATTATCTTTCGGAGTGGTGGCCTGCCAATGGCCAGAAGCCATTCCGGAAATTGGAAAACTGTTTTCAGACCTTAACCATTAAGATTAAGACCACATGTTGCATTTTAAAAGGGGAGGGGGCCCAGGATGGTGCTTGGTGGTTGAGAGGCGCCTGAGCTTCTTATGCTGTTTTTCTGATGGTCCCCCACCCGTGCCCAGCCCCCTCTCACCCATTCTCTCCTGTACTGAAGCGAGGCTTGTAGGTTTGGTACTAAACCCATATGTGTGAAGACTGGTTACCCCATAAACCAAAGACTCGGAGCTGTGTTTTCTCAGCTGTAATATAAGTTTTTATATCTGGCTTCCAAGCTCCTACTGCAGCACTGTAAAAAATTAAAAAGAAGAGCATTAAGTAATTAAAAAACCTACATAAAACTGAAGGCTGGGAGTTTTCTACAACTGTTTTTTAAAGAGACTGGCTAAAAAGCCCCAGATGTCAGATTTTATTTCTAAATCCTGGCATCTGGCACCACATGCGTTTGGAAATCTGAGTCCTTTGTAGGCCGGTGAGTGGAAATTGCTCCCCTGTTAATGGGCTGCTATAGCTTTCAAGGCTTCAGAGAAGCCAGAACAGTGGCTCCTGGGCCTGTGCTATCTGGTGGTCTGGAGTGGGGCCCCCAGGGAGTGTGTGTGAAGGCGGGGGTGGGGGTGGCGTTTGCACGCTTGCTCTCAGACTCCCCAGCTTTTCCTTCCTGAGCCCTGCGGCCTCTCAGAGGAGCTTCTCCCTGCAAAGCTATGCTGGGTGCTGCGAGCCCCGCCCCATGTCAGGGACCCAACAGAGGCTGGCAGGAATGTCCTGTTGTCCCCCCCCCCGCCCCCCGCCACAGCCTGGGCCCCCCACATCCTCCTCAGCTTACCTCTGGGGTTGTCTGGGTTGTTTGTGTCAGGGAGGCAGGGGCCTTGCATGATTAACCTGTGCACTTGCAGCCACCTCGGGGGAGCCCCCAGCCCGGATGGTGCAGGCCCACCACCTGAGGCCCCCATACCTGAGGCCTCACACCTGGAATAGGCCCATAAACACTTCATAGGCAGCTTGGCCACTGGCAGCTGCCATTTGGGGGACCACCAATTTCCTCTTCTCCATCCATCCATCCCAACCAGATTTGCCAGAGAAAGGGGGTCCCTGAAGTTTATATGGAGACAGCGTCACACTCTGAGGAAAAGGTATGCGAGGAAGGATGGTGTTTGTCAGGGATTGTGGTGGCTGTTTCCTCCACGAGTCTCCTCGGGGAAGGAATCGACATTCAGTCCTAGGACAGCTCCTTTTTCTCTGCTGAGCCTCAGTGCTTCTAAAACAGCGGCTGTGGATGAGCGGCCTGGTTTTGTAGACAGCAAGGTGCAGTTCGGGGCCTGACCTTACTGGGCCAGGGCTGCAGGTCTCTTAGCAGCTCTGGGAAGTGCACCCTGGGTGCAGCCTGTCTGCGGGGCCTGCTCGGGATGCAGCTGGGGAACCGGCTAGTTGGTGTGGGAGTGGAAATTGACTTATTTTACTAGTTTTGTTTAATGGAACACACCCAGTGGAGGCCCCGCACAGCTATCTGCAGGACCCTCCCAGCCGCAGCTGCTGCTTCAGCCCGTCCTGCCTCATCTCTGCCCACCCCCCTACCCCTGGACAGCCTCTCAAGTCCATGCAAACACTTTGGTTTGTATCTGTAAAAGATACGGACTCTTGTCACTGTGTCATTTCATTTTACATGACCAGAATGCCATTGTTCCACCCAAATACCTGTAATGATTCCCTAATACTGTCATTTAAACGGAGAGACCCAGGCAGACAGTCTCCTGAGTGGGCTGGTGCACAGGACAGAGTGGCCCTGGGTATACCCAGGGTCCTCGAGGTCCAACCCCTCCTGCCACCCCAGCTCTGAGGGCGCAAGGGAGGCAGCACTGTGATCCTGTTCCCCTGTGTTTTGACTTTCAGGCCACCACATCCACCAACTGGATCCTAGAGTCCCAGAATATCAATGAACTCAAGTCGGAAATTAACTCCCTCAAAGGGCTTCTTTTAAATCGGTAGGAGTTGAGAAGGCGGGGCTTCTGCTCGGATTGGCATGGGGCTGGGGAGTGGGAGCTCCCCGTGGTCTGCCTGCCCATGGCTGGGAGGGGGCGCATCGCTCAGGGGCCCTGGCTGGGCTGCATGGTTCAGGCATTGGGTTTGGGAATCTTTTGAGCTTCACCTTTCCATCCCCAGTGGGCCCCTCCCTCCCCTGCCCAGGGTGACAGTCTGCAGAGCCCATAAGAATTTTGAAATATATACAGTCTCTGGGCCCCGTCAACACCTGCTCAAGGAAAGCAGGACCTCGAGCAGAGGAGAGCGTCCCATCCCTCCAGGCAGGCAGGGCTACCTCCTCCTCCATCCTGGTCCCAGCTGGTCCCAGAAAAGGTCCCCACAGAGGGCCGGGATCCTTAGTTTGGACCATCCTACGGTTCAAGGCAGGGGCAGAGCATGCCTACCTCCCCACCCCTAGCCTTAGTTTCCCTCTGCAGAGACAGCACCTTCCATGAGCTCCTCAGGGGCAGTGCTTTCACCTCTGAATGGATTGCTTGGGACCATCTGGGATTTTTTTTGTTTTTGTAATCCTTACCCGAGGACATGCTTAGAGAGAGGGAGAAACATCAATCCGTTGCTTTCTACACATGCCTGACAGGGGATCGAACCCACAGCCCTGGCATGTGCCCTGACTGGGAATCGAACTGGCAACCTTTTGGTGCACAGGACAGTGCTCAACCACCTGAGCCAGTCCAGCTCGTCAGGGACTGTCTAGTTTTAAAAGTGAAAGGCCTGTGCCGTGGGACATGGGGTGGGTTGGTCACCTGACCTGCGGGGCTCCCAGGTCGGCCTTGTGCGGGCTCACATTACTTTGCAGGGCCAGCGTTTAGTGGGGGCTGTGTGAGGCGAAGGCACAAGGTGGCCCTTCACTCAGGGTCAAGGATGGGGTCCCAACCAGAGGACCCAGCTCTCCAAGCCACCTATTCCCAGGCCTTCTTTGAAGAAAAGAACTTGGCCTTGAGGGAGGTGTGGCTGAGCTGGGGGTTGTCATTAGGAGAAACCCCTTGTGTTCCCAAACCTAGGAGACAGGAGCCCTTGAGCCAGGGGACAGAGAGCAGGTGTTGGCTAATATTGGAGCCAAGAAATTTGTAAATTAAATTTTTCCTTAGCGTCCATGATGCTGGTGACGGCCGAGGCCTGTGTGCTCTCCATGGGTGGGATCTGAGGAGGAAGAGCTATCCCGGCCCCAGTGCTGGGGGGCACGGGGGCAGCCAGGAGGGGAGCAGGCCTTTGTCTACTTGGCTCGGGCAGAGATGGGCCGCCTGCCCTAGAGCTCGATTTCCAAGCTGTTGCCAAGAGGGCCTGACCTCCCAGGTCCCTCCCGGACTTGGCTTTGGTCTGGGCTGGCTGGTGGCCCGGGGCCTGGGGCGGGAAGCAGGGTTGGGGAGCTGATTTCCCTGTCAAGTGTTGAGCTCAGAGGTTTTCTAAGAAAGTGCACCAGTGCCACCCTTCTGGTTTTTATGTGTCTGACCCAGAGCAGTGGCCCCCTTTTGTAGTGCAGTAGACAAGTTAAAGTTGGAGGCCCAGGTGTTTGGGGGTCCCCATCCTCATCTGCTCCCTCTCCTGGGGCTGGAGGTGGGGACGGTGTAAGGACCAGGGGGGAGCAGGCTCCAGGGCATGGCAGACCCCCCAGGGTGGCTGTCCAGCAGCTGTAAAGAGGGTCCAGGAGGCCCCCTGCGTGGGGCAGGGCACTCTGCGGGCAGCCCTGGCCTCATCTCAGCCAGTCCAGCCTCCAGAGGCCTTGGTTCTGAGAGGAGGAGGCTGGAGGGGAGCTGAGGCTGGCTGACTGAGCTCACTTCAGTCCCCTGCTGGGTGGCGCTGTCTCAGAGCACTTGGGATCGGGAGAGGAGGGTGTGGCTCCGCTGCGGGTGGGGGCCCCAGGACTGGTCATGACCCTCTCCTCCCTCCTCCGCCAGGAGGCAGTTCCCACCCTCCCCTTCGGCCCCAAAGATCCCGTCCTGGCAGATCCCAGTCAAGTCACCGTCACCCTCCAGCCCGGCCGCCGTGAACCACCACAGCAGCAGTGACATCTCGCCTGTCAGCAACGAGTCCACGTCACCCTCACCTGTGAAGGAGGGCCACAGCCCCGAGGGCTCCACTGCCAGCTACCACCTGCTGGGTCCCCCAGAGGAGGGCGAGGGCGACGTGGATGTCAAGGGCCAGGTGAGGATGGAGGTGCAGGGCGAAGAGAAGAGCGACGACGAGGAGGACGAGGGCCACGTGGGCGGGGAGGACCGCCGGGGCGTGCAGCGGGAGGATCGCCGTGGCGGCGATGGGCAGATCAACGAGCAGGTGGACAAGCTACGGCGGCCCGAGGGTGCCAGCAACGAGAACGAGCGGGACTAGGCCCAGGTGTCCCTGGAGGTGGCTGACGCCCGGCCCTAGCCCCTCCTGGGGCTCCGGGAGGCACTTTGAGCCAGCTGGGGGCCTGGGGCCTGGGGCCTGGAGCAGTGTGAGGCCTGGGCACCCTGGCGCCTGCACGCGGGGCTGCACTCTGTCCGCCCAGCCTCCTCTCACCTGCCGCTTCCTCAGCTCAGCCCGGACAGCAGCCTTGACCTTGTTCCGTCAGTGAGGCCCCTCTGCCGGCCTCCTGGACCCGGGCTTGTCCAGGTGTGTCTGCTGAGCATCTTAGCTAACCCAGCACCGTGCATGACAAGAGGTAGCTCTTACCTGACTCCTGCCCTCAGAGTTGGAGGAGCTGCGTTGACCAGGTGCCTGCTGTCCCCCTCCTCCCCCCCTCCTCCCCTCCCCCCGTGGCTCCTCCCTTCACTTCTTGCCGGGGCCAGGGCTCTTTTCTGTCCCCAGGGCTTCTTTCTCTCTGGCGAGGGCCTCCCAGGTCCCACAGCCAAGTCCTGGGAGACTGATGCCGCCTGTCCCAGCCCCACCATGTCCTGTCTTCCCAAACCAATGAAATCACACTGCACTTCCAACTGTCCCGCTTGCCGTCGTGGCTCAGCTACCGCCCCTGTGGCGAGATGTGGCTGTGACTCCTGCATAGGAGCCAGGCATCGGGCCTCTCTGTCTGTCCTTCCCGTCAGAAACACATGTGCATTGTGCGATCAGGTATAGGTTCAGAATATAAGACACGACTGTACATAGTTGTAATAAATCTGAGTTGCCACAATTTAATTCCTGCCTGCTGCTCCCTGTCTGCTCACGGCGCTCCCAGTGCCTGGGAGGTGGGTCATGGCTGAGGCTGCACCAGGTGAGCCCTGGGAGGGCCCGGAGGGGAAGGAGGGGACGCAGGGGCCCAGCTGGGCAGGTTTCTCAGGCTGCTCACCCTGAGCCTGGAGGGTTTCAGCCTCAGCCGAGTGTCGAAGGGCGACATTCTGGTCCAGGAGGAAGGGACCTCCTGTTACTGTATATAGACCTGATGTGAGTGTGATGAGCTCTCCTTCCTTAAATGGATGAGTGTGCTCCCAGGAGAGTGTCTCACTCGCTCTGCCTCCCCCGTCTCCTCTCCCGCTCCCGCCCTGCCTCCCTTTAACCTTCACAGCATTTAGCTAAACCCAGGAAAACAGCACGAGGCTCCTTCCAAGGAGTGCTCTGCACCCTGCAGCCACAGCACTGTGCTGGGCAGGCGTGGGGACGGCATGGTCACATCAGGGTCCTTGTGCAGACACAAAGGCTTTGGAAACTGCAGAGACTGCTCTGGCTGCTGCAGAGGTGGGTTCTCTGCAGTGCTATGCACCCCTCTGCAGGGAGCCCTCCCCTGGCTTCCTGACACCGCTGCCTGCCACCGTGGGCCCTGCAGCCCTGGCGAGGGAGGACAGCCAGGGCCCAGGGCCAAGGGGTGAGTGACTTGGTGTTGGGACTGTTTTGTCTCCGAAACATTTCACCTCCTGCCTAGGCTCCTTTCTAGGGCTCCGGGCCCAACCCCCTGCCCTGGCAACAAACCCCTTCCTGACTCTGGCCCAGGGGCCACTACGGACGTGTTGGGTCATGCTACTTGGGCCTCTCTCTGACCTGAGTGTCCACCCCTGGCTTGGTTCCTCACGTCTTATCTTTGACTCTTGCAACCTCACGTGACACCCCTGCAGTATGTTTTCCCGCCACGCGTTGCTAGGGACAAGCAGAGCCCACACTGAGAGTAACCTCTGCCTCCCTGCTGTTCCCAGAGAATCCAGGTTCTTGGTCCCCTGGGCCACTAGCCTGTGGTCATGAGCACCCCCTTGTCCAGGAGCCAGGCAAGAAGACGGCTGGTCTGAAGCCCTCTCTATGGGACGGGCCTCTGATCCCGGTCCTGAGTGGCCATTATGGGGGTCTCTCCCTTTAGCTTGGTGACCATTTATCATCATCTCTAATTTTCTAGGGGTTTGTCCTGCAGTGGGACCAGACAGGATGACCAGAAGGCAGATGGCCTGGGTGGAGACACAGCCAGAGCTGTGGGGGTGCAGCGGGGAGCACCTGCAGTGGTGAGAGGTGGCCCTGGGGCCTCACTGTCTGGAGGCGGGGTGGGGGGGCGTGTTCTCCAGCAGAGGGTCCACAGGCACTCCTTGAGGAGAAACCTGGGCTCCAGGCCTTTGGCCCCGCGGGTCCTGAGCCCATGTTGGAGTTTGAGCATAGAGAGCCTGGCCTGATTTCAGGCAGAAAACCCCTCCCCAAAACGGCGTGAGTGCTGCCTAATAAAGGCAGCTGTGGACGGAGGGAAAACAGCCCTTTGAAAAAAAGCCTTTCATTAGAAAAATAATGCATTTCATCCAAATAAGGTAAAAATATTTGGAATGGGGCAGAAGTGAGCAGCAGGCAGCGCCTGTCAGGCCCTTTCTGGAAGGGAGAGATTATTATACCCAATTACAATGTATTTTTGTAGTCTTTCAGGAAAGCCCTCATCCAGTGCTGGGAGCTGGGAGGCTGCCTGCACCCTCCTGCCCCAGGTCCCGGGTTTGCAATGCCCCGGCAGGCGGGGCGCTGGGTGCATCGGGCACATCCCAGGCTGCCCCTCCGCTGCCGAGCCGTCAGCTGGCCTTCCTCCGCTGAGGGGACCTGGGCCCGGAAGGGGAGCACTTGCTTGGGGGAGGGGGTGCTGAATTTGTAAACGTATTTACAAAAAAAGGTGTTTAAAGGGAACAGAGTACAAACCCCTTCCCCCCATGCGGTTTCACAGGTGCAGGTGTGCTCATAGGTGTGCCCATGGGCTCGCTCACTGTCTGTGTCTCTCTGTGTCTCTTATTAAATAAAAATGGGAAACTCCTCTACAGTGTTGTGTGACTTGCTTGTCTCACTGAAAGTGAGTCCTGTGTCCTTGGGGACTCACGCCAGGTGGAGTGGAGGGCTCTCTAGAGGCTCTTCCTGGCCCTCGGTGCTCAGCCAGGACCCTGAAGCACTGGTCCTTGAGGCTTATTGCCCCTCTCCTCTGATGATTGCCCCAGGCTGCCCCTGCCCCTGCCCCAGCCCAGCCCCAGCCCCAGCCCCAGCCCTGCCTCTGTCCCAGTCCAGCCCCAAAGCCCAAGGAGGAAGGGCAGGCAGGAGACGTTCTATGTGGGGCCTGCCAACCTGATCCTCAGGAGTTTACTTAATCCTTGGTGTTTCTTGGTCTGTTTGTTTAAAGCTGTTTCTGCCAAGGCACCCAGAGAAGAGGTTCGGAGGCTCCAGACGGAGCAGGCGCAGGGCGCCCCTGAAACCTGCAGGTGTGACTTCAGCCTTAGGTGGAGCACTCACCTGGGGGTCGACCTGAGTCCTGGCTGACCCCTTGTACCCCTCTGTGGCCCCTGCTTTTCCTCCTACACAGGCATTTCCCACCCCTGCTGGGGCAGACGCTTCAGGGTGCCGTGCTGAGGTGTGACCACCGCCTTCTCGCACCTGCTGCCCCATCCCCACCGCACTCCAGCCCCAGCCCCCGCCCCCGCTCTGGGCTGCTGGGTGCCTCTCACCTGAATCGTGAACAGCGTATTTCCACCAAGCACTTGGAGTTGGTGCCTCTAGGAGAGATTTTACTGTTTCATACGGAGACCGCTGAGGCCTTCCCCTGCTCCCTGGCAAGTCTGGAAGGCTCTTTACTGTTCTCAATACATCTGGAAAACTCAGGTGCCCGGCTCCCCCACCCCATCCCACAGCCCTGGAGAGTTGTCCCCAGGGGCCAGCAGTGCCAGGATGCCTCGGACAGCCCAGAGCGGCCACCAAGGGGCTGGGGAGGCAGGGCAGGGCCAGGGGTCCTTTGGTGGGAAGAAGCCTCCCGAGGCGGGGGCCTCCTCCAGGGGCTGGGGTTCACGGTGCACGGCAGAAGCGGGTGAGGCGGGTGCTTCAGCTGCCACCTGCCCGTGCTGGCTGGGGGCCCCCGTCTGCCCTTCCCACGGCCTGAGGTGGTTCCTCCCTCCCAGGGGCTGCATCCCTAGCAAGATCCCCGAGACTGCTGCCCACCTGCTCCCTGGAGGCCTGACCCTGACCCTGGGGCTTGGGCCAAGGCCACCTGTGGGGCCAGGTCCCCCTCTCATGAAGGTGGACGGACAAGCTGCCTTTACCCAGGTTGACTGGGCATGCCGGCCCCACACCCAGGGAGGGGGCTGCCCTGTCGCCGCCGGTCCAGGTGGACTGGGGCAAGGCTCCTGTGGGTGACTCGGCTGTTAGTAGCACCCAAGCCCCACCAGGTCTGTGGGAGGTGGGCAGGCTGTGGAGCTCAGCCTGAGCCTGTGCAGCTGGCTCTGGCTCTTCCCAGGCGGCTACGGGAGTCTTGAACCTGCCCCAGCTGGGGTGTAGGAGCCTCACACCACTGCCGCTAATTAAATCCCAGGGTGAAAACATGTTTTACTGCACTTCCTACTGAGTCCAACAACCACAGGAAGGGTTGTGGGGCCTGCGCCCACTCCGCACCCCTAGGGTGGGGCACCGGCCCAGCTGCAGGCCCCTCCCTCCTGGGGGTAGGAGTAAGGACAGTGGGCAGGTGCTTGTCCCACGGAGGCTTTCCTGAGGGGTGCCTCGTACCCAGTGCCCCTTCCCTGGGCTGGGCACAGGGCCCTGCCTTGTCCTGCATCTCACTTGGGTGCTGGCCCTGCCCGTCCACTGTGTGGGGGTCTGCTGAGGTCCACCCTGGGCCCAGAAGACCTGGGGGCAGTTGAGGAGGGGGCAGTTTTGGGGCGTCTGCCCTGAGTGCCCATCTGCCCCAGGAGTCCCTGAGAAGCAGCCAAAGTTGGAGCCCCTGGGAGCTGTCCCCCAAAGCCCCTGTGGGCCTCACCCCTCTGCCCCCCACTGCAGCACCCGAGGGAGCCCTGTGGTCACACCACCTACCCACCCAGCTGAGGTCCGGGCTTGGCTCCTTGCCTCCCCTTGCGCCCCACGGGAGGGCTGCTCGGCCCACCAGGGCCCGTGAAGCTCCCATAATGGTTTTAATTTGTTGAACTTGTGTTTTATCCCATAAATTAGTCACTGTTTTATTTAACAGAATCGAGATATCCACAAACAATAGGCGAGTTCCAACTTGAACATTTTAATAAGACAGAAAAAAGTATATATTTTCGCGTCTGTTACAAACATATTTATGTAAATAGCCTGTGGGCTGCGTTCCAGGAGGAAAGAAGAAAGGGAAGGGCCCTGCGCTGGGCGGGGGGAGGAGGCACTTTGCGGTGGGGATGGTACTGAGCTGGGCGGGTGTGGACCCGAGGGGCGTGAGGGCGAGGCAGCCCCTGGCCGAGGTCCCAGCCAAGGGAGGAATGCGGTGGACCTCACCTTCCCAGCCCCGGTTCCCCCCTCAGGACAGTGGTGTGGCCACTGCCAGAGTGTGACATCCAGTGAGATGTCCTCAGAGAGGAAGAAGGCAGTGGGCGCACACCTCCCCTCCGCGAGGCCCTGGGATGTCTGGCCACCTGGAAGGTGAGCTCCGGGCAAGGCTGATGGGATGGTGCCGATGATGGTCACCATTCAGAAGTGTCAGGGCAAGGAGGCGGGAGGCCTGCATTCTGGGTGAGGCCCCTCGGGAGGGCTCCTGCCACCCATGCTTCTGGGGGAGCCCCCAGCCATGGTGCCACCAGGGCCTGGGGCCTGTGGCTACAGACCCAGGACTCGGCCCCCTCTGATTCTGCCCCCGCGTGCTGCAGGCAGGAGCCGAGCCAGCATCCGGATCGGATCCGGGTACGGGCCGTTCCCAGCCCGGGCAGGTCCCTGCAGGAAGGAGGAAGGAGCCGAGGGAGGAGGCAGATAGATGACCCTGCCAAGCGCCTGCCAGTGGCCCTGGCTGACAGAGGGGGCTGCCCCGGGTGGGGGGCCTGGGAGCTCTTGAAGCCTGGGGAGACTTTGCCGGAGGTCAGAGGCTTCCATGCCAGTCGCCTCTGCCCGAAGCTGGCTCCCGAGTCTCGTGGGGCCTTCTAGCAGGGCTGAGAGAGGAGGTCACCCCTGAGGCCTGCCAGGCCCAGGCCCCCCACCATCTGCCCCCAGCCACCTAGGAGAACGTGACCTGATCCCAGGGGCAAAACGGGTCTTTCCCCTTCCCTGTGGGGGTCGAAGGGTCACTGACTCCCTCCTTCCCCCCTGCCCTGGAGCACACAGCTCCCTGGGGTTGTGCTGTCCTGCCAGCTGCTTGGGGCTGATTTTAAAAATAAAAGATAACTTGATAGATTTTTTTTCCAGTTTTTATTGAGTGAAAATGTCAAACCTTGCATCAGTCATGCAAAAAAAAAAAAAAAATCAAATAAATAAAACACATATATTAAATTTCTAATAGCACTAAATTCAAGTGGAAAAATATTCAGTTCTTAATAACCAGGTGCCGAGGAGACCAGATTCAAGTAATCAGAGCACACGCTGTTCAGTTCGGTTCTCACGTTCTGCAGTTTTCGTCTCAAAACCTCTCTATATATCTCTATATATCTATATATGTATATACATATAGATATATACACACATATGTGCATACATATTATTTTATATTTATATATATACACATACATAGCTATAAAACATTAAAAAGAGCATTGGTGGATCAAGCATTGTTTTCCCCACAGAAAGAAAATAAAACGAAAATTACACATTAAAATTCAAAATGAGCTAGCGATGGCTTGTAGTCCTATGTGCAATATGAAGGTTACAGAAGGCTAGACTTCGCACTCTCAGCGTCTTCTTTTTTTCTTTTTTTTTTGATTTTGCTACATTGAAAAATGTTTTTTTTTTTCCTTTACAAAACTCCTTCCACAGACTCACCGCTTCTGTGGCCGGGCACAAAGTCTGGGCGAAAGCTCAGCAGCAGCACGTGGTGCCCGCAGAGCCCGGGAGGCTCTGGGGGGGCTGTTTTAGAAACACGTCGCCCGTGGAACCAGGTCCGCCCCGTCTGGCCGCTCCTCCCTCCCGACCCCTCCCAGCCCAGGTGGTCCTGGCTTTCTGGCTGTGGGCAGCCAGGAGGACAAGAAAAACGAAAGGAAAGAAAAAGGAAACCACTGCCCCCAGCTGGGTCGGGCTCCCCTTGGAGGCCTGCACGGAGGCGGCTCTAGGTGACAGGCCTTCCCCGGGACCGGGCCTTGCTCTCTGCCTGTGGCCAGAGTTTCAGGGTCCAACCTGAGACCAGCTGGTGGCCTGAGGTGGAGAGAAGGTGCACAGGAGGGGCCTTGGGCTGCCTGTCCTGGGCTCTTGTCACCCTCATAGCCACCGGCCAGGCGAGCGCAGGTCAGGTGGGGCCTCCCCGCTCTGGGCTCAGCAACCTGGTCATCTCCAGGGAGGGGGCGTGTGCATAAAAGGGAACCAAATCTGGGGGGGTGGCGCCAACGAAGAAGCATCCCCAACAAAATAATAAACTGGGAAAGAAAGAAAAGCCCTATAAAGCCACACGCATAACCAAGAGAGAAAAACTCAGATGTTAAATTAACTACAAACTTGTATCAACAGTAATAAGTCTCTTTTCTCTGGCCTCTAGAAAATTCAAGTTAACGTTGGAATCACGCAGCTCCCATCAGTGCTGTGCAGACGGGGCGTCCGACTGCTAAGGCCTCTCCGGCCGCCGGCCCGCGCCCTCCGGCCCGGGGCTGGCGGGGCGGGGCCGCGCCCTCACCTCCCGCCGCCTGATTTTTTTTTTTTGTTTTGTTCTCTGTAGAATAATAACCTTGACAGGAAAAATACTGTACAGCTTTCTCGCATTTGTTTCCATTTTGAATATGAAAGCCCCAAACAGTCGCAT
The DNA here is from genome assembly GCF_964146895.1 of Miniopterus schreibersii. Taxonomy (NCBI): domain Eukaryota; kingdom Metazoa; phylum Chordata; class Mammalia; order Chiroptera; family Miniopteridae; genus Miniopterus; species Miniopterus schreibersii. The sequence goes on along the minus strand of NC_138109.1, from coordinate 5,380,130 downwards.
CTTTCGCGTCCCCGCCCCGGGGGCTGAGGCCCGGCCCCGTCGGGAGGGAAGGCGGCCTCCCTGCAGCCCGTCCGCCCGCGGCCCGCGCCCTCCCGGCCCCTGGGAGCGGGTCCAGGCCCCGCGGCGGGCGCGGGGCGCGGCGGGGCGCGGAGGGGCCGGGGGCTCCCGGCTGCGCTCCCGCCGCGAGGTTTCCCCCGCGGTCCTCGCAGCGCCACGTGCTGACGCCTTCGGCCCGCCCGCCCCCAGGGCCGGGAGGGGGGCACGGGGGGCCCTGGCATGCCACCGGTGCCGGCCGCCTCTGGGGGTCAGGTTGGGGGTCCCAGTGCCCCCCAGCACCCGTCCCGTCCTGAGCAATAAGGAATCCCACCGGCGTGGGCGTGGGCGCGGGGCCCGGGGTCCGGCCGCGGGGAGGATCGCTTGGGGCAGCTGCCCGGGCTCTGCGCCCGCCTCGCCCCCGGGGACCCCTGCTCCCCTCGCCCACCCCGGACAAGAGCACCTTCTATTTCCCTGAAGATCCCCGAACTGCGGCTAGAAAGGGGCCCTCGGCAGCCTGTCCTTCCAGCCGCGGAGCTGCGCGGGCGGCGGGCGCGGGGCGGCCCCGGAGCACCAGACGGGGCCCCGCCTCTGCCCTGAGACGGACTCGGGGTCCGGAAGCACCGGCGGGGCGGCGGGGGGGAGGGGGGGCGAGCCCGCAGCGCCCCCCGACGCCGGAACCGCGACAGACACCTAGCTCTGTACAGAGGGAAGCTTGACGTATAAATACCGTTTCTTACAAAAATTAATAAGAAGAAGAAAGGGCGAGCCCCGGGCGGGCGGCCGTCCCACCGCGCTCGGCCCCGCGGCTATGGCGAGGCTGCGGCGGGGGCGGGGGCGGGGGCGGGGGCGGCGGGCGCGCCGAGGGCCGCGCGCTCCGGGCTGCGCGCCCCCGGCCCCGACTCCGGCAGCGACTCCTCCGAGTCGGTGCGCAGGTCCTCGTCGTCGTCCTCGTCGTCGTCGTCGTCCTCGTCGTCGTCCTCCTCGTCGTCGTCGTCCTCCGCCTCCTCCTCGTTCAGCTCCAGCTCCTCCTCCTCCTCCTCCTGCGACGACTCCCCGGCCGCGGGGCCGGGCGCGGGCGCGGCGGGGCCGTCGCGGGGCGCGGGGCGGTCGGGCAGGGGGTCGCCCGCGTCGCCGGGCTCCAGGCCCAGGCCGGTGGCCGCCCGCTGCAGGAAGAGCAGGGAGCCCCCGGGCTCGGTGCCCAGCGACAGCGAGCCGTCCAGGCCGCCGGCCGGGCCGGGCGCGGGGCCCTCGGCGCCCGGCTCCCCTCGCTCCTGCTTCTCGTGCTTGCGCTTGTGCGAGTCCATCTGGGACATGCCCACGACCGTGTGGCGGCAGCCGGGGTAGGTGCAGTGGAAGTGCGAGCACTTGAGCTTGTACTTGCAGTCGGGCACGGCGCAGTCCGCGCTCGAGCTGAACTGGCAGAAGCCGGCGGCGCTGATCACGTCCTGCTTGCCGTGGTGCTTGCGGTGCGCCGTGACCTTGGTGCTGTCGGTGCAGCGGAAGCGGCAGCGCAGGCAGTGGAAGTGCGTGCTGGTGCCCGAGAAGGGGCAGTCGGCGAAGTGGCAGCTGAGCGACGCCTTGAAGCGCTTGAAGTCGTCCAGCACGAGGTTGTCCACGCGGTCGTGGTGCTGCGCGTGCTTGTACATGTGCGTGCGCCCGCAGAACTTGTAGCCGCAGTTCTCGCGCGTGCAGTGGTAGTGGGTGACTTTGAGCGAGAACTGGCAGGCCGCGTCCTTGCAGTCCTCGTAGAGGTCGAAGCGCCGGAAGCCCTCCAGCATCATGCCCTCGTCCAGCATCTTGCGCGAGGAGGCCGTCTTCCGCCGCTTCCCAAACGGGGACATGTCCTCGATGATCCAGAAGCGCTTTTTGGCCCCCGAGGCTGTCGGCATGGAGATGGTGTTCCCTGGGGAGGGGGAGGGGAAGTCAGTGCCCCTGTGGGCACCATTCCCAGGATCCCACCCACGCAGGGTCCCCAAATCTGGCAGGGTGGCCGGAGGGCAGCATTCAGGGACAGCCCCTCACCTGCCCGTGGCTGGGTGAGGTCTCCCACTGCACCCCGTCCCAGAATAGCCCGGGAGCCCCAGGCTTCCCCTTGTGCCCTTGCGTCATCCATGTCTGCGGGATGACCACACAGGCCTCTGCCTCTGTGGCAGAGCGAGCAGCTCTGGGGGATGTGGTGGCCGCTTCCTGGCCAGTTTGGGTGGGAAGTGAGGACACGTCCCGGCGCTAATTGAAGCTGAAGGGGGAATCTAGGTCAGCGGAGCGTAATTACCCAAGTTGGATGGGGGCCAGGACGCCATCACACTCGACCTCTAATGAGGGACAGGTGGCTCCTCCCGCCCGCTAACCAGTGTCCTGGGGGCCCACTTGTCTTCCAGTGGGACCAGCCTACTCAAAAAAGGGATGCCAAGTGCCCTGGGGCTGTAAGTCCTTGCCCCGAGGAGCACCGTCTTCTCCTTGGTACCAGAAGGTGAAGGTCTTGTTGGGGTTCTCTGCCCACAGTAAGCCGGGAGAGGGCAGTTCTGCTGAGGGGCCTGGACTCCAGCAGGGGCTCAGATGTGGATGAGGGCTTATCTGTGCCCACTGTCCTGGCCCCACCTGCCTCCCTGAACTCAGGATGCCCCACATTGCCAGAGGTGTCCAATCAACTGTGGCTGTGCTTCTGTCACCCCCTTTCTGGGAGGCACAGCGACCCTCAGAGCTTCAGGGTGAGGGGAGACCAGCTCCAGGCTGCAGAGTCACAGGGAAGGGGCAGCAGACCTCAGTTCCTGCCCCACACCCCAGAAACAACAGAGAGCCCTCAGGCCTAGCCCCGCCCAGAGTGGGGGCTAACTTGCTCCACCTCTCTGACCTGCCTGGAAGGCAGCCCCCATGGCACCACCCTGCTGCACTGTCCACCTGGGACCCAGTCACCCACCCTTAGCAGATGAAATCAAGGACTGAATTGAGGTGGGGTCCCTGGCAGGGGGCAAGGGCCTGGGGCCTGGAGATGCAGGTGGGGTGAGGAGTGGCTGCTTTGGGTGTGAGGTCACGGGCTCCATCTGGTTATGCCAGCAACAGAGCTTTCCAGGGGCTGAGTCCACACGGGGGGGACACCCCCTGCCCTGCTTTTGGTCATACTCCTGGGCCTGGCACAGTGCCTGGCACTCAGGCAGAATGTGAGGCACGAATGAATGGAGGGAGAGGCAGAGCCAGGGGGTGACACAGCGGGACAGGGGAGAGCAGGTCCCATCTGTGAGGAGCAACAAACGGGTACGATGGGAGGCACCTCTGCCATTGAGCACTGCGCGGGCCTGGGCCACAGAGTCTCCCTCTTCCTGCTTGCTCCAGGGTTGGGGGTTCAGGCTGGTGTCGGGACCCTCCAAACCTGGTTACATCCCAGGCACCAGCAACCTTCCCAAGAATCCCTTCTGCCTGCCTTGTGCCGGGTCCCAGGTGAACTCCCAAGAGCAGAAGGGGCAGGCTCTGCCTGGCTGCAGGAAGCTGGGGGTGGGGCGGGCACAGCCATCTCAGGGCTCTGGCCACTTGCGGAGATGGGGTGAATCCCAGGGGACCCTAGCATCAGTGGTCTGGCCTGCCCGGTGCTGAGCAGAAGCTGAGGAGCAGACCTGGGGTGAGAGACCAGGCTCTCTGGTGTCCAGGGTGCTGGGCTGTGAGGGGCAGGGGTGACCCTGTCCTTGGCCCGGCAGGCCACAGAAAAAGGTCAGGTCCTGAGCCCCGGCCTTGGGGTCGGCTGGGGCGACAGCCGCTGGTGAGAAGGCGTGTGTGAGTTACCTGCAGCATCCTGAACTAGGGGGACGTCACTTTTTACTGGAGTTGGAGTGGCAGTGACGGGCGGGAAGCTGGGCGGGCTGCTGATGGGGTGGGCCAGGCCCCGGGTGGCTCCGAGAGTGGCACTGAGCAGAGAGTATGAGAGACAGGGTGGAGAGAAGAGGCATGGGAGGGAGGGGAGGGGCGCCCGCAGCAGGGCCGGGGAGAAAGGTGGGGTCAGCGGGGGCTGTGGGGCCACCCGGGCAGCCTGGTCGCTGGCGGCGGCAGGAGGAGGAGGAGGAGGAGCCGGGCAGCCTGGAGAGGGTGGAGAGAAGCAGAAAAAAACAAACAAAACAAAAACCAAAACAAAGAAGACACAAACAAAAAGAACCAAAATGAGAAACCCAATGGCAGAAGCAAGTATGATATGAAAATATGTGGACAGATGAGCAGAGAAGTGCCACAGAGAAGAGAGGGGAGGAGGGGGCAGGAGACAGATGGGGAGGCAGTGCAGGAGCGGCCACGGGCTGGGCGAGGGCTGTGCAGAGCCCGGCCTGGGTGGGACCCAGCTCCAGGGCCCCAGGGCCGTGCTGGGGACAATGGCAGAAGCGCCAGAGGAGGCGCCAGGGCTGGGCGGGGCCGAGGCAGGTGCCCACTGACTGGCTGGGGCTGTGCTGCTCTGTCCCACAGCTCAGAGGACAAGCCCGGCCCCCTCCTGGACGCCGAAGCCGAGGGCAGAGCGCTGAGGAGGTGGTCAGGATGGCGGGAGGTGGCCTCACTGACCCACGTCCCAGACAGCTGGCTTTGCTACACACTGGCCTGTCTTCCTTTGTGGCCACCTGACCATGAACTTCCTGTCCTGAATTGGGCCCAGCAGTGCTGGTCTTGAGAGGAGGGGCCTGGCCCAGGCTGGAAGCTCCTGGGTCCCCTCTGCCCCTTCTTGCCTGCCACACCCACTGTCCCTGTCCCGCTCACCTGCTGCTGTGCTCTCGTTGCCCACGGGGGTGCTGGAGCAGCTTCGGTCCATGGTGGATGACTCGGAGGACACGGCGCCCGGGCTGCAGCCGGTGTAGTCCATGTACTCGTCCGTCTCAGTGTCCATCAGGCTCGAGGGGCCCTGGAAGGAAGCGGGCACCCTGAGGAAGCCGGGCTGTGGACTCTGCTGCCCACGGGGCAGGCTGTCGGTGGCTGTCGATTCAGGTGGCCTGGAAGCAGGAGTGGGACCCCGGGTGGGGGAGGGGCGGCCTGCCTGGGGGGGGCTCTCACCTGGGAGGGGGGCACTCGATCGAAGTTCTTCCCCAGCATCCTCCGCATGTGCTTCCGGGCGTGGGAGGTCATCTGGTGCTTGAGCAGGAAGGAGAACTGGCAGCCCTCCCGGATGCAGTGGAAGTGGCTGTTCACCTGGTTGTACTTGCAGCCTGTGGACACAGCCCACCCGGCATGAGCCCCCCGGGCCGGCCAGAGCTCTGGGCGCCTACTGCGTGCCGGGCACTACTCTGGGCACGGGGAAGTGTTGCCACCAGGGTGGATGGCATCTAGGGAAAGGGCACTTTCCCTGTGGTGGCAGTCCTGTGAGGAGGGCCTGTACCCCACCTCACGCCCAGGAAGTCCTAGGCCACCTGGCTGTCAACAGCCTGGGCCTCCCCTCCAGCATAGCATAGAGGCATGTGACAGTGACAGACTGGACTCCATCCCCTGCCCCAAACACTGAGAGGTCCATGGGATCCAGGGAAAGGGGCTCTAATGACCTGTCTACTAGGTCAGCCGCCTCCCAGTAAGCCACCTGTCACATCTCTGGGGAGCCCAGTGCTGCCTGCCCCAGACCTTGTTTAGATGGCTGCAGGCCACGGGCCCTCTGCCCTGCCCCCTCCCACCTCTGCTTTGCTTTGGGCTGAGAACAAACAGAACAGGCGGGATTGAAACAGTATCAGCAAAGGGCAGGTGAAGGCCTGTCCGTTGCCATGGCACCTGAGCTGGCCAGGTGTCTTATGTCATCCCCCAGCTTTGTTTGGCCCCAGCTACCACCCCAAAACACCCAAAGTTGGGTAAATAACAGCAACTACAGAATACCCTCCTGACACCTGTAAACCGAGCCCAGGAACAGCATAGGCCACCGAATGTTGACATCTGTTGCCATGGTTACGAACCCTCTCCCAGGCCATGAATTCTTTCCGAATTAATACTTGAAGGAAAGGTTTGTTCCCTCTCTTTTCTGGCAGTTGACTTTGGGTATCTCACCCTCCCCCATGCAAGGGCCAGTCTGCAGCCGGCAGTGGGCCCACCGATGTTCCCCCAAGACCCTGCAGCCATGACCACCTGAGTCACAGCAGGGTTCCCCTACGGTACATGTGTCTCTGCCCAGGCTGCTTGGCCACCACCTGCCCTCCAGGCTTGTCCCTTCTTCGGCAGATTCTTGCCCCACATCTACAGGCCTGTGAACATGAGGTTCTGCCCTCCTGCCTGCTGCCCCCACCTCCCCACAGGTACCCCCAGGGCAAGCTCTGGGAGGCTCGGCTCCAGGGCTGGTGGGCAGCTTCCTTGCTGGGGGCCCAACTCCCGGGGGCAAAGTTAACACCGAGGCATCTGCTGCTGAGCTCGGGGCCATTTGTCTCCGCCTCTTCCCAGCCCCGTGGCCACTTCCCTCTGGGTCAGCCCAAGTCAGAGATGCTCTGGGCTTAGCCCACCATGTACCTGCTTGTCCCCAAGGTCCCCAGCATTGAGCACAGTGCTGGCCACAGTAGATGACACAAACATCTTAGCTGCCGCTGCCCCCCCCGCGCCCCCCCAGCCCCCAGATCTCCTGCAGCAGCAAGAGCTCAGCACACAGCCGTTTCTCAATGAACATCTGCTGGAACGAATGCATGAACCACCAAATAAGCCACGGCACATTTTAGACAAAACCCTTGCAGTTAAAGCCATGGGCAAATGTCCTAGGACGGGAACTTCGGGAGCTCCTGACACTCACTGGAAAGCCTCTTGAAAAAGAAAGACAAGAGTACCAAGTCTGTGCCTGGACACCTAGTGAGGCCAGGCGTTCTGCCCGGGGGGTTACAGTGCTCCAGTCACCCGCATCCCCGTCTCATGGGCTCTTGGGTTTTGATTGTTTTCCTAGTTTGACAATGTCTGACCTGATATCTGTGATGTTTTTAATAAAACATGGAGCCTGATGCGTGGAGGCAAGAGGTGGGTGCCCAGAGAGGCGGCCCAGGCCCTCCGGGACCAGAGCCACAGCCCTGCCACCTGCTGCAAGTCACCGCCCGCCCCAGCCCCCGGTACCTAGCCGGCCGCACTCCTCGCGCTTGGTGAAGTACTTGAACCCGTTGGCTGCCCGCCGCTCAGCTTTCTCGTGCTTCTTTATGTGCCACGGCAGCTTGGTGGTGATGTTGGTCACAAAGTAGCAGCCGGTCCGGAGACAGTGGTAGTGCCCACGCATCCGGAACTCGCAGTGCTGCGGGGAGAGGCAGGGGGGTCAGGACCAGGTAGGCCAACTCTGTGAGTCCCACCTGTCCCCGGGCTGTGGTGGGCCCCTTGCACATGTGCTCCTTTGTGCTCAGAATCAGAAAACGCAATCGGGTAAAGACCTTTCATGTGTTAAAAAGCAGTACATCCCTTTTGTCATTTGACTGAAACATCCTACTTGATATTGTTGCCATCCATCTCTAGACCCACACCCAGAGCAGACATCACTAATCTATCCTAGCACTCTTCTCTGTATGCCCAAACCTAGGCAGACATCGCTAATCTATCTTAGCACTTCTCCGTATCCAGATTTAGGTCCAGACTCCTCCACATGCTCACCGTGACAAGGGGCGGCCTTTATGGGGAATCTGATCTGCCCTTCCTGTCTCTTTATGTGGCCGATGTGCCTATTTTAAAATCTAGGCCTTTGGGCAAAGGGAGCCTCGCTAGTTCCAGGAGGCAGAATGATGCCAAGGGCACACTGGCTGCCCAGCATATAGTCACCACTGAGGGTTAGGACCAAACGACAGACTTCACCAACTGAGCACCAATCTGAACCCCTGTCCGGGGCCTCCAGGGCCCAGGGGCAAACAGCGTCCTTCCAGAGTCTGGAGGAGGCCAATTCAAAGAGGGCCTGAGAAACAGTCTCTGCCAGGAGCAGCTGGTCCTGAGGCCTGCACCTCCCTCCCTGCCCCCTGCCCATCCCTGCCCCCTGCCCCTCCCTTCTCCAGTGCTGACCTGGTTGGGACAGAGACACTGCAGGGAGTAGTAAGCAAACTGGTCTCGCACGTTCACCAAGTTGTTGTTGGGGTTGATGTGGTCCAGGCAGTGGGACTCGGCCTTGCCGGAGGTTTTGCAGACGTACTTGCAGTTCCCAAAGAGACAGTGGAAGTGGAACTTGTTGGCATACTTGCAGTCCGTCGCGAGACAAGGATCGCTGGAATGAAACCACAGCCCAGAAGGTCATTGGCATTCCTGGTGCCCTCCCCGCCGATGTCCTGACATTTGCTCTCGTTGGGGTTCTGCTCCCCAGTCACTGGTGGTGTAATCAAGAGGAATGGCCCCTGGGCTGCCCTGCTGCTCAACAGGATGAGTCAGCCCGCGGAGACTACAGATCCCAGCATGCATTCTTGCCTTCTTTTTGGAGCTCTGAAGGTACATAAAGGATTACAGTCTATGGGCTGCCCAGAGCGTTGCATGCTGGGACACGTAGTTTCCATGGCCGCACCTCAGGATTCTAGATAAAGTTGTCTGGAATAACTTCTTGGATATGAAAATGAGGGATGGAGCTGCCAGCCCTGGCAGGGTGCCAGCGAGGCCTGGCTGTCATGGCTCAGGCAAGGCCCTGGATGTGGCTGACTGACAGGGCGCAGATGGGCGGGGAGCCCTCCCGGGAAGCGTTGCTCCTACGGGTCTCGGCCAGTGGGAATGTGTGCCTGGGGTCCGGTCCCGCTGAGGTTACAACTGCTGGGCTCCCAGGTCAGCTGGGGGCCGTGGGCACCCATCCCCTCACAGAACCTCACAGTCAGCTGAGTAATGGGCCCGGCAGGGGCGGGAGGACTGCGGGGCCCAGCCCCCGAGGCTGGCCTGCCCTGCCAGTGGCAGCCCCTGCCCCAGAACCTGGCCTCCCGGGCTGCAGACAGGCGTGGAGGGTGCTGCGCTCGGCCTCCTGCCCTGGCTGCAACACGGCTGCCCCCAACACCGGCCCCGGGGGGACTCTGACCTAGTCCGGGAGACTCAGAGGGCTGCCCCTGTGGGGAGGCGGAGGGGGAAGGGAAGCAAGGGGGAGAGCAGTGCAGGTCCCATTCCAGGCTGCGGGCCCAGCCCCGGTGCTCAGAGAGGGAGGACAGCTGCCACTCAGGCGGTGTATGTTCACATCCAATTTATTACTTTTATTGAGAACAGGAAGCCGCACACATAATGATACAGAGTTGCCGTTCTCGCCGCAAGTGCCACCACCATCCAGTGAGGAAGGTCCCTTCCACCCCTGAGAGCTCAGGCCACTGTGCAGGTAGATGTGGGCCTGGAGCGGGGCCTAGCCCCTCACCCCCACCCGTGGCTTCGCTTGCCCAGCAGAGACTCAGCCAGGGCGGGAGCCACAGAAGAGACCAACAAGTGGCCTGGAGGGAGATGCAGCCTTCCTCGAAGGCGAGGCCCACCACTCCCGGCCCACCCAAGTCAGTCCTTGCAGGCCACCGCTGGCCCTCTGGTGCAGCGGCCACCACCACCACCGTCTCCCCCACCCTGGCCACCTGCTCTGGGACAGGCAGTGAGGTCAGAGCAGCAGCATCTTTGGCTAGAAGGACATTGCCTGGTGACGGCGTCCCAGAGAGGCCAAGGACAGCCCGGGCTAGCTGCAGGCTGGGCAGCAGCGCCTCCTTGGCGGTCCTTGCTAGCACCTACTCCCGAGACGCGGGGGACACGGGACTCCCGGCTCATCGAGGGACTCACTTCTCCTGGAACTGGAGGAATCCGGGTTTGACCTGGGGCTTGGCGTTTTCTAGAGAAGTCGTTGCCAAGGGCGAAGTGGGCAGGTGAGGCACTGACGCTGGAATCTGAGGCATCTGGGGGATGGTGGAAGCCAGCTGCTTCCAGGCGAGCAGGGTGGGGGTGGAGGGCACTGCGGCCAGGCTGGGAGTGGGTCCTTCCAGAGAGGACACGGTGGCCGTGGTGACGGGAGGCGCCGGAGGGGACGAAGGGGCCAAGGAAGGTTTGGTCTCAGCAGCCGAGGCCGAGAACGAAGCCTCTGCGTTGCCCTTCGCGGCTCCTCCCTCTGTCCGGAAGTGGAAGCTGCAAGAGGCAGAGTGGGGTGTCTCAGGTGGGCAGCAGAGAGGGCCCCGAGCAGGTCAGCCCTTCCCTGTTGGGCAGGCCTGGGCGTGGTGGGTTCTGCCTGTCTGCCTCAGAAGCCTAGGGGCCCAGTGTCCCCCAGGCCTGAATGCTGGCTCCTGGCTCAGTCCTAACTACGCCTTCCTGCAGTGACCTCCCCGATGTGTCTGTCTGTCCCTAGCTCCTCCCCACTTGGAGGGGGCTGGCGGACAGCAGGCCCTGGCTCCTGATGCCCGTCTTCCCAGAACCGAAATTTGAAGGAGGGTCTCAGTCTTCAGCCGGCTCTTCTGCAGGCTAGCGGCTGGGGCTGCCTCGCTGTGAGCCTGATCAGGGCTCAGGGAGCAGTGACGAGCTCTTCTAAATGTTTATAAGTCTTGGGTTCAATTACAACAGGCGCCGGGCTTGCCGCTTTTCAGTTCAATGGGTTTCACAAATTAATTTCATTATATTTAGGTCAAAGAGAATCTACACATGCAATGTTTGGGCTTGGAAAGGCCTTCCCCGAGGGTCCCTGCCTGGGTCAGAGCTGGGTCTCTGCAGCTGGCTCTGCAGGGAGCCACTGGGGTAGGGCTGAGGACTGCACTGGACCTGGGTGAGCTCAGAGGGCCTGGCTGGGGGCTGAGCAGGTGGAAGGATGGGGACACCTGCCTGCTTCTGGGCAGCACCCTCTGAGAAGAAGCCAGCTCGGCTTCTGGGGTCTGATGGGAAATGAACATGGGTCCTGCTCGGAAGGCAGGGAGGGGCTTGTGCAGCCTCCAGCCCCACCCAGTCCCGAGCTGAGCATGGATAAATGGGGCTGGGTTTAAGTGGGCCCCTTCTGAGGACCCCAACTCACTTGGCATGCTTGATGGCCCCGTCCAGGGTGCTGAAAAGTGCCCCGCACTCCTCCACCACGCAGTGGAAGTGGGCCTTGTGCAGGAAGTCACACTGGGCGTCGCAGAAGTCCTTGGTACCAAACCTGGCCAGAGAAGCCAGCTGGTTAGAGAAGACCCTGGGGCTCTGGTGAGGCCAGGGTGTGTGGTGCAGTTGGGCAACAGCCACCAGGACAGGTGGGCACGGCCCCTCCCTCCCCCTTGCTCTCCCAGACAGCCGCTCACCTGCGGAGGTACACCTTCCAGGGCTCTGACAGCTTCTCCTGAACCAGCGCCTTGGCGGCCTTGCCCAGGAAGGGTGAGGACTCCACGGCGGGGCTCCCCTCTGCTTCCGTCTTGATGTTCAACAGGCTGCCGAGGTTGGGGTTGCCCTGAGACATCTGTGAGGAGGACAGGGGCCATGCTTGGGGCTGGGGGACCTCAGGACGCAGACCCGGCTGCCCTGGGAGCAGCAGTAGCTCTGGGCCACTGGGGCCTCTCACACCTGACCAGACAGCAGTGCTGGCAGCAGGGAGGGGAGGAGACCTGGCCCCTTGCGGCTCTGGCTAGGGAAGAGCCCTCTGAATGGAAGCTGCCTGGCCCGCGGAGATGCCAGGGCTCCTGCACACAAACCCCGTGCTGCTAGGAACCATCAGTCAAGCTGAGGCTGAGACTCGAGACCCGGGGCACACGCTGCAGCCCAGCTTTCCCCAGACTTCACGGCTCCCTGGTTATTTTCCTGCCAGGTTTTCAAAAGAAGTGCAAGAGGAGGAGGGATGGGGGAACCCCTACGAATTCCTTGAGAACAAGAGAAGGCACACAAAGGAGGAGCAGAGAGGGAGGGAGGGGGACTCCTGGGGTCAGATGGAGACAGCTGGATGCTGCTGGGCCAGGAGGGGGAGCGGTGTGTGTGTAAAGGCTTGATGGAGGCTCCGAAAGGAAGGGGTGCGGGGGTGCAGTGGGGGGCGGTGACCTAAGACGAGAAAGAAGAGCACAGAGCGAACAGGAGGGAGGGAAGGAAGAGGCACCAGGTGCAGGGCAGAGGGCAGAGGGCAGCCGGAGGCTCCTTCCCTGCCAAGGGCCCAGCCAGGGCTTCCACCCCGTGAGGTCTGGCCCAGGCCCGGCTCCCTCCTCAACAGTCACTTGTGTACAGTAACCAAATTAATCTTGCTGTAGTCAAATTTATCATGTGAAGGGGGAAAATATATTTGAGATGATGTATAATTTACAAAGACCCTGCATTATTTAAAATAAATATTCCGGAGCGACCTCTGCGGAAGGCGTCCGAGACCATTACTCAACCCGAAAAGTGGAAATTGATGCTTTGCTCCCACTTTGGTCCCCCTCCCCCACCCTTTTTTAAACAAACAAAAAATATATATATAAAATAAATAAATAAAATTAATAACTAACAGCGAAAGAAGTTGGAGGGCTCAGGGAAAGCTTTTGGAGCCCTCCATCTGAAGGGGAAAAAAAAAGGGTGTCAGAGGCTGGAATATATTTCTTCAGCCAGTTCATTAAATTAATTTGTAAGCAGTGGCTCTGAAATTATATCCGATGAAAAATGGCCTCAAAATTTAAATGGTACAAACTCATCTTATTAGAGGCAAAACATTAAAAAACAAACACATCCCCCCACCCCCCAACACAGCTTTAATTTCTCTGGGTGGGGGAGTGGGAGGCGAGTGATGGATGGTTCTTACCTGATTCATAAGCGAAGATAAAAGAGATGAATTTGCCGGGACTGCGTGGCCATTTGATTCATTACTGGAACACACAAACCAAGGGGCTTGAGCTCAGACGTACGCGGGACCGAGCCCAGGGCCTCACCCCCCCGCCCGGCCCTGGCGCTCCAGCCAGCCTGCTACAGGTGCCCGGAGGGAGATGACCCCTGGCCAGGACTTGTCCCCTGCCCCTGTGGGGTCTGGCTCTGAGGGTGCTGTACCCCGAGCCTCCTGCAGGGGAGCAGAGCGGGAGCCTCGGCCTCGCCTCACCTGGGCTCCTTCACAGTCAGGTCTAAACTGCGGTCCTGGGAGGCCTCGTGGGAACCTGGGGCGCCAGCGTTCTCACCAGGCTCCTGCTTCACCGGGGCCGGGGGAAACCTGGCAGGGGTGGCCTGCTGCCCATTTCCTACAGGGGAGGGGAGGGAAGATGGTGTTAGAGGGGCTGAGGGCTTCATACCGGCACAAACCGGAACCCCCCAAAGGGAGGGCAGTGCGCCGGGTGGGCTGGGGCCCCCGGGGAGCCCTGGCTGCTGGTCAGCGATTCTCCCCACTGACATGATCGCCTGTGACGCCTACCCCTGTGTGGCAATTCTTCAAGTGATAATTATTGCAAAATTATGTCCAAGTTGTCCGGGCTCAGGGCCTCCTGGATGAGAAGGGTGGGAGGCTGGGGAGGGGGCCGGGACGGGTGTGGGGGCCCTTCATTTTCTCCACTGACTGTCACAGTCAATTTGTGGGGCTGCCGCTTAGGCTTTTATTAAAGACTCTGTTAACGCTGAGGGAAAGTGGCAGATCTAGACTGGGAGCTGCGCCCCTCCGCAGGTCCCCTTCCCACTGTTGCCGGGGTGACGGCCCTGCCTTCCACTGAGCATGCCTAGGAGGGGCATCTGCTGGGTCAGGGCGATGGAAGCTGACAGCCAATCAGGGCGGTTCAAACTGTGTGACCTCGCCCGTCAAGCTGTCCCGGACAGCGACGTGAGGCTGGGCCTGGCGGCCAGGCGGGAGCTGGCGGCGTGGGCGTGGGGGAAAGGCTAGGGCGGGGGGCAGAGGATTCGGGAGGCCAAGCAGAGTAGGGGCGCAAGAAGTTGCTGACAGGAACGTGTCCACCGAGCCTTTGTCCATAATCCCCCAGTGACTGAAATATTAATCTGCCCCCAGGCGCTGCAGCTGACAGAGCGCTGCTTCACAGACAGCAAGTGGCATTTTATTAAAAAATAAAGGAAATCGAGCCCTCTCCTCTTTGCTTGACCTTTCTTTGGGGGAAAGGAGATTTTTCTATTGAAAAGGAAGTACTTGACAGTCTGGCCACTGAGCCCAGAGTGGCCTTGGAGGGCCCCACCCCAGCTTGCAGGCACCTGGCCAGAGGGGCGTGGCCCTGGGCAGTGCCCAATGCCCCTCCCAGGAATGTAAGGTGAGTCACTCCAAGCTGCCAGCTGATGGGAGCATCCCACTGGGGACATGATAGTTTTCAGAACTGAGAGTCCACATTCCGGCAGCTCTCCAAAGTCACTTGCCCCAAGGTCCCCAGGGAAAGGGGGACCAGCCCTGTCAAGCACTGGCAACCCTCTGGGAGGTCTGGGCCACAGGGACCCTCAGTCATGGCTGGTCTCAAGACAGTCTCACAGGGAAGCAGGGCGCAGGGGCTCAGTAGCCAGACTGCTGAGGTCCGAGTCTCGACTTCGCCACCTTCTAGCTATGTGCCCGGGAAAAGACTAGCCCCACACTGTTCCGTGAGCTCCACAAGGCAGGACTTTTGTCTCTCTTCTTCCCTGCCATGTCCCCAGCACCTGCTTGGTGCCTGGCCCTAAGCAAGCACCAGTGGTTGTCAAATGAATAAAGAATGAATGAATGAATGAATGAATGAATGACGTAAGCCACATCCCAGACCTGAGCCGACTCTTCCCATGGATTCAACTAATGCTAATCACCCAGAGGTGGAAACAGGAGAGGAGTGAGATAAACAGAAAAGCCAAAAGATTCCAGAGGTAAAAAAGCAGAAACAATTTTAAGACTTGAGAGAAAGGAAGATCACCCCTCCTGGTGAGCCAGGGCAGGGACAGAGATGTGACTGGCTCCACGGCTCCCACATGGGAGCCAATGGTGTGGCTAAAACGAAAGAAATTCCAGTGTTTCTGGTTCCCTAGTTACACTGGCCAAACCGAAGCCCCAGCAGCCACATGGGCCCTGTGGCTGCCATGTGGACGGTGCAGACTAGAACATCTCCTTGTTGCAGCAAGTTCTACTGGACGGGATGGACTGAGGCCGAGCTAGGGAAGGGCATCCTCAGCCTCGAGGGCTGTCCAGGCATGAATCTCCCTGAGTATTTCTGAAGTGTAGCCACCTGCCACCAGGCTGGACTCATGTCCCATCCATGTCACCTGGAGGAAGCTCTAGGGGAAACTGGGAATGGAGGGCTGCTCCCATCAGGGGCCAGGCTTGTGACTTGGCAGGGCGGGAAGGCCAGGGCGGGGGCAGCTAGCAATTGCCCGGGATGCACAGGTACCCCAGGAGGCCAGGATTATTGCCCCACTTCACCGATGAGGAGACAGAAGCAAGAGCTGCCTGGGGCGGGCAGGTCAGAATGAGGAGCCCCAAATAGGAAAGAAACAGGATGGAGGCTGAGACAAGGCAAAGGGAAGGGTTCGAGGGGCAAGGGACTTGGGCGTGGGGAGTGGGAAGATGCCTCTGACATACACCCCCCCACTCTGCTCTGCAACCCAAGGCCAGGGAGCTCCTGGGGTGTGCAAGGTGCCTGCTTCCTGGGCAGGGCCCAGCCTGCTCACCTGGATCAAAGGTGGCAGAGGGCTTGAGGGCGGCCGCGGCCAGCCTGGCCATCATGGGCGAGATGAGGCCCTTGCTGGCAGAGATCCTCTCCATGATGGAGGCAGGGGGCACCGAGACAGAGGTGGCAGCTGTGGGGACCGAGTCACCAGCTCCCGAGGCGGCCAGAGCGGATGCGTCAGGCGTTGCCGAGGCTGCTGCCCCGGATGACATGGCACCCATGAGGCTGGGGGTGCCCACAGGCAGGGAGGCGCTCCCCCTGCCCGGGAGGATAGGGAAGTAGGGTGCAGCGGGGAGGCCTGCGTTGGAGATGGCCAGCGCCAGGGGGATGGAGCCGGGCAGGCCCTGGGACAGGAGCCCGGAGATCTTGCTGTTGGGGGGCTTGGTGGCACCGGGCACGGCCTCAGCGGCGGCGGCCAGGGAGGCAGAGGACTGCTGGCTGGTGGGGGAGGCGCTCAGGCTGGAGTTCTTGCTGCTCAGGGCAGAGAAGTCCACCAGGTCGTCGTTGCTGGACTCCTCCTGCTCGGTGTCCTTGGCGCCCAGCAGCGAGGGCGGCAGCCCCAGCACGCCCGAGGAGCGGATGTGCCGGCGCTCGTGCTTGCGCTTGTGCGAGGTCATCTGGCTGGTGGAGGTGAAGGTGAAGCCGCAGCCGGCGCGGATGCAGTGGAAGTGGTTGGTGGCCTTGCTGTACACGCAGCCCTCGTACTTGCACTCCTCGTACTTGTAGAACTTCTTGAAGCCGTCCTTGGCGTAGGCGTCGTCTTTGATGTGGTAGCTCTTGTGCTTCTCGATGTCACACTTGTTCTTGAAGGTGAATGTGCAGCCAGGGCGCCTGGATGGGACATTGGGAGCCTGTCGTGGGCTTCGTGGGGCCAGGGAGCGGCCCTGCCCTGCTCTCACCAGGGCCCAAGGGGTCTGGGCCTCCCATGGACACGGAGGCGGGGCCTCTGAGCAGCCCTCTCCTCCTGTTCCTGCTTCCTTGCTGATGCAGGGCCCGAGCCGGTCCTTGGGCCCGGTTCCCGCCTTCTGTCCCTTCCCCACCAGTGAGCCTCCCTGGCCCGCCTTCCAGGTACCTGCAGTGGAAGTGCGTGGTCTTCTGCCCATAGAACTGGCAGTCGGCTGTGCCACAGTCCTCCGTGGCTCGGAAGCGCTGGAAGCCGTCGTTGATGAGCTGGGTGTTCTTCTTGTGGAAGTTCTCGTGCGTCATCACATCCGACGTGCTGGTATAGACCTTGTTACAGCCCACCTGCGGGGGCCAGGGTGGCAGTCAGGGGAGCCGGGGCCAGGCACCCCCGGGCAAGGGCAGAGAGGCTGTTCTGATGGGTGCGGCTGGAGCCTGGGGGCTGGGGCCGCCGGCCTCCTTAGTCAGGGGGGCTTCTGCACCTGTGCACACCCAGCTGGGGGACCGAGCTCAACTTAGGAAGCTCAGTAGAAAACCTCTCATGACCTGTCAGGCCTCCAGGGCCTGGCCCTGCCAGTGCTGAGGGTCGGGTTGTCTTAAGGGATCCAGGACACCCCCCTGGCATAGGTGGAGCCCCTTCCTGCAGGAGGTGGGTTTGGAGTCCCAATCTGTGGCTCCACCTCTAAAGTCCCCAGAGGTGGGCAGGGCTGGACCCTGGGGCCTGGCGGTCACCTTTAGCCCAGGGACTCGCTCAGTGGATGGTTCCTGGCACAGGGCCCTTCCCACCCCACCCCAGCTGGGCCGAGGCAGGCAATGTTGCCATATTGAGTAAAAACCAGTGGAATCTGACCACTCGGGAAGGCTGGGCTGTGCCAGTGTCTGCACCATCTCAGAGCCCAGAGAGCAAGCCCCCCTCCCCTCCTGGCCCAGGTTGTTTCACGGAGGCCATAACAACCCCCTGACAAATACCGGGGGAGGCACCGGGCTGCTATTTGCAACCCAAAGTTGCTCCTCCTGGACCTGACACCTTGAAAAAGCCCAGACTCTGCGTGGCATTAAAACAAAGAATTAAACAAAAACCTCCTCAGGAACCATTTGCAATGCTGCTCTTGGTGGTAAAGCCTGAAAAATGTCGGTCTGTATAAACAGCTCGCTGAATTTCACCCGCACCAAGTATGGCCATGGGGGAGGCCCCGCCCTGGCCCACCAGCCGCTGCCCGAGCCCGAGCCCCCAGGACTCTCCACTTGCCCGCTGTTCCCCGTCCCGGGAGAGAGGGCAGTCCTGCCTCTGGGGGTGGGGGGGCGGGGGCACCTGCATGCAGTGGTAGTGGGTGCTCTTCCCGTTGAGGTGGCAGCCGTGGTAGTAGACGCTGCAGTCGTCTAGCGGGCTGAAGCGCATGAAGCCATGCTGCAGGGAGTTGTCCCGCTTCTTGTGCATGTTGTAGTGGCGGATCACGTCCTGCTTGCTCGTGAACCTCTGTCGGAAGAGGACCAGTTGGCAGGAGCCTGGCCTGGCCAAGGCCAAGAGCGCCAGGCCAGCTGCTGGCCCCAGGCCCTCAGGTGTCCCTATGAATAACCCTGCTTGGGGTTGAGGCAGCCCAGATTGCCCCAAGGTCAGCACACCGGCCCTTGGAACAATTCCAAAGGTTCCAGAACCACAGACTCTTCCTTGATCTCCCCCCAGGCTCCCGATAGCCATGCCCAGGTGCAGAGAAGATGAACTGGACCAAGCCTTTAAGGCAGGGGCTCTGATGAGACAACTCATTTCGCTCAGTGCCATCTACGGGCTATGCCAGGCTGGGCTCCCTGGAGAGACAGAGGGAGCAGCCCCTGCGCAGGCTGCTTACACTCCCGTCACTTTCACTAGCTCTGGGCTCACCAGCGGGTGGCTTTGAATGTAAGTGACAATCTGTCTGAACCTCGATGTTATCATCTATAAAATGGGGCAGTAATACCAACCTCATAAGGACAGTCAGTGGAGGACCAATTAGATAAGGTGCCCGGGCTGTCTGGCATGGTCCTCGGTGGGAGGTAGACTCAATGAATGGGAATCTGAATTACTATCACCAGGATGCAGAGAGCTCTCGATCCTACTAGATGCCTTGTAGGCAGGACTCTGGGAACACGGACAGGCTGGTGGATTTCTGGCCTTTCTGCCTCCCTGAGTTAAGTTCAGGCAGCTCAAGCAGAAGTGAGCTCCCCGTCCCACTTCTGAGAGGCTCCTCTGCTCTGTCCGCAGCAGGAGCCGGCAGGTGCCCGGGGGCATTACCTGGTAGTTGCACTCAGGGTCGAGGCAGTGGTAGTGCTCGCGGTACTGGTAGGCGCAGTGGATGTGGCCGCAGTGCTGACTGCCCGAGAACCTGCAGAGGGGAGGGGCAGGCTCAGACCTCTGGGTGCCAGTCCCAGGGAGGAATCTTTCAGTGGTCTTGGCCTGAGCAGTCGAGAAGAGCCTATACCCCAGAGAAGTGCCTAGGGCCCAGGGGTGGTGGTAGAGGGCAGAGGTGGTCTGCTGGGGTGAAGGGCTAGAGGCCTGAGGAGGCCAGGACAAGTGATGGAGCCCATCAGGAGCCCATCAGGAAGCCATTGAGCTGCAGAGCCAGCCCATTTGCCCTGGGAGTCAATCTGCCCCAGGAGTCCATCCGTCCTGGGAGTGAGTGCCAGGTAAGGCACAGAGGCCTGGCACCAGTGTGCGAGGAAGAAGCTGGGGCTGGCCAGAAGTCAGAGCAGAGAAGGGAAGAGACCTGGGATGGGATGGGATGAGATGGTGAAGGCAGGAGGCCCCCAGGTGGCCCAAGTGCCTTTTGTGCAGGTATTGCCCACCCGCCCAGCACCGGGCCAGGTGCTGGGGACCCTGGCTGAGCCAGCCCAGGGCTCTACTGCTGAGAGATGCTAGACAGCTTTCTTTGTCCTGGGCTTTCCTGACACTTGAAAGAGTGCAGAGTTATGAATTTTTAAAGCACAGCATCTGTCTGGTTTCCCGAGGCTGGGAGCTCACTCTCCAGCCAACTCTATAGCCAGAAGCCGCAGCTGCATGGCCACTGCCCACCTCCCAGAAAACCCCATGCCTTCCCCAGGCCCCGATGCTGCAGGGTGTGGTCCTTACAGCCTCGGGGACGGCCACCCAGGGGAGAGCATGCCATGACAACTGCGGAGAAGGTGGCAGGCTCAGCCCGCCTGCCCGCCAGGATGGCGTGAGACTGCGGGAGTGAGAGGAAACCCCCTTGTAAGGGGAGAGCCACTTGCAAATAAATATTTGAGCTGAAGCTGCCAAAAGGGCCATCTGCTGAAGCACTAATAATAATAATGATAATAATAATAATAAAGAGAGTGGAGCAAAGCTGAAAAGACAGAGGAGGACAGGGGAGGTGGAGACACAGAGAGGGACAGGAGAACCTGGATGATCAGCAGAAAGACAGCTGCCAGGGCACAACCCCTGCCATGTGCTGCCCCATCAGGCACTGGCAGCCGGGGCCTGATTTGGGGGAATCTGTTGAGGTGAAGGTTCTTTACCTACCAATCCTGCTGCCTTAAGGATGTAAAGGGGCAGGTCTGGAGCCAGGTGGTGAGGGCGAAAGCCTGGCCCCAAGGAGCACACCAAGGCCACATCCCCTTCTCATTCCGGCCAGTTCCACAGTGGTCCACACTCACCCAGGGACCCATGTAAGCTGTAGACGGGGCCCTGCACTCACCTGTGGCCGGACCCTGCCATTGGGCCCCTTCAGGTACCCCATCCTGCCTGGGGTACAAGCTGCTTAAGGGTGTGTGGCCCGGATCACATCAAGAGGGCAGGTTGAGGGCAGTCCCTCGGGGAGTTTGGGGGCAGGAGTGTGTGGGCATGGGGAGGCAGCAGGTACCTTGGCACTAGTGGTCATATGGACAGATGGTCCCACAGTCCCCAGGCATTCCTGGTGCCCCCCGACCTTCTCTCCATGGCAGTCTCCTCCCCAGGGGCCTACCTGGCAATATATTTCTGGTAAATGTTTACATCTTCGGTGACAGCTGGTTTATCTGTGGGCAATCCGTTCCTGGCGAGAGACACACAGGGCACAGCCGATTAGCGGACAGGGGGTGGCCTCATGCCCCAGGAGCAACTGGGGGCAGCTCCCTGCCCTGGGGCCCTGGCCTTTCTCTCCCTCGCTCAGTGGTGTTGAGGCACTTGGGGTGGGACTGAGCAGGTCTGATGGCAGAAGTCTGGCATCGGTTCAATGAGCTCCACTCCAGCAAGGAGTCTGGAGTTGGTGAGGCTGGAGGGCTCCACCTTGGGCCTGGGTCTGGCCTAGTCCAACTGGGCAGAAGCTTTGGTAGTTGGGTCCTGACCCCCCTCACACACTGGGAGCCAGGAAGCTGCTGGCTGAGGAAGGGCACCAGGTATCGCTGGGAGGACCCCAGGGGAAGGGGCAAGAACAGCACCAGAGGGTGGGCGGCTCCCCAGATCTGATCCCAGGTTTGTGGCCCCATCTTTGGGGCCAATCATTTTACCATTGCCCGGGGCAACGATTTTCAACTTTTTCCATCTCACCGCACACATAAACTAATCACTAAAATTCTGCGGCACACCAAAAAATATATTTTTTTGCTGATCTGACCAAAAAAAAAAGGTATAAGTTTAATTCATTTCACACCAGACGGCTACTGCTGTGTTGGTTATTGTCATTTTTTTATTTGACAATCTAAGGGAAAAGAGACCAGGTATTGCATGTTTTAAAAATTCTGGTGGCTCACTGGTTGAAAATCACTGGCCTAGGGTTTAGCGCTGAGTGTGCCCACTCTCACCCCAGCCTCCTACCTTCTCTCGCTGCCTTCCCCACGGTCCAGGCTCTGAACCCAGGAGCCATGGCCACCAGCTTGGACTTCAGAACCCGCAAGCCAGAGTACGGCTATCCCAGCCAACCACATGTGGGGCCTGCATGTACCTGGCCCTGGAGGTGGCAGGCAGGGAAAGCCCACCACGGGCAAATGGGGTCACAGTAGTCTGTGGTACGTGTGTTAGCACTTGAGCACACGCACAGAAGTACCCAGTGTGTGAGAGTATGTGTGTATAGCAAGATGTGTATGGGTCCCTGAACTGAGCATGAGCACTCATGCAGGCAGAGGGACAAGTGTACATGTGCGTGTGAGCACACATGTGAGCGGAAGCCCGTGCATGAGAATAGGAGTGTGTGTGGGTGCACAGATATGCAGGAGGTGTGAGTGTGTGTCCACAAACGCGAGCTTCAAAGGCAGGGCCTGGGCCTGGGCTGGGAGCTGGCAGCGGGGCTGGGGCGCGCCTTACTTGACGGTAGAGACGGTCCCCGTGGTGATGGAGTCTGTTTTCGAGAAGGTCGACTTCAGGTACTCGGGAGCGTTGAAGGGCAGGGAGGCGGGCGGCTCGGGCCCTGGCCCGGCAGCGCTGGGAGCACTGGGCACGCTGGCGAGGGGAGCAGGAGCCAGGCTGGGGGCGGGAGGGACCTTGGCAGGGCCCGGCTTCTGGATGGCCCGGACGTCGTACTTGGAGGGGCGCCCCACCTTGCCCGTCTTGAAGGCGATGGCCCCGCCCATGTCGGGGCTGCCCTCCCCGGGTTTGAAGAGGTGCAGGTACTTGACGTTCTCCAGGTCGTACTTGGACGGCTTCTTGTAGGTGCTCCCGTTCTGGGGCCGGAGGTTCTCGCCCGTCTTCAGTTTCTGGATGAAGAAGTCATACTTGGAGGCACGGGCCACCAGGCCCTGCATGGGGACGCTGCTGTGTGAGGGCAGCGGCAGGATGGTGGCCTTGGTCTCCAGGTGGGCCGTGTTGCTGGGCAGCCGCAGGCCGGGCAGGGCGCCCACGGCCTCCTTGCCCGCGCGCTCCTCGGCCTTGGTGCCGTGGGCCGGCCAGGAGAGCTGCTCGCCAGCCTTGAGCTTCCGGATGTACTCCTCGTACTTGGAGAAGCGCGCCCGCTTGCTGAGGGCGTCCTCCGCGGTGGGCAGCATGGAGGAGGCGGCCACCTCAGGGGCAGGGCCTGCATTTAGCTTCTCGAAGCTGATTTTCCTGGCCAGCTCGTCTCTCGTGTTCTGGTCGTCGTAGCCAAACATGCCAAGGAACTCGGTCATGGTGGAAGCCGCGTAGTCCCGCAGCGAGGAGGCCTCTCCTGCGGCAGAGGGGATGGGCGGTCACCTCTGGGAGGGAGCAGGGGAGCCAAGGGACAGGAGCCCCCCCCAAGCATGTGAGCCCCCACCCACAGAGGGTGGGGGCCAGTGTGGGGTGGGGGCGGAGCAGGACATGATCTATGGACATTTGGCTCACTTGTTAGGTTTTACGACTCTTAAATTAATTTGTTTAAAAAAAAAAGTAATTAATACTGGGGTAAAATAAAACGAGTTCATCAATGCCAGGAAAATCAATTTCCTAAATGTTCTGGCCGATGGCTTTTCAGTACATTAAACAAAGTTTCATAAATGTCTCCGCTCTCGCCTTGGCCTAATATGAAAGAGAAGTCATTTTACTGGAAGTAAGGCCAGATCTCAACCTGCCTCCAGGGGTGGGGGTGAAAACAAGGGCTGGGGACAGGTGGGGACGTGGGCCTGTGGCTGGGCAGTCAGGCGAGAGCCCAGGGGTTGAGGGAGCCACTGTGGGTGGGGTTGGGGTGGGCTTGGATGAGCCTGCTTGGAGGGCCCTCCTTGAGCCCCACAAATGGACACAGGCACCTTATCCCTGGCAGGACCTGGCCTCTTGGCTCCACCCAGAACCCAGATCACTAATAGTCCCAGACAACAGGGCTGTGGGGGGAGTGGAGACCCTGTCGATGTGCTTGCTTGGACTCACACAGGTACCCCCACCCCAGCAGCCAAGATTTATGAGTCCTTCAAACCTCCCGTCATCCTCTGGTCACCAGTGCTCATGAGCAAGGGTGGGTCACCCTGAGGAGAGTGAGGGCCCGAGAGGCTGGCCCTGCTGGCCCAGGGTAGCAGGCCCGAGTGCAACCCATCCTTCTGCCCCACCTGAGTCTGCTCCATGTACACTGAGAACCCCGGAGCAACCTCCCCACACGGAAACACATGCACACATGCTCACAATCAAGCTCACATCCCTGCTTCCTTCCCGACTGTACAGACGCAGGTGCACAAACCACGCAAGCCCCATGCCCAGCTCCCCGAGTCTCAGGATGGCAGGAGGTAAGATGATCCGATTCTCCCCGGGGTTTTTCTTTGGGACACCCCTCCTTCCACACACGACCTTCTACCCAGCAGACATGTGGCTCCTCAGCACACACTACCCCTTCCTGCACTGAACACCTACTATGTGTTCTGCCCTGAATCAGGGGTGGGTGCACACAGGAGGGTGAGACCCACACAGGCGCAGATGTGCGTGTCCTCTCCACTTGTGTCAGAGCATGCACACTCAGGCACACTCAGTGGTAGGACCCTGGGCTGGGGGTCCTAACTGCACAGTCAGGGGAAGATGTTGCTGAAGATGGGGTGGGAGGTGCAAGACTCCGGCAGAGCAGCAGGTGGGGGGTCGCCTCCTGATTCCCACCCTAACCTGCCAGGTCTGGGATTCTCAGACTACACCGAGAGGCAGTCTCATAGAGCAAGACTTGGCACCAGAGAAAACCCAGCAGGATGTGCAAAGAGAGGCTCTGAGCTCCTTGGCGGAGCAGGGAGAGCAGTCTTGGGAGGACTGGGACCCCTACCAGGTGAGGAGAGGACAGTCATGGGCAGCACCTGGCACCTGAGGTGGGCAGAGTGGCTCAAAGAGCCAACAGACAGCTGTGCCCCTGGGGGTGGGGGTGGGGCAGTGACCTGTGGGCTGCTGTCCTGACCTTAAGCTCCATGGGGTTGAGGCCCAGCCTGGGAGGAGTGGGCTCTCTCTGTTAGATTCAGTGGCTCAGGGACCAGGGAAAGGGGCTAAAAATAGCTGAAGGCAGCTGAGCCCTCACTATATATGGCAGAGAAACAAGGCTTTGAAGGGCAGGCGGCTTAGAGCAGGGAGGGGGCCAGGCCGGGGTCCCAAGGGCAGCTCACAGGCCTGCATTCCCCAGCCCCAGGGCCCAGAGAAGGTGGCCTAGGGGCCAAGCCCATAGTGGGTAGCTCAGGCTCCGGCCGGCTTTCTCCAGGGCCCAGGGCTGAGTGAGCCTTCCCAGGTGTCCAACTGGAGTCCCACTAGGTCTCAAACCAGAGGGTGAGGCCTGGGGCCATAGGCTCCTGGAGTTTTCAGCCCTGCCTCCTGCCATCCCAGCTCTCCACTCCCCCAGAGCAGAAGAGGCAGGAGACAGAAGTCCAGGCAGAGGTGGGAGATGACAAGAGCTGGGTGTAGGAGGGGCTGGGCGCTGAAAGGACAGAGGCCCTTCTCCCTGTCCCTCCCCTCTCCTCAGGCCCAGTGCAATCACCTTGTGTCTGGGAAAGGCAAGGGCTTTCCTATCAGAGGAAACTGAAGGTCACACTTTTCCTCATTGATCTTGCAATGTTTGTTAATTACTCTGTCACTGATGTGGCGAAGGATAATTAAACAGCTCTGTTTATATCTTATATGCATAATTATGTGGCTGCGCAGGGCTCCCCGTGCAGGGAGGAGATGTGCCCCTCACTGCAGGGGGAAGGGGAAGGGGATAGGGGAGCGGGCAAGGGAGGCTGGGGCACCAGGCACAGGCCTGGGAAGACGGCTGGGGAGCTGAGAAAAGACGCCAAATCTTGGAGTTACGGGCCTAGGGGTGACGCCCTCCCTCCCCAGAGCAGAAGGGGCTCAGGGCTACTCTGAGTCTAAGGACAAGGAGACACTAGAAAAGCTGGGCCTCAGCCACCTCGTGGAAAAGAGGTCAGCCAGAGGACATGTCCCGGGCAGGTGGGTGTAATGGGATATGGGGGCTGGGCCACGCTCTGGCCCTGTGTCTTGCCCGAGAGGTGCTGCTGAGGATAGCAGGGGTCCCTGGGAAGGAGAAGGTGGCCATGAGACAGTGGGGGAGATGGCGGGACGTAGGCAAGGAGAGTGGGAAGACAGGCCTGGCGGAGAGCCCCTCGGAGGAGCCTCCTGGAGACTCGGCCTTTGCAGGCAGCCAGCTCCTGCGGCTCTCGATGCTCTGACCGCTGCTCCCCCGCCGCACGCCCCGCCGCTGCGTCCTCCAGGAGGCTCCTCTCTACACACGCCCGGGTAGCTTCCTCCCCACACGCTGTCTGTTCACCCATCCCCTTACCTGTCCGCCCATCTGTCCCTCCATTCATTGCTTCCTGAAGACCCACTGTGTGTTTGGCAGCCCCACCCCCAGACCAAGTGCTCGCACACTTGGGAAGCTGCCTTCTCAGGCCCTTCCCTTCTCACCCCTGGTGCTTCACTGGGACCCCTGCCCAACTCGTCTCCCCATTCTAGTCATCAGCTTGGCCCCAGCCCCCCTCCTCAGGGGTCCTCACTGGTTGGAACGAGGTGCCAACATTTGGAACAAGAGGGAGCGAGTGAGCATGTTCTGTGGACACACCCCTCCTTCCCCCTGGGCCTCCTCGCCCCGCTATGCTCCATCCGGGGCTTCAGACACCCACCTGAAGGCTGCTTGGCACTGGGGCCACTGCTGTCCTTGGAGGCTGCCCGGTCTGCGTCCTTCTCGGCCACGCCGTCCTTGGGGGGCTCCTCGCCGTGGTCCTCCTCATCGCTGCAGCCCTGGGGCTGCACCATGTAGACGCCCTCGGGGGGCAGCTCCAGGCCCTCGCGGGCGGTCCGGCCCAGCAAGGGGGTGGGTGCCGGCTCCTCACTGTACTCCCCGTTGACCCACTTTTCGATCACTGCCCGTCTCTTGTCTTCTTCGCTGCGGGGGGCCCGGACCCCCCCTGACTCAGGGCCACTGCGCTCTTTGTCCTGGGGCCTCAGTGGGCTGCCCACAGGGTGGGCGGCGGCCTCTGCCCCCTTCTCCACCACCACCTGGCGGCTCAGCTTGGCGCAGATGGCGTTGAGCTTCAGGCCGCCTTTGCGCTTGGCCGCCATCGCGGGCTTGCCTGTGGGTGGGTCGGTGCACCGGGTGCCTTCAGCTGCAGAGGAGAGGAGAGAGGTCAGAGGCACACAGGTTAGATGGCCACCCCGTCAACAGCCAGGTTGGAGGCTGCCCCAATCCCCAAGCCAAAGGTCTTCCCAATCGCAACCTGTCACACTGCCCTGAGACCGCCTGGCGCGGGTCTGAACCCCCTGCTAGGCTGTGAGCTCCGGCGGTGAGCCTGCCCATCGCTCTACCCCAGAGCTTGGCTCTACGCTGGTTCGAGGAGTATTTTGTACACGAATGAATGGAATCAACGACCCTTCAAATGCAAGGGCCAGTCTTCTTCCCAGCACCTGGCTCCTGGAGGCATTTCCTACACTTGTCTGGTCCTCGGCACCTCCGCTGAGAGGCCGGCCAGCCAGGCCTCATCGGTATAAAGGAGGTGCGCAGGTTTAGGAGCTGGGCGTGTGGCAGAGCTGGTGAGGAAAGCAGCCCGACTCCACTTGTGAGCACCGATCCCACCCCACGGCCCAATGGGGGACAGACAGCTAAGTGCCAGGGGGCAGCCATGGCAACCTTACTGTCCCAGCAGCACTTGGTCGGCACCTGTCCCTACCTGGGCATCTCACCCCTGGCAGCTCCTCTACCTGGCCCACCTGGTCCCTGCCTCCCCCCCCCCCTTCCCAACTCCAGCCTCTGCTCACTGGAGAGCCTGAAGATCTCCTTTCCTCCAGCTTTTCCTGTCAGGGTCCTCTCAGCCCTCTCTTGTCTCCTCCGGCCATTTCCTATCACCTCCCCCTCTCTCCGGGCAAGGCCTCAATCAGGGCAGTCCAAGGACAGAGCTCCTCACAGCCCCTCTGAGGGCCACCCATCCCTGCCTGAGGCCCTCGCTCTGCCTTCTCTAGCTCCTGCAGCCCTGGAAGCCTGGCCAGTCCCCAAAAGCCCACTCCCCAGCCGAGAGTTGCAGTCGCAGTGCCTAATCCCCAAACACGACAGCTCAACGCGAACACTCCAAAATCTAAGGAAGCCGCCTGAGTGCTAGCCGCCTCCCACGGCTGCTGAGCAGGCTGCCCAAGGCCTTGGCCTGGCTGCACATGACAGGAACACTTCCCATACAGCCTGGGACCTGCCACAGAGGCCAACAAGGGTGCATCTGTCTGCCTGTCCATCCATCGGCCCATCCATCCATTTAGTGAGCTACTCCTACTGTGTCCCTGTGGTAGAGCTGGGAGCAGGGTGGTGGCCACTCCAGGCTCCCACTGACTTTGTGCACAGGGAGCCCCATCGAAGCTTCTTGGCATCAGGACTCCCTTACATGTCCCCCAACAGGATGGGCATGCCCAAGTCCCCACACAGGTCAAAGACTAGTGAGGGGAGGAGCTCTGCTCCTCTGTCCATGGTTAAAAGAAGCTTCAGTATCATGGATCAACACTCTAAAAACCCCCACACCTGGAAGCCCACTGAGAGACATAGACAGGGACAGCCACACCTGTGCCTGCCCACAGGTAGACTTGGCTTGTACACACGGGTGGTTGTCCCCCATGATACAGACAATGCCTAGTGGCCCTAGATCGTTGCCTTGAAGCCAGTTGCCTGTATATGGCCTCATTTGGCCACAGAGGGGCCCAGTGATCCCAGCCCAGCCCAGCCCAGCCCAGCGTCAGGGAAGGTCGGCTTGGCTCACTCCAGTCCTCCCAGTCCTGTGGCCTTGGCTCTGCTGGCCCCACCCTTGCAAGCCGGATGCCCACTCTACCCATGTTTGTCCATATCTCCAAGTCTGTGCTGCCCACACCCAAGTCTCCAAGCACCGACATGGGGCTCCTTCTCCAAGCTCAGTGATGGGGCCCCTAATCACACATCTCACCCAACCTCCGGGCCAGCCTCCAGGCTCCGCGACACCAGGTTTCCTCCTGCAGGCTACGGAGAGCAGAGCAGGCCTCACCTGCTCCCTCTGTCCCCTGCCCTGTGGGGAAGGGGAGGGTGGGAGTGGGGAAGCCTGCTCTATTTTTACTGGGAGGTAAGCAGCCAAGTGTGTATGGCAGACGGCAAATGAATCTATAAATATTTATCCCAAGGAAGAGGGAAGCAGAGGCTCCCAGGGCTGCCCTTGCTGCTGGTGACCCCCCTCCCTGGGCCCCCACCCATCCTGGAGCCTCGCCGCACTTGGGCCCACCCAGCCCAGCCCAGCCCAGCCCACCCCTCTCCTGATCTCGACTGTGTGCCTGGCTTGGTCCCTCCTGGGCCCCCACCAGCTGCGATGCAGCTGTGCACCCAGAGCCCACCCCCAGCCTGCAGGCCCCTTTGCTCCACCTACACCCCCTACACCTGCCCTCCAGCTGCTGCTCTGCCCCAGCCCACCTGCCTTCCAGATGTTGCCCTCCCTCTGACTCTACTCTTGGCCCCAGGGGTGGAGGTGAAGAAGGCACGTGGGCCTGGGGTGCAGGGCAGGAGGCAGAGACTGGCCTTAAGTGGAAAAGCATGTGAGGCTGGGGCAGCAGACAGGGGTGTGTGAGAGCCGAGGTCCAAGCTGCCTGCTCGCCACCCTATGGGGCCTTTCTCCCCTCCCTTGTCCATCAGGGCCCTGGGACCTGTAGACTACCCCCCTCGTGGTCTGACCCCAGGCTCCTGTCCATGTAAACATTCCCTGACTTTCTTCCCTAGAATATAAACGCCGTGGCCAGGCCTCAATGGGAGGAAGCCATCCGTCCCCGGCCCTGTCACTGCCCCTTTCATCTCCTTCCCACCACCAGCCTGCCCGCTGCTCTATTTACACTGGACACTTCCTCTGGGAACAATACTGCCCAGGAGGCAGGCTTGGGCTGGGGGGTGGAAGGCGGGGGACTCCCGTGCTGCTTACCCAGGATGGGCGCCCCTGAGGTGAGGGGTGGGGCAGCTGTGTGGGCCTGGCCAGGCCTGGGAGACGGAGGAGGGCCTGTGCCTGCACCCAGGCGGCAAGCCCGGGGCTCTCCCAGCCTCCAGCCTCTGGCCCAGTGGCTCTGAGAGGGCTGAGGCGAACCCTGGCAGGTGGCACAGCGTCATGGTTACAGCCTGGGGTCGGACAGTAGTGAGTGCATAGCCTGCCACTGCCCCTCGCTAGCTCCGGGCCCTGGGCAAGCTGTACTCCTCTGAAAGGGCTGCAGGACTGTAAGGTGAGAGGGTGCCTGTTTGTGCCAAGCACAGGCCTGGCAAGCAAGCACCTGGAAAAAGGGGACAGATAGGCAAGTGTGGTGCTAAACCTGGGCACAAGATCCTGAGGCCAGAAAACCCCACCTGGCCGGAGGGGGTAGGGGAGAAAGGAGAGGCTAGAGGGCAGGGCTGGGGCAGCTGCCCTCTCAGCAAAGAATGGCCTCTCCCTGGCTCCCAGGGTCTGAAGCTTCCCTCCAGGGCTCCAAACTCAGCAAGCCCCCAGCCGGCAGCTCTCGTGTCTGACCTGAGTGGGTCCTGCTCGGGGTGGGAGAGGAGGGCAAGACGGGGCTGGCCGTGAACCTTTTCATGGCCTATCTCACAATGCCTCGTAATGAGCCAGTGTGGCAGGTGCTGTCACTGTCCCATTTGAAAGGGGAGGAAACTGATCCTGGAGCCATGAGGATACCTTAGAGCCCGAGTTCGTGAAGGCCACGGCTCAGCAGGTGCCATGATGTCCCCTGGGTGGGCTCTGGGAAGTCCTTGGCCTCCCTGCCCATCTCCTCCTCACCCCATCTGGGTTCCCAGAACACGGAGCCCCCTAAAGTGTTAACTGCGACGGGTAAAATGGTGCAGCAGATTGCTACAATAAATAATTTACTGATATTTATAAATATTCAAATCAGCCAGCTTCAGAAATCGAATGAAGGGAGGGCCTCAAGAGAAGGGCCCGATATGGCAGGAATCTCATCACTCCCTCCAAAGGCTGGGGAAGGCCAGGGCTCCTGCCAGCTCTGGGGGGTGACGGGGGCCCCTCATCCTAATCTCTAGGGACTAAGGTGTTAGGGTGGTTGAAAAGCCTCCACCTTCTTGCCTGGTCAGGGCCAGGCCTTCCCCCGGCCTGGGCTCAGGGGGACCATAGCCTCCAGCGCCCAGGGCTCAGGTCTCAGATTCACTCATCCTGCCCGTGTGTGGGGGGGGCAATCCCCAGGGGCTGGGCAGGCCTGGCAGCCCCTCCCCACCCGTGAGTAATGTGTTTCGAGGCTGGGCGGCCTGTCAGCTACCAGGCTCTGGGTGCTTTATGGGCTCTGCCTGGTGGCTCTGAACTCCCTGGTAGGAAATAAAGTTCTCCCTGCGCGTCCCTTCTAAACATTTCACTCAGTGGAAACGGTGTTTAAGAAAAATGAGGACATATTTCTTCCTAAGGATGCAGTGTCCCCTTTGGGCGGCCTAATGCCCGCTGTATATCAGGAGGTGGTGAGGCAGGGGCCAGGCACCTGTCCCCTGGGGTGGGGGTGGTCCAGTGCCTGCCTGCCTGCTGCCAGGCAGCTGGGGGACCATGGGCGCTGATGGGTCACCCTGGTGGCTGCCCTGGTCCACACTGCCTAGAGCAATACAGTGGCTGGCACCCTTTGAGCACATCCTTGGTGCAGGGGACAGTGCTGGGCCCTTCAACGTGTCACCTCAGTGATTCCCCAACATCCCCACATGGCCATTGTCCTGTCTCCATTTCCAGATGAAGCAGCAGAACCAAGTGAGTTAGTTACTGCCCACGGTCACCCAGCGTTAGTGCTGCAGCCGAGTACTCCTACTGGACTCAGACGTCCAAGGTCACGGTCTGAGATCTCCCCACACACCTCCCATAGCCTCCCATCCAGGTGGCAGCAGTGTCGGGGGCCTGCTGGGCCCTACTTGCCCCTGCTACCCTTAAGAACTTGAACTGGACAGTTCCCAGCCCCAGTGTTTGGTGCTGTGCCTGTGTTCATTCATCACCCTCTCTGGGCACCTTCTGCAGGCCAGGCCCTGGGCTGAGCCCTGAGGGTACTATGTGAGCAACACCGACTATCCTGGCCCTGGCATCAGGGGCTGTTCAACTGAGACGAGGGGCGACGCTCAAGTCATTACGAGCAAAGTCACTGGTGAAAAGTTTAGGTGCCACAGGAGTGAGGAGTCCTAGAGACATGAGCTCCAGCCCCTGCTCCCCACAGGCTCTCTGGGTGGCTCTGCCATCCCTCCCACCTCTCTCCTCCCCCAGCACACAGCCCAGCTCCATCTTTACAGTTCCCTCCCCCAACTCCTCCAGCTGCGGCCCCTCCTCCAAACAGGACCTGTCTTCCAGGGGAGGGGTGTCCTTCCCTCTTGGGCCCAATCCCACCCTTAGCTGGGAACAGAAGGGCCTCCCGGCTTCTGCGGATGAGAGGAGCGGTCCCTGGCTTCCCCAGGGCTCTCATTTGGTCCCCCGGTCCCCAACAGCTCCAAGCTGGGGGGCGGGGGTTGCTAAGCCCTACTTGCCCCTTTTTGTTTATTTATTTATTATGATTTTTTAGTCCAGTTAAAAGGTTTACTATCCAGACGCGTCTAAGTGGCCTCACTTAGCGTAAGTAACTCTATAAATCAGGGGAACTGTTAGCATCCACCGCACAGGCTGGCTATCAATCTCCCCCAGGTCACAGCCAAACAGGAAGGGGAGAAAAAAAGAGTTGCCACCCAGGGGAGATTTAAAACACACGCGCGGCGCACACACACAGGCCATGCGCGCGTGCACACACTCAGGCGTCCCCGCGTTTGTACAATCATATTACAGTCACACGTGCACATGCAGAGCAGCCTGGAAGCTGGCAGTGCTGCGTGTGGCGGCCCCATAACAGACGCGACTCCTGCAGCCCGGAGGGGAGACGGGGCCTGGAGGGGTGTATCGGGGGGACTGGCTCTCAGCGTTCATGCTGCGCTCCCCAGGCAAGTGGCTCAGAAGGGCTACGGAGGAAGGGGCTCTGCTCGGTCCCGGTCCCTCTCCGTGGCCCCCGCCTCTGCCAAGCCCAAAGGGACCAAGGTTTCCCCTTTTGTGTGCCCAAGGTAAGCACTTGGCTGGGAGATGAAGCCAAGGAAAGGGGCAGGGAGGCTGTCGGCTGCAGGCCACTGCCACGGGCCTGCTGTTGTCCCAGGTCCTCACCCACCTGCCCTAGGCCGGGCACACCCTAGACATGGCACAGGACCCCACAAAGGCAGCACAGTACAAAGGAGTGACCAGCTGCCGTGCAGAGAACACCGGAGTGCCAAGCAGAGGCGACCTTTCCAGCGGCCCAGCAGTGCCCAACCCGTCCACTCTCCCGGAGCGGCGGGATGCGCGCAGAGCCCGGACAAGGCTCCCGCCTCACCCCCAGGGGAGCCCCAGACCTAGAAGACCCCATTAGGACGGAGCGCGGAGGCCACTCCGGGGCACCCCTCTGGGTCCCCAAGACCAGGCGAGGCAGCCTGAGGGTGGAAGGCCCCCAGGCCCGCGCCTTCTCCCACCTCACCCCGGAGGCCTCCCTGGCTCACCCGCCGCCTGCCCGCTGCATCTCCCCATGAACTCTATTTCTCTTTCCTCTCTGAAAACAACTGAGCTGTAAATACTGTTTAACCTTCTCCCCCCCTCCCCCCCACCCCCTCCCCTCCGCACTATAAAAACACAAATATGCCATAACTCAGCCGGCCAGGCCGCCCAGCCTCCAACATGCCCCGCGCCCGGGCCTCTCAGGAAGGTCATTACAAACGACTTTCCGATTCACTGCTCCTGAAATAATTTTGTGTATTAAAACCTGAATCTGCACTTTCTGGGGCCGAAAGCCTCGCTTAATTATGGCGGGTGTCCTTGGGACGGACAGTGATCCTTCACTCGCCAGCCCGCGCTCCAGCCCTCCACCCGCCTGCCCGCCCCCCTCCCTGGGCCCAATCTGTTTTCAAAGTGTGTCTGTCCTTTATTAAATTGTTTTCTTTTCCACATTATCAGTTGCCATGGAGACCTCATCTCTCGGATTATTTGAATTTCATTATATCTATTGATTTGGGAGCATTTCATCTTTTTTATTGTTTTTCTGTCAATTTTCAAAACGAATAACCATCTAATTTGCGTCAGTGCTGATTATGTTTGTCCCTCAATAGAGGTCGGCAGCTGCGCTGGGGAAACAAATCAATGAAAAACCATCATAAAACTCCCCACTCCGGTCTCCGGGATGTGTGGGTGACATTCCACGCCTGCAAGAGACACACTCATCAGCTCCAAGTTCGGCTACGGTGGCGGCAGCTCCGCTCCGCGGCCGCCTCCTCTGGCCTTAATATTTAATTTCTCGATTTGGGGCATTATTAGTGGTGTTTTTATTAGTGCGTGTGCATGCGAGTGTTTGGTGGTGGGCTGGCTGTTGCGTTAATTTGTGGGTGAGGCAGGGAAACCCCGGGGAGGGCGGCGGGGTGGTGCCGGGGGTGCTGCGGGAAGTGGAGAGGAGGGGGAAAGCCCCGAGGAGGGGACACCCCGGATGGACGGCCACGCTGAGGGGCTGGGAAAGGGGGGACGCAGAAGCGGGCCCGAGCGAAGGGGAGGAAAAGAGGGAATTCAAATTGCTTACTTTGTTGGTTTTTTTTAAATAATTTATGCAATTTTAAGCATTTATGTATAAATTTTTTAATAAGCCACCCTGGAGCAGGATGGCCATTAACATCCCAACGTCCTTCTGTCCAATGGGCTGGCGGAGAGGATCAATTTCTGAGAGTACTTTCCCTTTTTTATGACATGATAAAATGCTTTTAAAGCAACTTACACAAATATGGAAATTTTTTTTTTCCTTTTTCCCCCGTCCCCTCTCCCTTCCCCTAACAGCCTTCTTACCCACCAGGGAGGGGGCGTGGACTGGCGTGCACGCACAAGCACACACACACCGGTGCTCACTCTCGCCTGCCGGGGTGGGGGGCCGCGGGGCTGGCAGGGAGACAGCCCCAGTTCTAACTGGAACTGGCCGCCTGTCCTTCTAACAAGGGCATAAACTTTCATTACCCATGCACGCAGTCAAAGACAATTTAGGGAAACGCGCTGCTCGGAAAAGGAAAACCTCAGCGATTCGTGGCCCACGCTGCTGCCATCTGGGGGGCTCCCGCCTCCAGCACCAGGGAGCCTGGGCCCTGAACCTCGGGCCCAGCCAGGCCGGAGGCAGGGAGGAGGAACCCTTGTGGGAGGCAGCCAGAGAGGGAGGGGTGAGACCAGACGAGCACAGGCAAGGGTCTTCCCCTTGGCTAGAAGGGAGCACCCCAGCAAGCAGGGGCTGGGCCCCCTTGGTCATGCCCCCTCCCAGCCCCTCACTAACCCCACCAGGTATGGGCCCTCGAGGGCAAGC
Source organism: Miniopterus schreibersii (assembly GCF_964146895.1). NCBI lineage: Eukaryota > Metazoa > Chordata > Mammalia > Chiroptera > Miniopteridae > Miniopterus > Miniopterus schreibersii. The sequence continues at coordinate 5,345,621 of NC_138109.1, read as the reverse complement.
ACAGGGCTCTTCACTTCTGCCACCCAGTGCTGGCACCGAGCAGAAGCTCAGCTCTGTGGATGGATGGACAGACAGACCAAGGGCAGACAAAGTAGGAAAGTAGGCCCAGCTGTCCTGAGGTCCTTTCTGGAGACCCGCCCAAGCAGGGGAAAGGCTTCCTCTCCAGATGTCACCCACTCTGGAGCAGGTCTGGGGTAGGAATGCCTCTGGGTGACCAGAATGAGAGGGGGTGGCTCGGCCACCATCACCCCTATCCTGGCCCCAAGTCCCTAACTCCCTGAGATGGAGCCAGGCCTTGTGAGAAACAAAAAGTGGTCCCTGCCCAGTCTTGGGGACAGCCCTTACTTCCATGTCCGTTTCACCTTGCAGCCCTTCCTCCTGATGGGGAGCTGGAGGAGGGGCCTGAGGGGTGAGCCCTGCCGGAGGGCTGAGAGGGATGGTCCTGTTCCCAGCGCCAGCCTGGAGCCCTTTCCCACCCTGTCACTGCGGGACAATGTCCAGCCCTCTGAGACCACACTCGGGCACCTGGACTTCAGCAGCTTCCAAATAACACAGCGACATCTGAAACTTGAAGCAGTTCCGTCTCTGCCTGGGCCTCGGTGTTCTCATGTGAAACAGGGTTGCCGAAAGGGTGACATGGGGTGACGTGTCTGCACAGAGCCGTGTAGCCCATGGTGCCTGGCACTATACTGGGTGGTAACTGTGAGCATGGTTCCGCCTCCGGAGCAGGAAGGGCTGCTTCTTCCCCAGCCTAGGGGCAGAGTCCAGCCTCGCAAAGCCCTGCCTTTGCCCAGGGATCTGAGAGCTCTTGGTGTCCTTCTGCTTCTCCCGACTCTCAAATCGCAACTTTCTCCGTGGGCCCTCACCTGCCCAGGCCATCCAGGCCCAAGAACCCTCTCACCCTGGACCCCCCGAGCATCTCTCAGGAGGCATCTCTCCTTTGGGGTGAGCGTGACTGTGGGCAGCCCCAGGAAGGGCCCCACGGCATCCGGGATGCTTAGCAGCAGCAGCAGCAAGGGAGCACCCCAGTGTGGCCAGGCCACCCCCAGCCGCCCGTGCAGACTTGAGGGGAGCAAGGCCTTGCCCACCCTCCTCCTCTTCTGGGCTCTGATCACCCCGCCCCCCCCCAACCGTCATTAAAATAACAAGTTTCTGTTACAATCTAAACATTCCCACATCGCATAAAGGGTTATATTACACCCGAGTCACTCCCGGGCCCATGTTTGCACAGAAAAGCTCACGGCAGGTCCCCCCTCCTGACGAAGTGACTTATTAAAGTTTAAACAGTAATTAACAGAACAATAAAAATAAAGGGATGTTTGGGGAGTCATAGCGCACACAGGGTTTTTGGCAGTGCCAGCAGTTTTTCAGTGCCCTGCGCTGGCAGCAAAATGTGACTGGGAAGCCAGGGGGACAGAGGACGGGGCCAGGGTTGGGCCAGGGAGGCTTCAGGCCTAAAGGACAAGAAACTAAGGCCAGGCTGGAGGGAAGGGATGAGGGGTCCGGGAGGTTCGCCTGGGGTCTGTGCGAGGCCGCCAGCCCCCCGGGATCTGGAACAGTGGGTGGGCAGGGGTATGAGCGGGAGCGAGGTCTGACATCAGCAGGAAATCCACCAAGCTGGCTGCAGAAGCTTCGGGATGCCAGAGCCCAGACTGGCCCCAGGCACTTCCGGGAGGGAACCCAGGGCCTCTGTCACATCCAGCCAGCTCCAGTGCAGACCTGGCTGGGGGAGGTGTCAGGTAATGCGGCATCATCAGACCCTGCAGTTAATGACTCCTGGGCTGGACCCCAGCCACTCTGGGCTTCTCTCCCAGTCGGACAGGCCGCTCTCCCTGCTCCCGGGGCTGGGCCAGTACAGCGCACACCTGAGAACTCTCCTGAAGCCCCTGGCCTCTAGCGCGAGTAAGGACTCAGGGGAAAGGCCTTTCTCTCTCCCTCGGGGAGGATGGGAGCAGCTGCACCAGCTGGGCCCCACGTGAAGGGAGGAAGCACCTGGCTAGCTGGGCTGGGTGGGCCCCCACCGGTGGGGTCCTCATTTGCAAAGGTTCTCAGGGAGATGGGCCTGGGGTGCTGGTCTAAGGCCAGGATGCCCCCGGGGCAGGGAGGCCCAGCCAGCCATCCTCCAGCCTTTTCTGTTCTCCCCGCTCAAGTTCCATCTAGAGCCTTAGACACCTGGCTGTGGGCCAGAGAGAGGAGGGGCTCCATCTGGAGGAGGCCAGCCGGCCTTGGGGGCTGGGCGAGAAGGGACAGCAGGAACCCTTGGTGGCCACAACACATGTGTGTTATCTCATGCTAGTCAGGTAACGGATACCAAGGTACTGCTGGGCTGGCCCTGGACTTACCAGCCCCCCAAGCTGCCCTCTCACTTCTTCCCTCTCTCTGGGCCGTCTGTCACAGGCTATGGTGGGGGGGGGGGGTGTTCTCCCATGGCTGTCTTTTGACCTTACAACTCCAGAGCCCATGGCCAGTTCCGCTGCCCTCGCTGGCCCACCATTCATGCCTGCCCTTCTCTAAGTAGAGCCACTATTGAATCGAAGTTCTCTCCTCGCCACACAGCATTAATTTCCCAAAGTGGTTTCAGTATAGCATCCCCAACACAGGTTCTTCCTATGAGGCAGAGCAAAGGGTCCACCTGGGGACACCGTGAGGACCATGTGAACACTCCCCACCCTCCTCTTGGCCTTCTCTGCCTCCCTCTGTGCCTTAGCGTGCCAACCTGCCTAGGCCTGCCATAGCCTCGGTCCACCTTGGCGCCTGCCTCTGACAGCCTGGACCAGCATGAAGCCCCGAAGCCAGCCCCTGGCACAGGGCAAGCAGCCCACCGAGTCCCTGGCACAGGCTCCTCGGCATCACAGACTCAGGGGCTGATGTGAGCAGCTGCGAGCCACACGTGGAGGTGAGATGCTGGGCTGAGGCCAGAGACTGTCTAACCTCGTGTCTCCAGAGATCCATTTCCTGGGCAGCTGGTGGGCACAAAGGGCAGGAACTCTGGCCCTGACTGGGCCCTCATAGTGCCTGGCCATGCCACTGCCTCTCACCAAGGTCCCTGCGGACACAGCCAGCAACCGAAGTGCAGGACCCCACGGACCTCAGTGCCACCTGGGCTCTGGGCAGGAAGAACTTTGCGCTGAAAATGTGAGTAGGAGCCAGCAGCTTTCTCCCCCCCCTTCCTGGGCTGAGCTCTTTGGGGCTCCAGCCCCTGCCCTAAGATGAGTGACTCATGTGAACAAAGATTGGAGGGTCGAGGCAGAGAGATCAACAAGGGAGTAGGTGATGCTACTCAAGCCCCAGCAGCTCTGCTTGGGAGCCAGGCTGGAAGGAACCAGTGGCGCACAAACCCCCTCGCTGCTGGAGGAAGCCGACTGTGTCACCCAGGACCAAAGCTGGCAGATGGGGGCATGGGAGGCACTCAGGGTTAGGAGAAGGGTGGGCAGAAGGCAAGGCTCTGAGGAAGGCTGGCAGGGACAGAAACCTAACAGGTATGCTCTAAGCTGGGCCAACTGGGAGCAGGCTGTTTCTAGAAGCCCCGGTCTTCTATCCTGTCCCGGGGGTGTGGCAAGGAGCTCTAGCTGGACAAGGAGCTCCCCAGAGTGGCAGCCCTCAAGGCAAAGGCTTTGCGCAGACCTTCAGAACTGGAAGAGGTCTGAGGCCCAAGACGTTGGGAGACTTGCTGAAAGCCCAGGCCACCCACTTGTCAGGACCAGACAAATCCAGAGACCCAGCTCCCAGCTGGGGCCCTCTTATTACCAGATCAAACTGCTACACAATTGTGTTTTAAGGGGAACTTCCTGCAGCCTCTGGAGACTGCTCCGGGCCCACCAGCCCCAAGCACCACAGTGTTCTCTGCTGGACCTGGACCGGCTTTAAGCCTCCCACTGGCCCATCTGGGGAGGACCCTCAAGAGCTCTGAACCAGCACCTGGGGTGCAGGGCCCGGACTTCAGGCTCCTCAACTCTCCAAGGGAAGCACACTTGGTCTGTCTCTCTGTGGCCTGGTTCACCCACTAGAAATGGGCAGGACAAGCGAATGGGTGATCATGTCAGGAGGACAGTGCCCGTGTCAGAGGGAAGGGCCCTCCTCTTGCAGGAACTTGTGAGGTGTGCTCCGAAGGGGAGAGAGGACAAGAACCATTCTGGGGTTAGAGGAAGGGCCTGGGGGAGAGAGGCCTCCCAAGGCAGCCCCCGGGGAGAAGATCGGGAGGGCAGCAGGTGGCAGAGGGGTGCTATGGACGGTGCTGCCGACTCACCCTCCCTACAGCCCATCTCCACAATCCCCTTGCTGAGGCCAACAACGAGGACATGAAGGGACTAATTTAGAGTATTTTTAAAACTACGGCCCTGGTGGAGGGTTTAGCAGTTGTCAGCCATCTGGAGTAAGGAATTACCGTCACCTCCCTGATCCTATAGTCCCTAAACCCAAAGCTGGTTACACCGTGTGGGGGAGGCAGAGGGGAGGTGGGATGGGGGCCTGTTTCAGGGAGGCACCCACCTTCTCTTGCCCTGGGCAGGGCCTGCCGCCCAGGGACAGCCCGGAGAGCCCAGTGTCCTCTGTGCCCACTCAGGCTCCCCCACCCGCTCACGCACGCTCGCTCCCTCGGCCGCGCCGGCTCGCGCAGGGGCCGTCAGGTAAATTAGATCTGAAAGCTGACAATTTCTGACCATATTTCCTTGATTATTTCAAACAAATGCACAGCAGCCGCTGTAAGGAGATTAAAGTGACATAAACGTCCCGAGTGGGAGGGGGGAGGGCAGAGGATTCAGGTCACCCCCATCCGTCCCCCGCCTGACAGACGCTATATCGCTATCCAATCCAATAAAAAATCCCCCCCTTTTGCTTTAATTAATTTTACAGCTAGCTTGCTTAATTACTTTCAATCAAAATCCTCCTGCCATCGCAAAATTAGAGATGGTTGAGCTCCATTAGCCTAAATTCTTCATTTCCATATAGAAAAGAGGCTGTCTGCATAGCCAGCCTGGGCCCCTGGCAGGACAGACGCCCGTCTGCCCGCCCGCTGCCAGCCAGCTCCCGCCTGGCTTCTGCTCCGCGGCTGTCTCTGGCCCGCACATTTCCCCTCACTCTCCTCCACCACTGCTCCTGCTCCCAGGTTGAAGGAGTTGAGGTCCAGGAGGGGTACACTCTGCCCCCAACTCTCCCCACGATTCATGCGGGCCCTGCAGAGCCGGACTGGGCTACCAGGGCCGGCTGCTTGTGGCAGAAGGCATGGCCAATTCTGGGATCCTGCATCCTTGCTAGGGGGCCCCTGCGGCTCCCCTGACAGAGCCAAGTCCCCTGGCTATCCAAACCTGGGTCACGCAGTTCTCCAGGGGCCCTCCGCCCCATCCTCCTCAGGAAGCAGAGCTCCCAGCAGGGCAGGAGCCCTCCCAGCCTTGGACTTTGGCCCTGGTCAGTATAGACCCCTAGAACCTATGTCACCCAGGGTCCCCTCTCTGCTGTTTCTTGACTGAAGTCCTTGCTCACTATCAGAGGGACTCAGGGGCCAGCTGTTTCGATGGTGCTAACAGGCAATGCAGCTACCCCCCAGACTCTGGCGTTCTCCAGGGGGCCCCTCCTCGCCCTCCCAGATCCCTGGTTCCCAGCCTGCAACAGCTGCTCCTCCACCCCCAGCCCGGGTCGGGTGGGTGGGTGGTGGGTCTGGGCTCTGTCCATATCCTGTGCTTGCCCTGGCTCCCTTCTCCTCCCCTCCACCTGCCTCGTCCTCACAGCCCCCAACCCCAACTCCGGAAGCTCCACTTCAGGTTTTCCATGCTGCAGCCCTGAGTGTCACCACAGGGTCCAGCCCAACCTGGGCACCAGCTGATTAAGGATCTGCAACAGGATGTAGGGATTACAGTAAAACCTGGCTCCGGATCTACAGGGGCAGAGGGCCAAGTCCTGTCTCTGGGACTCCCCTCCCCTCCCCTTTTGGCACGCCCCCTCCCTCCCAGCTGCCAAGTGCCTGGGAGGGCTGAGCCTCTGGGCCCTTCGTGGGGTCTTCACTGGACTCTGGGGAGTGGATGACAAGGGGTAGCATTATGGGACCCAAGTCTGGCAGAAAGGCAGGACCGAGGGGGGGGGGGTTAAAGCTGAAACCTGCCCCAGATCCTTTATGGGGACAGGAAGCCAACCTGGTTCTCCTTCTCAGAGAACTGGTCTGGAGGTAGGGTGTCCTGGGTCAGACTTCTGGGCGAAGGCAGAGCACAGCGAGGAGGGAAGCGCTCTTACGGCTCTGCGGGGCCCTTCCAGGCAGTAGGCCTTCCAGCTGCCCCATCGCTATGGCCGAGCGACTCTGGGATGTGAGGCCAGCTCTGAGGTTGGGCGAGGAAGCTGAGCCTGGACCTCTGGAGCCTATGTTCTGGACCTCAGGGACCCACAGGTCAGTCTGCAGGCTCCTTACTGGTCCTGCTCAAACGGTTAATGCAAGTCCTCCTCTTCCAGTTGAGTTTCTCAAAGACATCCCAAGCACCGACTAACACTGGCCCTGCTGGCAGTGGAGACCCAAGGAGAATGGTTTCGGGTGTCAGGCTGCTCAGAGTCTAATGGGGGAGACACAGCAGCACCAGAGGGTTGCATACACCAGTGAGGGCATGAGAGGCTAGCTGTGTTCAAGGAAGGCTTCCTGGAGTCCAGGCCCAGGCTAGTGCACAGGGAAGGAGGGAGGCAAGCAGACACACAGACACCCTGCCAATCCCAGCCAGGCTCTCCTGGGTACCTTCCTCCTGCAGCTCTGCCCTGCAGCCAGGTCTCTGTCCTCTCTCTTGCCCCCTCTTCAGTAAGTCATCAGCACAGGAGACCAGGTGGCAGAAAAGGCAGGAGCAACCCCAGTCTTTGGTGGCACTGACTGACTTCCCGATCGCTCTCCATCCCCCTGGGGCAGAGCTGAGCCACATTCCTGCTCTGCCTCTGCTCACCATGCCAGGCACAGACGGGTTAAGCTGGTAGGAAGGTGGCTGGAAGAGCAGTTACCCAGAGCTCAGAGGGGCCCAGCCACGGTGAGGTAGCACAACTCGCAGTCCATCTCTGGCCTGCCCGCCAGCACCTGTGCAACAGGGAGCACCTGCCTCCTTTAACTCAGGGCCTGGCTACCCCTCCCTCCTGGGCATTCTTCAGAGGTCCCAGCTGAAAGGTCACCTCCTCCAGGAAGCTCTCCAAAATGATCACACTCTGCAGGGCCCCCTTCCCTCTCCTCCCGCTCATCGCACCCTGCTCAGTGCAATGGCACTTCTGTAGTAACTCCTTTCATCATCCCTCGTCTCGCTCAACTGCAGGATCCGCAACAGGACCACTGTTGTAGCACAGTGCCCGGCCCAATAAATATTTACTGAATGAGTACAGCAAACTAAGTGCTTCTCAAGTTCATTAGGTAAGAGCTGGGATTGGGAGGGGGTTGGGGGGGGCTGACTTTTGTATCAAGCCCCGCGGAGCTCTAGCAACCTCTCCTGTCTGCAAAGGTGGGGACTCCCCGGGTAGGACTGAGGCTGAAGCCCCTTCTCTAGGCCTCTGACCCTCTTTGAGCTTCACGCTCACCTCCAAATGCCCTTCACAGGGCTCTGCCCAGAGAACAAAAGAGGCCCCAGTTGCTCCAACGTTTCTCTGGGAGAGGGACAACTGTTACCAGCCAGGCCCTTTCTGAATAAAGCCAGCAACTGTTTGCAGTGCGGTGCAACTCTCTCCACCTCCCATCTCATCCCAAAAAGGAGAAAAGGCAACTGAAAAAAAGATGGGGCAAATCCATCCCAAGCCCCGCAATCTCCCTACACTCGCGATCAAGTCTGTCTGAAAGTGTTATTAACACAAAGAGGACACAGGGACAGCCACCTGCCACTGCAGACAACTGGGACAGCCGCAGCAAAGGGTGAAGCTGTGAGATCAGGACCCAAAAAAAGGAGGTGAGGGAGTGAAGGATGGGGGGGGGATGTTGGGACAAGAGAAGAGAGGCAATAGGAAAGATCAAAGGAAAGGGAGAGAAGAGATGGGAGGGCAGTGGAGCACCTGGCCCTGCAGGAAGGGGGCTGTGAGGACGAGGGGAGGGAGAGGCTAGAGACCTGCCCAGACACCAGGAATCGCAGGGCCCAGAAAGGCTCCTGGAGGCCAGGCTGAAAGGGGAGGCAGGAGGTTTACAGGGGGCAATGGGTACAATGGGGTGGGGGGAGGTGAAGAGGGAAAGAGAGTTGACTGGGGAAGAGGGAGAGGTCTATTAAAAATCTCTCAGTGCATAACACAAAATGTCAGGGTTTATAGCTTCATTCTTGGCATTGCCGGGACTGAGAACCCTGCACAGAAATGTCACCGCTTGTCATGTTTAATCACCTGCTGTTTGTTAACACCTTCCCTGCAAGGAGCCTGTCTCAATCTGCCCCTGGGCCCCCAAGGGACCCGGAAACAGAAAACATCCCCGTCTCCTTCCCTGGGTTCTTGGCCCTGCCTCAGGGTCTCCAGGGAGGAGCTCCATTTGCCATCCATCTGAAGGCCTCCCAGGAGCCCCAAAGCGACCCTTTTCCTATCAGGGAAAGGGGCCCATGTGATCCTAGCAAGGGGCTGTGACCTCCAGCTGGGGATGTACTTGGAGGGGCTGGGGCATGCCCCGGCTGACTGCCTTTCCCCTGCTCCTTCTGTCTGTCTTTCCAGGGTTGTCTGTCCGTTCTGTCTAGTTCACCTCCGATCCCACACCCTGCGGGTGAGAGAAGATAAATAAAGGAGGGCCCACTCAGATCCCCAGCCTGGAATTCACCAATCTGTCTGCTGGAACAGCAACTGCCACATAACATCTAACATTCAAAGCCACCATCCTTCGTTACAATCCCGGATCACACCATCTGTGGCTCTGGCTTGGCTCTCTCTCCAAGCATGCTTTGCTGGGTTGTTTAGACTAGGAATTCTCAGTCCTACTGCCCCATAATTCCTTCCTCTGGGGTGGGGGTAGTTTCGGGGTGGGAGGGTGGAATAGGCCACTCCAGCAGGGCGGGGCTTCCCAAGAACACCTGGCTGTCCCCACCTCTGCAAGCACAGTGTGGTCAATGCCAGGAAGAGCTGGGTCCTCACTCAGATTACACCTGCGCAAACTCAATACAGCCCCCAGGCTCAACCCCGAGCAGGGACAGCTGTCTGCAAAGCAGCAAGTTTATCCTGCACAGTTCCCATGGCAGCCCCATTCCTTTTAGCAGCAATGACAGCCAGTGGTGAGCTGAGCTGTAAGGGTCTCCCACTGAACCAGGTGTAATGTCCCGATCTTCCCTTCCAGCAAATTCCATGCTTGCACAGAAACACATTCAGCAAACATGCAGCTGCAAACCCATCTCCTAGAACACCCGTTCACTTAGACTTCTTCCTGAAGAGCCCTACGCCTAGTCCATTCATTTCCATTTCACCAGAGACAAATCAGAATGTTTCCAACCCCCTTCACCCTCCCCGCAAACAGACAGGAGTGCCCCTTTCTCAGGAGGTAGGCAATAACGAACGCCGTTAGAGGAGACTTCCTCCAAAGAGCTCAAAATGCATTTGTATCAACAACTGCCTCTCATGCAGGAGGCCCAGGGACGCGTTCACATGTTAAGGCGGGATACGTAAGGGGCAGAGGCTTGGACCAGGCGGCATAGTAACCATGCAGCACGGGAAGTGTCCTCTACTCAACACGGCCATTGGAATGGTCCTGGGGAGGCCCCTCTTCCCCATGGGCAGGAAGCTCGACTCGGTGCCTGTCTCTCTGCATTTGGGAGCAAACCTGTCAGTGTCCACAGGCCTCCTGTTTCCCCACCTGTGAAACAGGACAACTCCCTGAGTCTTTCTCCAAGGAAGAATTAGGATATCATATGTGGTGTGCTCTGAGTCCCTCGGAAGCCTTGGTAAACTCATGGGGTTCTGTTGCCACATCTTCATGCTGTGCCATGTCCTCTCCACGGATGTTAGGGGGTGAGGAGGAGGTGGGGTCACAGCTGCAAGGCCTTCTCTATGCCTGGGAGAGGTTTTCAGGCCTGCTCTCCGGTGCTTCGGGAGGCATGTGTCACACCCACTTGAGTTCACACTACCCAGTGGGACACAAGAGCCCACGGAATGTGCCGTGGTCAGTGTTGGACAGCTCTAGGTGGAGCCAGTTGTAAGTAACCCTTCCTGGACAGAGGCTCGTGTAGGTCACAAGGTGCCTGGGTTCCCCAGGACCCTGAGGGAGGAGTATGTCAATCAGCACCTCCTCTTGCCTCAAAGACGTAGGGGAGGGGTCACAAGTCATGGGTCTTTCCAGTCCTGTGCAAACCGGGATGGTTGGTCACCACATTGCTACCTACATGGTACGACAGTTGGAAACTGTTCCCAAAGTCCCTCCTGCTTGGGTTTCAAGACAAGTGATCCATCTCCTGGGTGAACTGATGACGAAGGGCCTTCTCATGCCCAAGACAGGTTGCATATGCGCCTCTCTCACCTGGCGGTTCTAAAAAGCTGGATCCCCATCATCAAGAAGGACCCTGAGCCCAAAAGGCGCCAGGGGCGAGGCCTGGCCTGAGATTTGGGGGAGCCCCCTGGTTCAGAGCTGTTTTGCCTGAGTCACTCGGACTTATCAGATGAGCACAGCCTCCCAGCCAGGCCCCTGCCATAATCCTTTCATTAATTTACTATTGGATGGAAAATTACTCCTCACCCAGGAATTTAAGTTTTCATCTTAGTTTAAGTTAGATTCTTAAAGCAATTACCAAGGCATCTGGCAATGACTTCACCGCGGCCGGGCCCTGGAGAGGAGAGGGCGGTCCTGAGGCTGCGCAGACCCCTGGCTCCAGGTCCCCGAGGGGAGTGCAAGGAGAACAGGGCCCCCTAAACACCTGTCCTGGCCCTGGGAGGGAAGTGGGGGACACCGTAATCTCTGATAGTTGCTGTTTGTGGAAAAACTCCTTCCAGCACCACCTGCCCCATGAACTTGCTGGTGACAGTTGCTGAAAAGCCTCAGCAGCTGGTGCCGCGGGAGCATTTTCTATTTTTAATTGTTTGGTCAGAATATTAACTCATCTAGGCCCATTCCCAAGACACGCTTCCCGGCCAAGGGTTTCCCCCACCTTCCCCTCTTTCTCCCTCTCTAGTCAGAAACCAACTTTGAAATGATAACTGGAAACACACCCCATGAGTTTGCAAAGGGTCGGTGCGCTGGGGAGGAAAAGAAAGCAGGCGCCTCACCAGGGCCCCAGCAAACCTCTGCGCTCTCCGAGCCGCTGAGGGACAGGCTGGCTCAGGGTCCAAAGGCGCTGCCACTCCAACCTGACCCCTACTTTTCCTGGCTGACGGAAGACTCAGCCTCATCCTCTCCTCTCCGGTGACCCCACTGACCCAGTCTGCTCACGTCAACTTCAAGGGCCAAGCAGAGGCACCTGGACATTCAGGAGGTCCCCAGAGAGGGGACACTGGGAGGGAGGCACATGCCCCTGGGCTCAGAGGGGCTGGCAAAAGGCTGACTTTCCTTTTAGCTTCCATTTCCAAGAGGAAAGGATGGTAGCATCCCTACGGAGCCCATAGGAAAACCTGCCAGCAACTAGTCTGGCCCAACCTACCAGTGAGAAAGTCATACAACCCAGCCCAAGATAAGTGTCACTCAAGCTTGAGACAAACCATGCTGCTAGGAAGAGACTGCTGGGGACAAACCCAACCCCCTGGCTCCCTCACCCCATCCCAGGAAGGCTTCCCACCCAGCACAGGGGCCACCTGGCCCCTCGGCCTCCTCTCCCTACATGGCCTTGGCCCCCCCTGCCATGCGCTTCCCTCTCAAGGTCACGGGGCTGTCCACACCAGGAATATTTACTCACCAGACTGGCCCTGTTAGCAACACTCACCACAAATATGCTTTCTGATAAAGTTGGCAGAAAAAAAGTTCTAGAGCTCAAAACAATGTCAGAAATCACCCCCCACCCCCACCAAGTGAGAGTGAGGTGGGGCCTGCAAACAGGTCACCCAAGCAGCGGGCAGAGTCCTGGGGGAGGCTTTTGTCACTCTCACTCTCACTTTTCTCCTTCCTGTTTTACTTCCCAACATAGAGCCTGTTGCCAGGGGACCAAGGGCTGGGGATGGTTCTAAGCTAATACTAAGTCTTGGCCCCCAGAGGGCACAGCCCAGCAGCAGGGGCACGGGAGAGGTCCTCCGCTCCCTGCAGCCAGGAGCTGCCGGTGGCCTCTGGAGGACGGGCCTGGCGGCCTCCCCAGGCCGTCTCACCTCACTGAGCCCCTTCCCACCGCCTGCCCTCCCTCTGTGCACATGGGCTTTAATGTTTTTATTACCTGTTTGACTCGCTGCCTTATTGCTTCTCCCCTTAATGGGGCCGTAACCGTGGAAACGAGGAATAAACGGCCACCAGAAAATGAGATGATTAAACAGGTCACCCTGGCAAAACAAACTCAGCCAAGGAACCTCTGGGGGTGGGGAAGGTAGGCTTCCCTTCCCCCCACCCATGGCCAGAAGGCTTGGACCAGACCCAGGACCAGCGTCCTATCCCTAGTACTAGGGCAGTACAGTGGGGCGCCCCCTGCTGGGCAGTGGGGCACCTGGCCGGTCCTTCCCCAAGGCTCCCCTGTCCGCCAGGCAGCCCTCCAGGCTGTCTGTGGCTTTGGGCTTCTGGGTTGAATGAATGGCAGGGAGGGAGGCCCTGATCTAGAGGGAGCTGAAAATCATAGCCAAGGAGAAGCACACAAAGTTTCAGGATTCTCTCCCCCCTGGCTTCCTGGAGGCCTCTTGCTTTCTCACTGTACTGGAGTTCCAGGACCTAATGCATCTCCTGTTCTCATACAACTCTTCCCCTCCCTGGGACCCCTAGTTCATGGAGAAAGCCCTATAAGAAAAGGCCAACAGAGGTCAAAGCTCAATTTGGAAAGGTTTCCTCTGGAAATCCTGGTCTTTGGAACCACAGAATTGGCCCGTTCCCCTCCTCCACCCCTCTACCCCAAAACCAGGCAGTGCCCTCTACCAAGAGAAAGCCCTCTTGACTTTAGGAAGGGGTCCCAGCAGCCAAGAGCCGATGGTGCTCCCCAAGACTATGGGGTCAGAAGAGCCCTCAGGAGGCCGCCTGTGGGAAGCTTTAAAACCCCCCAGCTCGCTCAGGAGTAGCCAAAACATCATACCAGGGGGCCTCTGCCCTGGCAATGTGGGGTGGATCCTCTTTCTGGCCTTGGGTTTACCAAATGGAGGGATCCTGGGGCTGGAAGCAAGACCTAGAGAGGATGGGCATGCTGCAATGATGCCTGCTTGGGGGGAGACAGAGATGGACGAGGGAGGCAGTGGAGGAGAGTCCCACACCACCCACCGGGTACTGCCCTCCTGTCCTGCACAGGCAAGAGACTTCATGTGCCAAGTCTCACCTCACACCCCAGACCCTCCCAGCCACAAGCCACAGGCATAGTTAGTAGATAATTCGGGGCGTCCATCCAACCATCCAGCGGCCATCTTTATCTTTATGCCCCTTTGCTCCCTACATGTCATCCCTGATCCCAGCCCCGCTCATTCCTATAAATCAGGCTGTAGAAAGCTCTCGAGGAGCTAAAACCAAAGTCCCCAGGGAATGGGCCGATGTTTCCTGCCTGCCTCCTTCTGCCCCCACTAAGAGGCTGAGGAGGCACTTGGTGAAGAGGCATATCAATCAATCCATCCCACCCGCACTAACGGTGGGAAGGCCAAGACCAGCCCCGTACCAAGCCCTGGCAGATGTCGGTGCAGAGCTAACTAATGGTTGCCATTACGAGCAGCAGCAGCAGAGAAAGCAGGGTTCCTGGCCTTGGCCTACTGGGGGCAGGGTACACAGTCCGAGTGCTGTCCCGACACACCAATGTCATGGGCATGACCAGATCCTCAGAGGAGCAGATCCCCAGCCAGCCTCTATCTCTTTCCAGGGCCAACTGGGTATGAGGCTGCAAAGGTGGGGGGCAAAGGTAGGCAGGCGGGCCTGGCTTTAGGGAGCTGGGCAGCCTGGGCAATAAGAACAGAAAACTGTGGTTGCCCAATGGGAACCAAGAGTTATGCTCTCAGGGTGGGTGAGGAGGATAGGACAGGAGAGAGAAGAGAACTCTGGAAGGTGTGGGCGGTTCAGGAAATGTCATCTGCTTATCTCTATCAGTCCCAATACCTCCCATCCTTTACCAAGTTCAAAGGCCACTCCTTCACAAAGCTCCCTGGGCCCTCTATCCCTGTGCTGCTCCGTCTGGTGCGACAGATGAACACACCTGTCTCTCTCCACCAGCCAGGCCCTGAAAACCTGGGAAGGGCCGAGCGGGCTTCCTCTCTGCTGCTCTCACAGGGGTGCTCCCGAATGCTTTCTGACTTGCAGGCCTCAGTGCCTGAATGGGGTCTCTTCTCCAACAGGGGACGGAAAGTCTTGGTGAAGCTGGGGTGTGGAGATGCTATGCTGCAGTCGGGCAGTGACAGGGGTGAGTGCTGGACCACCAAGGTGCCACCTTTCACAACCAGTCCGAGGGAAGCAGTCCCCTCCTCTGCACGCTGGGGCCACCAGCCCTCCTCCTCCTCCCTAGCGCCTTCCTCCTCCTGCCTACCCTGGCCCAGCTATCCCGGAACAGCTGCTGCTTGCCTTGGGGACCCACAGGCTGTAATTACTACAGAGCGACTTCCTTCCCCGGGAGGAGGAGGAGGGTGAGGAGGGTGGTGGGGGGGAGGAGGGGCCCCAGCTAGGGCGCTCAAGGATTAAAAAGCAGCGCGGGGAGGGCAGGGTTAAAGAGGAAGCCTTGGGGCTGGGGGGTGGGAGAAATGGCCTGACCCTTCTGAGAATGGTGGGCCAGCTGGAGGCTGACTGGGGGGCAAGGGCATCACTAACCTGGCAGGATCTCGGAAGAGGAGGAGTCAGCGCCTGGAGCCTTCCCGGGCTCCGCCCCATCCCCTGCCCAGGGACTTGAGCCAGGGCAGCAGCTTTAATGAGGAGATGCTGCTGCCGTGACTCAGCCCTCCAAAGGTGCCTCCATTTATTTTATTTTTCCATCATAAAAACCCGAGCTGCAACTCAGCCAGATTCCCTGGCCATGGGGGATGGGGAGCATGGGAGTGACAGCAAGGCCTGCTGAGGTCTGACTCCCACTGGCCCCAGTGCCCCTCTTGGAGAGGAAAGTTAATGGGTTTCCCTGGCGGGTCCCTACAGGGAAAAAGGGCCTGGAGTGGGCCCATAGGGATCCTCCCAGACCTGCCCTCGCTGCCTCCGTCTCCTGTAGGAGGGAACCTGGGCGCCAGGCTTTTCATCTTGAAGTTTGCTCTGACATCTCATAACTGAGCCAGGGCTGGTTCAAGGGGCCACTTCACAGTCCCCAGCTACCTATCTCAAATGCTCTCTTCCAAAAAAAAGGTCCAAATGATGTGCTTCTCACCTCATCCACTCAACCTGCCTACAAGATTGCCCCACTGGACCCTCCTGGTAAAATCAAATTGGGAATCACTGGGAATCAGAGAGCCAGAGACCTTAAAGGTCATCTGATGCTCAAGTCTCTCCAAACACACAGCCAGCCTCTGTTTGAACGGTTCCAGGAAACTCGCTACGTCCAGGTGAGCCCATTCTGTCCTTGGCTCTGACTGCTCCCTCTTGCCAAGATGGCACTGAAGCACCTACCCCCTGCAGCAGACTGGCAAAACCGGTGCCCAACCTGACTGCAGGGATTGGCCCCAGCTTAGACTGGTCGAGTGGGTGGATCTGGCCAAGTGAAGGACTGAGGAAGGAAAATCGAGGGCAACCTGCTCTGCCCCAAACCCAGCAGGGGATCTCTTCTTTAGAAACAGCACCAGAACCTGTCCAATCCTCAATACACACCGGGCCTAAGGTGTAACCAGAGCCAGCAAGGTTCCTAGAAGCCTCCACTCCTGGCAAGGGGCTGGCCTTGCACAGAAGGCTCACAGAGGTCCCGAGAGTCTGTAGGCGGGCTGACAGGGCAGCAGGGCCTGAGCAGGACACACAGAGGCTGGGCTGGGAAAGCTGGTTTTTGCCCCCAGGGGCCAGACACCACCTGGAAGAAGTCTGTAGCCTTTTTTTTTCCCTACCCTGAGACTGTGTGCCCTCCCAAGCTCTCGTGGCTACTAGGAAATTCTACTCCAAGAACCAAGCTACTGAGCCAACCTGGCTCAGCTCCCTTGACCCCATCCTTCCTGGCCTCCTCCACTGCTGAGGCCAGCAAGAAGCAATGGGGGATCTGTATGCAGCGCAAGGGGGACTCAGCCTAGAGTCCCAGCAGAGCTTAATCCAGGGAAAAAGCAGCAGGCCTGGCTCAGCGAGCAGCACTGATCCCTCTCACTGACTCTCCGCTACAACTTGGCTATGGCCGTGGCGCCAATTGGGCAGTGCAGCCCCTCATCAGCTCCCCCTGCGGTCCCTGGCCTTCCCTTTGAACTTGCCTCTTTGGCCCTTCACCTGTCAGAGTCTGCCATGGATCCTCTGATGGACAGCTCTAACCCTGAATGGCTCCTCCCCTTCTTTTCAAGTCCCCCCTAGGGAGAGTGGGACAGTGAGAGCCAGATCCCAGAAAATCAAGGGCAAGTTCCTTTTCAAAGCTCTACTGCTGTTTTGCAGCCATGATCACCTGGCCTCCTGTTGTCCAGGGCCTAGGGATCAGCATAGTGGGGGCCTAGCCCTGGGGAGCTTCCCAACTGCAGGAACGACCTACCTGTGTCTGAAAGCTTCCTCCTGCCTCCCCTCCCCCCTCCTCCAGGGAAATCACTCTAAAAGGGCCTAATGGAACTATGCCCTCCTCTCTTCCTCTCTCCTGCCTCCCTCCCTCTCTTTCCTTTTCCTTTTTTTTATTAGCATTTGTGGAATTTATTCCCAAACTCTCCTAATCTTCCGTACACAACCATTTGATTTGCATAACCCAACCCCCTCTCATAAAAACTGGCTGCTAGTTTAATTAAAAAATGTAAATTTGCTGTCATCTCGGGGCCTGGTGAATTAGGACGACATCGGCATTTTTTATTGCTAAAGACGTCCAGATTGATCCAGCCCTTGGCTGAACTATGGCGGGGGGAAAAGGGATCCACGTGCCCCTGAGGGTCTGGAGGTCCTGCTGTCTTCTCCTGAGAAGACTTGGTTCTCCCACTACTGAACCGCTTAGAGCTGGAGCACTTCAGGACCTGGACCTGTCCGAGGCTGGAGGTGATGCTAACCCATGATCCTATGCTTACTGGGTCCCTGGTGCTTCCAGCCTTGTACTGTGCTAGAGAGGCCCTGGGTGGCAACTGCCCAGAGTCCCACAAAAGAAGAGAGCCCCTCACCGCACCAGCAATGAATCCTGGCCACAAATGAGGCCCCTGGCCCTGGCTGTGTCTGGGAGTACATCCCAGAGGTGGAGGGAAGATGGCCATGGAGTTAGCCAGAGATGGCTCAAAGGGGATCTCAGAGTTCCCACCTGCTTCCCTTTTTTTGTAAAGAGGGGAAAAAAGTGTTTTTCTTCTGAAGTTCTGAGATTAACTGAAACTTCCAAGTTCAAAGAAAAGGCTGAGGTGGTATCACCAGATGACTCCTCCAAGAAACAGTCAGAACTTTGACACCCTGGACCTCCCCTCACTGACTGGCCAGAGCCCAGGCCTGGGTCCTGCTGGGAGTGCCTCACTCCAGCTACAAGAGGGACCTGCTGACCTCAGAGGCCCTTCTAGCTTCTAGGAAAAGTTTCCAGAGCCTGTCCCTGGAGTGCTGGGAGCAATGAGTCTCCCTAAGGCCCAGGAGAGATGCTGCAAGAGAGTCTGTCACCCACAAGCCCAGGAAGTTCTCTCCCTAGCCAGGGACACCCTGGAGAAAGGGCTTTGAGGTTGTGTCCCCACAGTAGACTGGGAAGGACTGGTAGGTGTAGGGCAGGAAGATGGAAGCCAGCTCCAGTTGGTACCCAGGCTGGAAGGAGGAATACGAAGAAGGCCCCGCCTTCCAGCTGAGTAATACCTGGGTCTCGTGTGCCCGCCCACAAGCAGAGGCTCGCCTGCCCCAGGTAGGGAGTGGTGCATTACCCAGCCCATCTGTAAGGTCTGCTTCTTATAGGGATGGGTGGGGGCCCCATTTCGGAAGAAAGGGGTTGGGGCCTGAGAGGGAGGTGATGAGACACCTGATTAGAGGTGGGGGCGGGCTCCTCCTCTGTGGGAGTGGAGGGCAGGGAGGGGCAGGGAGGGGCAGGGTGGCAGCACAGGCCTTAGACACCTTCACCACTTTGCCCAGCAGGGGGTGCCACACCCTTCCTGGGCACAAAGGTCCTCAGGACCTCCACATCAGATACACCAAGAGCACACCTGGCTGGACACTGTCTTAACACTCTGTGAACGACCCCTTCCTCCCTCACATATCCCCTACTTCAAGCCAATCACCATGTCACCACCCTGGGCCCCAAAGTACAGCCTTCTAGTCCTCTCTGCCCAATTCCCTTTGACCTCAGAAGGTCAAATGTCAGCTCATGGGTCCCAAGGGACAATACTATGAACTTGGGCCCATTATAAACAACAACGCTAATAGCCACCAATACCACTTATCCTTCTAGGAATGAAACTGAAGGGTTCAGAGGTCAGTCTCAACGAATTATCAACCCATTTATTACTGAATTCTTTTTAAAAACATTTAGGAAGAAGCCAGCTGCTTTCGTCAGCCTGGGATCTGAGGGTCCCGGTCAAAATTTGGTTTCAATAGAGAGGCTAATGGAAAGACTGAGGAGCTATGGTAAATCTCACTCTGGACTTGGGTTGGAACCCCAGATGGGAAATGAAGAGAAATATTCAGTAAAATTAGATTAAAACCAATAAAACACCCAAATCTCTGGCTACACTCTGCCTCAGGCCAGCACCGTGCAATCTGGAACCCTAGCCAAGGCACCATCTAGGCCCCCCCCAAAACCCAGAGGTCCAAATTTATAGTAGTTTATTTGGTCTACCCCCCTCCCAGGATGGGGGCTAAAAAGGGGGATGGAAGAGAGTCCTGGGCCCAACACTTTGAACTGATAACAGCCGCCTCATCCCACGGATTCCCAGGTGAAAAATACTCATTAGCCATAATAAGCAGCTTGATCATCCGACACTGCCTTGTCCCAAATAAATTAAATTCCTTTACCTTGAGACAGTCGCCCCGAAACCAGACTAACCACCTTTCCCAACAGGACGCTGCTTTCAAAAACTAAACCACCCCCCACTAAAAAAAATAAAAACACACACCCCACAGCCAGACACTCAGAGATCTTTTGCGAAGGGGGGGGGGGGAGAGAACACAGAAAACACACGGAGCCATTCAAAAAAACATGGAGAACAAAAACCCCCACGAAAAACCCCTAAATCCTTTCCCTCGGTGCCCCCCAGCTCCCTCTCCCCTCTGTTCTTTCGTAATGACAAGCATCAAATTAGTCATAGTCACTAAGCAAGTAACAAATAACAACAATATCATCCGCAGCCTCGCAATCCAGAAACCAGGGCGAGAGGCGCGGCGCCGGGACCCCCTCCCGGCCACCCCCGCCCCTGCCCAGCTGCCGCCTCATTGGGCTAAAAATAATAACTTCCGTAAAAGAACCGAAAGAAAAGCGAAAGAGCCTCCCCCGGTTCCCACCGGCCGGTACCTGTACCAAGATCCATTCTCCTCTCTTTGGTCCCAAACTCTTCGAGGATCGCCGTCAAAAAAAAAAAAAAAAAAGAGGAAAGAAAAAAAACCATCTGTTTAGTCTCTCGCAATGCTCCCCACTCCACACCCCCTGCGCCCCCTCCGCCCCCTCCGCTCGCCGCGCCCCCCATCGAGGGGCGGACACGTCCCGGGACCCGGGGAGAGACGCGAAGGGGGCCCGGGGAGGGAGAGCGAAACTTTCCCTCCCTCCCTGCCCGCTCGCTCTCACGCTCCGGCATTGCGCACGCAGAGCGGCTCCGCTCTGCTCTCGAGTTTATTAAACTAAAAGAGAAACTATTTATAGACGCGGCCGGGGTCCCGGGGCCTGGCCAGCCCACGAGGCCGAAGGGCGCCCCCGCCCGCCCGCCGGCCCGGCTCCCGCCGCCCCCGCCCCGCACACGCCCCGCGCCCCGAGCCCCGCGCCCCGCGCCCCCCGCCCCGCGCCGGGGTCGCAGCCCCCGCGGCGCGCCCCCGGCCCTCCCCCGCCCCACTCGGGTACTCACCATAGTCGGAGAGTCGAAAGCCGAATTCACTTAAATAATCAACTTTCATAATACTTAATTAATGCCTAATTGCAACTGATTACTCCCCGAATAACAAGTTGTTTTAAAGCCCTGATGTCATTGCTCCTGACGGTAACACTCAGGGTAACAGTTTGGCAGGAGGGAGCGGGCGGGCGGGAGCGGCCCGGGGCGCTGCCAGGCGCCGAGGTGATTGGCAGGGCGGCCGCGGCGCCGCCTCCTCGGGGCCCGGCCCGCGCCGCCCCGGCAGGTGAAAGAGCAGAGCTCGGCCCGCCCGCGCGCGCGCCCGCGGGGATGCCGGAGTGAATGGGCTCGCGCTCGCCCGCCCCGCGCCCGCGCCCGCGCCCGCGCCCTCCCACGCGCCCGCTCCTTCACGCGCGCGCGCCCCCGCCCGCTCCCTTCCACGCGCCGGCTCCTTCGAGTGCGCGCCAGGCCTCCGCGCACCGGCCCGGGCGGCCGGCCTGCGCGGCTCAGTGACTCCCCCAAACCTCAGACTTCGGGAGGCGGGAGGCGGGGACTCGGCGGGGGGGTGGGGGGAGTGGCGGGCCGGGGCTCGGCGGCCGCGGCTCGCGACCCCGCGCCAACTCCGGCCGGACGCGGGCGGGCGCGCGCTCCCCTCTGCGCTCCGGCCGCGCGAGCGCGACTCGACGGCGGCGGCGGCCGGGCTCCCTCCCAGGCGCCGGGCGGCCCGGGGCTCGCGGCGCGCGCGGCCGCGCAAACTTTTCCGCGCGGGCGGGCGCAGGTGTGAGCGCCGCGGGGTCGCGCCGCCGGGCCGCCCCTCGCGTGTGGCCCGTGGGCTCTGGGTGCCGGGGCTCCGTTTCCCCCTCGTACCCGAACCTCACGCTGCTGGAGGTGTTGCTTTTTTTAGCTCCAGGAAGAAAAAACGCCGGGGTTGGTGGGGCTGGGTGTGTCGGGAAAGACGCGCGCCGGCCTCGTGCGGCTCCACACCCCGCGCCGGCCCCGGGCTCCGGGAGTGCGGGCACCCCACTTGGCATTGGCTTTGCCTTGAAAATGGGCCCTGGTGCCCTCCCCGCCCGGGCCCACCCCGGGCCCGCTGCACAGCCCTGCTCTCGGGGCCTCTTTCCTCCTCCTGCTCGGAAGTTCAGCCCCCAGCCCCGGAGCTGGGACTCGCGGGGGGCCAGCACCTCCTTCCTCCCTCACCCCGCCAGGGCAGAAGCTGGTACCTGAACTCCGAGCACCATCACTTGGGCTTGCTTCCCGCCCTCTCGCCTCCGCCGCCGGCCCTGGCAGATGGGGCACAGGCACCCCTCCACCAGGGAGCCAGCGTCCTGCCACCTGCGCCTCCATCCACTCAGTGCCCCTCCTCCTCATTTTCTCCTAGAGAAGTCACTTTGGTGGATCTCTCTGCCATGGCCCCCCAGCCATCCCTGCTGCCACCGGATAAGCTGAGATTCCTTAAATTTTAGGGAGCCAACTTGCTCACTGGGCCCGGGGGCTCAAGGAAGGAGGCAGCCAAGCTCGCAGGAATGTGGGCAGCTGTGCTCCCGCAGTACCCGGATCCAACTGCCACCAGTCCTCCCTCCGTCCCTTTTGCGTCCGCCCTTCCTTCTGTTTCAGGCGAGGCCACACCGCCTGCCTGCGGTAGGAGAACAGGACCCCGGGCTCGCTCTAGGCATCGGGCTGTCTTCAGCAAAATGGCATTGGCCTATTGTTGCAATATTTCTATTTTGCAAAGCCAAGGGCCCAGGGAGGCCTTGGGGCAAAGAACTGGGGGAGTTAACAATCCACTCTCCCTCCCACTTTCCTTTATTTTTCTTCTTTTTCTTGGATTGCTCTTTACCTTCGAATGGCCTCACCGGGGAGGTTGGCATCCCTCGCTTACTTCACTGCTCTCCCTGATGCCTTCTTGGCATTCCTGGTTGTCACACAAGCCTCCACCTTTCAGGCCTGCCCCATCCCTATGTAGGAACCTACTGGTGGAGGCCCAGAAGCTTTCCTGAGTGTCCTCTGGCGCTAAAACTCTGAGTAAGGGAGCAGAACTCTTTAAAACAAACCAAGCCGCATGCTACCCAGGGGCTGGTACAACTGCTGGCCCAGGGCAGCCAGGCAGTAGAAGGACCATGAGCTTCTGCTCCCCATGCAGGATCTCAGGACATCTCTGCGTCCAGGACTGCTCCCATCCATGACTTCCCAAAGCAAGGTCTTGTAGCAACAGACCGACCGTCAATCCCAAACCCCAATCCTGAGCGTCTGTTTCCCCACCTGGGCAACGGGGACGCAGAAGGAAGCCTGAAGACACAGGGGCAGAAGCATTTGAGGGCGTCTGCATGTATGGGGAGCTCCCTGCGTATGTGACCCACAGGCCTGCTGGCTCCTTTTGAAGTCCTTCTGGGGCTTCTGCTGATGGTGATCAGGGCACGGAAGGACCTGCCTTCCAGTCACTGAGGCAAGGCCAACTGGATTGGCTGCACAGTAACTTTGAGGCCCCTGGCGGACAAAAACTGGGGAGGAATGACTGAAGAGAGAGAACTAAGAGCGCTGGAAGGAAGGCAGAGCAGGCAGAGCTACCCGCCAAGTGCAGCCAGTGGTGGAGGGAGGTGTCAGCTGCCCGGAGAGACTCTGCTCTGCCAAGGCGATGGCAACAACCAGCTACTGTAGGTTTAAGAAGTCCTGCCCAAGGGTGAGGGGCCTTTGTGAACAAGACCAGAGAGGCACAGCAATGAGGCCAGCTTGTGTTCTGATTTGAGAAGGCCTGAGAAGAAGGCCGAGGCATCAAGTTCAGTCTTGGGTGTGAGTCAGAGGCCGCGTAATGGAGGGGTCCCAGATTTCGATCTGTCTCTTTCTCTTTGGGTGTGTGCTCGTAGAATGGGGAGAGGCCCAAAACTCTGGCATCTATGGCCCATTTCTGACTTGAGGATCCTGATGTGATGATATCTCCTCAGACCCTGAGGCCAGGCCCCAGTGAGGACATTTGTGCTTGGGACTTGGGGGACAAGCAGCCCAACGTCACAATTTCTCCTGGTCTTGAGGCCCTGGGCCCAGAGCCACAAGCTCCTCCTTACACACCTCACCTCCACGGGAAAAAGTAGAGACCTGCACAGCGATCCCACCCCCCAGGCCCTCGCATGAGTCCAGGAGAAACTGTGGGCTCTCCCCAGGCAAGCCTCAGTGGCTGGCTCCCAGTCCCCTCACACCCCAGCTTGCCCACTCATTCTCTCTCCCTCCCGAGCCTGGGGCCTTCTCACTCACCAGCCTGTTTACACTCCAGGTATCTCATGCTTTATCTGCTCTCATTTTGAATTTGTAACTTTCACATAAACTTAAACAAAGCTCCTTTTGTTCCTGCACCCCACCCCAGGATCCCAATAAACTGGTTCCCTCCGAGGCGACTGGGCCAGGGCACAGAAGCCTTGGCCAAAGGACTGTGTGTGCATGTGAGCAAGCATGTTCGCACCTGCGAGGGAGTCCGTGTGCTTGTGTGTGAGTGCGCTCCCCAGGCTGACGGAGGGAGGGTGTCAGGGCGAGCAGTGAGCAAAGTGTGGACGGGAAGCATGGCGGGGACAGAGGGCAGAGCCCAGATCCCATGGCACAAGGACAGGATAGTCGGCCAGGGCCCGAGAGGCGGTGGGCCACAGAAGGGCGGCTGTCAGGGCAGGCGGTAAACAGGGACGAAGGAAGCAAAGGGCAGAGAGGAGCGGCAAAGTGGGTGGCGGAGCGAGGGGCTGAGGCCAGGCTTGAGCTAAGTGTAAGGCAGATCCAGGGATTGCATTATGGTGGTATAGGGGCTGGCACAGCCGCACGCTTGGCCCCGTAATCCTGTTAGCCAGCAATCTCCATTCCGAAAGAGCTTCATTTCTTTGTGAATATTTGTAAACTAGATATCTAATGGAAAATTATAGGAAAATTATAGTGAAATTCATGACGGAGAAATCCGATTATCCCTAATTCAATTATGCCATCTTAGCCCACACAGCACATTTCCCATTTTTTTCCCATAAATACCGATGCCAGGGGTCCCGGTAATCAAATAAAATTGAAAATCATCTTCCCATTAAATTCAATTAGCCGCAATTTCTAAAGCCTATCAGAGATTTTAATTACTAAATTATAAAATTCTCCAATGCTAAATTGAAACAAAAAAAATTGCACATCCTTGTATTTCATAGAAAAAAAAAAGGGCCAGCAAAATCCTTGAAAAATGCCCTCCTCTCTGTGCCCAGCTCCAAAGCAGGTTCTCTACCTAGAGGGACCTCGCATCGCTGCCTACTTGCCCAGTTGGGGATGGAGCCAGTGGGCAGAGGATCGGGGCCCTGTCAGGGGAAGGGCTGAGGCACGTTCATTTAGCAGAGGGGCAAACCACACCTCCAAACCCGTGCAGCTCGTGGTTGGGCTGACCCCTGGAGAGGACCTGCCTTCCTTACTGGCTATGCTGACTCCTGAGAAGCCCTCAACTCTGTCCCTAACCAAGAAGTCTATAATTGCCACCTTCTTGATCCTGGGACTAGGCTCAGGCTCAGGTCACAGCTTGGCCTAAGGGCTCTCCTGGTTCTAGGGCAGCAGACCAGAGGCAGCTAGCTTCTTACCCAAGCGCCAGGTCTCTAACCACCCTGTGGGGGCCCCCAGATGGCCTGGGCTGGGTCAGAGGTGGGAGGGAACCGAGCCTGGTGGCGAGGGTGGACAGATATCATGGATGGTTACATGGCCCCAAGTCTTCTCCGGAGCATTGCCAAGGGCCCTGGGCCCTGGTGTGGACCACCCTCCTGGGAGAAGAGCTAAAGATGAACGTGGTCCAGATCTGGCCTCTCCCTGCATTCCTAGCTCACTCTCTTGGGGAAGCCAACAGCCCTGAACTGGCCAGAAGACCTACCCCTGCCCCAAGGGAGAGCACACGCTTTCACCCATCTATTTTTAGGAAAGTGATGGCCACAACCTCAATGGGAGCCCCTCCTCCCTCCCCCCTCCCCCACCCAGGCCACTTACCCTGCTCTAAAGGCTGCTCTAGTTGTCAAAAGAACCTGGGGAGGTGGCATCAATGGTGGCATAAAGTGACCCCAGGTCTGAAGCCCAAGGTGGGTGGCTGGATGGGCAGCTGATGGCCTGGCAGTTTCGGGGCAGCCAGCAGTAGAGTTGCGGCAGCCCAGCACCCAGGGAGCAGGTTTAATTTGCCAGGCAGTCAGGAGTGCCAGCAGGGGAGGTACCCGCAAAACAAAACAAAAACAAAAAAGTTAATTATCTTTGGCTTTTTCTTAATAAATATCCAAACTGGCCCGGCCGGATCCTCCACTTTGGAGGGAGAGACAAGAAGGAAAAAAACCCCAAACCAAATCCAACAGGCAGTCCTCTGCTGCCTACCTTTCCCTTTGTCTCTCACCCTTGTCTTTATCTCTTATCGGAGGCAGGCAGTTTCACATTAATTCCCAAATTTTGCAAGCGCAAGAGTGTGGTCAAAAGCCTTTTTTTTTTTTTTTTTTTTTTTTTACATTTTGGGGTAGGAACATGAGAGCAGGATGAAGAAAGAGGTAGGTGGGAAGAAAAGGGTGAGTAGGAAAAACGACAGAAGCGAAGGAGAGAGTGCGAGATGGAAGGAAAGCCAGAGAGTGATTCAGGGAGCTGAGCTAGTCGCGTTGCCCCTGTGGGCACGGCCCAGCCTGTGGCCCCAACCTGGGCAGGGACCTGCTCTGGAATGTTGTGTTGGCATTTCATTTCAGTCACAATTATCGGCTACAGGAGATACGGGGATTTCTCATTTTAAAATTCCGAAACCACCCAGGTCTCACTGGCCACCTCAGCTCCCTGTGGCTGCTGGTTCCTGTGCCAACCCTCCTTGCCAGAAGCTGGGCTGGGGAACAGGAGGCTCAAGAGGAGGGGAGGCTGGCTGCCCTTCTGCGGGTGTGAGGTTTTTCTGTATGGAATCGCAAGTGTACCTGGGGAGACAGATGCGTGTTGCCGCCTGGGCCTACCTGTTCGGTTGGTGCTCATACACGCCTGAGCCCATGCTATTGGAAACATGCGTCATGGCATGTGCGTTGGGGTTGGGGAGGGCAGCCAAGACACAGGGCAGTCCCTCACAGAGCTGTGGCTCTGGAGACCCACGACCTCGGTTCAAATCCCAGCTCCATCACTCACTGGCTGTGCAACCTTCATCAGGTCACCGATCCTCCTCTGGGCCTCAGAGGGAATAGTAACTAGTGACTGCTTAAGGCTGGGGGTCGAGGGGAATGCAGAGAGACTGCTAATAAGTCCAGGGTTTCTTTCTGGGTGATGAAAAGAGTCTAAAATTAGATGGTGTTGATGGTTGCACAACCCTGTGAGTTGTACACTTGCAAGTAAATGATATCTCAATAAAGTGGTTATTTAAAAAGTGGGGACAGAAGGGGGAGTGATGATAGCATTTACTGCATAGAGTTTTCGTGAGGGCATGCAGTAGAGAGCCTGGCACAGAGTGAGAGCTCAGTGAGAATTAGTGATTAGTGACTAACGTGGACCTAGATGGCTGGCCTAGGGCCTCGGCTGGTGCCCATGAATGTATACTGCTGGTGCTTACAAACGTCTACCTGGGCCCCCGGTGCCCAGCCAGCAGGTTGTCAAGCAGCTGAGCTGCCCCTGTACTTTGCAGGGCTCCTGGGTGGCTGCTCCCTGGCAGGGATGGGAGAGTGCATGGCCCTCCTCCTGCTTCCCTGCCCAGGTCCCTGGAGAGGAGGCTGCCCACCGTGGCAGGCAGACTGCCGTTCACTCTCCCCGTCTCACAGAGCACTCATATTTTCCATGTGCAGCAGACCGTGAATTCACCTTCATACTAGTTACAGGGTTATTTAGCTTCTCCTGACACTGACAATCACCAAACTTTAATTCGCTGCTTGTCTTCTCCCTGCTGCGCCCTCTGCCCACCCCCAAAATCCCTAGGAGAGGATGGGAAGGACCCAGTCCGGCCTTCTCTTGCCAAAGCTTGCCCTTCGGAGTGATGGGAGTGATGGTGGGGGGCGGGGAGTTGGTCAGAAGATGATGGGCAGAGTGGGGGGGGCAGAGACCCGTGCGGAAGAAAGGAAGTTCCAGGGCTAGGGGACCTTCCGTCCTGCTCCTCTGGCCTGACATTAATGTATTCAACCCGACATCCATCCTGTTATGAATGAAGACTCAGCAGACGGGGCTGCGCTTCTGAGGGCTGCCAGCCCCAGCCAGGACCTACGGGCCAGGACTCGCTGAGCTCTCAGGACCAGGCCGCTGGCATGAGCTGGCTCCTTCACCTTCTCCTAGACAAGCAGGTGCCCATCAGGGAACCGACCAGAGGGAGCTCATTCTTACCAAGTGAGAAGCCAGCTCTCATTCTTTCCTGCCTCCCCCTGCTAGTCTCTTGTCAGGCGGAGCCATCCCGCCCTGCAGCGGCTTCTCTCCAGCCTACTTCTCTCTTGCTTACATCACGTCTCTCTCCCCTTGATGAAGGCCGGTAGATATGTTCAAAGCTAGTCCCAAATCGGATGGGAAATAGAGACTCTGAGACATCTCCCACCGAGCACCCAAATCACAATCCCAGGACCGGTGCGGGAGAAAGGGCCCAAACTGGGTATTCAAGCCCCTGCTCCCTTGCCCACTGGGAGAGGCTGCTGCTGCCCCATGCCCATGACCAGCCCCAGCAAGGTCTTTGTCTCTCTCTTCCCTTGGCTTCAGCAGATCCCCTTCTCTCAGACTTCCCTGTGCTCCCACACCCTTTCCAGTAGTGGGCTGAGCTTCCAGAAGGTCCACAGAGGCCTCCAGTGGGTTCAGGGGCCAGGAGAACCCAGAGGGCTCAGACTCTTCAGCCATCCTCTACCTCCTGATCAACGCCATCTTTCCCCCCAAAGCCGCCCAGGCAAGCTAGGGAGCCAAGGCTTGCTCTGACAATCATTTGGTGGAGCCAGGGGACTCTGATTCCCAAAATCTAAGCTGGGCCCATCGTGCAGAGTCCCAGAGGCAGAGTGCCCAGCTGAGAGGACTCACGAAGACCAGAGGCCTGGCAAGGACCTGGGCCGGGAGCTTGGAAAAGCAGAGGTGGTGGGGGGCAGGGGGGTGGGCAGAGCCATGAGGGGAGAGGCAGGGAAATCCATGGAGGGATCAAGCTGTGTCTGCTTCCTTCCAGCCCAATGCCACTGCCCCACCCTTGCCGGTGGGGGGAAGTGGCCACGATGGCCTGGGCAAGAGAGATGTCAACGGGACCGATGGCAGAGATGGGAGAAGGGGCTTGTTGACTGCAAACTGTCCATTATGGCTCAGATTATAAGCATATTGCGCAGGGCTCTCTGCACGAGGCCGAGGAAATCCAATACGCTGAAAGGTTAATGCAATCAATTAGGGTGACAAGGAAGTAAAGTAAAGCCTTTGGAGTAGATGAAAAGGGGAGAGAGAGAGAGAGCGCACCATGGAGTTGGGGTGCAGTTGGTGGTGGGAAGGCGAGGAGGAAGAGAAACTAGGGGGACGCAGAGAGAAGGCTGGAGGGGGAAAGCGAGGTATACAGGAGGCTGGAGCCCATGGAGAGAGGACAGTGAGGGAGACAGCAGCCGCCAAAGCAGCAGGAGAGGGCGGCCAGTGAACTGTGCCAGGACGCAGCTCCCGTCTCAGACCTCTGACTGCTGCACAGCTTCATTTCCTTCCCCTCCCCCGTCCTCTCTCCCTGCCAGCCTTTCCTCCCCGGCTTGGAGCCTGGCTCACAGCACCAGCAATGTGTCAGAGTGTCCCTGGTCCCTGCCCCTGCGCCGAGCAGGTGCCCACCACGTGGCCTCCTGCTTTACTCTTCAGCAGCAGCAGCAGCCCCAACACAACCTGCACAGCCTCCCCCCCCCCCCCCCCCGCCTTCACCCCAAGCATCCTAGTTCCTATTTGCAACAAGCCTATGACGGGAGAGCGTGGTGTGGTCGGGACCCCTTTTACAAGATGGAGAAACTGGTGCTCAGAGAGGTTACGCAGCATCCCAGGCCCCGGCGGCAGTCGTGGAGGACCCAGGAGCCTCCCCTTCTCCAAGGAGTCAGACGCAGGGGTCCTGGGACAGAGGCGGGGAATTCCGTGGAACCTGCCCAGGGAGAGGAGGAGGGAACATGGGGACTTCCTACTTGTCAGGCCCCAGGCTAGACACCTTTGGCTACATGAACTCACTTACTTGTCCCAATAACCCTGCAAAGCAGATACGCTGCTCACCTTACAGCACAGGAAACCGTGGGTCTGAGAATCTGCTAATGGCTACAGGATAGACACACGGGATGCGGGGAGCAAGAGCTTGAGGAGAGGACAAGAGGGGACTTTCAGGTAGATGGGACTGAGCAGAGGATGAGGCCCTGCAGAGAGGAGAGAGAGAGAGGGCGGCCCCCATAGATCAGGGCTGCAAGCAGCCTAGGACCTCAGGACAGGGCTCTCAGACAACTGCCTGGGCCCCTCAGAGCAATCCCACGGAAGATAAGAGCGCAGGGTGGAATGATGGTTGCACAACACTGTGAAAGTTCTTAAGGCCAGAGAACTGTATACTTAAAAAGAGGGTTACAACGTTAAATTTCATGTTTTGTATATTACCACTTAAAAAGAAAAAAAGAGCAGAAGGCAGGAGCCAGAACCTCCAGAGCAGGAGCCAGCAAACTTTTTCTGTTAAGGGCCAGATGGTAAATATTTCAGGCTTTGTGGGCAAACATCCTCTGTTGTAGCTACCCAGCTCTGCACTGTAGAGTGAAAGCAGCCATAGCCAATGCGAACACTAGTGGGCGTGGCTGTGTTCCAATAAAACTTTATTTATAAGAACAGGCAGTGGGCCACATTTGGCCCATGGGCTGTACTTTGCCAAGTCTTGCTCCAGAGAATGGCAACACCTAGGGCTGACTTTCAGGGTCAGGGATGCCAAGCTCTGTCCCACTGTCTGGGGGACAGAATTATCCAATCTGAACCTTGCCAACAAGTGGAGGAAAGGGATGGGCAGAAGTCTCAGGAGAAAGTCAGGCTTTCACTACCAGCAGGGGATGCAGAAAAAGAAGGGAACAAAAACAAGCGCTGGCGTGGGAAACTGATGTCCAGCAACCCATCTGTCCCAGCCCCCGTCATCCCAAGAAGCCCTGCACTGTGCTTCAGATGCCCTGGATGATATGAAAGGTGGAGACTTGCAGCTCCCACCACTCTAGGTGGCTCAGTACCGTGAGAGAGGTGTGAGGCTGTGGCTAAGAGAGGAAGACGGGAGTGGAGTGGCGGGCCGGGCTGGCCAGCAGGGACGCCAGGGGAGAGGAAGGCGAGGAGAGAGGCCTGGGGAGCAGAGCTGTAACCAGGGTGGTGCTGGTGGCAAAGGGAGGAATCCACGAGGCCCAGCGAGAGCGCAGGGCGCGGGCCGGGCCTGCCCTACACTGGCCGCCTCTGATCACGTTTTCAGGGCCACTGCCTGCCGGCACAGACAATGCTGGGGGAGCCTTTGAAGTCCCAAAGAGATGCCGCGGTGGGAGCCTCTTGAATCCACCCCCCCACCCCCCACCCTCCTCTGGTGGGGGGGGAGGGGGCCAGCAGGACAAAACCCGGAGCCAGTCGCAGCCGGCCCAAAACGCATGAGACAAAGGGAAAACAAACAGGTTTGGAGCCAGGCGCACGGTGCCGTGTCTGTCCCCCGCCCCGCCGAGCAAGGATGATGGATGGCTGCAGCCAGCCGGCTCGCCTGCCGGGCAGGCCCCGCTATTTACATAACACTGGCGTTCCACCGGTCACCTCTGACATGGCGCTGCCTGGGGCCTCGGCCCGGTGGCCCTGAGGTGCCTGGAGCCACTTGGCAGCCCTGAGGTTCCTGGAGCCACTTGGCGGCCCTGAGGTTCCTGGAGCCTCTTGGGGTCTGGGGCAGCCTGTGAAGGCCCAGCCATGCCTGGGGAGCCCGGGGCCTGGGGAAGGGCAAGACAGCGGCCTGCTCTGGGCCCACGGCCTGAGGCCTCTTCCCTGCCAGCCTCTCATGGAGGAAGGAGGAGGCCACTGGGGGCCGGCAGCCTCCTTGGAGAGAGGGCTTTCAAGCCACCGGGAGCCTCTAGGAGAGCTGGCAGCGGCCACCGCAGCAGGCACACTGAGCTGCAGACAGCTGTGCATGGCACCACCGGGCAGGCGAGCCCCGGCACCTGATGCCGCTTTGCCCAACATTGCCTTGAACACGGTCGGTGCCTAAAGACTGCCATCCAGATGTTCCCAGACCCTTTCCAGCTTAAGAGCCAATCTGAGACGTTCCTACCGAGGCCATCTTTTCCACCAGGTTCAAATGGGCAACGTGGCTCCAATTCTCTTAGTCTTCCCAACCCTTCCTGGATGCTCGGCATGACCAGCCCCAGGCCGGGGTTCACCGGTCAGGGAGAGGACGCAGGATGGGGAAGTGGGCTCAGGCCTTACCTCGTGGCGGGTCCTAGAGGCTCCTCTTGCACAGTAGGGGCGTCACTTCATCCTGAGGAGGGAGAAAGAGGAGCCTGTTAGTCTTCTGCTGTATGCCCAAGGGCTCTCTGCCACCTCTGGGTGGGGGGGGGGGGCTGCTGGTCTAGGGTCAGCCAAGGGGGTCAAGAATTCAGATACACTGAGTGAGCACTGAGTTTGTCAGGGGCTGATCACAGTGGAAATAGGGTCCTCAGGACACCCCTAACCAGAGATCAATGGCAGAGATGGGAGCGTGAGGGTGGAAGCAGTCCCATGAGCTGAAAACTGAGCATCGGGGCCTGCGGACAATGACAGAATCCAGCGGCACCCACTCCTTTACTCTCTTCCCCTGGTCCCTGAAAATAAAAATGACACATGTCAAGCTGTTCACTACAGCAAGTGGATGACAGAGGGTCAAGGGTGGACCAGGGGCCATGGCACTGAGAAACCTCAACTCCCAGGAACAGGCTGCTGACATCACCTTCTACCCTGGGGTGCTACCCACAAGGCACAACAACCCGCAGTGGGGCCACATAAGGAGAGGAGTAAACAGTGCGAGAATGGAGGTCTTTAGTCAACTCATACTCGGCCCAGCCTGCCAGGTTCAGGCCCTGCTCCTCAGAGTGAGTCTGGAGAGCCAGGGTCAAATGGGACAGACTCCCTATGTGGATGGAAAACCCAAGGAGCCCTCTGCCTGCTGACCAGGCCCCCTGCCCTTGCCTGAGCCAGGCCTGGCCACCCTCCGCCCCACCCCCACCCCTGGGCCTCAGAATTCTACCCACATTAGAAATGAGTTTTCTCTATTATGTCTTTTCCTCCCCACTCCTTCATTTGAGGCTTATCAATGATGCACGAGGAATAACACCAATTTCCTTAGGCTGTGTAATCCCCAAATCAGCTTGGGGGATTGAGAGAGGTGAGGTGACCTTGTGCAGGGCTCGGGGAATGCCACCCAGTCCTTCTGCCCGCCCGCCTTTCTCAGGACATATTTAGACAGATAATATTAATTGTACTTGACACGTCCTCTTAAGGAGGGCTGGGTCCTCTGCCAGCTTTTGCTGCCTTCGCTGGGTTGCCTGGGCAGAGCCCACCGTGCTGGACACAGGGCTCTGGTGGGCATCGAGCAAGTTAGGGAGGGTTGCTCCCTGGGCCCCTGAGACCCGCCCATCTAATCCAGATGGTGAGAAGCTGAGGGTCTGCAGAGAGCTGGGCTGACGGAGACAGGGGGCAGCAGAGAGGAAGGGGGAGCCACGCCAACGCGGGGGAGGGCGGAGGTCGGAAGAGTGGGACAGGGAAGAAGCGGGAGAGGAGAGCGGAGGAAGTGGAGGCCAAGCAGGGCTGGCCACGGGGCAGGCGATGGAGACCTGGCGCTCCACTGCCAGGCGCTGGCAGGCGTGGCTGTCAGAGCTCACATCCCAGCCACCCAGGGACCCGGCAGGGCGGCATCACTGTCCTGTCCATCCCACACTCGTCTGACTGAGATCTCTCAAGGCGCCCTGGCTGGCCTCCCTTGAACCCCCAAAGCCCCCCAACTCCACAACTCCAGTATCTCCCTTCCAGCACCTTTTTCTCCCCTCCCCTCCTCCCCGGCAACTGTGCATTTATTAATTCATGAGGCACTAATTAGTTCTTTGTTTAATTTTGTGTTAAACAGACTGACCGGAATGATAACGACTTGCAGCTCAGTGTTGCCGTCCCCAACCAACCCTGTTTTCTGACAACAAGGGAGCGAGGGAGACCGGAGCGCTGAACCCAAATCCCTCAGCAGTTGCACTTCATTAAGTCAAAATGTGACAAGAAGCTTAGAGAGCAACTTGCAGATCTGATCACACGGAACAATCGGGGAGGAAACTTTCCAGGAGTTGGTCGGGTGGAGGAGGGATAGGGAGGGGCAGAGATGTTTACTGGGTGGGGACCAGGAGGTGAACTGAGGTTCTGTCCCTCAAGCGCCCCAGGAGCAGGTGGCCTGGTTGACGGGAGCAGAGAGGTGGGATCTGGGTGGGATCTGGGACACTGGGTGGTTTTTGAACCCCAGTGGGGACCCGAGAAGTTAAACTTCATCTCTCTATTCTTGCCCGGGCATCTTCTCCTGTCTCTCTCTGCCTCTCATTGCCCCTGATGTCTGGTTCTGGGCCGTGCGAGGGAGTGACTGGGCACACCCAGGGCCCCAGCAAAGAACCAGAAAGTTGCCTTAGTTAAGGAAGGATTCTGTAAGGCCAGGGGAGAGGCATAGAGCAGGGAAACACAGAGGGGAGCGGGAGCCCCTACACTTCCGAAGGCTGAAGTTAAGAGCACCCTTACTGGCTCGGAAAGAGAAGTGACGTGCTCAGGAATCATGACTAATGTATCTGTTCTCTGCCAGCTGTCCACCCGCCCATCCATCCACACTTCCGTCCATCCATCCATCCATCCATCCATCCATCCATCCATCCAATGTTCTTTATCCTAAGTGCTCTGACCAGAAACTGAAGACCAAGAGGTTGAGGTACCCAGCAAATGAGAACCAGAACCAGAAAATGAGAACCAGAACCATGCCACGGGCTGTAGTGGCTGACCGCGGGCAGACTAACGACAGCAACTGCCTGCGACCGCTCCCTCCTGGCCGTGTGAAAAAGTAGATGGCCGCCCCCGAGGTGTCAAGCTGCTAACCCCCTCTGCTCACGGCATGAGTGAGGACCGATGGGTCAAAATCAAGCCCTGCCCCACCCGGCCGGGCGTGGCTCAGTGGTTGAGAGTCAACCTAGAATCCAGGAGATCGCGGTTCGATTCCTGGTCGGGGCGCATACCCGGGTTGTGGGTTCGATCCCCAGCGTGGGGCCTGTAGGAGGCAGCCGATCGATGGCTCTTTCATCATTGATGTTTCTCTCTCTCTCCCCTCTCCCTTCCTCTCTCTGAAATCAATAAAGATATATTAAAAAAAAAAAAAAATCAAGCCCTGCCCCAGTCTAAAGGTGGGACCCCGTCCCCCTTTCACCTGACCCTAATCTCCAAAGACGTGCCTATGAATGAGAACATGGAGAGGGAGAAATAAGAACACAGAGAAGCCACAAACGTGAGCCCATCTGTGCACGAGGATCCTGCCTCCTTCTCCACGCTGGCCGCCGCGCCTGTCCAGATGTGGCCTGACCGTCCCTCTGAGAGCCTGCCCAGGCAGCCCGCCGGCCAAGGCAGAGTCTGCCGGTCAGCCCTGCCCCAGCCTTCCCGTGGCCAGGCCCAAAGCACGGTGGTCTTCCACTCGAGCCTGGAAGCCCTGGCCTGGCTTCTGTTAATTTGCTGTTAGGCTGCTTAAGCAAACCAATTAAAACTGATCATTAATTATAAAAGAGAGCAAGAAGAGAGAGGAGAGGGTGGAATGGAGAGGGGAAGAAGGAAGAGGGAGAGGGGGTTAGAGGAGGAAGGCCCGGGGGAGCTTGCAGGGAGCCGAAGGTGGGGTCGTGGGCCTGGGAGCGGGGAGTGACCAGAGGCTCGCCCAGCATAGAGATGCTGGAGTGGAGGGAGGGCAGGAAGGAGGGCAGAGATGGTGCAGAGGGGCTGCCATGGGCCAGGGGGAGGAGGGCAGGGGCCGAGGGAAGGGTGAAGAAGCTGCTGGGACCAGCGTACCAGGACCTGAAGAGGCCTTATCCATCTGCAGTCCCCTCTGTGGAGCCACCAACATCCCAGGACCTGGCTTCTGAGAGTCTCACCCCGGCTCCCAGGCCCCATATTTATGAGACTCAGCTGATTATGCAGCACCGGGCCAGGCTCCTTCTCCCTGCACCCCTACCTGCTCCCAGCCCTCTCAGGCCGCGGAGGCTGGAGGCTCGGGGCAGCTGTCGGCTGCCCATCTACCCCCCAGCGCTGCCTCCTGCCCCCTTCCCCCCTCCTCACACACCCTCTCCCGGGCCGGGCCTTTCAGAGGGGGCTGAGGCCATGTCAGCCGGCAGCTTGAGAAGGGGGGCAGCACAGACAGCAAGGGGCAGTGTCATGGAAACGGGCACTTTCCCCAAGAAATATTCTGTTTGGCCTCCTTCCTGCATTGAGGAGCTGTCAGGAGCCTGAGTGAGAGCCACACCGCCCCGGGACCAGGCGTGACAAAACCTATTTTCTGCCTCAAATTTGATTGATTAAAAAACTTTTTAGGAAAACCATGTTAAAAGAGTGGAAAAAGAGAGAGGGAGGGAAGGAGGGAGAAATAGAGGGGACAAGAAAGGCAGAAGAGAAATCCAACCGGGGGAGAAGGGCCACGGAGAAAGGCCGCAGGCAGGGGCCGAGCAGTTACCCCGGCAATGACGCTGGGGGATGCGTGTCAGTGGGACAGCCACCGCGTAACCAGGCAAAACAGAAAGGTCAGCGGAAGCCCAAAACTTTTCCACAGCGGTCAGGACAATGACGGCCCGAGGGCCCCGCGCAAGCCAGCAGGTGCCGGGTCTGGACGACGCAGCGGCCAGGGTGGGGTGCCTGCCCCAGCCTGGGGAAAGGAGCCAGCACCCCAAGGCAGGCAGGTGGCGGGTGGAGGGGGGCCGCCAGTACCAGGAGTCGAGCAGGTCTCGGGATTGGCTCTGGGAGTTTGCAAACACAGTCCAGGCTGGAATTTGGCCGGAATCCTGAAAAAGCTGTCCAGGGTCAAGAGGGAGGCTCCGGTAGTTCGGGGACAGGCAAGGGGTTTTCCCACCAAGCCCTGGCTCAGGGAACATATTTTAATGAATAAATAAGTAAGCCGGGAGGTACCCAGCTGACCCCCAACCTGCAGCGGGGAAACCTTCGCTGGTTCAACGGCAGCCTCAGGCGTCTCGCTCCCCTCCGGCCCCATCTTAGACTGGCCAGCCCTGGCCCTCAGGTCCTCTGCCGGGTGCCGCCCTGGTCCCATGCCTAGCTTGTCCTCTCTTCTCCCACCTCAGAAACTGAGACAGACCTGGCCTGACTTGGACGGGATGGGAGACCCTGGCTGACTCTCTCAGGGCTCCCTCCAGGAAAAGAGCCAGTCCCCCCACCCCTCCCGAGACCCCACAGGAGGAGGAAACTCCTCCATTTCCCAGAAGGCAGAGGTGCCTCAGCTCTTCCTGGCAGGACCTGTCCTCTCCCTAGGGACAGGGGTCCAGGTTGGTGGCTGTTTGTTTTCCTCTGTCTAAGGGCCTTGGAAA
Source organism: Miniopterus schreibersii (assembly GCF_964146895.1). Lineage (NCBI taxonomy): Eukaryota > Metazoa > Chordata > Mammalia > Chiroptera > Miniopteridae > Miniopterus > Miniopterus schreibersii. The sequence goes on along the minus strand of NC_138109.1, from coordinate 5,309,085 downwards.
TCGAGGTGAGGAGTGGATCTGGCCAAGGAGTCAGCAAGAAGATTTCTCCAAGGTACTGGGAGGGGTGCCCGGCAGTGTCCGTTCCGGCCTTTGCCAGCTCAGGGCTCAATTCGGGTGAGGCAGTGCCTCACTGGACAGACAGGTGCGTTCTGCAGACAGATGCACAGAAAGACAACACCGCTCCGGGCCTCGCCCCAGCGCTCCGACCCCAGGCCTCTCCCCATCCCTGTTCCATGGTGATCGACAGGTAGTGATTGAGCACCTACTGCAGGCGTGACACTGTGCTAGGCATGAGAAAGATAAAACAAGTGGCATACAAGACAGAGGGCTGAGTGGATGAGCCTCGGGCTTGAAGCCTCCCTCTGCCACTTACTGCCACCTGACCTGCTGGGGTCAGCTCTCGGCCTCAGCTTCTTCTACCGAAAAGCGGGCATTCAAGAGTCCCCGCCTCCAGGGTAGTGCATTCAGTACATATGTCTCGAGCACCTACTTTATGCCCAATACTGTCCTAGACCTGGAGAGCAGTGGTAGACTGAAGGCAGCCCTCATGGAGCTGCCGTTCTCTTGCTGTATGAAGACAATGCTCAGCGCTGTGGTCTGGCACATAGCAAGTGCTCAGTAAACACTACCTGCTTTAGCTTTCAAGGTCCCTGCCTTTAAGAAGCCAGGGAGAGATCTAGCAATTCTACTCCTAGGTTTATACCCAAGAGAATGGAAAACAGGGACAGAAACAGAAACTTGCTCGTTAATGTTCACAGCAGTTCTACTCACAATAGCCAAAAGGTGGACACGACCCAATGTCTGTCCATCAACAGGTGGCTAGACAAACAACACGTGCATAACCGTACAATGGAATATCATTCGGCCGCAAAGAAGACCGAAATTCTCATCTATGCCGCCACACGGATGGACCCTGGAAACATTTGTGCGCGGTGAGGGAAGCCAGGCACAGAAGAGCATAGACTGCGTGGCTCCGTTTCCGTGAAATGTCCCGAATAAGCACATCCGTAGAGACAGGAAGTAGGTGAGTGGTTGCCAGGGGCTGGGGAGGGGCGTGGGGCGTGACTGCTAAGGGGTACAGCGTTTCTGTTTGGGGTGGTGACAAAGGCCTGGAACTGGATGCTGGCGGTGGTCGCGCAACATTGTAATGGTACTTAATGCCACTAAACTGTGCTCTTTCAGATGGTTACAGTGGTAAATCGTGCGCATTTTACCACCATAAAGTAAGGGGAAGGGGGGGAAGGAGGAGCAGCAGGGAGAGAGAGGACGATACCCCCGCGTGGAAGCCAGCACAGGTGTTAGAAGAGCCAGGCAAGGGGGCGGGAAGGCGAATCCTCGGTCTCAGGCGGGTCCCGTCCCTCCTGTCCTCCAGACGGCGTGAACTACTACTGGACGTATGCCTAGGGCTCTGCAAGATCTTCAAGGGAAAAGACACTATAGGAAGGCTAGGATGGCTCCAGCGACGGGCCTCCCTTCAGGACATGTCACTCAAGTGCGTGCGATTCTGTACCCCCAGTGCTATCGGTCCCCTGCACACGCACACGCGTGGGTCCCAACACCCATGGCCCAGCCCACCCGTCTCTCTGCCAGGCTCCCACATAACTTTTGCTGCTGCCCAGGGTCTTGGTGCAACAAGCTGCCCTCTGGATGGAGGAGGGTCTGAGTCCATGACTTCCCCACCCGCAGGGCTCTGGGGCTCCCCAAGGTCAGGGAGTTCCACCTGGCAGGGAAAACCTAGGATAACCAGAGCCAGGCCCTTGGGGCAGCCCCCCAGCCCTCACCCCACCCTCCTGCCTGCTCCTGAATGCTGTGCACACAGAAACCCTTGCCTTGGCCCAGGAACTGTCAGGAGATCAACAAACAAAAGCTGCTTCTTGACAGGGAGTCATTTATATTTTAGCTTCGTTCCATTATCCTAACGAATCCTTCATCAGCAGATGCAATATTAACAGCAGAAAATCAGCTCATTACATCTGGGGGGATTTCATCAAGACGGCAATCATGTATGCAGCTCCCCAAGCCTGCGAGAGGCCAGTGTGGCGCTTATTTATTTATTTTGTTACTTATTTATTTAATTTTTTGGGTTCTTTCCACATAATTGCACCACATCTCAGATCTTTAATAAATAATTTGTAAGTCCTGCACTGTAGACGGCGTTGCTCTCTGCCATGAGAGCTGGCATTAGCCAAAATATTTACCAATATTTAAAAGTCATTAGAGTCAGGAGAGGAGTGGGGCGGGGGGCCTCTGTTCTTCTAGAAACAGCCTGGTGTGGGGCTAATGGTGCTTGGCCCTCACTCCCGTCCTCCCACCCCAGCTCTTGGTCTGAGGGGAGCAGTCTGGACTGGAAGCTCCTGTCCACATCGCTTCTCTGGGCTCACCCAGTTTCAGCAGGGGATTCCTGGAGCTCTTAGAGAGGGCTGCGGCTGTCCCTAAGGGTTACCATGGGCTTCTCAGGGGCCGAAGAGGCCTGGCTGCTGGAAGGGACCCCCTTGGGGCATGGCAGGAACTTTCACATGCCTGAGCTGGGGCACTCTTTTGGGGTGGCGCTCCCTGGGTCCACCCAACACTGGGGAGCTCAGGGAAGGAAAACTTCACGGTTCCAGTAGGCCGACTCTGCTGCGGCTGAGCATGAACAAAAGTCTGACCTGTTCCTCTCGGCTTCCTAAGGTTATGGCTCTAACTTCAAAGGAAAGGGAGTTCAGCTGGTCTAGAAGGCAGACGTGTCCCATTTTACAGATGCAAAAACTGAGGTTCAACAAACTTAAGCTCTCTCCCCAAGGCCACACAGCTAGGAGAAGGCACAGACCCGGGATTTACATTCAAAGCGGTTCTGCCGTGCCCCACTCTTTGCGCTCGGCCCCAGCTTTCCCGCGACATGGCCCGACCTCAGAAGGCTCCTGGCTCCACCCTACAGGCTGAAGTGGCCACTGGGGCCCACAGCCACCCCCTGCCGCCACCACTGGGCTGGCCGTGCTTTCACAGGTTTTTCCCAGCGGGGTCTGGATTTCTGCCCAGCCAGGAATGTGCTCCCAGGATGTCAATTCTAATCTCTCCAGCGCTCTGACAGAATTAAGCTCCAGTTTGTCCTACAACATCCCAAAGTTTCAGAAATCCAGGGCAGGCTCTCTAATCAGGCTGCAGGACAAAGGTCTGGCCTGACCCTGTCACTTCCATTTACTCCTCCTGTCTGTCTCCTGGCCGAGGCCTTTCTGCAGCTTCCTCCACCCTCTGCCCTGCCCTGGCCAGCTCAGCCCCCACCCTCTCCTCCAAGCTCCCCTGTTTCTCCACCCAGCATTTCCCCTCTCCAAGCAGCTGTACTAATCCTGCTGCTCCACTGTCCAAAGCAACGGAATTCCCGAGAGACTGACCTGCGGCAGCCCTGGGCCCGCTGGCCTCTCTTGGCCGGGGCTCCCTCTGGTCCACTGCCAGGAGCACGCACCCTCCACCCCTCCTCGGCTCCAGGGAGAGGGTGCTCGGTGCAGAACTATTCTCAAACTCTGCTTCCCCTTGCTTTCGGCCAGTCTGACTCTGGGCTCCCTGTAACTGCCCCTAAAGCCTCTTTTAGCTTCCATCCTGTGTGTGGGGTCAGCTCGTGGGCCTTGGAAAGCCTTGGCCCCTTGGCCATGTTTGGGGACACACATGTGGGGCAGAGGCCTTCACTCCTCAACCACCCCTTCAAGGCACCGGGAAGGACATGGATGGAGGAAAGCAGAAGCAGCCCTGACCTGGGATCGGCAGGGCCCATGGTGAGGACCTCAAGCCCCTGCTCTCCCAGATGGTGGCCATTAGAAAGGGACAGCCTGGCCAGGAGAAGTGCCCTGTGCAGCCAGACTGAGAGGACAGCCCCCCAGAATGCTGGAGAAGCAAAGAGGCCTCTTTCTCCACTGTCCCTAACACCCAGCTCCCCCCGTTTCTACACGGCTCTTGTGTGGACCCGGGGCGCTGATACCTGCCTCAGTTTCCAGAGGAAGAGGCAAAGCTTTTACAGCTCAAAGAGGCGGGGGTGGACCATGGCTTAAGTCTGGTTTGCTCACATCAAAAGATTCACGGGGAGCAAGAGGCAAAGAGGGGCCGTGTGGACAGTCAAGAGGACCCCAAGTGCTGTGGTGTGTGAGCCTGGGTGCTGGCCAGAAAACCGGACGAGGGACAGGCTCCCTAGAGACAGTAGGGCAGGAAGGCGCACGCGGGGTGCAAGGAGAAGGCTCCACAGGCATGGAAATGTTGCTCTGCCCTTTCGCTGACCCTCCAGAAGGCACAAGAAATCTAGAGTGGCCAGGATGGCAGGGGGGAGGGGGTTCCCAAGAGCCACCCAACTGGCAGGGAGCTGGAAAGTCCTGGAATGCCACAGGTAGGCAGGGCCATGCCACCGCTCCCCTGGCTTCCCCCGGTGACCTGGGCGGAGACCTCACCCTGGGTACAGAATCCTGTCCTACACCAGCACAGGTCCTCCCCTGCCCAGCTTCCTTGGCCACGTTGTGAGGCATGGGGACCCCCTTTCTCAGAGTGGTAATGATGGGCAACTCCCCCCTGCCTGGCAGTCTCTCCTGCATTCTGCCAAACGCTGCCCATCCCACGCTGGCCCTGCCTTCACCGCAGACAGCCCAGGCGGCTGAGGGATTCGCTCCGAGACTTGGGTGGGCTGGTGGAGGGACAGGAGCAGGAGATAAAAGCAGCCGAGGAGGACTTCACGTCTCTTTAACCAGCCCTTTCTCTGGAAGAACAAAAATAATTACAGTATTTTTTTTTTTACCTAATACAAAAAAATCCTACTGAGGCCTCCTGGAGAATGGAAGAATCGCCCGCCTGTCAGTACTTTGGAGAGAGCCCTGCGCCCCACCCCCTGCCCCCTGCAACTCCAAGGTCCCCCAAAACTTCCAGCTCTGCTTTTCTGTGCTCCCGTCTGCCTCACCTTTCCTTCCTTGCTGTGCTGGGTGTTGGTGAGATGTTGGTTTTTTTCTTTTTTGCAATTTATCAGCAGATTGTGTGGAGCTGAGTGGTGTGAGCCTCACCCTGCTAAATAAAGCTTTGGTATTTCTGATAAAGCCATCAAATTCCTTATCACACTGACACAAAGTGCATTTAAAGAGAAAGACACCCTGTTCCTCCCTCCCCACCAGCCCCGGCTCCCTCCGCTCAGTTCAGATTTCCACCTACTCAGGCTCTTCTGGACCAGACACCAAATACGGCTGCTGAGGGTGCAAAGGGGGCGAGGGGCGAGGGGAGAGGCCGGCTGCCCTCTCCACCTCCCACTCACCCATGCTGCTGGCACCCTGACCGGGGACGCGGGTCCACAGGGAGTAGCATGTACTTCCTGCCCCAACTCTGGAACCAGAAGAGAGCTATCAATAGACACGTCCTGCAACAGGGGATGTCCTCATAAACAGAACAATCCTGTTAGGACAACAGTCGGCAGCTGGAGGAAGAGTCCCCGGTAGGCTGCTGGGCCTGCAGGCTGCTCAGTCGCTGTGAACTCGCCGGGTGCCTCGCCACAGCAGTTACCAAAGGGGGGTGGCAAGGACAGGACTGAGAGGCTGACCAGGGGGCACGTCAGGCTTGACCATGGGCTCTGCACAGCCCTGGTTCCTCGCATGGCGCTGTGAGGCAGGCAGAACTATCACCCCATTTAACAGATGAGGAAACTGAGCTTGGCCCAGGCTGGCCAACAGCTCTGCTGAGTGAAAGACACTCTTCCCCTAATTTGATTGCAGAGTTTACCCCTAGGCTGAGCTCCTGTCACCTCCCCATTTATGATCCCACAAAGACAGGTTCCTGTGTCCCAGTGCCCTCTCCCACCTCCCAGCCCCAGCTCGGCAGCCCGGGCCCTGCGCCCACACACAGCCTGTTGGTTGAGGAATCAAATTTATTATTTTTAATTATTTTGATTTATCAAAGCAGCAGCTACAATCATATTAAACCCACTTGGCTTCTTGGCATTTCACAGAGACCGCTGCCTCAGGACTCCCCCAGACTCCATAAAACACCCAGCCTGTCCACTTGCACCCAAAGGACGGCACCCAAGGCCCCTTCTTGGAGAACCCCAAATTTCAGGGCCACTAGGCCCCCCAGCTGCCCTGACAGAATGCAGCCAAAGTCACTGAGGAGCGGATGGTGGGAATGGGGCAAAGCTGCCAGGTGCTTTAGGAAAAATCACCTCCATCCCCAGCCCAAGAGACCCTTCCAGAATCCATCCACACTGGGGAGTCCGAGTAGACCCAAGCACCACCCCCAGCGGGCACCGTCCGGCCTACACTATCCCAGGCCTGACACCGGGCACTCAATATAGATGAGCCAGTTACTCTTCAGACCCCTGCTGACAGGAGGAATCCTTGTCCCCTTCATGCTAGGGAGAAAGTGAAGGCACAGGGAAGGGAGGTGCACAGCTCACACAAACAGCCAGGCCAGAATTTAAGCTGATTCACGTAGAGCGAAAAGCCCTCGTTCTTTTGCCCATTCCTGACTGACCTCCCCTTAGAGCCAGGAGCAGAGTTCCCGCGGAAGAGGGGGGAGGAGAGAAAGCACCCTGAGGTCCAAGGCGATGGACCAAGGCTGCCTATAGCAAACATTTCGAATCTGGGTGCTCAAAGAAGGGATCCTTGAGAGGCAACACCAAACCAACAGGTTTGCCCAGGTCCCCAGGGCACGAGGAGAGGCTGGCCCACCTGAAGGGCACAGGGTGCAGGGGGGGCACAGGTGAGGAGAGTCATGGCTCAACCCAGAGTGGGCCCTGCCCTTGAGCACGGCTCAATTCTAGGAGTCCAGGAGTCTGTGGAACAGATTGGCCAGAGCCAGCAGGGTATAGAGGAACTGGGCACTTCACTATTCTAAGCAAAACTGCACACGAAGAGCACAGGTGACCTGGTAAGGCTGGAAGGGGCACCTCCGGGGTTCAGGGCCCCCACCCAGTGAAGGCAGCTCTGAAGGCAAATCTTGTGAACATGGGCAGGGCTTCTTGGGGTGAGAGGATGACAGAGTCTCAACACAAGTCCTTTGATTTCATACACAAAAATTACAGTCAGCTGCCATCAGACCAGGAGCCAGACTCCCGCTGGTCCCCAGAGCACTGCCCAGAGGCCCCATAGCCTGGTGCGAAGAGCTTGGCTCTGTCTGCAAGTCCTGATCTTTGATGGGCACCAATGGGCCTGTTATCTGGCCTCTCTGAGGTTAAGTTTCCTTATCTATCAAATGTGTAAATGATAGTGCCTGTCTCAGAGGATTGTGATCAGAATTCGGGGAGACCATGAGTGCAGGGCCCTTAGCAAAGTATCTACACATTTTCTATGTGCAAAAAGTGGTGGCAGTCATCGTCATTATCACCATCATCACCATCATCATCATCGCCATCACCTAAGCACTTCTCTAACCAGGACACAGCAACAGGGATCGTGACTTCAGGGCTGGTGACGGCACACAGAGGGAGAAGCAAGTGGGATGTTGCTGACCAGGGGACCTCAGAAATGTCCAGAGGAGGTGGGCCCTGGTGCCTGCCCGGCAAACTGGCCAAAGCAGGCAAGAAGGACCTAGAATTTAAGGCAGGAGGGGGAAACCTGGGTGACTTGTGGCAGTCACACTTGCCTATCAAAAACTGTACATTCCCTGAGCTTTCCACCAGGACTCATGCCCTAATATGGGCCCAGCAGCTTTCTGGGTTATTTCGAGTGTGTGTGATAATGACTCCAGGCTTTGCTTCTGCTGCCCCCAGAAAACTTTCCATCTGGGGAGAGGGAGAATCGTTGGCAAAGAATGAGAAGGGCATAGGGAAGCCCAAGGTCAGAAAGTTTGCAGTAAGTGGGCACAGACGGGTAAGCCAAGGGGAAGGGAAGAGCAGGAGGCTGGAGGAGTGGGCTGACCCAGGGGCCACGGTGAGAGATTGAGGACAGAGAGCTGGGTTGGGCAGGCCAGAGCTCCAAGGACCACTCCCCTTGCCAACAGCCCACTGCTCTGGGCAAATGCGCCCCGCAGGACAGCTATCAGGCCAGGCCTGTCTCCTGGCCTAGGGGCCCCTGGGCTCTTGGGCATATTTATGTATCAATGAGCTTCTGCCCAGGCTTGGCCCATCGACTCCAGAATGCACAGGGTTAACTCCAGACGGAGACACTGGCTGGCTTTGCCTTCACTCTACCTCAATTTCTACTGTTCCCATCACCTACCTCCCCCACCCCCTGATCTTAGGAAAAAAAACCCATCAAAATAACTATTTTATGTCTCCAAATATGCAGATCATTTTCTTTAATGAAAGATGCTTGACGTCTCCGATCCAATTAATATGCAAATGCAGCAGAGGATTTATTTGTGACATTCTGTCTGGGTGAGAGAAAACAAAAAAGGCCTGTTAACCAAAACACTAATTGCTGTGACTGATTGTCACATATCATCATTTTCATAGGATCTCCTCCATTCCCAGCTCTCGGGGAGCTCAAACTCGGACTCGTCCAGGCAGGCGACAAGGAGAAATAGGACGACCAGCTACCTGTGGGTCCCTCCCCACCAGACCCCCGTCGGGGTCAGTGAGGTCGGAGGTTCCCATTGGTCCTGGTCCCATGGGGGCCGTCGCCCACCGCCTACAGAACTTTGCTACCTCCCTTCCTACGCCACAGGCCACCACTGAGGCGCTGACACAGACCGAGGAGGGGGCTCGGTCTCCTGGCATGTGACAGCCGCGGGAGGCCGCAGCACACACCTCCGGCCTGGCTGCGGTGCAGCTGAGCTCTGGCCGCCTGCTCCCGCCTGCTCGGTAGAGGCCAGCCCCCGGTCAGAGGAAGGAGAAGGAGCCTCCCTGGGTCCCCTCGCTTTCTGCATTCCGCGCTCTTCTCCCACTTTTCACGCTGTATCTTACATCTCGAGGTCCTCACAGCACTGGGTGAGGGAAGCCACCTGGGGAAACCGAGGCATGGCATGGCATCCTCTCCTTAAGACGACACAGGGAGTCTATGGAAAGGTTTGAAGATTACCAGGCACCCTCTGCAGCTAGACAGGCACCTGCATGTCAACCCCGTCCCTCCCCGCACACCCCCATCACCAAACTGAAGTGGGGCGTCCGCTGTCACAGCCTCCTCGCCCCTGAGCAACTCAGACCCCGCAGTAGGTCCGTGAGGCTTCATTTAGGGAGAGCAGGGAGGAGAGTGAGTGCTGACCGGCACCCTTATGTTCCCAGGGGCCAAGGGGGGACAGAAAGACACTGGATGGAGGACAAGAGGGTTCTGGGTGCCAGGCAGTTCCCAGTTCAAGGCCAAGGAGCAGAAGAAGATGTGCTAAAGCAGCCTTCTTTCCCACCCAGGAGCCAGGGGACAAGTGGCGACGCCAGGGCGCAGACTTGGGGCCCCAGGAGCTTGGAAGGCTGCTCTCTTACGTTCCGAGCACTCTAAGGCTTCTTCTACCTTCCTTTTCCTCCCCGGAACTCCCCTAGTTTCTAAGGACGGTGAGAACTGGGGGTTGGCAAGCCACAGTGGGCAATGCCAAAGAGCCATGAGGGTCCCCGAGCCCCTCCATGGGTGCTGAGCCCAGCTGAGGACTCAGTTACAGGTGAGCCCCAGACCCTGGGGGTCAGCGAAGCAACAGCCATCTCGGGGGCACCGACCTAAATCGGCCCAGGGCTCTGAGACTGCCCCAGTGGGGTACGGTGGTGGCAGGAAGGTGGCCGCATCCCAGGTGACTCCCATCTCAGACGTCCCGTCTCCCGCCCCGGCCCAGCTGCCTCCCTCGGGCAACTCCACCAGGGGCCTCCAGGAAGAGCTGGCGCCAGGGCAGCATGGGGCAGACACTCTCCCCCCAAAAGGCCTGCCCCCGCACCCCAGGAACAGGCTCAACTGGATGCAGTGCGGGGGAGCTTGGAAGCCTTCCGGGAAGAGCGCGGCCCTGGCACCAGGCCCGCCGGGAAGGAGGTGAGCTGGGTCTGCCACTCTGTCTGCCGCTCACCTGACTCGCGCCCACGGCGGCGGAGCACCAATGGGGTGTGCGTGGGTGCAGACGGGAGGCCGCACCACGGCGCCAGCAGCCGAAGGGGGGAGGTGGGCGGCCGGGGAGTGGCAGCAGGTTGGCTGGTCAGCTGACCGGTGCGCTGGCTGTAAACCGAGGCGTGAAGGCCCCACCCACCCGCGTGGGATGAGATGAAGGGTCCTCGTCGGACACCAAGCCTGTCTCAGCCGGGCAGCACCCACGGCTCCCTGCCCCTGTCCGCCACCCTCAGCCGAATGGGAGGCCTTGCTCTTCCCTCTTTAGCTTATGCCCACCTGGCGGGCGCTCCCAGGCTCAGCCCATGGGACGCTGGGGTTCAGGAAACATCAGCATGGCCTCACTGTGCCATGATTTTGAGCCCCTTTAAAACCAACCCATCTGTATATTAAAACCTCCCATAAAACAAAGGAGTAAGTGGCTGTGGCTCTGAGCAGTCTATTAAAGCCAGATGCCTGCCCCCCACGAGGCACTCCACCCTTTGCCCGGTGCCCAGCCTGGGGCAGCACCTGCCCCACCACACATGGTGGCCCACGGTCTAGAGAAGGTCAGGCCAGGCTAGGTGGGCCCCTGCACCGGGTGGAGAGAGCCTATTGCATCGGCGGGCACTGTTGTCAAGGCTGAGGGGAGGCCCCCACCCGAGCCCCGAACTGCAAGCTCCCTCTCCCTTGGCCCCGTCTCCCGCTTTCTTTCCCCCACGGTACGGAGCCCTCCAGGCGCAGATGTCTAGGCAACTGCTGATTTCCCCCAACTTGTCCAATTGTTGGTTTCCCCCTAACTGCCACCTGCAGCCTGGCTACTCTCCCAGTCAGCTTACTCTGGCCATCTCAGGTGGCGGCCCCAATTCAGCACTGCCTTAGCTTTAGACACCCCAACCCCAAAGCCCTCCTTCCCCTGCACCTTGGGGTTCTTCCCAAGTCCAAACCACATCCCATGGGTCAACCCCAAACTCACACCCACCTCAGGGCCTGCCCAAGTCTCCCAGATCATTCAGGTTCTTGGTGCGGAGAAGTCTAGCATCTGTTTCCCACCCTTGGAGCTCTTACACTACGGGGCACTTTCAGAGAGGTGGAAGAGTCCCCCCCATCTTTGCTGAAAGGGGTGTACAGTTCATACCACGCCAGTTTTGAAGATACCCCAGCAGACAAGCCACAGGGTTGGAGCAAAGGCCAAGTGGTCAGAGCCAGACTGTAAATCATTTCCCACAGCCACGGCCCCCTCCCCAGCACCCAGAACCTTTCTGAGGAAATCAAAGTGAACACAACTGTTACCAAGTCACTACTAAAATATTTACCAGCCTGGCGAAGTGCCGAAGGTGCTTGGCACCAAGTGTTTGCTTATTTACAAGGCTGTTTTAAAGGGTAGAAAGCAAAATAAGGTAACCTGAGCTATGAAACCAAGGGGCCAGGTGGTACCTCCCAGCTGTCAGCTGTCCCGGGCACACGGGGCGCCGGAACCGCACTGGTGGAGATTCCTCCAGAATGGGTTGGAAAAGCGAACAGACAGGCTCTGGAGCTCCAAGATAACCCAACTAGCTGGGCGGGGGCTCGGGCAGTGGGGCGAAGACAGCAGCCCAAGTTCAAGGCGATTCTCCCCCAGCCCAGACCACTGGGCACTGCACAAGCCCCCGCGCTGCCCCCGGGCTTCTGCATCCTCACGCAGAGGGGCGAAGCGGGGGCACTGTGCCTTATCCAGGGGGGCCCTGGTCGGGAGAGGGGAAGTAGAGGGGAGGGCAGGCAGTGGGGGGCCCCCAGAGGCTGACATAAGGGGGACATACGGGGACCTGAGGGAGAAAACACACTCAAGCTCCTTCTTCCTCTCTCTTTGAAGTTCCCTTGTGGTTTGAATTTAATTTTGATTTTCTCAACTTTAGCAGATTGAAGTTGAAATAACCTACAAATTACTTAATGTGTTGTAAATCTGGGGGAACTCAGGAGTAATGGGGACCACATGTTGGCTGGGAGGAAGCCCACGGAGGGCTAAGCGAAGGCAGCTCTCGCAATCACGCAGGTGGCCACTGGATGCCCGCGCTCCCCTGAAGGAGGGGGCCCGGGCTCCCCTAGGGTGGGGGTAGGATTCCCGAGCTGGCCAGGGAGCCCTGGGTGGACACGGCGAGAATGTATTAAGACCTTGGACGGACCAAGTCGCCGCCTGGGGCAGCCTGGTGACCGTGGACAGGGGGCAGCCAAGTAGGCCTGGTGCCAGGCGCCTGCCAGGCCCCTCGGCCGGGCCAACGCCACTATGCTGGCCCTGCTCCCCTCTGGCCTCACGCTGCATGTGTGTGGCTGTCAGCTGAGCTCCCACCTCCCTTCTCCCCCCTCCCGCCCTCCCTCTTCAGCAGATTTTTCTCAAGTACTAAGCCATATGGTTCCAGTTAAGCTCCATATTTTTCCTTGTCGATTGAAGAGACACACTTTCCTCTTTGCCAGACAGTTTGCAGATTGCTCTGTTGGCTCAATTTCTTATTGGATTTCTCAAAAAACCTGACATTTTAAATTAATTTACAGCCACAACAAAAAGAGTTCAGAATTTTAATGGTGTTGTAAGTAATTTTTAGGTAATCCACTCCAGATTTTGATATTAACCTTTGAAACCGGAGTTCATTCAGCTACTATGTTACAATACCCAGTCAGATTCCAGGCCTGGGGGAGGCCCAGCTGGGGTGGGAGGCAGAGGCTGGGTGCTGGGGAGCCCTTTCTGCCAGGAAACCCCAGAGGGGTGGTGCCCAGGGAATCCTGGACCGGAGAGTGACAGAGCGACAATGGGATGGGAGAGGGTGGCAGGGAGCCCGTAAGACAGCAGGGCAGGTGTTAGAGAGTGAATGTGGGGGGAAGGGGGCCTGTGGAACATTTTAGAAGGACCAGCCAGACTCAGCAGGGGGCAGCATGCCCAGGGCCCCTCGGTAGCAAGAGCAGGGCTGTGGCATGCGAGAGGCTCCACCTCAGTGCACCAGGAAATAATAATGATAATAGTAATAATAATGATGACAGCTAACATTTGCTGAGCACTGACTGTAAGTCAGGCAGCGCATTAAGCGCTTTACATACATTATCTCCCTGACTCCCCGAAACCACCTATAGGGGAGCTACTATCACTACTACTACTACTACTAATTATTAGCATTTATCCAGGGCTTACCAGGGCCAGGCAGGGCAAAGCCCTTTATATAAATGCACGACCTCGTTCAATGGTAACAGAAACCCTCGAAGGGAGGTAAGCTATTCAGACCCACATTTTACTGAGGAGGAAATGAGGCCCCGAGAGGTGAAATCAGGTCTCCCCTGTTTGGCTGCTACTGACCAACAGCCAGAGCTCCGGTTCCCCATCTTTCTCTGGCTCACCCCACACCACGTTTCTCCTTTCACAAAATGCTACACAATATTTATTGCTACCGTGGTCCTTCTGCTGGAGCCGGAGGGAGGTGGCGAGGGGGTGCGGCTCTCCGGGCAGGGGTCTGCCTGGGATGCCCCTCTTCCCTGAGCTGCCTCGGCTCAGCGGAAGGCCACACGCCAATCTGGACAGAGGAAACACGGAGCATGGGGAACGCAGCCCTCGCCAACGTCTTTACTAGGCTCTGGCACCGAGCGGCCCCTGCCTGGGTACGGTGCCAGCTTACTACACCAGCAGATTGTTAGCATTCCTTTCCTGCAGGAGCTTCCCAGGGCTCCCAGGAAAGGCGATGCAAAGATGGGGCCCCAGCCAAGGCCGTTCCAGTCCCTGGGGGGTCCTCACTCCAGCAGGGATCCAGGGCTTTGATGGGAGGCCAGAGAGAGGCTGGACAGCAGCTGCCCTAAAACCAGGGCGTCTTCCTTGGCCTTCTCCTCATCTTGAAAATGGTTCAGGGGGTGAGTCAGCCCCTGCCAATCCTACTGAGGTGTCATGTAAATATTATGGGGCCTTGGGCCTGCCTCCCACCATCAAAGTTAAGACAACAGAGGGAGCCGATGGCCGGGAGGGGACCAGGAGGGCAACCAGAAAGGTTTCAGTTCACTCACATTGGACGTGAACAGAGCCTCAGAGCACGTGAGTGAGAAGAACTGAGGATGGACGTGAAGGCAGAAAGGGGAGCCTGGAAGCCAAGGTCAAGTCCACAGCCTGTTAGGGAGGGCAACACGGACAGAAGTGAGGCGGCTACCAGAGAGCTGGGTAGAAGTAGGAAAGGCCCTCAGGCATTTCTGGGCCTGGGTGAGGCTGGCGACTAGGGTGTCAGAATAGTGGCTGCAAAGCAATGAGGCCATGTCCTTCCAGCCCTGCCTACAGCCCTCAGTACAGGAAGTGGCCCTGGAACCCCATGCTCTGACCAGGGCATCTGTGCATCCATCCGTTCACAACTATTCCAGGACTGTGCAGGGCCCTGGGAGCCCAGAACAGATCCAGCCTCCCAGAAACTCAGACTCAAGAATCCTATTCCCTGTATCCCCAGGGACCAAGCTGGAACCAAGCGGAGGCCCACCCTCTGAAAGGTTCTGCCCACAAATGAGAAAAACCTCCCACAACGTGCTAGGACCCACGATAGGAACTTCTGTCCTCTCGCCTTTTCCATGGAGAAAAGGGGTCTGAGCGCTCGACGTTAAGGTGCCTGCAGCCCTGAGAAACGAAGGCTGGGGCCAGAGGCTGGCTTTCGCCTCCTTTCTCATCAGAGTTCTCGGAAGGGCCAGGCAGCAGCTGCCAGGGCTGCCTGCCGCCTGTGCCCAGACCACGCCCATGCCCAGGCTGTGCAGACCTCAGAACCTGTGGAGCCCCTGGCCAGCGGCCAGACAGCGCGTATTAGTGTCGGGGGCAAGGTGGGGGGAGAATTCAGGCGTTCCATGCTCCCGGCACCATGCCAGCACGTGGAAGGTTGAACTCACCCCTGGCGGGATGCCACGTGCCCAGGGAGTGGGCATCTGCTGGCACAGCATCGTATGAAGACGAGGGGTCCTACCACTGCCTGTCACTCCAGGCTTCCCCTGACATGTCACAGGGTAGGTCCGCTCCTTCCCTGAATGGCACTGAGTGTGGGGGCCCTCGAATGTCCCCTTGGCGCCATGCCTACCACATACCGAGGGCCATCCCCATTGGCACTGGGCCGTACATGGAAGGACTCAGACACTCTGCTGGACTCTGGCCAGGCTCCGAATGGCTCTCCCTGCTGGCTTGAGGCCATAAACTGGGCATCTCTGGGTTTGGGCCCATGGTCCCATCTATTCACTATAATGACCCAGAAGCCTGCCCTCCCTCCCGCTCTGCCCACAGACAACCATATTCCGTCACTTTATAGACACGGGACAATGTCAGAAGCCCTTGTAAAATGAGCTGCAACCTACAAACTATATGTAAAAATTTAAAATGAGTGTCCTTCCGCTCCCATCACTGGGACAGTCCCATCCAACCGATTACATTTTCATTGTGTTCCAACCGAGGGTGCAAACCCCAGAAACTTCCTGAATTGCCCTCCACCCCAGTTGTCTACTGGCCTCTCACTCTCTTTCCAAGTCTTTCTTTTCTTGGCTTTTTTTTTTTTTATTATTTTATTTTTTATTTCCCCCCTTGGTCAGGTTAAAGTGCTCCTGAGGGGTGATTGACGGGGGTTGCCATGGAGACCTTGGCTTGAAAAAAAGCCTCCTTAGTTGCCAACTCTGTGTGTTGTTGTTTTACAACTGTGACCGACCGTCACATGAGAGGGGGGACAGCTGGGGGCCAGGCAGCACAAAGGGGAATGGCTTTTTAATGGAGTGCCTGGCCAGCGCTTGAAGACTCAATAAAGAGTTGCTGGTGAGTCCCCTCGCTGGGCCCGGCCCAGCACACGGGGGCCGGAGGCCCTTTGTTCCTCAGGAGCTGGGATGGGAAAGTTGGGAAAACCAGCCGCTGAGAGGTGAAAACAAGAGGCTCCCCCCACTGCTCCCCGACAGCTATTTTCTCTCACTCTCAGGGTGCCCCCATCGAGGGGACAAAACCCAGTGTCTTGAACAGGCCGCCATGCTGGGGGAGGTGGTTGGGAGGCAGCTGGGGGAAGGGGAGTGGGAAGCAGAGGGAGGAGAGGGGCCAGCAGGCCTGCCTCTGGCTCCTGCCCCCACCTCGGCCCTCAGCATGAAGGCAGGTGGTGGATGGGAAACTGGGCCGCCAAGGGGAGGGGGACACTGGGAGCGGAGGCTCAGGATAGGCCTGCGCCCTAGTGGGAAGCCAGAGGGCCGCAGGAGGGTTTTCGGGGGGATGACAAGACTGTGAGAATGACTCACGCCACGGGCCAGGAGAATGCTGTGTCCACGGGTGTGGGCTGCAGGGGGTTCCTGTCCCCCTCTGCAGGCCGCTCGTCATGGTCCCTCTGCGGTCTCTTCCCACAGCAACTCCGGATGGGCCCTGCCCCACGCAGACGCCAGGGGATCCCGGAGGCGGTGCTGGAGCAGGCCAGGGACTTAGCAGAAAGCAAGGGCCAGAGGACACTTTATTCAGCCCTGACCAGAGGGAGAGAGAGACAGAGAGATAGAGAGGGAGAGACAGGCGCAGACACAGAGGCAGAGACATGGAGGAAAGCCATCCTCAGAGTGTGGTTTGCAGGCCTCGGGGGGTCCCTGGGACTCTTTCATAATAATACTAAGGTGCATTCTGCCCCTTTCGCTCTGGTGACATTGGCATTGACGGTGCAGAAGCCACGGCGGGTGAAGCCCCAGCACAAACCACAGCCGTGCACAGCGGTCGCTGTGTTCTTCATCGCACTCTCAGTTTTAAAAAAGCCACATTCACCTAAGACTGTCCTTGATGAAGCTATAAAAATGGTTCATTTTTATGAAACCTTGACCCTTGAATACATGTCTTTTTAATATTCTGAGGGATGAAAAAGCAAGTACATGGAAAACACTCAAGCTGCGTCCCGAAGTCCAGGGCTTCCTGCGAGGAAATGGACTTGCGTGACTGAGCTGAGACCTGAACCAGCCGCTTTTTTTTTCCTCCCCCCGCCCCCATGGAAAAACCAGCCATTTTTACTTGAAAGAGTGACTGACAGGCAAACTATGATATTTCAGATTTGAGTATCTGGCAGACATTTTCTCAAAAGTGAACAAAAACTCACTTCAAGGGGGAAAAGGCAACTGACAATATTTGTTGCCAGGGATAAAATTTGAGTTTTCAAGTGAAAATTAGACTTTTGGAAAAATATCTGCCGGCGTGACTTTTGACAGCATCCTAAAACTTGACAACTTTTCTGCTACAACCAGTGCTGATACTAAATGAATGCCATTTTTAAAAATATCATGTAATGAAGTGTGTTAACATTTGGAAGATCTGTGTTCCTCAGTGAACCAGTATTTTCCAGATGATGCATGCATGAGGTCACAAAACCACACGTTGGGGAATGATTCACTCAAAGTGCAAGATGGACCAATGGTTTTTGGTTTGTTTAAATATATTTTCATTGATTTGAGAGAGAGTAAGGGACAGGGAGAGAGAGAAACATCAACTGGTTGCCTCCCACACACACCTCAACTGGGGATCAAACCCACAACTTGGGTATGGACCCTGACCGGGAATCAAACCAGTGACCTTTCAGTGCACAGGGCGATGCTCAACCAACTGAACACACGGGCCAGGGCTGGACCAGTGAGTTTTAATGTGACAGAGTACGCAAAGTTCATCGATGTGGTCTCGGATTCCACACTGTAGCACACCTTACAGAAACTCCCACCTGCTGAGTTTTAGTGTAGTTTCAAAGAATAAGATCCAGTTATCTGCAATGGCTACTAAAACAGTCTTCCCTTGTCCAACTGCACATCTGTGGGGAGCTGGATTTCCTTCACAGATCAACCAGAACAACATATCAGCCAGCACTGAATGCGAAGGCAGACAGGAGAGCCCAGCCCGTCGGGTCAGACGTTTCAGAAACTTGCAAAAATGCAAAGCAATGTCCCTCTTCTTACTAAAGTTTTGCTTTGGAAAATAGTTTCACAAAAATATGTTCTTAATGTTAACATGTAATGGGGTTCATCATGGTTTTTAAAGGAATAAGTTTTACAAAAATTTCTCAGTTTTTATTTCTAATATAATAAATATCAATAGATGTAACCACATAAGCCAAAGCACTCTGGGGTCCTGAATACTTTTTAAGAGGGTAAAAGGGTGCTGAGACCAATGTGTTTGAGAACCACTGGCTTAGGGCAGCTGGAACAGAGAGAATGAAGGTATATATATATTGTCAGGTTTTGTGGAGTGGGGCTGGGCGGGGCTGATTCTCGGCCCCCACCGTTGGTCTTGGACTTGGTGAGGGCCTGCCTGACCAGCACTGCCAGGACATTTGAGGAAAATTACACATCACACCTATGGCGAAAGATACAACCTAGAGCAGGACAGTGACCTGGGAGTGCAAAGGCTAAGGCAGGGTGAGACGGTGCTGGCAAGTATTCAAGGAACCACCAGGGACCCTGAGTGAGCAGAGGGAGAGTGAGAGGAGGGGGCCACTTCTGCTCGCCTGTGGCTGGAGCGGGGTCTGGCTGCACGGGGTGGCAACTGGGGGTGCAGTCTCATAGCACCATCCTGGGCCCCAATGCCCCATCAGAATGTAGAGAAGAGCTGGTAGAGGGGGTGCCCAAGAATTTAGAGCAGAACAGGGATTCTTGCCACCAGTGTGCAATTCACAGGACGCCCTGGGCCCCTTCCCAGGGACGTGTTAATTACCTTCCCCCTCTGGTCCCCATGGGTAACCAAGCTGGAAACGAGCAAAGGCGGGCTCCAGCTCACTTTGCTCTCTTCTGCCTGGGAAAACCAGTGGTCCCCGGCCCCAAGCCTGGCTCTAGTGCAGAGATGTGGAATTTTCCAGGAAAACTACAAAATCATCACCGAAAGGGGAAGACATCTGAAAACTGATCTTGACAAGGAGAGAGAAAAGAAAAGGCAGGCCAGGTGTCCCAGGGTGCCTAGAACTCAGGGGCTGGGGATGTCAAAGCCCAAGCTACCAGTGTTCATCTCACACCCAAAGTCACCGGGACAGCACCCAAACTTGACTGGGGCCCCAGGTCATCCCTGCCTCCTGGGATTTGAAGTTCAGGGACCCACGGGCCTGTGGCTTCTGCTGAGAGAGGCAGCTGAGAGGAGTCTCTGGACAGCCAGCCAGCCAAACATCTGTGTCTGCTGTCCCTAACACCTGCTACCCTGGCAGAGGCTCAGGGGGCAGCCCCCTTTCAGACACACCTGCACGCTCATCCAGCCCACAGACTGCACATGACATGCTAGGGTCCGTCAGAGACAATGGCAGAAAGCCTTCCATTCTCATAGGCCTCTGCTCCCAGGGAAGTAACCGGGCAACTGCTCAGTGGGACAGGCGCTCTCACTGCAGAGCTCTGGGAACACAGGGGGAGAAGGCTGACTCTGGATCAGGCAATCTGGGAAGGTTTCTCGGAGGAGGTGGCATCTGGAAGACCTGCTCAGAAGAGACGGCACAGTGTAGGCAGTAGGAACCTGGGCTCCAGGGACAGCTGGGTTTGAATCCCACTTTTTAACTCTGTGTTCCCAAGCCTTGGTCCCTCCTTCATAAATCACAGATGATATCAGTACCGGCCTCATAGGGTGGCGGAAGGATTACGTGAAATAATGCAGGTAAAGAGCATGACACAGGGCTCAGCATATACTAAGCACTCAATAAATGTTAACTGCTGTATTTATAACTGTGCAAGGCCCTATTCTCACCCTGACAGGTGCAGCCTGGTCAGACCCCCAGTCCGGCCCATACCAAGCAGAGCTGCCAAGCCCAAAGCAGGAGCACTGATAACCCCCTGGCCCTATCAGCCTCTGCCCAACCCTCTCCACACATCAGGCACATATGGGGAGGGAGGGGACAACCCTAGGGCCCTGTCTAGCAGATGACAGGCAGAGGTGGTGGCTGCCTGCCTCCCCCGGGTCTGTGGAGTGTTGAGCATGACTCAGTGTGGATCTTAAGGAGCGGATCTACCAGCCAGGAAACTTCAAGTCACCTGCCTGGGAAGAAGTGGGGGGAAAAAATCCCACGACCATGGCCTCCCCTGGAAAAAAAACTCTAGCAAACAAAATACAACGACATCTTTTTATTTTGTTTTTTTTCGGTAATTATACTAAAGATGAAAAACTCATAATAAACATCTCCCAGTCCCCACCTGCTAACAGTAATTATAATAGACTCAACAATAAATGGTAAAGCAGGGCAGAGCTGCATCTCGGGGAATTCTCTAGGGCATGTGGATTAGCTCGGAAAGCCTGAATGATTAAAATACACTAATTAAAATTTTGTGTTCCTTGGTAACTCGTCTGCCTGGGCCCCTGGTGTTGGCAAAATGGGAATTAACGTGACAAAAGCAACACAGAGGGTTTTTGTTTTAAATAAAGAAAAAAAGCGAGAGAGAGGGAGAAGGGAAGATCTATATAAACAAGTTAGACACCGGGAAAAAGAAAGATGAGCTGCTTTTCTCTTATTTTATAACTGGAGCACCTCGATGTCTGGGGCAGGAAAGTCTAAGGCGGAGGGTCCCCGGCCCTG
This sequence comes from Miniopterus schreibersii, assembly GCF_964146895.1. Taxonomy (NCBI): domain Eukaryota; kingdom Metazoa; phylum Chordata; class Mammalia; order Chiroptera; family Miniopteridae; genus Miniopterus; species Miniopterus schreibersii. The sequence continues at coordinate 5,288,657 of NC_138109.1, read as the reverse complement.
GAGGGGAACGAATCCCTTTGCTTGTCCTGCGGTCCTGTGGGGGGCACGGGGCAAATGTGTCCAGGGGTCACTGTTTAAAAATAACTAGTGGAGAGAAGAGGGTGGGAGAGGGAGAAGTGGGGGCAGCAGGAACCCACCCATCCGGCCTTCCAACGGCATTCCTCTAGGGCGGGCCACGGACCCCCGACTCCCCACCCCACAGCCAACGGAACCCTGGGAGGACGCAAGGGAGCTTCTACCCCATTGCAGTTGCACAAAAGAAATTGAACACTTTTGAGTTGCCCTTAGCAACCTAATTGCATCAGTACATTGCACACAGGAGCCAAAGTAACTGAATTTTGATGAAAAGACGGCGGTAATTTACGGCATCACAAAATTAGTTGTCATGGCGACGGGTTAATTACATCTCAAATTAACAATGCAAGTGTGGTGAAATTAAATATAAATCATATTTTCTGCATAAATTATAGGGGTTGATTAGACCGGGGCTCTGGGAGAGGGAAAGGTTGAGCCGCCACGGGCCCCAAGCTGCATTCTGAGCTGACGAGAGAGGCTCCTGCAAATGCGGGTGCGGATGGGGAGCCCTTGCAGGGGACCGGGGACCTGCGGAGTCAGGCGCCGGGGCTGCCTCCCTCTGCTCCCGCTGCCACTTGCAGGCTCAGTCGGCTCCACGCAGCGCCAGGGCTGTCCCTAAAGTTTGCTTCTGTTTAGATCAAACTTTGGCTGGGGGAGGGGGTGGGCAGGCGAGAAGGAAGGATGCTGGTGCGTCTTAGCTCTCAGCTGAGAGCCAGGGACAGAAGTTCCACCTTCACCCATCCCAAATGACTTTCTCAGTTTCTGTGCCCTGAGCCCTTCGAGGGCCCGTCACAGATGGTGGGCTTAACCTCTCTCTCCGCAGTTAAATGGGGTCAAATGGTTTCCAAGTCACAGGCGCCTGTCTACCAGGGGACAGGCCCTGTGCCACCTACCGGCTAACAGCCCATGGCCAGGGCTGCACCAGTGGGCAGCATGTGCTGCAGGTGCCCGGGGTATCCAGACGCAGCAGCTCTGACCATGGGCGGTGGCAGGCACATCTGGCTGAAGAATGTGCTTTTCCAGCCGGCTCTGGTCAGGCTGTTATACCATTGATGTTGTTCCCTCTGACCCAGGGGCAGGGCGATTTGACCCTGCCTTCTTTAAATGGGGGAAGAATTGCGGAGAGCTCAAAGCTGAAGGGACCCCAAAGACTACTGTGTCCATCTCCCAGGGGCCTCTGCCTAGCAATATGCTGCCCAAGTCATGGGAATACTGAGGGAGGCGCTGCTGGGAAGTGGACAGTGCCCCATGTGCCCATGCCCGGGTCCCACCTGTCCCTGGCTCTCACCTGTCGCTGATGGGCAACACTGGAAGCATTTCTCGGCCACTGAGCTCTCCTGGACCATGTTCAACGTGGTCTCTGGGAGCCCCGGGCCCTACAGCTTCCCCGGAAGGCCCTGTCAATAGGTGCTTTCGAATAGTGCCTCTCCTCCCACTCCTGGCCTCATTTCTCAGGTACTGGAGAACACAAAGTAGAGCTCCGTGCCCACCGGTGAGAGCCCCATTTGCTACCTGGAAAAAGGTACCATGAGAGGATAAAACGGGAGCTCCACACTTTAGTGAGCAGCGAATCACCAGAGAAGCTCATGAAACCTGTGGAGTCCTCAGGCCCTTGCTCCAGGTTCTGATTCTGGACCTGGATGGACCCAGAATCTGTGTTTTTAACCTGCTCTACCAGCGAGTCTGATACAGGTGGTCCCAGGCCAACACTGCTAATGATCCCATTTTGCAGAGGCAAAAACTGAATCCTAGGGAGGTTAAGTCATTTTTGAAGACAGGGCAGGGCTGATATTCAAAGCCACCTCTGGATTATGACCCATCCCATGTAATGCCCCCTTTGAAGGCTGCATCAGGCACCAGACTAGGCCACGCTGAAATACTGGGATTAATGAACCACAAGCTTGTCCTTGATCAGGACATGGTCTAGCAGGGACACAGAGCATCAGGCAAACAGCTACAGCCCAACATGTCCAATCCCTCACGAAGGGACAGGAACATGGAAGCACAGGAGCAATGGTGGGGACAAAGGGAAGGAGGGGGTAAACATGCGCTGAGTCAGTCAGTCCAGGGTAAGAGGCGCTCCCTTGGGGTCCCTGGGCTGAGCACTCAGTGGGGCTGTGCCACACTTCACCTGGCCCAGGTGGGAGGAATTTCCTGAAAGGCTTCTGCAGAGAGATGGGACGAAGGAAGGAAGAGAAGGCCATTGGCGGTCCCCCTGACCACGGATGTGCATGTGCAGCTCATGAATATTTCAGTGGCCATTTATTTATCCCTGCACCATCCAGCTGCTGGGGCCACAGGCCCAAGGTGGATAAATATAGCCACTGGGCGATCAATGAGGCATCCGCTCCCCCCGAGCCACATCCATTAGGCCCCTCGTTCCCACAACCTGCTGGCTGGGCACCTTGTCCTGCTCAATTGGTTTCCGATTTTCATTAGCGGTGGAGGCACAGCCCTGCTCCAAGCTTGGGCGTCCCACTCCCCCTTGTGGGCCCTCCCCCCTCAGGCTGGGCACGGAGCCCAGAGGCTGCTCTCAGCCAGAGGGGCCTTTCAGAGAGCCCAGCCCACTGGGGCGATGAAACAGAGAGGTACAGAGCTCAGCAGCCAGACCTCACTTCCCTGGCAGGCCCCTGTGCAACACAGAGGGTGCTGGGGTTTCCCCCAGGACTCTGCTGCCCACACCCGGGTCAGCCGCAAGCGCAGTCTAATTACGCCAAGCTGGGCCTCTCATTTGCTCATCCTGAAATTTCTGGGAGGCCTCCACTTCCCATACCTGGAGAGAAGGTGTCCAAGGGGGAGTTCTGTGGCTGCAGGGTTGGGGTTCCCTGGGCTACCACGAGGGGATCCCTGGCTCCATTCCCCCAAGCTGGAAGTTGCACATAGGCCACCCTGGCCTCCGGGCCTCCAGGGCAAGGCCTGGCTCCAACCTACCACCTAAATGAACCAGAGTGAGCTGCCGTGCTCTCTTGGGGGTTTGGGGGGAGGTGCAGATCAGAGCCATTCTCAGCCCCTGCTCCTCAAGCCAGGCTGAAGACATCTCAAGCAGGCTGGGGCTCAGCACCTGGGGGCACTGTGATTCCAGGGGACCCTCTCATCCATTCAATAAATAGTTACTAAGTGCCAGGATGTGCCTGCTGAACACTGTCCTAGGAACACAGCCATGAACAAGACAGACCCAAATCCCTGCCTCTGTGGGACTTGGCCTGGGCAGGGGTGGGGTGGGAACAGGCAAATAATCACATAAACAGACCACTAATGAGTTCTAGAAGACAACGCAACAAGGAATGTGATGGAGAGTGGCAGAGGAGAGAGGTGGGGCCACTTCAGCTACCTTGGAGGAGGTGACATTTGCACCAGAGACCTGAATGGTAAAAGGGAACATGGCAACCCGGGCCTTCCAGGTGAGGAAGGTGGGGAAGGTCTCAGTCCCAAGGAGCTGACACAGCAGAAAAGACAGAAGGAGCCCCCAGCCACCCCCTCCTTTGGTGCCAGGTGGTTGAAGGCTCAGACCAGTGGCTGGCAGGAAGGGTGCCTCTTAAAGACTTGTAGAGCAGAGAGGGGGAAGGACAATGGCTGGCAGAGGACCAGGGGTGTGAGGCTACCTGCCTGGTTGGCTGTGAACATAGGCCCCTCCTGCAGAGCCACCACCAGGTCTGAGCAGGCTGCAAGGCCACAGGGTGACCAAGGGCCAGCGCTGTCTCTAGCTCCGTGACTCCACCCTGAGCCAGCTCCGAGACACAGCCCTGACCCTCCAGTCCGTTCACAATGATGACCCAAAGGGTGGGGTGGGAGGAGAGATGGTGCATCGAGCCCAGAGGGAGAGGGAGAGGGAAAGGCAGAGGAAGAGGGAGGCAGGCCTGTGTCTTTAAAAGAATTTTCATTTAAAGGCTCTTCTCTCTTCCACCATTTCAGTGATCTATATGCAAATATGCTAATGCATGCAAATTAAGACACCACTTTTAGTCCCAATTTAATAGAAAGCATTAAAATACCATTTTTTTTTCCAAAAAACTCCATATGCATGAAGGAAGGATTTTTTTTTTTTTTTTTTTACTTTTCGCTAAAGTCACATTCCGGCAGCAATTTTATGCTGTCAAAATGTTCTCAGCAAGGGGAGATCTGACTGGCTTCCCTGAGAGCCAGTCACAGGGAGCTTGGGCTCTGCTTCTTCAGTTTTCCTTCATCTTCTTCTTTAAATTTGGGGAGGTGGGAGAAGAGAAAGAAAGGAAAAAATCAACAACAAACAAGGCACCCAAGAGTCTTTGGAAGGGCCAATCCCCGGCCTGTGCACAACAGTGCTACTGAATCTACAGCTGCCGAAGATGCCCACGTGGGATGTGGCTGCGAGGCTCGCGGGCCAGTCCCGCCCTCTGGGGTGGGTGCAGATAAAGCTTCGGGTGCCACTCAGTGTGTGCCACTTCCTCCCACAGCCCCTGAGCCACGGGCCCTGGTCCACCACAGACACCTCCGGAGGGCAGTGCCCTTGCTGAGGATGCAAGTGGGCGCCAGAGCAGGGGAGGGGCCTGGGGGTGTGGCACGTGCTCTGCTCACAGCCCCAGCTGCACATCAAGGGCTATTTTCACTCCATTCGCTGCTCTGTAATTAAACCTGGCTGCTCCCAGTTGGGCTAACAGACCTTTTCCAAGACCCACTGGGCCCATTTCCCCTTCTCCCAGCCTGGCTGGCCACTTCAGCTTCCCACAGACCCTTCAGGAGACTTCAAATCTTTGACCTGAAAGGCCTCTGTCAAAATAATGGGCCACCAGCCCCTGAGCAGCCACTGCAGCTCACCTCTCCCGTTTTTCTGGACCCTGTATTGGGGCGTCCAGTTCCTGATTAGACCCGATGACTCCAGCACACAGCACTGTGCCAACTCCTCCACTGTCCCCGCTTCTCCTTCCAGCTGGAGGTAGCCAGGGCCTGACCTCTAGGAAGCTGCAAGGTGCTCTGATCCCAGCGGGATCCCTGTGAAAGGGTGACACTCAGCCATCAGGGAGAAAGGGCAAAAGCAATCCCTCCGGATGCCACCCTTAGTAGGCCAGGTCTCAGCCCCGTGTCACAACGCGCCCTCGTTTTACAGTCAGGGTGAACGCCGACTGCCACCACCACCCCACAGCTGGAGGTTGTCATGAGTTGGTTCCTTTACTCCTCTCAGCGACCCCGATGCAAAAGAATTTCCAACTGCAAGTTAAAATATGAAAAGGCAAGGCTCAGAGAGGGGATGCCGTTTGTCCAAGTCTCACGAGAAACTACTGCCAAGTGGCAGAGTGAGGCCCCTGCGCCTCCCACACTCCCAGCACCGGCTAGAAGGCGAGCGGCCGCACTTCCTGCCCCACCGGCCCCGTCCCAGTTAGGAACCCCATCTGCCCCACTCAGGGGTTCAGCTCCCCATCCGTATAATGGGAGAGGGAGGTCACAGTCATCTCTGCCTCCCTCTGGCCCCATCTGTTCACCACTGTGTAGCAGATGGAAGAGAAACAAGGGTGGAGGTGGGGGTGGGGGTCTCCCCAAGCCGGGGAGTGAGGCAGCCTGGCCCCTGGGGCAACCCCACCCTGTAGTAGAGGCCCTGAAGGCAATGGGCCAGGAGGTCAAGCAGCTTGGGAAAGGGGGGAGAGAAGTCTCTAGAAGTGGGAGGCAGAAGAAGAGAAATTGAAAATTGGGGGTAGGAAGTGCTTAATGAAATCAGAGAAATAACTCAGATTGGGCTCTAAGGGGGTAATGAGGGCAGAAGCCCTATTTCAGGGAAACATCCAACAAGAAAAAGAGCAAAGAGAAGACCTGCTGGCAGTGGTCCTGAGGGGGGAGAGGATGGAAGGTGGGGGCCTGTCGCAGACTCGAGGTGCAGGAGCCCCCACACTGGCCTGAGGCCCGGAGCTCGGGCGTGGGGCGCAGGGAGGCGCGTCAGCAAAGCTCTCCGGCGACCAAGGAAAGGCAGGTCCGGAGAGCAGCGCTGGGCGACAGGGCGGCCCACGGTGGGGAAAACAGAACAGATATTTAAGGGAGATACATCTGTTGGTGCCAAACCCCTGGTTTTATTGTCAGGGGAAAAAAACAAACCCAACCACCGAAACTAGTCCTCAACTGAGAATCTACATGGAGGGAAACGATTTCCCCATCAAACCAGTTTTATTGGATATAAATATCTAATTATTCGTACCAAGCCCTGGAATGCCAGACATTTTGCAGCTTTTACAACATGTGTAGGAGTCTTTACAAACGACATCTATAGTGTTATATATTAACAAACAAACCTGATCTGAATTTTACCTGAATCATTTTTTGCTCACTGGGCAGTTTTTGTTTGTTTCTTACGAATCCAGGAAAGAGCCAGAATGTTTTAGTGCTGCTCATACCCTCTCTGTGGGCGCATTTTCTGAGACCTCACGTGCCTGACCCAGAAGGCTCCGGGGAAAGGGACCCCTTCTAAGCGACACACACGTCCCCGCCCCACGGTGGTTCTGAGACACACACTTGCTCGCGGCACTTTACAGCCTCCAGGACCCACCGCTTCAGGCCAATACCTCATGTGTGACACAAACGCGGAGTCCCGAAAAGACAAACAGAAGTATTGACTTTTCGAACAGAAAGCTCGCGACTGAGCGCGTGGCAACCCCGCGTGGGTTTTCCACAGACCGTGGAGCCGGCAGAGGGGGCAGGGAGGGGGCGGAGGGAGAGAGGGGGAAGCTGTCTTGTGGGGACTAATGCGGATCAGCCTGTCATCTGGAGACCCATCTTCATCTAGAATTAATGCACTAAAGTTCTTTTGTTTTTCCTCTAAATGGTTTTAAAGAGGCAGCGAATTCTCGGCCCGGACGCGGGGCTGGGCGTGCAGCTGGCCCGGGCTCGGGCTGGGTTTCCTTCCAACCTGCCGAGGTGGAAAGAAAGTTTAAAATCTAAAAAGCTGTGTTGTACAGGAGTGAAGGACGGGAAAGCCCTCGGCCGGGCAAGAGCTGGGGCAGGAGAGGAAGAGGGCGGGTGGCCCGCAAAGACCTCTGAGCAAGGTGCCTGGGTTGGCACCTGGGCTGGGGGCTGGCAGCAGCCCCATGGGTACTGGGAAGGCCAAAATTTCCCCAAACGGGAGTCCCCGAGCCCCTGAAGCTGAGGATAGAGGGGCAGAGGCTAGGGGAAAGGAGGAGTCTGGGCATGAACCAGAGAATCCCAGGGGACCGTCGGGAAAGCAGGGTCAGGGGAAGCTGTCCCTTGAGGCCCAAGAGCTGAAGGAACCATTCAAGTTTGAGTGATATCTGGGGAGACTCTAGCCAGAGGCTGGCCATCCGCATGGACAGCGAGAAGGAGACCAACTATGTCCCCACATGCCCACACTCAGACCTCTGGATGCACAGGGACAAAGGGCCCAAGACTAGGGAGAGCCCCCTGTGAATGCCCACACCTCCGCTTAGAGACCCGTCCTCAGGGGGGTGGGCCGGGGCCGGGGAGCCCAGAACAAACAGCAGCAACAGGAACAGAGTTGAGCCATTTCAATTATTCATAGGCCAGATGGATTCTTTTCCTGCCTCTTTTTCCTACGAAAATAAGGAGGGAGGGAGTAGGTCTAAAATGGGGGAGGAAGGGGAAAGGGGAGAAAAAAGATCTCAAGCCCCCCACTCGTACCCATCCCCTGCCCCGGAGACCCCCGAGCTCCGGATGGGAGGGCGAGAGAGACAAAATGCCCTCTGTCAGGCGGGGACCAGAGGTGTCATTCAGGTTTTCTACGAGCAGAGGGCAAGAAGCAAGGAAAATTGTTGCAGAAAGGGAGGGTGAGAGAGGGAGAGCACGGAGCATGGGGTGGAGGGGGAGGCAGGCAGAAGAGGGTTCCGACCTTCTGTGAAGGGTATAAAAAATCCAGCCGCCTCAGGGGACACCCAACTATCTAGCATATTGCTGTTAAAATGTCTGCAAAATTTAATACACTTGGCATGCCATCTAATCAGTCCTTGGAAACTCGGGCACTCTCCCCCTCCCGGAGTCAAGCCGCTTCAGACCCTATGCCTATGGGATTCCCATCCCCTCCCTGTCCCCCCGATTTTAGATAAAGTCGTTCCCCCTTTGTAAAAACAGCTGCCGTGGCTTTTAGGACACGTTTCATCCTGAAGTTCGTCCAAGGTCCAGAATCTAGAAGGTTTTCTGGGAAGCAGGTGGTACAAGAGAGAGAGCAGGTGTGGGGGTCCTGGGGCCAGGACTTTGGTACCCAGATTTCTTGGGGAGGGTGCGTTCTCAAGAAAGAGAAAGGGCTCCAGGGGTAGGCAGGTCCTGACAAGGGAGCACGGTCCCAGATGGGCAGGCAAAGGCTGCTCCATCCGGAGAGGCCACTGAGAGCCATTCATCCTGACAGCTTTGATTTGATAGCTGCCCGGCTCACAGAGAGCTGTGTCCTTCCCAGGACGCAGACACACGCCAGTGTACACGTGGACACTTGCCGACCACGTGCTCCATCAATCCATCTGTGAACCCCACAAGGTCCCATGGGTATTTCAAGTCCCCAAAAACCAGCTAGGAAGCATCCAGATTGGCCCAAGGAGTGGCCGCCTGAACCTTCCACCCTGAGCACGGCAGTCAGAGCCCAGCTCGACCTGGATATTTCCGCAGATTAGCACATGCTTTGACCTGGCAGATCTGGTAGAGCTCCCGAATGGGACTGGGACGATCAGCCCCCCAAAACCTTCACCCTCTGCCCCAAGAAAACAAAGTTCTTACCAAATCCTCACCTCTGATGGACCTAAAGTCTCAGGCAGGCTTAACTAGGTCTGAAGGCCCCTAAGAGGCTCAGGGGACCCCAGAGAGCCCTCCCACGTCTTCTTTATAAGCTGAGGTAAGACAGGTCTGACCAAGAATGAGAACCCCGAGTCCCATCCACCTGCAGGAAAAAGCCCTTCACCATGCAGGTGGGAACAGAGGCAAACAGGAGAAGGGGCTCAAGGAGGTGGGGGCAGGGACAGCTCCCCATGTGGGCCACCCACAAGGTCACACAGGGCCTAATGCTCAGGAGGCACACGCTTGGTTCAATGTCCTGCCGTCACCGTGGTGAAATTCTTAATAATTTTAAAACATGGACGGTTTTCAGTTTGCACTGGGCCGACAAATTATGTAGCTGGTCCTGAGTGTAGGTTTTGGAAGATCAGAGGACCTGGGTTTGAATCCTAAGGCTCTGTCCCCTATAAGCCAAGTGACATCAGAAAAGCCATTAATTATCTCTGGCTGAAGGGAGCCTCATCTATAGAGTGGGGTGATCACACCTGTTCTTGGGGTGGCAGAGAACAGGGAGGGGTAAAGCAGGAAAGAGCTTGGGGATCACAATTATGTCAAACACAGGTACGTTGGCCGAGAAGGGGAAGTGAGGCCTGTTCATGTGAGTGGTGGCTTCCTCCCCCCAGGATGACCTGCTCTGCTGTGGCCAGAGGTCTGCTTGAAAGCAGTGCAGTAGGGAAGCCTGTGTCATGCCCAGCTTGCTGGCCCCATTCACAGGTGAAGACACTAGGACAGAGTCAACAAATGGCCTGGCTGTCGTCACAGAGCTGCCTCTGGGCAGGGTGAGGCTGAGGACATGCTGTTCCTGCTATCCAGGCTCTGCCTTGGCCACAGGACACTTGAGATGGGGACAGTGAGAAGCAGGTGTAGGAGGCAGGATTTGGAAAAGGGAGGAAGGAGGGTCTCATTACACTAAAACACACACACATACACACACACACACACACACACACACAGCATGAAACTGAAGCTGAGAACTTAGCCAAAAAGGAAAATCCAACCCTGTTCCATCGAAACTTATTTTAGGGCAGGAGGTAACTGCCAAGGACCCAAATAAAAAGCCAACCACAGGCTGTAAACGGCTCCAAGTCTTTAATTAGACCCCAAGAGAAAATAGTGGCAAAAAGAAAATGAAAGTAGGGAAAGGCTCCCTGAGGAGAGAGAATGCATGTGGCCTCTCCCCCTTCCCGAGTCCTGGGGCTTCAGGTGGAGGTGACCCCTCCCTGTGGCAGGCACCGGGAGTGTCCACTGACGGGTGGGCACTATGCATCTTGGGGCAGGCACAGAGTCAAGATAGTATTTTACACCCCAACTGAGGGCCAGCCTTTGTCCTGGGGCCTTCTCCTGGGGCCTTCTCATGTCCCAGCCCACGGAGGCTGGCCTGGTGTTAGAGAACTGTGGGGCCGAGGGGAAGGTGAGCTATTTCTACCAGCCCCGGAGGTGAGAGCGCAGGGAGAGCAGAGAGCTTTGGGCCTGGAGTGGCCTTTGATCCACTGAAAGATCTGCCCATCAAGGGAATCGAAACAGCTCCTTGGCCACTGGCCAATCTACCCACACATCACCTCTCCCACTTGTGGAGCTGTCTTCGGGCTGTGACCCCAGGCCCTTCTCCTTGGCCCACATGGAGTTGGGTGGCTCTGAGGTCGTGTGAGCAAAGCAGATGTCCCCAAGGCGTCTCTCCACATGGTCTCTCTTAAGTGGGAGTGAACAGGCAGAAATCCTCAGGGTGACAGCGACGTGCAATGAAGCTTCCCAGTTGTCTATGCCACCCCCCCTCCCCCAGGCAAGGGAAGCACACGCAGACCCCTCCCTCCAGGTGGCATCGGCCACGCCATAACCCCCTTCCAAGTCCAGCCTCTGGCCCTTGGAGAACACAGGGGACCTTTCACTTTAATGAAGGGTGGGGCTGGGAAGAAAAGGGAACGCTGTCCTTGGGAAGGTGGGTTTGTCCAGGGGTGGGGGATGCTCATATTCTCAGTCTCTCATATAAACAGGCACAACTCCGAGGGCCAACCAAATCCCACGGCAGGGGGATCTTGCCAAGTGCCAGGACCAGCATGCGCCAGACCTTGGCAGAAGCAATGGCCTCAATCGATGTCATACAACGGCCAGGTCCCAATGGCAGAAGAGAGGCATCCGTCCATCCAGACGTCCGGGGAAAGAGCCCAGGAACAAAACACATGCCAGTCCATGTCAAGCCAGTGAGGAGAGGCTGCCATCTCAGTCCCCACCTGTGCAGACTGAGGGCAGGGGAGGTGGGCTTACAACCAAGGGAGGAGTGGAAAGACCCTGCCTCCCCACAGCTAACATCAAAGGCAGCGGGGCAACCACACTGAAGATCCCCATCCTCCTGCTCCCCGACGGGTCACTGCAGCCACCTGCAACCGGCGTTGTCACACCCATACCTGGTGCCCCTTCCAGAAGGAGCACTCGCAGAGGGCAGGGTGCACTGTGCTCCCTTTTCAAAGGCTCTCCTCTGCCCCCTCCCTGCCTCTTCCAAGCCTAGTATAGGGGGATGAGCTCCAGAAACCCCACTGAATGGACTGGCCTGTCCTACCTGCTGCTGTAACTACCCCCGCTGGAGTGGCAGGCTGAGCCCACCCTACACACTGCGTCTTTACCCGCTTCCTTTCCCGCTTCTCGAACAGAACCGTGAGCAACCAGGGGTTGGGGCAGGTCCAACAGCAATACCGGCAGCAGCTTCCCCTCATTCGGACCTAAGGGCCCCAGGCCCTGTCACAGGCACTTGAGAGACCACATCCCTGCAAAGAAGGTCTGATTGTGCCCGTTTCACAAAAGAGGACACCGAGGTGAAGCCCAGCGCAGTGACAGCCACACATCTATTAGATGGTCGGCCTGACTGCAACTTGGGGTGGCCTGCTTCCAGCCTGTCTCTCCCCATTGGACTTTTCTCCCCATGAGCTCTCCCGTCTGGCCACTAGATGTAGGCAGGGGCAGGCCAGTTGGCCCTTTCCCCCGGGTGCTCCTATACTGGGATCTCTGGTCACTGGTTTAATGCCTGTGCCTCGGGCACTCAAAGTGCAATGCAGCTGATAAGCACGACCCCATTCCCAGGCACCTGCAGTGCCCCCTGTGCCAGCCAAGGATCTTCCTGGAGAAGCTGGCGTGAATCCCACCCGCGAGGCAGCCCCAAAGTCCGCCCGTCGGTCAGTGGGGCCTCCCTGCTGACTCCATCCTGCCTGCTTTGTTCTGTGGGCTGGTCAAAATCCCCATCCATCAGGAGGAGAAGTGGAATTCCTCTTGGGCGAGCAGCCCTACGGCCGCTTTCCCAAGTTCCTGCCCAGCTTGGGAATGGACTGTGAGAGGTAGTCCAGGCTTCTGGCAGAGGCAGCAGGAGTCCTGCTAATTAATTAGCTCTCTGTCTTCCCCAAGTGCTCACCAGATACAACCAGATGGTCCCAGCGACGCGCCCTCTCCCCCCTTCCTCCCCTTGGAACCGCTCGGCGTCTTCACCTTACGCTCCCCCTCCAGCTTTCCCTTCTATATGGCAAAACCCCAAGAGAGCCCCTGTGCCCCTCAGCCAGGCCCAGGCCCGACAGCCCCAAATGGACGGGAGGGGGGGAGTGCCACCCGGGGCCTGTTAAGAAATGGCCCTACATCCAAGAAACACTAACTTACAACCCCAAACAACCAAGGCCTGGCTTGTTCCCCCCCCCCCCCCAGGAGGACACCACAGAGAAGCTGTTCCGACTAGAAGCAGAAGCATCACAGATACCCCCTTGGCTCTCTGCTGGCACCTCCAGGCCCCAGGTAGGTGCATGGCTGTGCCCTCTGAGTGGCCAGCCTGTATGGGCACACACACCCAGGCAGGGACACCATGTAACAGAGTGGCAGGGTCCCAAGAGCAAGAAGCTTGGGTCCAGCAAGATCAGAGCCACAGCTGAGAAGCCCTGGGAGGTCTGAGGCCCAGGAGCCAGGGACGGCCCCTCCTCAACAGGTCCTGTTTCGAGGGAGTCGGCATGATGCCCTGGGGCCAGCACCTGTCTGATGGGGGTGGATCTGTCTCACTTTTCTCCCTAAAAAGATGAGCCCGAGCTGGCCGATCCCTGTGGTCACCAGGAGTACCGAGGCCGCTACGCGTAGAGTGATGGGCAGAGGCCCGCTCACAGTCAGGCCTCAGTGAGCCCTAGCAGCAATGACTGCTGTTGCTGCTATTCTGATAAGCATCGCTCCTTTTTGTTCCAAATATTCTATGAGCCTCCTTTCAGACAGAACTACAAAGTAATAGGGAAGATCTGAGCACTTACAGCCTAAAAAAAGCCAAATTCTTGAATTCTTTATGCCCAGAATCAAAAGTAGTGAGGAGAGGGTGTGAAGATTTGATTAGAAGCTGAGAGGGGTCTGGCCGGGTTTTGTGAGCCCGAGTGACCCAGAACTGGCCTGCACGTGATCCCAAAGGCGCTGACCTCAGAGTGGCCAGGAGAACGAGGTCACGTGACTGGCTCTTCCAGGCCTCTCTTGGGGGGGGGGGGGCGGTCTTTGGGGTGAAGCATATTTATCTAGGGCAGCAAGGGTTAACGCTGGGGCTGGGAGAGGCCAGGCAGCACGGAGCACTCCCTGTTTATTAATAAGCTATTTATCACCAGCTTTGCTTTTAATGCCATTTGGGCTTAATGTCGTTAATGAAATATAAATACCCACGCTAACGATGTCGGTCAGAGGCAGCGCGGGCAGCAGACGGCTCGCGAAACAGGGCCAAACCGCCGGGCACGCTGGGGAAGAGGCTGAGAGCTCGGGAAGCGGAAGAGGTTCCCACCAGCTCGGCACCCCCGGCCCCCCTCTGCTCCACCACAAGACGCCCCAGCCGGCTGTGCCGGGAAAGGCTGGGAGGAGGGCAGCCGGGCTGGGGGAGAGGAAGCCTCCCAGGGCACAGGATGCTGTTAACTCCTGGGGAACAGAGCGGGAGCGAGAGCTCCCACCTCGGGGGCAGTGCCCGCCTGGCATCAGGCCCCTTGGCTGCAGGAGGCTGGACTAGCACCAGCTGGCAGCAGGCCCCTCTCCTTGCCCTGAGCTTCCTGACCACTGGGAATAGAGCTGGGGTGAGAAGGGACATGAGAGGGAGCTGTAAGGACCCCATCAAGTTTTCCAAGGAAGACCATCCTCCTGGTCCACGGAATGATATTTCAGGCAGCTGGGTCCCACTGGATGGCACACGCTCCCTGAGAAGCTGGCAGGGGGCTACTCCAAGGCCTTGGAGATGGGCACAGAGAGGTCAGCACACAGGTATTTCTGTTTAGTGCCCAGAAGCCTTAAAACATGCAGGCGGCCCCGCACAGCATGCTGTCTGTGGCCTTGGGTCTGACCTGGCCTGTCCCTCCTACACAGTGGGCTCAGGGCAGCTCTCTTTAGCCGATGACCACCTGACCCAAATTACCCCAGGAACTTCAGGCGCCCCCTCCTCAGGATTGGCTCCAGACTATTCCTAGACACCAGCCTCACCTGGGAGAGGTGACCCTGGGACTTGTTCCCAGCCCCGGGGCCACAGACCCTTTGGAGGAGACTTGGACTCTATTCATCCAAGGGCCACCTGGGCCCAAAAATAGGTTGGAGACCTGGCAAGTGGCTGACCTTTGCTCCACCCTCTTTTCCCTGCACCCGGCCAGTGGAGGTCACTGCGCCCCAGCCTCGCCCTGCTTGCCAAGTCTCTAAGCAGCTCCTTAAGGTGCCGCCTCTTCCCAAAGGAACTCCCTGCTATTTTCGGGAGGGAGCCCACAGCTTCTGGCCTCTGACTCAGGGTCTGCAGAAAATGCAAGAATCAGTGAAATTTGAATTTCAGATAAACTGCAAATAACTTTTTTAGTGTAAGTATGTCCAAATATTTCATGGATCATACATATACTTTTTTTTTTTTTTTTTTGCGGTTTACCTGAACTTCTAATTTTACTGTGTGTCCTGTAATTTCATTTAATCTGGCAGTCCTATGCCGCTCCTCAGCAGATACCACCAGGCAGGTGGGGAGGATTTCTGGTGGGTGAGCGGGGCTGTGAGGGGCAGTGAGGGACTGAAGGCCCCTGCCCATCTCCAAACAGCAGAGTCCTTTCAAGAAGCTCTGGTCATAGCTGTCCCCTTACCTGCCCTCTCCCCTCACTGGTCACTTCTGCACTGTCCAATGCCATGGCTCACCTATGGGGGTCCCCTCTCCCTGCACCCCCCAAAGTCACCTCCGTGTCCCCAAGGAGTACAGGGCTCATTTGCTAGGGCTTGGTGGAGCTCAGCTCAGCTGCTAATCCCCTGGGTGGCTCCTGTCAGATTATTAATTAGCTAAAGCCGATCGGTCCTGGAACAACATGCGCTTGGACTTCAGATAAAGCAGGCCAGGGAAGTGGGGCGGGGGGCTGCTTAAAGTGACAAGACCCTGTTTCTGAGTTATTCCCTGAGGTGGGGCTGGAGGAGCAGGCAGAGGTCGAGGCAGAGCAATTTCGATTTCGGAGGGAACACTCCATATTCCTCTGGCCTGCTGACAGCACATGGGCAGGGGAGGGGCTGCAGAGGGACCTAGATTCAGGCACAAATGGGACCCATCAGGGGAGGAGTTGGTGACAGTTGGGTCTTGCTTTTTAATAAAGAGCTTGTGCTTAATCAGATCATGTCTCTCAGAACTCTCCAAAAAGCCTCTTATTTCAGTCGGGGTAAAAGCCTTGGTTCTGACAATGGCTACCTTCAGGATCTGGGGGGCCCCACCGGGAACCCCTTGACCTCACACAGCATCTCCCCCACTCACTTCCCTCCCATCCTTGCTGTCCTCCAACATGCCAGAGGGAACACTCTTCCTCCAGATATTAGAGTGGCTTGCTCCCTCACCTCCTTCTGTCCTTACGCAAATGTCACCATCTCAATGACACCTTCCCCGGACGCCACACCTAAAATTACAAACTATCCACCCACTTCCCCCTGCCACACACACTCCCTTTTTCTATTCTCCAAAGATGCTTTAGTTTCCTCCTGGACACATGTCGCCATCTAACACGCATGTTATGTCTTCAGCTCATCTCCCATCGGCCTCCCTCCACTCAAATGCGAACTGCACAAGGACAGGAATTCTTGCCTTGCGTGGTCACTGCCTCACACAGTTCTAGTTCTTAGCACCTCTCAATAAAGCTCGACGAATGAATGCAAACAAAGAGATGAACGGCCAGAGGTCAGCGCTCAGGATCTGGACCACCGCTTCTTCTGGCCCTGAGCCCCATGTGTCTGTGCCCCAGCCTGGCCCAGTGGGCTCCCCAGGAACCTGTCTCCTCCCCCTGACCCTACAGATCCCACCCTTCCCTGGTTCTGCCCTCACACTAGGTGACACTCACACTCTAGGCCTACCTAGCATGTCCCCTAAAATGCATTCCCAGGCTCTGGGTCTCCGTGCCACCCAGACTCTCCCTACCAGCTGGGACTGCTGCTTTCTCTGCCCGGAAGCAGCGTGAGGTGGGACGACAGTGAGCGGAGGGAATGCTGGGGCTCCCAGCTGCCGCAGGCCCGGCTCAGCTGCCAGCCAGCTCCTGGGCTTGCATTGTTTTGACTTGAGTCGGTGAAGCTGAAACATTGAGTCACAACGGCCCTAAACTTCATTACCAGTTCTTAACACAGATTACTAAGGGAAAAAGTTGCTTTTAATTGCTTTTCCCGATTAGCATTTCTGGAGAAGAAACCAGTGATTAATTACATCTTCCTTTCTCTCACTTGCCCGGTTCACAGGGGTCCCAACCCCAGGCGACCGGAAGCAGGCTCAGGGGCAGAAAAGACTCCTGCTCCTGAAGGACCAAGACACCAAACCAAGAAGAAAACCTGGGTGGTGAAGAACATGCCCAGAGCTGATTTACCTGAGTACAGGCAGCGAACGGTATGGGTGACCCAGGTGGGTGGCCACCCAAGGGTCCTGTTGAAGGGTGGGTGAAAGGATCCCCCGACTGATGGCCTCATGCCTCAGTGTGGCGTCCTCTGGGCTGAAAGAGTTTCACCTGGACCAGGTGGTCTATACCTGGGTAGATTCTAGAAAGTTGGGAGAAGACAGAATAGGAGTAGCCTGAATATCTGCAAGAGAATCCGACCCATTGACAGCCACCGGGGGTCCTCTCCAGTAAAACCTCCCCAAAGCCAGCAAGTCCTCTTTCTGGAGGTTCCAAGGTCACGGGGATGGAAGCAGGGCCAACATGCCTCTCCCCTCAGCCATAAGATGTTAATTCTCCCAAAGACATGGGCCGCTGTCCCCTTTGGGACAAACAAATCACCAAATGAGAAGAGGCCCCTGGGTGGCTTCAGGCAGGGCAGGTGCTGCTGGCCCCTCCCAACTCCTGTCCCTCTGGGTCTGTTCCCGGTGGAACCCAGGGGCTTCCCGACTCTGCTAAGGAGGCAGAAGGCACAAGGGAGAAACTGAGGAAGGAGGCCCAGGGTGGGAGGTAGGTGACATCAGGCAGAATTCTCACAGATTGGAAACCAGGAGGATCAGTAACTCTCCCCAAACCATCTCTCTGTCACATCTCCACCCACCCCAAAGGGGCTGCGACCTTGGAGCCCACTCATCCCCAACACGGCATCACCCGGGGGTGGCAGAGGACTTGCGCTCCCATTCCCCTTAGCTAGCACCTCCTCTCCTGATCCCGCCCCTCTGCACCCCCACCCCGGCTGTGTGCTCTGGAGTGCCAGCCCCACATCAGATCAAAGCCCCGGAGGGCGGAGTTAGAACTGTCCAGTCCAGTTACGAGTGAAGGCCCTGGATCTAGTGCAGGCCATGGAGGCAGCAAGCAGAAGAGCCTCCACGCATGCACAGACACACGCCTGCCCACCCAGACACACCCTCCTCCAGGGCTCAGCCCAGTGTTTTGATGCCAGCAGACACACCCAGGAAGACTGGCTGACACCCCCCTGGAGCCAGGCGGAGGCACCAGCTGCGCGTTTAGGACGTCCCTGTCACCCCCTGCAAGACGTCAGTAGCCTGCTCCCTCCTGTCACTCCCCCTGGAGGTCAGGCCTCCAGAGCTTTCCTGGAGGGCTGACCTGGCCCATATGGCTGGGAATATGTTGCCAGCATGGACAAGTACTCACTGGGGCCCCTGCAGCTGGCTGTGACAGCTTCATGCTCACTGTAGCCAGGCCTCTGGCTTGCTGTCTGGGCTATGCAGTGCCTGCCCAGAGGGGCTGGGGATCACTTTGCTGTTATAGCATCGCTCCTGGGATTGCCTGCCCCATCTTGGCCCAAGCAAACGATACCAGGACCCCGGAGAGTGGAGCCTCCTATCAGAGACCCTGGAAAAAGGGACAGTGGCCCAGCTCACTGTTGATGACGTACCTATGGCAACTCATACTGTGACTGTGCAAAGATTTTCCACGTGGCAAGACTGCTAGGATCCCTGCCCATAAGCTTAGGCTGGAGGCTAAGTTGGCCTCGTGGAAATGGGGGGCTCTTGCTCGGGGTCCAGGAGCAAGGAGAAGATACACAGCTCAGCCCTTGAGAACACAGATCACATCTAAAGCCACAATGAGAGGAACTATATGAGTCCCAGGCCCAACCTCAGACCCCGCACAGAACCCATGGAGCAAAGGCACAAAACGGGCTTTGGTGCAGGATTGCAGGGCCACAAGGAGTGAGCTTGGAGATCCCTGCTGAAAACGGCATTGGATACAAGCAGGCCTCTGGTCTTCCCTCCACGTGGTGCTGACCGAGAGATGCCTAACCCGCTCAAAAAAGCTTTCTTAGCAACCAGGATGGTGCTTCTCCCTGTAATCCACGAAACATTAGCCTCCAAAAGCCATGGGTCCTTCTTGGCACTGTCAGTCCGGAGAGGAGAAAACACATTTCCCCACGTCAGCGGGCCTGGAATGCTGGCCTCCTCCTGGGGTCTTTTCAGTCCATCAGCAAGTCCTGGTAACTCTCCCTCTGGACACATGGACTCTGCCCCTTCTCTCATTTCCACCTTCTTGTCTCAGCCACAGTTCCTCACTCCAGTGGCCACAGCAGCCTCCCCTCTGGCCTCCTGTTTCTCCCCTTGCCAACCTCAAGTTCAGCCATCTTTTTAAAACAACGATCATATCACTTTACCTCCCTCTTTAAAAACCTTCCAGCGGCTTTCTGTCACCCAAAGAGTAAAATCCCACATTTCCCTGGTGCACCTAAGCCCCATGTAACCCGCCCCCTGCCCTGTCCACCACCCAGGCACTGGGGCCTTCTTTCTGCTCAGCCCACCTCAGGACCTCTAGGCTAGTTGCTCTCTCTTGGTGAAATACTCTTTCACCTGCCCTTCAGGTGGCTGTCTACTTCCTATCCTTCAATTTCAGCTGTCACCTGCCTGGTCACCTCTCCCCACCTCATCCCATGTCCACTCTGCGCTAATGGTTTCCTTGTTCTTTTGTGGGTTTGTTTATTGCCTACTTGCTCAACTGGAACTCCATGAAAGCCAGGCTGTCTTGTCCACCCTGTCTCCAGTAACTGGCAGACCCCAGGCCCCCCGTACGGAAGAATAAATATAACCTGATCTTCTGTGGTGTGGCCAGAGTGGGGAGAATCTGAACTGGGCAGGATTAGGCCTGCAGACGAGGCCCAAGCACGGACTCACCCCCTTGAGCACACTCCAGTGTCGTGAGGCAGGACACCCCTGAGACCTCGGGTCACCCCTGCCCTAGAGGACCCAATACCTGGAAAGGGTTGGGTGAGTGAGGAGGAGCTTGGTTATGACAGTCCCTTTCGGAGCCCTTGGAGTCCCCAGGCTTCATTATGAAGCCCAAGCCTGCTGACGGCAGGATGCAGGGGTTCCACAGGACTCATGGAACCCATACCTGATGCGGGTACATATCCCAGCTGGCATGGCCCCTGGGAGTCAGCAATGAGTGGAAACTTTGGGAAGGAAAAAACGAATGGGCATGTTTTGCTGAGGGAACAAAGAAAGCAAAAGGCCTGTCACTGAGAACAGCACAGGCAAATGTGCCCCCTCGACGGGGTCACCACAGACACTTCGGCAACCTGCTCACACTCAGGGCACAAGCGGGGAGCCCATTTAGAGGCTTGACGGCACAGGCCTGCTATGCTCATTGAGGAAGCAGAATCAGGCAAGAAGAGCCCAGGAAGGTAGAGACATGCAGGTACTGGTGCTAAAATCCAGCAAGATGACCACCAGGAGTCTCCACAGCCCC
Organism: Miniopterus schreibersii; assembly: GCF_964146895.1. NCBI lineage: Eukaryota > Metazoa > Chordata > Mammalia > Chiroptera > Miniopteridae > Miniopterus > Miniopterus schreibersii. The sequence continues at coordinate 5,268,702 of NC_138109.1, read as the reverse complement.
CCGGCTCCCACCATCAGGGACAATAGCAGCACCACCTAAGTGTGGGCAGACCAATTCCTTGGAGCACAGTTGCAAGCTGGACGCCAGGGCAAAGAGTCTCAGCCACATGGCTGCTCCGCCAGGCGACTAAAGGCCACATTTCCATCTGATTTGCAAGTTCCTGAGCTGTGTCTAAGGCTTCTGTTAGCCCCCAGGGTAGCAGGGCCTGAAACGAAGCTGTCCTGCTGCTCTGGGAATCTCTCCAACCACAATGGGCACCAAAGCACCATGTCCCCAAGTGCTTCCTCCCTGGAAGGTCAAAGTCCAGAGGTGCAGAGCCTGGCTGCGGAGGGAGGGGCAGGACACACCTGCCTGTAGCACCCGTGGGTAGGGAATGTGCAGGAGGGTGACCGGGGACAGCTGACTCCCGTCTGGCACACACCAGAGGAGTGGCCCCCAGCCTTGCCCTCCCAGCCATGCTCTAGGCCCTGAGCCCCTGCCCCAGCCCTAAGACCTTGCCCGTCAACTTGACCAATACCCAACCCTTCTAGGCTGGTTCCCTCAGGATCTTAAGAGAACACTGAATGATGCTAAATACGTGATAAGTCACCTGCCGTGTGTCACCCCCCCCCCCGCCCCCAAAACCACGTCTGATACCTGCAGGTAAATATCTGACCGTGTCAGCCCCTGGGACTACCTATCCCTCGCATACATGACCTTCCTTAGGCAAGAGGTGATTCCTGAGCCTGCATCAAGTGACACCTGGGGCTTCTCGTCTGAGGCAGGTCCTTCCCCGGGCTGGAGGCCCATCTGAGAGCCCGGAGCTCACGTGAGCTCACAGCGGAGCAGTAGCCTCTGGGCAGGCAGACAGGCTGGACCTACCGTTCTCCGAGATGACGTTGAGAAAGGACCTGAAGCTTAACTCCAGGAGTGGTGTCTGCTAGAGCCCAGGCCTCACCTGGAATGCCCGCACACTGCTGGCACCACTCAGTGTCATACAGTGGCAATGATGGCGGGATTCTTAAAGGTCAGTCCTTCCGAGCTATTTTATGGGTGGGGAGCCAGGATCCAGAGGGGAGAAAGCAGTGAGTGGACAGCCAAGCCAGGGCCAGTATGCAGGTGTCCTAGGCGCTTTTCTCAGTCCTTCATTTCTCACTTTCACCTAGGGTGTGCGAGCTACCACCATCTCGGTCAGAGCCCACTGAGAAAGGCCTAGGCAGTCCCTTCTTGAGTCCCCCAAACTGGCCAACCATAGCCCCTGCCCATATTTCCCAGTGACGTCTTGGGAATCGGGAGCAGCTACCTTTGCATCCCAAGGGTCTGGGGTCCGAAGTCCATTCCACGGCACACGGCTGAAGCTGCAGGACCCCTTCTATCGGAGGGGACAGCCGGGGCAGCTGGAAAGGCGGGTGGGCGGGAGAGGGCTGCCTTCAGTCAGCAAGGTCTGTTTGCCTACCAAAATAAGAAAGCAAATGGATTATTAGGCTGCAGTTGAGACCCACAAAGTTACCCCAGAGAGAAGGGCAACGGAGAGGATGGTTCTGACACCTCGTGCGGTAACCCGCCAGCCAGCAAGGTGAGACTCTCAGACCTGCCTGCCAATCAGCAGATGGCACTGCTGCAGTGAGAGCCATGCCTGACCCTACGACCAACGCACCCTTTGCACAAGTATCAGCCAATTGCTACACCAAAAAAATAAATAAATAAATTAAAATCAAACAGGTAGAAACAATAATAGACCAGACAGGTGTGTCACCCCAGGTAATAGCAAAGTGATCACATCCAAGGCCTGGCACCAGGGGTGAAAGGTCAGCCTGACAGTGGATATCTGGCCAACTCTGGAAACCAGGTCAGACCCAGACCCTCTGGCTTCCCAATCTTCCGCTCCCTCCACTTTCCCTCGGCCGGCTCCCAGCTGCTCCCATGACCCCCCAGTGGCCTGATGGGAGTCTCTAAAAATGGAATCAACAGGTGTCTCTGCAGCTACCCGGGATGGAGAGTTTGGTCTCCTCTTTTCCTTTCCCCTCTGCCCTGGTACTGTGCCATTTCACCTCATAGAGAAGAAAAGTGGGCGTGCAAACCCCCTCAGAAAGGGGGATGTTGAGATTCATTTGTTATAGGTGCTGGGCCAAAAAAATGTGGCCAGAAAAAGTTGGTGCCCTGCTACCGGCAACCTTTGTATCAATTTAAGCAAATATTGTGGTGTTTCCATGGTGATTCCTGTTTTGAATATCCACTACCCTCACTTTTTAAAGGGCTTTTCCTGTTTGCGTTTCAACTTCAAACCTGTAAATATTTTCAGCCTTTTTAGAAAAATTAGCTCATGTGTGCAAATACACAGACACTACCGACCTCGGCGCACAACCTCTCAGGCCTGGTGGTCCAGCCTCCTGGATGTGAGAGTGGGGTGCAGGAGCCCAGGGGGTCTCCGTCCACTCTCACACCCACCCTGCCTATGGGGCCGGCATCAGGGAGGGAGGCGGCTGACATTCCGGTCCTTTCCTCCCCCCTCGGCCCAGGGATTGCAGCATCCACAGCGCCTGTGTGTTCCTGAAGCGTGTGAGTGGGCTTGGCCCTGACTCCATAGTGTGGCATGGTGTGGGCAGCTGCCCGGCAGGTTCTCCAACTTGGCCCAGCCCTTGGATCCCCCAGGGCCTCCCCCGAGTACACGAACCCCTCCTCTTCTGCCTCCCAAGGTTGGGCCATAAGTGGAAGGGGGAGTTGGAGCTTGGAAAGCAGGAGCTTTCAGCATCAGCTCTACCCCTCCTCTGCTCTTGGGCAATGCCACCGAGACCAGCCCCCTGGGGGAAGCCATCAGGAGGGCCAGTGACTGTGGTCTGGGGCTGGGATCAGCCCGGCTCCCACCCCACCCTTCAGCGGCACACAGGGTTAACAGCGGGTTTCCTGGTTTCCATGGATTCCCGCCAGGCCCCTAATGTGAGTTTCGTGTGATTTGGGGGAAGTGGATTTCCTTTGTTTTCCAGTTTGGGAATATTTTTTCTTTAAAAAAGAGGAAAAAACACTTTAATGGGAACTTCAGGGCCACTGGGAGACTCGCTCCTCTGGGCTCTGACACTCCCCTGCTTGTTGGTCTAGATTCCGAAAAGCCCTGGGCGGCCCACCCACCAACCCAATACCTCTGAGCTAGAGGAAGGGGCGTCCCAGACCAACTACAGCTCCCCACCCCCAGAACACTCTTCCGCTGGGGGGCTCTACTCCAATGCCTTCGGAATGACCCCTGCCCCACCCGAGAGCCAGCATCTTACCCAGGCGGCGGACACTGCCCCGTGCAGGCGAACACACTTCCCCAGAGAAAGGGTCAAGAGAAACACTCCCACCTCCCTGACCCTTGGCAAGGAGCCTGAGAGACCAGAGTCTGGCCACACATGAACGGTGAACGTGAACGATACCAAGGTCTTATGTCATGGCTCAGAAGGGGGTTCTAGCTATGGGCGAAGGGGGTTCCAGGCCCCGGCGAGGCCCTTGTCTGGCCTCCTCCGGCTGAGGGAGAGGCATGCCCAGGGCAACAAGAGCAACTAAATAAAGGGAGTGGCCAGGCCGCCTCCTCCGTCTTCCCCATTCCTGCCATCCTCCAGCCTGCCAGGGTGCGGCCTCACTCAGGGACTGTCCCCAACCAAGTGGCCTGACCCATTTACCAAAGCAGGGCACAGGCCCCGGGGCCTGCCATGGACGGAGCCCTCCCACGGCACAGGCCCCGGGGCATGGCAACAGCAGGAATCCCGGTCAGGAGGTGCGGAGCCCAGAGGACCGAGCTCTCTGGCCGGCAGCTCCGGGTGCAGTTACAGAAATAACACGGGGAGCGAGCAGCGGGGGGCGGGGGGGCAATAAGAGGTGTGAAAGGTGTTCACAGAGCTCCAGAAATGTCCCACCCTCTTCTTCCAGTCACTTCAAGGTAACCTTCCAGAATCTACCCTGAGCAGGCCCATCTGCCCCTCCGCTCCGCTCCTCATGCATCCTGCACTGTGGCACCTAAGTCCACGCTAGACCGAAGTCACTTGCTCACGAGTCTGTCTCCACCACTGGGTCTTTAACTCCTCAAGGGCAGGGACCAGGTCCTAATTATCTGTGTGTCCCTAGCATTTAGCACACCAGCTGGCCCACAGCGAGCAGCGTGAGCATCTGTGGAACTGAACTGGTCCCTGATTTCATGTCAGAATCAGATGGGCCGGAGCAGCAGCTCCATCCCTCTCCAGCAGAACACTTCGCTGGCGACTTTCACGCTCCATTCCCCTAAGCCCCGACCTGCATCTTGGTCTCTCCCCCTCCTTCATTAGCACCAGGAGTTAACGGCTTTCAGGTTCAAGGGGACTAGCTTGGTTACCTGATCTCCCTCCAACTGATTCTAATAAGAACTGATCGGGCACCTACTATGTGCCAGGGAGCACGCTGGGAGCAGAGGGCACAGTTGGATGAGTGGTTTTCACCCTCGGCCGGTAGGCCTGTGTGAAAACTAAGTATGTTAACTAACTGGATGCCTTCTGCTTGCCAAGCACCACTCCAAGTGATCACACCGAATCTTTACAGCAGGAAGTGGAAAGGATTCTGGTCCCCGTGGACAGATTAGGAAGGGCAGGCGCGGAGATACAAAGTCACTCGCCAAAGGTCACAGCTCGCAAGTGTTGCAGCCAGGCCTGGACTCGGGGCTGACGGGCTCCAAGGCCCAACTCACTTAAAAGTTCCTCTTGGTCCCTACCCAGGACCTCGGCACCCACCCACACCTAATTCTGTTTCCCTTCCTGAATCTCAGTTCCACCCTCCAAACAAGTCTCCATCGAATCCCGGAGCCACCAGAAAGCAGCAGAGATCACAACCAGAGGGAAGGCAAAGGCTGTGCTCAGGCCCCAGGTGCGAGAAGGTGGCAGTGGCGCACCTGGAGAGTAAAAGAGCCCCCAAACCTACGTGGTAGATGGGGTCCCAGCTGTGGGCATGGCCTCCTAGAGAGGGAAGGGGCTGAGCGGCCCATCGCTACCTGTTCATCTGACACAATGGGGACAATACGGCCATCCAGGAGAAGGCCACTCTAAGAGAGGAGGTTCAGTGGGGATGGGACAACTTCCATTTCTTCTCTGCAGACAAAGGGCAAGCTAATGGGCTTTATCCTGGGGTGGGGGATGCAGGGACAGATTTCTCCTGCCTGCCCCCACATCAGGACCTCCTACGGCAATGAACATCTGCCTTGGAGACACGGCTTGAGAATAGGGCTGCAGGAACCTGATTTTCACCTGGGAGAATGTATGGGGGGGCACCCATCAGCCCCCCCAAAGGAGAGAAGACACTGGGAGGTAGTGGGAAAATATCTACGTTAAGAGAAAAAGGGGCGGAAGAGCAGGCCGGGGGTGGGGAGAGGACAGAGCCCTAATGAGCAGATTTCATAAACCACCCGGAGTGAAAACAAAAACACAGACGTGCACATTGCCCAACTCCAGGCTGTATGGAAAAGAAAAAAAAAAAAAAACAATAAAAAAATCCACATCTTAATACAAAAATCCGACATGATGTGTTGTGGCACGAAAGTGTTTTTCACTGCATTTTTCATCCGTGATCTCACACAGCCTCCGACGGGTACGCCCAGCGCAGCAGGTATTTGATGGTAGGTACAGAGCAAACACATACACAATTAACCAAAACAAGGGCAGTGAATATGCATATGGGTCCAGGCTGGCATCTCCTGGCTTCAGGTGGCCTCTGGAGATGGCCAGGCTGGCTCCTCGAGTGGGCCCCTCTACATTTCTGAAAGAGAAATAAACGGGGCACGAACACATCTCAAATGGAAGGAAGCGAGTGGAGTTCTGACTCTCAGAAGTCCGGGCCAGCTGGTTATAGGGCCTTTCTGTGCATAAGGTGCTGTCCTGCTGCTGGCCGGGGACAGAGAGGGGACCCACAATCCAGAGGCCCTCCTGCGAGTCACTCCACAGTTACTATCTGTCTCCCTTTTGTTCCACCCCTCCCCCTTTTTAATTGTTGGATGAGTTTACAGAGCTGTGTGCCAAAAACAATCAACTCCAGGGAACAGAGTTATACAAAAAAGGGTGTGTCGCCAGAGGGAGACGGATATCCATGGAAACCACCACCTTTTCTCAGAAGCCCAGGTGAAGCCAGGGTGAGGGGATGGCGTGGGGGCGGGGAGATATCCTCCACCCAGAACAGGGCCCAGAAAATGCTGGGGTCACTGAACCTGAGGAAGCCACATTATAGTGTGGGGGTGAAAAGTGGGGTCAGTCGGAGACCCACGCGACGCAGGGCTGTTGGCAGGCACGTGAAACACACGCAGGTGCACATACACACACGCCACCCCACCAGATCACTGGGACAGCATAGCCTCGCGGGTTAGAGTATGAGCTCTGGAGCCAGACCGTCGGGTACGAATCCTGGCTCTGCCATTTACAAGCTGTGTGGCCCTGAGCAAATTACTTTAACCTCCCTGTGCCTCAGTTTCCCCATCTGTAAAATGGAGATAATACTAAATCAAAAGGCTAAATGAAGAGAAGGGGGGAAAGCTTCTCAGACTCGGCCACAGTAGAAGAGGAATGATGTTTATTAAGTACTAAGGATTTTAATACATTAATACATATAATCGTCACAAGAATCCAATGAGGTAGGTTATTATCTCACCTGGACCATTGAGGAACTAAGACTCAGAGAGGAATGTGACCCACCCAAGGTCATACCCTGTGAAGTGATCTGAACCCAGGCTTATCTGACACTATGTACTATACTGCTTGTCAAAGAGAGGCAGAGGGAAGGGGCGGGGAGAAAGCAAGGGACGGGTGGGCTTTCGGAATCAGATGCATAGCAGTGGGACCCAGACACATTTTTCCCAGGCTTACAAAGGAAAACGGAAATCCTCCGAGCCAGTGACAACGGATGGAAGGAACGAGAAGCTGGAAAAGCTGAGGTGGCCAACAGGCCCAGGTGGCCACAATCCTCAGAGGTTCCTGTCCCAGTCCTGACCCCAGGAGACCAACGATGCCCTCTGACCCTTCCCTCTGCCCAGGGAGCACCTCCAGAACCAGGCGGTCTCTGGAGAGAAAATAGCTGAGCTTGGGGCCCACCTCCCAGCCACAGAGGCCTAAAGCCTGGGAAAGGTCCTGCTTCTGGGTCAGAACCCTGTGAATAACCCAGCTGTCTGCCTCCCTAGCCCCTACGCAGCTCCCTGGAGCGGATGGGGTGAGGGGAGCAAAGAGGAGCTGTGGCCTCCCCTATTGTGAGGCCAGGCGCAGCGAGGCCCAGGGAGGCCTGGGAAGCAGAGAGCTGTAGTGAGAGGCTGCTGCCCTGAGCGATCTTGTCTTCACCCTGCTCGGAGACGGAGGCCACTCAGGCTTGGTGGCTCAGCCCTTTCTGCCATCGACCACCCCAACTCATTCAGATATTTCCTCTCTCACTTGCTTTTTAAAAAAATTTTAATGTTCTCTATAATTCATCTATCCCAGAAGATAATCGATAGAGCCCGTAATGAAAATCTGAGCCATATTTTACGATCCGCTGTGAGCAGAAAGGGCCACATCAGCAGGTCCAGTTTCGGCTCTCCCTATCTGTCTTGCCCACTGCCCCGGGGATTACTTCCCCAGCCGGCCCTGCCCACAGCCCCCCGCCCAGAGCTCTGCCCTCACTGCGCAAGGAGGGTGTGGGCGGCCCAGCTGGAGAAGAGGAGAGGCTCGGGCCACCACCCTGGCATCACTCCAGCACCCCGACGCTCACTCTACCAACCTGGCACAGGATGGTCACCCGCCATAGCAAGGTCTTCCTGGAGCTACCCCCAGACTTGGGACCCCAGTACCCCCATCCTGGAATCTCACAACCGTCTTCAGTCAGAACCCTTCTGGAAGCCTGAAGACCCCACTGGAATCTGGAGGCCTGCACAGCCCTTGGGAGCCAGGCCAGCCCCCTGCCATGACATGCACTCCCCACCATGCAAGGCAACCTGGGGGCTCCCTAGGGAGCCTCGGTGGAGGGTGGGTCACTATTGCTCATTTTTGCTACCTGAAGCCTGTCCCTCTTCTTCCTGGTCTCTGCCCTGTGAGGTGAAGGGTGTGGATGAACCAGCCAGAAGGGGTGCACCGGGGGCGCTCCTGTTCTGCTAGGTCCAACAGGGGGAAGGCAGAGCCCCGCCCCCTCGCTGCCTGGCACCAATCAGAGTGCATCACAGCGCCAGTGCCTGGGAAGCGTAACCCCAGCGGGCCAATCAGAGCCCAGAGGATGCTCCAACAACCCAGCAACAAAGACTCGGACCAGTAAGAAGTGTGATTCAGCCACACCCTGGACTACTATGCAGCCATGAAGAGACATTTACGGAAAGCAAGAAACTGATGGGAAAAAGCTCAGAAGACTCCTGTAAAACATTCATTGCTGTCCAGTGTGGCAGCTGCTGGTCACATGTGGCTATTGAGCACTTGAAATGTGGCGGGTGTAATTGTGAAGCTGAATTTTTAATTTAATTTCATCTTAGTTCATTTAGGTGTAAATAGCCACATGTGACAACAGGCAACTGCACTGGATGGCACAGGCTTAGATAGAAAATTTCATTGAAATTAAAAAATTCTTAATAAAAGTCTTAAAGCCGATTATCTCAAGGCAGTGGAATAATCACTATGAACGACAACAACAGAAATAGCTGATGTTTAAGTGTGCTGTGTGCCAGGCTCAGCGCTCGGTATTTCGTACGGGTCATCACATGGAATCCTCACCACCCTCCAAGATCGTCATCCCCACTTTATAGATGAGGGAACTGAGATTCAGCAACAATAAGTAACTCACCCAAAGTCACACCCCTGGGCGGGAAAGCTGGGGCGTGAACCCAGGTCTCTCTGTTCCCCCTAACCCATACTTCTAACAACTATACTAGAAATTTCAAAATTATTTTCTTCACACGTATTTGTATTTTCCAATACAAAAGCATAAGTTATAATCTGGGAAGAAACGGTTTTTTTAAAGACCCCAAAAAGACGCAAATCTTTTTTCCCCAGGATAGGAGTGTATGGAGAGGGTACAGGAGCCCCTGGCCAACGAGGCCTTCAGCTTTTAGATGGAAAAGGAGAAGGCAGTGAGGTCACAGGTCCCCCCGTCCCTCATGCTCCCCCTGCCCAAATGCCCAGCAGTCAGGAGGCCCCAAGGCCCCCGGAGGATGCCCGGCCTAGGATTTTCCAGCAGCCAGGCTGCCAGTGGGATCCAGTTTCCTCCCCGCCCCACCCTGGAGTCAGTTCCTGACAGGTTTCTCAGCAGTTTTGCAATCATCCAGGTCTACATCTTTAAAAAGGCAGCAGGCCACGGGGCTGTCTGCAAAAGACAACGCACACCATTCTTACCGTGGACCACCCTTTCTCACTACCTTCTAGTAGGGCCAGGAACTCCGGGCCAGCTGCCCAAGCCTGGGACACGCTGTCTGCCTTCTGTGGGCACGGAGAAGCTGGTTTTTCCCAGGAGAGACAGTCACTGTCCCTGTTCACCACCCCCGCCCACCCCTTGGGATTGCATCTAGGTTCAGAGCAAGGGAGAGGGGAGAATCCTCCTAAAGGTTCGTGATGAGAGAAGATGCCCGGCGAGTACTGAGCCCACCTAGCAATGGAATCAGAGAAGATTCCAAGCTGGTTTTGCTTTTTATTCTTAGGACCAACTGGGATTTCAGGGACAGGGAGCGATGACCCCGCTTGGTCTGATTTCCATTTCAGCTTTTTTCCCCCAGAGGTGCACAGACTGTTCTGGTTTTGGGGTGGACAGGAGAAATGTCCTTACTTAAAAGATTTTTTTATTATTACTACTATGGATTTTCGATTCCCTGCTGTCTGCCGTTCTCCGCCATTTCCAATCTCCCTTAAGTTCCCCTTGGATTTATATATTTATTTTTGGGGTTGGTTTCAGGTGCTTCTAGTTTATCAAACAATCAGCCTTGTGAGGTACGCTGGGTGTTTCCAGAAATTACATCACAAAAAATCATGCAATTAAAGTGTAAGGGAAAAAAAAACATAGCTGTTGCTTAATTTTGTATTTTAATTAGCGACTTATTGTAAACGTAGACGTTTAAAATGGAGGCGCCTAAGCAAAGCCAGTAAACAAGTTTTTCTAATGAATTAATTTCAACTCTTCCCTCCTCCACCTCTCCTCCTCGCCAGCCCAACTGTCATCTTCCAGATATTCGTTGCCCTCTTTTCCCCGCTCACCTCTTAATCCGTGTCCAACACATATTTGAAAAAGAATACCCCAAGTAAAACTGGGACCCCTGGCCCCAGGACTCCCACGGGAGCCCAGGCTCGCGTGGCTACAGAGGCCTCGGCGGTCAGGGTCCCGGCGGAGGGCGCGGCATGAAGTTTGCGGCTGCACCTTTCGCTGTGTCCCCAGCCCTGCGTCACCCCTTTCAGTCCCCTCTCTGCTGAGTCCCAGAGATGCCTCTGCTCCTCTGAGCTCGGGAAGGGAGACAGGAAAGCCCAGGGCAGCGGTGACTGCCACGGCAACGGCGAGAGGGTGGAGACGTGGGACACCTGAAGCCCGAGTTGGATGGAGGTTTGGAGACCTGGAGAGAGGGAAGCTCTGGGTTGTGAAACCCAAGAGCCCTCTGGATGCCTGGAGGAAGGAGGGGAATGGGCACCGAAGAAAGGGAGCAGAGGGAGCCTGCAGCCGGGGAAAGAGAAGCCGACATTAGAAGGGTCTGTCCAGGTCACACAGCAGCTCGGAGAAAGGACACATCCAAGTCCCAGGCACCCCCAGAGGGGTAGGTCCAGGCCCGCAAGGTTGGCCAAGCTGCCGCCACTGGGGTAGAGTTCTGCTCCTCCCTCATGGAAAGTTCCCGGCGGGGGGACCGGGGAAGTAAGCTCACTCGCCTCTCTCAGCCTAGTGTCCGGGAGAAGGATGAGGACAGGGGCAGAGCTCCCTGCTCGAGGCTCAGTCCTGCCGCCCCAGGAAGGGTAGGCAAGGGCCAGAGTCCCACAGAAGGGAAAGCCCCCAGGCTAGGCCTCTTCCCCGCATCAGGAGTGGATCCCACTGGGAGCCTCAATGTCCCTGCTCACTGGGGAGCATCCGAGCCCTCCTGTCACCCCAGAGCCCGGGCTATCTTAAAGAGGGCAGGTGGTCACCCAGAGCACCAGGCAGGAGCACGCCTCCCCCTTGCACTGTCATCTCCAACACCAATGCCAAGACGCCGTGGATGAGCAGGTTTGCTTCGTGGACCCGCCCGGGACAAGCCAAGGTATTCGGCACCCTGAGCAAAACCCCACAGTGGCCACTTTTACTGTGAGTGGGAAGAATCGTCATGGTGGGCTCGGGCGGGGGGGCAGGCGGGCACTCAAGAAGGCTCTGGAACACCTGGTGGCAGAGTCCTGGCCCCCTACTCACTAAGATTCCCCACGAAAGGAAGGAAGAAAGGAAGGAAGAACCAGAGAGGAAGGGGCTGGACCTCCATGTCATCGTGCACCGGTGGGAACCCAGACCCAACCCCACGACAGATCCTGCTCGGTTTCAGCTTCAATCGGAAAGGAAAGCTCCCATCAAACATGGGCTGGGCAGGGATGTGGGCACCGAGATTAGGAATTTGGAAAACCATCTGAGGAAGCTGGCCCTGGGAAGACAGCAACAGGATTTAATACCTTATCCCGGCTGTCTGGTAAACACCCTGAGCCATCCCCGCACTCCGTTAGGCGGCCTCGGATCCTCAGGTGTGCCGGCGACGGGCAGGTAGAGACAGACGTGGGCATAGACAGGAAGGGAGGGAGTGTGGGCCTGGGGGGAGGGGTGCGGGAGGAGCTGGCCTAGGAGGGTAGGATGGGTGGCAGCCAAGACAGACAGTCAATGAAACAGCTGACAGGTGCAGGGAAGGGGGTGGGGAGAAGGGAAAGGTAAGCTGAGCAGGGGGCTCAGGGACTTGGGATGCCCCCGTCACACCCCAGGGGGCTGAGCGGATGAGAGGAAGGGTCAGAGGCTTATGGGCTGAAGACCAGAGGCTTCTGGCCGCCTTTTCTCCCAATTAAAGGGGAAAATGGGGAGGTGCTACCGACCAGGCCATGGGCTCCCCAAGTCAAACAAGACAAAGCAGCAGGTCCGGGGCCAACTTTCAGGGCTTACCGCGGCCACCTAGGAGAGCAATCCGCTAGTCTCCTTTAGGGTCACCCTCTCCCCAACACACAAATCAATCAAAATGGAGCATCCTTCTACCCCAGGCTGGAGCTGGCGTGTGACAACAAGCATTGAGAAGAAGCGCAGAAGGGGGGAGAGGCCCTGGAGCTTCTCAGAGGAGCCTCAACTCTCCAGAGGTGACTTGGGCGGCGTTAAGAGTAGACAAATAGAACAGAGGTGCCCGGGGTCCTGGCTTTTCAGGGGCGGACCACCTTAGCTGTGATCCCAGCACAGAGGTCGAGCCCAAGAGGCAGTCCCGGTGCCACCTCCACCACCAGGCCCAAGGGGGAACACCACTAATCCCCTTTCCCCATTTCCGTCTGCTCCTTGATCTAATTACCGTTTTGGATTGAAATGCACCAGGAGTGGGCCCCCGCCCCTGCCTGAAGCTCTCTCCGAGTCCAGGGGTACACAGGAGTGTATCTCCCTGCTCTCAGAGAGTCGGAAACCATCTCAAAAGCTGAAAGACGCACCACTTTTAAATGTTCTCCTCTCTGGCTTCTTTCAGCAACACTCACAAAGTTGCCCAGGACTTGACCAGATCCACCAGCTCAAGTCCTCCCTCTCTGCCCCTTCAGCTAGGGGCCCAGAGCCACCAGGGCCTCCTGTGTACCCAGGAAGTTCCTGGCCTGTTACGGGGCTGAGCTGAGAGTCCCTTGCCTTCTGTCCATTCCCTAAAACCCACAATCCTAAGAAATACCATCCGCAGCACCTTAATCCAAAAGGAAGCCAAGAGGCCCAGATGGAGAACTTTCCCGCTTCAACAGTAACCGCACGGGGCCCAGGCCCTGCTGCTGGAGGCCGGCCTGAGCCTTGCACATTTCCCGTCACCCAAGTCTGCTCCAACCATGACCCTGTAGACAACAGAGGAGCCCACCAGGAGAGGCTGGGAGCCTGTGCCCACCCTCCTCCGCCTCGGTGCCAAGTTCCCTCCCGCCGACAAGCACAGTGCTGACACCCAGAACTCGCACCGTCTGTAGTCAAGAGATCCTCAAGTGTCTTCTGCCACCGTTTCTGCTCCAGTTTCTCGCACAGAATCTCTCCTCCAGTTTCTCAACCCTGGCCTTGCCAGTATCAACAGTTTGAATCTTTACATTAAAAACTCACACACACACACAACCCTCCCGAACGAGGGAGAGACAATACACTGAGAAAAACCCGTAAGACCTAGGGTTGGGGCTGGAAACCGGTGTCACCGGCTCACCATTTCCCCCGCACCAGGCAGGCGGCCAGAGAACCCTGGGCAGTACATGCTCCCAACCTCGCCAGACATTAGAACACTTGTTTGGGTCCCTACCTTTGGAAGCTGGTCCCCCAATGCATCGCTTTGGGCCATTGCTGCTGATAATTTTTCAGAGATAAACAAACCGGTTTGGATAAAACAAGAACCAACCTGAATTCTCCCAAAACTCAAAATGAAACTCTCTAGTCACCCCTTTCTATCCCTTCTCCACCTTCCTAGGCCATCATCAAGTTCCCTAAAATTCAGACGACTGGATTTTTAAAAAAAAATCAGTCTTTTTGTTCATGGATACTGCCTTCCTGGGACCATTCGGGCCAACTCGAAGAGAAGCTGGCTTATTGGGAACGTCCTGCTTTGAGTTTCTCAAGTATGGCCTGGTCAGAGGGCAGAGGGAAGAAGGCGAACATGCCTGCCAACCTCTGCCGGGCTGGGGTCCGGCTGGGGTTCCTTTCCTGGGCACCTTTTAGGCTCAGGATCTTCCCTACCGGCTCCTATCACTACCCTCAAACAACAGCCTCTTTAAAAGAGGGGCGAGTAGACTGTACATCTGGTCAACCGCTCCTTTCTAGGCACAGAGAAGAGAGGTTGCTCAGTTTCCCTTGTAGATTCAGTGGGTTTATAGAGGCTCAATGTCAAGACAGGGAGGAGGCCAGAGGGCAGAGAGAAAAGGCACAGCCCTGAGGTCTGTGGCCACATAGGTCTCCCCACAGGCTTGGTGTGTGATGTGCCTGCCCACAACCAGAGTCACTCGTGCCTGACACGTCCGCACCCATCACCCCATCCTACCCGATCAGGCCCCCGTGTCCCCCCTCCCCCCAGCCTGTCCATGGAGCCTTCTCTGCCTTCTGCCCTGAGCTAGCCTGGAACCTCTGCCAGGGCTCCCGCCTCCCAAGTCCCCATCAGTGGGGTCTGCTCGGTCCCTGTAGCTAATTTACACCCGTCAGGGTTTAAAATAGCAGAGGCATAAATGAAAAGTCCAATTTCTTCAAATTTGCATTGTAAAACCATCCTTCAACTTCCTTGAAATAAATTTTACTATTTTATTAGTGCAAACAAAATGGTAATAAAACACTAATACAGCGCCTTGTATCCAGGGGAAGAGCTAAAATTAACATAGAGCGAGCAGTGTTTGCTATTACATTCAATTACCTTTTTACTTGAGATTTACATTCTCACCCCCTTAATCTCCATAGTAGTGGCTTCAAAATCATTCCTGCCAGGCTCTGCCCTTCCGGAGCCCCCACAGCTGGGAGCCAGGCCTCCTGCCCAGATGGCACTCACCCCGGGCACCGCGCCTACCCCTCTCTCCACGGCTGCCTCTTGTCATAGGTACCACTTCTCTCCCCTGCTCGTAATTTCCTCACGTCTCGGCCTCTCAGTACTCGGCAAGTTCAAGCCAAAGGCCCTGACATGAGGCACATTCAGACACGTAGTTATCAATACGCAGGTGCAGGGGGCATGGGCTGGGGGCCCTGCTCAGCCAGCCTGCAAAGGCTCTCCCTGGCAGGGAGCTTCTGAGTGCCCTGGGGAAACTGGCATCTCTGGTTTGACAGGTTATGGGAGAGGGTTGGCTGCATGGCACAGCTGGGGATTCCGGATTATGGCAGGAAGCTCAGCCATCCTGGAGTGGGAAGGGGCAAGAAACCGCCGGGTCCAGCCTCTTACTCCACAGACGGCAAAGCTGAGGTCTTGGGAAGGGGCTGCTTGTGGGTGACAGAGGTGGATGCTCTTTCCTCAACACAGACAGTCCCTAAAACCAAAGGACTGTCACCCCCAATCACAGCCGCAAAGCATCTGATCCTCCAGGAGGGAGGGTCCCTTTGTCTCCTGGAAGCGAAGGAAAACAGAATTCCCTGGCTGGGACTGGTCATCCTTGCCCTGAGCCATCGGGGGAGAGGACCTTGTTTGCACATGGCCCAAAGACTCTGCCCTGGTTCCAAACGGTCACTGACTAGTTGTGTGATCTTGGACAAGTAACCTCCCCTCTCTGGGCCCATTTCTTCATTTGTAAAACATGCACAATAATCCCTGTGCTGTCTTCTCAGGAGTGAATGGTCAGGAGACTGAAAGAGCAAGAAGGCGCATGAAAGCCCATGGAGCTCTGAAGCTCGACAGTGCCTCCGATCCCAGACGGTCTCAGCTGGGGTCAGGGGAGCAGCGGAATAAGGGATCCTCATCAGGGCCACGGACCTGGGCGTCTGAGTCGCAGGCCAGGCCACCTCAGGCCTCTGTGACTTTCTTTGCCTCTAACTCACAAACCTCCTTTCTCTTTCTGGTCAAACCTCTGCCAAGACCCTGGATTATTCCTACCAAACCCTTTGAACTGATTCTGAAGAAAGAATCACAGATCAGCCCAGGGTCCAGAGAGCGGGTTTGGGGCAGGGGAACAAAGTGATACAGAAAAAACGATGTAAGGCCCCCATGAGTTTTACTCAGCCTGGCTATTACAACGAGGGAAAAAGTGATTAAGACTAAAGGGGGGGGGGGGCGTGTGCACACACAACCACATACAATCACATATATGATCACTCAGTCTCACACACACAATCACTAAGAGTCACACACAATCTCTCACACAGCCACATGCAATCATATATACAATCACTCAGTCTCACACACATTCACTCACAGAGTCACACATAATCGTTCACACAATCCCACACACACAATCTCTCACACAATCTCAGTGGCACACACACAATCTCACGCAATCACATATCCAATCACTCAGTCTTACACACACAATCACTCACAGTGCCACACACAATCATTTACACAACCTCACACAGTCGCACAACCTCGCAGACACAATCTCACACAGCCACACACCATCATTCTCACACTATCTCTCCTACGATCTCACACACGGTTACACACAAACGTTCACACAATCTCACACACAACCACACCACACACAATCACACACCCCCATTCCCAAATCTCCCCTCCCAAGGTCTTTCTCCCTGAATTTTACTCTTAAAATGCCGTCCAGTGGACACTAGGAAGAACATTCTGGTCCAAACTGGTACGAGGCAAACTATTCACAAGGAATCCTGAGTCCCCTTCTGGGACACCAGGAGGTAGAAATCTTTTTTAAACCAAACTGGAAGTGAGTGCAAAAGCTGTTGGCAGTTGGGCATTGGCCAGGACAGGCAAGCGAAACATTGGTGTCCACCAGGGCTCAACCTAGCTGCCCCTGCTCCAGCCCTTTCTGCCTGGGCCCCTCTGCTCCCACCGGGTCACATTCTGGCCCAGCTTTCATTTTCCACAAACGAAAGGCAAAACCCACTGCCAGAAGCAACCCCACGCACAGAACGTGAGGTGTTTTGTTCGGTTCAGACGGGTCCTTTGCATTTTTCCCTCACTGTCTTCCCCCCACTGGAGAAACAAAAGCAAGTTTGTTGTTGAGGCTCAAACGTTTCTTGGGCCTTGTCGCAGTTCTACCTTACTTTTCTTTTCCTTTCTGCCTGCCCCCCACCCCCACCCCACCTTCCCTGCCTCCCCACCTTGAATAAATAAAGCGCCCGAAGCTGGCACAGGCTGGTAAGGAAAGTACAAACTATCTCTTAATTTTATAATTTTTTTTAACACGCTGGCCTAGGTTTTGGGCAAAGGACAAAAGCTATTGTTGAACAGCACAACACGAAGGTCTGAGTCACCGATACGCCTCGGCTTCTGGAGATCTCATAGGTTTCTGTGGCTGGCACAGCCGGTGAGCTCAGCACCCTGCGGGGGCCGTGGGTGCGAGCGTCCTCTCGCCTGGTGCTGCCCCGCCCCCTCCCTTCCCCTCCCCTCCCCTCCCCTCCCCTCCCCTCCCCTCCCCTCCCCTCCCCTCCCCTCCCCTCCCCCTCCCCCTCCCCTCCCCGGGGCTCCCTCCTGGGCCGACACATGGGCTTTGTCGGTTTTTAATCATAGGGGAGAATTTAAAGAAAATGTTATGAAATAAAAAACAAATCACCGTAGTCCCATCACTCCAACGCTATAATTTTCATTTTGGAGGATTACCTTTCAAGCTTGGTCCGTACGCATTTGCGAGTTTTATATAGTTTCTATCACGGTGTTCACAACACTTGGCCTTCGGTGGGGTGTTTTTTCCCCCACTCGTATAATAAACATTTTTCCATGTTTCGAAATCATCTTCGGGATTATTACTCGTAGAGGTGACACAGTATTTCTTCTGCTGTGTTATTCTTGGGACGACGCTATGAAGCAAGAAAGGGAGAAGGGAGCGGGGGGCCTCTCCAGGAGCTGAAGCATTAGCCCCACGATGCCAGCCAGGGTAGGGGCTCTGCCTGGGGGAGCCAGGTCACCTTGGCCTTGGAGCGTGTGCCTGGAGGCCCGCGGGGCCTGCGCCGAGCCCTGGCTGCGGCCCTGGCCTGCACCCCGGCCACCGCTGACCTTCACCCCGCGCCCGGCTTCCTCTGTATACAGCACCGGGCGGCAAAAGGCCTTGACAACACTCTGCTCTCCTGCTTTATATCTGAATATCTCCGAGCACTTAGCAAAGACTTTCATTTTCTCATTACCCCAAGGAGAGGAGGTCATTTGGGAAACTGGTACAAATATTCCCATTTGTCAAAAAGCAAGGAAGTGAGTTAAAAGGAAAATTCTACCACTTAACGGAGCAAAACCAACCCAGGAGAGTCTGCGAGGGTCCTTTTCGCCTCCCCACTCACCCAATTTGCTTTCTCCGGCGCAACTCCTGGAACCTCATTACCGAAAGGATGGCTCGGGGCCAAAACCAGGTTTCCATTTTGCTGAGTATCAATCACTCCCCAGGGCCCCAGCTCAGGAGACCCTCCCACCTCGTCCTGGGTCTCCACCAAACCCATAGTCTCTTACGATTATAATGATGTAAAAAACGCGTATATATAAATACATGTCGTCACCAAAGGAAAAAGACGCCAGAAGGAAATACGTTAAATACTAAGCAGGTGGTGTTACCTTAGTTAAATTACTGGTGGGTCTTTTTTTCTTCCTTTTACCCGTTTTCAAAACCGATTTAAAACAGTTGTGTTTTCCCAGTGCGTGGAGAGAAGCGTGCATTTCAGATCCAATCAACCTACACTCAGACCCCGGGTGTCTCCTTTAAGCAGCTGGGCGAGCCTGGGTAAATTACTTAACCTCTCTGAGCAATATTTCCTGAGTGGTACAGCGGGGATTGAACCTGTACCCGTCTTGTGTCTTTCGACCCCACAGAAAGTCACAGCACAGCATCTGACACACAGTTGGTGCTCAGTAAATGTCTATTTCCTACCTCTTTCAATAAAATGAAAATGTAAAATCAACTGGGCTTGCCTGTGGCCCCGCGGGGACTAAAGTAAGACGTTTCACCTGTCCCCTGTCCCATTCCATCTTCATTTTTTTGCCCCATCTCTTCTTGCTGCACCCCCCCCCCCAGCAAGCCCCCAGCGCACAGACCTCAGCACGATGGGCCTGGGTCTCCCGTGACTCACCTGGAGGGTGAGGAGGGGGCTCCGGGGTGACAGATAAGACCCTCTATGGCCTCCCTCACTGGGACAGGCCCAGGCGAGGCCCCTCCGGGGAGCAAACAGGCCTCGTGCAAGGACTCGGAGGACACACGGGCGATCCCCAGGTTTGCACCTTCCTGGCAGCCGCCCTCAGGAACAGGTGCCAGGCTGCAAAGGCCACCTGCTCCTGGGGGAGGGCAAGGGCCACTCCCGACCGCTGAGGAAAAGCCAAGGAAAGCCAAGATGGCTCCAGTGTCTGGGAGCGACTCCGCCCTGGGCCAGGCGGGCCAGGCCAGGCCAGCGGGGCTGCCACCGCGGGGATCCGGCCCAGCCCCGGGCTCCCTGCAGGGCCTGTGCTGGGCCCACATGTTGGCGTGGCTGGTTCAGCAATTATGCTTACAAGATTCTGGTGGGCACGGCCTCTGGGCAGGGGCTCCGGGGTGGCCTCCTGGAGCCTGAGCTCAGGGACAGGCCTGAGCCCCCACCTCCCTGCCTTCCTCATGGCAGATGGGAAGGAAACAGGAGGAGTAGCAACAGTAGCAATGACAGCTACCGCTGTTACCCGGTGCCAGGGACCTTACCAACAGGATTGCACTTAATCTGCAGAGAAACCCCATGCTGTAGGCACTGTTATTATTCCCCTTTCACAAAGCAGGGAACTGAGGCTCCCAAGGGGTAGGGAGGTGCCCAAGGTCGCAGCACTAATACAGGGGAACGTGAGGATTTGAACCTGTGCACTGAACCACTTTTCTGTGGCACGGGGGCCACTCTCCCAGCTTAGCCCCTAAAGCCACCACACTCCACCAGGCCTTTTCCAGAAGGGGCCCCTGAAGGCATCCCAAGCCACGGGTGACATGTGAACCCCAAAGAGCAGGCTGTAATTCTGCCAAGAGGAGTGCTTCTCCTTGCCTCTTACCCCCCAGAAAGAGGAGAGACTCCACACCTCCACCAAGAGAGGACGGCCAGGCTAAGGAGATGCCATGTTATAAATATGGGGCAACTGGAGGAGCATCTGCAAGGTGGCAGCATTTCCCTTCCTGGCTCTCTTGAGAATGTTTACGTGGGGAGGTCTAGGGACATGGGACCATTGGCAAGGGCCGGGTACAAGTAAAGAAGCTATTGACCGATTTACTGGTTTGGATGTGGTAGAGAGGAGAAATATGGAGGGGGGTTAGGGCCGTTGGCATACGAAAACCCTCAAAATTGCAAGCTTTCTTTGCAAGCCACAACGGTGCAGCCTTTCCCTTAACATTAAATTAGGACTCCAACAGGAGGCTGGTCAAGGGGAGGGCACCCGGCAAGGTCTCCACAGCACGGGCCATCAGCTCCCGGCAGGTCCCATGAAAGCTGGTGGAGCCCAGCGGAGGGGGGGCCGGGGGGGCCACGGGGGCAGACAGTCTCCTATCGTGCTGAGCGCAGCACATCGCTTCATTCAGGAACCCAGAGTAACATGCACAGCTGGGTCTAGAGTTGATTCAGCCCTTAACTCGTTCGGGATCGCTGGCGGAGCCACCGAGGCGACAGGAAGGGGGGTGTAGCAACCAGGGGGAGGGGTCAGGCCATGCCTGGGGAGGGGGTAGGCTGGGGTAGAGCCCCAGCTGATAATGTTGATCCGTACAAAAAGAAATCATAATTCTTTTCAAAACCCCTCTAAAAAACAAACAAGCATCGGCGGTTTAGGGAGGGACCAGGGAGTGTGTGTTAGGTGGGGGGCAGAGGTGGGGAGCTTGTTTTCCACCCTCTGCCAAGTTCCCCTTTACTGTCAGCTCCAATCCATTTGAAACTCACTGACTCAATTGCCTTTTCACGGGGAGAGGAGCCTGCACAATGCAGGGGACTTTTCAGCTCCACATTAGCACACAGGGCACTGGTCAATGTCCGGGAAAAAACACACGGCCCTCCCAGGGGCCACGGGCACACTCCCGCCCCAGAGCAGCCCAGCTGCCCTGCCAGGACCACTTCTGCTCTCCCTTCCTTTAATACTTTGGGGTTTTTCCAAGTGTAGTTTGCCAGTGGAGAAGTGTGTGTGTGTGTGTGTGTGTGTGCACGTGGGCACACGTTTGCTGGGTGGGGTAGGGGGTCTAACTCACAAGTAGAAGGACCTGCAGGAGTTCATTTTGGGAAAGTTCCAACTCTTTCTTTTGCCCAAAGAAAGGAGGGGTGGGGAGAGGTGGAAAGATGAGATCCAAAATAAGTCCCCAGAAGAAAGGGTTTGGGGGGTGCTCATTTAAACAAATTCTGGGGAGTGTTAATTATGGAGAAATCAGCATTTGGTTGAGGAGTGTCCCTAAGAATTGGCAGCCACAAAAGCTCTTCAATAATCATTATGAAAATAATATCGACAACTATAATAAACTATAATAATAATTATAGTAATAACAGTGGTCCCCACTTTTCAAGCGCTCACTATGTACCCAGCACTGTACTAAGTGCTCACGCTCATCCGCTCACTTAATGATCACAAGGACCCAACGAGGCAGGTACTGTTTACTGTTAGCCCAGTCCCACAGGGTCAGAGAGTTAAGACCCCTGCCCAAGGTCACAAAGACCATAGTGGAGAAGATTTAAACCCTGTTCTGCCTGACTCTGGACCCACCATATCACCCTACCCCAGGAAGGAGGAAACCTGCAGTGGGATCTAAAGAGAAGGCAGCCCCAGCACCACAGACGCCTTGATCCCGGGACATGCGGTTATGTCTCTGTTGCCCAGCCCCCACCCCCATCACTGTCCCTTGGGTTGTCCCTTTAGCCCAAGCTCTGAGGGAAGCATCCCTCTGACACTCCTCCTGCGCAACAGAACTTCATGTGACGATGGAAACCTTCTTATCTGTGCTGCCCAATCCAGGAGCCACTAGCCGCATGTGTCTATGGAGCCCCTGAAACGTGTGGCCAGTTCGCTGAAGAATTGCATTTTTCATTTCATTTCATTTAAATTGTCACATGGGCTAGAGGCGACTGTATTGGACAGCACAGATCCAGAATCCCTCCAGCTACCCCTCTTCCTCCAAGCACAAGAGCTACTTTGGAAATAAATGAAAAGCATCGGGAAGACGGAAGCGTGGCCCACCAGGAAGGCCTCCGCCTCGGCACAACGCATCTCCCCGCCCTGCCGTGGCCTTTCAAACATCACTGGCCTGCTGCCAGCGGTGCCTCCCTCCCTCCTCTCTTCTCTTCCTTCCTTCTTCCTTCCTTTCCTTCTTTTTTGTTTTTAATTGATTTTAAAGAGAGGAAAGGGGAGAGAGAGAGAGAGAGAGAGAAAGAGAAACATCGAGAGGCTGTTTTCCGTATGCACCCCAATGGGGGATCGAACCTGAAACCTGGGTATGTGTCCTGACCGCGAAGGCAACCCGCCACCTTTTGATGTACAGGATGAAGCTCCAACCAACTGAGCCACCCCCGCCAGGGCCTTTCCTCCTTCCTTCCTTCCTTCCTTCCTTCCTTCCTTCCTTCCTTCCTTCCTTCCTTTTCTCTTTACTTCCTTCCTTTCTTCTTCCCTCCCTCCCTTGCTCTCTTTCTTTCTTTCTTTCTTAGAAAAAAAAGCATCAGTTTAATTAGCTAAATCCTGGGAGCACGTGGCCTGGAGTTCGTCATGGAAATTAACCTACTCCCAGATCGCAGATAGTGAAACAGGAACCGGGGTGCTTTGGCACAGCACAGTGAAATGGGAGAGGCTGATGGAGTTTCATACACCTCACCTTCCATAAGTGCCCCTCGCCCTCCAATGCTCCCCGCTTCGCAGCCCCCACGCCCTTGCCTCCCTAGGTCACTGCCTGCAGGCCACCTCTGCCCCTTCTCTTGGCCCTTCCCCCCCACTCCACCCAGCCTGAGGAGTGCCCCCCGAGGCAGGACCACCCAAGGGTGGGAAATGGGGGGTGGTCCTCAGCTCCACATAAGCCTCCGCAGTTAGCTCCACTCGCCCAGGGACCCAGCTTCGGACCCAAGGCTGGCCTGATACTCATCTCACCCTCATCCGGCAGCCCTACTGTGTGCTGCTCACTGGGCTTAGCGAATTCTATGAAATAAGCTCCAAGTCTAACCTCAGCAAACGCTAGCTGTGATGACTGTCCTCTACTGAATTCTCAAAAGACAGGAATTCCAATCCCCATTTTACAGATGTGGAAACAAAGGATGAGAGGAATGTATCTGCCTGACTGGGAGAAACATGATTCACACGGGGCTCAGCCTGACTCCAAAAACAAGCTCTTAACCTCTGCCAGCCACGCCGTCTCCATCAGAGCGGAGCCCGAACACGCAGGCCTCTGGGGAGGCCCGGCACTCAGCATTAAGCTCTCAGGCTGTGCAGACACAGGCACCTTGTACCAGTTCCCAGGGTCTGCCTCCACCTGGACCCTCTTGCCTCCTGTCCCAAAATCCCAAGCCGTGTCCCCTCCCCCAAGCTCCAGGAACATTGGTCTGGCCACAACGGGGGAAGAGAGACCAATGGCCCCTGCCCTGCTTGGGGTCTGACTCCTGCTTTGTGCCCTTTTCTGGCTCATCAGAAACACCCTGAGAACCCCAAGGCAGCCCAGAGAGGTGAAACACAGAATCCAGGATTTCTAAGCAACACCACTGCACTCCACTCCGAGCAGGGTCCCAGGCCTGTTCTAAACACTTCACATGTCTTAGCTCATCTAACTCCGAAAGGAAGGTACTGCTATCCCCATTTTACAGATGAGAAGAACCAAGGCACAGGCTAGTTAGCTAACTGATGTAAGGCCATAACTTTGATCCCTAGGTAACTGGCTCCAGCACGCATAATCTAGAATATATATAGCTCTTCAAGGAACCCGTGGCTCAAAACAGCTAAGTACACTCCACATCCTCAATGGGATACCCCCATCCTGCCTAAAAGCACCCCCCCAACTTAGCCCAAGCTCCCAGTGATAACAGAACCAACCTGCAACCTGATACAAAAATGTAACCCCACCACCACATACTATATCCAGGCTCGTGGCTTTTTGGAGTGGAAGTCACAGAGGTCCCCTTTGAGACTGATATCATTTTATATAAAACCAGCTTATCTGACATTGGGGGCACCATGCACTTGACAAGGTGACCATGACAAATGCTTCATTATGCTTAATTATTTCAAAGGCCTTTCAAGCTACAAGGCCAGCTGACCATCAGGGCAACCCTGTGAAGACGGTAGTGTCAGGGGCCATTTGATAAGAAGAAACTGAGGCCCAGAGAGGTCAAATGACTTGCCCAAGGCCACACAGTGATTTACTGCAGAGCTAGAGCTGAAATGGGGTCTCCTGATGCCTGCGACTAGACCTCAGCGGAGCTCTGGACCACCCAAGTCTCACCCCATCTCAGCATCTCAGACCAGGTCCCCCCAAGGATCAGATTTCCCTGAAATTCCCAAAGGAACCTCTGGGACTACTGGGCCCGGAAATGGCCCTCATATAGCAAGCTGCACAGCTGAGCTCCCCGCGGGCAAGGGGTGCGGGCGGAGCTGGAGACGCTGGCACAGCCCCTGTGGGTACTCTGCCAGCAATTAGTGCTGGGGAAGGGTGCCAGCCTGGCAGAGCTAATCCCCCACCCCTTCTTCTCATTTACACACACACACACACACACACACACACGCTCACCCACCCCGAGCCCAGCAGCAGAGAGGCAGCGCAGCTTCCTTTCGGTAAATCTCGTCAGCAAGGCACATGCAGGGCATGCAATTTGGTTATTACTGCTTTTAAACAACAGAAGAGCAGAATCCACCCGCCATTAACCCATCCTGCTCTCCCTCCAGGCTTCGCACCAGCTCCGTCACCAGCCTTCATCTCCAACTCCCACGCACCCCCTTTTTGCATGCTCCCCGAAGTTGCTTTCCGGAAGAAACAGAGAGTTAAAAAAAACACACAAAACCTGACTGTAGTAAGTCAAACCTGAATTGTGCCTCCCTGCCCACCTCTGTCCCCAGAGAAAACGATCCATGGTTCGAACATGACCTTGGCTAAGACCCTTCCCCAAACACCCTCCGAGTCTTAGAGGATGCCAGGGGGTGAGGCAGAGGCCGCCTTCGCCCCGAGTGGGGCGTCTACCTGAGCAGGTCCAGCTCCTCAGAGGGGAGCCTGCGTGGGCCCCCACCCCGCTCCACCTGCCGGGCCGTGTCACAGCCCAGCGCAGCCCTGCTCTCCCAGGGCTGCGGCAGGCGGAGGTGGGAGTGGCCGCCATGACCGATTTTGCCTCCTCACTGCCCCCCTCCGCCCCCCACCATCCCGGAGAATTGGAAAGAAGCCCACCAGAGCCAGGGACCCTAGAGGGTCCTTAGCTGGGTTTATAAGATCTGTGAAACCCCTTAAAGTATAAGCAGTATTTATGCTTATGAGATTTTTTTTTATTAAGAGGATTCTCACAGGGGGCACATGAACTCAAAAGGGGAAGAAGCAGAGACATCCCATGGGCTAGGCAGGTGGCAGAGAACACGCCGCTGGGCTCCAACTGTCCCTCCCGCAAGTGGCCCTGACAGGCTGCCTCCTCCCCAAGGGAGCTGCACCCGGCCTCATCCTCGCTTTGCCTGGAAGCTGGGCCCTGGGAGCTGTGCCATGCCCCTGGGCCAGTCCGCCGGGGCTGCCCGCAGACCCAGCAGAGGACGGGCACAGCGGAGCCCACCAGCAGGAAGGAGAGAGGAAGCCAGCGCTCCTCTTGGAAAACCTCGCAGATCCTCTAAGCCACCTAGTGTCCAGAGCTGAGCTCTGGCCGCTGAGCTGTCTCTCCGGCTTCCCAGAGAGGACAATGCAGGGGAGCCAGCAGGAACCTGAGGCCGGGGGACAGGGGCTGAGCTGGCTGGGCAGACGCAGCCCAAGAGGAGCAACCTGAGGCAAGGCTGCCCCAGGCACATGTTCCCATCGCCCCTGTGCCCTCTCTCCTGGAGATCCCCAGTGTTATCTCGGACAACTGTCTGCTCTGGGCTCCTCTGGGTCCCCACCCCAGCCTCTAGGCCTCCTGCAGAGCCTCCCAACCCCTGGGCCTGCCACTCCCCCAGGGCCACTTGGGTCTCCTCCTCCCACCCCCCTCCTCTGCTCTCTCTTTTCTCCGTGTCCTCAAGACTCCTCTCACCTTGAGAAGTGTTAGGATTACCCAGCATTTACACTCAATGCTCTGCTTTATTCCTTAAGACTTATTAAGCATGATAATCAGTTCCGAAGGAGCCACACGTCTCTCTCTCTCTCTCTCCCCCCTGACTATCCTTCTCTCTCTCCCACCCCCCTCCTTTGCTCTCTTTCTACATGTCTTTTCCACCAAAGACACACAGGACAAATCGAAAAGGCAAAAGAAATTCCAACAATATGACACAAGGGCCCTTGAGGAATTATATTCTGTGAATCCTCTCTCTTCTTCCCTCTCCTTAGTTGTTTTCAATTATTCAGATTTAAAACACAACACCCCCCCTTCCCTTCCGACCGCTCGGGCCACCCCTCACTCTGCTGGACTTTGAACAAGGGGAGCAGGAGAGGGGCCTGGCTCCCCCGCACAACCTCGTTAACGTGCGGCTCTTAAACGGCTGATTAATTTTTGCAGAATTTACGACACACTTTTAGCTCCCCCCTCAAACACTGTGGCCTCAGGACCACAGTAACTTAACTTGGTGAACTTGAGGGGGGCCTCTCCCCAGTGGCCTCCGGTGGTTGGAACCACGGGCAGCTTGGTGACAGACGGAAGACACACAGATAGATGCCCAAGGGCCAGGCAGGAGACAGACCTGATCGCCGATCGGAGTGGTACCCACGGGGGACATCACCAGGCAGCCGGAAGCCACAGCTAACTTTCAGCTATTTGGGACTTTTTAATTTCAAAATAGGGAAGCCAGCAGAAAGTGGGCAGAGTGAAAACCAACCCTCAGAGCTGGCAAGGATGCCCAAGTTGTCGCCCACCAAGCCACACCAGGCATCCCGGCAGAGGGACCGGCCTTATCGGTCTGCCGGGCTGCCCTTCAGAGAAGGGGAAGAACACATCCTAATGAAATTACGGTTTTAAAAATGTCTATAAATTAAATCTCTCTCTCTCTCTCTGCGAATCTCCCCCTGAGCTCCCTCCTCTGCGAGGCTTGTTTGCCTCTCCGCTCCCTCTGCTCATGTCTGTTTTTCTGATATAGACATCAAGAGGTTACGGGCTCAATTACAACTCCGCTGGAGTCTCAGCCTCAGACTGGCCTGGCCTTCTCTCTTCCTCTTCAGAAACCAGATACCAAATAAATCTCTCTTCTGCTTGATATTTTTATTTTTAAAACCAAAAGCCGAAAGATTCATTCAGTCGACCCACAGCTTTTTATAACTTACTTCCCATGGGGGGAAATACCCTTTTTCATCGTGTGGGAGCATAAATATAATAGAAATGCTCTTCTCTTCATCTCATTCCCCTTTCTTAACGACACACACAAAACCCTGGCTATACATGAAATTTCAAAACGACGGAGACAGGGTACAAATGTCTGTTGGGGGCATGTTTGTTGGGGGGGCAAAGGAGTTGCTGAAGACTATCAGTTGGACATCTAGTATATTTCTAAAGTTAAGAGGCGACATTGTAAGGCTTCTTATTAGCAAAAAGTCCACTTGAAAAGGGTGGAACAGAAATGGTGATTTTTTTCCCCTCTAAAAGGAAAACATTGTTTCTACCTTCTCCAATACTGTCACTAGATACAGAAGGGAGGTATGCTATCTATATTATTTTACCCCCCCACACCAAAAAAAAAAGTTTGCCAAATCCAAGTCATAGTCAGTCATCCTAGCTCTTGATTCCTGACAAGCAGTAATCAGCTTCGAGTTGTAGGTCTAAGGGGCAAAAATGAAAACAAAACCCCCACTATAATTCTGGAAATATTAACCAGAGGTGATTCCAAAAGGTACTTTTCCAGGAAAAAGCACTTGAGACAAAGGCTGGCGAAAGTTAAAGCTCAAGGTGAATCGAAAAGAAGAACTTTGCCTTCCAATTAACTAGCCTGGGAAAAAGAAGGGGTGCAGGGGGGAGCATTACTACCAACTCATGAATTCTTTCCTGTAAACGATTTAATTAAATTCTGCTAAATACAGGAGAAATACTCATTTTGGAGTGCTTCCCCCACCTCAAAAGCAAATTCCTCCCGGTTACTCCCCACCATGCCAACACTTCCCGGCTGCACAGCCTTCAGATGGATTTCCAAGCCGGGCATGGACTGCACTGCTCACGGCTGCAAGAATGACAGCCTCATATGTCTGAAAGCTGACACTTCAGCTTTTAAAAGAAATGGAGGAAAATAAGCTGTTGACTTCTTGGTTAAAGTATTTTCTTGTTCTAACTCATGTTCTTATGTCACCGGGCTAAAAAAAAGAGAGAGAGGAGAGAGAGAAGAGAGAAAAGAGAGAGATATGACTTTCCTTGAATGATCTGTTTAACCTAAGCCAGGGGAAAAAAAAGAAAGTCATTAATTACTTATGTGAGCTATTGCTTCAGAAAGACAATAAACCTGCCCGGTCGCCATGGATATGACATATTTGCTCTGAAAACAACACAATAATTAGCAAAGGGGAAAGATACAAGGAGAATATGCAAACTCCTGAGTTTAAAGCTACAGTGCTCTTTTCTATGCTTAAGCCTCTGTTCTGTTTGCAATCCAAATCAAACAAATTTAAAAAATACAGCAATTCTCCTTTGAGCTGACAAGCAACACCCAATCCACCCCCTTCCAAAATAAAATAATATAAAAGCAAAGCAGGATGGCAGAAGGGGAAAAAAAAAAGTCAAGAATTACCTCTGTTTTATTTCCTATAGCAGGGGTGGAGTCTGAGGTTTGTTTTCTCTTTTCTTTTTTTTTTTTTTAAGTGTGCTCTTATTTAGCATTGGACCTTCTGGCCAGATATAAATTTATTTATGAGAGCCAAATGCCCTGTGTGTGGCTCACCCCTCCCCAAAGTGAATGGAAATGGGCAGGGGTGGAAGTGGGGGGCTCAAGTTGGAAAAGGAAAGTATACTTCAGAAAGCATCCGCTCTAGAGAGGGACAGCCACTCCCCCCACCTCCAAGAAAATGGAACCCAGGCCTTACTTTAATATTAAAAATGCATTGAATGGTTTTACCTACAACTTAGTCCCAAAGGATCATTAGGAAATGCAATCGCTTTGTATCATATCTGTCAGTGTGATAAACATCACAGTTCAGAGTAGGTTTGCAATTTTTCAGAGTGTCACAAACCAAGATGATTTTTTTTCTGTTTTACTTTCTTAATTCACTGCACCCACTCCCCTCAAAGTCAGAAATCCACAGAAGACTACCTGAGCAGAGGCGAGAGGAGAAAAAGTTGACACACACCAGACAGAGATTACCGATACTCTCCTAAAATGTAGGCAAATGGAGACTTTAAAATATTTGGGTATTTAAAAAAAAATTAAAGGATTCTATTAAGTTTGAGTAAAAAACTCTTCCCCTCTTCCCAGAGGCTAATTTTCCAAAAACAGATGGTCAGGATCTAAAAGAGAAGCAAATATACCTCAACCCCCACAGGCAGAGAAATCTAACTTTGAACTTCTTTTTAAATTAAGAAAGGGGGGGGGCAAAATAAACTATTAATAAGTATGAAAAATTAGCTGAGCTACAAGTTTTGTTTTTCTTATTCAAAAAATTCTTTAAACACAAGGGGAGCAGATATAAAGGAGAGGTTCACATTGACTGACTTCCTATTTTTTTAAACAATAGTTGGTGTGTTTTTTTTTTTTAGATTGGACTCTTTGATCTTGAAAGAATTTTGTTCTTATATGATGGGGTAAAAGGGGGTGGTGGTGAAATGATCTGTTTTAAATGATGATGCAACTTAGGGATCAAAGCCTTCGCTTTCTTCTAGCCATAATAAGCTGTACTTGCCACAAAGCGTGAGTCTCCAGGCTCCTCTCCTTCGTAAGAAGGAAATAAAATGCACGGAGACTCAGAGAAACACGCAAAGTCTCTGCAAGGTGCAAAGTCTAAAAAAAAAAAAAAAAAAAAAAAAAAGAGGGAAGCACTGCCCCTTTAAACGTTTTAGTGCATATGGAGTTTGATTTCTGAAAGAGATCAGTTTAACATCTCCATAGAAACCAGCAACAGATTATCATCAACAGAATAAATAACTAGTCTAATAAATTAAACAGGAGGCATAAGATCGCTGGAAACCTGATTACTGAAGTTCAACAATATTCCCCATAAACTCTCGTTAACCGCCTCTAAGGTGGCTAACAGGATGGGGGGGTGCTATCTCTCCAATTCGAGGGGTTCCGGGGAGAGAGATGGTGGCCGCTGCCCGGAAGAGAGAAGTTCCCCACCGTGCCCTGCGGAGGGTCTGAGAGCTCGAGGGAGGGCGAACCCCACAGCGAAGTTTGGGAAGTGGGAAAGCGGCTGGGCACCGGGGAGGCAGCCCGAGTGTCCCGAGAAGGGACGGACGCGCCACCGGCCCGGGACTCGCCGCCTCCAGGCCGCCAGGGCGCAAACCCGCCGCTTTGCGCTCGGGCGCAAAACTGCCCAGCGCCCCCTCTGGGCACGTGGAGCGCAGCCCGGGCGCAGCCCCGGGGGACCAACTACCCCCCTCACCACGCCCGGCGCAGCTGCTCCGGCTCAGCCCGGACAGCTCCCTTTAGGACAGCGACGTGTGTTGTGTGCGTGCGTGCGTGCGTGTGTGTGTGTGTGTGTGTGTGTGTGTCCACGAGCGCTCCATGGAGTGGGCGGGGGAGGGGGGGTGCACCAATTTACCCGGCGATCTGTTTTCCAGTCCTTCTAACGCTCTCACCGCGCGCCTTTACCAGCTTTGAGACCTCCTAAATTTACCAACTTTGGCCATCGGCTACCCTGGCCTTGTCCCCCTCGCTGCCCGCACCTCTGAGCGGTGCACCGGGTGTTGGTGGGCCAACCACGCACTCCGAGGGTCGTGCCTCCGGACTCTGTTGGGGCAGCGACGCATAACCCCCCAGTCGCCCCTCGGTCCGGCCAGGTTTGGGGGAGCTCCAGGCTCATTGGAGGGGTGTTTTCACTGCTTCCCTGGTGAACAAGTCATACACACCCGCACCCGCACCCGCACCCGCACTCTCCCCAGCGTGACTGGAAGGAGGTTGTCGCTGCACTCTGGGCCCGCTTCCCAAGCTGAGGCTGGCTCAGGAGGAACTTGAGTGTTGGGAGAAGCGGCCCCCTGACTCCCTCGGCACTCTTCTCCTCCCCCAACTTCGGACCCGGGTTGGGGATGACTTGGAAGAAAATTCTGCACACACCCCCTAGAAAAAAATCTATTATTATTATTTTAATCTACGCCCCCAGTGTCCCTCCTGCCGTGATTGACGGCGCATACACCTGTTCCCCTCGCCGAGGAGCTTCCAGCGCCGGGGACGGACGTTCGCCCAAATGCTCCGCAGCGGCCCTGCGCCAGCCCGCGGTCCCCGCAGGGCCAGCCCCTGTCGGCCGCCTCGGCGCGCCCCTGCCCCGTACCTTGCCACCCCAGCCGTCGCCCCCTCCCCTCCCAGGCCCAGCTCCCCGGCCCGCCCGCTCCCGGCTGCGCTGGCTTCGGAAAGAGAGAAAGAACAGAAAGCAAAACTTCCTGGCGGCCGACGGCCATCAGCTGCACATTCTGCAAATGCCACCGAGTAAAAATAAACCGGCCGCCGCTCCGCCCGGCCGGCTCACCCCCGACGCACGACTCGGCCCCCTGCCCCAGGAGCTCCCTTACTGTGGGTAGGGCCCGAACCCTCATTCCCGCGCGCCCCCTGGATCCCCGCTCCCCTATACTCCTCTGCCAGCCACTAAGCGCTCCTTTGCCCTGAAGCTCGACCCCAAGTGATCCGGTGGCCCGGCCCTCACCGGTTTGGTGCCCCCCCCCCACCCCGGCCCCGTGCCCCACAGCCACTCTTCTCTCTGTCCTGCACCAGGTGCCTATTTCAGCCGCGCGTCCCTGGATTCAGGACTCCCCTTCCCCAAATGCTAAGCCCTGGTGTTACCCTCAGCCCACCCTCGAGGCACAGACCCCGCCAGACCCTCTCCCTCCGCGTCCGAGCCCCTGGGAGCGCACCACTCCACCCGTCCGCTGGCCCTCCAGCCCAGCGTCCCACGTCCCCGGGCGCAACTTCTCTCCCAGCGCACAAAACAAACGCGGCAACTCCCCCGAACTTTCCCCCGGACCCAGGTGGGCTCCGGCAGACAGCCGCACGGCTCCGAGCCGGTGCCCCGGCTCCCTGTGCCCAGCAGTGCCAGCTCTGCGCCCGGGGAGAATGGGGTGGGGGCGGGGGGAGTAAGGAGAGCCACTAGCCGCGCCCGGAGCAGCGCACTTGAGACAAACTTCCCAGGCACAAATGAAAAAGGGGACGCCGCTCCCCTCATCGAAACCACCTCTAGCCTTCCTTTTCCCACCCGGAGGCCCCCCTTGACACTCTGCACCTTAGTGAACACTGCCTACCTCTGCCGGGAGCACCTACACCCTGGGAGTGGGGCACAAGAGTCGGCTGGAGGGTTTCTCCCACCCACCCCTTCCCTTGGGCAAAGTCTTGCAAAGTCACCCCGGGCGCCCCTCACCCCTGTCTCCTTCTCTGCCCTGGAGAGCGCCATGAACCCTCGTAACTTGGCGGGGAGCATAGGGGGAAGGAGTGATTACACGGTATTGGCGAGCACCTGCCCCCCCACAGCCCGCAGCACGGGGGGCGCCCCCACCCTATTTGCAAAGTCCAGCGCTCGCGCCTAGCACCTCCCCCTCTTCTCCCCTACCCTGCCGCCCCCTCAGTTGGAGTAAGTGACCCCCAGGAGGAGCAGCCCTCCCCTCCCCCGGAGCCGCGCACTGGGCATTCCCCTGGTCACGGCGGGCGACGCGCCGCCCTGCGCCCGGGTGCCAGCCCTCCGTGCCCCCTGCCTCCCGCACGGCCGGAGTTGGGTGGCAGGCGCCGCGCGCTGGCTGGCTGGCTGGCTGGCTCTCTCGCTCGCTCGCTCACTCGCCCGATCCCGGCTGCTAGCGGCAGCCCCGGGGGCGGGGGTCTGCACCCGGACAGGGGGCGAGGCGCGGAAGCACCCCGGGAAGCCCGCGAAGCTGAGGGGCGTAGGGGGGCGCGGTGGAGGGAGCGCCGAGTCTCTTACCTGCACTTGGGGCGGCTTTGGGTGACTTTCCAAGTCCGGGGGAAAAATGTGTGTGTGTGTTTGGGATGGAGCGCCGCGGGCGCGCATGCGCTGCCCAAAGTTGCCGGATCCCGGATTTTTCGCTCCCAGTCTCCGCTCTCGCCCGCTGTGATTATGGAATTCTCCGCGGCCGAGCGGGCGACTGGGTGGCATGCAAAACCCGGGCCGGATCTCGGGGCCGGGCTCCGCTCCACCCTCGCACCCCCAGACCTTCCCCTCCCGGTTTCTTCCCACCCACCTCCCGCGGCCGAGCTCTGCTTGCGAGCGCCCCGAGACGCGGCCTGCCCGGGAGCGCCTGAGCGCATGGCTCCCTCCTGGCGCTGGAGAAGCTTCCTACTCTCCCCAGCGGAGTGGAGCTGAGGCTGGGGTGGAAGAGAAAAGAGGCGGGCGTGGGTTACTTTTCACCTGTTCTGAACCCCAGAGAGCCAGTGGGCTTGCCACTTTTCCTGGAGAACTAGCTCTTTTCTACAAGTTATCACGTTAGCAACGTGATGTTCTCACTGTTCCATATCCGCTTTGCACTTACTCTTCGCGAGGAGTTTTTCATTCATTCCGTTGTGCAAGAAATAAATCCTTAAGTGAGCGAGCTAGGCTGTGCAGAATGGGGGGGGGGGTAAGTGTGCAGATAATGAACATTAAAGCAAATGAATAATACTACTTCAGAGAGTGAAAAGATCTGCGAAGAAACTAAAACAAGGCAGTAGGATAAAGAGTGTCTTGGGAGAATTAGTGTCTCCCCTCTCAGGGTGAAAGAGGGGGGCCTCTTTGAGGGGGAACCTTCAGACTCCATTGGAGAAACGCCCTCTTTTCTCCCTTGGCCCACTCTGCCATCTCCCAGTTGGCCTGCGGCGGCCACACCAGGCTGAGCCTGGAGGTCAGCGGCAGCCCTCTGCCCAGTAGCTCTGGGCCTGCCTTTCTTGGTCAGGCCACCTGCACCCCAGCACTGAGCTAGTCGCTGTACCTGGTTTTCCTTCTAAACAAGGATAGGATGCAGATAATGTCAGACCTGAACGAAAGGGGGAAGCACTCAGATGGTGAGATAAGTGAGAAACTGGCCACCATGGACCGGATAGCTAAATGATTCGTAGAATAAATGAATAAAAATTCAAAGTACGACCTACAGGTGTGAGAAGTGTTCAGCAGAGTGAATTAAACTAAGAGCAAAATGCTCCAGGCTGGTAAACATCGTTGCAGGCTGGTAGGCTCTGGGCCTAATCTGCAAGGTTTCGGCTAAGCTTCTCCGAACTGGAAGTGACCAGAAGCCCTGTGTGGTAATTGTCCAAGAGAGACATCTGCTGGGATGCATTTCATGCCCTGCCTAAGCTGGAAGTTCATTGGTAAATGGATAGAGACCGGGGACTCTATGGTCCTTTGGCCCTAAGATGGCCAGGATTTGCCTTGTCCCCTAAAAAGCCCCCAGATTTGGGGCAGGAGGCTCACCCATCCCACACGCTTTAGATGCTGAGTGATTGCTACCTGGTTTAGACTGGCTGGGAAGAAACCAGCTCAGAAGTAGAACTTGTCTCTTTACCACCGGGAAGGGATCTAGGATGAGTTCAGGGTTTGTCTGCACAGGAAGGTGAGGTTTGGGGTGAGACACACCTCTCGGGTTCATTTGGTTTTCTCCCCTCCTTGGCCCCATAATTAACAGGAAGCAGCAACACATCAATAATTAACAGTCCCTACTGACCACTGACCGATTACTCCCCATTGCCACCCCCTGCCCCACCTCACCCTACCCCCATCAAAGGCATCCTCAGTTCCCCAGAGTGGGCTGCTGGCCTAGAAGACCCTTGTGCGTGGTGACTCAGCATAATGCACAGCCCCAAAGATCTCAAGCCCAGTCCTGACATTCTGCAGAAGGAGAAACTGAGGCACAGTGAGAGGTGGCAAAGAAGGTCTTCTAACTTTTGATTCAGGACTTGTTCCACTTCTGGGCAGTAAGAAGAAGCGGTAAGTGGCTTGGGCTTTGGGGGTCACACCCCAGAGACTCACCAGCAGAGTAACCTTGAGGAAGGCATTTGACCCCTGTGTGCCTCAGTTGCCTCAACAGTAAAATGGGGGTAATAATAGTACTTACTGCCTGGGCTTGTTGAGAAGCTAAAATGAGTTAATGCAGGAAAAGTGCCTGGGCCAAGAGAGTGATCGATAAATGCCAGTAATTGTCATTGCTCCTTGGGACATCCGGTGCTCCCTCTACTTTGCATTGCTTCCTGTCCTCTCCCCCTTCCTTGCTTTCCTCTGTCTTTTTTCCCCTCCAGCAACAGCTTGTGCTCATTCATTCGGCAGGCATTTTCCGAGCCCCGGTGAGGAGCAGATCCTTACCAGGGCTGGGGAGACCAAAATGAACTATTCAGACCAGGCCTTTGAGGAGCTGGCTGAGGACTTTGCTAGTCATTCCCCCCCCCCCCCGCACTTTCCTACTCTAAACCCCCTCCTAACCCTACCCCAACAGCCACATCTCACCCACCCAACTTTTATTAAAACATTTATTCTACTTTCCATTTTTCTTAGATACTTCACATTTCTCCCATCCCCCAAGGAGTCTTTGTACAGCCTCTGAAGGAACCTCATCTACGGTGGGGGAAGCCAGAAATCACCACCAAAGCCAGGGGCCAGGAGAGAGCACCACGTCCCAACAGTAGCCCCTAGCCTGTCAAGCCTCTCAGTGCCTGTTCCCCACTCCCCTTGCAGGGACTGACATCAGATGCTCTTTTCCTCCTTTGCTTCATCATAGCATTTCCTGAGCTTTCCCTAAAATAATACAAACCCTTTCTCATGGTCAGCAAGATCTGGCCAGTGCCTGCCCCTGGATCTTACCTGC
Source organism: Miniopterus schreibersii (assembly GCF_964146895.1). Lineage (NCBI taxonomy): Eukaryota > Metazoa > Chordata > Mammalia > Chiroptera > Miniopteridae > Miniopterus > Miniopterus schreibersii. The sequence continues at coordinate 5,232,984 of NC_138109.1, read as the reverse complement.
CTCCAGCCTCCCCTCAGTCACATTGCTCCCGACACACTAGCTTCTTGCTGTCTTGGAAAACATCAAGCTTGTCCTGAGGTGGGGACCTCAGGGCCTTTGCACTTGTTCCCTGTGCCCGGAATGCCCTTTTTGCGGCTGCCTCTTTGGCAGCATTCGGGTCTCTGCTCCCTAAAGTAGCTCCCCAGCCTCTCTCTATCACTTTACCCTGTCTGAGTGTCCACAGTGATTTTTCTCTTACTCATGTGTTCCCAGTTTTCCTGTCCAGTTGCCCCCACTGGTCGGGAGCTTCTTGGAGGCAGGGACTTTGTTTTGTGTCCTCTCGTGTTCTCAGCACCTCCGTGAGTGCCTGGCACATAGTGGGCCCTCACTCTCTGTGAGCCAGGCACTGAATCAAGATAAGCCCACGTGGTCCCTGCCCTGGGGGGGGGGGGGCTATGCTATAGGAAACTAACCAGAAAACTCTACACAAAAGTTTGGGGGAGAGAGGAGGAGCTGGTCCAATCCAGGAGTTGCCAGGTTGGCACAGTGGCTTCGCCAAGTTTTCCACTCTCTGGCCTCTGGACAGCAGTTGACAGTGGAGAAACAGATGGCTCTGGTGAGCTGTACCCCAACAGAGGAAGCTGCACAGGCAGGGGGGGAAGTGGGGTCAACTAAGGACTCTGTTGAGGTCACCGATCTAGCCCCTGCCTCTAGGTGGGCTGCAGGTGACCCAGCACCTCTCCCATTTCTATGTCTCCAGGGAGGACTCTCCCCACTCCCCACCGGACAGTGAGTTTCCCAAGAGCAGGGTCTGTGCCTTTATGGCAGAAGCCAAGGAGCCAAGCACAGTGCCTGGAGCCAGGAGGCTCTCGGTGATTGACGGTTGAACAGATAGATGTATGCCTGTCTGTTTGTGGAAAAGCCTTGAAAGTAATCACTGCTCAGCTTCCTGGTTTCTAGAAGTTCTAGTTTCTAGAATTTCTAATTTTCTGCAGTGATGGAAAGCAGAACCTAACTGTACACCAAGAACTTGTTTACTGAGTGGTTATTATGTGCCAAGCACCATGCTGAGCACTTATTTTATTAGATGTTCACAACTGCACGAGGTGGTTGCTATTAGGAATATACCCATCATACAGGTGAGGAAACCAAGGCACAGAGAAATAACTTCCCCAAGGCTGAGCTGGGCTGTCTGACTCCACAGCCAAAGCGTTTCACCCCCAGGGGGCTGGGGGGAAGGTGACAAAAACCTCTCTCTCCAACTTACCCCAGTGCAACAGGCATTTTTCACCTTTACTCTGAGTTTCATAAAGAGGTGGAACCTGAATGTGAGTGCACTGGGAGAGGAGGAGGGAGGAGGGAGAACAAACCTGTCCTGTTACCGTAAATCTCATTTCAATCCAGTAAAAGACAAAAGGAACCAAAGACATCACGGGACCAACCACCAGATTCTGTACACAGTAAGCACTCAATGAACGTTGCCCAAGAATCACTATTTTTAAATTTAAAAATCACAGACTGTGTGGTCGTTTTCCTTTTTCCTAAGCTACTCTGGGTTTTGAGGTTCTCCTTGGGCGAGGTTTGTGTTTGGGGGTTCACTGGACCCAGCATGGTGGGTCCTCACAGTAGATGCTCAATAGATGCTTATGACAATGGACAAATCAAGGCTCATGATGTGATTACGGTGATCGCTGGGCACGTTGTAATTAAAAATAAAAAAATGCTGAGTGCTTTTCTTTTGTTCCCCAATGTCCCCTCTCGGGAGTCCTGGGAAAGGAGGAAAGGACGGGCACTTTTTCCCCCAAATGCTAAACGGGGCTCACGAATCCCATTTAAATCAATGAATGTGACAAGCCTTCCTCCCCCCAAATTCCCTCTTTTTGCAAAATGCATGATTATTTACCTTTGACTATATACGTAACATGTGTTTATTGTAGAAAGTTCAAAAAATACAGGCAAACAGGAAGAAGAAAATTTAAATCATCCGTAATCCCGCCACCCACCAATGATCACTGTTGATTGTGGCGTCTTTCCTGCCAGTCTGCATTTTTAGTTTTTTGCCTTGTTTTGTTTTAGAGCATCAGAATCCCACTGAATCTAAGGGTTTTTTTGCCTGTCATGTATACATAGCATAAACATTTTCTCACGTCATTACATATTCCCCTACAACATGATTTTTAATGGCTGGATTATAGAGTTTGATCATAATTGACTTAACCAGTCCTCATTATTGAAGAATTTGGACACGAACTCGTTCCCAATTCTTTCCATTATTCTATATAACTCAAATGAATATCCTTGTCTGTAAATAATGTTGCATGCTCCGTAAAGTGGAATTGTTGAGCCAAAGAGTGAGCATCGTTTCAGTGTTTTGTTCCCGAAGCCAAACTACCCCTCCTGGAAGGTGCGGGTTTGCCTCCGGCCGGGAGCCCATCTCTCCCTCGCTCTCAGCCTTGGCTACTCTCTCTCTTTCTTTATTTTTTAACCCCTGTTAATTTAATGGGTGAAAGAGTCTGTGCGTCTAGTAATGAATCCTTATTAGAACCGTGCTGGCCACAAGCAGGGGCTGTTTCAAGGTGCGAGTGGCCTTGTTTAGACCCACAGCCTCCGGCGGAGACGGGAAGGGCAGCCCCGGGAGCCGGGGGCTGGAGCCGGGAGCGAGGCCCTTCCCAGGTCCGTGGGGGCTTCCACCCGTGACCTGAACCCAGGCTCCTTGGGCCTCTGCTCAGCTCTTGGGGGTGGAGGAGTGGGGTCTATCTCAGTCTTTCAGCCTCCGAAGCGATGAGCTCGAGCTTCCTCCCACCTCCCCAGCCACACCTTCCAGAAACCTCTCTAGGCAGAAGGGCCTTAGGGATTTCTATGCCATAAATACTACCTGTTTTGTGAGCGTGGGATCCATACTTTGGTTTCACGTTCCCTGTTTGCGCGCTCGCACAGCTCCAGCCCAGGGACAGGCTGCTTTGCTCTCCAGTTCAACCTTTTCCTGCCCTAGTTTGTTTTCATTAATTTACTTTTTTGGTATTTATATTTACCCCGGCCTGGTAACACAAATAATCGCAGGTGACTAGTTTTTTTCTTTTAGAAAACTTCCCTAGTTCCAGGGTCCTGATCTCTAGGGCTTCTTCCAGCTTTAATATCTTCTGAACCATCTAACTTTTTTTTTAATAGCTTTAAATTTCTGGGGGGGAAAAGGGTAATTCCCATGCATTGCTAACAGTTCAGGAAAAACAGAGAAACACAAATATAAATATAATGCAGAAAATAAAAACCACCCACAATCCGAGAGCCATGTATCTGGGTGTTTACTGGACTTTAAAAAACTAAAAGAATGAATTTAAGTGGGGTACACCTTTTTGAGCGCACCCAGCAGTTTGCCTTGGCGACTTGAGGATGTGTGGGGGTGGGAGTGTCTTTCGTGCGGGGTGGGGAGGTGTGTGTCTGGTTTTAGCTGCACGGAGTAGTGTGCGTGTGCGTGTGCGCGTGTGCGAGAACACACGTCCCCTTGAAGGAGGTTTGGGTCTATGTGACCATGGCCGTGCTGTTTGCACGCTGGAGGATCACACTCACGCTGTCATCGGACGCCTGAATGCAGAGAAATACAGCCAGGAGAGGGGCACGACTGCCGGCTCCATCGCCTCTCATGAAAGATCCACGGTCCCGAGCCTGCCAGGGAGGGGCAGGCCTGGCACCAGGGCCCTGCTGAGCAGGGACACTGGGCACCGGAGAAGTCAGAGGGACCACCTGCCTCAGAGCGACAGCCACACTCCCGTGGCCCTGTGGCTCCTGCCACCTACCACATGGGCCGGCTCGACCCCGGCCCATTGCCCCCTCCCCGCCTCTCCCCGATCGGGGATCCGCACCGACCTCCGCGAGCAGGAGCAGAACAGACTAGTGAGGGCTGTGCTGCTTCTGTCCTAGGCACAGTCCCGCCAGGCGGGTGGCGCGGCAGGACACTGGCAGAGGCACCGGCCCTGAGACTCCGGAAGGAGCCATGCTTCCTCCCGACGGGCACCTGTGCAGGTGCCAGGTGCCAGCCGCCGCCCATGGCGCAGTGTCTCACGGAGGGCGGGGCTGGCCGGGGAGGCAGGAAAGGGCTGTTTTGTTGATGAGGTGCCCTCGTGTCACACAGACAGGAGTGCCAGGTAGCTGAATGTGGGTGGGGGAGGGCTGCCCTGCCGTGCCAGCCCGGCCCGGATGTGAGCGAAGGCCCTGCCTGCCTCTTTGGCCTCTCCTCTCAACACTCCCTCTGTCAAGCATGCACACACACCTCCCTAAAGCTCCCGAAGTACCCACCTAGGTTTCCCCTCCAGGCCTTCGCCCAGGCTCTTCCCTCTGCCCTGAAGGCCTTCCTCCCCTTCTTTACTTGTCCTTCGCTCACTCTCCCATTAGGACCAGGTATAACCTCCTCCGGGAAGCCTTCCCTGATGTCCTCTTACCCAAAACTGAGTTAGACGCCTCCACTGCCCCCTCCCACCCCCTTGTTTCCTCTCCACAGCACTTACCACACTGTATTACAATTATTTCTCCCAGGAGACTATGTATGTACGTAATTTTTTAAGTCAAGGTTTAAATGAATGGTATGCTGGAGCATGGATTTCCAAATTGGGTCACATGGGTACAAATCCCAGCTCTGCTACTTACTCGTAGTCTCACCTTGAGCAAGTTCCTGACCTCCCTCAGCCTCAGTGCCCCCATCTGTCGAATGGGAACAAAATCAGTATCTGCCTCATAGCAGTGTCAGAGAATTAACTGAGATGAATCATACAGAGCCCTTAGCCTGAATTCACAAACAATAGCTGCTGTCATTATGATTTCCAGCATCTAGCAGAGTGCTTGGAGACTGCCAGGTAGATGGGCAGCGTCTGTTTGAGGCGTGTGTGTGCGCGTGGACATGGGGCTTACACCAGGGCCTGGTGGCGTGGAGGGCGAACCAGCATACACAGGTAGGCGGGTCCTGCATAGAAGTGCGTGTCCACTCTGAAGGGTAATGGGCTGGTTATTTATGGTCACGGCTTAAGAAAAAAAAAAGACAAACCAGTGTTCAGTAATGACAAAGTAATTACCTTTTTATTATTTTTCAATAGGATTCAGAGGGAGTAGGGGCCTTGGCCATGGCCGGAACATCCAACCTGGTTTGAGGGTATCCTGATGCTTTGAGCTACCCCCCATTGCAAGTGTCCAACCAGGGAAAAGGCTGGAGAGGACTGAGCGGTGCTCCTAGACATGGCAGGGGTCGGGCACAGAGGGACAGGGCTGCCCAGACTACAAAACAGGAGCTGCAGAGGCCGAGTTCTTCCAAGCTCTGGCTGAGCTGTCCACATAGAAGGACTAGACCCAGAGCCTAGGACATTTAACAGAGAACATTGCAGAGTGGGAAACGGAGGCCCAGAGAGAGGAAGCCACTTACTCTCCTGTGACCACGCAGCGAGACAGTGGCAGAGCGGGACCAGAGCCCGCGTCCTCTGACCCCGGGCCAGTGCTCTTAACCACATGACTCGCGTGGAAACCGGGGTCTGCCTGGCACTAGAGCTTTGCCTCAAATTTCTATTTGGAAGGGGTCTGATGTGCTAGAAGATGATTTTTCCGAGAGTCCTTCAGGGGATTGTTGGAGACATAATTTCAAGGCACCAGGACCCTGGATGTTGACTAGATTACATTGTGATTGTCACTATCTAGTCATGGGTAATGGTGAGGGAACCAAATCAGCTTTAGCCTCTTATTAGTTCATTTATCCATCCATCCATCCATCCATCCATCCATCCATCCATCCATCCATCCTCCAACCCACCCACTCCTCCATTCACTCATCCACCCATTGAAATTTCCATCCATCTATCCATCCACACACCAAACAAGCATCTGGTGTGTGCCTCCATGTGCCAGGCACCTGAGGGTCTGGAGATGCTGAGATGCACAAAACAAAATATCAGGAACAGTCAGCGAAGAAAAGTCAATGGCATAAAGATTTCTCCAAGACGCCTGCAGGTAAGTGCAGGTAGATGAGGGGTGACCGACAGGGAGTCCAACCCCCCAAGTTCTAGGCCCAGCCCTGTCATTAGCTGGCTGGAAGGTCTTGGATATGTCCCTTCCATTCTCCCTTTGCTATGTCTTTTTCCTCTATTAATTGCGAGGTTGGACTAGCTTGGGGGCAGGTGGACACTAGACAGAGAAGATCCCTTGGATGGGTAGCCCTTCGAGTGGGAGGTAATGAAGCTCCGAGAGGGCAGGGACAGGAGTTCCCTTGATTTATAACAACAGCGTGAGGACCAGAAGGTTCTGGAGGGGGAAATAAAGGGTGGGGAGTCGGTTCTACTCTCAGGATCTTCAAACCATTGCTCTGTTTTTCTTCACCTGCTGTGGGTGCCCTAGACCTGGGCCTCTTATTCCGGGTAAGTGACAAAGCCCCTGTCCCTTTGCCCTCTCCTCCCCACCTTCCAGCCCCTGCCTTCCCGCAGCTGTGATAGCCCACACGTAACACTCTGCCCTCTGGAATTTATTTTAAGGTCTTAGCTTGTTTATTTGTTTTATTTAGAGATTTCTCGGTGCTTTGCGAGGAGGAAAATTCGAATGGGGTGATTATGAAATACTATTTCACCTCGCTGTTCATTCACAACAAACAAAGAGAAATGATTGGTGATTAAAAATGCATTCTCTCTGCTTGTTTTCTTTTGTTTTACCATTATGGAAATATTATAAATACTGAATACTAATCTGGACCTGCAGGGACCTCACAGACCTTCCAGAAACCAAGGCTCCTGCTCTTCCCTGGGGCAATCCCGTTCTGTCCTTTCAGGCCCCAAACTATGGCTCAAACCCTCCCAGGAGAGCCCCAGCCAGGAGGCCCGGGCACCCAGTCCTCACTGGACAGGGATGGAAGGCTCCCCACATACTTGCCCTGGTTCCCTACTTTTGCAGAATCACAAGGAGAGCAGAGCCGGGAATATCAAGAGCACTTTAGTCCAAAAGTCACGGTCACAGTCTCGCTCCTCGAGTCAGGCTGCCTGAGCCCCACTTCCTGGCTGTGTGACCTTGAGCACTTACTTTACCTCTCTGAGCACAGGGTTGCTTTGAGGATGAAATGGGACCGCAGCTTATCACAGGGCCTGACAAACAGGAGTTTGCCGGGATTGGTGGCTCCTGTAGAGATTAGCACCCCTCTCCGTAGTCTTTCTCTGGCTCCCAGTTTCTCCCTCTGGAAGGAGAGAGAGCTGTGCTCACCGCCCTCTAAGTTCCCCCAGCTCTGGCGGGCGAGGCTTCGGCTCCAAGGTGGGGTGCAGGGGCGATAGCCTCACCCCCCTTGACCCTCTCCAGACCTTGGTGTCTTCCCTGGAATGCACCCCGTGCCTGCTCGGGAGTCCTCACCACAGCTGGCTTCCTTAGGTCTCTTTTTGATCCATAAACCCGGCACTGTCCCAATTATTTCCAACACAAATAAATAAATAAGAGTCAGGAGGCCTGATCCAATTCTAAAGTGCTACACCAAGTCCAGATAAACAGCAAGCACCGTGGTGTCCGCGTCCCTTCTATCTTTCACTTTATTTAACCAAATTAACTGCTCTCCATGTCCCCTGCGTGTGAGTGTCTCTCTCTCTCTGTCATATAAAATACAATCACGCTTGCTTGCTACATGTTTCAGATACTTTATCATTAACATCAATTCCAGCCAAATTAGGAGTTTCTCCCAACATAATTGCCCTTCCCATTATCCAGCACTTTATTTTTTCAAAGCACTTTTCGACCATTAATTAGTTAACCCTTAGGACGCCCCAGAGCAGGCACTCAATGTCACCCTCCCTGTCTCCCAGCTGCAGTGGGGAGGGGTCAGCTAGTTTGTAGGAAGTCACCCTGGATGTGGGGGCTGAGGGGCTAGTGTTGGACCTTGGAAATCCTCCCTTCAGCCTCCCACCCTCTGTCACGGCGGCCAGGTCCTGGTCGGGACTGCCAGTGACTTTAATCTGATCTGAGCCGGCGGCATGGGGAAGGGGGTTCCCAATACCTTCAAGTCCCCTCACTCCTGATCTCTCTGTGGCTCCCTGAAGCAAGGAGGGAGCAGAATGAAAGACTGGCTGGGTGGTACCACCTTCTTTGTGTGACGCCCATCAGACAGAGGGACAAGCAGGTGCCCTGTCTATAGCCCAACCCGTTTATTTGTCCCCGCCACCGACAAGCACCCATCATGATCCCTCGCAGGTACCAGGCGCCACGGGTCCCTCCCCCAGAGCGCGCAGCGGGCAGACTGCCTCTGGCTTGCGGTGTGGTTGCTACAACCCAGGGAAGGGAAGGCGCGGGGTGTCCGGAGAACTAGGTCTCGTGGGCACCCACTCCAGCAGCAGCTGTGGCCACCAACCGCGGCCCAGCCCTCCATTCTGCCAGCACCTTGTCGTTCCTGGTAGGTGCAGCCACGGTCTGTGGAGGTGCCACGCTAGCTGGGCGAGCTACAACTCCCGAGAAGACACCGTGGGAAGGTTCAGGGGGAGTCATCCGGGGGAAAAAAATTCTTTCTAGGACAGGGTCCTGGCTTGTCAGGATAAACCCTGCTTGCGGCTGCTGGGGACACACTGTCAAACCGCCAATATTTTACATTTACGGCCTCTCCATAGTCCTAACTTCTTTAATGCTTTAAAAAAAAAAAAATACACAAGCTGGCTCCCTCAGGGACATTGCCAGGAACCTTCAGAGAGGTTTTCCAAGCTGCTCCTTAACTCAGAGCGCGGTGAGTTTGCCGTGCTCTTAGCTTGCAGGCTTCTTTTTTCTGGTTGCCTTGAGGCTGGGCCATGGGCTCAAAGGCAGCCTTGCAGATAGAAGGGCAGCCACCAGCCTGGGAGCTGTCCCCTGCCCTCCCTGCACCTACCACTCTGTGAAACCAGACTGCACGGAGCTCCTCAACCCGAAGACCAGACTCCAGACCAGCAGGCCGCACGCAGACCGCTTGCTCTCCGCAGTCAGGCACCCTGAGGCCTGAATCTCAGCTCTGCCACTAACCAGCAGGTTGACCTTGGGCAAGGTGACCTCTCAAAGCCTCCGTTTTTCGACTGTCAGGTGGAGTTGTTGCAGGGCCTCGCAAGATAAACCACGTGAAGGTCTTAGCACAGTGCCTGGCCCATAGCGGGTGCTCACTGCCGTGAGCTATCACTGTGGTCAAGGAGCAGACTACAGACTTTATGACGACTTTTATTCCTCCAACACCCTGCGTTCATCTAATTCTTTCAGGCTCCGGCCTGCATGTGCAAGCGCTGCAATGCGATTAGACAACACCAGCACCCTTGTTCTCAAGCCCTTCATTTCCCAGAAGAGGGTGGGCATATAAAGGGGCAAGATCTAGCTGACTCCAAGCCCCTGACCTGCTGCCCAGAGCGCCACCTTCCACACGGCCCTCACGCTTCAAGTCCAGCCCCATTGCCAGTCGCCCTAAGCACCATGAGGGGGGACAGTGTCCATTCCGTCCAGGGTTGGATCCTATCCAGTGCCTGGCACACCCCAGGAGCCCCATGGATACTGGGGAGCACCCGAATTGCAATGGGAAATAGCTCAGGACTGGCAAAGCCCAGAAGCTTCTGTCCTCACTGAGTGTTAGGAGCACGGGGGGCTGCCGAGTCTGAGTCTCTGCTTGCAAAGGTTTCTGTAGTGGGTGAGGGTTCCTGTAGGACCGCCAGCCAATTTGGTTCCTAAATAACACAATCCCTGGAGTTTTATGACACGTTACCAATTTGCAGAGCGCTCAGCTGGAGATGCTGTCTCCAGCAGGATGGCTACCTTCAGGTCACACGCCAAAATCAAAGCTCAGAGAGGTTGGGTGACTTTCCTCAGGTCACCGGGCAGAGCCATGTGGCCAACCTAAGAACCTCACACTCGGTTTCTAGCACCTTCCTCTACCCCTCCCCTACTCTGTCTTATACCCTGACCCTCACTCCCCGACCTTTGATAGTAACTTTTACTTACACGGGGGTGGCCTGGGACCTTCTCCAGCACCCTGAATGGTCAGCTGGGACTCATAGGACTGAGATGATCCCACTCAGGCCCACCATTGCATGGGATTATGTTGGAGACCCCACCCATGGCATTTTCGTGACAGCACAGTGGGGCCCAGCCTTCCTGGGTGACGCTGAAGAAAAATGAACACGTTGAAAGTGTCAGGAAAAGCTGGTCAGGGTTGGCCTTACCTGCCCTGGGGCTCCCTGCACCTAACAGACCCACTGGATCTTGGCGCTGAGGGTCAAGTGCAGCTGACCTGGGTTTGAATGTTGGCTCTGTCACTTACCAATGTCCCTGAGTCAGGCATTAAGTGGAGGAACCCTCCCAAGTGGTCCCAGCAGCCCTGCCCAGAGCTTGGCACCACCCCAGCCACCAAGGAATGCAGCCACCTTTCCAGGTAGGTCCTGAGCGATGCTGGGCCAAGAGCGATGGAGGTGGGGCCGTCCTGCCCGCCCTGCAGCCCCCAGCCTGGCTCTGCTGGGCCCGCTGCTTCTCCTTCCAATCGCCAGTGGCTAGTGGGGCTCAGCCCATGGCAGGCCTTGGGCTAAGGGCCTTGACTCTCATTTGAGCCTCACAGATAGTCTGTCATCGTCTTATGTCACAGATGGTCAGACCAAGGCTTAGAGAGGCCTAAAGGCTTACTCAGCTCTGTGCCCCAGCACCTGGGCCTGTGTCCAGCAGGCACATAGTAGAAGCTTGATAAATGTTTGTTGGATAAATAAAAACATGAGCAAGAGAGTGAATAAATGAAAGACAATAGCTCCTGTGAACCGGGAAGCCTACCACGTGCCAGGCATGTTCTACGGAATTTCGACAAGTTCCTTTAATCTCTGCAGCAATTCCAAGGGTAGGAACCATCCTCATTTCCATACACGCAAACCAAGACCGAGGGGATTAAGTGACTCCCTCGGGGGCACCCAGGTAGGCGGGCGGTGCTGCTGGGAGTTGCACCCCAGCTGGCGCGGAGCCTGCGTTCTCACTCCTCTGTGCCACGGTGGGTAAGGGGGGTGGGTGGGGGGCTGAGGGTCCGGCAGCCCTGCCCCGAGGGTCCCCGTCTCTGCTGCTCCAGTGTTCCTAGCCCGATCCAAGCTAGGAAACCATTTCCTCTAAGTCCTGACCGCTCTCCCCAGCACACTCCCACCGTTACCTACACAGGGAATTAAGACTCAAATCCTCATTTGACACGATGCAGGAGGATGCTAAGTACTTAAGCGCTAATTAATTAGTGAGCTGTACCCGCTGCCACCAGCTGCTGGAGGAAATCTCAAACAGACCCCCAGAGCGAGCGCCAGCACCCTCCCTGCCCTGGAGGCCACTGCACCAGCCAGGCACCCGGACGGTGAGGAGGGGGCCAGGCAGGCAGCCCCAGGCCCAGCCTCCTGTGAGAAGGGGTCCAGGCCAGGGCTGACCCTGCCTTCCTGTCCTCAGAAACCTGTGGGAGCTGGAGTCCTGGGACCTGCGGGGCCAGGGCTCTGGAAGTGACTCTCACCGGGAGAGCAAGCTCGGTTTGTCTGACTGCAACAGGCTCTCAAAGGAAGGCAAGAGTCCAGAGGTCACACTGACCCCCCATATCTGGGGCAGTTTCTGGGGCCCCTTAGACAAGATGGAAGCATTTTATTCGCCCAAATAAGCTGGAATGTGTTTTTTAGGGACTGGGCAAGGTGCTACCAGTCTTCCCAATGCTGGTATGTGGGACACCCTAAAGCTGACTTCACTGAGGGAGCCCCAGCTTGGGACTGGGCTCTCTCCACCACTCTTGACGTTGGTTTTACCACCTGTGGCTAGTCAAGGTCAATCTCCCAGAATGGGCAGATGGTCATCGAAAGCTGGGGCTTTCAAATTCCCGCGGGCCTGACTTTCTGCTCTACCACTTCCCAACAGCCTGACTTCACAAAGTCAGTTTCTGGGCCTCAGTTTTCTCAGCTGTAAAATGGGACCCATGCTTATTCACAGGCCTGTTGCGGGGATAAGTGAGGCGATGCCTGGCACATAGTAATCACTCACTAAACCGTGTGGTTGCCATAGATGTCAGCAGTAGCAGCAGCATCTAAGGACTTGACTCTCAATTCTTTGAGCCTGGGCATCCTGGGTCACTCGAGACTGTCCCAGTTTTAGCATTGATGGTCCTGTCACTGGAAACCCCACAGTCCAGAGCAAACTGGAACAGTCCTCAAACTCCTAGTTGTCCTAAAGAGGATGGAGGAGGAGGGGAGGCCTGCCATGGTCGGGCAGAACAGCTTCTACTGAGTCAGGGATTCCTGGAACCCGGGCCCTGAAGCCCCCTCCCACAGGCGTGAGACTTGGGAAGGGCCAACAGCGGCAGCTGGAGTCCTGGGCACAATCTGGGGTGGCAGAGCCCCAGGCCCTGGGGCTGTCGCTCTGATAATATCCACAGCCTGCGTCAGCTCTGAGGCCCGCCTCCTGCAATATTTGCTTAACAATCAGCCCAGAAAGGGGCATTGTTTGAGACAAAAATGAAAAACATTAGGCTGGGGCTTGTTGTTTTTCTTTGCTGTACAAATTCCTCTGGGCTCTTGGGAGGGGAGATGGTATCTCGGCACTGCCACCTCAAGGACGCACAGAGGCAGGAGCTGGGACACCCAGGTTCTGCTCCCCACCTGTACTCCCAGGAGCTTGGGGGCAGGTCCTCAGTCTCCCTAGGTGCTCCAAAGCGGGGAACTTCAGACTGAGAGCTGAGGACTGCAGGAGAATATTTGGTTGAGTTAAAATAGCTATCACCCTGTGTGCTCTCCTGGAAGCCTCGCCACCATCCAGGAAGGAAGTCTCACCCCATTTTACAGATGAGGAAACTGAGGCTCAGAGCACTCTCTGGAGCCAACATCAAGACCAAGGCCCATCGCAGATTCGAGAGAGGGAATTGCTGTTGGGCATTTCAGAAGAGCCTGAGTTTTCCCAGAATTGGGCCTTCGCTTTAAGCGTGTTTGCTCATTAAATGCCTTTCATCTAGCGAGGGCCGAGGAAGTGGGCAGGAGTGAGAGGGGGAGGCTTTGCCCGTTTCCAGACCTCTGGGGCCCTTAGAGAGGATGGCTGCCCTTTGTGCCCAGTGCCCACTTTCCCCCAGCCCCAACCCCAGCCTCAGGACAGAGCCCTGCCCTGCCCATACCCCACAAGGACAGCCCCAGGCTGAAGCCCTCCCTCCCCAAGGAGCACGGGGGGGGGGGGGGGGGGGGGGAATGGCCGGGAGGGAGGCGGACCTGGCTCACCTGCCAGTGCTGGCCGCTTGGCATGCAAATGGGTGTGGGGCAGAGACTGAATGTGCCCAGAGACTGAATGTGCAGGCGACACACAGAGGCCAGGAAAGGCCAAGCTGGCTGCTGGGCCAAAGCTCCCAGAGACCCCTAGGTGTCCCTGACACTTTAAATGCATCACCTTGTGTCTTCACAGCCACCCCTGGAGTCCACTTTGGGGAGGGAGGGAGGGAAGGAAACTGAGGCTCAGAGGGGCAGGACCACTGGCTCAGGGTCAGTTAATGGGAGAGATTGAAACCAGACCGGCCTGACTCAACCTGGCATCACCTGCACCCACCCCACAGTGTTGAGAGATGGCCCTGGGGTCAGGCCTCTCGGATTCAAATCCTGACTCTCACAGCTGTGACAACAATGCTGTCCCTGAGCTGTGCCTCTGTTTCTTCATCTGTGAGCTGGGTCAATAACTGTCTCCTCGCAGGGTTATCATGTGGGCTCCACAAAACAGTGCCAGGCACACAGAGGTGCTTGACGGAGGGTGGCCATTGTCACCACCTGTAGTTGGAGTAGTAACTATTACTTTATGACTCAGGCTGCCTCTTTGAAGCCAGTGAGGCTGGCAGAGGTCCCCAGGGCTGGAGGTGCAGCGGGCTTGGGATCCTGCTCACACTCGAGCCTTGTCCCCCAGCAGCTCCCCACCCCCACTCTGTGGAAGGACTATTTCCTCAGCCCCCAGGCCTGGACCATGCTAAACGCCAGGACCATCAAGACTGTCCGCCTGCGGCCTGAGCAGGGGCCTCCTGATGGACCCCTGTCTGCACAGGCACCCACCACCCTTCCCTGCTCCAGACCTGGGGCCTGGCTCCTCACGGTAGCCCCTTGGGCAGGGTTCTCCCCGACCCTGGGCCTCAGTGCTCCCATCTGGAAGCGGAAGACAAGACAGAACAAACCTCAGGCGTCCCCAGAGGCTAAGACCTGGGAGTCTAGACTCTGACCTAGAAGAAGCATCAGTATAGTGGGCCACCCTCAGGCTCCCCTGGGATTCTGCAGCCACCCCCTGCAGCCACCTCCTAACAGGGCACTGGCCCCAGGCTGGTCCTGCCTACCCGCTGTCCCCCCAGCAGCGGGTCTGGGCCATCACTCCCCTGTCAGAGCTCAGTATAGGTTCCCAGAGCCTATGAGATCTGGTCCTGGCTCCCTCACATGACCCACAAGGTGGCACCTGGTGTGGCCCTGCCACCCGCTCCTCTTTTCTCCGGCCCTCCCTGCTCCAACGCACTGGCCTTTGCTCGTGGCATGGCATTCCCACAATGCTCTTCTTGCATGCTTCCCGCCCCTACCCCTCCATTGTCAGGTCTCAAATGAGACAGCACTTCCCTGCCACCGGCCTTAGTCTTGGTTACATGCCCTTCCTCTAAGCTCCCAGAGACCCCTGCTTTTCCTGAGCATAAGCCCACCTTGTCCCTGTCCCCAAGGAACTTAGAGTCCAGGAGAGGAGATGGAGCAAACCCACAGGTACTGGCTCATTCATTCATTCATTCATTCGATTCATTCTTCATCCAACAAGTATTTATTGAGCACCTACTATGGGGAGACTGCACCCTTGGGGACTAGCGTCCTGGGGACCTGAGGGGTATGGTTGGTTAAGGGCTCATGCTATTTAGAAAAGTGCTATGGGAATATACATTGTGATCTGGCGCCCCTCAGCCTGAGAGCACCCAGAAGGCTGGGACAGTATGTCAATACTTTTTTCTCTCCCCCTCCCCCATGGAGCACAGCACCGGGCTTGGCACACAGGAGGGGGTCAGTCAGCTTGGGCCGAAGAGGCCGATGGATAATGCAGTGTTCTGCGTTAGGGCTTCGTGAGTTCCGGTAGGACAGAGAGACTGCGGTGGGTTGCAGCAGTCAGAGAGGGCTTCCTGGCAGAGGTGCCAGGAACAGGGCCTTGAGGACCGTGGAGGCTTAAAAATTGGCAGGGAGGAGGGCAGATACTTTCCAGGAATGGGGAGGAGGGGAAGGCAGAGGTGGGCGGAGCAAGAAGTTCGAAGTTGAAAACAGGTGGGTGGGTGGGGTAAATAACACGTAGGAAAGATCTGGGCTACCCATTTGGCCACCACCAGGTCTGGGACCCCTTAAGTCCTGCTCTGGCTGGAGGTGGCTGGGAGCCCCAGTTCTTGTTGGCAAGGAAACCAATGCCTGAAGTCAAAGACAAGCATGCCCTTCCCCCAGCTCCAGAGCATGGGGAGTGCCCTGGGCAGGGCTTGCCCAGGCCTGGCATTCAGGCTGTGCCCTCCGCCCTGGGACGTCCTGTACCAAGGAGGACCTATTAAAGGGACAAAGGTCCTCATGGGGTGCAGGCACCCCAGCTCAGCCCTGGCAGCTGGCCCAAGCTTGGGCAACAGCAGGAACCCCCACTCGGCCCTGCCACCTCAGATGAAGACAGAGAGGGAAGGAGCAGGGTCCCAGGTCTGTCTGTCTTGGGCAGGACCACTCAAGGGGTGTGAGGACAGGTGCTGCTTGGCAGGTGCTCTCTGCCTGGCAGACACAGGCAGGGGGCAGGAGACAGAGTGCTCGAGAGTCTGCACCATGGAACCCGGCAGTCTTATGCTCAAATCCTGACCCAGCTAGCTGTGTGATCTTGGGCAAGTGACTCGACCTCTCTGGGCTTTAGTTTCCTCATCTCTGAATAAAATGGGGTTAAGAATAATACCTATTATTGATGATTCATGGAGAAAATGCCTGAAAACACCACCGAGCCGAGAGTAAAGTAGGTGTTCAGCAAATGGTAGCTATTGTCTGCTGCTATTTGGAGAGAGAGATGGACAGATGGACACCACCAGTTGGTCTTGAGCCTTCTCTTCCCCCTCTCTTGGGTCCTTTTGGCAAAAAGGAAGCAGCTTTGAGATACTCATAGAGCATCTGCTCCCCAGAGGCTCCCCAGGGAAACTGCAGGGGGCAGGGGTGATGAAGGTGCCCGCAGACAGCCATGGGGCGGGGGTGGGGGCGCCTGCATGGAGGTGTCCTCGGGCCAGCCCAGGCCGTGGGCTTCTGTATCTCGGAATCAGGGCGCGGGAGCAATCAGCTGTTAGAAAGTGGACTCCAGTTTTATTATTGTCGAATGTTACCATCCTTGATAAGAGCTAGATTAAAAGCAGGGAGGAGGCAGGGGCAGGGTGAGCAGGTGGGGGAAGCAAAGTGCAGGCTGGTCCTGCTGAGCAAGCCCTCTGGCCAGGACCCGGCCAGGCCCCGGCAGCCAGGCCCCTCCTGGGGGCGCGAGGGGAGGCAGGGACGGCAGAGCAGGGAGTGAGCCGCGGGGCCCATGCCCGGTGGAACGTGGGCCGGGGGCTTTGCAAGCTGAGGTCTCCTGCCCAGGGACGCAGCCCCCATCTGATGCTCTCTGCTGCCAGCCAGCCGGGGGGCCTGCCTGCCAAAGTGACCCAAATGAGGGACAGGCCTGGGTCCAGATCCTGGAGTCCCAGCTCCGACACTTACAAAGCCAGGTGACCTTGGGCAACCGACTTCAGTGCTGCCTGCCTCGGTTTCCCCAATGGTAAGCCACGGTGGTCACTGTGTCTACTCCAAGTGTCAGGGTGAGGGATTAAATGACTCGAAGGGGGTAGAGCACCTGCCACACAGAAGCGCTCCTCCCTCCTCCTGCCGAGTCCTCTGAACGGTGGCCGAGGCTCCCACAGGTTTCACTTGCCCTTCCCCGGTCCCTTTCCCTTTCCTCCCCGCCATCGCGGGGCCTAACCCTCGGCCTCGTCCGTCCAAGGCCTTTCAGCTCTTCACAGTCCCATTTTACAGATGGGGAAATGGAAGCCTACAGAGGGACAGTGGCTCCCCCCAAACCAGAGCTGGAATCGGGGAGTGCGGGTCCTCTGCCCAGGGCACTTCCGCCTCTTGGCAGCCTCCCTGCCCCTTTGACACCTGGCAGGGTGGGTGCCTGGCCCAGAAGGTCCCAGACGGCTGGGCGTTCAGCTGCGGGGCCCCAGCCCCCAGAGGCATTTCTCTGCCCGGGGGACGGGACTCAGAGGACGGCCCCGCAAGCATTCCTGCCGGCAGTGAAGGCTATAAAAAGCAACACTTTTCAGCCCCAGAGTGTGACCTGCGCGACTTCACAGAATCCAGAGAAAAACAGAGATAACCTTGGGAGGCCCGACCTTCAGGAGGGGCGGGACAGGAAGGGGCACCCCAGGCGGCGGCTTGGGCTGGGTTTGGGATGGGGCATGGGGGTGTGGCGTAAAATGGAAAAAGTGGCTTCCTGTGAGAGTATTAATAATAATAATAATAATAATGTTGTTATTACTATTAGAGCCACTGAGTATATGGGGCTGGCCATGGGCTGGCCTGTGCACTGATCCCTGGATCCTCCCAGCTCCCAATGTGGTAGGTCCTTTAAATATCCCACTTGACGACCAGGTCACACAGCTAGAAAGGAAGGGGACTAGGCTGACTGGCCTCCACTTCACCACGTCCCACTCATGCTCTCCGGTCTCATTCGCCGTATGTCAGCTGCTCTAACACTCTGGGCTCTTCTTGCCCCAAGATCTTCCCACATTGTTCCCTCTGACTCCTTCCCTCTCCACCTCCTTGGCCTTCAGATCTCAGCTGGAGTGTCAGTTGCTCAGCCGGGCCTCCCAGACAGCTTCATTTATTCATTCATTCGTCACTCGTTCACTCGTTCACTCATTCACTCATTCATTCATTCATTCATTCATTCATTCATTCATTCATTCATTCATTCCGTGTTTACCGAGCACCGCTCTGGGCGCTGGCCACGCAGCACTGAGCAGGGCTGACACCCAGAGTGGACCTTTAAGCTCCGAGCTTCTCTGGCGGGCAGAGCTGTCCTGCCTGCCCGGGTCTTGCCTCTTTGTTGGGGAGACGAATATGGAAGATACATCTGACACACCTTCCCAATATGTCATTTTCTTTCTTCAATTTTGGGGGGCAAGCATTATTTTTTATTTGAGCAGCCCAGATCCAGTGTGGGACAGCACATCCCACTGTGTAAACTTAAGAGAAACTCAAGACTGAACCTAAGCCCCCTCTCCCCGCCTTCACCTTCAGGCCACCCCAGCTAGGGGCTGTTCTTAGAGGCACTTTCCGGGAGAAAGTCTGAGACCTTGCACCCCAGAGATGGAGCTGTGCCAGCCCGAGAAAGCCAGGCGTCCAAAGGCCTGGGGCTGGGTTCCTCTGGCCAAGCCCAGAGCCAGGGGGATCAGAAGGTATCCATCCCTGCCAGGAGCCCAGGATCAAGTCAGGGCTCCGATCCCGCCTGCTGCACAAGCCACCTCGCCTCTCTGGGTCTTCATTTGCTTGCAGGTAAAATGATGGGCCTGTAGGAGAGCTTCTCCAGGATCCCAGCGGGCCCTAAAAACCTGCCCGACTCCAAGGCCAGATTTCGTTGACCAGCTTCATCCAGTCCCACACCATCTCCCACACCCCCGACGGCGGTCTTCCCTCTCCCCCTCCCCCACCCCACCCCAAGACATCCGTCCTAGTGGTCCCTCCTGCCCGAGACCCAGCTGAAGGCACACACCTGCCCCACCCATCCCAGGCTCAGAGGGAAGAAAAGAGAGAGGCAGGAGGAAGGTCACATTTCTTACTTGGCCCGCTGCCTAGTTTTCATTAGGCCCGCTGCCTAATTTTCCTGGGCAGCACTTGCCTTCTTGGCTAGTCTCCCCTATTTCTTAACCATTTCAGAGGAAAGAGCTGTCACACCCTCATCCCCCTTGTCACTGGTATCGTGGCCTGGAGTTCTTCCTGCTGTGTCACCCCGTGGCTCTTGCTGCCACGTCAGCCCAAGTCGTCTTCTCCTCGAGTCGCCAGGGACAGAGAGCAGCAGCTCAGACATACCCAGACTTGATTAATAATTACGCTAATTATGATCATTAGCATTTATTGAGCACTTACTATGTGCCAGGCCCTGTGAACCCAGTGACTTCCTCCAACAGCCTTATGAGTTAAGGGCTATTATTATCACCCCCATTTTACAGATGAGGAAATTAAGGCTCAGAGATGGCATGTGGTAGAGCTGGGACCCAAAAGCAATGCCACTAACCACCATGCCAAAGGGACCCAAAGAGCCTTTGAGTGTCCTTCAGCTTGCTAATGCACCCTTACACACACACACACACACACACACACACACACGTGTCTGCCATATCTCTCCCTATTCGTTCCAGAATGGTGTTTTCCTTAAAGGTGAGGAGCCAACGCCCCAAACACAATGCCCTTGCAGTAGTGAACTGAAGGATCTAACCCATTTTAAAGGTGAGAGTGGTGAAGCTGCTCAGAAAGGACCCTGGACCCAAAAGCTGGTATCTGGGGATCCCAAGGGCTGGGCCTCTTTCCGGGAGTGAGATCAGCTGAAGATGGGACCAAGGAGGAATGGAGCCACCTGAGAAAAAGGTCTTCATGGGGACCTAAGGACCTTCCCCCAGCCTGGGATAAGCAGAGACAGAGAGCTGACGCTGGAAGCGAATTAATCCCCACCGTGGATGGAACTATGTGGACGGGGAGAGACCATGCTTGGAAGTCTAGATGACGTCCTAGCTAGGTGGGGGCGACAGGACCCTCTCCAGCCTGAAGGGGAAGGGAACATGCTGCTAATACGGGCCACAACCCACCACCCCACCCCGGGAAGAAACAGCCAACTGTCCCCAGAACCCAGCGCTCAGCTGGAACTGGTGGGACTGCCCAGCTCCTCTGGGCCAGGCCTGCGATAAAAGCCCTACAGTGGCGACTGCAGTGATCAGAGTCAAAAGAGAGAGAGAGAGGAGAGAGAGAGAAATAAAGAAAAGGGGAAAAAAACCCTCCAGTGCCTGACATTCTTTTTAGGATGCCCATAAAAGATAATGTGACCTGTAAAATCTGCAAGCTGCTTCCCAGCCTGTGGCGCCCGCCCGGGCCCCACGCCCCACTCCCACCCCAGCTCCACTCTTCTGCCTCCTGGGCCAAGGGCACTACCCTGGGAATCCTGAGGGCTCAGGCCCTCAGAGCATCGGGGAGCCTCAGGCTGGGAGACAGCCCCTTCCTTCCCCTCCTCCTCTGCAACCCCCTTCCCTGGCCCTCGGGTCAGCAGGGCGGCTGCTGCCAGGCCAGGGGGCGGGAATGTGCTGGGGCAGATCCCTGCTCTCGCTCTAGCAGGTGAGTCACCCCCGTGGGAGTGTGTTGATGAATCTTGAGTCCTGGCTCTTTGTTTTCGACTCCTGGGAATTCACACACGGGGGGCAGGCACCCTGGAGAGATGAGAGTCAGGAGGCCTGGGTTCTAATTCCAACTCCACCACCGACCGGCTGCTTAAAACCGAGTAAGTTCTGAGCCACCTTGGGCCTCAGTTTCTCTACCTTTAAAACAGGCATAAAAAGCCTGTTCTTAAGTTTGTAAGAAGGTAATAAAGCAAAAAATACACCATAGCAAACAGAGCTACCATGATTTATTGAGTGCCTACTCTGCGCCTGGCATGGAGCTAAGAAGTCTGTAGCTAATCCTCCCCCAAACCTTATGAGGTCTGTGGGATGATTATCACTTTTTTAAAAAGAGCAAACTGAGGCTCAGAGAGGTTAAGAAACTTGCCTGAGGCCGTGTGACTTATACACCCAACTACCAGGCTCCCTGGCCACCCACAAGGGGAATTAAGGACATCTCTGCCAATGCCTGTCACAATGATGACAGTGCTGGCCGAGCCCCTCTCCTGCCCTCGGGGAGGGGCCAGTCCTGGTGCCACACTAGGTGTTCCCTCCCCAGCTGCCTCTCCAGAGCACCCACCTTTGCCAGGGCCCTGATGGAACTCCCAGCATCCTCCCAGGCCAGGGTCCCCCAGCCCCTCCCTGGCTCCTCCCAGCACCCTCCTGTGGACAGACGGGGCTGAGCTCTATGTCCAAAAACCCAGAGGCTCTCCAGGCACAGCCATGGAGCCTTCTGGACCTGAAGATCTGCCTCCAGAAGGACCCAGGGCCCACCCTCCCACAGGGTTTTTCCAGCATCTCACCCCAGCCTGCAGAGTGGCACCTCCTTGGGGCCCCAAGGCCTCCTGAGGACAGGCCCTGGGAACAACCTTCCTTTGTAGGGCGCAGAAATCCAGAAATCCGAGTTCTGCCCTCGCCCCCTCTCAGTCTCTTTCCTGGGGTTCTTCCCACATTTCCAAATGCTTCAGTGAGCAAAGAGGCAAGACTTGAAATCCTCCCCGTTTACATTTTTCTAAATACCCTCATTCACATTTTCCAATCCCTATGTGCCTTAGGAAAGCCACTGTGTCTCTCTGAGTCCTCTTGGTGGCAAAACAACAGTGGCAATGGGTGTCACCTGTCAAGCATATGCTGTGTGTTAGGTGTTCTCCATAGTCACTCATTTCACCCCCATTTTACAGATGAGGGAATTGAGACTCCACGAGATCAAATGATTTGCCCAAGGTCACACAGCTAGTCAGTAACAGAGCCAGGATTCAAAACCCACATCTCCTGGGCACCAAGGCCCTGGCTCTTAACCACCAAGGTTCCTTCCACCTCTGCCAGCGTTCCAGTCTCTTGCTGATTCTGTCTGAGCCCGGGATGGCCTGGTCCATAGCAGGTGTCCAACAAATGCTAACAGAGTGGATGAACTTAGGGAGTGGTTTTTGAGTGTGTGGAAGCATTAATGAGTGAAGAATCCGCAAATGAATGAATGAATGACCTCAACCCTCACCATAACCATGAAAGATGGGCAGCTTTATTCTCTAACACCAGGTGAGGAAATGGAGGCTCAGAGAGGGAAAGCAACGTGCTTGAGGTCACACAGCGAGTTGAGGGCAGAAATAAAAACTCCAGCCTCTTGACCCCCGGCCCCAGGACTCTCCTCCCACACCCACCACCCAGCCAGCCCTGGGCCCTTCCCCCCTGCTCCCCCTCTCATGGGCCCAGCCACACTCTGGGCCCAGCTCTGCTTCCCTCCGTGACAGAGGCTGCGGGCACAGCGTCTTTTGGCTGCCCTTTGAGGGACGCGCAGAGGAGGGGACTGAGGAGGGGGCCTCCACCCAGCATGCAGGGCAGGGAGCCCAAGCCCGTCTGTCTGAGATGGGGTCAGTGCGGGGGGTCTTTCTCTGCAAGCACTTACGGCACAATTGATGGGAGAAGCTCTCATCAAACGAGGGACAAATCATAAAGTTCGGGAGATGGAAATTAGGCACGGACAAACGACCCAGGTGCAGGGGAGATTTATGGGGGAGGCTGTATTCTAGCTAATGATTCCTGCTAATGATTCTCCGAAGTGTACAGTGGCATGGAGCCCGCGCTCCGTGGGGTGACGTGAACCCTGCGGGCCAGATGAAGGACGTTCCTGGGGAGACGGCGATGGCAAGGGGATGATGAAGAATGACGGAGGGACCCCCAGGTACCCGGCCCCCCGGAGGTGGCTGCAGAAGGTGGGCTTCTTGGGGTGTCGGTAGGGCCTGCTGGAGATTTATGGCTCGACCTGGCTCTCTGGCCCTTTCTCCGCTCGCCCTGAAATGCCTCCCTGCCTGGCAGCTCTAAGTGTTGGCGTGGTCTGCCCACTGCTGACACACACATTTTCAGAGCCCACCACCATCTTTCATCCCGCCAGCCCCCCTCGCAGATGCAGGTTTCTGGCTGCAGACGGTCCCGTCCCGCCTGCCCCTTCCTCCGCGCTCCCCGCCCTCCCCTGTGTACGAGCCGGCTCCCCAGTGCCGCTCGCACCCCCTCCAGGGCCCTTCTCGGCCACCCTCAGGCTTCGGGGCCCCCGAGGCTGCCACCTCCGCCAAGGACCCATCAGCATCTGGTCCTGAAGCACCAGTTTCCCTCCATCACCTGCTCTGGGATACTGGCCCTCTGCTGGGACAGTCCCTCCCAAATCTACCCTCAATCCCGCTTACTGCCGACCAAGTCCAGACCTCCTGGCTCTGTGGCGGAGGGCCCCCCGGGAATGGGAAGGCTCTGCCTTGCAAATCCATGACCAGAAATGGTCACAGTAGTTAACTCGCAGGGGTCAGATCGCCAGGGAACTACATTTGCTCCTTTGAATCCTGTGTTTTCCGATTTCTCCTCAATGAGCATGGGCGTCATTTTTTTAAGTGATTAACAATGGAAAGGCGGGTGGGTGTGAGGATGGAGGAAAGGAGGGTGGCAGAGCCCCTGCACACCTTAGCCCCGGCTCCCGCCTCTCCTGGACGGGCCCCCTCGGCTTCATCTCAGCCACGCGGCCGAGCCCAGGACTGAGCGCCTCACACCCACCCTGCAAAAGGACTTTGTTATTTCTCCCATTTTTTAAGTTGGAAAACTGAGGTTCATAGAGGCGAGGAGCTTATTCGAGTCCTCCTAGTTCACATGCGGCAGGGTGATGCTTGAACCCAGGCCTCCTGAACTCCCGGCCCGGTTCCTGCCACTGCCCACCTCCGGGACCAGCTCTTGTCCTCGTGAGCCGGGACCCCCTCGGTGGCCGGAGCTGGGGAGCCCGGGGAGGCGGATGCTGAGGGGTCCCCGCAGGAGCAGCTGGGAGAGGGGAGCCACCGGGCCTCGCCGTGCCCGGAGAGCCAAGATCAGAAACACCGTGGGCGCCGGGTGCCAGGGACTCGGTCAAACAGCCACCTCCCCTGGCTGGGGGGGACGTTTTGGGGACAACTCTTCCATCCCATCTGAGCTTAATACAACAAACACCTGAGACTCTAATAATCGGGGTGCAGGGCACAGCAAAGCTATTTTCATGTGGGGGGGAAAAAAGAGTGAGCAGAGATGATGCCTGGGTGGGATCCTGGTCCTCGAAGCACAGGCTTGAGGCCACCCCTGTCATTTGTCCTCAGAGCATCACTTCTGACAGCAGGTGGGGGAGGGGTGTCGCCTTGGCATCCACTCTCCCCCATGCCCCTCAAGGCTCCCACCCCCCCCTCCCTGGCCCACCCGCCACCCCCTCTGGGCGTGATCAAAGGCCAAAGTGAAAACGAGATCTGAAACTCCAGCCTGGAAAAGCCGGGAGGCGCTGATGCTGGGATAAGGGAGGATCACCGCTCACCAGCTGGGCGCCCCCCCCCCCCCCCCCGCCGCCCCTTCCCTCTCATCACCTCCCCACCTGCAGCCCAGGCTCCGTTTGGGGGCATGACCCCAGGGGTCCCCCACCCCATCCACTGCCCTAGAGCAGCTCGAGGGGCCTGCTGGAGCTACCACCTCCGCTGGCCTTGTTCCTTGGGAATCAGCATTTCTAGAAGGCTCCCCTGACAGCAGAACTAAGTTCCTGGAGAGAGGCGACCCATTAACCTGCGTGGATGGTGCGACTGGATGAGCCACTGGGAGAACGGAGCCCTGGTGGCCTGGGACCTGGGACAAATCAGTTTAAAGGAACCAGTGGGGGGTTTCTGGGACAGGGGACTCTGGAGGAGGGAGGACCAGTAGAAAATTAGAAGGGGCAAGGTGAAGACAAACTGCAAAAGCATCACGGGAAGATCATGAGCTCTACATCAGAGCAAGCCAGGAAAACCCTGGCCCTGCCACGCCTGGCTCTGCAGCCTTGGGCAAGCTTGCTGCGCCTCCTTTCATCAGCTATAAAATGGGGGTAATGGTAACTGCTTCGCCTGGCAAATAGGGGGTTAGATTTAATGGGTACAGAGCAGGGCATAATTGACAAGTGCTCAATAGATGGCACTTATGACTACTGTTGATGAACTTAGAGAAGAAGGGACAGAAGGCCTAGGAGGACCATAGACCTTATCTAGCGTAGGAGAGATTTGGGGCTGAGTAGTCACACCGTCAGTGTGGTCCACCCAGTGACTGGATGAGGGGTTGAGAACAGGAAGTGGAAGGGGAGGCACAGGAGCGATGTCAGAGATAAAGATATGCCCTGATCTGGCCCTATCTGGGTCACCAGCTGCACCCCAGGAGTGATGACTCAGCTGGTGAGAAGTCCCCACCCAGAGACTGGTCCCACAGGCTGTGGCCCAGGCCCACGGGCACAGCAGGCACACACTGGGGTGGCCCATGGAGCGATGGTCAGAGTCGTCCATCTCCTTAGGCTCGGCATCCCCCTACCTCTACACACCCAGCCCAGGCTGAGCTCCCAGAGCTAACCAAGGGACACCCTTGAGATCAAGGGATTTGCTGGGTCCATACAACAAGTCCTGTGAGATTCATTCCATTCAAACCCAGAGAGGTCAAGTCACTTGCCCAAGGTCACACAGCGCAGACGTGAACCCAAAACTTGCCTATAACAGTAAGCTGCCCGGAGCCTGTCTGGAGATGACACTGATGTAAGCCTCAAATTTTTTAATCCTGAATCTGCCAAACTGTGGAATGTTTGAAAGGAGTTGCTCTGTGGGCCTGGGCGCTCAGGGGGACTTCTCCTGAGTCTCTGGAGAACCAGATTCATGGGGTGTTTTCACAGTAGGCCTCACCCTCAGTCCTCTCCTTCCTGAGGGCGAGGCCTGCTGTGAAAACACCCCATGAATCTGGTTCTCCAGATGGACAATCCCAAACGCCTCTCCTTCCACTGGGAACGCCTAGCCCTTGCCTCCACACTCCCATTACACCCCTATTTAAAGCTCTCTGGCCTCCTCCAGGTAGCCTCCCTGCCCCATGGTGCCTCGCTGAGCCAGCTGGCTCTCTGCCCCAGTGCCCTGGAATCAGCATACTTGCTTCTGGGGAGCTGGGAAACTTCTCTAGTCTGTTTTTTAATTTCCCTTCGGTGTATGTGGATATGTGTGCTTCCCATTGCTTATTAATTGATGGTGTTTACCACCATGCATGCATGTCTTGTTCCCCAGCTAGGCTCCAAGCTCCCCAAGGGTGGTAACCACACCATCAAGGCCCTCCCTCCCCACGGCCCCACCTCCACTACCTAGGACAGGCCCTGTCCACAGTGCAGAGTCCGAGGGTTCCAGCTACTGTTGAGAATCTTAGATCAGGTCAGCCTGGCTGTCACTGTTTTCACTTACTAACCCTGTGCCCAAGAGGGGATCATTCACTCTACAGAAAGTCTTTGCTTCTGAGAAGGGTGTTTGGTGCAGTCCCTCCAATAGCCAGCTCTCCTGTTACCTGCAAAGTGGTTTTGCAGATTTGCCTGCCCTGCTCTGAGCATGGCAGGCTGGGTCCACCTAGAGCCGAAGAAACCCACACACCTGCCTGCTCTGTTCACCTCTCTGGTGTGGCATTCAAGGCCTTTCCCAATCTAGCCCCAACCTGCCTTTCATAATAGAAATAAAAAAAACAATGGTGATGATAGTGGTTGACATTCATTGAGTGCCTACTGTGAGGACACATGACATGGTTGTCACCTCATTCATTCCTCAGATAACTCTGAGATGGGGTGTCAGTTGTTATCCTCACTATAGAGAGGATGACAGAAAAAATCTGAAATGTCCTAGAAAGAAACTGGGGTTCGAGCCCATCCCTCACCATCAGGCAACACTGTTCTGTTTGTGGCAGCTTCTCCTGCCAGCCAAGCTGGCCATCCTCTGTCCCAGCCAGCCCCGTCGTTGCTGACCTCTAACTTTTGCATATGGAGTTCCCCTGCCTGAAGGTTCTCCCCCTGCTTGTCCCCGGGTCCAATTCCCTTAACTTATCAGACCCAGCATTAACCTCCTCTTCACCTCCACCCCACCACAGAGTCAGTGCTGGCAGCCCCGAGTTTAGAGATCTGAGTGGCACTCACAGGGTGGCCTTAGCATCGTCGATGTCTGTCACCCCTGCTGAACCAGGAGCCCAGCCACTTGATCAGGATGTACTAGAATCATTCACCTCGTCAACTGATATTAAATGAACACCTACTACGTGCCAGGACTTATGGGGAACAAGACAGACAAAGCCCTGAGCTCACAGAGCATGTATCTGAGAGGAAGGGACAGACAATGCTTATGTCGAGAGACGTGTGAACACAGTAATTTCAGATGGTGATAAATCAGATAAGAAATAAGCCAGAGGATGTTCTAGAGAGAGGAGCCTCTGGTCTTTACCAAAGGGAGTCCTCTCAGCCCTACCAGCTCTGTCTAATGATCAGCTGCACCTGTCACTGGCTCATTCATTCATTCATTCATTGGGTTACTCATGCCCGAAGCACCAACCTCGCTGGGTGCTGCCCACCTGCTCTGAGCCTAGGGAGGGGCCGGGCGTGCTACAGGGTCTCGAACATTCCCACTGGCTCTGATCAGTCTCGCTTCCTAATTCAATAAGGTGAGCAGGAGCATAACTTGATCACGCTTGTTTGCATCACTGCAGAAACAGAAAGGGAAGGGCTGCAGAACCGCACCAATTTACTTCACCCGACCTTGATTAAAAGAAAATTAATTGTCGCATCTCTCAGGATATCACAGGCAGCAGCCAATGGCTCTCCAGGATACCACAAAGAGAGGGAAAGAGAGCGGGAGAGGCTCGGTGCCCTTTTCTCTAACCACTTCCAGCCTGGCTGGCAGCAGACAGCCGAGCTGGTGAGGCCCCGGGCCGCGCGGGAGGCTGCTGGCAGATGGAGGGGACCCTGAGCCCTCTCTCTCCTCTCCCACCCACTCTGGGTTTGCTCCCTCCACCCCCGCTCACCGCTCAGAGCTGATTCTGTGGGCTGGAGCCCCGTCCCAGAGCCCTCCAAGGGCCTCCCTCCCCAGGGCTGACAGGCACCTTGTGGGGGAGCCCCAGGAAGATGTTCCCCAAAGAGCCAGGCCCCCTCCAGCTTGCCCCACCCCCACCCTGGCTGCCCAGCCCAGCTTAGAGACAGAGGGAAAGAAGGCAGGAGGGGCTCACCGGCCACCCTGGGTGAGCCAGGGCAGGGGCGGGTGTCAGTGGGGAAGAGCATCTCATGAAAACTTAATGCCCCCTTGCAGGTTGTTGATTTTTGTTTGTTTTTCTCTTTTTGCCAGAAGAGAAGCCTCTTTCATTAGCCCAGACTGTCATTACCCGGCATTAAATTTTCATAGAGCGAGAGGGAGGCCTGGCAAGGGGAGGCAGGCAGGGGGCAGGCTGGGGGCGCCCAGGGCTGGGCCTGCTGGGGGCTGGGACTGGCTCCCGTTGGTTCCCCTCCGCACGCTGCTAGGTCTTAATAATGATGGTCTTCTCGGTCACCCACTATGTGCTAAGCGTGGCCCATGGACAGTGGCCTGTGGTCCTTCTACTGCTATCCCCATTCTATAGATGAGAAGCTGAGGCTCAAAGGGCGTGTGCCTCTTGCCCATTACAGCCAATTGGTGGTGGTGTCCCTGACCCCCAGGACGCACGCACCAGGGCTGAGAGGCCAAGAGAGGAATGAGAAGGACGGGAGGGGCTGGGGAGGGACTTGGGGTGCTGTGGGGTGCCCCACCTTGGGGGGAGCAGTAGGAGCCTGGCCCCCAGCCCCATCCCAGGAGGCAAGTGGGTGGTTGCTCTCAGTCCGAGGGTCCGCGTGGGCAGGGCCTGCGCCCCGCCAGGCAGGTGTCAGGGCCGTCACAATGGTGCACCTGGCGTGGGCGCCTGGCCTGCCCATTCAGCCCCGAACAATCACTGCTCTGCAGCCGCAGGCCCAGCAGCCTCCAGGGGCAGAGGACAGGAGGGCAGCAGATGGGCCTCGGGTGTCAGATTTCCAGTCTGGGGCTGGGAGGGGGCAGGTCAGGAAGGGGGAGGGGAGGGGGTCAGGCTCCTCCCTGCCCCCCAGCAGCCCCTCCCAGCCTCTGGTTCCCTAAGGTGACAAGGACTGGTGGAAGGCACAGGGTGGGAGATGGGGAGGCGGGCTGTCTGCCCACCACCACTGCCACCTAGAGCGGGGTTGGGGGGGGGAAGAGGCCCCAAACCAGAGCTGGGGTGACTTGGTTGGGGAGGGGCAGCTGGGGGACTTCTCACAGGCCTGGGGAACCAGAAGGCTGGACTCTGGCCCTACCATCATTGGAGCAGCTCACAGAACCCCTCTGGGCCTCAGTTTCCTCATCTGTAAAATGGATGTCTAACCACTCAATATACACCGAGCTTTGCTCTGTACTGGGCACTGCCATGGGCACCAGAAAAGCAGCAGGGAACAAAAGAGAAGCAAGTCCCACTCCCTGGAACTCATGTCCTGTGTGAGAGACAGACAACAATCGGGATAAAGGAATGAAACACTTAGCGGGGTGAGTAGGGAAGTAGAGGAAGCCGGGCAGGGGTCACTCCTTGAGACAAGAGGTCAGAGGTGAGCAGTGGGGCAGTTGCAACACCAGCAGGGCTGGGCCCCTGCTCCACTGCTCTGTCCAGTTGGTACCAAACAGACAGAGAACAGGATGGTGACGTGAGGGCCCAAAGCCCGTGCGTGCCCCGCCCATCCTCACAGGGGCCTGGGGGTGACTTTAATGCCCCCGCAGTTTGGAAAACCCTCCTCATCACTCAGCTCAGCTTTGAGGCGCCAGGCACCCGTGAGGGTGGAGACAGGAGGATCTGAAAAAGGGTGGGGGAGAGCCCAGCCCCCTTGTGTTACACGCGGAAGGGGAAACGAAGGCCCAGGGAAGCCCCTTGGGAAAGCCTCTCCCCGTCCTGACCTCAGTGATCGCATCTGCGTAACGGGGCTGGGGCTGTGATGAGGGCAGAGCGCCAACCTCTGCAGGGGGGAAGGTATTCCCTTAGCCAAGGCCAGGAAAGGGCCTCCTCGGAGATCAAGAGGGAAAGTCTCCCGAGGGGAGCCCCAGCTGTGGGTGCCTGGCACACATGGGGGGGCCCCGGAGCAAGGAAGCTCTCACGAGCGTGTGAGGATGTGTGCAGCAGGCTGGAGGCCCATGGCGGTGCACCTGGTGGAGAGGCTGGGAAAGGCGGCCTGCCCGCTCGTGAACCCCACTGCGATCACCTTGTTTCCTTAGGTGACCTCCTTTAAGCACAGTCTCCTCGGAGGGGTGTCAAGGAGACTGTGGGGCTCTTCCCTGGACCGGGGGGGGGCCACAGGAAGACAAGGGGTAGCAGCCTGTTGGAGGTAGAACCCATGGGCCTTGGTGTCATAGAGACCTGAGTTCCAGCCCGGGCCTGTCACTTGCTAGTGTATGACCCCAGGCATTCATATGGCCTCCCATGCCTCAGTTTCCTCATCTGTAAAAGAAGAACTGGCCTCATGGGGTTGTTGGGAGGACTTGGGACTGCACGCAAGGCCCTGGCACAGCCTGGGAACCATCGTTAACGCTCGGGGAGCAGGAAAGCACGCCGCCCCCGCAGGAAGGGTCATGGGAAGCAGCTGAGGCTTGAAGGGCTTAGGGACTCACCAGAGTTACAGCTAATAAGTGTAACTCAAGTCTCCCTGTTCCTGAGCCCTCTGGTGCACAGCGATGGAGGGAAGGCCCAGGGGCAACCAGGGGCAGGGGTTGGGTGCAGTAAGGTACCCCCAGGCCCCTCCAAGGTCCAACTGGCTCCCAAAGGACCCCCCCCCGGTGGGCTCAGGGCCTGACAGTGCTGCCTTACTCCCAGCTGCTGCACCCACCGAGCGGCATATGAGGCCGAGGGCACCCCAGTCTCCCTTCTAGCCCCCCCGAGCTTGGCTGGGTTCCTTCCCTCCCATTTCCCACTTGTTCATTCCAGGAACAAAGGCAAGGCGGGCGCATCCCCTCTTCCTGGCGGTGCTGATTATCTATTTCTCTACCCCTCAATTACCGCTTCCTGCAGAAGGCTTTATCCCGGGAGTGCCGCCCCCCGCCTGTCCCAGCGGCTATTGGGGGTGTTTGTGATAGGGGTCTCCACCCAGTCAGGGAAGCCCGATGCGGGTCAGGATGGGCCCTGACTGCTGGCCTCTCGGGCAGCCTCCACTAGGGG
The DNA here is from genome assembly GCF_964146895.1 of Miniopterus schreibersii. Taxonomy (NCBI): domain Eukaryota; kingdom Metazoa; phylum Chordata; class Mammalia; order Chiroptera; family Miniopteridae; genus Miniopterus; species Miniopterus schreibersii. Next base: position 5,202,131 of record NC_138109.1, on the reverse strand, counting down.
TACTCGGCCACCCCATGGCCCCACCAACCTGCCTCTCCCAGGACCTGGATCTCTGGTCCTGGAGGGGACCCAGGTCCACAGGTTCTCATGAGGTCAAGGTAGGTGTGTGCAGGCATATGTGCGTGTGTATGTTAACACATGTGAGTGATGTGTGTGTGTGAATGTGTGCTAAGGTGTAAGTGTGTATGAATGTGTAAACGCAAGGACATGTGTGTATGTAGAGATGCTGTGTGTGTGCGAGTGAGGGGTACAGAGATGAATGTGCATGATGAATGCGAGCACATATGTGAGTCGGTAACACAAATGATTGCGTAAACGAGTATGCAGATGAGCGTAGATGTACATACATTAGTGTATATTTGTGCACGGGTAAGCTTGTGTGGGACTAAAAATGAGTGTGAGAGGCTGTGATTGAGTATGGACAGGACCACCTGAGGCTGGGACAGAAGGAGGGACCCCCAATCCCAAGCAGGGGAGCAAACTGGGCCGGGCAGTGGTGAGGGGGGTCGGGGAGAAGAGCACCTGGAGCAGCGGGCAGGGACCTCGAACCTCCGGCCTGCTTCCTGCTGGGACTGGAGCTCCCAACCTTCCCATCAAGGGGAAGGAAGCGCTCACCTAGGGCAGGTCGGGCTGGTTGCAGATGCAAAAAAGACTCAGTGCTGATTTGCATCTTTCATTTGCATCCATTTCCATAAGGCCCATTGGTTGGTTCTTTGAAAGCCCCAATCTCTCCCAAGCCCTGTCTGCTTGTAATGTCCCGGAATGGAGAGAAACCGTGGCTGGGTTTATGCTGGACAGAGGGCTGAGGCCGGCTCGCAGGCCTGGACCGGCCCCCGGGATTGCTCACTGGCACTGAGCAAATAACAATCCTCAGGTCTCACCTGACACCCCGAATGTGCTTACTGGCTATTCCATCAATGAATGAGCAAAGTCGTGATTGGCGCAAAGCAGGTGCCGGTTACCCTGGCTTCTCAAGTCTTCAGGTGGGGTCTTAGCCGTGGGGTCCTCAGAACCTCTGAGATGGGCCGGGCTCCCCTCAGACGCTGTGGCCAGCCCTGAGGGTGGATGTCAGGGAATCTAAGGGCTGCTCCTCAGCTCTGCCTCCTGCCTCTCAAACACCCCCCTTCCTGCCCCCAGCCCTCACCACTAAGATGGGATCCAGAGGCCTGACCTCCTCCCTCCACATCAGGGCCAGACTCCCAGTCATGTCGTTTTGGAAACGCCCCAGGCCTCTGAGTCTCCCAGCGCCCAGAGGACCGGCAGCGAGAGGCAGGTGAGTTCTCAGAGAGGAGGAAAGGCCTGAGGCTCCCAGCCAAGGGGTGAGTGTGTGTGTGGGCACGCGTGTCCCTGCACGGATATGCCTGCCCAGCCAAAGGCACGCTCGCTGCTGTGTGTGCGCAGGACAGCGTCCGTACAGGGGAAAGAGGTGCACCATGGGTGTGGAATGTCTGTGGGCCTGCAGCTGTGCATATGTGTGCGTGCCTGTCTCAAAGAAAATAGAAGTTTTCAATGTGAAAGGCCTACACGCCCCCCTTCCGTCTGTCTTTGTCTTTTCACCTAAATTACCTAATTTTCCCCCATAGCAAACAAAACGCTTGACAGCGATAGCGCCTTGGAAGTTCTCTTCTCAGAAACACATCGCACGTGTGTGCGTGCAAACAGGTACATCTGAGCGGCTATATTACTGGTATGTACACGTGTGTGAGCCCATGTACATGTGTGCGTACGTGTCCATCCACACATACTGATTATAAACACGCTCGTGTCAACACCCACGGGTGCTGCGCCCACGTGGGGGCATGCACTTGTCCACGTGTGCTGCTCGCGCATGTGTTACACGTGGCTCCTGTGTGCGTTGTGATCGGGCAGGTGTGTGAACACAGCACCGCACCGGCAGGCTGCTGGGCGTGGGCGCACTGGGGGCCCAGTGGGGACGTGCGTGTGAGTGCGCGGGGCGTGCGTGACCGTGTATGGTAGGTGTGTGTGGAGTACAGCATGTGTTTGCACGTCGGGAGTTGGGGATGTTTAGTAATTAAATCCCTTTTCATCCTTCTGCACCTGTCTCCTCCTGAAAGCTGAGAGAACAGACGTCAAACGGGACAAGGGCTGGATTGAATACAGCCAATTCTGAAATATTTATTAGCTTGCGACTCCGCTCAACGGAGGAGAAGGGGTGCCAGCTAATCCACCCAGCAGTGCTCACAGCAGGGACGTTTTTCAGCAGGGACTTCTTGTATTTCAACGACTGCTCACTGTCCAAAACTGGGTGAGTTTTCATCCGGGCCCAGGCGGGGTTCTCCAGAAAGCCCAACAGGGACTTGCAGGGCAGAGATCAAACCTGAGCACTTGTCCCTGGGTGCCTTCGGCCCTGCTCCCCTCTTCCTGGGGCCCCCCCTCAGGCAGGGTACTGGTGAAGCTGCAGGTCATCATGGTGGCCTGTGTCAGCCACCACTTACGGGGTCCTCAGTGTGTTCCAGGTACTGTGTGTAGGGCTTTTCATATATTCCCTCATCTAGTCTTCCCCCAAAACTCAGTAAGTGCCAAGTGTTACTCGTTTAATCTATTAAGGAATGGAAATTTAGAAACATTGAACAAATAGGGAAACTGAGGCTCACAGGAATGAAATAACTGGCCCAAAGTCATAAGCTCCCTAGTGGTGGAATCAGGATTTGAACGCAGGGAATCAGGAGCCCACGCTCTAACTCTTAACTGCTACACCTGTTCCCTCCTAAGAGAATTACTAGGGGCCTATTGTGAGCACCGTGTTGGGAAGAATTCTGAGGCCGTATCTAAGATCAACAAGAAAGAGCAACGTCTGCCACTGTGACAGGAGGAGATGGCTTTACATTTGCTGCCCCCGATCCTTTCTCCACCCCAAGCCTGCTCATCATGAGGAGTCCCTTCTTATAAAGGGTAATTCAATTCCGGTAACCACCCAAACCCAAAACTCTCCAGTCTTCCTTTGCATCCCTTTGTCTATACCCCATATCCAACCTCTTGGCAAATCCTGGTGTCTCCACTTTCAAAAGGTATCCAGACTCCCACCACTTCTCACCATTCCCACAGTCATTTCTCCCTCGGATTATTGCAACGGGCTCCTAAGCAGTCTCCCTACTTCCAACCTTGCCCCTCGAGGTTCAGAGTGAAACTTCTGAAGCCATATTCAGATCACGCCACTCCTCTTCTCAAGGCCCCCAATAACTCCCACCTCGCCAGTGTAGAAGCCAAGGTCTTTACCTCGTCCGCGGAGCCCAGCCTCACTAACCTCACCTACCACCCTCTCCCCACTGGCTCCTGTTACATTGGTTGGCTTGCTCTTCCTTAAACCTACCAGTCATGGCCCCTTTTCAGAGCCTTTAACATGCTGTTCTTCTGCCTGGGGTCTCTTCCCACAGATGACATCCGTACAGCCTCCTTCAGGCTCTGCTTGAATGTCAGGTTATGAGAACCACACTATGGGAAATGTTTTTCTTCTGGGTCTGGCACACCCATTTCCCCTTAACCTGTTTTATCATTCTCCATTGCTTTAATTTGACATTCTCTACATTTGTTAATTTCATTCATTTCAATAGTTTACAAATATTTATAGACCATTTGGGCCAGGCACTGGTCTTTTATCACAAATTGATTTTCGGCAGTTCGATGATGCTGTTCCAGAGGTGTGGTTTTCTTCAGGTCTCTTCTGTTTGGGGTTCATGAAACGTTTTGGATTTTTGCGTATAAAGTCGTCATCAAAGTTAGAAAAATGTTACCCAACATTCCTTCCACGTCTATTCCCACAATCTCCTTCTGGAACTCAATTATACATATGTTAGACCTCTTGAGGTCCCATTGGTCACTAAGGCTCTATCAGGTCCTCCTACCCCCAGCCTTTTTTTTACCCTCTGTATTTCATTTTAGTTAGTTTCTATTGTTATGACTTTAAGGTCACTGATACTTATTTCAACAGTGTCTAACCTGCTGTTCATCCTATTCAGTGTATTTTTTATTTCAGATATTGTATTGTTTTCATCTCTAGAAGTTTGAGTCCCTCTTATATTTTTCTATTCCCCTCATCATGGTCATGCTTTCCTCTGCCTTCTTGAACACTAAGGGTATATTAATGACAGTTGTTCAAAATGTTCTTGTTTGCTAATTCTACCATCTATGACATTTCTGGATCTATTTCTATTGATTGATTTTTCTCTTGGCTATGTGTCATATTTTTTTCCATCTTTGCTTCCTTGGTAATTTTTATTGGATGCTAGACATTTTTAAATAAACTTTTTATTTTGGAATAATTTTAGATTTACAGAAAATTTGCAAATATAGTACAGAGAGTCCCATATGTTCCATATTCAGTTTCCCCATTATCAACATCTTACATTACCACGTACATTTGTCAAAACTAAGAAACTGATATTGGTACATTATTATCAACTAAACTTACTGTATTTGGGATTCACTAGTTTTTCCATTAAAGTCCTCTTTCTATTCTAGCATCTAATAGATGTGTGTCCAGAATATCACATTGCATTTAATTATCTTGTCCACTCCCTACCCCAATATCTTCTGGTCTGTGACAATTTCTTAGTCTCTTCTTTGACAGTCTTGAGAAGTACTGGGCAGGTATCCTATAGAACGTTCCCCCAAGCTGAGTTTGTCTGTTTTTCCCCCCATGATTAGAGTTATGTATTTTTGGAAAAAATACCACCAAAAGTACCCTTCTTATCACATCATATTGGGGGTTAGATAATATCCATATGGCATCACCAATGATGTTAACTTCATCACTTGGTTAAAGAGGTGTTTGTCAGGTTTCTCCACTTTCAGCCTACTATTTTTCTTCTTTCCCTACTCTAGCATTTGGAAACAAGTCACTAAGTCTAGCCAACACTCAAGGGGATGGGCATTAAACTTTATCTCCTGCAGGAGGAATATCTACGTATTTTATTGGGAATTCTTATGTAAGAAAGATTTACCTGTTCTACCTCCCATTATTTATTGATTTAATCTAATGTTTATCAGAATGGACTCATTTATTTTATACTGTGGACTATAACCCAATACTACACTATTTTATTGTACAAATTGTTCCATCTTTGGCTATTGGGAGCTCTTCCAGGTTTGTTCCTGTATCCCTTTGACATGCCCCATACTTTTGTTTTTGGAGCACTTCCTTATTTTCCAGTACTACAAGATAATCTGGTTCATCTTGTATTGTCTCTATTCTGGATATTAAATCTTCCATTCCTCTTTTCATTGGAGAATGGCATTAAAAATAAAAATCTAGCTAGGTGTGCTTGTTTCTACTAGGATATCATTGCTTCTAGGCCCTCTCAGCAGACATAACCCATGCATACACACATATCTAGAATTGTTTCTGCATCTATCCATCTGTATCCACATTACACTAAACATGAATTCATACTAATGTTTCCAACTCTAATCCACAGAGTTCATTCTAACTTTTCCATCTTGCTTATCTGTAATCTCCCCCTCCAACCACGAGAAAACTGGCTCCCACCATCCACCATCCATGCACTACTTTGTTCAACCAACATTTTAAATTTTACATTGTTGAGGACTGGATTTGGTTGGATTCCTTTAAATATTGCTGGCTTTGTTCCAAGATGCTGCTAGGTGACATGGAATTCCTTTGTCAGCATGAGTTCAGAGCAGCCTTAGTCTGGGTTCATGTGGCTCCACTACTAAGGCAATGCCCTTCCCAGGACTCTGCCTGATGCCCCAGGTAGAGGGAGGTCTCCACTCTGGCTGGTGTGAGAGGGAACCTCTCCTCACATCTCAGCATTGGTTCTCTGTGCAGCCTTCCTCTTTAGTATTTGCCTCATAAATTCTAGTCTTTGGCCTCCCTGAACTCCAGATTCTGCCTTAACTTGGTGAGACCTCCAGGCTATCCTTGGCTTCCTCTTACCTTCCCTGTGCTCTGGCCTGGTACCTCTTTTTCTAAGCGGTAAGCTGGGGGTGATCACAAGGCTCGCCTCATTTGTTTTCCTTCCCTTAGGGATCACTGCCCTGTGCTGCCTGTTGCCCCATGTTGTAAACCACTGTTTAACAGAATTCATAAATTCAAGAAAGTCCAGTTTTCTAGTATTTTCAGGTAAGAGGACAAATCCAGTCCTGATAAACTGTCATGTCAAAAGCAAAAGTCCAATCACTGCTCTAGACACTAGGGACACAATCATAAGTAAACAGACAAAAAGCTGCTGCCCTGTGAAGCTCAGATTCAGATGTGGGGGTCAGCAAACTTCTGGAAAAGGCCAACTAGTAAATATTTAGGTTTTGTGGGCCAAGATGCAAAATCAAGTTATAAGCACATCCCTGCAATCTGAAGGATGCCACGCAGCCAGCAATGACACTGCCACATACAGTCTCTGCTAACGACTGCTCAATTCCACCACGATAGTGTGAAAGCACGAAAATGAATGAACACGGCTGCGTTCCAATGCAACTCTAGTTATGAATATTGAAATTTGGATTTCATATCATTTCCACGCGGCACAAAATACTGTTCTCTGGATTGTTTTAAAAACCATTTAAGAACGTGAGAACCATTCGTAGCTCATCAGCTATACATGAGCCGGCGGCGGGCCAGGTTCAAAGAACTGTGGTTTGCTGACCACTGATCAAGGAGGAGAGATGGAAAATAAAGTAAATGAGTGAAGTACATGGTATTTTAGATAATAGTCTGTGCCAAGGGGGGAAAAAAACCAACAGAGCAAAACAGGTGGTGGTGGGGGGGGTGAAACCTCAGGCAAGATGTCCAGGGTGAGTGTCACTGAGAAGGTGACTTGTGTCAAAACCTGAAGAGAGTGTGAGAAGGAGCTGCCTGGTATTTACAGTAAGCGAGAGGTTTATTTGCCATTGGTCTAACGTCTGCTGCCCTGACCAGACCGAGCTTCTCGAGAGCAGACTCCCCGTGTCCCTGCCTAGAACAGACCAGTGCTTAGTTTAAAAATAATAATAATAATACATGTGTGTGTGTGTGTGTGTGTGTGTGAGAGAGAGAGAGAGAGAGAGAGAGAGAGAGAGAGAGAGAGAGAGACCTGGCTGATCAAATGAATCCCCAGGCAGGTGACATCAGGCAGAGCTGGGTTTGAATTCCAGCTTGGTCAGTCCCCTTCCCACTGTGGAGCCTGGGGCAAGCTCCTCCATCTCTCTCTCTTTTTTATTTTTAATATGTGTTTATTTATTTTAGAGAGAGAGGAATAGAGAGAGAGAAACACCGGTGAGAGAAAAACATCAATCGGCTGCCTCCTGCATGCCTCCTACTGTGGATCGAGCTCACAACTCGGGCGTGTGCCCTGGCCGCGAATCGAACTGGTGACCTCTTGGTTCCTGGGTCAACACTCAACCACTGAGTAGCACAGCCAGGCTCTCTCCCTGAGCCTTGGTTCCTCGTCGATGAAATGGAGCACATCCCAGCAGGTGCTCGTGGGTTTGCACGCGATGACATAGGGGAGATGCCTGGATTATCCTGAGGCTCAGTTGGTTACAGGTCACAATTTTATCGGAAAGAGACAGAAGCTCTGCCGCGGAGCCACCCCCTGGGGTTGGGTCTGTGAAGTCGGAGGCCTGGGCTTCCTGTCCTGGGTCCATCACCTCTGTCCCAGGAGGCCTTGGACTCTCCACGGCCAGGCCATTCACTGTAGGGAAGTGGGCCGAGCAAGGAGCCCTGTGCCAGGAGTCCGGAGCCCCGGGTTCCAGCCCTGCGTCACTGCCTCCTTTGAGACCCTGGGCAGGTCACAGCCTTTGACTGGACGTTGATCCCTCAGAGAAGGAAAACAGATGAGGTGGGCCCATGACTGCCCCGGCTGACTGCCTGGAGGGCTTCCAGGCCGCAGCTCAGGGAGGGGAAAAACGGGTACACCGTGGAGCCGGGGTTCAACACCAAGCCTCAGTCATAAGCAGCACGCTGACCTGCTTCCCCCAGCGCCCAGCCAGCTCCCCTATGGAAGGGGTGGCAGTCAGGAAACCCAGGTTCGAGTCTTACGGTTGTCACTTCCAGGCCGTGTGACCCCAGATGGTTAGCATCAGAGGCCCATGCTGCCTACAGATGGGGAGCTAAGAACCACAACGGGGGAGGGGCTCGCCAAGGGTCTCATAGGGACTTCGAGGCACAGCAGGGCTTGAACTCTGGGCTTGTTTGCCTGCTGCACGCTGCTTCTCTCTGAGCCTCAGTTTCCACATCAGGACAATGGGGAGAGGGTCCTCCATCCGTTCTCATCCCGAGGGCAGAAGCCAGCTCCGGTGAGCCGAGGCTGGGAGGTGGTGGAGATGACCTCTTCAGAGCCACCTGGCTTGGAGCAGAGCTGCAGCTGGTGGCGCCATTTCTATTACTATTATTACTGCCCGTCTACCTCGTGATTGTTCTGAGGCTCAACTGCCACAGTGTGTGTGAAAACGCTTTGTTCTTGTGAATCTACAGCCCATTGCGAAAGGCGAGGGGCCCTGTTTTATTCTTACTACCAATGACAATGACATTCCTAACTTGCATCTTCACAGACTTCCTTTCAAAGGGTATAAAGAGAACCGTATAAATCCATCCTCGCTGCCAAGCAGTTGTGGGGTAGGAAGCAGGGAGGGCTCTGACCTGTTTGTCCAGGACCTGGCGCCGTGGGGCCACTCGGCCAAGGGCTCCCGGCCGGGGCCTAGCAGTACGCAGCCCGGCCACCCACAGGGCCAGGGAGCCCCCCTCGCCTGCTTCCTGGGTCTGCGGGCCAAAACCCAGCCCAAGGCCCCCAGAGCTCAGCTGCCTCTCCCAAGGCAGGCCCCTGGGCAGCCCCCTGCCCCAGGGGAAGGGACAAGTCAAGGGCAGACATGGCTGGTTTGGGTCTGATGCTGTTAAAGTCACGGTGCCCAGTCAGCCATTAGCCAGCCCCTCGGGACAGACGGTCTGAGCATTAAAAGGGGCTCAGCCCACAGGAGCCACACGGCTGTCACATTCCCAGCCCCAAATCCTCCCTCTGCAGGCCCTGGGCTGGCAGCTGAGCCAGACCCGCCCACGTTCTGTCTTCTCTCTTGAGGCCCAGCCTGTGCCCACATGAGAGCTGACTGAGGTGCCAACTCTAGGGAGCTTAGGGGGCCACAGAGGGGCCTTGAGTCAGCCTGCGACCGAGGTCAATAAATCCAACATTTTCTTTGCACCCCCTGAGCCAGGCCCCATGCCGGGCAGCCGGGGCTGCAGGTAAAAAGCAGGTCACTGCCCTGGGTAGGCTCACAGTCCATTTAATCGTGTATCGAGACAGCCAGGCTATCGCACCATGGCGCGGCCATCCCGGGGAGGTGGCGAAACCCATCTGAGGCTGGTCAGGAGGCGCCCCACTGTGCTGCCTCCAAGCAGAGTTGGGAAGGTGAGAGGGTGAGGAAGGGGTCCCAGGCGAAGCGCCCTCCTCATCTATAAAATGAGTAACTGTCCGGCTCAAAGGGCGGCTGTGGGTTTTACAAGATGGGAGAGCAAATCTGTTTTAAACCGTGACTCGCGGGACATGTGTGGAAGCATTATTTAGGCCCCTAATATAGACAGGGTTCCGAGGTCCCTAGGTTCCTCCGTCAGATCCCCAGGCCTTCTCGGTCCCTGGGCTACTCCCAGGACTTGCATTGTCATGGCTCCTGCTGTGTCCACCCAGAGAGTCGAGGCCCTGCAGGAGTCCTCTGGGTCACAAAGCCCACCCAGGACCCATGCCGAGTCCTAGGCAAAAGGAAACTCTCGCCAGAGTCCCCTGCTGACAGACTTGGATCTGAGCCCTGTGCCGTAAAATCCCAACTTTGTCCAGTGCTCAGTCCTCCTGGTTCAAGGCCTTTGTTTCTTGCCATTTCCATCCTAACCTTGATGGTCACACTTGACATGTAAAACTGAATAGTGACCTTGATGGCCCCTTACAGGCACAATTAGGTTCTACCACCTTCCTGACTTGGGCTACCCTGAGGGAAATACTCCTTCTGGTATGATTCAGCCATCACCATGACAACCACCATCAGGATCACCATCCTTGATTACTGTGATCACCACCATTACCATGACCACCATGACGAGCCTTACCACAGGCACCAACCACCACCATCATCGCCACTACCACCATTACAACCATCACCATGATCACCGCCCTCTTCATCAACACAAACACCACCATCACGATCACTACTGATACCATTGCCATCACCAGTACCATCACTATTACAAGCACCACCACAACTACCATTGTTACCACCATTACCATCACCACCACCATCACCACTACCATAACCACCATAACCATCACCACCATCACCACCATGATCATTTACCATCACCACACTACCACCACCACCACCATCATCACCATCACCATCACCACCACCATCACCACCACCACCACCACCACCATCACCACCACCATCACCACCACCACCACCACCACCATCACCACCACCATCACCACCATCACCACCATCATCATCACCATCACCATCACCACCACCATCACCACCACCACCACCACCACCATCACCACCACCACCACCACCACCATCACCATCACCACCATCACCACCACCATCACCACCATCACCACCATCATCATCACCACCACCATCACCACCACCACCACCACCACTATCACCACCATCACCAACCTTATTCTTGTCAACATCCACATCACCATCTACCAATCATCTTCATCATCATCATCACCTTCCCATTCTTCCTCATCTTTCCCAGTCATCATCACCACCTTCATCATCTTTACACTACTACCACCACCTTGTCATCTTACATTATAATAACAAAGGAACCTTTTAGAGCCCATTTCTGCTCCTGTGGACCAATTGTCAAGGCCTGATCCCTCCGCACTGGGGTTTCTAAATCTAAGACCAGTGCTGCTTTTGGGGACAAGTACGTGGATGGCGAGTTTTAAGGGTCCTTCCTTCCCTGCCGCTCCTGTGGAGGCCCCTGAGCTCTAGCCAGACCAAGCTCTTGGAGTGCCCCCTCCATGGGTGATGCTCCCGTTTGCCTCTGTGCCCTGCTCTGTCTGTTCCCTTTGCTTGGAATGTTTTTCCTCTTGACACCTCCATGGTGATAACCTAAGAACCAGCGCCTCCAGGAATTGTTTCGCCCCCCAAGTCCAGACTGAGAAGCCATCCTTTGCCTCCAGGACCCATTGGGCTCACTTAGATCAGGATCCTGGGCACCCCATCCATTTGTCTTATTGCTTTTCCATCTGCCCCGCTAGATGGTGAGCTCCTCGGGTCAGGGCTGAGTCCTTCATCTCAGAGTAGGAGCACAAAAAATATTTGTTGAATAAATGAATGCTTGCTAAATAAATGTATAAAATGTTGCAGATCCTGAATCAGAGAGCTTTTGGCAGGAAAGAAGAGGGGAAATGTTCTATACACCTCAGTGTGGGGCCGAGGAGGGGAGGAATGGGGAGCAGACTGTGGAGGGGAGTGGGGGGAGCTTGGTAAAACTACCCCAGGGTGGGGGAGTCTGACTCAGATACACTCGGTCAGCTGCGGGGCCCTCAACCCACAGCCTCTGGGCCCAGGAGTTTGGGAAAGTGGGGTCAGGGGTTCAGCTGCCCACCAGCCTGGCCCTCTCCTCTGGGACCCTCAGCCTGGGGGAGGCAGGGAGGAGGGCCAGGCCCCTTGCAGCCACTCGTGCCATGGCCTCCACTCGACCCCTTTAAGACAGCCCAGGCGGCTTCCCTTTGCTTGTTGAAACTGTTCAGTTTTCGGACAGGACGGAGGAGGGGGGCGGGGGGGAGGTCACACCTGTTGTGGAACTTGAGAGAAGGCTTATTTATAAATGTTCAGGGCTCGGGATTCTTGCGGAGCTGATGTCCGGAGGGGAAGGTCACCAAAATGCTTGTTTATAAAAGCAACAGCAACTGGGAACACCATAAACGGGCTAAACGATGAAATTAACAAGCTCCCGAGGCGGGGCATGGCGGGCACCGCGGGGCCTCCTCTGGCCAGGGCGCCACCACTGGGCACGGCCCCAAGCCTGCTGCAAGCCAGGTCCCTCCCCGGCCCAGACAACCTGCCCGCCCCCCAAGGCCCAGCCTGGCTGCACTGCCACCCCCACCCCACCCCCGCCCTTGCCCCGTCCCCACCAGGGGAGACACGGCCCCCGTGGCAGCTCCTCCAGGGCACAGCGCTTGCTATGTCACCCTGGAAACTGCTGTTCTTTCACACCCCAAGCTGGACCCCCGCCCTCCCTGAGTCCCCAAAATGTGCCATGTTGGTGCCAAATTGGGAGTGTTTGGGGGGATTGGTGTTTTGGTGGGTTTTTCTGGCTCTCGGAGGCCAGATACAAGCCTCTAACCTGTCCAGGCCCTGCCCAGAGTGGGCCTGGCAGACCCCTGGAGTGGCAGAGGGCGGGCATTTCCCCCATGCTCACCCCCTCCCAGGACTGTCTGTTCAATTCCTGGTTTCAGGAAAGCTGTGTTTTCCTTGGGTGACTGATGACCGAACAGGTGGCTTCTGGGTTAGAGAATGTCAAGTGAACAGCGACTGGGAGAAGTGGCCCGTTTATGGCTCACTTTCGCTGCCTGCCCGACCCTTGGCTGCTGACAGCACCCTGGCCGTCCCCCAGCTCCCCGAGGGAGGGCTGTGTCAGGCGGCCCACCCACCCTGGCCCTACAGCCCACCAGCCCGGCCATCTGCACGCTGAGTCCTGGCTGAGGGGGCGTGCGGACAGCTGGGGGGAAACTGAGCCCTGCCCTCCCGGGCACCGTCACATGCTTACATGGGTACACACGCGGCACATGTGATCACAAACATGGGGAGGACACGCGTTCTCCTGGACCGAAACACCCGCCCTCCATCCCCCGATTTTCCACTGAATTCAGCAAGTGGCCAAACCTCTCCGTGCCCAGCAGTGCACCCAGACAGAGCGGGACCCAGCAAGCACTGGCCCGCGGGCCCACACTCTCTCCCGCACCCCGTGGGCCTTGCCTGCGCACGCAGGCTCCCTGTGGCCTCCCACTCACTCGGGTCCCTCCCCGCGTGTGTCTCTGTCTCTGAACGATTCTCATAACCTCTCCTTCCACCTTCCTTTTCTCTGTCACCTCTCAGAGTCTGTTTCTGTTTCCTTTGCTCTTGCTCCGTGATCTCTGTCTCTCTCCCCCCTCCCTTTCTCTAGATAAATCTGTCTCCTTTGTGTCTCTCCCTCCCTCCTGTCTCTGACCCTCTGTCTCTGTGTCTGGCTCTCTGTCCCTCCCACTCCCTCTGGCTCTCTGTCACAGAACCCTCGCTGGCCCAGCCCACAGCCTCCGTAAACTGGGAGGCCCATCCTCCAGCGTCAGAGCTATTTTCTCCCTCAGCCTCACTACTCAGAATTTCTGAGAGGAGCCACGCTAAAGCCTGGCCCTCACGGGGGCCCGACGGCCCATGGAGGATCCACACACCTCCCCCCCTGGGCACAGGCTGGCCGGGCTCAGACACCTTGGCATGAGCTAGAAGTGGGCTGCTGACCCTGGGTGCAGACCCGGGTAACTGCACCCAGTAGACCATGGCAGTGGGACTGTGGCTATGGGAAGGGCACTGCCGATGTTTCTTCACTGTCATCCTTGGCCGGTATGATGAGCCCCTAAGGAGTGCCCAGCACCCCAAGAAATCCACTTAGAAGGCTGGCTCTGGCTCTCCATCCAGGGCTGCAGCCTCCCAAGGAAGGGATGTCAGGCCTCTGTTTAGATCCTGCAGCGGGACAGCTGAGCTGCCCTGGGGAAGCTTCAGCCCTACGGGCCAGGAGAAGGCTGCTAGGAGGGGAGGGACCCCAGACACCTCACGTGGCCTGGGGTAGGCCAAGAGAGAAGAGCCTGGAAGGGGACACTGGGGGAACCCAGCCTGGAAGAGCCCCAGAGGGCACCTGGTTGTCCATCAGCCCCTCTTACCAGCTCCTGAATTCACAGGGAGGCAGAAAGTTCCCTCCCAGTGACAGAAAGGGGATAAAACTTGGCAGAACAGGGCTTGCTCCTGAGGCCCAAGACAAAGGTGAGTTGGGTCCAGGACACAGCCCCCCCATCCTGCACCTCCACCATCGCATGCCTTTCGACTCCCACTTTTCTGCATGAGCCTCATTTAGTCACTCAGTAAACATTTGCTGAACACCTATTATGTGCCAGGCACTGTTCCAGGTGCCCTGATGAACCCAGTCTGCAGAGGGCCAATGAGCAGGAAAACAAACACTTAGTTACCAGCTGAGATAAGCTCAGTGGAGGCCAGACATGCTGCCACAGACATGAGCAGGGAGACTCCTTGGAGCGCAGGTGGCAGAAGGTGTCTCTGAGGGTGACCTGTGAGCTTTGAGACCCTCCCTTCACCCTGGAAGCATCTCCTCCAGATAAGAAGCCAGGAGTCCCACACTCTACCTCATCACAGACTATGGGCACACCCATGGCAGACTAATAGTTTTCAACAACTTCAGAAATAAGTTAACTGGTTGCAGACCTATGTGTCCCAAGCACCCTACAATTTACTTGTATGCATTATCTCTTTTAATATACAGAGCAACCTAGCGGTCAACATTAGTAAAGTAAGACGTTTAAATATGAGAAAACGGGGGGGCTCAGAGAGGTTAAGTGGCTTGTTTGCTGTCACACAGCTTGTGGAGGCAGAAGCAGGATTGATGAGGTTCCCTTGCTCCCCCACGTCCATTCTCCCAGATCCTCTGTCTCCTTGGGAGCCATCTCTGGTCCCAGGAAAGAGTGGAGGAGCCTGTACCCTGGTGGAGCAGGAGGAGTTGGAGGGTCCTCCTCCACCCCACCCCTATCCAGGGCATTTGTCCCCAAGCCCTCAAGGCTGGGCCCCCTGCCCCTTCGTCTTCTCCTCTACTGTGGCCTGTGGGCCCCACAGTCCCCCAAATGCTCCCAGATGGCTCCCAGCCCCCCACCCCAGCCCAGGCACCCCTACGCTGCAGACGCCCTGGGTAGAGAGGCCCCACCCCGGGTACCAGGTTGCCATTGTCTTCTCCAGACATCCATTAGCATATGTGCAATGCAATTACCTTTCAGCTCTCCTGGCCCTGGGCTGACATGGAGGTCCCATCCCCAGTGATTTGGGGGAAGGGGGGTTATTACAATTCACAAAGCCTTAAATTAAGAGCGAATAGGGGAAGCATGGCATGCCACTTCTGAAAGGCTGCCAGCCCGGGCTGGGGTGGCTGATGGCAGTATTGTGCTCCGCGTCGATGGAGGGACTGCTGGATGCCGGATGGTGCTGAAGACGAGTTGGGCTGGTATCTGCCCATGGCACGGGCTCGGCGCGTGCCCAGGGTCTCACCTGCTGGCTGGGATAGTCACACCCCAGATATTCCCTTGTGTCTCTAGGGTTTGCAAAGACAGAAGTGGGACTTGATTTGGACTGGACTGGGGAAGGGGGTGCGATCAGGGGTCTCCCTGGGGAATGGAAGTAGAGCTTGAGTGAGGAAGGGGAGCTAGCCAGGTGGAGTGCGAAGGGCAGTGATCCAGGCAGAGGGCCCAGCCTACGCCAAGGTCCTGTGGTGAAGGGCCCATGGCCCATGGCAGGAAATGGAGCTGGAGAAGGGGGTGACCCTGGGGAAGTCAGCAGTGTCCCCTTCCTGAGGAGCCTTCTTGGCCAGCATCTGGTTTGGGGATTGGATGCCAGGAGTGGGGGGGGGGGTACAACCTAACGTGCTGCGTGGAAACCGGCTCTCTCCCGCCACAGTGCAGGGCGCTGGGTGGCCCTCAGGAGGCCCATGCTGTGCTCCAGGAGAGATGGTGGCAACTTGGACTAGAGGGGTGGGAGTGACGGAGAGAAGTGGACAGCTTTGGGAAAATATCGTGGAAGGGTGGACGGCGGGGGTGAGAGAAAGGGTGGTGGCGGGACTTGGGGCATGCGTAGCATGGGGAACCTAGATGGGGAAGTGAGGTTGGGGCAGGCATTCGGGGAGGGGGAGGGAAAGGGTTCAAGTCTGGATATAAACGTCACAAAGTTCCTGAGCCTCAGTTTCCTCAATCTGTAAAACACCATGTGATGCCCGGCTCCCACTCGTGAAGGCTGGAGCTGAGCCAACAGGTGTGGGAGAGCTGGGGGGGGGGGTGAGGAAGACAGAAATCACCATGAAGATGCGCAGGGTTCTCCCTCCACTTGTCCAGGTGGGGCTGACGGAGGAGCCCAGGGGCGGGCAGGTGACAAGCCTGAGATTTAATTCCTTCTAGAGGGGCCTTCGAGCTCTGATGCCCTCGATAAGGGCACCCTCAGGAAAGGGGTGCCTCAGCCCAGGATCTGGGGGCTCTGGAGAAGGTCAGGTCAGATCTGACGCGTTCCCGTGTGTGGCTGAGCGTGAAGGTGCCACCCACCAGCTGACCAGCCTGGAGCAGCGTTTTCTCTTCCATCGGAGCTGCGGGCTGAAGGTGGGAGTCCTGAGGCCCTTTGCCTCCAGCCCCACCGCCTCCGGTGCCTCAGGCTGGGCCCCGGGCCTCCCACAGCTCTGGGGTTCTGTCTGCCCGGCCCTCCTCCCCCCTTGCGCTCACCTCCAAGGATCGCACTCCGGCAGGAGCCGCGGGAGAAGCAGCAGCTTCAAGGTCAGTGGGATGAGCTCATGGGCGGGGGAGAGATGGGGCTAAGACACCCCACCACCCCCCACAGGGCAGGGGGCAGAGAGGGTTCCGTCGGAAGCCCTGCGACCCTGGGCTTCAGGGGAGAGGAGGGGAGAGGAGAGCAGCCCCCTTCCCCCAGCCAGGAGCCCGTGGCCTCTGCTCATATATCTGTCCCTGGATAATGTATATCCAGCTTATGGAAAATATCCATAATGCTCCTTACACCACACTGGCCCCCTTCCATAGCGCGTGATCTAAAATTAAATCCATTTCAAATATACAGTAGATCGAGTCGAGCTAATATAAATGAAACATGATTAATAGGCAGAACGCTGTCCTCCTTCACAGGGACCAGGAGGCAGGATCGGGGCCACTCTGCCTCTCCCTCTCCACAGTCCCCAGGCCCCCTAAGGCCTCCAAGCTCTTGCCCCTGGTCCCAGACCCGAGATGTGGACCAACCCTGGAGTCTGGCCAAGCGGTGGCAGCCATCAGAGCACGTGGCTAAGAGAGTGGGCTTCGCGTCAGGACAGAACCTAGACCTTGAGCACATGTGACTTCACCTCTCTGAGCCTCGGTTTTCTCATCTGTACAATGGGACGGGACATAAATGACCCCAGTCTCGGGTTGCGGTGGGTTGTTAAGTGAGATAATAACGCAGGTAAAAGGCAGAAGTAGCCGGCACCCGGATAAAGATATTGAGCACTGCTATGTTGCCCTTGGAGGTCTGCTCGGCCGCCTCCAATGGGAATTGAGACCTGTGCCCCCCACTGGCCCCCTGATCAGCCTGCCAGCCAGAATTCCTGCCATTGCAGGGATATGCTTGGTGGGTTATTTTTAGTTCATTGGCAAGTGACTGTTACTGACCAAATGTTCCCACCACTGGGGACAGACTTTGCTAAGAGGGCACTTGTGTGCTGAACGCAGGGTGGGGAGGGGTGTTTGTGGCCTGTCCCCAGGGGCCGCATGCGTGTCCCGTTTGCACACACGTTTGGACACAGGTTCTGTGGCTGTAGAGAGAGGAGGGAGCAGAAGGGCCTGGGTGGGTCAGGCCAGCATGGGTGCCTGGCCTTTCTCTCCTTCACAGCTGGGCACGTGGTACCCACACTAAGGGCGCTCCTCTCCTCGGGATGGAACCAGAAACAGTGTCAGCCCTGGAGAGGAGTGTCCCTCTCAGCCCGCTGGCCAGAACTCCGTGCTCCTCCCTTCAGGAAAAACCCAGGTTTCCACTGGCTGAATGCGTGTGCACGTGTGTGTGTGTGTATGTGTCTGGTCATTGCCCCCCCCCCGCGATGACCTGTTCCGGGGAGGGGTGCCCCTCTCTGCCCGCCTAGGCCCTCCACCGTGTTCCTGGGTCCCTCAGCCCCACACTTAATCCCTGTTTCAGGTGACCTGAACTTGTGTCCTTGCCCCAGTATGCGAACCCCGCTTTTTGCGCCAGCCCACGAGAGTCCGGGGTTTCTGCATCTGTCCGTCTGCTCTCCTACCCCAGGGGCGGGAAGGGAGCAAGCCCCAGCGCGCAGGAGGGGGTGCTGCTGGCTTTTCCCCTGTCATTGGCCATTTGCTGCCTGCTCCACCGGGCGTGTTTCGAGCATGTTTGCATAAAGTGGATGCAGGCTGCAATTCCGTGATGAATTCTATGAATACTAATCCGCTACTACCCTTGACCTTGGGGTCACCGAAAGATCAAAACCAAACCATTTAATATTTTCCTTTTGCAGATCAATAGAAGCATAAATTCCCCCTCAATGACAAGTATAATTTCAAACAGATCTATAGCAGGCATGCGTGCATTTGCAGCCGAGACACCCGCTGCCTGCTTTTGCCTTTTGGGGAACAGACGAGTAGTTTCTTGCCTTTTCTACCATCGGATTTCTTTTTTGCCTTTTTTTTTTTTTTTTTTTTTATGGCTCTGAAATGCTATTTTCAGCAGCTGCTGTCATATAAATATCTCTTGTTTTTCTTCTCCCCTTTCCCTCCTGGTGAAAAGGGCAGGGGACCTATTGAAAATTCCGCTTTATCTCTTTCAGTCGGGTTCAAGTACAGGTCGAATAATCGATCCCTCCTCTTCTTCTTTTTTAAGTTTCCTGTCGTTCTTGCGGCCGGATCAGCAGCGGAGAGAAACCAGGAAGGCAGCTCCTTTCACGCAGATCCTCCGAGGGCCTGTGCAGCTGCGTTGCTGTGCGTGTTGTGGGTGCAGGCGCGGCCTGAGATGGGGTCGGCGTGTCAGCGCGTGTGTGCGTGCACCTTTGCGCACATGACAGCAAACGCTCATTTCCAGTTCCAACTCTCACCCAGGACTTGAGGAGGGGGGAGATAGGAAATCATCAGAGAGGAAAAGTTAAGGGCTGGGTGGGCACTGTTAACCCTTGCAGCTCCGGGCAGAGCTGGGCTGGGGGGGCTGGGGCCTGCCTCCCGCTCCCTGTCCACACTGCGGCTCCACGGGCACCTCGCCACTCCGGCCAAGTCGTTTCACGCATACAACTCGGAAAAAGGGGAAAAGATGCAAAAAAAAAAAAAAAAAGAGGGGGGTGGAAACAAAGCAAAAGAAAAGAGAGAATTAAACCATGAATCTGCCTGGATTTTCCACTTCCCAGAGTAATCAGTTCGGAAGTGACTGGATGTATGACTACGCCACCTCCCCCTGCAATCCGTGTTTCTTATTTACAGAAAAATGGGAACAGGGAGGCCGCCTCCTCCCCTCTCAAAAGCCCCCGGTGTCCGCTCCAGAGGGGGACAAGGACCCCAGCCCTCAGCCGCAGCTGCCCGATGCCTCCACGCCCGGGCGACGGCCGCCCTGAGCTGGAGGTGCAAAGCCAAGATGATTTAATTTATAGAAAGGACATGGATGTCGTGTAGCAGATTTAATCATCAGAGAGTTTAAAAAAAAAAAATAAGGACTGGGCTAATGTCGTAATTTACATTTCAGGATAATAAAGAGAGAAAGACAGAAAAGGAAGGGACTGTATCCTATGAGAGCGAGAGAGGAGGGGAGGCCGACCAGGGGGCCCAGGGAGCCCAATAGATTTGCCTGAAACACCAATAAATTTAAAAACAAACCCAGAAAGCAAAAGACAGCCCTTGGAAAGTGCTAGGAAAATGGACCATCGATTTTAGACTTGATCTGCATTTTCTATTTTAATAATGCTCTCCTCTGTCTTTCCTTTTCTCTCTCTCCCTCTCTCCCTCTCTCTCTCTTTTGCAAAATATAAAAGCTGATCTGATAAATATTAATTTGAACCATCATAATGTATTTGAAAATTCCAGCTAAAATGTCACCACATGGAACATTAATGTAATATTTCAAGGCCCTGAGAGCAATACTCATATTGATTGCATTTATTTCACTCTAGGGAGGAGAGATAATTCTTCAATGTGGGACACATCTGGGAGCCAAGGAGGCAGGGGCTGAGGGGAGAAATACGAAATTATATATGGCCATAAAAAATACAAAACAGAAAATCCTCCCCAAAACTCTCCCCTCTCCCATGGTGCCCCACACCCAAACTTGGCTTTTTAATTTCCCAGCATGGCGTGGGGCAGTGGGAGGCAACTGCTCGTGTGCCTTTGGGCAAAAGGCAAAAGCTCAAAGCTCGGGTGCACGCCTCTGGGTGGTGGTTGCAGGCTCAGCGGCCTCTCACCGGGCCCCACTGCGTGGGCCCTGCCTCCAGCGTTTGCTGCCTCCTTGGATGGCAGCGAGGCCCAGCTGAGGATGGACAGACAGACGGAGGGACTGGCTGAGCTGCACCCCCCTCGTGCTGTGAAAGTTTGTGAATGCACAAGGGCTGTAGGGTCCTGGGAGAGGAGGCGAGGGGAGGGGAGAGAGAGCAGAGAGAAAGGAAAAGAAAAAGAGCTCGGAGATATCAAGGCGGAGAAAGAGAAAAGGGGAAGGAGAAGAGACGGGCCTGAGTGAGCGGGAGAAAGGCGGGGAGAGGAGACAGGACTGGGGAGACCGGGAGGAAGGAAGAGTGAGTGCGGAGGGGAGAGGGCACGGGCGGAGGAGGGGGGCCTCGGCCGTCTGGAGTCCCAGCTCCTCTCACTGTCATTAAGGATATTGATGTGCTCAGGCGTCAACGAGTCTTTGCACAAGTGAAAGGAAATCTGATGCTGGTGATGACCCGAGCCCAAGCCCTCTGTGCCCCCTGCCCCCCAGAGCAAAGACCTGGGAGGCCGCCTGAGGGGGGGGCGATGGCAAGACCCACCCCCCCCCCCACCCCCCCCCGACGGCTGAGATGCTTAGACTCCAGGACCCCAAGCTCCCCAGCCCAGGGCCCTGGCAAAGGTGGGAGGGGGCACCTGCAGCATGCTCCTTCCAACACCCCTGCCCACACTCCAGGCCTGGCTGGCTGCCTGGCCTCCTGCCTCGGCCTCGGCCTCAGGTGGTACCTGCAGCCCGGAGGAAGGCTGGGTGAGGGCTTCACCCTCCTCCTTGCTTCTTGGAGTGTGTATGGGGGGAGTTGACCTTTACAGCACCCCCAGAGGCGCAGGGATTGGCCAAGGTCAGACTCCTCCCTGCCATTCTCAGGTCTCTGCACAAATGTCACCTTGCCACAAAAAGCCCCCCTGACCAACGAAACAGCCCCAACACACACTCCCCACCGCACCGTGTGTTCTGTTTTATGCAGAGCCCTTGTCACTATCCGGAATTATCTTAATTACGCGTTTACATGCTAGTGCTCTGTCTTCCCCCCACCTGGAGACGGAGTTTTCTAAGGACAGGGACCGAGCCTACTTTGCTCGCCCCGGTATCCCCTGCGCCTTGCACAGAGCACATACCCCCGAGGTGCTGGCTGGCTGGTGGAAGGAGGGACGGGTGGGTGGGTGGATAGACAGAAGGAAGGAGGGACGGACGGATGGATGCTCAGGACGATGCCCTCAGCTGAACCACACACCCCTGCCTGAGCCCCCTGACCCAGAGTCGCCCCCACCCGAGCCCTCCCCGCCGCAGCGCCCGCCGCCCGCCGCCAGGGCTGCGCACCCCCGCCTCCCCTGAGCCATCACTGGCGGAGCTGCCACAATATTGTGAAGGCTCCGCGCTCCCGCTCCCGCTCCGCGCGCAGCCCGCAGCCCGCAGCCCGCGCGGGGAAGGCGAGGGAGGCGCGGGCGGGCGGCTCCGCGATGAATAATGCATGACCAAGGCGCCCCCTACCGGCGGCCGCGGGCGGCGCGGGGCACCCGCCCGGACCCGACCCGGCGCAGGGCCGTGTCCTTCCCGCGACCCAGCTGCCCGGCCCTTGTCCCTGAGTCACCCTCCCCCTCCCTCCGCCCCACGTCTGGGGAGCAGCCTCCACCCACCTCAAAACCGAGGACCCAGTTTGGGGAGGTGGCGGAGGCTGCTCAGGGACTGGGGCAGGCCTGCGTGGCCTCTTGTGATCCCGGGAGTGGGAGTGGGCGTGGGAGTGGGATGGGGAGACCAGCCCCCTGCTACCCCAGGGCTTCTGCCCCAGGACGTGGGCTGGGCCAGGAGTGTGGGCGCAGGCAGGGACCAGCCCCAAAGCAGGAGAGAACAGAGCACACGCTTGAATTCGTTTACGGAAATTAGTGCCACTTATTTGGTGACATTTTTGTCTCTATAGCTCACAGTAAATATTTAAATATATAATTATCTGATGAAGTTCATGTTATAAAAAAATCAGTACAAACAATTTCACAAGTGTTTCCAAGTTTCTGCAGAACACTGAGATACTTTAAAAAAAAAAAAAGATAAAATAAAATATAGGAAAGCTCACCAGATATAGGTGGGTATCTGTCATTTTAGAGTAAGGGTACTGGGGGCTCCTTTCTGCAGGGAATGGATCTTCTTGGCTGCCCTCCACCTGGAGGTGCCAGGTGGCGGAGGACCTGGGTGGAGGTGGATCATGGAGAGCAAGCCCCCACCAGGCCTGGAGTGTCCCCAAGATGGCTGTGATCTCTGGGGGCCACCGCTCCTCCTAACAAGCAGGTAACAAGAAGGGGAGCAGAGGTCTCGGCTGAGCTCGAGTGGCTGCTTTAGCTCCCGATCACGCCTCTCCTCATTGAGAACAGATTCTATTGATACCCCCACAAGCACTCCCCCAGTCGTTCCTGCTGTCGCCAGGCCAGGCCGGGACCTGGGGCCTCTGGGAGGTGTCTCCAGCCCATCTGTTGAGCACCTGCTGAGTGATTGGCATGTGTTCAGATCTCTAGTCCCAGCAACACCCTGCAAACTAGGACTGTGAGCCCCACGTTACAGACAAGAAACTAAGGCTCGGAGAGGTGCAGTCATGGCCCAGATCTCACAGGTCAGATTTGAACTCAGCCTTCCCCTCTCTGGGGCCTGAGGCTGGGATGAGCCAAGAGGCCTGGAGCTGGTAAGAGGAGCTCCACCCTCCCACCCAGATGGTCCTCTTGTGTCCTGGACCCCACGCCTAGGAGGTCAGACTTGAACCTTGAGACAGACCACAAGCCCTTCCCATTGGGGCAGCACTTGGTCTGGGTCACTGAGAAAGAATTGCAAACGCAAGTGCCCTGGGGGCCAGGCCGGCAACATCACACATGGGAAATTTATGGTCTCCCAATAGTTTGGGTCTTAAGGAAATAATAGTTCGAGGCAATGATTACTGATAACCTCCGACCAGGGGAGCTATGACTAATCAAAGAGAGTAAGAAAGAGGAGACGGCCTCCCAGGGATGTCCTCCTGACCTCTTTGAGCTCCACCCTGCAAAGAACCCTCCCACTTTCATTCCCTGGAGAGCATGGGGGAGTGTGGGGCTCCTCCGTGACTAAATCTGTGACCTCCCATTCATTCATATGCATGGATCAAATTTTGGAAATGCAATTAATTACTTGTTGTTGTGTCTGCTTTAATTATTGTCGTGTTTTCTATGCACTTTACATAACTTAATAAACAGTTTGGGAAACAAGATCATGGAGGCCGGGGCTGGGGAGGAGCTGGGCTCTGTCCCCAATCAGGGGAGCACTCTTTCCACCTGTCATTCATGAGCACATCCATTCATTCTTTCACTCCTTTGTTCATTCATTCTCCGGTCAGTGGGTCATTGATTCATTCCCTCGGTCATTCAAATATTCATTTACTCTTCATTCATTCATTCACTTATCCAGTGAATACTTATTAGCATAGCCATGTGACAGGCTCCAGGAGGGGTGCCAGGAAGGCCACAGTAAACAAAACAAGAAGGTCCTTGCGTTGAAGGGCTGACGATCTGGTGAGGAAGACAGACAACAAGCAGACGCAATGAATATAGATAGAGCTAGGATGGTCAGGGGGGACTTCTTGGAGGAGGCACCATTTAAACTCACTCCCTGATTTACTCGTTTGTTTGTTCATGCATTCAAGCAGAGCAGGCTCTGTTCCTGGAGAGGGAAAGGGATGGGAGGCCCAGTTTTGAGCCAAGACCTAGAGGGAGAGACAGCTGGCAGCCAAATCATTACAAGGCACTGGAAGAGAGGTGGGGAGGCATTCTTTGGGAGGCGGCGTGGAGCGGGGCTTCCAGGACCCATGAAAGGTGAATAATCTGAGCCCCCGGAGGACAGGCTCAGGGTCCAGACACTAGTTTCTTTGAAGGGACCGACTGGCAAGTCCCTGTTCCAAGGACTGGGCACCGTGGCGGTGGCAGGCCTGGTACTAAGTCCTCGGTTCCCAGTCCCCCAGGCTGACTAATTCTTGCTTGGGGTTGGGAGGGAGCTTGACAGGCTGGGTCTCGGTGACAAAGCGAAGTTCATCAGCAGAGAGGGGCTCCCCAAGATGAGTCCTGCACATGCCGAGGTCCGGGGGCTGGGGAGCAGCCTGCCTTTGCAGCGGGAGATGGAGCCTTAGCCCCCCGGAGGTGGCGATGAGCCGGCTGGATCCCAGGGGGCTGTGGGGCGGTGCTGAAGGGAAACCTGAGCGAAACCCTGAAATCAATCAGGAGCCAGAGATTGTCTGCAAGCTGGGGAGGCGCCTGTCAGAGCTGAGTACCCTGTGTTTGCTCACAAATGTGTTTGAATGCCTGCTGCTGGCCGGGGGCATGGTAGAAAGCAAGACAGGGCCTCCGCCCATGCAGTGACTCCAAGGGGGCCAGATCGGGTGGCCAGAGTGCCATCAGGGTGACCATCCCGGGTGCCCAGGAGCCCAGAAGAGCTGGGTAGGATCAGGAAAGAAAAATTAAAAACCAAGAGCACCTAGTATTTATCAAGTCCTTCCTCACGCCAGGTGCTTCCCATTCGTTACCCCATTAATAATAATAATAGTAGGAGCATCAGCGGCAGTAATAACTAACACTGACTTTGTGCCAGCTTCTTTCTGTTCTGTGCACTTTTACCCACGTTAATTCCTTTAATCTTCACAACAACCCTGTGAGGTGGGAATTACCATTATCTCCATTAGACAGATAAGGGGGAGTCTCAGAAGCTGGGGACTTCTCCAAGGAACAGTGACTGAGCCAGGACGTGAACTCAGGCCCTCCCGGCTCCATGGTCCTTGCTGCCTGCATCTGCCTCCCACTCCACCCGGGCTGGGCTGGGGGCACGGGACGAGTGGGTGGGGCTAGCACGGGGCGCCCGGGGCCTCATCCTCTCCCCCGGACGGCTTTGGGCTGCCACACGCTCCTTCTGCCAACTGAGGCTGGTGTTTTATGAACCCAGAACCGCTGCAAGATTCTCCTATTAATTTATTGGTATTGCTAATTAAACACCATTCACAAATGTAAATTTCCTAATGGCCTCCCTTCCATTTCCGAAGTTTCCTTAAAGAGCCTTCTTGTTATGGTTGTCAATTGAAACCAATTAAAACTCACCAGATGGTGGGCTGTGGCTGGCTCAGGGGTCACCTAGGGGCTCTGGGACCTCCGGACAGGGCCTGGCTGGGGCCCTTCTTGACCACAAAGGAGAACTGGATGAGGGGTTGTTGGCGAGAATGACAGAGCGGAGGCCCTGCCCTGAGCTCTCGGCTGTCAGCACACTTCTCCCTGGCATCCTGGGCAAGGATGGGCTGACCTCTCGCCCGTGATGTGGTTGCTGGCCTGGGCCTGTAGCTGTCTGCAAGGCTGTCAGGGAGGCCAGGACTAGGAGGAGTGATGGGGTGGGGCAGGCGGGGAGAGGAGAGAATCCAATGGGAGCCTCCGAGAATGCCAGTGCTTGGGGGGATCTTAGAGATTTTCCCAGTGGACCCCTTTGAAAAATGGGAAAACTGAGTCATGGGGGAAGAAGTGACTTGCCCCAGGCCCCACTGTCATCAAGTGGGTGAGTTGGGACTTACAGAGGCCTGCCTCTGATCTCTCTGAGAATTGACGAGCCATGTGCCCTCACTCCAGAAACACGTACCCAGGGACTGTAGGGTTGTAGGAGCCTGCTCTGTACCAGGCTGATCCCCACTCCAATTCGGTCATTGCATGGCGTTTAAAAGCAACAGCTCTTGAATCGGAGGTACCGCTTTTGAATCTCACATCCAGCAAGTTCCCTGCCTCTCTGGACCTCAGTCTCCCCCTCTGTAAAATGGGATAACAGTCCCTCTCAACCACAGCTGCTGGGAGGACCACACAGAGCACGAGTGAGAGCTCACTGCTGTGTGGCTGACGACAGGATAGGCCTCCTCGCATCAGAGCCCGGTGGGCCCTCGGCCAGGCTATCATGGGCCCAGCAAGGCTGGGAGAGGGTGAGACCACACAGGTCTGGGCGTGGCTGCTCCTCGGAGATAGTGGTCACCACTTACTCAGCAGAGTGCTGAGATGTCACACCCATCATCTCCGTAATTCTCCCCAGCTCCCCTTTACAGATGCGGGAACTGATGCTTGGGGAAGTCAGTGAGTTGCCTGGCCTGGGGTTCCCTGCAGGGAGGCCTTTCTGCCCCCACAGTCTAAGTTGTAACTGCTTGGCCTTTGCCGAGCAGCAGCATGAAATGTAAAAACAAACAGTGGGCCCGGCCGGGCGTGGCTCAACGGTTAAGCGTCGACCTAGGATCCAGGCGGTCAGGGTTCGATTCCCGGTCAGGGCACATGCCCGGGTTGCGGGCTGCAGCTGATCAATGACTCTCTCATCATTGATGTTTTTATCTCTCTCTCTCCCTCTCCTTTCCTCTCTCTGAGATCAATAAAGATATATTTAAAACAAACAAACAAACAAACAAAAAAACAGTGGACCAGCTGCCAGGAGCCTGGTCCCTGTTCTGCAGCGTATTTGCTGGGAGACCTTGAACGTGTCCTGCCCCCACTGTGCAGTCAACGCCTTGGGTCCCCTCTGAAATATGTCAGAGGGCTGATGGTCCCCACAGGCCAGTCTGAGACACCGGAGTGCCCACTGCAGTCAGCACTGCCCATGTTGCTCCGACAACTCCAGGTCTAATGTCCCACCCTTATACCCCTAAGCATAGCCTCTGGAGAGAGGGGCAGAAATAGGGCACCTGTGGGGGAAACTGAGTCAAAGGGCCGCGGCATTGGCAAGGATCTGGAGGATGCAGAAGACCCCCTCCCTTGCCTTTGTCCCTGGTACCTCTGGGGAAAGCTGGGGAGGAGGGGGGCACTGCCCAGATGCCAGGAAGCATCCACCTCGGCTTTCGTGTGTCAGTATCTTTAGGGGACCAGTGGGTAATCTGAGTGTTTTTGTTGCTGCTTGGGAATCTCCATTAGGGAAAGTTTTAAAAATACACTCTATTGTTGTTTATTATTAATGGTAATGACAGAGGGAGCGAGCTGTTCAACTCCCCATTGTCCCAGCTTCTAATGTGCTGGGGTGGGGCAGCCAGGCCCCGCGGCCCCGCACAGCACGAGCTGGGCTCAGGGCACAGGCTGGGCCCTGCGGTGTCCAGATCTACACAAATGTCCTTTATCGTGCTAAAACACACAGAGCATACAATTCACTGTTGTTAGCATCTTCAAGTGTACAAGTCAGCCCGGGCCGGCGTGGCTCAGTGGTTAGAGCATCGCCTGTGCACCGGAGGGGCGAGGTTGGGTTGCCAGTCAAGGGCACATGCCTGGGTGGCAGGTTTGATCCCCACCCCGGGCTGGCGTGTGTTTCTCTCCTCTCTCCCCCCCCCTTCCCCTTTCCCTTCCACTCTCTCTGAAAATCAATGGAAAAAATACCCTCACTCCTTGGGTGAAGATTAAAAATAAAATTAAATAAAAAATCAAAGTGTACAAGTCGGTGGCAATAAGTACGTTTCCAACATTATTCGGCTGCCTAGTTTCAGAGCCTTTCACGGCCCCCGAAAGAAACCTCATACCCATTAAGGGGTCGCTCCCCGTGTTCCCACCCCTCTGGCAACCGCTAAGCTGCCCCCTGTCTCTGCGGACGCCCCTGTTTGGACTCGCCCGCCCTGTACCCACTAAACACTGACTCCCCGCCACCCCCCGCCCGGGAAGCGCCGCTGCGCCTCTGTGCGGACCAGCTGGCTTGTTCCGGGCGCCTCGCAGGGGTGGGCCCTGCTCCGCCCGCCCTGTGCCCGGCTCCTTTCACTTAGCGCCCTGTTTTCCAGGTCCGTCCGTGTGTGACTCGTTCCATTTTGTGGCAGAATGACACCCCCTTGCGCGGATGTACATTTTGTTTATCCAGCGACCCACTGATGGCATCTGGGTGGCTGCCGCCTGTTAGCGCCTGTGAATGGTGCGCTATGAGGCGTGCACGTTGAGCACGGTTATCTGGATTCTGAGCAGGAAGGTGTCTCGATTCTGGTGCAAAGATATCCTGATGGCAGATGTAAGGATGGCCACATGTGTCTGACGTGAGGGGGTGCAGGCTTCAAAGCCCAGCTTGGGGCCCCAAGGACCACCTTGGTGCTGGGTTAGGTAAGGGAGCTTCCCCAGGGCCCAGCCTGCGCTCGGGAAACTATCGGCAGCTTTGAAAGGGTGCAGGGTCCTTGAGGAGGGGGAAGGAGGGACCGGGGAGCAGCCCTCAGGCACATGACCCTGCGGGGGGGGGGTGGGGGCTGGTGACACGACCCTCTGAGGCCCCTTGGGGCTATTACACAGGCCGAAGTTTCTCCTCCCCGCGGCCGAACCTCAGTACTCAGGTCACAGAACACAGACTGTCAGAGAGGGAAAGGGTGTGTTGTCCAGTTCAAGAGCCCCGACCAGGGCGTTTTAGAGATGGGGAAACTGAGGCCAGGGACGACCCCGGAGGTCTTCATTAGTGTTGCCAGTGCCTTCATAGCTACCGTGGACTGGCACTTCCCACATAGCTGGCACTTTGCTCAGCACGGCTCCCTCACAACACACGCTTACTGAGCGGCGTTCTAACGCTGTCCCATTTACAGATGGGAACGTGAAGGCTCAGAGGAGTGGGCCCATCGCCTAAAATGTAGGGACGGGGCAGAGGTGTTCCCAAAGGGAACCAGAGGTTTTCTAGCTAAACCCATGCCATGACATACTGCACCTCGTAGTAACTTACTTCATCCCACTGAGCCTCAGTGTGCCCATCTGTAAAGTGGGGAGCCTTACCGACACCCACTGCAGAAGGTGGAGTTAAATGAGTTGCTGCGTCCACGTGGCTTGCACAGAGCTTGGCACACAGTAAGTGCTCCAAAAACGTAACCCAAATGAACAAAGGTGGCCTCCACCCACGGCCCCCCATGGCCTCCCCTGGCCTCCCCACCAGGCCCTGTGTGGGGAGAGCTGGACAGGAAGGACATCATCCCACAGATCAGGGGGCCTGGGGCTCCCCTCGGGGATTCGAGCCTCGAAGGAGCCACGCCGTCGGTCTCCACGGGATAATCAGAGAGGACACCACCTTAATTCCACCTCCGCCAGAAGACACGACCCTTTCACCTCATCAATATTCAAGAGCTTAACAAAAAAAGCTATAACTAGGGAAGTCGGAAATAATGGAATGCAGTATTGATTATTTTATGGTGCGATTAGGGGTAATTACATCTCTCAAATTTTATTTTAATGTTACTTTCTACTACTTTTAGCCTTTTAAAATTATCCCAAACATCCCCATTTAATGGAACACACATGCCTTCAATTTCAATGTGAAATACTTTTTTTCTGCTAAAGTGTGACCTCAATATATTTGAAAACATAAATTACACCATGTATAAACCATAAAAAATGAATGATGAATTTAATTCTGGTGAAGCGTGAGGGATTGAGGAGGCAGGCGGGTGAAGGTGCTGTTTATCCAGAGCGGAGGGGACGGTCGGAGGCAGGAGGGGCCGGCGGGGGCCAGAGGGGGGGCCTGATCTTCAGGACCACCAGAACGGGGCTCAGTGCTGGCGAGGACATCGCCAGGGAGGACGCGGAGCTGTGCCTGCCCCGGTGCCCTCCCTCCCTGAGGGTGAGCTTGCGGCCGCCCCTCTGCCCACACTCCCCGGAGTCCGTTTCCAAAGCACTTGCAGTTGCATGGCCTGGCTTGAGCCTCCCCGCCTACCTCTGCCCCTAATAGGGGGTGTCGCTAACATGCTGTTGCTCCATTTTATTGGTTCCATTATACAGATGAGCAAACTAAGGCCCACGGGACTCACCTAAAGTAACTGGATGAGTAAGTGCCGCAGTGCTGGGGGCTGGCTGCAAAGCCAGGATTGGGGACTCTGCAGCCCAAGAACTTCTAGCTGTCGAGAAGTCCCTGTTGTAACCGCCCCTGTCCCTGTGGACATCAGGGCAGTGAGCAGCGTGATGGAGGAGATGGGCTTTGAGGCCAGACAGCCGTGGGTTCAAATGTGGACCCCCTTATTGGAATACTATGAGGACCCCCCTCACCACTTGAAAGCTCTAACATGTTATCACAGCCCAGGGTCTACCCTGGGGGTCAAGGTGGGGAGATTTGGACCCAGGGATTGGGTTTACAAATCAGGGGTAGGAATTTCTTTGGGGTCTTCAGGACATGGCCTCCAAACCTTCCTGGTTCCTACAGTGTCCTTCACCTTTGCTCCTGGTGACAAGGACCCTCCCTGCCCCCACCCCCACCCCACCCAGTACATTGTGAGCCCCCAGGCGGGCAGGCAGGGACCAGCCCTCCTTGTACATTGTGGGGCCTCCAGCAACAGCATGTTCTAGGAATTCGCCGTAATATCTGAATGAAATGCTCTCACCATCCGGATGCTGTCGCTAATTTCAGGGGCTCATTCTCAGCCTCCCGCGGCCCTCAGCAGGATTTGTCACCACACAGCTCCCTCCGCCCGCAACCTTCTCTGGCCTTGGTCACCTGGCCGGCTGCCGGCTGCCGGCTGCTTGTCCTCCAGCTTCCCTGTCGCTCCTTCTGCCTTCGTGACCCTTCCTCTCCCTCCTCTCCCTCCTCACCTTGGAGGACCCACAGCCCCTCCTTGGGTCTCTGCTCGGCCACCTGCCCACGTCACCCTGCTCGCACCCTTAAGGACCATCTGGACCAGCGCTGTCCAGTAGGAATATCACGCAAGCCTCTCAGGCAATTAAACATTTTTGTTGGTAGCCACAGTTTTTAAAAGTGAAAATTTAAATGCTATATTTTATCTATCTGAATATATCCAAAATATCACTGCAACTTATCAATATAAAAAATCATTAATGAGCTCTCTTACTTGTTTCACCCTAAGCCTTTGAAACCTAGAGTGTATTTTACACTCAGAGCACATCTCAGTCCGACAAGCTGCATTTCAAATGCTCAGTAGCCGCATGCGGCTCGAGGCTGCTGGGCTGGGCAGCGCAGGTCTCTCCACTGCCCATTTCCAGTGCGTAGGCCAAGCCCAGCTCTCTCCTCACTGGGGGCATGAATATTAGTATTTACATCCACTGGGCATCTCCATTTAGATGTCTGATAGGCATCGCCAACCCCAAACGACCAAAGCTGAGCTCCTGATCTTCCCCGCAAGCCTGCTCTACCCACAGCCTCCCTGCCTCTATAATGGCAGCTCTGGCTTCCAAGGCTCATCTCAAAACTGTGAAGTCACCTTTGACTCCTCTCCCCACCCCACCCCCATCCATTCTATCAGCAATTCTGTCTGTCCTGTCTTCAAAATACATCCAAAATCTGACCACTTCTCCCTTCTTCCCCTATGGCCACCTAGCCCAAGCCACCAAGACCTCTCACCTGGGTACTGCAATCGCCTCCTCCCTGGTCTTTAGGAGTCCACTCTTGCCCTTGCCCCAACAATCAGTGTGACACCCAGATTTCAGACGGGTCCAGCTTAAATAGGCTCTGGTCACACCCTCAATACATCTCAAATCCCTCAGGGCAAAAGCTCAAGTCCATATAACAGAGCTCAACACACACACATGTTCCTGCCTCAGGGCCTTTGCACTGTCTGTTCCCTTGGCCCAGATGGCCCTTCCCATGGATATCTACAAGGCCAACACCCTCATCTCCTTCAAGTTTTTGCTGAAATATCACCTTTTTAATGAAGTCTTCACTGAGCTCTCTATTTTAAATTGCCATTTCTCACTCCATCCCTCTATCCCTCCTTTATTTCTAATACGTCATAAATTTACCTATTTATTAATTAACTACCTCTCCCATCAGAACGTTGCCTCCACAAAGCCAGGAATTTTCACCCTTTTGTCTGTTTTGTTCACTGCCCCCCCCCCAGTGTCTACATGCACGGTGCCTGACATATATTAGGCATTCATAAATATTTGATGGATAAATGCATAAATATTCACCGCCAAATGGATAGCCATTTGAACCAAGACCACTTATTGAATTCTGTTCATCTGAAATGTCACCTTTATCATAAACTAAACTTTCATATAAAAATGGACCTGTTCCTTTCCATTGATCGATCCATCAATTCTCATTCCAATACTACACTGTTTTAATTACTATGGCTCCATAGCATGTTTTGCCAAGTATTAGGACTATTCACCTTTGGAAAAAATCTTTCAATATTATTGCACAAAAAAACCATTGTCCCAAAAAATGTATACACACACTTTGAAAAATTACAAAGGCAGTGTTTATTAAAATACATTTCATTTTCAAAATTGAGCTCTCAGCTGTTATAGTGTGTGTACATTTTGGGGGGACAGCGTGTATGAACTCCATGAGTGGACTATTATGTTTGATAAAAATTTATATAGAAAACTTCACTGAGTCTGCATTAGATTTATTAATTAATAAGAATTGCTTTTATTTCAATATTGTCCTCACATCCAAAATATATCTCGCCATCCATTTATTTTTTTAATATGAAAATATTGGAGGAAAATATTTTCACAGCCTTAGGGTAGGAAAAACAAGACATGAAATCCAGGAGCCAAAAAGGAAGAGGATCGTACTCTCTTTACAACATCAAAATTTAAGCTTTCTCTGTTAAAAAAGGCCAGCAACACACTGGGAGAGAAATGACCCACATCCAGAACACAGAAGGCCAGTCTATTAAAAAAATGGACAAATATGTAAACAGACATTTCACAAAAGACGAAATGAAAAAAGCCAATCTTCATATTTTTTAAGTTCACACTCAGTAATCAGGCAAATAAAAATTTAAACAACAATAGAATATCTTTTTTTTTTGCCTGACAAATTGACAAAATTAAAGAGGTTGATAATAGTAAGTGTTGGTAAAGATGCAGTTAAACAGGCACTTTCTTCCAATACTGGCGAAAGTGCACATGAGTTAAATATTAGAGAACAAATTTTAATATATATTGAAATAAAAAAATTCTGACCCAGCAGTTTCACTTCTAGGGCTTTCTTTCCCCAAAAGATACACTTGGGTATATAAAGGTGTGTAGGATGTTTATTACCTTGTTTTGCAAGAGAAAAATTTTTGAAAAAGCATAAATGTCCATCCATCAGAGACTGGATACGTACTTAGAACAGAGCCATACGATGAAACGTTGAGCAGCTACTTACCAGGAGTTAGGTAGATCTATAAAGATCAGGGGAAGATCTCCAAAGCACACTGTCAAGCTATAGAAGCAAGTCAGAACCTTAAATGTGGTCTGATGCCATTTACATCAAAGATAATTAAGATATTTGAAAAAAGGGCAAAAGGTTTGAACAGACATTTCTCCACAGAAGGTATACAAATGTCCAGAAAGGCACGTGGGGGGAAAGAAGTTCACCATCATTAGCCATGAGTGAAATGTAAATCAAAACCACAATGAGACACCACTTCACACACGCCGGGAAAGCTTTAATCAAGAAGACAGATAATAGCAAGTGCTGGTGAAGATGTGGAGAAATTGGAGCCTTCATACGTTGCTGGTGGGGTTTTAACAGCCCCTTTGGAAAACAGTCTGGCAGGTCCTCAAAAGGTTAAGTGTGGAGTTAGCGCCTGACCCACAAATTCTACTCTAGGTATGCGCCCTAGAGAAGTGAAAACATATGTCTGCACCAACACTTGTAAATAAATGTTCGTGACACCATTATTTATTATAGCCAAACTGCAGAAGCAACCCAAATCTCCATCAACGGATGAGCGGATACATAAAACATTGCATATCCATACAATGGAATATTATTAGGCAGTGTAAAGGAGTAAAATTCTCATACATGATACAAGAAGGGTAAACCTGGAAAAATCTATACTTAAGTGAAAGAGCCGTACACAGAGACCACACGTGGTACAGTCCCATTCGTGTGAAATAGCCAGGACAGGCCGACCCACAGAGACAGAGAGGTTAGGGGTTGCCTAGGGCTGGGGAAACTGAGGGGGGCGGAGAGCAGCTCTTAGTGGGCGCAGGGATTCTGTTGGGAGCGATGAAAATGCTCCAGAATTGATTGTGGTGATGGCTGCCCAACTCTGAATATCCTAAAAACCACTGTGTCGGACACTTTAAACAGGTGGATTGTACAGTATGTAAATTATATCCCAATAAATCTGTTTTTTAAAAGAAGATCATTAAGAGGCCTGCATTTGGTGCCTTCTCACTAGTGCATCGCCCGTCGTGGGTGTGGAACCTTGCGGGCCATCCAGGTATCCTGCCTCCTCTAAAATCTCGGGGAACGATCCTCGACGGACAAGATATCAACATTTTCTTGGCTCTGACTTTTCCTTTGCCGAGGGGCTCCAGGGTGGCTCAGCTGATCACTGACCTTGTCTTTAAAATGTTGATATTTTGTTCATCACAGGGTGCTTTGATTACGTTTGCTTTTTCAAAATATTGCACTAAAGTAGTATTTATCTTGATTTCTGAGGGTTGGGGGTGGGGGGCTCCTTCAGTTTTGCTCCCAGGTGCCTCATTCCCCCCACGCTGGTCCCCCTGGCCTTGGCCTTGGCCCCTAGGAGTCCCCAGGACTCCCAGGCTCCCAGGGGCTAGGGGCGCAGGAAAGGGGCCGCAGGAGCCTGAGCAGGGTGAAGGCCACTGTCCTGGGGCACAGCCTGGGGCCTGGAGCATCCGACCGTCCGCTCCAGGAGCCGGATGGAGAGAGAGCCGGACAGACAGACTCCCATCGACGGGGTGGCGGCGGGGGACACGGAGCCCGAAGGGGGGCAGAGAGAACTTGCCACGTGTCGGGGCCGAGCGCGGAGAAGCCGAGAGGAGCCGGGCGGGCTGGGGACCCGAGGGACCCCGGCGGGGCGCCCCTTTCTGCACCCAGCGCCGCCCCCTCCACCCGCAGCGCGGGAGGCCCCGGAACGACCGCGGGAGGCGCCCGGGGGGAGGGGGCGCCCCGCCGCCCGCCGCCTGATGCGTATCGATCGCCCGGGGTCGGCGCGGGGGCACCAGCTGCGGGCGGGCGGGGCGACCGCACATTAGCGAGGCCGGGACCACTCCCCGGAACTCGGACGGGCAGCCCATTAGATGCCCCTCGGCCTCGAGACCCCCGGGGGGGGGGGGGGGGGCTGGCTCCGCCGAGGCGCGGGCGGGCTGCGGGCCAAAGGGGGGGCGGGGCCTGACCCATGCGCCAGGCTGCAGGCCCCTGGAAGCCCAGCTTGGCTCCTTCCAGACAGCTGGTGTCCTCTAGTTTCCGAGGCTTTGCGCGTGCCCTTTGCAGGGACACCTGCCTTCCCCGCGCTTCTCTCCAGGCCTCACCCCGCTGGCTCATTGGCTCTCAGCTTGGAAGGAGACTCCTTGGGAAGCCCCCCTGAGCCCCCAGACGAGTTGGGTGCTCCCCCTTTGCACTGCCTGGGCCAATCCCCTGAACAGCTCCCCTGAAAGCTGACTCTTGGTCTAATTCCTGGGACCAGGGATTGACCTCCCCCCGGGGTCTGTGAGTCCTTAGGGGGGGCTACTACTCCTTGAATCGCATCTGGGCAGTTGGGGGCACCCAAAACCCAAAAGCCAGCCAGGAGGCAAATCCTGCGGGCCCCACGGGGACCTTTTGGCAAGGACCCCTTGACCAGTATTTTCATCCCCGGGTGTGGAGCGCGCTGGGCAGAATTAAAGCGGAATTCTAGCTCTGCCCCTTAACAGCTTCGTGACCTTAGGCAAGTTATCTGACCTCTCTGGACCTCCGTTTCCCCATCTGTAGCTTCAGGGAGCTGAATCTTAATTCCTGCCTGTGCAGGAGACCCAGTCCCCAAGCCGGAGAGGGGGCTGGAAACCCGTAAGAAGAGGTGGGCTGCAAAGGGCATGGGCCCTACAGGAAGCAGGCCGTCCTCCAATGCTGCTATCAGTGGGGGGCTGGGATGGGAAACTTTCCCGTGGGGGATTTGGCATCATGGCCCCTCCCATCCAAGGCTGCCATGCGCCCCTGGGCACCAGACCCGCCCCCTTACATCTCCTGGATAGCATTCCAGCTCCGCTTCAGGATAGTATTCCTGCTTTCTTCTCAGCCTGGTCTTTCTCCTGCACATCACTTCTCCCCACCAGCTGCCACCTTGTTCTCTGCTCTCCGGCCCAGTAAGATTCCTTGGAAGAGGCATCTCTCTTCCCATTCTCTCTTGAACCCACTGCACACAGCTGCTCTAGTCCAGGACACCAACGACTCCACTTAGCTAAGCCCAGGGGTCAGGTCTCCACCCTCGGTGTACCGGTCCCAACAGCACCCTGGATCCAGGTTGGCCCCATCCGCCCTCAGACCCTTTCCTTACTCAGCTGCTTCTCCCCCGTCTCCCTGACTGCGACTTCCAGTCTCCTCTGCAGCCTCAGAGGCTCAGAATTCCAACTCTTCTCAAAGGACTCTCCTCCCTCTGTGGTCCCCCTCAGTGCCGTGGCTCTTTAAACACCAATATAGGCTGGCAATTCCCAAATGTCTATCTCTATAGCTCAAACCTCTCCCTGGAGCTCCAGGCATGTCTATACATCTATTTGATGCCTTCACTTGGAGAAAAGGCAGGGCTGCCTCTGGCTCCAACAGCCCCTTGCGAGCTAGGAGAAGGTGCCTTCCTTAAAAGTATAACTACTTTTTCAAAAACGGTGTGCTACATATTATTTTGTCCAACTGGAGGCAGGCTGCCCAGGAGAAAGTAGACGGCACCTGCCTGCTCCAGGCGGGCGGTGCTGGGCAATCCCAGGCTGGCCACTGGGTAAGGGAGCGTGGGGGGAGGGGAGAGGAACGGGGAGAGGGAGGGAGCCCTGGCTCTGGGGTTTAATCAGTAGCATCCAGCTTAAATTCATCTGAATGGCAGTTCCATAAATCAGACTTCTTGTTAAAGCTGCAGCTGGAGCATATGCATCCCGTTAGGGGGCAGGGATGTGGCTGTGCCCCGTCACTCACCCCCTCAGCTTGGCCTCGATCTGCCAAGGAGGTGCCTTCCTGGGAGTGGCAGCCCTGGCTCCTATCCACACTTTTGCTCACTCTACCCAGGCGACAAGGCCACAGTGACACTGTGCACTCTCCTCCCACCACCCCAGCCTGTGAGGTGGCCGTGGCAGGTTTAGAGTTGGGTGGGCGGTGGGGGTGGGAATCGGGCCTCTGAGAGAGGCTGATAAACAACAGGAGCCGTCTCACCCGGAGCCCGACTTCACCCCGACTTCACGTGTGAGGAAGCTACGAGTTAGACCAGCGATGTTCAACCGCACACCCCGAGAACCTTAAAGCTGTTCGCTCAGGGCACTGGCCTCTTTCCCTTAGATGGTCACAGAAGAAAATGACAGCAGCCAGCACAGCAACAGCCATCGGTGCGAATGCCCCGTCTTGAACCATAAACATATAGGTCGCCCAGCCGGGCGTGGCTCAGCTGTTGAGCGTCGACCTAGGATCTAGGCGATCAGGGTTCGATTCCCGGTCGGGGCACATGCGGGCTTGATCAATGACTCTCTCATCATTGATGTTTCTCTCTCTCTCTCCCTCTCCTTTCCTCTCTCTGAAGTCAATAAAGATATATTTAAAAAAAAACAAAAGAAAAAAATATATATATATAGGTCATATAACAGAGCTGCTCCTTATTGGCCACGTCGCATAACAAGGTTGCACCTGACTAGTTAATTCTTGGTGCCAGAAATCCTTACACACAAGTAGAGGCACCTGATGCTTTTAAAAGTCACTTTGGAAAACCACAATGAAGTATCACCTCACACCTGTCAGAATGGCTGGAATCAATAAATCAATGAACAGCAAGCGCTGGCGAGGGTGTGGAGAAAGGGGACCCTGGTGCACTGCTGGTGGGAGAGCAGACTGGGGCAGCCACTATG
Organism: Miniopterus schreibersii; assembly: GCF_964146895.1. Taxonomy (NCBI): domain Eukaryota; kingdom Metazoa; phylum Chordata; class Mammalia; order Chiroptera; family Miniopteridae; genus Miniopterus; species Miniopterus schreibersii. Next base: position 5,164,212 of record NC_138109.1, on the reverse strand, counting down.
GAAAACAGTATGGAGGTTCCTCAAAAAATTAAAAATGGAGCTGCCTTTTGACCCAGTGATCCCACTTCTGGAAATTTAGCCTAAGAAACCCAAAACACTAATTCTAAAGAATATATGCTCCCCTATGTTCATAGCAGTGTTACTTACAATAACCAAGATTTGGAAGCAGCCCAAGTGCCCATCAGTAGGTGAGTGGATAAAAAAGCTGCGGGGCATTTACACCGTGGAATACTACTTGGCCATGAAAAAGAAGGAAATCTTACCTTTGGGGAGAGCATGGAAGGACCTGGAGAGCATTATGCTGACTGAAGCAAGCCAGGCAGAGAGAGACAAGCACCATATGATCTCACTTATATGTGGGATCTAATGAACAAAATAAACTAACAAACAAAATAGAAACAGACTCCTAGATACAGAGAGCAAACTGACAGCTGTCAGAGGGGAGGAGGGAGGGGAGGGGGGTGAAAAAGGTGAAGGGATTAAGCAAAAAAAAAAAAAAGGCAACTTCATAGACAAACAGTATGGTGATTACTAGAGGGAAGGGGGGCAGGTAGAAGAGGGTAAAGGGGAAATAAATGCAGATGGAAGGAGACTTGACTTGGGGTGGTGAGCACGCAGTACAATATACAGATGATGTATATAGAATTGCACCTCTGAAACCTACATAATTTTATTAACCAATGTCACCCCAATAAATTCAATTTAAAAATAAATTAATTAAAAGCCACTTTGGAGCAAAAGGAGTAGGTAATTACTATTTGATTTTTTGTAAATCAATCAAAAGTGCACATCTTTTTTGTCAGATTGGCAAAAAATATACTCTTTGGTGTGCCGCAGAGTTTTAGTAATTAGTTTACGCGTGCCATGAGATGAAAAAGGTTGAAAATCGCCACGTTAGACACGTCTGCGATCGGAATGGAACGCCCTCGGATGCGCTGCCCTGGTCCGGGGTCCGGCCTGTGTGCGCTCCCGAGGCCGCCCTGCTAACGGGGTCCGCGTCACTCAGAGCCGGGCAAACTGTGCTGTGATGACAAGCGTCAGGCCTCGGTGGCTTGGAACAACACGCGTTGCTTTCTTCCTGACGATGCGTGTCTAGGGCAGGTGGGCGCGGGGCTCCTCTGCGTGAGTAGCCCAGGCTGGGGAGCCCAGGCTGGTGTCCCTAAGACAGCCTCAGGGAGGACCAGCTGAGCCGGGGGTGATCAGGTGCCCCAGCCCCAAGTTTCACATATCACTCCCACCCAACTCTCGAGCCAGAGCTCACAGTGCGGCCACATCTAACTCTAAGGTGGGAGCGGGTGCCATCTCCCCTCACGCCCAGACGGGAGCAGGTGGCAGGCCGGCACAGCGACATCTGCCTCAGTGCCGCAAACCCAACACGTTCAGACCACGTTCAGACCACGTCCCACCCACGGCCTTCTCAGCTGTGCGCATGTGTCTCCCCTTCTCTAGGGCTCAAGCTCCAAATGTTGGGGGTACCCTTGATTCCTCTCTAATGTCCCATAACCAAGTGATTTGCAAATCCTGGCAACTCCATTTTCAAAATATATCTGGAAGGAAACCCCTTCCGTCCACCCCACAGTGCCAGCAGAATCACCCCCTTCTCCGGCGTCGCTAGAGAGCTGCTTCTCCCCACGCACATCCCCGCCAGGCCTGGAGGTGCAGGGACAGAGGTGACACACGGAGAGGCAGCCGGCCTGTTTTTCTAGAGCATCCCAAATCCAGGTAGCTTCCTGGGGTTGCTGCCGACTGACTCGCCAGAGTCTGAGTCACCACCTTTCCCAGGTTTCGGCTTGCCCACTTCTCCAACAGAAACAGGAAAGAAACCTCCCGTTTCTAATCGCCGAAAACCCGGTTGTCTCTACACACTAACCCGGGAATGGCCAGGATCGGGGTGATCACTCCTGCCAGTGTTTTCTTGGGGCCGTCGGATCTGTCTGGGTGCATTCCTGCAACAGTATGCACCCCTGTAAAACGCTCATTTTTGTGGGTGCGATGCCTTGAGGATCTCTGTCCCTGTGACTCCTGGGTGTGTGTGTGTGTGCAGGGAGTACATGTGAGTAAGAAGCATGTGGACATTAGCAGAGGTCGAATGTCTGACATGTTGAGTGTGTCCACACTTGTGACTGTGAGTGCAAACCCTGGAAGTATGTGTGGATCTGTATGTCTCTTTGGGCACAAATCCCCACGGCACTCAAGTGGCTCGGTGTCCCCTCCCTCCCCAGCAGGCCCCTAGGAAGCTCTGTGGGCCTGGCCCTGAGGGTTGGGGTCCCGGGCAGGCTGGGTCTGCTCAGAGGCACGCGCACAGCCTCGCCTCCCGTTCCTCCACACCCAGCCCGGGGAGGTGCTGCGAATTCAGACCGAGCAAAGGAGGGCTGAGGACACCCCCTCCCAACACAACCACGTTCCCTGGGGTAACTGGTCCCTGAGTCTAGCCATCCATTATCCTCTAAGGGGCTGACCAGGACCCCCAGTGCTGCTGAGTCCTCACAGGGCCCTGGACTTGCTATGGAGGCCCCAAAGGCTGAGCAGCTAAGGGGACACCTCACACCCTGCCTAGAGGGACCCAGCTTTGACTCGCAGCCACAAGCAAATGGAGTGAGGACCCCTGGCGCCCTGGCTCCCCCCTCCCCACCCCTCGCCCCTTGTGGCTGCTCTTCCCGCAAAATCAATCATCCTGCCACTGCATTTGCGGGAACTGGAGGCAGGCAGGAGGGCTCACAGGGCACCTGCTCCCTTGTAGGGTGGCCATCCAGTGGGGGTGGGGAGCGACAGGGGGCCTGCCACAGCACTCCCAGGGGACCCCCATCCCGAGCTCTGAGCCCTTCCCTGCTGGCCAAACCAGGCCCTGAACTGAGGGGTGGAGTGGGTAGGAGTTACCCCAGGGGCACCACCAAGCGTGGCAGACAGGGCTGGAGCAGAACAGCGCTCACCCCCTAGGGCTGGGGTGGAGGGAGGTGAGGTGGAGGGTGAGTGTAATTGGCTTAAGCTGTGGTAAGTGTCTCCTGAGTGGGAAGTTGGGCCTGATTCACTCATTCATGTGTTCCAGAGCCTTCCCCACACCCTGGCAGACCGGGAGGTGACCCGGGAGCCTTCTCAGGCCTCCAGGAGAAGGTGTTACAATACAGGAGCCTCGGCTGTGGGTGTGGGGTGGGCTGGAGGATGACTGCAAGCCCCAGGCCCTTTTGGGTTGGCCTCCATTGCCTGGATTCACCTTTGAGAGCCATGTGCCCGCCCCTGGAGAGGATGCCCTCCCTTGCTCCTCTGTTGTCACAGGGGACTGTCCCATTTTAGGGGCACACAGGAGGAGCTACCAGCTCTGATGCAACCTCCACTCCCACGACTACTGATAAAGACGACAGTTCATGCCTTACATTTGCACCGAGCTTCAGCAGGCAGGGTTGGCAGGAGAGGATACATCAATATTTTCTGCCTCGTTTTACAGATGAGAAAACTGAGGCTCAGAACAAACGAGTAAACAGCACTGGGTTGGGGCAACTGGAGGCTCAGGGAGGAGGCCTGAGTGTTTGGTGTGTGATGAGAGGTGGGGGGTGCTGGAATTGAGGAGGGAGTAGGACAATGTCTTAGATGTGTCTGGTGGGAGGAGCACTGGATCAGGAGTCCTGCAGCCTGGGTAGAGCCCTGGCACCCGCCCTAGCTCTCTGAGCAAGCTGCGTCTCCTCCCTGGGCCTCTACTTCCCCTTCTATAAAATGGAGTGAATAATCCCTGCCCTGCCCTGCCCTTCCCTGCCCAGTGGGAAGTCACAGGGAGCAAACCAGTGCTACTGGGTGGAAGAGGCCTGTGGAAATTGCAGGGAGCTGCCAGAGTGTAGGAGTCAACAGCCCACGTCTGCCTTCCAGCATCTCTGTGCCCAGAGGGAAGCAACCCAGCTGGACCCTGTGTTCTAGAACCTGGAACTTTGCCCAGCTTGGAGTTCCAGAGCCACACACGTCTGGGCCCCACTTGGCTCACCAGCCTCTTCTCTCTGGCTTGGAGCTGATGGGCCCTGGGGGGTTGAAGTAGAAACAGCAGGGCAGCCCAAGATTCATCAGGAGCCTCCTCCACGGCTCAGAATGGGGGGATGGGGTACAGGCCAGGATGCCAATGTGAATATTAGCTGGAATGAACTAATTTGATGGTGCTGATAAAGGCTGGGCTGCCTGGGGTCCCTCAGCCCCACCCAGTCCCCCCCACTCCGCGCACGCTGATAACATCGGAGCTGAGCTATTCCGGCTCCCCATTCTCGGGTGATGAAATCCCAGCTCGGTGGAGCTGGCTAGCGCTGCAGTTACCAAATCGCTGTAATTGAGATTAATTTGGGTGCCTGATTAGGTCAGGCTCACAGGCACCCATTAATTAGTGGGGGAGGCACAAAACCCCAACAGCTGGGCACTGTACCCAGCAGGGGCTGGGGCCATTGGATACGGGGTGCTGAGAGATGCCCGGGCTGGGGTGGGGGGAGCCAGCTGGACAGAGCCTCCCCCACTCCATGCCACTCGCTCAGCCTACTCCATCCTGAGCTCCTCCCCTGCCCAGGAGGGGAGGGGGCTTTGGGCCTTTGACTCAGGCCCAAAGGCAGCTCTAGGTCTCCAAGGGTTAAAGGGCTCATTACAGGGGTGGGGAGTGGTGGGGGTGCTCCGAGGCTTCTTGGACATCAAACAGCTCTTGCAAAACTTCGAGATGAGTTAAGTGCAAATGAATTTGAAACAGACAATGAAGTTCCCTTTAGAGACACCTGGGCAGAAAAAATGAAGGGAAAAGCGCCCCGGGGGAGCTCATTTGGGGAATTTTTTTTTTCTGAACCCAAAACACATGGGAAAAACAAACCCACCCGTCTACCCCAGGTGCCAGAGGCAGGCCTGCGCGCCCTGACTCAGTGCTGGGCTGGCAGAGAGCTGGGCACACACGTGTGGCCCGGGCACACACAAGTGAGTAGAGAGAGAGCTGCAACCCAGACACGTGCGCAGAGCTCGAAGTGCCAGGCATACACTGCGGGGGTGGCACCCCCTGGAAGGGTGTGGAGCTCAGCTTGCTCCTGCAGGAGGAGGGCTCCCATGGGGGCAGCTGGAAGGAGACCAAATGGGAGGGCGGGCAGGGTCATCTAGGGTGAGGGGCAGAGCCCAGGGCCCTCCGCCCTCCGGGGTGGCAGCCAGCAGGACTCCCCCAGTCACAGGAGTGCTCCAGGCCCTGGTGAGGTCCCGGTTGCCAGGCAGGTGCCCCGCCCACCCGCCCTGCTCTGCTCACCTGACTTGCTCCTGTTAATTGCCTGGGTGTTTTATTTTTCCCTGTGACTCTCACAGAGGGACAAAAGCAGGTTCTGAGTCACCAGGAACTGGCCCCCGCTTCCACCCACTCTGGAGCCTTGTCTCGGCCCCCACCCTACTTGAGGATCCAAGGACCCTTAGGTGGCTGGGGCCTGGCCCAGTGGCTGCAGGGAGCCTTGGGCCCTGCTGGGTCTGTGGGTTTTCAGAGGTGTCCCTACACTGACCAGCACCCCAGGGCCTGGGGCGTGTGACCTCCCTGGGGGCCTAATGGAGCAGCCTCCTCACTGCAGTGCATTTGCAATTCATGGCTCCAGCAAGATTGCATTAGGGCCTGGCTGTCACTCGTGATGAATGTCGCTTGTTTTCCAGAAAAAAACGGGCCTTGGATGCAGTGTGACAGGACCAAGGGAGGGACCTGGCCCTTTACTGGCCTGAGGACCAAGACAGGGCCAGAGTCCCTCTTCAGTGGCCTGTCGGTGGCCTCGGCTCCTCCTCAAGGTTCTCAGGGCTCCCACACCCTTTGGGGGCTACCAAGCTCTTTGTGTGCCCTGTCCCCGAGGTTCTCCCAACAACTCTGCTGAGGGACTCTGCTTGGGCAGCTCCACTTGCCAGATGAGCAAGCTGAGGTTTGTGGGAAGAGCAGGCTGATGAACATGTGTGGGTTGGAGGTGAACTGGACAGGGGTCAGCAGGCTCAGGGGGCATCCTGGGGGAAACGGTCTGGGAGATTTGCGGGGAGGCCAGTTGAAGGGGCAGGAAGAAGACTCCCTGCAGGCCCACCCCTCCCTACTTTATCCTAGTTCAGGGACCAGGGGCTGCCCCAGGGACCCAGAACTGTCACCTGCCCATCTCCACTGATGCTTTGCCCTCTCTCTCCCTGGCAACTCACTTCATGTCCATAAGAGGGGAGCCCCGCAAGTCTGAGGCTCCTGGCAATGCCTCCTGCTAGACAATAACTTTGATGGGGGCAGAGGGAGTGTTTTCCTTCCCACCCCATCCCAGGCCCAACACCAGGTCAGGGGAGCAGGGAACTGAGGTACAGTAATCAGCTGGAGGTCTCATCTAGGGCCCCTTCTACATGTCCCCGCCCCTCAGCTTCTCAAAGAGCCGATGTTCCCCAGGCCTTTGGAACGGAGAAGTCCGGCTAGTCTTCCTTGATGACCTGCTCTGGCTCAAGAGCCCACAATGGTTCCCACTTTCCCAAGGTTTCCCACATTTTATTCTGTTTTTACCCCTGCTCCAGCCTGGCAGAACAGCAAACAAAAAATAATTCCATCCAGGACTGTCTTGTGAGGCCCATTAATTGGAAAAAGAACAATAGTTCACCGCAATAAACTCAATAAAAAATTAGTAATAGCCCACCTGGGGGTAGCTTTTCTCAGGTGCCCTTTCACCTCTGTGATTTCACACAATTTAGCCAAAAGGGGATGAATGAGGCAATGCCAACCCCGTGTCACAGATGAGGAAACTGAGGCAGAGCACATGGCAAGAGGCAGAGGTTCTGTCTTGGGCTATGAATGCTACTTTGTTCGCTGATGTATCCTTGTGCCTGGACTGTAGTAGGTATTTGCTGAAAGAGTGAATGAATGAATGAATGAGTGAGTAAATGGCCTCAGCAGGAGACTGTGGAAGCTTTGGGCTGCTGGAGAGACTGAGCCACAGGGCCAGGAACTCAGGCCCTTGCTAACCTCTCCTGACCTTCCTCTGTCCCCCATGCCCTAGGGGTCTGGGAATAGACCATCTGCTGACAGGGCCTTATGGGTTTTCCCATGGCAAAGCCAGCTGGTGGGGGTGGGAGCCTGACTCTTACCCAATCAGAGGCCAGGTTCCTTGGCATCTCACCCCACGGTCCCAAACCCACCCAAAGGGACACGGCAATATAGACGAGAAAGGGGGAAAGCACTTACTGGGGGTCTGGAGTCCAAGTCTGACCCCAGATATGCCATTAGAATAGCAGCTCCTGTGTCTGGGCACCATGCTAAGTGGGTGCTTCCTGCCCATGTCAACCGCTGAGGGAGGTGCCACCTTTCTCCCTGTTTCACAGATAAAAGACTCCAAGACTGAGAGGTGGGTTGGGCCTAGAGCCTATGTGCTCAGCAATATCCCTCATGGTGACTTGAATCCTAGTGACAATCCGTTCTCTCTGGGCTCCTGAAGCAGCGGGGTGCCACCCCCTCTTATGGTCCTCCCCTCCCCAGTTCGGCTCCTGTCCTGGCATTTTTGTCCCGCATGGAAGCCTCACCTAGAATGCCAAGTGTCCATTTCCATCAGCTGCCTGCCCATCTGTTCCAGGGTGGCCTCGGGGACATCACTGTCCTAGGGCATCCCTCACTGTCAGCCCAGTACTGCGTTTTCCTTGCCAACACCACCAGACATCCAACTCTGGATCCACCCAAGCAACCCTCCCCTGGCCCTGAGCAACCAGACAGGTTTCTAGAATCCAGATGTGCCCCTTCCACATATGAGCCGACGTTGGTCCTGTCTCCCTGGGATGTGAACAGCTGAACCACACCAGAGGCCGGAGCTCGGGGCCAACGTTGTACCCACCCTTCAACCGCACCTTCCAAGAAAGCATGGAGCCACCCAGGAACACTGGCCTGAGTGAACTCTAGGTTCAAATCCTGCCATCGTCCCAGCTGTGAGACCCACTCTGAACCCTGGCTCTCTGCTCTATAAGATGGGCCTGACCATGTCTGATATGGAGCAGGGTATCAGGGCTCACGTGACTGCATGTAAAACACCAGACACACAGTAGGTACTTGGTGTGTGGGATAAATGTTATGACCCATTCTACAGACTTGGTGTGCGGCTCAGTGCTCTGAGCCGGTGGGCACCATCCCTCCAGGTCCCTGGGTCCTACCCCCTCCTGTCATCAACCAGTGCTGCTGTGCCACTTCTATGGCCATCTGTCAGCACCAGCTGCCACCTGCCGCCATCAGGGCACCCTGCAAGGCCCCAGATGCCCCCGGGGCCTACCACACCCTGTCCTCCCAGCAGACTGCTCCAGCCTGCCTTCAGGCTCCCAGATGAGTGGCTCTAACAGCTAACCCCAGGTCCCAAGGCCACCCCCTTTACCCTTACCCCAGGGCCTTCTGCACCCCCAGGGGCTCCTCACGAAGGCCTGGGGCCCAGGGACCAGGCTGGAAGTCCCTCTGCTCCCACAGCACGGCCCCCACGCCTCCCTCCACCCCCCGCCCGGCTCTTACCACATCCTGCTGCAGCCCTGTGTCTATTTCATCAGGCCAAGGATTGCTTTTTAAATAAATCTAAAAAACTCCACTTCCTCCTTGGCAAGTTCATTTTAAGTCATTTTATCTCTTTCCCCCCTATATTTTTCCCAAATAATGTGATTAAGTGACTCAGCGCCGGCTGCCTCTGGCAGGCCTGGCCTCTAATTCAGTTTGAGGACGGCCACCTTTGACCCCACTCCACTCTGGCTAAGAGAACACTTAAGCGCTATTCTACCGCTTCCTACGGAGAGAGGCCGGTGGGGGGGCCGGCGAGGGGGGGGGGGCGGCGGTGGGCAGGGGGGTAGCGAAACAAACTTTCACATAAAATTATGGTATATGGATAATTGAGAAGTTTAAAAACATGAATCTAATTGTACAGTCCCCGGAGAAGCCCATATTGAGCCACCCTATAAGAGGCCTGGAATCTCCCGATGATGATTTATTGCTAAATCCTAGTATTTTTCAATACATTATAGTTTTTAAATTGTGTTTAAATTGAGTGTAGAGGAGCAGAGGCCATTAGGAGATGCAGAAATGATGATTATATTTAAATATTCATGCACGCAGTACCTTATTATTGAATCTGAACACTAACAAAATCAATATTAAGTGCGGTTTGACATGAATTTATTTATGAATTTCGACTTTCTAAGTACTGTATTTTTTCACTCAAAAATTGTGAGTATAATGTAGTAATGATATCAAAACACAGTGTCAGGGAGCATTAGCTGGGGAGGTTATAAACCTCTGGATTAGGGGGCCCCAGATTGCCCTCAAAAGTGCTTAGTACACAAAACCCGATTCCTTTTTTTCCTTCCCTGTTTCTGAAGCGTGCGAATCCACATATACTCCCGAGAGGGCGGCGGAGGGGGAGGAAGGGCGGCTCAGCTGGAGAGGCAGGCGGGGCCGTGGGCATTCGGCGCAGCCCCGGCTGGGGTGCAGGGGGCCCAGGGTTCTTTGTGGGGCCCTCCCCTGAGCTCCACGCCACGGAAGCAGCCCCTCTCTGGCTGGGGGTGGGGGGCACGTTTTCCAGGGGTCCCAGAGGATCTGGTGCTCTGGGGTCTTTTATTTCCCAGACTTTTGATTCTGGGAGCAGGGGGAAAGCGGGTGGGGTATGGCCCCAGGAAACCAAGGCATAAGTTGCTAGAAAGAGAGCCCTTGCCCCCCCCACCCCAGGTCCTACTGCCAGATGCTTACCCTGGGCAAAAGTTTAGGCCCCTCCTCCTGCTCTGCCCACCAGGACCAGCTGCCTAGACGTTGGCACTGATGTTGGCAAAGATGCCGAGTGTGCAGGTGCTCACCTTCCCGGGGCCTCTTTCCTTCTCTCCATCCACAGCTTCTCCTGGGCGTGGCCTGGGACCATTGCCTGCCTGCTGCCCTCGTGTCACTCCAGCCCGGGAGGCCACCTGCAGCTGGAAGGCTGGCCCCCCCGAACCCTTCCAGAGGCCTGGTGTCTGCCTGTTGGCTTGGAGCCCTCCGCCAGCCTGGCATAGCTGCATTAGCTCGTGTCGGTCCCCGCACACATGGAACCACCTTGTCGTGCCTCATTCATATACCCCAGACCTCACAGAGCCTTGTGCATGCACGTGTGCACACACACACATACACACACACAGAGCTAGCGTGATTAGGGATCAGGGGCGGCCTCGGGTGAGGCCACATTTTTCAGATAGAAAGTGACTCCGGAGATGTAGTCTTTTTGGAAACAGGCAACATCCACTCCCCACAGGGAAAGAACCAAATACGGTTACTGTCCCTGACTTAAGATGACACCTCTCAGCCCACCCCACACTGTGGCACACACCTGATCCTGACTGCCTGAGACCCCAGTCCCTCCAAACAGACTCCTCCCCCCACATTCATAAACCCACAAACACCCAACGGCTTGGCACCCCAGGGCACCCACAGCACCCCAGCTCTCCCACACAGGATCATTCACGCACAAGGACAGGCGTTCCTAGCACACCCTCGAACACACAGCCCCACAAACACATGGACGCCCTGACAGATACCCCATCTTCCCAACGCCCCAAGTCCTCAGCGGGCGCAGACCCCTGCCGTGAAGCTGGCAGGGGGCCAGGTGAGCAGCCCACAGCGGCGCATACAACCTGGGGTCAGGGGTCAAAAAGCACTTAGCCGCTTTGATTCAGAATAGTCATCAGCCTTTGGGGGGGGGGGAGAAGCCCTCACAGGGGGAGGGGGAGACCCTAAACTCTTTTCCAGTAAATCGATGTATTTTTCTATAATTTTATTAGGAATATAAAAGGAGCCTTTTCAAAAGTGCTTAGGACGCAGAAAAAAGGGGCGGGCGATGGGAACATTAGTCTGTCTGTATTAGCAATCCCATAGTCACATTTTATTGTTACTGTCAGGATGCAAAAGCTGTGCTTAAAACAAAATAATACATAATGTATTACTGAGGCATAAACAGCAGCAAGCCGTGAGCGCCGGCGTTTTTATTTTAAAAAGAAGACCAAGAAAAAAAGGATCACGGGGCAGAGGGTGGGGGCGGTGCAGACGGCCTCCGGGGATCGGGGAGTTGAGCTGGGACCCCAGGCCTGGAGGACTGGGGAGCCCCAAACAGGGGTGGGGTGGACCCCCAGTGGTCATTTTACCCACAATGTCACCCCCTTATCAGCTCCTCCCAGGAAAAAGCCGTCCCCCAAAGTAACCCCAGGCTCGGGGACCTGCCTCCTTCCTGCCCCAACCCTGCCCCTCACCGGATCCCAGGGAAGGAGGCTGGGCAGCTGTTCATGTCCCTGCTTTGCTCATAAGGACATTGAGGCTTAGAGAGGGACAGTCGTCAACTCCAGGCCACACACCAGTGATGTGGTCAAGACTCGAACCCTGGGCAGAGTCCCAGTTTGGTGCCCTTTCCACTGCGTCCAGCTACCCAGGTGCTTGACAGTCTCCAGCCTGGTCCCTGGACTTCTAGGCCCCTGGGTTTCCGGACCCCTGGGCCCTTGGGGTGGTCTCTCTGGCCCACCCTGGCCCTGTAATCCCTTCTCCAACATCAAGTATAGTCTTCCAAAATGCAAATCAGATCCTGTCTCTCCTGTGCTAACACCCTCCAAATGGGTCCATCCCTCCTAGAGGACAGCCTGCGCCCCAGCAGGGTCCTCCTCGGTCTGGCCCTGCCCCCCTGTCTCCTCGCCCACCCCCTCCTCTGTCTCACTCCGAACCAGATCCATGGCCCTGCACTTCATTTCCCCAGCCCACTAAACTCGCTCCGCCTTAGTCTGGACTCCTATTGTTCCCTCCGCCTGGAAAGTCATATCTGGCCCTTTCTATTAAATACTGCCACCTCTGAGAAGCCCTCCTGGATCACCCCATCTAAACTAGACCCTCCATCACTTTTTGCCTTATCTCTCTGCTTTTCAGTTACTTATTTAATGCCTATTTTTCCCCAAATAGAACATAAGCCCAAGAAGGCAAGGACCTTGTTCGTCTTGTTCACTGTGGTGTCCCCAGCACCGGGTAGAGGCACAATCCATGTGTCGATGGAAGGAAGGATGGGCAGCAGGGCCACCTGGCTGTCATCGTGGGCCAAGGCTGGAGTGCATCTGAGCCCCGGGCACATGTGGCCGGTGGCCTAGCCTGCTCTGCTCCCCAGAGCCCTCGGGGCTAACGGGGCTGAGGACACCAAGGAAGAGAGGAAAGGAGATGGAAAACCTCGGGGTCTCTCTGTCAGTCAGGGGCAGCAGCTGATGTCCCGGGTTAGGAATCCCCAGGTGGTCCGCCACGGGTGCTGACAGCCCCCCTCCTTGCACCCATACAAGGCTGGGGTTCACAACCGTGGAAGGCTCTGAGGCCTGGAGAGGGTGTCGCCCTAGAGCCCCTGTATTCTGGCCACCTCCTCTCAGGGGCTGGGTCCCCCCCCACACAGGTGAGAGGGACAGCACCGGCCGCAGTGTCTCAGGCTCCCCCCTCTTGCTCTCACGCCCCTGCCTCTGAAGCAGGGCCCAGGATGCCTCCGGCAGGTGGTGAAGCTCAGAGGAGGCCAGCTGTCCTCTGAGTCTAAGGCAGGGATCAGCGCAGGAGAGGCAGGGAACAGGAGGCTTCTTCCTAGACCTGCCAGGCTGGGCTCCCATCTCCTGCCCCCATGGACCCCAGGGCTGGGACACAGGCAGCCTGTCCGCTGCAGAGCCCCTGCCGTATAATCAGACCCAGGCCCAGGTGACAGTGTCAGGAGCCGGCAGGGTCCCCGTGCCCGCGTTGGGGCAGCTTCCATCAGCAAGGGAGCAGCTGAGAGCAGGCGCGGCCATCTCCCCCTGGAAGGTCGGCCCAGCCCGCTTCCTCTCTGGGGCCCAGCACAGAGCCTGGCACATCGCAGGCGCTTGGTTACTATGTGTTGAATGGACAAAGGAATGAATGAATCTTTCATTTCTGTGTTCCCAGCACACAGCACTGTGCCTGGTGCATAACAGGTGCTCAGTAAGCACCTATCTGTTGAATGAAGGGATGAATGAATGGGTTTTATTATTCTCCGGATCCCTAATGCCAGCACATAGTAGGTGTTCAGGATTTGTTGACTTGAAATGACAAAGCAGTGCCCTTGAGGGCCTGCCTGGTCCAAAGAGCACTTCCGTGGTGGACTTTTGCTTAGACTGGCCCTTGGAGCCCCAGTGCCCCAGGTTCTTAGTGCTGTGGCCATGACCTTCCTGGCCCCATGTGTGGAGCAGGAGTGAAGGGGAGGAGCCTTCTCCCCTTGGCACAGGAACAGATGGGTCGGGGGGGGGGGGGGGGGCAGGCAGCCAGACACCACTACAATGGGCCCTCCCTACTGGGTGACATCAGCCCCCCCCAATCTCTGGAGGCCCCTCCCCTGCCCATGGGGGGAGGGTCCCCAATGGAAAGGGCTCCTGAGCAGCCCTCTGCCCTCCGGTCCCTGATTCCGACCCTCGGTAAGTGGGAGGGGCAAGTAGAGGGGGAGACAGAATTCCTCTTGGCAGTTTAAAGAGTTTTGGCATTTTCATGAGCGCACATGTAATATTTAAATTACCTCCCCTCAGCACTCCCTCATGCCTGCCTTGGCTTCCCCAGGTGAATTTGTAGGCGCTGAAATGGTCTAATTTCCCACACAAGCCATGTCAAATATAATTTGGGTGCAAAGTTGGTAATTATACCTAACATCAGTCTGATGTTAAAAACACTGAAAAATTTAGCAAGAAGAGAGTGCTGGAGAGACGTAAGTCTGAGGCCTAGCCAGAAAAGGCAGGCGCGGCCCCGCCAAAGCCAGTCTTTAATTAATAATAGCATGTTTTCAGGGACTCGAAGGACGCAGGTCCCCAACTGTCTGAAACTCCTTTGTCTCCCAATTACCAGCATTTGGGGGGAGCGAGGCAGGAGGAAGTCCCAGGGGGCGCCCAGATCCTGGCTGAGAAGTTGCCAGAGGTTTGGGCTGGGCCTGCAGCTCACCTGTGGGCCGAGGTCCCGCTGTGAGGTGACTCTACTCTGCTCCTCTGTCACCAGAGACCAACCCCAATGAGTCCAGGATCAACGGGAAGAGGGGGCTTGTCTCCCCTTGACTCTGTGGGTGAACTGTGGGGAGGGGTGAGGTTTGGCTGAAGGCCAAGCAGCCCCAGCAAGGCTTAGGGTCTGCAAACAATGTCTGTGTCCCTCTTGGCTTGGGGGGGGGGGGGGCTTTTTCTTTTCTTTTCAAACAATTTAATGGACTGTTTCTATGACGGCAGGGGCCACATCTTGTTTGCCTACCCCCATGTCCCCGGCTTCTGGCACATAGTAGGTGCTCAGTAAATATTTGTGAAATGTATGCACTGTGCGAAACCAGCTCTAATTTCTTCCCACTCTACCCCTGTGTGGACCGAGTGAGACCCCGCCCGCTGGCTCAGAGGGACAACATGTGAGACATCTGAGAGTTTAAGGGGACAGGCACAGTGCCTGGATTACAATCACAATTTCACACCTACAAGCACTATGACCTTTAGACAGTTACCAAAAACGCGGCCTCAGTTTCTCACCTGCAAAACGGGCATAAAAATAGATCCACCTCCTAGGGTCACTGTGAATACTGGATGAGACGCTCTGAGTAAGGCACTCTGAGCAGTGGCTGGAGGTAGCTCTTGTTTTGCCAGGGGAGCTGGGCGAGGTGTGGCCTTGCAGAACTGCCACAGAGAAGGGGTTCCCAGAGCCCTGTGAGAAAGGGGAGAGAAGGGACCACCAGCAGGGCAGAGGGACCTGGAGCGAAGGAACAGAGAATTCAGTGGGCAATTTGGGAAAGTTTCTGTGGTGGGGGCATGGTATAAACCCCATTTCCTCGATTCCCTAAGAAATCGTCAGTGAAATACCGTCTGGCCCTGGCCAGTGTGGCTCAGTTGGTTGAGCATAATCCTGTGCACTGAGAGGTCACGGGTTCAATTCCCGCCCGGTCAGGGCACGTGCCTGGGTTGCAGCCTCGATCCCTAGTGTGGGGCGTGTGGGAGGCAGCTGATCGAAGCTTCTCTCTCTCCTCCCTTCCTCTCTCTCTCTCAAATCAATAAAAACATATTTTTGAAAATATAAAATAAAACACCGCCTGTCTCTTAGTACGGGTTACGGAGACGTGTCTACGTGGGATGCATGGTCCCCGGTGGGCAAGGGTGTGATTAGACCCTGCGGGAGGGGGCCGCACCCCAGGTGGGCACTGTTCTTGTTGTCACGTTTTGCTGGTGTGGAGCAAGGCGCAGGGGGCCGCGCAGGGCCCACGCCTCCGGGTGGGCTCGCCTGCAGACGGCGTGATGGGCCATGTGCTCCACCGAATATGCTGGAGGATTCTGCCGAACAGTAACCGACACGGAGCTGCCATGAAGGGCTGACGGGCGCCAGGCTCCCGGTTCACCCCAAGTCCTCCTCGCAGCCCTGGCAGGTGGGCAATTTTTATCCCCATTGTGCAGATGAAGCTGTGGCTCAAAGGGGTTAAATCCCTTGCCCAGGTGACAGGACTAGGAAGTGGAATGGAACTGGGGTGACCCAGAGGAGCCCTTGATTGCGAAGGGACCACCCCCTCAAACACTGTCCTTGCCCCAGGCCCTGCTCAGCTCAGCCCTCGCCTGGGTTCCCTGCCCCGCACGCTGGGACCTTCCAAACCCCCCACGCCCGGGTGTGAAGTGAGGGGCCTGGGTGCTGCCGGGACAGTGGGATCTCTTTTTAAGACCCAGGTCATCCTGAGGCCGGGAACTCTGCCTCCGCCCTGCTCCAGCCGAGACCCCCTCAGCTGCTCCGACTGCGCTGAGCGCCCGAGTCACCCCGTGTGCGCCGAGGGCTCGGGGTTGGAGCCAAGTTTCTGCCTTTCTCAGCGGCTCCCCTCCCCGGTGACACGGAGGCTGCTTGTCCCGGAGCCACACTCCGGGCAGCGAGGCTCCCCATCGGTGGCTCTCGAGCTTGTCCGCGCGTTGAGATCGTCTGTGGAGTTTGGAACAATTCAATGCCGGGTCCCAGCCCAGAGGGTCTGCTGTCATCGCGTGGTATCTGCTCTGGCCAAATTCTATCAAACCCAGGCTTTGAGATTCTCCTTTAGGGGTTCAGATTCATCGGTTCGGGTAGAGGGGGGGACCAGGACCTAATTCAGCATCCTTAACACACTTACCAGGGGACGCAGGTGGCCCCCAGGCCACATATCAAGAACTACTCCTCTGCCTTCATCCTCAGGCCCCGCTCAGCTAACCGGTCTAAACAGCATCTCCCCGCCCCCCCCCCCCCCCCAGCCAGCAGGGACTCCAGGGCCCCATCCCCACTCTAGTCCCTAGGGGGCCAGGACCCCCATGTGGGGTGACCACGGAGGGAGGCCAGAGGCCAGGCCATGGGCTCCTGCCCCATCTGCGTGCCAGTCGGTGCGCAGAGGTCAGCTCCGCCACGGGCCAGGCGAGGAGGCAGGACTCCTGGCTTCCAAGTCAGGCAGGGCGGGGAGAGGCTGGAAAACCAGACAGGAGGACTCCTGTCTAGCCAGTTCCTCCCTCTGGCTCCCAGGGCCACCCACTTGGGCAAGTCAGGACAACACCCCCCTCCACGCCTCCCTTGCCGTATTTCTAAAATAAAAAGAATAATCTCGCCCCACCTCATCTTGTCTGTGTGAGTGCGTGTGTTTTATTTTTTAGATTAAAGTAGTAACTGCTCAGGGCAATGAATTCAAACAGATCAGAAGCGTGTTAAGCGAAGCCTCTTTTGGAGGTACCACTGTTAATAGTTCCTTGTGTGCGCTTCCAGGCGTTTTCTCTGCATGTGCGAACAGACACCTGTACGTACTTCTTTAAAAATGGGATTGTCTGTGTCGTTGCAATTTGTTCTTTGCACTTAGCAATATATGTTGGTCACCCTTCCGTGGAGGCCCATACAGATCTATCTCATTTGATCTAAAGGCTGCATAATATTCCGGGGTATGGATATACCATTTTTAAAATTCATTCTGCTGATGGACATTTAGGCTGTTTTCATTTTTTTTCCCTACAATAGACAGTGAAGCAATGGACACCTTTATATATGTGAATTCTTCTCTAAGAATGTCCGCAGTACATTCCTGGGAATGGCATTATGAGAGATGGACAAGCTGGAGTCTGCAATATGCATGGATCATTAAGAGAAGGGACAAGTTGGTGACAAACTGTAACTCTGTCCAGAGACGACAGGGCTGCCATGGATTTGACACCACAGAAGCATTTCACTTAGAAACTGATCGACAACACCTCCCTTGTGTCCATGATCACCACCGGCATCAACACTATCATCAAATCATGGCTACTAGCACCCACTGTCCCTACCAGCCAGACCATCAACACCAATGCCATCACTATAGCCACCAACACCCTAATTTCCACACCAGCCTGTCTTCTCAGTTTCAGACAACAGAACCCACTCTGATTTAAATGGAAAGGTATTATAAAAAGGTATTAGGCAAACACCTGAATGTAAAATCTAAAATCATAAAACTCCTAGGGGAAGAAAAAAAAACATAAGAGAAATTCTTTAAGACCTCGGGTCAGGCAAAGATTTCTTAGAGCTAAAGCACAGACCATAAAAGAAAAAAATTTATCAAAATTTAACTTCATCAAAATTAAAAACGTCTGCTCTTGGAAGACACTCTTAAGAAAATGAAAAGACAAGCCACAGACAGGGAGAAAATATTTGCAAAATGCATATCTGATAAAAGACTGGTAACCAGATATACAAAGAACTTTCTAAACTCAAAAATAAGAAAAGAAATGACCCATTAAAAATATGGGCTAAAGATCTGAGTAGACATTTCACCAAAGAAGATATGTGGGTGGAAAACAAGCACATGAAAAAAGGCTCAGCAGCCTTAGTCCTTAGAAAAATGGAAATTGAAACCACCATGGGATCACTACAAATCTATTGGGATGGTTCAGATTTTTTAAATTGACAGTGGGAAATGCTAGCGAGGCTGCAGAGCAACGGGAACTCCCGTACGTTGCTGGTGGGAATGCAAAACGGGGCAGCCACTTTGGAAAACCGTTGAGCAGTTTCTTATAAAGTTAAACACATATTGAACATGGGACCCACCCAATCCCACTCCTAAGTATTCACCAAAAAGAAACTGAGCTATATGTCCTTGCAAAAGCCTGTACGTGAATGTGCGTAGCAGCTTCATTCATTATCGAAAATTGGAAACAATCCAAACATCCATCGATAGGTGAATGAATAAACAGGTGATGGTACGTCCATTCAGTGGAAAACTACTCAACACTGCAAAAGGACAAATTACCGACTGATGCAACAACAAGATTCTCAAAAGCATTATGTTAAATTAAAGAGGCCAGATCCAAAAAGCTACATATTGTATAATTCAACGTATAACACTTATTTCAGAAAAGGCAAAACCATAGCAACAGAAACCAGATGAATGGTTGTAAGAAGCTGGGAGAGGAGGGGATTCAATCAGTGATGTGCTGTTAACATTGAACAACCAGCTCGTGGAGGTGGAAGATATATATATATATACATATGTATATACATGTATATGTGTGTATATATGCATATAGGTGTGTATATATGTATGTACACGCATGCATATGTTTATTATGAAACTTGCTGACCCCAAATATGTGCAGCACATATTTTTTTACTTAGGTAAAATTCATATAACATACAACGAACCATTTTAAAGTGTGCGATTCAGTGGCTTTTGGTGCATCCACCATGTGGTGCAACCACCACCTCTCTAGTTTCAAAACGTTTCTATTGCCCCTGAAGAAAGCCCCCCACCTATCACGTAACCACCCCCCGTTCCTCCTTCCCTCCCCTTCTCCTGGCAACCACTGCTTTGCTTTCTGTCTCTATGGACTTGCCCAGAATGGATGTCATCGTATAAATGGAATCATACAATGAGTGACCTGTGGGCCTGGCTTCTTGCACTTAGCATCACGTTTTCAAGGTTCATCTGAGTTGTAGCATATCTGTGCTGCATTTCTTTTCATGGCTGAGTAATATTCCATTGCCTGGATAGACCACAGTTTGTTTGCCCATCGATGGGTTACTTCCAGCCTTTGGCTCTATGAATAATGCTGCTATAAACATTCATGTGCAAGTTTATCTGTAGACATGTTTTCGTTGCTCTTGGGTCTATACCTAGGAGGGGAATTGCTGGGTCCTGTGGTGATTCTATGTTTAACTTTTTGAGGGACTGCCACAGTTTTCCACAGTGGCTGCACCATTGTCCATTCCCACCAGTGATGTGCAGGATTCCCGTTTCTCCATAACCTCATCAACACGTGCTCTTTTCCATTTTAAAGATATTACAGCCATTCTAGTGAGTATGAAGTGGTATCTCACTGGATTGAATTTTCATTTCCCGAATGACAAATGACGTCGGGTAGCTTTGCATATGCTTGTTGGCCATTTGTATATCAAATCCAACTTATCAATTTTTTTTCATTTATTGCTTGTGCTTTTGGTGTCAAATCTAAGCCTCCATTGCCAAATCTGAGATCTTGAGCATTTATTCCTATGATTCTTCTAATAGTTCTATAGTTTTAGCTCTTATGTTTAAGTCACTGACCCATGTTAATTTTTATATAAGAAGTGACGTAGGGGTTCAACAATCATTCTTTCACTTGTGTCTATCCAGTTGTCCCTACACCACATGTTGAAGAGACTATTTTTCTCCACCAAGTGGTCTTAACGCCCTTGTGGAAAATCAATTCCTCAAAGATGTTTGGGTTGATTTCTGGACTCTTAATGCCATTCTACTGGTTTATATGTCTATCCTATGCCAGCACCACACTGTTTTGATTACTGTAACTTTGTAGTAACTTTGACATTGGGAAGTGAGACCCCTTGTTATGGGCTAGACTATGTTCCCCCATCCAAATTCCGCCGTCCAAATTCATAGGTTGAAGTCCTAACCTCCAGTAACTCAGAACATGACTATATTTGGAGACAGGTAATTAAATTAAAACAAGGTCACTGGGTCAACTCTAATCCAGTAAGACTGGATTAGAGAGGAAATTTGGACACAGCCATGCACAGAGGGAAGACTGTGTGAGCACACGGGGACATGAAGACGGCCACCTACAAGCCAAAGATCAAGGGCACAGAAAAAAAACAAACCTGCCTGACACCCTGATCTTGGACTTTTAGCCTCCAAAATTGTGAGAAAATACAATTCCGTTGTTTAAGCCACCCATCCTGGGGTACTTTGTTATGGCAGCCCTAGCAAACACATCCCCCCAATTTTGCTTTTCTTTTACGATATTGTTTTGGCTACTTGGGGCCCCTCGCAGCTGCATATGAATTTGAGGATCAGCCATTTCTACCAAAAAAAAAAAAAAAATGCCGTGGGAATTTTGATAGGCATTGTGTTGAATCTGTGCATTTCTTTGGGTGATACTGACATCTTAAGGATGTCAAGTCCTCGAATCTATGAACATGGGATGTCTTCCCACTAATCAAGCCTTTCATGCCTTTCGGCAATATTTTGTAGTTTTTTTAGTCTACACGTCTTTCACCTCCTTGGGTTTTTCTAGGAATGTTTTTCCTAAGTGTTTTAATCTCTCACGTGCTGTTTTAAATGGAGTCGTTTTATTTCCTTTTCAGATTGCTCATTGCTTTTATAGAAACACAACGGACTTGGGGGTGTTGATCTTTTCCCTGCAGCTTTGCCGCGTGTATGGCGCACAGCTCACCCATCATAAAATGACAAACTTTGCATATTTGAGTCGCCAGCTGATTCTCACAGAAGGCTTCTGTTAAAACCGCCAGACCCGTGTGTCTGCAGCTGACCCCTGGTTGAAGTGAAGTTGCAACGTGAATGCTGGTTGATATTTTCTTTCACAGTAAAGGGTGAGAACTGAAGCCACCTCCTCTCACACAGTGTAAACGCTGGGGACCGAAGCCATCTCCCCACACAGGTCACAGTCCACACTGACGAGACCTCGCTGTCCCATTGTCTCCATGCTGTTCCAGGACGCTCCTGCCCGGGCAGATGCCTTGGTTTTCGTTACAGGAACGTCCCAAAAGACCCCCCAGCTCTTCAATGGAAACCATCGCCAGTTTGCGGCCCCAGATTCTTTGACTCCCTTGCCTCAAAACTCCCCACCTTGCTGTCTCCCCCAATTCTGGACTCTTTCATTGTGTTCCCAGCCCAACCTCAATTAAACCCCTGCACCGAAAGACCGTCCTTAAACCAAACTTGCAATTCTCAATAAATTCCAGCGTGGCCTCCGCACCCCGAGGCCCTGGCCAAGCCCCTCGAGGCGGTGCCTCCCTGGCCACGGTACGCAATGAACGCGGCTCTTCCTCGCCAACAGGCTGTCCTGGGGCGAGGCATGGGGGCCGTCACCTGACAAGAGTGAGACAAAAACAAAATAACCAAGGCATCGGTCAGGACATCCTTCGCTCATCCATGATGCCAGGGGATTCTCTGCCGAATGACACGCTAGTGTTAAACACTGGAAGAGCATTTTTTTAATTTTTGTGCGTGCTGGCGACAGATACGACACACTTTTAAGTTTAATCTCCATCACTTAGGTCTAGACAATCAGCAAAACCATGAACCAAACTCTGATCTGTGGCGTTCGCCAATGTCTCCGACAGCGGCGGCCCGTTTCGAGCCACCTGTCACCAGGCCGCTGTGCTCAGAGCCGGGAAGACCCGTAGCGGCACGTCTTTATTTAGTGTTTCCCCCGCACAGATGTAACAGCATCGTCTCAGGAGCAAGCGGCAGAATGTAGCGAAATCATTAGGAAGTGATGGTTTATTACCTTTGATATAAATTGCTAGCTTATATAATTTCATAAGTGATGGCTATGTTTTAACAACCAGCTTACAAATTCCTTGAAAATTCAACAGTTGACTCTCACAAGCTGGAACTAGCCAGCGCTGGCACACCCCTGGGGTTGACTGCAAAGTGGCACCTGGAAACTTGGGAGGGTGACAAAAATGTTCTGTATCTTGATGGCAGCTACAAGACTGCTTAAGTTGGTCAAGATATACAGAACCGCACGTATACAAGGGTGATTTTCACGATAGGTTATACCTAAACAAACCTGAAATAAAGGGGTATTTGGTAACTCACGAACTCTCCAGGGGCGCCGCAGAATCGGACATGGAGGCTGAACGGGCACAGGGGAGAGGCTGTCCCTGAGCACAGGCGTGGAGGTTGGAACCGCCCCACCTGGCCGGGATGCCCCTGCCAGGATCCCTTGCAATCGGCTGTCTCCCCCTCACGCCCTGCACACTCATCAGCACTGAGCCCGTCTGTGCCACTTGCAAACCAAGACCCCATGTCTGCATCTGACTGGTGAGGGCAAGGTCACATGGCCACACTCTAGCTGCAAGGGAAGCTTGGAAGGTAAATTTCTGATTTCTGCTTCAGGGAGCAGGACGCATGATGTGGGAGACGTCTTGAATGTAGAAGGAAGGTTCACAGGGTGCTGAGTGGCCACACGAGCACAACAACTGTCCTCTACAATGACCACCAGCTACCGTGACCAGCACATGATCACTGATACCAACAGCAATGTCATCCCAGTTACTGTCACGAGCCTGGGCCTGGCCCTGGCCCTGGGCCTTCTGTGTGAGATGCACTGTTAGAATCCATATGGGAGCAGGTGTCACACAGGCCCCTTCTCGCAGGACCTCACTGTCTAGGTGGAAGGCCTGGTCACCTGCCTTTCAGGACAGTGTGTGCTCAGCTTTTATAGAAGTTGAGGCAGAGTGTTGCAGGAGCCAGAGGGAGAGGTCCCATGGTCTGGAAGGAAAGGGGAGGCTTCCTGGAGAAGGGGCCATTTGTCCTGAGCTCTGAAGGGTGAGAAAGACTTAGCCAAGGGCAAGAGAGGAGGGCACCTCACAGGAGGATCTGTGTGGGCAAAGGCTTGGGGCAAGAATGTAGACAGTGTCTCTCAAAACCCTTGATCACAGCTTCAGAAATAAGAAATACATTTGACACCGTCACGCACACATGTAGAAATGAAATAAGTTACACAAAGCAGTACCTCCCCTACTACATGCAATGCACCCCGATGTTTTCTATGCTCATTCATCATAGTTCATTTTTTTTTTAATGCTAATCATCACTCATTAAATTGACTTCCTGACCCATCGGTGCGTCGTGACCTGCTCTTTGAAAATCACAGAGGCGGGGGCCATAGGACTGGGGGGGCAAAGCCGGGGCGGGGCTGCGCAGGGCCTGGGACCGAACCACAGCCTCTGGACTTTGCCCTGTAGATTCCTGGGCCCCAAGGTCATGTGTGGACTGGTGATTGGACATGATCCACATACACCATCTGTCAATATTTAAAATGCACGTAACACTTGACCCAGCCATGCCGCTTCGGGAATGGGGCCTGGACACGTACCTGCCAGGGAGCTCCGGGAGGCGCAGGTGTTGGGTGCAGCGCTGCTTCTCGCCGGAGCCGCCGGAAGCGACGCGATGTGGAATAGCTCGCAGCCCTGCAAAAAGAAACGAGTCGGTCTCTGCTGCGGAGAGATCTCTGGGACATTCGGGGAAGGGAGACAAAGTCAAGTCATGGAGACAGATGTGTGGTTTGCTCTCAGTTTTGGATGAAACACACGTGTATCTGCATGTGTACATTCTATGTGTGGATACCTTTTTAAAAGATTTAGAAGACTATTATGGCCGGCGCACGTTACAGCATGGATGGAGCTTTACGCTGGGTGAAATAGGCCAGTCACAAGAGCACACATACTACGTGGTTCCACTTCATTGAGGTCCCAAGAGGAGTTCAACTCATAGAGGTGCAAAGTAGAACCGTGGATGCCAGGGCCGAGGGGAGCCGAGTGGGGAGCCGCCCATCCTGGGGACAGAGTTTCAGTTTGAGAAGATGAAGTTCTGGAGATGGGTGGCAGTCACAGCTGCGCAACAGTGTGAATGTACTTCAGGCCACCAGACTGCACACTTAAAAATGGTTAAAATAATAAATTTTATGCTATGCATTTTTTATCACACACACACACAATTTAGTAGGCCCCACACACCAAGCCTAAGGGTGGTTGCCATGGGGAGGGTGTGGGCTGGGGGATGCAGGGGAAAGGGCTCTCTCACACCTTACTCTGTGCTTCAGCGTGTCCTGTTATCTTTGCAATGAGCATTTATTCTTGAATGACTCACATGATTTTTTTTAAAAACCAATTTAAATATACATGTGTATATAAAGTTCAAGTGGCCCTAGGGAAAGGGTGGGGTCTGGAGAAACCTGGGGGTGCCGATGGATGTAGGCAAAAGGGTTACCCCCTGAGGCCCAGTGCTGAGCGCTGGGAGTGGGGCACCTAAGGAACTCACTAGAAGAGGGGATCATAATCCACTGCAACACTGAGAGCTCTAGGAACCCCGAAAAGGTGCTGATCCAACCAGAGGACCAGGGAGGGCTTCCTGGGAGAAGTGGGGTGGCCTGTGTGAGGCTGAACAGTAGCAGCAGCCTCTGCAGGCCTGAACCTGGACCCCCAGGCTTTCCTGGACTGGAGGCTGAGGTCCCGCTCAGCCCCCTCCCCGCAGACGGGCTGCACTGCAATGTGGGAGCAGTTATGAAAATCGCCTCCCGGGCGTGGCTCTCATTACCTTTCAGTGACTAGCGGCTGCAGAACCGCGCCGGCCTGGGGACCCGGGGGGAGGTGGGAACAGATTGCTTAGCTGCCTTCCTTTCCCCCAGTCCTCCCGTTGGAGCCCCCGACCCTAATCACATCTGGTTCACATTGGCCCTGTTTGGTTCCAATCATCTCACTTCCTGCTACCATCTCTGGGCGCCCCACCCCCATCTGTGGGAAGGAATAGCCCCCTCCTCCCTCAGCAAGTCCTGCACACTGGCGTCCCCAACAGCCTTATGGCTCTCCCCTTGACCCCCACCATGAACGTGACAGTCATCTCGCTGCCTCCTGGCTGTCCCCCCTGCCTGGGGTGCCCTGGGCTCTGGTAGCGCTCACCCACATCCTTCCAGGTCTGGCCCAGGCCTCTAGGAACCCACTGTCCCCTCAGCCTGGCCCCGTCACCTCCTGGGGAGCTGTGCCCAGTGTCAGGAGCTGAGCTGAGCTGGGCTGGGCTCCTCCATGCCCCAGCCCTCCTGGGAGGTCTTTGGTAAGAGTAGGCAAGAGGTGTGTCTACCTGGAGGGAGGTTTCTCCGAAGAAAAGGTCCTAGAGCCACCACCAGGGACCACAGGACCTCAGGGACAGAGCTGGGAGAGGATGGGGTACCAAGGGATGATGGGACCAGAGGGGAGGCAGGAAAACAACCCCAGAGAGCCGGCCTCCCGGCGCCCAACCAGGTAGGCCCGAGAGGTGGTTTGGGGGGAGAGTAGGAGAATTCCCTCCGCTCCCCCTCCCGGTGGAGGCTCAGGTCAGCTGGGGCTGCCGCTGTCTCCGGGGCGGGCCGGGCCCGGGACACACGCTCCGTGGCATCTGTCCCATATCACTAATCGCCAACACGCTGCACTCACCGTTTGTTTAGCCAAGCGCGGTAACTCCCTTGGCCCTCACGGCCGCTCTGGGAAGGGGCAGGGGCTCTCACCGTCCTGCCCATTTCACAGGTGAGAACGCTGAGGCAGTTAAATCACGCAGCTGGTAAGAGGTGAAGCCGGGACCTGGGCCCAGGAGCCTCTCCGTCTCCCCACTGCTCAGAGGTCCCAGGGTTCCCCAGGGAGCTGGGGTCTCTGATTCCAGCACTACCCCTCCCCCCAGCCAGACCAGACTCTGGACCAAGAGCTCCTAGAGGACAGGGCCGGGATGGGGTCAACTGTGTCAGCGCACAGCCACTACAAGGCACTCATTCATTCACTCATTATTCATTCATTCCATAGGATTTTTACTGAGTACCCCTTGGGCTCATGTGCCGAAACCCCTCCGAGCCTCAGGCCCCTCATCTGCAAAGCGGAAACCTTGTCTGGAGCGGAGCACCCAAGTAAAGGAAAGGGAGCCCCGTATGTCATTTTAAATCTTCCTAGTAGCCACATTTAAAGGAGCAAAAAGCAACAGGTGAAATTAATTTTAATAACATACTTTTTTAACCCAATACCTCCAAAATAGTATCATTTCAGCATGTAATCAGTGTAAAACTGATGAATGAGCGGTTTTACATGCTTCTCATACCATCCTGAGGAAACCCTTCGGGCGCATCTCCCTGCGGCCTGGCCACGGAGCTGGTGCTCGGCAGCCACGCGTGGCCGCCACACTGGGCAGCAGGCTGTCGCCCGGGAGGCGCCACAGAGATGGGACCGCGCCCGGCCCACGCCCGGTGGGAACGCGTGCAGGCGCGAGGGGCAGCCCTTCCTTCCCCCTGCCTGGCAGGGCTTGGCTTTCCCCCTGCGTGGCCAGGAGTCGGGGCCCCTCTGGGGCGCTGCTGGCTTTCCGGGAAGCAGGAGGGAGGAGGGAGAAGCAGGCTGGGGCCTCGAGGAGGGAGCTGCCGCCTGGCACGGGGACAGAGTTTGTTTGCACCTCTTTGAAGCCGGGAGATGAAAGCGGGGCCCACATGGCTGCCTTTGATTCCCTCCTCCCTGGGCCCCACGCAGCTGCAACCCGGCCAGGCCCAGCCCTTCGCCGCCCCAGGGGAGCAGACAAGGCCCCAGGCCAAGGGTGTTTCTCCCCTGGGTGGCTTGAGGGATCAGCAGAGGAAACATCCGTCCTGGGGGACCTGCCCTCCCCCAGATGCACCCAAAAGGGACAGTGACAGCCTCCCTCAAGAAAAGGGAGCAGGTGTGGTGTGTAGGACTTGGGGGAACCTGCTACCCGAAATCTCTCTTCTGCCCAGGCCTGAGCCTCCACCCAAAGCGGTCAGTCCTCAGGACTGACACACAGGAAAGCAACACAGCATTCGAGCATGGTGCTTGAGAGCTGGATGAGTCTCTTCACCTCTCTAAGCCTCTTTATTGAGGGCCTACTGTGTGCTGTCACTATTCTAGGTGCCCTCCCAGAACATCTCCCAGAGCGGATGGAATGAAACGGCGCGTGGAAAGCGCTCAGCTCAGTGTCTGGCGCATCGAGAGTGCTCAGTACACGTCACCCAGCAGCGGCACTGCTGCTCGGTCCTGCAGGGTCTCGGCCACTCCCCGGCACCCAGGGAAGACGGCCGCTGCTGGACAGTGTCCCCATCCCCAAGGCAAGACTGGCTGGCGAAGGGCTGGGCCTGGCCGGGTTGCAGCTGCGTGGGGCCCAGGGAGGAGGGAATCAAAGCCTAGGAGGCTCCTCTCTCCTAGGTCCTCTGGGAGCAGCCTCTGGCTGGGGCGCAGGCAGAACCACTGACCTTGACCACTGACCCCTGTGGCCCAAAGTGGCAGCCCAGACTGGAGGTAGCATGCTCTGGGGACCCCCTGGACATAATGGAGACAAAGCCACACCTGAGACCCTGGCAGGCCCCTCCCCTGGCCCAGGCCTGCAGAGCCCACAGACTCTCTTCCAGCGGCTGGAGGCCACGGGGCAGCAGGACAGCTCTGGGGGCAGCAGGGGTGTGGCCCCTGCAATCCAGACTCCAACTGGCCCTGGCAGCGTGGGCCGGGTGTCCTAGGCCCAAACCCTTATCCAAACAGCCTCTGAGTCTCCCAGCCACCCCACTTCTAACCACCTTCGCCCTCCTTGCACACACATTGCTGGTTCTACCCTCACACTGCTCAGTACATGGGGGGGTCTGTGAGCCCCTCAAGGGCATTGCCCCTCCCTCCTGGCTTGTGGGCCAAGGAGGAGAGGTGGAGGAGCCGGGGCTGGAGACAGGAGCAAAGCAGCTAAGAACCAGGTGCGAGTGCTCATGGGTGACCACGGGGCCTGCAGAGGGTGCACACCCACATCCCAGGTGGGTCTGACCCTCGCACGTGGCCATCCCCATTTCACAGAGGGGGAGATCGAGGTTCTCCCACCGTCACACTCAGCAGGGAGGGCGGCCAGGATTTGGACGCAGGTCTGACTGATTCCAAAGTTTGTGTTCTTTCCACTCAACCACACTGCCAAGGAACGCAGCCCTCTCCTCGGCGAGCTCAGAGCGGCCCCAGGCGGCTCCTCCAAAGCCTGAAACTCCAGGGCCAAGAAGCCTGCCCTGAAGCCAGATACCTAAGCCACTAGCTTTGACACAGACCAAGAGCGAGGGGCCGGAATCGCAGCCACCCTGTGACCTCAGGCAGGCCCCCTCAGCTCCAGACCTTGGCCTCTCTCCCAGGGAAGGGGTCACAGAACCCAGGGTTTCCTGAAGTCTGCAGGGTGATTTCAGGTGGTACGTAGCCTTTCCTTTTTATTTTAGCAGTTTAGGTTCATTTTCTTGTGTATCAGAACAGATAGATGTAACTAGCAAACCAAACTCACAATTTCCTGGGTATTTTTGCTCAGGTGAAAATGCTGCGTTGAATTAAGGGGCACTAAGTAAGTCAAACTCAGGTGGCTGGAGGACATGGCGGGCGCACCTGCATGCGCTGGGGCAATGACCAACAGCAGCTAGAAGGGGCCCAGGGAGGCTAGGGGGCTGGAAGCCGGCTGCCCTGGCCCCACTGGCTGTGGCGGACCCCGGACCCCATCAAGGCCTGGGCAGGAGAGAGGGAAGCAGCCAGGGAGTCGGGGAACAGGGAAAGAGAAGCGGAATCCAAGGGCTCACCCGGCCCGCGTCTGCATCCAGAGCCCACCGAGCCTGCAGGCCACATTGCCACCTCCCCTCCCGCACTGCGCAGTCCACAGCTGGCTGATGTAAAACACACATGTTTTGACTGAAGCCGCTCCCCCCAACCTCCTGAAAAACGCCAACATTAAAGGGAGCATAGCTTTGTAAAACTGAAACTGTAAAATGCTTCTGAAACCCAGCCCCGGGGATTAAAGAAACCACATGAAAAGGGACTTGGGACGACCTGGATGCTGACTTCCTGTTCAGAAGTTCGCTCACCATGTGCCTCCCACCCGGGCTGGTGGCTCGAAGCAACGAGAAGGGGGCAGGGGGAGGGAGGCCAGGGCCAGTTGGGGGCCTCCGAGGGGCCTACAGGAGTCCAGCGCTCGCAAAGGTCCAAGGCCGGACAACCTTGGCCATGGCCCTCCCGGGCCTCTGACCTCCCTCCGAGGACTCTGAGGAGAAGGTGCCATGTTGTCCTTGGCCTTGGGACCCACTATATAGTCACAGAGGGCTTGGGAACAAAAGAGACCACAGCCACCCACCATCCTACTTCCTGGCCTCTGCCAGCCTCCCCAGCTGCTCCCAACTTGGTCCTCACTGGCCCCGGGCCCTTGGACATTGGGGAAGTGCCCAGACCCCAGCTCAGCCTCCTGTCCAGCTGTGGCGAAGAGCCTCCCCAAGCACAGGGGCCGACTGTGGTTCAAATCCCAGCTCTGCCACTCCCTCGCTGGGGGCCCCTGAGGAGCAGCCATTGGGAGCTCCCCACCTTTTCCCTCCTCATGTCACTGTGTGTGCGAGGAAACTGTGACCGAGACGTGCAAAGGTGGTTCTTCCCTGCTCCACAAGACAGGGACGAGAGTTCCCATCGGTCTCCCTCGGGCAAGTCACAGCCCCTCCCTGGGCTCAGGGCCTTCAACCTTGGACACAGGGGATAAGATGGGCTGGGTCGGAGGTGAAGCCCAGCCTATGGCCACCCGTGCCCGCGGGCGCACAGGTCATGTATGCTCACCCCCCCACACACACATCACAGGCCACTGGGGGGCCACCGCCACCCCCAGCTTCACTACAGCCCTCCCTCCACTGTATAAACTCCCCGTGCCCTCCAGTGTCCCCCGAAATCACTTACCTAATATTAGGATATTAAAAAATATGGCAAGATTTTAAGAGACTTATTAAAATGCAATTAGCAGCGTGTACGACTTAAGCAGGGAGATTATTTTTAAAAATGACTTGATTGTGCGGGATACCACGCAGCTTCCCAAGGCCGTAAACCTGCCAATCACGCACATTCTCAAACGGGGAGCCTTCCTGGCTTTCTCTTTGTCCTTCAGGACTTTCTCCTGCCCCCAGTGACCATAAAGGCTGTGGTCCCCCCACCCCCAAAAGCCACCACCCACACCCCTACGCTCTGAGCCCCCTCAAGTAGCCCTTCAGAGGGAAGCCAAGGGGTCAGTCGGGTCCGAAGCCAAGCCTAGCGCGTTGTCTGGACAGACCGGTCAGAGGGTAGGCAAAGGGATGGAGGAGCCCCCCTGCCACCCGGACCCCCTCATTAAGATCTGGGTCCACAGGGGCTGCAGCCAGAGTGAGGGTGATAGGCTGTCCTTGCTGCCTAGCGGCTGGGGGGTGGCAGGGGCTCGAGGGCGGAGGAAGAGGTCCCAAGGAGCGGGTTACTGCTGACCCCTCGGAGAGCTGAGCCTCAGAGCCGGCGGCCTGCACCCCCAGCACCCCCCAGGGCCCGCTCGCTGCGGCTGGAACGGTGGGGTATGCTGCCCCCTGCTGCCCACTCTCCGCACCGCAGCCCCGCTCCGGGGACCAGGTAAGCCGAGCGAAAGGCGCTCGCTTGGTCCCGGGTCAGCCCTCCATCAGCTGCGGGGGGGCCCCGAGAGGGACCCCAGGATCTCCCAGGCTCTAACTGGAAAAGAAACACGCGAGTGGAAACTTGGGTTCCTCTCTCCCGCCGCCCCCCTTCCGAGGCAGCCCCACCCCTGGCTGAAGGAGTTTATCAAATGTGTTCTCTACTTCCTGGCATTAGGCTCCCGCTGGCACTTTTATTCCAACCATAAAAAGGCTATTTCATTGAGAAATAAAGTCCCATCTCCCTGACGTGTAACTCCTTCAGAGCTCTTACTCAGCCACCGGGCAAAATTTATGTTTCCTGGATGCTGTCTCCTGGGATTGCAACTGGAAATTGGGGAGCGCGAGCTGGAAGGGAGTTTCCTTCCTGAGTGATGGACATGCGCTAATTCCTTCGATTTAAGGGGCCCGGGAAACCCAAGGTGTCCAGGGTGGAATGAGGAGACCAGGGTGGGAGCCCTGATTCTGCCACCTTCGCTGTGTGACCTTGGGCGAGGCCCTGAACCTGTTTCCTCCTCTGTAAGCTTCCTCTCTGCCTCGGAGAAATGGTCCTAGCCGCGGTGAGCAGATGGAGGGGAAAGGACTTGGAAGCTGTCAGGTGCTGCTGTTGTTGGGAGGGAGGCAGAGATTCTCTGACTTGGGGGGGGGGAGTGTCCCTGACACAGATTCTGGAAGAATTTCAGCTTTCACGCGCATCAGAATCACCTGGAGGGCTTGTTCCAGTGCAGATTGCTGGCCCCACCCCCTGAGTTTCTGGAGTGGGAGGTCTAGGATGGAGCTCGAGAATTTGCATTTCTAACAAGTTCCCAGGTGACGCTGCTGCTGCTGGTCTGGGGACCCTCCTTTGAGAACCACTGTTCTGAGGGCTTTGAGGTCTGGGCTCTGGGGGAGGAATGAGAACCTGTGGGAGGTCACCTGTGGAGCAGGGTTGGGGTGGGCTCCGGCCAACTCCAAGGGAACAAGCATCTGTCCATATCACCCCATCTTGTCCCGCAGTGGCTTGGCCTGAGGCTTCTGGCAGCCCGCACCCCCAGGGACCAAAGCAGCAGAGGTGTCAGGGGGTGAGCTGAGCTGGGGAGGGTGGATGCTCAGGGGTGAGGGGTCCTCACAGCATTGGAGGCTCTCGACTCACCATCTTCACAGGATGGCCCCCAGCATTACCCTAGAGCAGAGGTGGCCTGGCCATTTGCTCCTGTTTCCAAACGGCCCCATGCTGAAACAGAGGCTCAGAGAAGTGAACTGGCTTGCTCAAGGTCACACAGCCTGGGTGGGACACCCAGAAGAAAGCTCTTCCCACCACGGCCCCTCTGGTTTTGCAATAATTTGGAGGATTATTAAGTTGATGACTCCATTCCAGTTTAAGTAATATTCCAATACCCAATGGGGACTTGCAGCTAAGGCAGAAAGAGCTTGTTGCAATGGAAGAAATCTGCTGTGGGCAGCGCCTAAAATCTGGGGATTCGAGACCTTCAACAAGGGACAAGCAATGAGCCTGGATGGTGCAGGGCATGAAAACCAGCTCTATGCTCAAGGAGGAAAACCCAAAAGGGAAATGGGCCCCTCGCCGCTCCTGGTAACTGGAGAAAAGGGTGGTAAATGCATCACAGACCGTGGACTTCACACAGCCACGGGGGGAGAGGAGGACCCACCCCCCTGAGGATGTGGAGCCACCCATGTCGAAGCATCCGGCCCGCAGGGAGCTGGCCAGGAGGGGAGAGTCGCTCCCTGTCAGGACTTATTGCAGACGCTCCGCCACCCGCCATAAACAAATGACTGCAAGGCCTGGAGGTCCCCAAGGCCGGGAAAACACTCTCGAAAGTGCACACACAGCCCTGGGATCAGGCACAAGTAGCACCCAAGCTCTGGTGGACCTGGAGCCCTGGTCACAGCCCCGTCCCCTCTTGAGGAAGGACAGAAGGAGCCCGAGCGCCTTTAATTAACAGCTGCCCGGGTTTGGAGCCGGTGCGGAGCGCGGAGAGGAAGAGAAGTGGTTTGTTCCAGCTGCGCAGAGCTGGGAAGAGTGCCCAGAACAGTTAATGCCCGGCCCGCTCCGCCTTGCAAATCGCCGCCCGCCCGGGGGGCGAGGAGCCTTTTATGCCAGGTAGAGCCTGGCGATTTCATTAACTCCCCCGTCTCATCTCCAAGCCCGCGGGGTGGTTAAACATGAGGACGCCTTGGTAAAGGGCCAGCCCAGCTTTACTGGGCTTTCTCGGGTGTGCGCCCCTGGTCCGTGAGGTGACAAAGCTGGGCGGCTCTGCTGGGAAGGGGAAGGGGTATACGGGGGCAGGAGACAGGCGGACAGACTGCAGGCCAGTGTTGCGGGATGGGAGATGTGACATGTCCCAAACATCACTGGCAGCCACCCTGGCTGGTTTTGCTCAGTGGTTAGAGCGCCGGCCCGGGGACTGAAGGGTCCCGGGTTCGATTCCAGCCAAGGGCATGTACCTCGGTTGCAGGCTCGATCCCCAGCCCCAGTTGGCATGCAGGCTGGAGGCATCCAACTGATGTGTCTCTCTCACATTGAACTTTCTCTCTCCCCCCCTCCACTCTCTCTGGAAAGCAATGGGGAAAAAATATCCTCAAGTGAGGATTAAAAAACACAGAAAACATCAGCCATCTGGACACAGGGTAGGAGTGGCTCAAGCCCTTGAAGAGGGGCCCTTTGAGTGGCCTTTCCTTCCAGTGGGGTGGGTTGGCCCGTCTCGCTCAGAACACCCCCACCCTGTCCCCTTGCTGCAGCTCTTGGTGTTCACTCTCCAGACAGATTTTAAAGCAGGGAGAAAATCTGGGCATCTGCCTTGGCCTTCAGGCCATGCAGGCCCACCCCCCACAGGCTTCGATGGCCTTCTTTCTGTCCCTCCAATCGTCCCACTTGCTGTCCCTCTGCCTGGATGCCCGCCCCCTGCTCTTTCCAGTTGCACCTCGTTGGAGGGGAGCCCTGAGAGTCCCACCGAAAGCAGCCCCTACCAAGCTGTGCGCTGGGTCTTTTCAGGGCACGTGGCATTCTCTGCAGTTGTGTGCACGCTGGAACTTTTGCTCCCTCAGGAGGGACTTTCTCTGTCTGGTTAGGGCTTCTCTTTCCAGAGCTGGAACAGCGCCTGGCACAGAGGATGCGCTCCATAAACACTTGCCGAGTGATGGGGTCCAGGATACGCTCCTGGGAAGGCAACTGGGGGTCTGGGAACCGGCCGACAGTGAGCCCACATCCACCAGCCTCTGAGGGCCTTCTAGCCCCGAAGCCATGGGCCCTGTGAGCTGACCCAGGCCTAGGGGAGGTCGAGGCTTCCTTTCCTCTCCAGCCCAGGCCACCAGCCAGGTATCCAGGGCAGCAGCTAGAGGCCTGGGCCTCCTGCTGGCTTCCCCTCTAGGTGTCAGGCTTGCCCTGGCATGGGGGCTGCTGTCCCTGGGCAGCGGCCGCCCGCAGGGGACCTGCCTAGCTAGGGGTGGGAGGCAGAGGGAGGGGGCGGTTGGCCTTGGAGTCACGGCTCCAATTCAAGAAGGGAAATCATCCGAGCTTTTAAAAAATTAAATGGAGTCAGTAATTTGATTTCAGGGAGAAGCTGAAAACCTCGTAATGGCAGGAGCAGCTCAATTCCGTGCTGAAAAGGAAAAGCCTTAAATGGGGCTATTAAGCTTTTGCTGGGATGGATCTGCCTGCAGGAGGAAGGAGAGCGGGCAGGGAGCCGTCGTCCTGGAGGTAGAGACCGTTTATCAGCCAAGACAACCCTGATTATTTATTTATTTATTTGTTTCGCGGTCCGGGCGTTGCTGAGGCCTCTCTACTTGGCTGCCATTCAAGTGGCACTTCCAGCGATGGGCCAGCCCAGAGGGGGAGGGGAAAGGGAGGGGGCGCCACCCTCCCAGGGAAGCACAGAGTGCCACTCCGGCTCAGGCCACCTCTGGGCTTCTGGGCCGGGGAGTCTGGGAGCACTGGCATCCCCCCCGGGGTCGACGGGGTCACCGGAGCTGTCCAAGCCAACTGGGTACCAGCTGCTGCCATGGGAACCGGAGCAAAGGAGTGGTGAGTCATGAACACGAGGCAGGAACACTTCCATTCCCTCCCATGGGTCCTTTAGAGACCTGGGGTCACGGCCTCCGGAGGCCGGGGAAGGGGTGTCTCACACCCTAGGGTCTTATCACCAATGCCTCTCAGAGATGCGTGAGCTGCGGCGAAAGGCTTGCCAGGCTCTCCTGGGGTGAGCGCACCCCCTCCGCCTGGGCCCGGACAGCAGCAGTAACGATCCGAGAGCGGCTCCGGGTCTGAGCGCATGCTGCGTGGGCCTGCGCTGGAGGCTGTGTGTCCATCTCCTCGCTCACCCCTCAACAGCCTCACTGGAGGGGAACTATTATCTTCCCCCATTTGACTGATCAGGAAACTGAGGCACAGAGGGGTTAGTGCCTTGCCTAAGGTCACACAGCTAACGAGCAAAGGGTGGGTCCTGGCCCCTCCATGTCCTTCCTTGGTTCTGGGGATGACAGGCCCAGGTACTCCCTGGCTCCCTTCCCGGGTGGCCCCGTGGCCTCCATGACAGAGGGTATTTCCTGGGGTCTCTGAAGGAACAGGGGGACCCGACGCCTCTTCAGCCAGGCTGGTCATTGAGGGCCTCATCAATGGCCTGACCTCCTTGCTGACCTGGCCAGGCCCTCTCTGCACGGGCTCAGTGCAGCCACATGCCGTGGGTGGAAGACGGGGCGAAGGCCTTGCACCAGCCTGTCTATCGAAAGGTTGGTGAGTGAAGCTCCGAGAAACTTCCATGGAGGCTGGGGCTGCAGTCTGGAGCTGGGAAGACGCAGCAGAAGGTGTCCTGTTGGGTGGTCTCGGGTCCTGGGGGTGATGGGCAGGGAGCCTTCCTTGACGTGGCATTCGAGGCAGGCAACTCCTTTCCCGAACCTTCCAGAAAGGAAGCAGAGGTCAGCCCTCCTCGTAAGGAAGCAAAATCCTCTGACCCTGCTGAATGGGCCACACGTGTCCCCTTTTACAGATGGAGAAACAGAGGCTTGGGGAGATCCAGTTCAAGCATTGGGTTAGGGGCTGTTTTCATTGGCTGATTCCACAGACCTCTGGCCTGCAGCACTTTTTGACCACAAGTGGGTATCGAAATCTGTTTTTGAAACTGAATCACAGGATTTCTGCAAAGAGCAACTGGCCCAGGCTCATTGCCCTTGCCTGATGCTGCCAGCGGGTTTCATCTTTGGACCATTCCTAATTTGAGGCCAAAGATGTCCGCTCAGCCCCAGGAGCCACGCAAACCGGAGTCGGCCTCGACTCTATGGAGGTTCTGGGCCAGGCTGTGCTTTGTAGCGCGTGGGAGAGGGCGCCTGCGCCCTGGCGGAAGCTCAGCCGCATCCCTGGCCTCACCCACCAGAGGCAGCAGCAGCCGCCTGAGTTGTGACCATCGAAAATGTCTCCAGACATTGCTGAGTGTCTCCTGGGAGGCAAAGATACGCCTCCAGTTGAGAGCCGCTAGGTTAGAGCTCGCAAATGCTGGCTCACGGGTCAAGCGCAGCCTTTGGACATGTTTGGTTTGGCCTGCAGAGGTTTTTAAATATTTTTTTTTAATTAACAGACAAAATTTTATAAACAGCTTCTGGAAAACCAGACGATTTGGCCACACTGGCCTGCCTCCCCTACCAGGCAGGAATGGGCTCCAGCTAAGGGAGGGTACTGTCTTTAGTGGGTCTGATGGCTACCAGTTCGCCAAAGTCCCCACCACTCCCTATTGCCTCCTACACTGAGCTTTTCAGCCTTTACCCTCCTACGCTTGGGCCCTGGGTCTCACTCATTCAGCTCCCTCCCTGCCCCCTAGAGGCACCGTTGTCAGTAACCCCTGCTTTAAAATGTACAACTGTAGCTAAACTGCCCTCCTGGTTTCTCTTCTCCAGGCTGGGCGCTGCATTGCCTCCGCTCTTCTGGACATCTCTGATCTTAAATAGTCAGAATTTCTCCTATAGGTTCTAACCGCTTTGGCGGGGGGGCGGGGGGGGAGATTAAAAGAAAAAGCATCTGTAACCACCAAGCACTTAGGCAATCCTGGCGCATTAATATTCCAGCATATTAGTTACATATTTACACAGAGAAATGTTCTTTGCCTAAAGCCTTTTTAAAGAATCCCTAGTGAAAATTCAGCCCAACAAGCCTGTATGAAGTGCTTACCAAGGGCAAGGCCCCTGATAAGGCCCCGTGAAGAACAAAAGACCCATCAAGACGCCAGGAGTTCACAAACTAGAGGGAGGGACAATACCACGCGCCAGGAACTGCAATAGGAACAGAAAGAGCTCGGGGCTGCGGGGTGGCCCCGGGAAGGTGTGCTGGGGACCAGGTGCAGAGGCTCCTTCTGGCTGCTGATGTTAAATTAATTAAACGAGAGCATTCTTTCCCCGTGTTAAATCTTTCCAGAGAGGCTAAAAAGTCTCCCTAAAATGTTCTCATTGCTAATGCCGAGTTATTTTTGTATTTTATTTACTGTCAAGGACAAACCTTCTCTTCAAAGCCCAGGACAAAGGTCATCTGCTCCTTGGTGCCTCCCCCTGGCCCCCTGCTCTCCTTTATAACTCTCCGGACGTTTCTCCTGTCCCTTTCCAGAAGGGACACCGAAGGAGACCAAGAATCCGGTGGCCTCCATTCTCTCCTGAGCCTCCCACAGGGCCTCTCGAATTATTGTCGGATAAAATTCTAGCCCTCCCTTTTCTGTTTTTTTGTTTGTTTTTTAAAATATATCTTTATTGATTTCAAAGAGAGGAAGGGAGAGGGAGAGAGAGGGATAGAAACATCAATGATGAGCGAGTCATTGATCGGCTGCCTCCTGCACAACCCCCGACTGGGGATCGAGCCCGCAACCCGGGCATGTGCCCTGACTGGGATTCGAACCCCGATCTCCGGAATCATAGGTCAATGCTCAACCCCTGAGCCGCACCGACCGGGCTAGCCCTCCCTTTTCAAAATCAATGTCATCGCTGCAGGAAAACTGTTCAAATAAAAACAGCCAAGATGTGTAAAAATTTTAAAAAAACACTTCCATTTTAACAGACTGTTAGAACTCACCGCCTCCCCCCACACACACACACACCCGCCTTTCGCTTTGTTTCTAATTGTGAATTGGGGGTAGATGTGGTAGGCAGTCCCCCTTTTAATCTTTAAATATAGTTCTGAACACAATCACATTTTTATGCAGCGCCGAGACATCGCATCCTGGTAACGGGCCATTCTTGCGCGGCTCACATCTGAGTCAAATCTCCTGCGCGTCTGTGTCCCATTGAGGACAGCGGGGTAGTCCAAGATGAAAGTGACCGACATCGCGTGTGAATTATGTGTATTTCCTCATGCCGCATTTCAATGGGATTTGCTCCTGGTGGTTTTGCGAACACCGGGTTGTCTGGGAGCCGGGCTTTCACTGGAAACCCCTTTTCAGACACGAATCCCGGCATCTCAGCAGAGAGGACACACACCACGTTCAGAAGAAGGCATGTCTCGGGTTAGAAAGCGAGCTGCTTCGTGGGGTCCTCTTTGCCAGGGAGCCTGATCCGCCTAGTAAGTGACCTGAGGAACTGGAGGCCACACCGACAGGGGGGCAGGTCCCGATGGCATCGGCCCATCTCGTGCCCGGAAGCCCCCAAAGCTCCTACCCCATCACCTCCAGTCCTCGCAACAGGTACCGGATTCCCACGTTGCAGGTGCAAAACTGAGGGTCAGGGCAGGTAAGTGACCCATCGAGGTCCTGCAGCCATCAAGTCCTGTCAGTGTCACCGCTGAGAAAAATGATATAAAGGGGACCATTTCGAAACGCAGTTGGAGCCGCCAGCCCAGGGGAAGGCCGCGCGCATCCCGCTCCGTGAAGCTTGGGAGCGTTGGAACTGGGCAAAAGGAGCTTCGAACTGGGCCAAACCCACATTGTCTTCCCAGCAACTGTCTGTGAAGCTAACAGGAAGGGGGACCTGCCGACCACAAGCACTGAAAATCGAGGCCGATTCTTTAGACCAGTAGCCAGCCACGTAGAGCGAAAGGAGGGCTTAGCTTATGGCCCTGAGGGAAATGCCTTCCCCTCTCCATGTAACTACTCCCTTCCCCTTCTCACGGAAACCCCTTGCCTTCGCCCCACGGTCGGGACATAACTTGGGTTTCTGCGCCTATGCCCCTGATTGCAATTCTTTTTTTCTTTTTATCTCAAATAAATGCTTGTCGCCCAGCCGGTGCGGCTCAGCGGTTGAGCTTCGCCCTATGAGCCAGGAGGTCACGGTTCGATTCCCGGTCAGGGCACAGGCCCGGGTTTCGGGCTCGATCCCCAGTCGGGGGCGTGTAGGAGGAGCCGATCAATGACTCTCATCACTGATGTTTCTCTCTCCCTCTCCCTTCCTCTCTCTGAAATCAATAAAAACATATTTTTTAAAAATTTAAAAATAAATGCTTGCTGCCTCTACTTTGGCTTTTTATTTTTACATTAACACCACTTAGATCCCATGCCAGTTCCAGTCACTGTGCTTGACTCTGTCACTTACCCGGTTGGGTGTGGGACCTGCTGGGCCCAGGAAGGGAATTCTTGCCACAAGAGGAAAAAACCAGAGGGCCAGGGAAGAGGGCTCGTGCGGTGGGTGGGCTTCCGGCAGGCACACCCTCATGGTGACTCACTCACCCACACGCGGAAAGGGGCTCTCTACCATCCAGAGGGTGGCGGCAACCGTCTCAGCCAATTCCAGGCTCAGGGCTACCCTACGGAAAGCTTGCTTTCTGGGGCTCCCTGGGCACCTGGCATTGCTGTGGGGCAGCGAGGAGTTAGTTGCACGTGGGAGGGTGCATCCTGTGCCCTGTGGCTGTCCTCCCTTGGGGTCCACCCTGGCAAGAGTTCCAGACCTCAGGGGCATAAGTAGCAAAGGTCCGACATCAGCTGGCCCCACAGATCTGCTCTCTGCATCTCTGGCTCCCCATGGTGTGAGTGGCCCGAAGGAGAAGGGGCCTCCAGAAGGGGCGGGACAGCTGATGTCAAAATCAGGGCACTGACCTGGGACCAGAGCACCCCAGCCACTGCAATGTGGCTGTTTTCCGTCACAGTGAAGGTCCAGGCTCAGGCATTTCTCGATGCAGAAACCTCTTTTGTCTCTGCTTGGGATTATGAACTAAGACCTCCGACTCTGGATGACACTGGAATGGGGAAGAACATGTGACACAGAAAAATACACACTTTGCAGGTATGTGGGCCTAAGGGTGGTGGCAGGACCTTAGCCAGGGGCCGCGCCCACGGCCAGCACAGCACACTCTCCGAAGGGGTGGCGTGAGGCTGCTTGGTGTTTGCGCTGGACCCTGGCCGCACGAATGAAGAGAAGAAAAAGACCATCTCCACCCCCAGGGGGCCCGTGGGTTTCGAAGGCCCGTAAGGAAGCAGGTGCCAGGAGCAGGGCTGCCCCTGAGACACTGAAGAAATGTCCCTGCCAAGACTGTCTCCAGTTTTGGTGACCTAGCCTGGTGCCCTTCCATTTCCAAAGCGGCTCTTGAGAAATAAAGCTCATATCAGTTGTTTACACTTTAGCGAGAATTTCACTCTGTCAGCCCTCTCCGGGGGGGAAGGAGGCATTTTAAGCCAGCGCTGCAGTTGCTAAATGAAAGCATCTGTCTCCAAATAAAGGGCTTTTGAGCATCGTAAATAAGGGAAAAGATGTTTGGGAGCTCAGCAAGACCATCTCCAATGCCCTAAGCTCAGCAGGACCCTGATCCTAAAATGTGGTCCATGGTTAAATCCTATACAATGTAAAGTCTTAGTCACCTCTGATCTGCCCACACGAGATGAAGCCTTTGATCCACCTAACTTTGCATACGGAGTTCCTTAGAATTTAAATTCCCTGGAGGTAGGAAGTGGTCTTCCAGATTCCAGGCCTCTCTGTATTGCACTCCAAGCTGAACAAATAGTTAACACATACAGGGTCTAGATCAGGAGTCTCAATCGCTGTCAGGTCACAGAGCCCTGGAGAGCCTGATGAAGGCTGCAGACCTCTCCCATCTTTGTTCTCAGACCCCCCCCCGCCAGAGCCCATCTTGAGACCTCCCAG
Organism: Miniopterus schreibersii; assembly: GCF_964146895.1. Lineage (NCBI taxonomy): Eukaryota > Metazoa > Chordata > Mammalia > Chiroptera > Miniopteridae > Miniopterus > Miniopterus schreibersii. The sequence continues at coordinate 5,123,796 of NC_138109.1, read as the reverse complement.
GAGTTCGAAGACCCAGGTTTGGGGGCTCTAGTAAATAATTCACACCCGACCCACACCCCACAAACACGAGTGCCCTCCAGGGAGAGCAAAGGTCTCCCTTCCCCAAGCAATTCAGAAATGCACAGCCTAGGTTGGGGTTAACAGGAGGGCAGGATGAGTCCATGGGGATAAGGTGCCCAGGAGAGGACACAGAGGGGACCAGAGAGCAACAAAGCAGGGAAGAGCGGACATTAGGGGTGCCCCAGTGGGCAAGCAGCGCCCCTGTTTCCCAGGCAGAGTGGCAGAAGCTCTCGGGAGTTGTTCGGCACCTCACGAGGCAGGAGTGTCCCCCTGTGGCCTCTGAAACTGCTCCTTCCAGAAGCAAACTCCCTCCACAGGGGCACCCCTCCCACCCTCAGACCAGCCTCTGGATCAAACCCCCACATGTCACGGAGCCCAAGTCAGGGGCTGCTGCTCCAGTGCAACCAGGAAATATTATTTAGCCGGGATATTTTTAGCAGGAAGCCAGCTCAGAGTAAATGTCATGTGAGCCGTCTTCTCTTACACGGCAACTTCGGGCTATTTAAAGAGATGGTAATTAGGCTCCTGCCACCATGATCAGGACGCGCCGATTGCGTGATTGCAGGAGCCCCTCATCTGCCATGCGGAGCACTTTACGCTAATGGGGCCCAATTTTCGAAGCCGCCTGCCTAAATCTGTCCGGCCTCGCAGGTGGACATTGAATCGGCACCTTAGGGGCGACGAACTGCTCTCCAGGGCCTCCTCCCTGCTCCCAGCAGCAGTTCTGAAGGTGCTGTGCCTCCAGACCCCCCGCAGGGCCCCCTGGCAGGGCTGCTGCCCACCCCAGACCTCCTGCCTCTGAAGGTCTTGCTTCCAGCCGGGGCCCAGGTGGTGGTGGTGGCGTCCATGTACAGTCCAGTCCCATCAGGCTGGCATCTTCCAGAGGAGCCACCAGCTCCCCTTGAAGGGACAGCGGGCGTGGTGTCTGGAGAATCAGGACACATCAACAGTCTGGCCAAGGAGATACGGTCACCAGGAGGTACAGGAGAAGGCGCACCTGAGGGGACACTCGGGAAGGTGACAGGGCAAGACAAGGAGGCAGAATTGCAGGCCGCTCGGGGAGGACTGCAAACTGGACACTTGTATTCCTTATATGCTAAGTGAACAGACCCCTTGCAGGAGGGCTCGGCACATAGTAGGTGCACTATGTGGCTGAAGGAATGAATGCACTGTCACCCTGCTGGCAAAGCCACCCAGACCGCCCCGATGCCACCCAGGCCAGGTGCCGTTTGCCACACTTTAGTGGGACATTGGCAACTGGGGCCTGGAATAAGGGTGGGTGCCTGGGTGTTGGGAGGGGCAGGAAGAGGTCCCCAGGCCCTATCCTAGGAGGAAGTCAGAAGACTCCTGGAAGGCAAAGCTGACTTCAAATAGTCAGAGGGATGTGAAATGGGGAAAGGACCCCCTCCTTCCAGGAGGCTGCAGAGAACAGACCCAGTACCAGCAGAAGACGAGCTTGGGCAAAGAGCTGCGCAAGAACAGGTGGCTTTGCAAAGGAATGAGCTCCCCGTCCCTGGAAGGACCTTGGAGGCCCCCAGCCCAGCCTCCCGCCCAAAGTGGGAGCCTCAGGTTTCCCCTCAGATGGCCTCAGGCCTCTGCCTGGAGGGTGCCAGGGGCAGCTTCCAGCTTTGGCTGCCAAGACAAGGCCCAGGAGAGTTGGCACTCTCCACCCACCCCTGCCAAAGGATTACAGAATCCTGCTTCAGAGTGTCCCCAAGCACCAGCCAGAAAGTTGCTCCTGCCCTCCACTGGCGCTTCCCAGGGAGGAACAAAGAGGAGCAGCCTCTCCTGGCCGGCGGTGGGCAGAGGTGAGTAAACACTGGTGCCAGAGCGCAGAGCGCCGGCAATTACCCCAGCAGGAGGCCAGCGGAGCGCAGCGCCGGGGCTGTTTGCTCATTAAGACGAGAAAATCATTTATGTTCTGGGACTCGAGTGTCAACAGACCCAGGGAAATGTCGTCGCCTCAGCTCCTGCCCTCGCAGACCAAGGGGGCAGCTGGGGTCCCGGGCACAGCTGGCGAGCTACCGGCGCCATCAGGCCCTTGGGGAGCGAAGAGGAAGGAACGTGGAGGATGCCTGCGGTTTGGTGAGAAGACCGAGAGGATCCGGCGTTTCCCCTTGTCGCCACCAAAGCTGCCCCACGGTCCCCACGCCCCGTCTGTCTGTCTGTCTGTCTGTCTGTCTGTCTGTCTGCTGCACCCTGGAGGAAGGCAGGGAAGCCCCTGGCGGCAGGGATTTAAGGAGAGAAAAACAATTCTGCGTAAGGAAGACGGGACCAAGTGCCCGGCAAAAACCGTGGTGCCCTTTAAGGCCCCACGCGGAGGCTATATTTAGGGCCGAGAACATTCCGCAGGACCTCGGGCAGCCTTCACTGGGAGCAATCGCTAATCACTGCATTGAGTTTACGGGTGCCCCTGGGCACACTTAACCCAGGGCAATGAATAGTTATTGCACGGCCTCCCGCTCCGGGCCTGTGGGCACACTTAAGCGAGCGCACGGCTCACTGTGAGTGGGCACGGCTCGGGTACACCCTTGGGCACCCTGCGCTGCGCCTTTGGCGGGGAGAGGCAGACCATTAAATATCTATGTGTCCTGTGCCCACGGCTGCATTTAGCCAAGGGCAAGGCCAGTGAAACGGCTTTAATTAAAACTTAATGCAAGTTCAAGGTGCAGATACGGAAGCGGCGGCCGCAGAAGTCACCAGGAATCAGTCAGTTCGATGAGGTTCTCAGCCGAGGGGCGAGGGGGGAGGCGAGGGGGGCTGGGCCAGCGGAGACCCATCCTCTGTCGAGTGCATGCCCCCCCCCCCCTCAGTGAAGGATGCTGGGCACCCAGGCTTCAGAGGCAGGTCATTGGAGACAAAGCAGGCTCCTGGGCCGGGAGCAGGTCCTGCTTCTCTCAGCAACTCGGCCCAGCGTCGCGTGACACGGGCCACACTGGCCGCCTGGCGGCAGGTCCCAGAATGACAGGTCCAGGGCAGAGGGAGAAGCCGCTGAATGTCGAAGAAACTGGCGGCAACCTTGGGGATCTGGGGAGCAGGGCCCTGCAATTCTTAGAAGGACCGACGCCCGGCGTGGGGTGGTCAGTTGTGCCACTAAGAAGGCAAGGGGATAGAGAAGTCCCTGCCCGCTCAGCCCCTGCTCCTTAAGGGTGGGAAGCAAAGGAATAGCAGAGGGGTCTGCCCCTCTGCCCAGGCTGGCAGGGAGCCGGGCTCGGGGCTAGAGGAGCTCAGCTGTCTGAGCCACGTCCCGGGACAGTTCCTGCCACAGTGCACTTGTTTTAAAGTTCAGACCAGGTGGGAATAAAACTGTAAGCTCTTCCTGGGGCAAGGGTCTGCATCAACTCAAACCTGTCCCCTCAGCACCAGCATATAGTAGCGCCTGGCATATAGTAGGTGTTCAATAAGTGCTTGTTGAATGAGCAGTGATTGTCACGGGCAGGCTTTTCCCTCCAAACTCCTTTCATTTCTCCTTCCCTCTTCTCTCCCTTCCCCCTCTCTCCTCTTTTCTTCCTTGGTTCACCTTCCTTGTGACAGGCAGGGGTTGCCCAGGCCAAATTCAGTATTTTCTCTGAGCTGCACAATGTTTACAAAATTAAAATCAACTTTTTTAAATTATGAGATTTTTTACATACAAGTACAGATTTCTAGTTTCTGTTGAAAAGTTAGAAATTCTGGCCAGACGGGGCTGGGGTGGAGTGGAGGCTGCCCCTGTGCAGGGGCCAGGGCCGGCTCCACAGCCCTGTGCTCTGCCTGGTTTACAGCCCGGCTCTGCCACTTACCAGCTGAGGGGCCTTGGGCACGTCTCCTAATCTTTCTCTGCTTAGTTCTCTGATCCCCCCTCCACCCCGTCCCATCTCATCTCCTCCCAACTTGCTCAGACAAAAGCCCAATGGGACTGGACACGCAGCCAGTGCCCACAGATGTCTGCGGGCGGGTGAGGCCGCACTGCACCTCCAGCGGCCACCGCTCTGCCCGCCACAGCTCCAGGCTTGGGAGCCCCGGCTTCGGGAGAGCAGCCCACCCCGGGATGCCCCCCCCCACCGGGCCCGAGTCCGTCACCTGCATGAACGCCGGTCGGCAGTGGCACTCCCTTGGCCCAGCCTGGACATTAACACTGGACAATTCATTATAAAGCGGTGGCTCTGCTCCAACCTCCTTGCCCCCCTGTGAAACATTCCGGTTCCCAACCTGTAATTTGCTTTCTGGAAGCGGCGCAAAATTCACACGTGCAGATGCGAGGGGAGAACACGGCTAACAGGCCGCAATTAGAGGTCAGCGACCATTCACAGCCAGATGATTAACGTCACCGGCGGGAAGCTGGCCGTCCTCTCGGAAGAGGGCTGGGAGCGGAGGCCGAGGCGACAGGGCCCAGGACCTGGGCTGGCTCCTGGGCTCCGGCAGGTCAGCCCCACTGGGGAAGCCTCCCCGCTGGGGACATCGTCAGGCAGAACAAGGGCTGGTGCCTGAATGTCCCTTGGCAGGTGACAAATGTGTTCCTACCTTGTCATACTTGACCCTCGCAGGTGTCTCGCAGGTTGGCTTTCTTGTGGCCATTTTACAGATGAGGTCATTGAGGCTCAAAGTAGGTAAATGATGAAGCCAAAGTGAGGATGGGGTGGGGGTGGGGGCATCAAAGGGGAAGGTATCAAAGGGGAAGAAAAAGAGGGGACAGGATAGTTCCTGAAATTTCTCCCCCCCACTGTGGGTACAAGCCCCTCAGGAGAAACTCTGGGCTTGGTCGGGGAAGGGAGCGTGAGGAAATGAAGGAAAGCGGAAACAGAGATGAGGAGGAAAAGAAGTGGGAAAGGGAGAGTGCCAGCGGTCCTCGGGGCGGCCTGCACCCTCTCAGGAGCCAGGCGGTGAAATTTAAGCAACAGGAGGGCCCAGGGAGCTACAAACCTCTGACCCCCACCCCCCGCAGGGCCATCAGCTGCTGCCTAAACCAGGGCAGCTCCCTGGCCCCCTGGCTCCCCCAAAAAGCATCAGCTCCCCCTCTGATGGGCATAAGCCAACCTCATTGAACCCCAGCTCTGAAACTTATTTCTCTGAGTCTTCCCTTGTTGTGTGGGGCCTGAAGCTCATGCAGTTTGGGGGAAGGGCCTCTTCAAAAAAAATCTTAACTTTTTGTCCAGCTGGTGTGGCTCAGCGGTTGAGCATCGACCTAGGATTCAGGAGATTGGGGTTCAATTCCTGGTCAGGGCACATGCCTGGGGTTGGGGGCTGGATCCCCAGTCGGGGGCATGCAGGAGGCAGCCGATCAATGACTCTCATCATTGATTTTCTATCTTTCCCCCTCTCCCTTCCTCTCTCTGAAATCAATAAAGACATATATATATATTAAAAATCTTACCTGTGCTAATTTTATAGTCATATGGTAAGGTGAGAACATAAGGGGCCAGGATGCAAGTGAGGGGCCCTGAAGCTTATGTTCCATCAGTTCCAAGTTCAGTCAACCTCTGTGAATCTGGCCGCACCATTTATTCACTGCATTAAGCACCTACTGTGTGCCCGACCCGAAGGCAAACACTTTGGGTGTGCCCCCCCCAACCCAGACACTCTCAGATCTAGCAAGAGGTGGCTGTGTGAGCAGATACGTTATGAAGCCGGGTGGCAGCTGCGATGATAGAGACAGGTACAGTGCACAGAGAAGCAATCAACAATCAGGAAGACTGCCTGGAGGAGGCATCTGAGCAGGGTTAACACGCCTAGTGGTCTTTTGAGATCTATGCCCAGCAACTCCGAGAGGGCAGAGCCTGGATCTCACCCTTGTCTTTTGTCTCGCTCAGCTCCGTTTCTACACGTGCCTTTCTTGGCGTCTGTGCTCAGGCTTAGCTCCCTTTGTCTCCCAGGGTGGAAGCTTCCCAAGAGGCTTTATCAAGTGTCCCTCTATGAACTATTTCCCAGACCCACCTCCTTCTGCACGAAGCAGGCCAAGGATCAGGCTTGAAAAACAAAGTCACCATTGGGATCAGGATGCAGAAGTAATCACATTTGGCAAAAAAAACCAAACCAGAATCCAGGCGGCCAGAGGCCCTCGGGGGCCCTGTAAGAGAAAGGACAGAAACGTGGGTTGAACCTGCTGAGACTACTTCTCTGTGAGGTCAGAAATCTCAGACACCCAGATAGAACTGCGGCTGCTGTGCCTAGAAGCCCCTTACCTGTAGTAGAGTAAAGCAGCAGTAACAGGAAAAGGCCTGGAAAGGTATATCTAGAACCCCACCCCTTCTCCCCACTCTGTTCCTGGCCCTAGTTTCGGCAGCTGCCTCATCTCACTCGTCTCCTTGCTTCCTCCCTCACCCCTGACTGTCTGTCCTCCAGGCAGCCAGCAGAATCCTTTCGAAACTAGGGCAGGTCAAGCTCCTCCTCTGCTCAAGCCTCTCCTTTCTCACTCCCAGGAAAAGCCAAGTCCTTGCAAGCCCCGCATGATTTTGTGCCTCACCTCCCTGACCTCCTCTCCCGTTTCCTCACCTCCCTGCCTCTGCTCCAGCCACCCCGACTCCCTGCTATCGCTCAGGCACGCCAGGCACACTCCTGCCTCAGGGCCTTTGCACTGGCTGTGCCCCCCCCTCCCCCGAGCTCCCTCCTCTTAGATACCTGCATGGCTCACTCCCCCACCTCCTTCGAGTCTTTAAGCAAATGGCATCCTCTCAATGAGGCCCACCCTCTTCTCACCTGTATCCTATCCCCTGCTGGCGGCAGCCCTTAGGCCTTCTAACCTGCCTTCTAATTTACTTATTTATTTGATTTGTTGCCGTGTCCCCCACCCAGTTGTCAGCCCCATGGGGCCAGGAGTGTGTTTGGTCCCTCACTGCCTCCCTAGTGCCCAGAGCAGTGTCGGGCATAAAACAGCCTCCATAAACCTCTGCGGATGAGTGAAACAGAAAGGGGACCATCTCTGGGTAAGAGATTACAGGTGGCTTTTATTACCTCCTTCAGATTTTCTCAAGTTTCCCTACTGATCTTGTATTGTTTTTTAAATTTTTTTTTTAATTTAAATTCCCATTTACGCAGCCTTATTTTGTATTCGTTGTATTGCTTTTGTCATGATTTTCTAGAAGTCATTTTCAAAAGCCCGCCGGCTCGTTTGCAAATCCTCCACTCGCTGGCGTCTGAGCCACGGTCAGAGGACAGCCCTGGGAGCCTCCTGCGGGGACACCTCTGCCACCGGCCTGCCCTCCGAGCGCAGCCTCCGCCTGTGTTCAGCGCCACGTCGGGGCCTCGCTGCCGGCGGAGGGGGCTCTGAACGGGGCGATGGCTGGGGAAGGAAAGCGCCTGAGCGGGCTGTGCAGCTGACCGGGGGCTTTCCTCCCGCACCCCGTCTGCACTCCGTAAATATTCGCCTGGCGCCCCGCTGCTCGCACCTGCCCCGTGTCCCCTCGGCCTGCGGGAGGCCGCGGCCGTCGCCTCTCCGCCCCGCCTGGCGCCGCGGGCCCTGCCACCTGGACGGCAAACTCTCCGGGCTGCAGCCACAGGTGGCCCCGACAGCGCCTGAAACTAATGGCCTGTGGCTGGCCGCTGTGACTAATTCTCTGATTATTGACTTTATGATTTTACGCTTAAAACTTCTTTATAATAACACACAGAAATGTTTAATGGGCTCTATCCAGAGCCATAAAAATTACTTATTGAACAAGCGTTTTAAAACTATTAATCCATTGTTTTCCATTAATAACGGCTCTCCCAAGAGCAGGCGACAGCTTAATGTATCCTCAGCATTTCTCCGCGAAAAGTGGCCTTTTAATACGTAAACGCTGCTCCCCAGGCGTCGCCGGCTGGCCGGCCACCGGGCAGCTGGCCCTCCCAGGGCAGGTTGAGGCCCCGCCGGCCCCCGAAGGCGCTCTGTGGATCTCCAGGCTGAGCAGGGGCTCGGGGGGCTTTTCCTAGTCTCAGGGAGAGTTCGGAAAGCCCCCTCCTCAATTTCTCTCTTTCTGTGCAAGAGAAGAGGAGCTCCAAGGGCCCGTTCTGCTGCCTGGGATGGAGAAGAGAGGGAAGCAGGCCGTGCGCACACCTCCCCACTCTTGCTCCCTCCAGAAGGTTCCAGGTAATCACCTGGTGGTACCCACCCCCTTCCCACCTTTTCTGTTGATAAGCCCATGGCTGAAAGGCTTCTGTGATACTGCTCCCTGGTTTTTTTGCAATTTTAGGTGTGCAATTTTAGGTGTGCAATATCAGGTGTGCAAATTTTGCTATTATAGGTGTGCTATTCCCCCACCGAGCATGAGATGCCCCCTTCACATGTGGAGGAATCGCCGCTCTAGCCCCACATCCCCTTATTTCCCCGGGCGGAGTAGGTTTGGGAGCATATCAGCACCAGAGAGACACTTCTAGGGTTTCAGGCTGTTCGTTCATTCAACAAATACTTATGGAGTGTGTACTACGTCGCAAGCAGTATTCTTGCTCCTGGAGAGGGAGCAATAAGCCAGAAGCTTGTGGGCCTGGCCCTCACAGAGCTGCCTTCTGTCGGGGAGCACAGATGACAAGCAGGTGAACAACCATAGATCGTTTTAAGTAGCGACGAGACTGAGAAGCAAACAGGATGAGATTGCGATCGGGGTGGGTTGGGACTACTTTAGACAGAGAGTCAGGGAGGCTGCCTGGAGAGGTAGCCTTTGAGCAGAGACCCGAGTGCCCGGAAGGAATCAGCCGTGAGAAACGGGGGAGGAGCTCTCCAGGCAGGGGAAAGGCAGTGCAAAGGCCCTGGGGCTGAGGTATACGCGTGGGCATCTCTCCCTAGGTGGAGGCCCTACCCGGCCAACCACTGTCCCTCACCTGGCAAGTGCAGGATTCTGCTCAGACACTGCCTCCAACCCTCCACGTGGCTTCTGGGGACCCAGACGTCTAAGAAGCCCTTGGCCCTGTCTGTCGAACAAGAAGATACTTCTGAGAAGGAACGAAGGACTTCTCCCAGCCCTGCTTCAGGGGAATGATGAAGAAGGAGCATGTAGGAGCCATATTGTCACAGCTGAGAGGGACCCTTTACTGCATGCAGAGGTCACAGTTCACAGAATGTCCCAGGAGAAATGTCGTAGGGTGGGCCTTCGCACAATTCAGTGTGCCTACAAATCACCTGGGGGTCTTTTTAAAATACAGATTCTGATTCAGGGGGTCCAAGGTGGGGCCTGAGATTCAGCAATTCTAACAAGCTCGTGGGTGATGCCGACGCTGCTGGTCCAGGGACCACACTTTGAGTAGCCAGGTCCTAGAGGCCTTTAAATCCAACCATTGTGTTTTACAGGGGGAGACAGGGAGCGATGTGACCTAACTTTAAGAGTGAGTCAGAGCGCCTGGGTTTGAATCCCTCCTCTGGGGTGTGTGTGTGTGTGTGTGTGCCTGTTGCTTAGTTTCAGTTTCTTTCTGTGAATTGATTTATGATGGTGATGGTGGTGGTGATGGAGGTAATGATGGTGCTGGTAGAGATGGTAATAGTGATGGTGGTGATGGTCATGGTGATGATGATGATGGTGGTGGTGGAGGTGATGGTGATGGTGGTGGTGATGATAAAGGTGATGCCGGTGGTGGTGGTGATGGTGATGTTGATGATAATGGTTGTGGTGATGATGATGATGGTGGTGGTGTTGGTGGTGGAGGTGATGGTGATGATAATGGTTGTGGTGATGATGATGATGATGGTGGTGTTGGTGGTGGTGGTGGAGGTGATGGTGATGGTGGTGGTGATGATAAAGGTGATGCCGGTGGTGGTGCTGGTGGTGATGTTGATGATAATGGTTGTGGTGATGATGATGGTGATGGTGGTAATGACAGTGATGATGATGGTGATGGTGGTGCTGGTGATTATAAAGACTCCACCGGGTGGGTGTAAGACTTGAATGAGTTAATGTTCTGTGCATGGTACTCATCACAGAGATTGTGCCTAAAGATGACAGCTCTTATTATGATGATAATTACTGTCACCCAAAGATTAAAGGACTTGTTTATGATCACAGAGCCCAGGATCAGGTGCCTAAACATCCCCACCATCATTTTCCAGCTCTTCACATAGTCAAACTAATTAGAGTGTCAGAGAAATCGAATAAATGTTTCAGCACGCATGACCCTGAATCAATACTGAACCCAATGTCATGTTCCTCTGCCGGTAAAAGAGGGACGTCTGACCCCTGGCAGGCCTCAGGGCCATCCCACTGGACACAGCCTCCCACTGTCTGGGGGAGTCAGTGGCGAAAATGAGGGCCCTGGGCTGAGCCTGCATAGCAGAGGCATCCGATAGCCATGTGCAGTTTCAAACATATGACTAGGCTCTGGGTAGAAACTTGTTTACAAGTCCCTTGACTCATAAAAGTGGAGTAGAGGCATGCCAGGGCATCCTCGCAGCTTGCGGCTCAGCTGAGGGCTCCAGGCAAAGGGCACAACCTTTGCACAGGCCAGAGTCACAGGCCCTATGCAGTGTCCTGGTGACACCCTCCCCCTCCCCCTGCTCACCCTGCCTCTAATCCAGTCCCCAGATGGCAGCCAAAAGTAGACAAGATCATGTCAGCCCCTTCTCAGAACCCATCAGTGGCTCCCTGCTGCCCTTGGAATAAAATCTAAACACTTCCACGGCCCATGGGACCCTGCCCACCTCTCTGAGCTCTTCCATCACCACACTCCAGCCAAGCTGATCTTTTCTCCACCTCTGTTCCCTCTGCCTGAAACACTGTTCCACATTCTTCCCATGGCTGGCTCCTCTTCCTCCAGCTGGTCTCCAGCTTCAGTGGGAAGACCCTCCCTGACCACCCCAACCTATTCCCTTCCCTGGCCTGGTGCCTGTTTCCTTCCTGGCTCACATCACGCTTGGAAATTATGTCATCTAGTGGTTCACAGGATTCCTGCGCTTTTCTCCCACTCGAGTGAAGATACACGCGGATAAGCTTGTGTCCCACCCAAGTGAAAATGAGCTTGGGAAGGGCAGGGGCTGTGTCTGACTTGTTCACACCCTACCCTCAAGGCCTTTCCTCACAGTAGCTGCTCAGTAAATATTGTCCAGCGAGTGGCTAGGGCTGGATCCCAACGTGCCCAGGAGAGGGGGAAGGATGGAAGTAATGACCTGCTGGTTTGTCTGTTTCCCTTCTCCTGCAGCACATAAATTATAAGCTCCGTGAAAAGGTATGAGTTGTGTCTCACATATTCACCTCAGCACCCTGCCCAGTGCCCGGCGCCCACAGACACCTGATAAATGCGTACTGAGCACGTTTTATTTCAAATACACTGGACTTTTCTGTAATCACACAGGCACAGCAATGCCCAGTGAGATCATTTGGCCACAGTTGTAGAATCTTGTTGAATATGACATGGTTCCCCAAACAGAGCCCTGCCCAGGCCTCCCTAAATGGCGTAGAGTTGATAAAGATCTTAAATTAAGTATGCTCTAGACATGACTTATCTGACAACTGGAGAAATGAAAAGATGGATACACTCATCTCCTGGGTTAATTCCTCTCTCGACAAAGACATGGAAGCTGTCCGGGAGAGCACAAGCTGGACGGGGCCCTGGAGTTGGACTGTCGGGGTTCAGGTCCCAGATCTAGCTGGGTGACCTGGGATTAGTCATTTCACCACTGTAAGACTCCATTTCCTCTTCTGGAAAATGGGCTCACGTGCAGGGAAGTGTTAACCTGACCTATAGAAAGGTTCGGCCCTTTACCCCCCAGCTCCTGGAAGGTAAATTCTAAGCCCTTGGACTATTTCATATGACACGTGTCTCTGTTTTCCTGGGGGCCCTGGGCCACAACAGATAGTCTATGATACCAGTGTGATTTGTGCTGGGGGGCCTTGAGCTATGTGGTATCACCTCACCCTCTGGAGGGGCTGGATACTAAGGTCAGCCGTGCCCATGTGACTGACCCCCGGTAAAAACTGGGGACACCAAGGCTCAGGTGAGCTTCCCTGGCTGGCAATAGCCGTCTACAGCCCTGCACCGCAGGACATTTGCTCAACAACGGACCACACGTGCTCTGCGGTCCCATGCATAGTATTACAATGGAGCTGAAAAACTCCCGTCGCCGGACACTGTCAGAGCCACCGTCACATCCCAGGGCGACGCGTTGCTCGTGTCCCCGTGGCGACGCTGGCGTAATGCACCCCCTGAGCTGCGTGTGTAGCACGTGCAGTTACGTTCGGTGCATCGTGCTCAAGACTGGTCATAAAGGACTGTCTTACTGGTCTGCGTATCTCCTCTGCTTTTTAGTGTTAGTTTAGAGCACACCCCAAAACTGCGCTGCTGCGCCGGCGGCCCCACAAGCTCGCGGCGGCCGCGTCTTGAGCGTATCACTTCCTCTGCCTCACTTGCTCTCCTGTCGTTTCGTACAGGGACACGCCGGACAGGCTCACGGCCCGGGGGCACTAGCCTCGGTGGGGGGGGCTGTCCCAGCCCCGTGTGTGTCAGCGCACCCTGTGGCCTTCGCCAGGCAACCGAGTCGCCCAGGGACGCGATCTCACGGCGCACCCATCGTTAGGCGGCGCGTGGCCGTAAGCTGTCACTCCCGCCGCCGGGGGAAGCCGGTGCTGTTGGCAGGACTCCACTGCCAGGGACACCCAGGACTGGCACCCGGACAGCCCCTGGAGCCTGCCCTGCGCACTCTGCCCCTGGCTGCCTTTCATCAGGATCCTCTCGCTGGGAGGAGCCGTAGCCACCAGCCCAACGGCCTTTCTGAGCTCCGTGCACCCTGCTAGTGAATCACCGAGCCCGAGGGCGGCCTTGGAAGCCCCTGAACTTGAGGCCGGTGTCAAATGCAAGAGCGGTCTTGGAAATCCCTGGACCTTGCTGCTCGATGCTAGCATCTCCCTCATTGCGGGCATCAAGAAGAGGAAATGAGACGACACGTAAAAAATCCACGGCACTGCAGTGGGAGCCACCATTCCCCACCCCCCCGGACCTTAGTCCCCCAGCTAACACTCCCGCTGTCGCAGGGCTCAGCTCAGGGACACAGACCCCTGACAGCAGGCCTGGTGCGCGGCCCACGGGCTGGGTGCTGGTTTCTCCTGCGAAACAAGTGCTCACCCCTGAGCCCGAGGAGCCCGGGCCCGACCCCAGTCCCGGATCGGCGCCGGGACTCGGCCTCCCAGCATCCACCTCCTCGAGGGGAGGATGGGACGGAAACCGGGCTCTGCCTGCAGGCGGCTGTCTCACTCCCCAAGTTACCTGGCATCACTAGGTCACTTACGGGTCTGCTGAGCCCAAAGCCCAGCTCAGGCCAGAAAAGCCTGATTATTCACCCGTCAGACACAGCTAGTGCGGGCCGGGGCCTGGCCTCGGTTGCCCTCCCGGGGGACATCCATGGGGACAGCATGGGGTGGGCACAGACAAGACAGACGGCCTTGCAGGAGAGGAGAGACAGGGGAGGAGGGCGGTGTCACCCCACCGCTTGCATCACTCAGGCCATTATTACTTTTTGGGGTGCCTACCTTCCACAGTGACCAAGACAGGAGGGAAAGACCTGCCAAAATCAAGCAAAGAAACAAATGAACAAAGTCATCTCAGTTGAGGATCCAGCCCCGAGGAAAGGAAACAGCCACGAGATATAAACAGTTTGGGTCAGGGAAGGTCAGTGTGAAAATGTAATTTTTTTAAAGTAATATCATGGTTCTCATAAAGATTTTTAAAAAAAAGTTAACCTGTATTACAGATTTTATTTAGCTCATTATTAATGAGGGAACTGGGCAGATGTCACAGCCAGTTCAAAAGAGACATCGAAGCAGAGACACACTTGCAGACGGTCGTGTGGAGATGGATTTGCAAGTAGCCGGGAAACTGACTCCTTCCCCTGAAGGGGATGGAAGTCCCTGGAACCTCCCCTGGCTCAATCTGCACATCCAAAGGCAAGAGATTTGCTTTGCTACAGGCTCTCTGCAACTTAGAGCACTAAACAATAGCCTGGGGGCCTTAGCAGGACGGGTGTCCTCTAAACAAGGGGTTTTCCACGGGGCACAGGGAAGTCATCTTTTCATACTTATTCCAGATTTCCTTGCGTCAGGTAGGACATCGCCGAGAGGTGACCCTTGAGCCAACATGGTGTTTTAAGGAGTCTCTTGCAAAGACGTGGGGAGAGGGAACTGTAGACGCAAACATCCCAAAGGAATGAATTTGGTGTGTTTAAGAAACAAAAAAAATGTGGGTGGGGCCGGAGCCAAGGACAAGGGGGCAGGTGGTGGGCACCAGGTTAGAGGGGCAGGTAGAGACCAGAGCAAAAAAGTGCAGACTGAGATTTAATCCTAAGAATGAAGGGGAGCCCCGGAGGACTCTGAACGAGGAAGGGGCAGGATCTCACCTAAAAAGTGTCTCCTGGCTGCTGAGACTGTAGCTATTGAAAAATGACGGCAGGTGACTGGCTGGCGTGGCTCAGCGGTTGAGCATCGACCTAGGATCCCGGAGATCAAGATTCGATTCCCGGTCAGGGCACATGCCCGGGTTGTGGGCTTGATCTCCAGCAGGGGACCTGCAAGAGGCAGCCGATCAATGACTCTCATCATTAATGTTTCTCTCTCTCTCCCTCTCTCCCTTCCTCTCTCTGAAATCAATAAAGATCTATTTTAAAAATAATAATTAATAATAATAATAATTTTAAAAATGGCAGTAGGCAAGAGCCTAAGCTTCTCGGGAAGAAATTTTCCTTGGGGGAGTTCAGGAAACAATCCTGGAGCCAGACGCTGGAAAGAGGGACTGACAGTAACAGTGAGAAAACTCCCACTGCCTGGTGGAAATAAGCTGTTCAGCCCCTTTGGGAACCTAGCAGAAGCTACTAAAACTAAACACACCTCCTCCCTATGACCCCCAGGGATTCCACTCCAACAGAAATGCAAGCACTCGGGCACCAAAAGACATGCCCAAGATTGTCCCCACGGTACAATTATCCCCTAAAACTGGAAGCGACTCAAAGGCCCATCAGCAGTAGCATGAATACAGTGGTCTCTCCGCCAGTAGACTACTGTGCTTTTGTTTGTTGGTTAATCTTCACCGGAGGATATTTTTTCCATTGATTTTTTTCAGAGAAAGTGGAAGGCAGAGGGGAGAGAGAGAGAGAGAAACATTGATGTGAGAGGGACGCATCAATGGGTTGCCTCCTGCACGTGACCCGACTGACCGGGGACCAGGGTCAAGCCTGCAACCCAGGTACGTGCCCTCGACCGGGACCGAACCCAAAACCCTTCAGTCCAGGAGTCCGCAGGCTGATGCTCTAACCACTGAGCCAGCCTGGCTAGGGCTGGGCTACTGTACTTTGATAAAAAGGAATGAACCACTGATATGTGTGACAATGTGGATGTCTCAGAGACATTTTAATTGAGTGAGAAAAGGCAGACATAGAAGAGGATACACACACACACACACACACACACACACACACACACACACACAGAGCTAGCCTTGGGTTTGGGAATCAGGCGGTCACCTTCGGGGAGGGAGGCAAGAGTAATGAACGGCGGCTGGGAAGGGCTCCCAAGGCCCCGACGTCGCCCCTCTTGGCCTGGGTAGCACCTCGGGGGCGTCTGCCTTGGGACCCGGCCGCACCCTAGAGGTGAGGAGGAAACGGAGCGCTTGGAAATGGGCCTCCAGACTCACTGGATCGCAACAGAAACCGGGTGCTTTCGCCAGCGCACCGTCTCCGTCGGGGCTGTGCCCCAGCCCCCGAAGCTGCCGAGAACACTGACGGCGCCCCAACGAGTCCCGTCCAGAAAATGCACACGGTCCCGCAGAGCGGCAGGTGGCTGCTGCCCCGTGGGGACCCACCAATTCCCAGCCTATTAAGTGAGTTCCCCCAATGCCCACGGCCTCTGGGTGTCTGCTCGTGACCGCCCTTCCAGCCCATAGTAACGGATGGTAACGTCGAGCTGGTTCCCTCAGTCGGTCAGTTAAATAGACTCTGACGCGAGCTCGTTGTATATTTGCATAGAAGTCATGATTCTATCCCGGCTTTTTTTTTTTAAGAAAAAAAAAAATCTCCTTTATCAAGATCTATATGTTTTTCTGTACGTGT
Organism: Miniopterus schreibersii; assembly: GCF_964146895.1. Lineage (NCBI taxonomy): Eukaryota > Metazoa > Chordata > Mammalia > Chiroptera > Miniopteridae > Miniopterus > Miniopterus schreibersii. The sequence continues at coordinate 5,107,772 of NC_138109.1, read as the reverse complement.
TAGACTTCGATTTAAAAATATTAAATAAAAGAAGTTAAGTTTAAAGGGGCAGGAAAGGGCGCTGTGGCTCCGGCTAAGGCTGCTCTGACAGGCCCTTGAGTTTCTGTGTGGGATGTACCAGGGAACTGCCAAGGCCCTCTGTCCCCCAGAGGGGGCTGGCGGGCAGGACAGGACAGGACAGGACAGGACTTCCAGGCCGGGACCTGAGCGAGCCTGCAGCCTGGGGCGGGAGGAGCGGGCCGCCTGACTGCACTCGCCCAGTTAAAAGGCCACAGCTGGGTCCCTCGCCCGGGAGGAGGCGGATCCCCACCGGCGGGCCCTGGGATGCTAACCCGCCTCGGGGAAGCCCTGCCTCTGTGGTCATACTCGGGGAGGCTGGGCGAAGGCGCCTTGGAGGCGGACGACAGCCCCTCGGGGCTCACAACCCGCCCCCGGGCCCCTCCTCGGGCCTCCGAGCCCCATGGGACTGACAGACCGACCGGCGGGTGTGGGTTTGGGTTTTGCCCCCTCACCTCTGCGACCTGAACTTGAGAGGAATGGCACTCCATCCCCAAAGCCGAGCCCCACCCACCCCCATGTCCAGGAGAAATGGGTGGGGCCCCCCCAGACTGAGGGGGGTCTTGGTGGGGGGGTTGCCCAGGCGTCCTCCTCGCCCGCCCCCCCCCCCAGCTTCTCCTTCACCCTCACTATCCTCAGTGGGACAAACCTCACAAACTCCCCGCAGTGCCCTGCCAGGCCTGGGGAGGGACCAGCTGTGTGGACATTCAAGCCAGCTGCCGCCTGAGGCCTGGCCCCCACTCCGGGACCTTCCCTAAGCGCCCCGCAGCCGGGGAAGGAGGCGGCGGCCCGTGGTTCAGGCAAAGGCGCTTTCCTCCTGTCCTCACAATGCTTGTGGCCGGCACCCCGGTCATTGGAAAGGTCCTTGAAGTCAAGCATCTCCGGGCCACCTGGAACCCTGCTTTGCTTTAAGGACCCTTCTAAGGAAAGCAGAGAGTGTCCTGCTCGCTCCCAGTGGTCTGGGTCTGGTCACTCTCCACGAGACAGCAGAGATGGATGCCCGCAGGCTGGCGGCCAGAGTGGTCCAGGCCTGGGTGTCAGCGGGGCTCGCTCTCTTGGAGGCCCTGGGGGGCCCTTCCTGCCTCTGGTGCCCAGTGGCTGCCGGGGGCCCTCGGCTTGTAGATGCACCACCCTGTGTGTGTCTGGTCCAGACTCCTCTCTTATAAGGATGCCGGTCATCGGGTTAGAGCCCACCCTAATCCAGCAGGACCTCCTTATGCCTTGATTACATCTGCCAAGAGCCTATTTCCACATAAGGTCCCATTCACAAGTACAAGGGACTCGGACAAGTCTTTTTGAGGGACACAACCCACACCGGCCACCATCTTTCTTTGCCATTCAGGGTGAGCAAGATTGGGGCAGGATTTAAAAGTCAGAAATATAGGTCCACTCTATTCTTGGGATCCAATTAATTCTGTCAATCTTTTTTTTTTAAAAAAAATCTTTTTTTAAACTGAGCCAGAAGAAAATGACCCCAACTACATGGGATCTTGGGACAGTGCCTTTTTATTATTTTTTATTATTGGGTCTCTCCCCTTGCTCAGCATTTCAATATGATCATTTTCAAACATACAGAAAAGTCAGAAACACTCGTGTGCCCACCACCTAGATTCTACGTAGTGTTGGTCTAATGCTCCATCCGTGTTTGGATTATTTCTCTTTTTAGCCCACCCCTTTGTTGATCTACATTTCCTTTCATCCCAGTTGCTCTGGGTTTATCATGGGCCACCTGAGAAGACGTGGGGCTGGAATTCGGGACCTGGTGTGGTGTGTGACGGCTGCTGTCACCAGGGTCTGTTCACCCACAGATGGGAGGCCCTCGTGACACCCAAAAGAAGCCAACAAGAGCAGAACACGTAGCTGGCTAATGCTTCACAGGGCTCCTGAGGGTGCTGGAGGGGCCTGGAGCCCTCTTCACAAGTCCTCAGACAGGACCGCGAAGCCCAGGTCGCAACTCACTCACCTCAGAGGACTTCCCCTGAGCTCTTGATTAAACCTTAAAAAAAAGAAGAGGTAACAGGAATTGAAAAGCAGGTTTTCTTCCCTTTTTTGACAACCTAAACCCCACTCCTCTTACACACATAGCTACACACTCCTACACACACCCCTGTAAAGACCCTTACGAATAAGCCCTTCAGACATACCCTAACACACGCACGCAGTACAGGCGCCTGTCTTGGGGAGTCTTAGAGAAACAGTTTCTTTGGGATCTTTCCGTTGAGCTCAAATTTCCTTTCTCCATTTGGGAAAAAACACATTTTCAAAATTGCTTTTACTCAATCGATTGGAAGCCCTGGGAATTGGCCGAATCACAGCCTCCCCGCAGTTTCACCATGGTTTTATTTATTAACACCCTCCCTCTCTTGCACATGAGAAATTGGGAAATCCTTTTTAAACTAAAGGCTCCGAGACCTACTGAGCCGGTTTTTTCAAATGCAGAAACCACGGGCCCACTCATAGGGTTCTTTTGATAGTCAGAGGTCAAAGATTAATAAAACATATTAACTCCGGCTGTGAAGGCGCTGGCTGTCCTCCCAGCCGGGAGCCCTGGTGCCACCGGGAGGTCCCCACTTTACAGATGAGGAAACCGGCCCTGAACCAACTTCGCCGGGCTTGCTGGAAAGCGGCCTGATGGGTCAGTTACGAAGCAGCTGGCCCTGGGACCCAGGAGTCCGGGCCCGCAGCGGGTTGTGCTATAGAAACCCGGCTCTCTCCTTTGCTCTACTGGAAGGGCTGATGTAATCTATTTTAGGGGGGCGGGGTTCCTAAAATAGGAACCTTTCACCGCATTCCTTCAGGAGCGGAGCCGGTTTTCCTGCTGCCGAGAAGGACCATTTATTGAGCACGTCCAGAGTCAGACACGGTTCTCAGAAACCAAGCATCCAACGTGGGAGTTCTCACCTAGGGCCCACCCCAGAGGTACAGGTATAGAATTAGGGGGGTTCTTGAATTTGGACGGGGGGGATTACATACTTATTTCCACTAACTCCTAGCTGGAAGTTAGCATTTGCTCCTGTTAGGGATGCGGGCAACAGGCCACAGCGTTACTTTGACTCCGCCCCAATAGAAACCCCAGGAATTGTCATATCACACGTGACAACTGTTACAGAGATCGCCAGAAATACGCGGTGCGCGTCACTGCTCCTGAGTTAAGGTAGTAAATTAACCAGCTGCCACCTAACTCCTAATAAAGCTGTGCTTATGTTACTACATCCTACCTGTGCTTAATATTTCGATGAGTTTCCATATAACTTTATCTGTAAGGCACCTTTTTTTATTATTTTCACTTGTGGCAAAATACACATAGCATAAAGTTAACCATTTTAAGTGTGCAGTTCAGTGGCATTAAGCACATTCACACTGCTGTGTAACCACCACCACCGTCCGTCTCCAGGACTCTGTCTTGCAAAACAGAAACTCTGTCCCCATTAAACACCAACGACCCAGTCTCCCTGCCCCCAGCCCCTGGCAGCGGCCGCTCTACTTTCTGTCTCTATGGATTTGCCTACTCCAAGGACCTCACAGAAACGGAATCACACAGTATCCGTCCTTTTGTGACTGGCTCATTTCATGCAGCTTAATTCCTCAAGGTTCATCCACGTCGTAGCACGTGTCAGAATTTCCTCCTTTTCAAAGCTGAATAATATTCCGTGGCGTGCATGGGCCACATTTTGTTTAGTCATTCATCTGTCAACGGGCACTTGGGTTGGATATAATTCATTCCTTGTAATCCCATGTATTTTATTATCTGCATTTAGAAGTGTGGTTTTGAGAAGAGGTCCGCGGGTTTCACCGGCCTTCAGAGGGATCCATGCGTAACACGCAAAAGTCCAAGAAGCCCTGTGAGACTGACGGTAGGAAAAGGGCTCAGAGAAGCTAAGACACCTGCCCACGGTCACCGAGCTCAGGCAGACCCCAGAGCCCACCTGCACAGTATGACTTCCCTCTCCTTGTGAATCGTAGACTCTGGTTTCCGCGGGCATTTGGGGCTGTCCCAACGGGCCCTCCCGGGCTTTGTGAAGGAGATGAAGGTGTCCCACGTCCCAGCACCAAAGCCCAGGGTTTGTAGAAGGTCCAGCCCCTTCAACACTCCCATTTCTTGGGCAGCACCCACTGAGCATTCCCTCTGCCTCTGTGTGAACCCCAGGACAACTGTGAGACCCAAGGGGACCCCTGGGCACCGTCTAACATGTCTGAATCCCCAGATCTGGGACAGTGGCGAGTGTGCACCAGCTAGAGTAACCTCATTCTCGGCTGCCAGCTGGAGAAGACCGATGGTGCCCAAGCCCGTATGAAGTCCTGGTGACAAACAATCACATGCTTTACCCCTGCTATAAACCTTTGGGTCCTGTGGCTGCTCCAGTCTAGCCCGATTTCCCTCTGAATAAGCCAAGTACTGAAATTATTTACGCAGTGTTGTGGGAGACCCTCTGGAAAATGCTAAATGCTCTGCCATCGCCACGTAATGATAGTTTTCCCCTTCCTGTGAGCACTGACAGGGTTAATAACAGTAGCTACTATTCAGTGGCACCTCCTATGTGCCAAGCACTTCAGTTCGCCAGCAATCCTACGCAGGAGGGGCTGGGACTGCCCCGTTTTACAGACGAGCAAACAGAGGCCCAGAATGATCAGTAATTTGCAAGAAGTCACATGGCTGGTGAGTGGGTTGAACTTCGACCCCAGGTGGTCTGCAGGAAGCACATCACGCCAAGGCCTGTGTGTCCCTTGCTAGAACACAGGCCTCAAGTGGCAATAAGGGGGGCAGACATGTATACGACACGTCTGCCAGTTTTTTTGTTGGAACTTTTTCCTTACCTTGTTTAGAAGATCTACCAGTTTGATTTCAAGAAGCAAATTAAGAGTGAAGAGCCCAGATTCCTAAAATATTCTAATTCACTAGATATCAGAGAAATGCAAATTAAAACGACATCAGGAGAGAGCACTTTACACTCATCAGAAGAGCAAAAAATTAGGAAGGTGGGAATGAGAGGGGTGGAGTGTTGGCAAAACTGCAGAGAGGCAGGGGAGCGAGGCGCTGAGAGCCGGTGCCACAACCAGTCCCAGCTGCAGCTCGCACCCACCCTGGCGTTTCTGAGCTGGCTCTCTGTCTTTCTCTCTCTTTTTTTTTTTTTTTAAATTATATCTTTATTGATTTCAGAGAGAGGAAGGGAGAGGGAGAGAGACAGAAACATCAGTGATGAGAGTCATTGATCGGCTGCCTCCTGCGCGCCCCCGACTGGGGACCGAGCCCGCACCCCGGGCCTGTGCCCCGACCGGGAATCGAACCCCGATCTCCTGGATCCTAGGTCGATGCCACGCTGGCGGGCTGAGCTGGTTCCCTTATCTGGAACACGGAGATGATATTATCTCCATCAGCGAGCGGCTGTGAGGATGTCAGCAGCTGACGCCAAGCGCCGGGAAGGTCGCCTGTGCCCGCGCAGGGCTCCGTGAAGACAGCAGTGGCCACTGCCAGCTCCCGGGGGGCAGACCCTTTCCTTTGCCCCTTTGCTGTACCCCCGGCGCCTAAGTAACCGAGCACTCAGTACGCGAAGTGAACCCCTGTTGACTAAATCAATGCGTTTACAAATGGTATGGGGAGAGGGGGACATCTCAGCACTGCTTGATGGAATGTCAAATAGTGAACAATTGAAAAGTCTTAGAAATTGTGACGCCGCAGAAGGAAGGAACGTTAAGTGTGTCCACCCCGTAGGCCAGCTGTCTCACTTCGATGGGTCTCAGAGATGTTCTCCCTCTGGGCCCCCCGGGAAACCAGGGGACGAACAAGGGACCTTCCCAGGGAAACAAGCAAGTTCACGTGGGAGTCGCACAGGAGGACGCTCTGCGGCAGGTCGAACCATCCAGAGCAGGCCTGGCACCCCTTCTGTAAAAGGCCAGGTAGGACTTACTTCAGGGTCTCTGTTGCGCCCTTAGATATATGCAAATGGAGGGGCGTGGCTATCCACGAAGACTGTGTATGGATGCCGAAATTTGAATTTCATATAATTTTAATGTATCACAAAATTATTCTTCCTTTGATTTTTTTTCCCCCCCAACCATTTAAAAATCTCAGCATACAGGCTGAACAAGAACTGCTGTGGCCCAGATCTGGCCCTCGGGCCGGCCTTTGCTGAGCCCTGTTTAGATGTATATCTACACCATGGACAAATTCCAAACCTCAACCAACAATAGTCCCCCTTTTGCTCTCAAAAGTTCCAGGTCGGATGATGCGTGATATCTACCTCCCCAAGTTAAATCATCATTCTTTTTAGATAAATTAAAAATATATGTTCACCAGTGTACCCCTAACATCTAGAGCAGGGGTCAGCAATTTTTTCCCTGTAAAGGGCCAGGTAGTAAATATTTTAGGCCTTGTGCCATACGATCTGCCGATGCAACCGGAGAGCAGCCCCAGACAATATGTAAACGAATCAGCGTGGCTGTGTACCCCAAAACAGTGATGGACGCGGACACTGGAATTTCATATACATTTCACGTATCACAAAATATTAGCCTTTTGATTTTTTTCAACTAATTAAATACGTCAAAACCATTTTTAGCTTGTGGGTTGTACAAAATCCGGCAAAGGGTAGGTTTTGGCCTGGGGGGCTTGTCCATCCCTGGTCTGGATAGCGTGGTACATGCCGCATAAGCGCCTGGCTTTGCTGAGGACGCACACAGACAGAAGGACAGAAACACCTGAGTGAGGGTCTAGGGTGGTGGGGGGAGGGAGGGCACAGGGATTGGGGATCAGTGGGGAAAATAATGAAATAGGAGAGACTTTGCCCAGAATGAGGAAGATGACAAACCATAAACGGGAGGAAGGTAATAAACTCAACTCTGCTCCCGAAGCCCAAAAAGGAAAAGATTAAAAATAAATAAATGAAAGGGAGGGATCTGGAGCCAGAGAGCCCAGCTTTGAAATCCCGAGGCTGCTCTCACTGTCCGGTGAACCTGGGCAAGTTTCACCTCCCAGAGGTTCTGTGTCAAATGGAACTAAACACATATAGTAGCTACTTCATAGGACTGTTGTGGGGGTTAAACAAACCTGCGCACGTAAAGTGGTTGGAACAGTGTCCAGCATTTAGTAAACGGTCAATAAACATTATATGTTACGGTTATTTTCCATAAAGAATAAAAAGACTTATTCCCCAAGGTTCCAAATAAGGTGACTGATTAGAGGGGATTAAGAGGACAAGCTCTGGAGCCAAGAGCCCAGCTCTACCACGCACCAGCTGTGTGACCCTGGCCAAGTTACATCACCTCTCTGTGCCTCAGTTTCCTCAGACTGCCCGGTTCAAAGCCCAGCTTCACCATTTACTAGCCCTGTGTCCTTGAGCAGGGTTACTTAGCCCCTGTGGCTCGACTTCCCCATCTATAAACAGGGAACGATAACCCTGACCCCCACCTCCTAGGCCTGCTCTGAACGCTCAAGGAGTTCATGCATAAACATAGGGCGCTTTGGTATCACTGCATTCCACTGAAGCTGATACATCGATACAGCAGGAAATTATATAATTGCTGCCAGTTAAACTAGGACACATCCTCATGGCACTGGAGCGGAGAACACAGACTGATTTCAGAATGTAACACACCAGGTGTGTCTTACATAGATGAAGAACAATGTTACTATTAGAGGCCTGGGGCTAAAACATGTTAAGCATTCGGGCTGGGGCTCAAATCTCAAGTCCACCACCTGGGTGACCTTAAGCGAGATACTTAACGTCTCTGTGCCTCGGTTTTCTGGTCACCTGTGCACGCGGATCGTGTCAACCGTGCTCGCCGCACAAGGCTGCAGGGGGACTTCAATGGGATACAGCGCGTAGCAGGCACCTGGCACTTAGCAGGCGCTGTCATCGCTACTAAGTGAAACAAAGTTACTCTTTGCAGGTGGGGGACGGCTGGGGCCGGGAGGACACACGCCGTGGGCTTTGCAGACGGAGGCTCGGGGTCGCTCCTGCCCTTTGGAGCCGCGCGGAGGTCAGGAGGTCCCGGCCCCCCGCGCGGGCCCCGCCCAGCCGCGCCCGGCCCCACCCCTCCCCTCCCTGCGCGGCGCCGGCCCCACGCTAGTCTCGCGCGCTTTCCGAGTGCGCGAGCGGCGGCCGAGACCCGGGGCCGGCAGTTGGTTGGGTGAAACCGTCTGTCACGCTGCGTGGGGGGGAGTCGGAGCCTGCGCGTCCCGATTTTCCCAGCTTTGAGCGTTTCGGACCCAGGGCCTGGTCTCGTGTTAGGCCCCCGACCTCCTGCGTCTGCTCAGCGTCCGAGGAGGGAGCCCTAGCGCTCCGGGGAGGGGGCTGCCGCGTCTCCGTGCGGCGCGCCCCCCCTCCTGCCGGGGAGCCGGTGGGAGAGGCCGCCGGCCGCGGGGGGAGGACGCGGCCCTGGCGCCATTTTGTAGGAGCGGAGCGGTCGCTGGGCTGCCCCTGGATCCCTGGCTGCTTGACTCTCCCTGTCGGGCTTCCTGTCAGCGGCCTAGCGGGTGAGTGGCGGACGCTTCTCACGATGGACGCCCGGTGCGCCCCGGCTCCCGCACGGCTGGCCCGAGGCGGACGCAGCGGCTCGGCCCCCGGCCTGGCCCGGCGCGGCTGTCAGCGGGCGCCGGAGTGGGGGACGTTGGGCCCGCGGGCCGCGCAGCCCAGGGCCGAGTTGTGGCCCGGCGCGGGCACCCGGGCGGTGCTTTGTGCCTTGGGTATTTGCGCTCCGGGGGGCACTGCCAGCCTAGGCCTGGGGTCCCTGCCGCCCCAGCGCGGGCCGCGCCGAACATCCCTGACTTCGGCTGTCGCGAAGGACCCGTCGCCGCTGTCCTTGAGGCTCCAGTGTGCAGAGCTCCTGGAAGTCCCACAATGAGGAACAGGGAGGAACTTCTTCCCGGGCTCCCCGCGCCCGTGCAGCCCGGAGACGGCGCCTGCCTCGCTTGCTTAGGGAAACCTGCTTTGACCCCGGCTCGCTCCCTCCCGCACGCACCTCAGTCAGCTCAGGTTCTCCGGCTCTCCACCCCCCCCCACCCCCCCAAGATCATCGGCTACTTTCTAGTCCACGTCTCACGATTGTAACAAGATAACTACCCGAGCGCTGTCCTCCTCGGGCTCACCCTCATGCCCCCCGCCCCTCCCCGTGTAACCCGCGCGCCACCCGAAACTGCTGGTTTCACAGTTGCGGTTTGTAGCAACCAGATGCATAGCAGGCGCCCGGCGAATGCTCACTGAATGAATGAATGAATGAATGAATGAATGAATGAATGAATGAATGAATGAATGAATGAATGAATGAACGAACCAACAGGGCATCACATTTGAATAGGAGTCACTCTCGTTGCCTCCTGACACTTCAGGGGTAGCCACCCCGTGTAAGGATCCAGACTGCAAGACCCCCCCCCCCGCCCCGAGGTCGCAGAACAATGGCAGGGCAGCTATGAGTCAGCCGAATATAGGGGAGCCATCCCTTTGACACAGCCTTGGGTCATTCGCATCTCTTTTCCCTTTAAGAAAAACAGAAGATGTCTGAGTATATTCGGGTAACGGAAGACGAAAATGACGAGCCCATTGAGATACCATCGGAGGACGACGGGACGGTGCTGCTGTCCACGGTGACAGCCCAGTTTCCCGGGGCCTGTGGGCTGCGCTACAGGAACCCCGTGTCTCAGTGCATGAGGGGCGTGCGGCTGGTAGAAGGCATTCTGCACGCGCCGGATGCCGGCTGGGGAAACCTGGTGTATGTTGTCAACTATCCCAAAGGTTCGTGGCCGCTCGGTTTTGCAGTAACGGTAAAGGACAGTCGAGTTTGTGTCTCACTGTAAGTCCCGGGTGGTGGCCTCTTTTCGGTGGTGCCATGTCTCCGATCACCCAAGTGTTTCTTTCAGTGTTACTGTTTGTAAGACCACTAGTTGAAGTGAGTAATGAGTGAAAACTGGAAATTACAGAACAGTTTTAGAAGTGAAAACTGCATTTAAATATCTGAACAAATGTTATTCTGTCCCTCAGATGATAATGTATCAGTGTAGTTTCATCGTCTGTAACAAATGTATCACCATGGAGAGGGATGTTGACCATGGGGGGAGCTATGCATGCCCAGAGGGGCGGTATATAGGAAATCTCTGCCTTCCTCAATTTTGCTATGAACCTAAAACTGCTCAAAAAGTTCTGTTTTTTAAAATGTCATTTAGTTCCTCTCCTTTTCCCTTTCAGACATTGGTTTTTAAAAGTAACCTAAGGTTTTTTCATATTACAAAAATTAATGTGTGTTAATGAAAGTTTAGAAAAGAAAATTGAAATCACCCTTAAATCCACAGCTAGAAATAAAAGTTGCTGATTTTTTTTTTGGCATATAGCCTTTAAGTTATAGGCATTAAAATAGTTAAGTAAATACATTTAATAGGCAAGAAGATGGTAATTACACCTTTTAAACCTGTTTTTTCCCTCCTTAATGTATTTTAAAGTCCGTGAAGTAGAATTATTTTTGTTTTGATAGGCCTTTTGAGAGGGGACAATATACATTTGTAATCTTGTGATACTGGAAAACCAGAGTTATGAATCCCTGGATTTGCACCAGAAAAGCACCTCGGCCCCTTATTCAACCCCTTACTCTTTCCTTGAGGGCTAACATCATTCTTTGCCAAAAGTTGGAGCATCTTTATGTTCTTAGAATCTTTTTGCTTCTCACTTCTAGATGTAGGAGGCAGTGAGTTTTAAGACATGTTAAATGAAGAGTTCTAAAGGGTTTCTGCTCATTTTGTTTAGATAACAAAAGGAAAATGGATGAGACAGATGCTTCATCAGCAGTGAAAGTGAAAAGAGCCGTCCAGAAAACATCTGATTTAATAGTGTTGGGTCTCCCGTGGAAAACAACTGAACAGGATCTAAAAGAATATTTTAGTACCTTTGGAGAAGTTCTTATGGTTCAGGTAAACATTGATTTATTTCATTTAACAGTTTTTCTTTTTCAGTGCATGAGCACCCAGAATTCCTGTTTTAGTCACACTGCCCTTCATGTCCTGCAGACAATATTTTTAATTAATTTAAGATTTGTAAACATTAGATCTAGTTTATCTTTGCATTCTAAAACATTCGAAATTCTATTATGTAAAGGAGTTTTACTCTGCTATTAACCGGATCTAAATTCAACATTAACCCTCCTGTTGCTTTTACCTCAAGAATAATTTGGTTTTAGTTTTAATTAAGCCACTGTATCCAGTTGAAGCCATTCACATGGTCAGGGAATTCTTATTTGGTTAAGTGTCTGTGTTGTTTTAGTAAATTTAAATGATTTTTTTCTAGGTCAAGAAAGACATTAAAACCGGTCATTCAAAAGGGTTTGGCTTTGTTCGATTTACGGAATATGAAACCCAGGTGAAAGTGATGTCCCAGCGACATATGATAGATGGACGGTGGTGTGACTGTAAGCTTCCTAATTCTAAGGTGCTTTGCTTTTTTATTTCTTCTTCCACTCTGGGAACTTTTGCTGACAAACTTCCTTAGAAGACACTATAAAATAAAATGTTAAATACACTTGGAAAAAGGTAGTGTCAGGATGTGATCTTGAAATCTCTTTCCTATTTAAAGCCTTGGGACCGTAATGCATGCTGAATCTTTTATGACCATTTGAAATATTTAGTTTATTACCCCTCTAAACTAAACTTTGGTAACAATTTCTTACATGTTAAAACATGAAGATAACCAGAGTACAGTAATCTTGTTACAAATGCCTGACTTGTTCCAAGCAAGCAGGACTTGCTTATTTGGAACATTATTATTTTTGCCAGGACATTGTTTAGTCTTTGACTTTCCTAGACCCAAGTATATTCTCATGAACTTAAAACTGTAGAACTGTACTCATCATCGAAGTCCTACACGAAAGAGGAGTGCGAATGCAAGAAAGTCAGCATGTACCTGCTTTCTGATGGCTCACCTCATGTGAAAGGCAGATGGGCCCTGATACATCCTTCACCACGATGCTCATAAAATATTTCTGACGTTTTTCCTGTCTCTGAATTTGATCAGCAAAGCCCAGACGAACCTCTGAGAAGCAGAAAGGTGTTTGTTGGGCGTTGCACAGAGGATATGACGGCTGATGAGTTGCGGCAGTTCTTTTGCCAGTACGGGGAGGTGGTGGATGTCTTCATTCCCAAGCCGTTCAGGGCCTTTGCCTTCGTTACATTTGCAGATGATCAGGTATTTTTCTCTTTAATAATTTTATCCCAGATAATTAGGCAATTTCTCTTGAACATTTGCCATCCAGCTAATTACATCCTTAGCTAACCTTTCTGACCTTGTCAGCTGTGGGGGTAATGGACCCAGATATTTGTGACAAATGCTTTAATGTTTCTCAGAATGTGGTATTTAACGGGGAGTGTTATATATCTTTAGAAAGTAAACTGAAAAAATTTGCTGCCATCACTAAAGCTAAAGGCTATTTTGAGTTTAGATGAAATGAGCGTTCATTGTTTATTTTTCCTCCAGTTTAGATAATGGCTTGAAATCTACATTTTATTGCTACTTTGAAGTACAAGTCAGTGGTTTAATGGCCTTTATTTACACCCCTTATTTTCTTATAGGTTGCCCAGTCTCTTTGTGGAGAGGACTTGATCATTAAAGGAATCAGCGTACATATATCCAATGCTGAACCTAAGCACAATAGCAATAGACAGTTAGAAAGAAGTGGAAGATTTGGTGGTAATCCAGGTGGCTTTGGGAATCAGGGTGGATTTGGTAATAGTAGAGGGGGTGGGGCTGGCTTGGGAAACAATCAAGGTAGTAACATGGGTGGAGGGATGAATTTTGGTGCTTTTAGCATCAATCCAGCGATGATGGCTGCCGCCCAGGCAGCACTGCAGAGCAGCTGGGGCATGATGGGCATGTTAGCCAGTCAGCAGAACCAGTCAGGCCCATCGGGCAATAACCAAAGCCAGGGCAACATGCAGAGGGAGCCAAATCAGGCCTTTGGTTCTGGAAATAACTCTTATAGTGGCTCTAATTCAGGGGCAGCAATTGGTTGGGGATCAGCTTCAAATGCAGGGTCAGGCAGTGGCTTTAATGGAGGCTTTGGCTCCAGCATGGATTCTAAACCTTCTAGCTGGGGAATGTAGACAGTGGGTGACGGTTGGTTGTATGGACTGGTGGGAATTCAAATTTTTCTAAACTCATGGTAAGTATATTGTAAAATACATATGTACTAAGAATTTTCAAAATTGGTTTGTTCGGTGTGGAGTATATTCAGCAGTATTTTTGACATTTTTCTTTAGAAAAAGAAGAAGAGCTAAAGGAATTTTATAGGTTTTGTTACATAAAGGGTTGAAATATTGAGTGTTTGAAAGTGAACCGCTGTTTGCCTGATTGGTAAACCAACACACTACAATTGATATCAAAGGGTTTCTCCTGTAATATTTTATCCCTGGACTTGTCAAGTGAATTCTTTGCATGTTCAAAATGGAAACCATTAATTAGAACTACATACTTTCCTCCTTGTTTTAATTTGAACCCCACCATATGGATTTTTTCCTTAGGAATATCTCCTTTTTTGGAGATCATGGTGTCACAGTGTTTGGTTCTTTTGTTTTTGTTTTTTAACACTTGTCTCCCTTCATATGCAAAAGTACAATATGAAGCCTTCATTTAATCTCTGCAGTTCATCTCATTTCAAATCTGTATGGAAGAAGCACTTCATTGAAAGTAGTGCTGTAAATATTCTGCCATAGGAATACTCTGCCTGCGTGCTTTCTCATTCAGGATTGCATCGTCACACCACAGGCTGCGTCTCTGACGGTGGGTGTCCCATTTTTATCCGCTACTCTTTATTTCATGGAGTCGTATCAACGCTATGAACGCAAGGCTGTGATATGGAACCAGAAGGCTGTTTGAACTTTTGAAACCTTGTGTGGGATTGATGGTGGTGCCGAGGCATGAAAGGCTAGTATGAGCGAGAAAAGGAGAGAGCGCGTGCAGAGACGGTGGTGCAAAATGGATATTTTTTAACTTGGCGAGATGTGTCTCTCCATCCTGTGGCTTTGGTGAGAGAGTGTGCAGAGAGCAATGATAGCAAATAACGTACGAATGTTTCTTGCATTCAAAGGACATCCACATCTGTTGGAAGACTTTAAGTGAGTTTTGTTCTTAGATAACCCACGTTAGTTGAATGTGTTAAGTGAAACGATACTTGTACCTCCCCTACCCCTTTGTCAACTGCTGTGAATGCTGTATGGTGTGTGTTCTCTTCTGTTACTGATCTGTAAGTGTGGTAACGTGAACTGAAGCTGATGGGTTGAGAACATGGACTGAGCTTGTGGTGTGCTTTGCAGGAGTACTTGGAAGCAGAGTTCACCAGTGAGCTGGGGGTGTCTCAAAGAAGGGTGGAAGTTCTCATGTCTGTTAGCTACACATAAGAATGCTGTTTGCTGCAGTTCTGTGTCCTGTGCTTGGATGCTTTTTATAAGAGTTGTCAATGTTGGAAATTCTTAAATAAAACTGATTTAAATAATATGTGTCTTTGTTTTGCAGCCCTGAATGCAAAGAATTCATAGCAGTTAATTCCCCTTTTTTGACCCTTTTGAGATGGAACTTTCATAAAGTTTCTTGGCAATAGTTTATTTTGCTTCAAATAAACTTATTTGAAAAGTTGTCTCAAGTCAAATGGATTCATCACCTGTCATGCATTGACACCTGATACCCAGACTTAATTGCTATTTGTTCTTGCATTGTCCAAAGTGAAAAGATTTTTTTTTCTTTTTAAATCTAGTTTTTAATAAGTCTGGGTGACCGCACCTAAAATGGTAAGCAGTACCCTCCAGCTTTTCCTTAGTGCCTCTGTGCATTTGGGTGATGTTCTATTTACATGGCCTGTATAAATCTCCATTGGGAAGTAAATCATGCCTTCTAAAAATAATCTTATTTGGGGGAGTGGGCAAAACAGTGTTAATTATTTTTAAATGCTTTGTAGCAAAGCATATCAATTGAAAAGAAGGGAATATTAGCGCCTTTTTAGTTTGTAATTTGAAAAGTGGAATTAATTGCAATGGGGATAAAGTAGAAGAAACCACAAATTATCTTGTGCCTGAAGTCCACTAAGCAGCTTGGTAGCTTTAAGGACTAGCAGGGTGCGGCGGGCGGGCTGTCCTCCAGAGGTGGGCAGATAGTCACGCGGAGTAAAATCGTTTACAACACTCAGCTGGGACTCTCACGGTGCATTGTTAAGTATGTAAAAGCAATAATATATTGATTCTCTATTGTACTTTTTATGTAACTACTGCTGTGAGAGTTGAGCTTGTTTTCTAATGGAAGAATGTAACAGTTTGTGTTGCTAGTTTACCTAATGCCCTTATCTAATTAGATTACAATAAATAGGGTTTTTGCAAGTTGCGTGTTTTAAACTTTTATAAATGAAGTCACCCTTTAGACTTGTGATCGCCACATTGTTTCATTGTTCAGTTTCCTCTGTAAAAGGGTCTTGCGTTGTTTAAAAATTTTTTCTGCATCTAAATTGCATGATTTCCAAATCCTGTACCATCTGAATTTTGCATTTTAGCACTTGCACTATTACTCAGCAGCAGTAACATGGTAACACTTAAAATGGTATTCGGGGACCTCCAAAGACTAAACTGACAAGCCTTCAAGGAGCCCGGGGGTAAGTTAACTTGTCAATGGCATGGTTTTAATCCCTTATTTACACTTGTGTAAATCTAGTTACTGATCTTAGAAGGCTTTCAGTGTTGAGTAGCCTTCTGTTAACATGTTTGTGGTAATGCATAGCTGTGGGTATTGAATTCTACCCTAAAATTTTTTTTGAAGATTAGACGTAAACTATTTGGCAAAGATTTGTCTTTAAAGTCTATCTGGTCATCGAAATGCATTCATTCTAAAAATTTTTTGAACCAGTTGAATAAAAATTTTTGTTGCCAACAGTTTAGTGTCTGGAGTCTTACTGGAAAAACACAGTTTCCTTTTTATATTTGACAAAGATGCTGTAAAGTTACCTTTAAAAAGTGAGTCTCAAGAAGTTGCACTTTATATGCACAAGAGAAATTAGGCCAAAACTCACAATGAATTTTTAAATATAATGGTAACTCTGGCTAGAATGAAAAACTTTGTTAGATGTTAGCTATTAAAACTTTTTAGGAAGGACTCGCCAACTAAAATGAGATTTTTAAGGTTAAGTCAGAGCTTAGATTTTGTCCTTTGGAAAAAGGTTAGCTACTTAATTCAGAAGATATGTGATGATTAGAATAATTTGTTGTTGAGTATGAGGACATTAGCGCTTAATTGTGGATTTGAGCTCTATAGTCAGGCATTGTGTGATCCATAGTCTGTTGCTTGCTGAGTGTTCCCTGCTTTCCATGTTCGTTGTAAGGAGGAAAAGCACTACAGGTTTATCTGTGATACCGCCATTTACTTCTGACGCTGTGTTTCGTCTTACGGAAATGCCACATTTGATTCGGTCGTCTTCTGGATTTCGACCTTATTTAGGTTATTTCCAAGTGCTGGGATCAAGGCTAAATTAAATTCTTAGCATGGGGATTACTAGGTAAAAGACTACACATGCTTTTAAAGCTTTTGAAATATATTACACAATTGTCCTTTAGAAAACGTGTTGTCTTTGACAGTGTGAATAGTGCTATTCCATGTTCTTGTCTGCCAATTTGATAAGTGAGAAATTATATATCGCTGTTTTGTGGTATTGGTTTTTAACATGAAAATTAGTTCCTACGCTAAAGTATTGATGTTTACAGTTTATCTACCAAAAAAATCCATGGTTCAAGGTTATTCCTGAACCAATACTGCTGCAATGTATAAAGCTCTCCCAGAGATCAATAAGAACAAGTCCAGAAACAGTAGAAAGAGTCAAAGAACATGTCCAGGCAGTTTCCAGAAATGCAATTTTAAAAGCCAGTGCAAAAAGATACTGAACTTTGCAAGTAGTGTTGTGCAGATTTAACCAGCGAGTTTCTGTTGCGCTGACACAGATGAACATCGCGAGGACGGCCGTGCCTCCTTGAGTCAAAGCGTAAAGGGCGAAAAGCTGGCAGGCCTCTCGCTGCTCGTTTGGTTTTGATTTTTGGGTCCGGTGATGACGGCTGTGCTAGTGTTTCTCAGGTCACACTGCTGCTGAGATCTTTTACAGGTGTGTTTTGTTTTTTAAGGAATTACTGATTGAAGACATACAAATTAAAAGTTATTAATTATTTTCTTGATCCAGGGAATATAGTTAATGACTTTTGTGTAGACCCCATACAGTTGTGCTTCCCCGCAGTTAATGGAGCCCCAGGACACTATCCCTCCCACAAACCACCTGTTGGTCTCGTTATCTAGAAACACCAGTGCCCCCCCGCTGTCACCTCTGCAGCTGTCCCTGCCCCCACTTTCTAAGCCGGCACAGAGCATGTTGCCGGTTACCCTTCCCCCTGGGTGGGACTTCTTTTCGTAGGCAGCGGCACATTGTTGATGGTCAGCAATTGGTACCTCAACATACATGAGGCTTCTGGCAGGAGCGCCCCTGTGGGTTATTCCCCATCCAGACACGGCTCCGATGTCGTTGGTCCTCATGAAGGACTCAGCTTCTTTTCTCGGCAAGCAGATAGGCATGATGTTGCTATTGATTACAACTTTGTTCCTCAGTTTGATCAGTGCTATGTCGTTATCGAAACCAGCACCGTGAGTGTAACCTTCGTGTATGAAAATGGCCTCTGCCCAGGCTTGTGTGTAAGGAGGTGACAGTCTCTTCAGGGCACCCATTCGAATGCTTAGGTGGGAGGCATCTTCTTTCTGCTCATACACAGCATGAGCGGCTGTTAGGATCCAGTCATCATACAAAAGTGCCCCTGCTGCTGCTGCTGTGTCACCTACTAGCAGGACTTGCCAGGGAAAATCCCCGAGCTTTGCATTTCGCCCTCCATATATACGACCTCCTGTTGTGCGGGCTGATAGTCCACAAACTGGGGAAAGAAGCAGACACGGAGAGCCTTTACAGAAACCCCGCGGTGCTGTCCCCAGGCCCCGCTCTGGACGCGTGAATATTGCATCACGTGAATTGGTGGGCGCCCGCCTGGACAGGCAGGTGAGGCTCCTGAAAGCGCAGCTCAGAGGCCCGGTTTGGTAGTTCTTAGCCCCTCAGGAAATGAGTGAAAATTCAGAAACGAACTAGTTTCGCTAAACAAACAAAAAAGTGGTCTATACAGCTGGGGGAATTATTTAACAGGGCAAACCAGGAATTGTCTGAGCTCGTGACTAGGAAGTGAAAGGAGATAACCTTGCTGCTGCTGCTTTTTCCTAGTTACAGAATGGGGCGATTGCCATGTAGTTCTGGTAAAGAGGCGCCAAGGCCACTGTCCCAGGACTGGCCAAATTACTTGGACCTTTGAACATTTAAATGTTTTAAAAATTAGAATGTTGCAATTGTAGCCAGGAAGCTTAGGGTTCAGAAATTATTTTTTTATCTAGTTGATTCTTCCAAACACTAAGTTTAACCATATATTACTAAGGAGATACACTTATTAACGTAGCAAATGTTTCCTGTTGTGGCAGAATACTTGCATTGAAACATAAACGTTGGGTCAGCTAAGATAAAATAACTAATATAAGCCAAGTTAACACATGGGTAATGAATATAATATTACCTTTCTGATTTTTTTTAATCTTTCTACTCAACTATATCTTCAGAGCCAATTCTGGTAAAAAAAATTTTAAGTACTATTAAAAGGCAAATTGCATTAATGTTTAAAAACTAGATGTCATTGAAAACAATTGCTTAGGGAAATAATGAAGTTATTAGCTTTGGGTTTTAATAGCATTTTTAACAGGGAAGAAAAGTAACAACAGAGGAACTTATGCTTATAAATGTGTAAGTGGTTCAAGATAATTTTTTAAATTATTTAATTTTTTATGCTTTCCTAGTTGTAAGGCCAAAATAATCCAATGACTGATGCAGTCAGCACCTAACAGCCTCTCCGTATGGAAAGGGGGTAATGAGAACATTATTTGGAAATAATAACTTGGTCTAAGAGCCAAGCGCCGAAGTTACATTTCTGCCTACGGCAGCTAAAGCTCTGCTCACTGTCTCGTGCCCAGTCTCCTTTCCATCAGTTACGAATCCTATGAAAGTGCATCCATTACCAGGCTCGCAGACCGGGGGCGGGTTTTCTCCTTTGGAGCTCGTCCAGAATCCATCAGCCTCACACACATATTTTACCTGCAAATCATCGGAAAAGCAAAACTGTTTAACTGCATGTATAAGGTGGTTGTCATTTGCTTGAATACCCCATGAAAAATGTTGATTCTTGAGCATGAGTGGAAATAGAGGTGTCTGGATAACCCGTCACATGATTTCATGAATAGGAGGTGTCTGCATTGCCATGTTTGCTTGCAAAGTGGAAACCTGTCAGATGTGTAACTTGAATATGTATCAAGATCTCAAGTGCTTAATGATGAGGTTTTGACTTGTTAAATTAAACCATTTGGAATACATTGTGTGTTTGTAGTAGTCATTCACTAGATAAGATCTGTTTTCAGATTCTTGCAAATTGACATTAAAGTCACTTCAGCTGTAATATTTCACTTAGCTGGTGGGAGAAGTGCCTTTTATTCTTTGTCTAGCCTTAGCCAAAAATGTTGGTTAAAGTCTCTTTTCAGATGGTGAGGGCTTCGGTTCCACCTGTCACCCACCCCAGACACGGAGCAGTGTGCTCACCACCGCCTGTCCTCATGGCGTAGAAGGTCTCGTTGCAGCGGTACTGAATCGCAGCCCTGTATGTAGTCACTCCCGGGCCCGTGACGTACTCCACCTGGCCGCCGGGCAGGTCCTCGGGGGGGCCGCAGTCGACAACTAAACACAGGGAGGGGGGAGCAGTCAGAGTCTGCCTTCAGCTCTCACACCGAGAAGACCTGGAGACTGGCAGGCAGTGGTGCCGCGGTGCCGCCAGCCGGGGTCTTTCTCCCGTGCCGTGGGCACCGTTGATTTAACTCTGAGGAGGGAGGGAACCGCTTTCGTACAACTTTAAAGCATCACGCGTCCCTGTGCCTAACTAAATGGCTAGGCCGGGGGAAGTCCCTGCGGGAGCGGTGGGGTGCCTTTCCCAGAGGAAGGGCCTCTGCAGCCGCGGGACCTCCTTGGCGCTCACTTCTAACGCGAAGGTTTGCGCGAGAGAGGGAGACAAAGGCACCATCTGCAGGCACCTGTCAGTCCAGTGCCACGTGAAAGGGTCTCAGAGGCACAGTAACAAAGACGACTGAAGGGCTCGGCTTATTCTTAATGACCCTTTTCATAAACAACTTCTTTTAAAAATTGATTTTAGAGGAAAGGAGAAAGAGAAACGTTGATCAGCCCCCTCCCGCATGTGCCCCAGCCCTGACTGGGGATGAACCCGCAAGCCTAACTTCTGTTGTACGGAACACTCCAGCCAACGGAGCCGCGCAGGCCAGGGCTCCTAAATGGAACTTGTTAGAAGACCTGGAAGTCCTTGAATTGGGATTTGAACTCACACTTGGGACATTGCTAATGTGAAGTAACCAACCTGAGAGAGGGCTATCAGTCTAAAAGCTCTCCACACAGTGGGCATCTAAAACGCCATGTATTTCTGTGGGTGTTAAAAGTTGCATTTAAATAACTTAGCAAGTTAATATCTGTGTGCCTGGCTCTGTGCCACGTGCTTTGCCCGCCTTGTCTAACGTAGATAAGATGCCCGTCACCACCCAACAAAAAGTGGCGGCCGGATCCGCGCTCAGACCCAGACCCCTGGCTCCCACACTCGGGTCAGTGCTACTTTACTGCTTCCTAACTAAAAGGATTGGTGGGAACGTAAAGGTATGAAACGGGGATATTTCATTCCCCCAGGCACTTTGTAGAGACCCTTACACAAAATACGCAACAGTACATGTGCAGGGATGCTAACGACAGCAGTGCATGTAACAGTAAAAAAACGAGACAATAGGTTGGCTGAAAGCGCCGCGCGGTGAAACACTGACGGCGGTCGTTACAAAGACGCGGCCGGTCGGCGGCCCGGGCCAGCGGAGCGTGGGCCTGGCATGCAGGAGGCCGCAGCTCCGTTCCCGGCGGCGCGGGCCAGGGCGCGGGCTCCGTCCCCAGCAGGGGCGTGCAGGGGGCCCATCCGCGACTCATCATTCATGTTTCTCCCCCTCCCCTCCCTCCCTCTCTCTCAAATCAATCAAGACATTTTAAAAAAGTGCACAGAGAGCCTGAGGAAGAAAAGCAAGTTTGGAATTCAAGCCCCGATAAGTAGAGTCCCGTTTAAAGGACCAGAAGCAGCAGCAGCACTTTTTAACCCCCCCCCCCCAGTGACGTTACTGCTGCATTCGGGCATCGGCCGGTCCCAGGATCCATCCTTCTGACAGACGGCAGTGAACGATCTCAGGGGCACCTCACCCTAAGGAGGAACCAGAAGACACTCGTTTCCTGGGGGGCGTCGGAAAACCGCTCCCCACAGCTCCCCGCAGGGTTAGCTCCCTCCCGTGTTTCACCAGCCGCTCCCCGGGGCCGGGGCCCCCACAGGACCAGGCGCGGCCCCTGCTGCTCTCGGGCCAGGCCACCTCCAGGCGCGGTGGCCCTTCAGGAACCGCGCTGACCTCTCGGCGGTTATGGCCCTTTCCCTGCTCTCCGCCTCACGCAGAACCCAGCGCGCCTCGGGGTCCTGCCGGCGCTTGTCGGCCCGGTGTGAGGGGCCAGAGGCCACCGGTGGTCTGAAGTGCGGGGCGGGCCAGCCCCGAGACACCGAGCGGACGCGCCTGGAGCCTTCCGGCCTGTGGCCCTCAGCCGGACGAAAGCTGCCAGAGATGCTTCGCGAGCTTCCCGCGGGCCTTTGCAGCCGGTGTCCGTGGCCCATGCCGCTCACGGAGAAACCTTTTTTTATTTACTAAAATAGTATTTTTCTAAAATCAGACCCAGCTTTCGCAGATGGCTCCAGCAGGAGAGCAGGGCGACTTTTAAGAAATCGGCAGCCGGCCCTGGCCAGTTGGCTCAGTGGTTAGAGCACCGGCCCGCGGACTGCAGGGTCCCAGGTTCGATTCCGGCCAAGGGCACGGACCTCGGTTGGAGCCTTGACCTGGGAAGCAACCAATCGATGTTTCTCTTCCCCCCCCCCCCCCGAAAAGCAATGGAAAAAATATCCTCAGGTGACGATTATAAATAAACAAAAAGCAGCCGGACAGGTTTGCCGTCCAAGGGGCTGTGGAAAGGAGCCCGCCCCAAAAGTTTGCAAGGTGGGAACGTGTCTCACTTTGTTTTTTTCCCGCGGTGTCGCCCCTCACAGCTTGCTGTCATTTCACCGTTATTACTTTTTACCACTGGGACTCAGTGACAATTTTGAAGAACATAAAGAGGGCATGTTAATCTACCTGTGCCCCTGAAACAACACACTGGGCACTTTTTAAAATTACCCTCCCTCGCCCTTCACAGCGGCCACTCTTCATAACCCTGCGGAACGTACTATATCCCAGCCCAGGTTAATTTTTTGTGAGCCCGGGAGTTGTTTTATATAAAGGTCATCCTAAGAATAAAACATTCTCCACAGCCATCCCTCTTCTCAGCAAACAGTTCTCTGATGTTTATTTGGCCAGAGACGAAACTGCCCCCGCGCCCGCAGCAGCTGTTTCCCGCTTTCCTGCCGCGTATCCACTGGCACGAGATGTCCCCGTTTCTAAACCCTCCGGCCCGGGCGCGCTTACGGGCCGGGCCGCTCGGACTCACCCGCAGAAGCTCGTAGCCGGGCTCGCAGACGACGGAGAAGCTGTCCCTCAGGACGTACGTGGCCCGCCCAGGCGAGACGTGGCCGTGGGGTGGCGCCACCGGGGCAGGGCAGGGCAGAGCTGCGGAGGAAGCCGGGCTGTGGGTTCTGGCAGGCCTACGGCAGGTGAGCCTGAACCGAGCCTGCGACACCCCCGGTTTATAGATGGGACGCTTGACGGGGACAGAGAGCTCGCCCCAGCCCCGTCGAGTTAAGGCGAGACAAAACTCAGGGCTGCGTGGCCTGCAAATTAGGATGTGCCGCCTTCGCCGAGCTTCAGTCAAAGCTATGCGAGAAAGCCAGGCGTGTCATGACACGGGACGGTCCCCAAGAACGTGGCGTCTGGCCCACGCCAGGACTTCACAGCGGCTGCTGACGGCCATAGGGCGTCACCGGGCGGGAGAGGCTGCACTCTGCTTGGGCTTCGTCACAGCCCTCCATTCCCAGGGTGGCTGTCAGCCTCTCTGTGCCTCGGCTTCCCTGGCTGTGGGGCGAGTGGTGAGGATAGCGGCTCGCCTTCCAGGGCTGTGTGAGGATGGGACGCGAAGCCGCCAGGCTAGTGCTCTGCCAAGTGCTCGGAGTGGGGGGCAGTGAACCCTCACGCAGGAGAAACCTGGGACTCAACCGAGACCGGCGCTCAGGGGGCCTCCGGAAGCCCCGGGCCGCCCCCCGGGAGCACCTGCCCGCCGCGCTCAGGCCTCCGGGGAGACTCTTCCACTCTGGTCTCCAAGCCCTGGCCTGTGGTCACCCCGAGGCTTCGGCCCATCCCCCACAGCTGCCCCTCAGCCTGCCCCCGTCATCGGCTGAGGCCCCCCTCCCTCCAGCAGCTGATCTCTGGGTCCTGGGGTGGCCCCAAAGTCTCCCCTCAGGGACCCAGTCTTCAGGGACAGCTCTGGCGGCCCTGTAGGGTCCCAGGGCTTCCCAAAGCCGCCTCGTACCCAGGCCGGCGCCCTGCTCACACCTTCCCCGCCTACGCCTCCAAGCTCCGTCCTGGCCCCTTCTCACCCACCAGCCTGGCAAACTGCTTCTCCCCTGGCTCGCTCTAAAATCAGCAAATCGGTTTTAGGAGTTTTATCACTTTGCGGACGGAGAAAGGGCTCTACGGCGAGTAACCTCCCTGGGTGACCTGATCGTAAATTTCTAACTGGGCCTGTCCTGCTGGGTGGTCAGCCCCAGGCTGGTAACTTCTTTAGTAAAAGGCTTATCTTTGCCATAAGCAAGCCCTGAACGCGCCTTCGGAGGGCCCCCGTCAGACCCCCCTCAGGACAGCGCGGAGTTTCAACTCCCCCTCCCCCGCCCCGGCCTTGTTTCCCCACCTTCATGTAAACTGCCTGCCCTTCCCTCCTTCATCTCAAATGCAGTTTTTTTAAAAAAAAATGCAAACTGCCCTAGCTGGTGGTGCCCAGTGGTTAGAGTGTGGGCACCTGTGCATGGAAGGGTTGAGGGTTCAATTCCCGGTCAAGGGCAGGTTCCATACCTGGGTTGCAGGTTCAATCCCCGGGACCTGTCCCAGAGCGTGTGGGAGGCTTCGATTGGAGAAACCAGTCGATGTTTCTCTTTGTCTCTCCCCCCCACCTCTTTCCCTCCCTTCCACTCTCTCTAAAAATCAGTGGGAAAAATATCCTCGGGTGAAGATTAAAAAAATAATAAAACTATTCCCCAGAGCATGTGAGATCTTGCTCCCCAGCAATCGTCCTCAGTTTTGTCTCAAACTCATAAAAATTCTCTCCAGGTGTGGTCTCCCCTGCAGGTGGAGGCAGGGACGGAAGGACGGAGGGACAGTTGGACGGTTGGATGGTTGGATGGTTGGATGGGTGGGTGGATAAACGGATGGATGGGTGGGTGGGTGGATAAACGGATGGATGGGTAGATGAATGGGTGGGGGTTGAGAGCGAGTCACCCAAGATGTGCTCGGGCATGCACATTGTTTCGAGCTAAAGGCAACTGTAACCTTACAGAAACCTTCTTTTCTTTAACCTGGCCTTTTATTCTGATTTCCTTCCTTTCACTCAAACCGGCCTCGCCAGCACCCTGACTCACCCACCCCCTCTCCCTGGTTTAATCATTAAGCCCTCGGGACGCTGAGGTCCTGGTCAGCACCCAGTCGTCTTAGAAACAAGGCCCTGGCTCCATGGCCTATTGAGACAGTTTCCAGTCAAACTAAACATAGTATCTTGGCCTCAGCTGCAAGCGGAACAATCCCACAGAACAACTCCTTGGGGGCCCCCTCCTCACCTGTGCTGCTGTAGCGGATCCGCCAGCCTGCGTGGTCCCCCGACTGGTCGGTAACAAAGGTGATGGTCACGGCGCTGCTCTCGGTTTCAATCCTGCTGGGCAACATCTTCCCACAAAATGGGCCGTATTCCCTTTTGTCCGCCTGAATCTGAAGAAAGAGAGGCCCCTGTCACCTCAGGACCTGCGGGAGCCGGGATGGGCTGGGGGGCCCGGGAACCAGACCTTGAGGGAGTCGTAGGGGCACTGGATTTCGGGGTGCGTTTCCACGTCGAAGGACTCCACGAAGTCCAGGATGACGCGGAAGCCGTC
The DNA here is from genome assembly GCF_964146895.1 of Miniopterus schreibersii. Lineage (NCBI taxonomy): Eukaryota > Metazoa > Chordata > Mammalia > Chiroptera > Miniopteridae > Miniopterus > Miniopterus schreibersii. The sequence goes on along the minus strand of NC_138109.1, from coordinate 5,082,460 downwards.
CTCCAGGCGGATGCTGTAGGTGCAACTGGAGAGTTTGGGGTAAGGCTGAGGGTATTCGGGGCTGCTGATCACCCCAGACCGCTCGGTGAAGACCTGGCCTGAGCACAGGGCTGGGAAGAGGGGAGAGGACAGGGCGGTGAGCCCGGAGCAGGCAGCCTGACTGTCCACACTGGCTGTGGCCGGGGCCAAGGCCCTGCCCGTGGCCAGCTCCAGAAGCACCTGCAGAGGCCAAGGCCCTGCCCGTGGCCAGCTCCAGAAGCACCTGCAGAGGCCAAGGGCCCCACCCCGGCAGCTGCAGGGACAACTTAGGGAGGGAGTTCCTATAGCTCCCAGGCTTTAGCTAAAATAGGCAACTCTTGTCCGGCCAGTGTGGCTCAGTGGCTGACCATCAACCCGTGAACCAAGAGGTCACCAGTTGGATTCCCCGTCGGGGCGCGCGGCTGGGTTGCGGGCTCCGTCCCTGGTGGGGGGCCTGCAGGAGGCCGCCAATCGATGATGTTTCTCTCTCGTCGATGTTTCTCTCCCCCTCTCCCCCCCCCCTCTCTAAAAATCAATGAAAAAGCCGCAAAAGTACGCAACGCTCGGATGTACCTCTTCCGGGGGTCCCCACTCACACCCCTGGAGAGGGTGGGGGCCCTAAAGCTGAGGCTCTGGTGGGAGTCCGGGGCCAGAGCCACAGAGGGGAGGGAGGGGGGCCTGGCCCTGCTGAGGGGAAGTCGGCACCGAGAGAAGGGGAGGGGTCTCCCTATTTCTCAGGAATTGGATCAGGAGTCTCCTTGGGCTGAGGGCTCCTGCCCCCCCCCACCCCAGCTATTCCCAAGTCCATCCACCAGGGGGCTCCCGGCCAGGCCAGTCTACCCGCCCTGGGTGCCCACCCGGACCAGTCAGAGGTCAGCAAGGGCCTCCCTTTGCCCGCCTTCCCTGAGCTGGGCTCTGCCCTGTGGGCAGTTGAGGGAAGCTCAAGTCCACACGGATCGCAGACTAGTCCGGTGGCCCTTTGTTGCAGGGCACCCCTCATTCACGGCAGGCGCCTGCCCCATCTTCCCAGGCCACTTGAGCTGGGAGGCTCCTGGGAAGTGAGGAGTCCCAGCCCCGCCTTCTTTCCTCCCTGTGGCCGCTCCCCCTGGGGCAGAGGCAATCACCCCTGGATGTGGGGACCAGACCGCCACCAATGACCACCTCCTTGGGCCTCTCTGCTCCCGGCCCGGCTCCCCCAGCCCAGCCCAGCCAGGGCTTGAGCTGCCCTCTGAGCAGGAGGTGGTCCGAGGATGCTCGGAGCTCAGCTCCTGGGGACGCAGTGGGGGAGCAGAGAGCACCCTGTTCCCTGTGTGAGCTCAGGCAAGTCTCTGCCCCTCTCTGGCCTCTTCAAAATGGGAGGGGGGCTTCTGGCAAAGGATCCTGTGGCCCCGTGGGAGGGGTGCCCACCGAGGAGGCGCATCCAGACTACGATGAGGGTAGGGAGGAGAGGAACCGGGGTGCGCACCCCCCCCCAGAGACACGCAGCAGCAGGTGGGGGGAGCCAGGTTTATTGTTAGCTCTGAGGGTGGGTGAATGGGGGCTGCAGGCAGCAGCGATCTCGCCCGACCCAGAGCTGCAGCCAGGAGCCGGAGGGGGGGCTAGAGGCTCTGCTCTGGAAGAGAAAAGAGAGAGACGGGGAGAAACGCCACTGGGAGGCAGGGTCAGCGCCAGGGGTTGGGGCGCCCCACTCCCCAGGGCACCAGCTGTGTTTTTATTTGTTTGTTTGTTTGTTTTTTCCAAATAGTCAGGTATGGCATTTTGTTTTGTTTTGTTTTTTTTAAAATGTTTTTATTGATTTTAGAGAAAGAGGAAGGGAGAGGGAGAGAGAGCTAGAGACAGAAACATCAGAGAGAGAGACATTTACACGGATCGGCTGCCTCCTGCACACGCCCGCTGGGGATCGGGACCCGAACCTGAGCATGTGCCCTGACCAGGAATCGAACCAGGGACCTCTCGGTGCATAGGTCGGCGCTCAACCACTGAGCCGCACCAGCTGGGCGGCACCAGCTGGTTTTCTGTCCGGGTGTCTGGCAGGGGCACAGAGGCACATCCTCGGGCAGTGGGGTCAAAGGGGTCAGCCTGCTGGGGGCCGGGAACTGGGGGCTTTGAGCAGGCCCTGCCCCCCATCCTGAAGTTTTGTGGAGGGGAGCTGGGCTGAGCTGGGCCTAGACCCCCCTCCTCCACACGGGGCGCCTCCCCTGGAGGGTGGGGTGGCTGTGTGGGGTCCCAGAGCCCAGCTGGCCCAGGCGCCCAGCTGGGGCCTAAGACGCTAACCCCTAACCCGTGAATGAGCTGGAGAGGAGGGAGCGAGCCAGGGGAGGGGAGGGGAGGGGGAAGGAATTAGAGAATGCAGGTGGGTGGACGCAGTGAGGGGACAGAGAAGCAGAGAAGGGCCCGGAGGCGGAGCGGCCGTGGCCCTGAGGAGCGTGGGGGCCCGGCCGGCCCAGGGTCCCCCTCCGGCCATGGCTCACCTGAGCAGGTGCGCTTGTTGCGGTGGAGAACGTAGCCCGCACGGCAGGAGCAGTAGAAGCCGCCCAGGTGGTTGTGGCAGTGGTGGTCACAGGCGGGCGCCTCCCCCGGGGGCGCTTGGCACTCATCGATGTCTGGGGGGGGGCGGCAGGGAGTCAGTGGAGCTGGGACAGCCCCGTGGGGCCTGGGCTCAGGAGACCTCCAGCCTCGTGGCTGACCTGAGAGCCGCCTCCTGTCCGGAGGTGGCTGGTGCCCAGCCCAGCACGAGGCCTGGGGTCACTGCAACCTCCTCCCACGTGGAGGTAGAAAGTAATAGCACCTTCCTAACCCCAGTGGCAGGATGTGTGCTGCTCAAGGTCCCCAGCTACAGAGGGAGCAGCCAGCAGAGGAACGCAGTGGGCAGTGGGCAGGACTATCACACAGGTCCACCCCCCCCACACCCCTTACAAGCAGCCTCGAGCGGAGCACAGAGAGGTTGAGCCACTTGCCCAAGGCCACACAGCTGGTCCCTGCAGGAGCCGGAATCTGCACAAAGCCCACGTGCAGACACAGGGCGCCAAGCTCTGTGCGTTCCCGGCCCTCGAATCACTGGGGGCTGTGAGGATACCCCTGTCTTGGCCCCTGGCACAGAGTGAGAGTGGGGCTCGGCCTGGGCGGACGTCACAGATGTCACTGGTATCTGCATGGCAGATGTCCCAGGAAGGAGGACTCCTCTCCTGCTGGTTTGGCAGGAATCCAGCCTCAGGGAGGCCTGGCCTGGCCTAAGACAGAGGTACCCCATGGGTCCTCTCAGCCCCGCCTCCTCTCGCTCACCCTCGGCTGCATAGAAGGCCTCGAACCCTGTGAACGGCTTCTCGTTGGAGTAGTCGGAGTGGAAGGTGACGTCCAGGCTGGAGCCCAGGGAGTAGAAAGTGTCGTTGCCGGGGGCCCGCTCCGTGTCTGTGCTCTCCCAGCCGCACAGTGTGGCCAGCACCTTGGTTCCCGAGCTCAGCTGTGGGGTCGGGGGTCACTGGGGGGCACAGCGAGACCCAAGGCCAGACCCCACTCCCAGGTGTCCCCGTCCCTGAGCCCTGGCCAGCCCTTGTCCCCCTTCCCCGGCCCCGTTGGCACCTTGACAAAGTCGTACTCGCAGAGGTAGGAGAGCTCCAGGTGGAAGTGGGTGAAGTAGAGCCTCAGGCGGTAGCCTGGGGGCGCCGTCAGGGTCCAGTTCCGCTCCTCGTTGTCCCCATACTTCCCCGGGAAGCCTGGGGACACCAGGCGCCCGAACATGGGCTGGGGCCACTGTGGGCCCCCGGGGGCGGCGGCTGAGCCCCAGAGCAGGCCCAGGAGGATCAGCAGCCCGAGGGGCCGCAGCACAGGACAGGGGTGGGCGGGTGAGGGCCTGGGGGTGCCGTCACCCCTCGCCCCGGCCCGGGAGGCTGTGGGGGCTCCCACCCGCCTCATGGTGCGCCCACCCAGCGGCCAGGCCTGGTCTGGACTCGCAGTCTCACCTTTGATCTGTTTGCCCAGCACCCGGCCCTGCCCCCGCCGGGCCCAGGGATTCTGGGAATCGGTCCCGCACCTTCTGTAGGCCAGACGGCCCGGCAGGAAGGCCAGGCCAGGCGCCAGGAGCCAGCCCGGGCTCTGTCCCTCCTCCCAAGCTCCGGGGTCCCCGCAGCGTGTGACTCTGCAGTTGCCCAGGCCTCCACAATGCTGCTGCAGGTGGAGATGCCGGATGCACCCCGCACCCGCCTCTCTGCCTCCCGAAATCTTGCTGCAAAACACCTGAGGAGCCCACGAGCCTGGCAATTACGGGAGAGGCGGCGACACCGCCACTCGGGAAGCTGGGACAACGGGTGCCCGGTGCAAGCGCCTCTCCAGAAAGCAGCTCCACGCCGGCCGCGGGCTCAGCGAGCAGCCGGGGAATCGGCCGCACCAAGTCCCCTGGAAGGTCAGGAAGGCAGCCCGGTTGGCCCTGGCCGAGCAGCTCCGCTAGGGCGTCCTCCCAATACGCCAAGGTTGAGGGTTCGATCCCTGGTCCGGGCACCCGCGGGAGTCAGCCAGCGGGCGCATGGGTGAGCGGAACAGCAAGTCCATGTTTCTCTCTCTCTAAAAGTCAATAAAAAAGCAGCCAGCCAATCTCTATTTCCCATCCCCGGACCTCAGCAGAAACTTGGAGACCAATTCCTTTTTTTTTCAGCAAGAGGAAATAACCAAACTATATAGATATAATATATGGATGGATGGAAACCCATGAGCGTAGTCAGAGACCCCACACTCATGAGAGGTCCCTGGAGACTGATTCTTTTTTTAAATTATTTTGCATTCCTATATATATATATATATATTTTTTTTTTAATTCTCACTGGAGGATATTTTTTTTTATTGCTTCTCAGAGAGAGTGGAAGTGGGAGAGAGAGAAGCATCGATGTGCGAGAGACATAGACTGGTTGCCTCCCGCATGCGCCCCGACCCAGGCCAGGGATCGAACCTGCAACTGAGGTAGGTGCCCTTGGCCAGAATCAAACCTGGGACCCTTCAGTCTGCCAGCTGACGCTCTAACCACTGAACAAACCGGCTAGGGCCATATCTCTATTTTTAAAAATTATTTTTAAATATATCTTTATTGATTTCAGAGAGAGGGAGGGAGAAGAAGAGAGAGAGAGAAACATCAATGATGAGAGTCTTTGATGGGCTGCCTCCTGCACGACCCTGACTGGAGATCGAGCCCGCAACCCGGGCCTGTGCCCTGAAGTGGAACCGAACTCCGATCACCTGGATCCTAGGTCGATGCTCAACCGCTGAGCCACGCCCAGCTGGGCTACAATTATTTTTAATATATTTTTACTGATTTGAGAGAGAGAAAAAACAATAACACCTAATGGTTGCCGCCCACAACCTGGGTATCGAACCAGCGACCCTTTGGTGCACAGGACGGCACTCAACCAACGGAGACACATGGGCCAGGGCGAGACTGATTCTTGAACGGAGTTCAGGGGACGGTCCCAGGCCCCGCTGAGCGTGGGAGCGGGGGACAGGTAACAAGGGCACTGAGCGGAGCCCCAGCCTTCCCCCTGACTCAGCCCTCGGGTCTGCCCGCCGCCCAGGCTTCTCCCTCTTTTGCGAGAAGCGTGACCAGCCCAAGAGGAAAGACCTGAAGGTACTGACTTTGACGTTTCCACGAGCAAATGGCTCAGCTGCCATCACCCACGGTGAAGGTCAAATGACAAGCCCCCGTCAGGTGCTTCGAGCTTTTTAATCCCCACAGACACGTGAGCAGAGCCTCCAAGGGTTACTAAGAACCTCAAACATGAGACAAAAAGATTTAAAAAATCAATCGACCGAAGAGCACACACAGCAGGAGGAGACGATGCCCATCCCGCAAACGAAACAAGCACCGAGGTCTTCAGAGGAGACAGAGAGGAAAGGGCAGGCCGTATTTATTACGTATTTTGAGAGTATGTTTATTAAAGCTGAGGACAGTGAAAGGAAGGAAGAAAGGGCTCAGGGTGGACGCAGCCGCAGGAGAGCCCAGGTGCTGCAGCTTCGGCTCCCCGGGGGCATTGCCCGGAGGAGCAGCGAGCCCAGCCCGGCTGAGCTCAGGACCAGCTGCGTGGAATGATGACCCCCCCGCCCCGCCCTGGCGCCGACCCTCCGTCAGCGGGGACCAGGACCCCGAGAGGATGCACCTGGAAAACTGCTGGATATTCTATTGAGACCTCCTGAAGGGGGTGGGGTGAAGGGGGTCCTAATACACGGTGATAGGAGAAGGTAAGACTTTGGGTGGTGGGCACACAGTGCACCACGCAGACCTTGTAACATAGAAACCCACACCTAAAACCTGGATGTTCATATTAACCACTGTCATCCCAATAAATTTAATTTTAAAAAAAGATCTTCCCCTGGGACCTCCCCTAAAACCTGCACCCTTAGAACCCTTAGGATGAAGGACCCAGAGCGCTCCCCCTCCTGGGAGCACGCCCGGCCTTTCCCTCGCCCTTTCCTTCCCCGCCCCAGGCGTGTTACCATCACCTTCCTCACTCCCGAGCTCCAAGGGCCCTTCCTTTGCCTCTAAAGCTTGTTTCCTAAGCCCATTTCTTCTAGGAATTACTTCTTCCACCTCTGTGATTTTATAAATAAATGTTCTGTTTTATAAAAAAAGCGGGGGGGGGGCCTTAGAAACAGGTTCAGGAGGTAAGACCAGGATGAGCTGCAGCTGTCCGTTGCTTCGCTGGTTATAAGTCTCGTGGCGACCCTGAGCGTTTAGGAGAGAAAAGATGCACACCTGGGAGGGGAGAAAGGCGTGGCGGGCTCCAGAAGCCCATGCTGGGCCCAGGGCTCATTTTAAAGACAGCAATAGGTAACTAATAAAAATGGAGAAGAGCACGTCTCAAAGTGCTGAAGGAAGATTATTTCTAAGAATTCTGTACCCATCCATCAGGCAGGAAGGTGGAGTAGACATTTTCATGCGTGTCAGATATTTTAAAAATTGCATCCCTTGTCCCCTTTCTCAAAAACCTAGTATAGCCCAGCTGGCGTGGCCCAATAGTTGGGCATCGACCTATGAACCAGGAGGTTGTTGAGGTTGGATTCCCCATCAGGGCACATGCCTGGGTTGGGGGCTGGATCCCCAGTAAGGGGCCTGCAGGAGGCAGCCGATCAATGACTCTCTCATCGTGGATGTTTCTATCTCTCTCCCCCTCTCCGTTCCTCTCTCTGAAATCAATAAAAACATATATATATATATATATATTTTGAAAAGCTACTATAGGATATGCTCCATCAAAACAAAGGAGTAAACCAAGAAAGGAAGTAATGGGGTCCAAGACACAAGAGTTTCCGTAGGGAACCCCATTAGGGGCGGTCGGAGAGCTCGATGCAGATTCTCCAGGAAGATAAAACGACAGAACACCTGTTGAGTCCAGAGATCTTTAAAAAAAAATTTTTAGTAATTTTTTTTCCTAAACGAGAGTGTTATATACATCATGACACACATCATTTTAACAAAGAAATGCATATTATGTTTATTAGTACTTCCCATTACTGAACATTCCATTAAATAGAATCATGAATTAATTATAAATGATAATCGGGCCAAGTAAAATACTAAGGTCTCATAATCGAAAATTAATTGATTAGCATATTGTTCGGACCCTCATGAAGGGTGTTGCGTCCACAAATCTTAAGAGCTTTAGAGAGCTGGTAAAAAGTTCGGGGTTAGGTTAGTGATCAATTTATTGAAAACTTAGCAAATGAAAAAAAATCCCCCCAAAAACCTCCAGGGAAAAGGGAGCCACGCAGAAGGGAAAGCGAGCTTGACCCCTGGCCTCAGCGGTGAGTGTTTATGTAGCAGCAGCTGTGGAAGGCTGGCGGCTGAGTTTAGATTAGCACTTAATTGTTGAGAGTGTGAGAGGGTTGGGGCGCAGGGAAGGAGAGAGGTGGCTCCCACCAGCACTAGGGATGGCGGGAAAGCAACAGATTGTGACTAAAACTGACAGGCTGAGAAGTAGTAATAGGAGCACGTGATGCTGAGGCGTTAAGATAAATACTGAGAGCGTCGGCTTGGAGAGGTAAGCGCAGCCTCCAGGAAGGCCGGCGGGCCCAGGGCGGAGCTCTCCTACCGGTCCACGTGGAACCGTTTGGATCCTTGAACCAGGGGACACAGGTGATTTTGAGAAATAACTAAGCAATCCCAGATAGGATTAATTGTATACTCCCCTTGCGACAGGCTGCGCCTGTTTAGGCCCCTCTCCCCGATTTCTGGGACTCTGGGGGACTCAGGTCGTGTCCTCGCCAAGCCCCCCGCTTCTGCTTCAGCAGGTCTGCGTCTACCACACGCTCACGCAGGTGCGGGGTCAAGGCTAGTGCCCGGAGAGCCCTTCTCCTGGGCCGGAGCGTATAGGACACTTTATTAGGAGAGTCGGGATGTGGAGGGATTGGCCTCGCAGGCTCGGCTTTGTTTCCCAAATGGCCCCAGCCTCTCCTTTTCCCTCCGCCCCAGAGATCATTCTGTTCTTTCCCAGCTCAGTGAGCACCAAAGGACACGCAGAATTCTCACTAGAGCCTGTGACAGGTGAGGACCATCGCTCCCACTTTACAGGCCGGGCAACCAAGTCAGGAGTTGAGATACAGCCCCAGGCCGAGCCCTCCAGACGGACCCCTCCCCCGCTATGCCCACCTTCCCTACCAGCACCACTCCCTGGGGTGCCCCCAGGATGGACCTTCCTGAAACATGGTCAGTACGGAGGGCTGTGGGGAGGGACCCCAAGAATGGACCTCTGGGTGGATGTCCCTGCTCGGAGCCCAGGGTGCTTGGCTGAGCTGTGGAGGCTGCGGGAACAGTGGCTTCTGGAAGGCCAGCTGCCTGGCCTGCCCCCGGCCTGCCTACTAGCACGTCATCTAACTTCCCTGCGCCGGTTAATGGCACCTTCTTCACACGTGGTTGCGGAGGCTGAAGGAACTGAGACACGTGACGGGTCAGCCGCTACCCGATCCTGACCACAGCCGAGTCTGGACTTCACCCCCGCCTGGGAGGGGGAGCCCCTGGGGCACAAGCGGTGTTGGCTTCTGAGCTGGGGCTGAAGACTGTGCAGGAATTTGAAGGTGGAGTGAGGACAGAGCCTGTGGTCAGACTTGCTGACCGAGGTCACGTCAGGTGCTGAGTTCAGGGAGTTCATGGAGGTGAGGTCCAGGTGCGTGGAGCCCTGAGGGCAAGTGACTGGCCTGGGGCCACTTGGGAGTTGGCTGCAAAGTTGGACGCTTGCTCCCCACCCCCCCCACCCCATGAGGACTCCAGTCCTAGCACCTGCTGAATGAATCCAAGGTAGGGGTGGGGCCAGGGAGTGTTCTAGCGCCACCCCCAGGCTGGGGCCACTCCCCTGTCCCCCTCCCTGCCCCAAGCCGCTCGGGATACCCCACACTCTGGCAGTGCCTCTGGGTTGGTGACTGTGGGTCCTGAGACAGGAGTGGGCTCAGCCCCCCTCCCCTCAGTCCGCACCCTGTTGTGGCCACTCCTCTCCCAGCACCAGAGTCTCAGCCCTGGTCTTCAGGAGGGGTGAGGCGCCTGGGGCACAAGCCGGGCGTTCAGCACCATGGAGAGGGCATGTCCCTATGTGGCCACCCACACCTGCTTTCTCAACCTCAACACTTGGGGGAGCTTCTGGGAGTTTACCAGAGGGCACCCAGGAGCGGGGCAGGCAGGATTTGAACCCAAGTCTGATTCCTGGGCTAAGTCAGGGCAGCTGATGTGCTTGAACAGGCCCAAGGAACTACATTCAAACCCAGCCGCCAGCCCTCTGGAGTCCCCTCCAGCATCCGCCCCTGGACGGGACCTAACAATCCTCCAGATCTTCCAAGAACCTGGCAGGGCAGCCCCAGGAGAAAGCACAGCCCCGGAGCAGCCTGCCTTGATCTTGCCAACCCCACAGCCCTGGCCCTACGGGTCCGTCACCACCCACTGTGGGGCTGGGTGAAGGAATGACTGAGGCAGCTTCTCAGGACAGGTTTGAGTGCAGTTCCATGACTGCTGTGTCCCTTGGTGTCGGTGGACAAGGGGCCGGTCCGGGGTTACACGGGGAGGGCCTGGCCTGCTCATTCACAGACAGTGACAGACTCTTGCGCAGAGCCTGGCACAGAAACAGTCAATAACGGTGGCTGCAGCCCCTGCCTGGGCCCATTCAAGGTCTGGGAACACACGATTCAGAAGCTTGTTATAAATACATGTGTTTGGTGAGTGAGGCTGACAGAGGGCGGAGACGGTGCTGTACACAGCTGGGGCAGGCCGGGAGGCTCAACACCACAGAGACAGACAGTCGGCCAGCGGGGCAGGCCGGGCAGCATTCTGGGGCCTGTAACACTTGGTTGGTGGGTCTGCTGGCAGGGGTCTTGTCCAGGGCAGCCTGGCACGAGGTCCTGGGCGCTGTCGGCAGTGGCACCTGGGCTCAGCTCACATCATTCAGGGCCTGGTGGGACATGAGGCCTCGTCAGGAGGATGCTGGGTCGCACGGGGGCCGAGGCGGGTCTCCCAGGGAGCCCTGGGTCCCCCCACCGGCCCTGCCCCGCCAGGGGCTCACCTTGCGGGCAAACTCAGGCAGGACGAAGGCCGCCCGGTGCACGTCTGAGTTGTAGTATCTCAGCTGCATCTGTTCCACCTGCTTCTGTGTCAGCTGCCGCACCGGCTCCCGGAAGTTGGTGCTCTGGGGGGGGGGGGGGGCATCAGGGGAGAGCTCTCCATGTCCACCTGCCCCTCCCACCCCCAGGATAGCCAGAAGCTCACTGGGTTTTTGCTGCATAGCATGAAGCCAATCTGGCCGCTGGGGTAGGTGGGGATGGTGCAGTAGGCATAGGCCACCACGGGGAAGAGCGACCTGCAGAAGTGCTGCATGTCCTTGATGAGGTCCAGGTGCAGCCACTGGCACTCACCTGGGGGGAGACAGAATCAGCACTGGCGGGCTGGCGCCCCCCCCCCACTCGCCCGCCCACTCACTGGCACCCCTGCTCCAGGTGCTCACCCTGGCAGCAGAGGATCCCGTCCCCCTTGAGGGCTGTCTTCATGAGCTGGTAATAGGATTCCTTGAAGAGGCTCTCGGCTGGGCCTGCGGGAGGGTGGGACAAGCGACAGTGAACACATTCTGGAGAGACATCCTGAGCCTGGGGTGGGGCAAGGGCCACCGTCACCCCACAGCATAGGCCCACACAGCTGCCAGGGAGCAGAGCTGGGCTTGAACCCAGGTGTGTGGAATTCAGAAACAAACCACGAAAGGGTGCTTTTGATGGGTACAGGGGCCCATTGCCCCGGAATCTGAGTGGGCGCCACGCTTTAACCCCTGTTCCAGGGGGTTCTCATTAGCACTGCATGGGGGCACCTCCACCCAGGGCCTTGGTTTAAAAGGAGAACCCACCTCGCCCTGATGCTAGCCTGAGGCTAAAGAGGAAACTGAGGCCTCTCTGGGCCAAGGCCAGAGCCCCACTCTCCTCCAGGTCCCCAACCAACTGTGAACTTTGGGCAGTGGCCTGGTCCCCCTACTCTACTGAGCCGTGTTTGAGGGGGAGGTGACAACTGAGGAGGAAAATGTGCTGAGCTAGTTCTGGGGGCCCCCTGTCCTCTACTCTGCAACTCAGGCCTGGGAGCAAAGGGGAGGCTGGCTCCTGAAGTGGCAGCTGCTGGAGGGCAGGGCCCACCCCACCCCGTGCTTACCCATGGGGTCCGAGGAGTCAGTGATGATAACATCGAAGGCGTCCTGGTTCTGTTTCATGAACTCAAACCCGTCGCCCACGTGGAGGGTCAGCTTTGAGCTGGAGTAGCCGATGGCCATGCTGGGCAGGAACTTCTTAGAGACCTGAATGACATCCTGGGGCGGGGACGGGGGGACCAGGCTGGAGCCAGGTGGGACTCCCAGCAGTCCCTTTCATAGCCCGGTCACCTTGGGCCAGCCATTTACTTCGTGGAACCCCTGTTTCCACATCTGTAAAATGGGAAGCACTCTGGGACCTCCTCCCTCAACTTCTCAAGGAGGGTTGGCTCCGGCCAGCTCCTCAGCTGAATCTCCACCATTCCTGTTCCCTGCCCACGATCAAACTGCCCCCTCTGAGCGGCTTCTAGCTGTTTCAGGGGGCGGCGATTCCAGCTTCCGCCAGGAGAGCCCTTCCCTGCCTCACGTGACCCGACGCTGCTCATTCGGGCTCAGCTCACACCCGCCTCCACCCACCTTTCATGCCTTGAACACGTCACCCTTCGCTGTCTCCTTCCAACTAGAAGAGCAGCTCCAACAGGGGCCGGACCTGCCTGCCCACCACTGCACCCCAGCACCCAGAGCCATGGCTGCCACACAGCGGGTGCCCTAGCAGTTGGAATGTCCTTGGGCCTTGAATTAAAAACAGTGCCCAGCCTTACTAAGAACTAGCACACCTACTATGCGCCAGGCCCGCGACTGTCCCCCCAACTTCTCCCAACATGTTTTTAAGACGAAGAAACTAGGCCTAGAGATATTAAGTGGCTTGCCCCGGGTTACACAGCCAGTTCAGTGTGGAACAGGAACTTGAACCCAGACCCTTGGCTCTGCTCGGGCGGCTCACCTCATCGATCTCGCACTGCACCACGGACTCCACAGAGGAATGCTTCACCACCTCCCGCAGGACACCCCCGTCGCCACCCCCGATGATCAGCACCTGGGAGGAGACGGACAGTCGGGAGCAGGGTCCAGCAGGACGCGGTGGCCTGGGCCCACGGCTGCTCACACAGAACCGCGCAGAGTGAGGGTCCCCGGTGCGGCTCAGCTCCTCTGACCCACAGGCCGCGTTCCTTTATTTTCTACTCTCAGGCACCTGGCCCCAGGTGTCCCCTTTTCCTGAAAATTCCTTCCCAAGCTTCAGGCCTCAGCCAGAACTCTTGGCTCCTCCCAGAACTGTGCGGGCCCCCACCCCTGCGAAGGGGCCGCTCCCCCACCCACTCCCCTGGTCCTGGCCAGCACTGTCCCCGACACCCCTTTAGGAAGCACCCGAGCTGCACAAAGCGCGCGTGGAGGGTGGGGGTGCGGGGCTCCAGCGCTGTCCCGTGGGGCGCTCAGGGCTGAGCCGCGGCGGGAGGGGGTACCTTGCGTGGGTTGGGGTGGCTGCAGAGCGGCAGGTTGGCTATCATCTCCTGGTAGGAGAACTCGTCCCTCTCGGTGCACTGGATGACGCCGTCCAGCACCAGCACGTTGCCGTAGCTCTTACTGCGGGGCGGGAGTGACAGTCAGGGGCCTGGGTCCCCTGGGGCGGGGGCGACGTGCCTCCACTTACCCTGGGCAAGAACACTCTCCCCCAGCCTGCGAAGGGGTCCCAGGGGCGGCGGACGGGGGGGGGGGCACGTGGCGGGGCCGGCCGGCGGCCCGGCCGCGCGCTGGTCGGGGTGCGACTCTGACGTGTCCCAGGCTGACACGTGGAGCCCGGCGCGTCGGGTCCGCGCAGACTCGGGCGCGCTCCCCGCCTTAGAGCACCGCCCGCGACGCGGGCCCCCGGCCCCGGGGACGGGATGCTGGGCGGGGAGGGGCCCCGGGGAGCCCACGGGCCTAGCGCACCGCAACTTCTGACAGTTCTGCAGGAGGAGGGGCGCGCAGAGGCGGCCCGGGGGCGTCGGAGGTAAAGGGCGCTAGACGGGGGTCTGGCAGGAAGGCGGGGGGCTGGGCCGAGATCAGGCAGGAGTCCCGGCCGGTTCGCAGCGCGCAGGGTCCGGGCTGCGGGGCGCGGGGCGCGGGGCGGGCCGGCGGCGGCACCTACCTGCGGAAGACGAGGATATCCTGGTACCGCGAGCGCTGATGGTGCAGCAGCTGCTCCACCTGCAGGGACAGGGCCTGGCCCGGCCACAGGCTGCACGTCTCGCGGAACCAGCCCTCGCGGATGGCGGCGGGGCCGGAGGCGGCGGGGCCGGCGGCGCCGGGCTCCATGGCGGGCGCGCTGGCGGGCGGCGCGGGGCGCGGACCCGGGACTGCAGGCCGCGCGGAGCCGCCGCACAACGGGACCAGCTCCGAGCGCCGCCCGCGCCGCAACCTAACCCGCCAGGAGGGGCGGGGCCGTGTTGGCAGGGGCGGGACCCAAGCCCTCCAATGGCGGCGCGGGAGCGGGCGCGCGGCTACTCGGAGGCACCGCCCCCGCCGGGCTCAGAGCGCTCTGATTGGCCGCCGATCCACAGCGCGGCGCCCAGTGGCTGGGGCGGGCCGTCTGTCTGCCGCATCAGGGTAGTGCAGCCCGCTCCGAGGGGGCCACGTGGGGCCGGGGCCGACCCGCCGGCCGCGGTCGGGCCTCCGGGAGGGCTGGGCGGGCGGAAGGGGTCCGGATGCCTCTCCCGGCCCGTCCCGGGCGGTTCAGCGCAGCCCCGGGGCCCCTGCTCCCTTCCCTGGATCCGGGAGGCACCGAGGGCCGGGCCCCGCCGCAGAGGGACCGAGGGGGCGTCTGGCTCGGGCGGGGAAACTTGAGATGACACCTCGGCTGCGCGCGGAGTTTCCAGCGCTGGGGCCGCAGGAGGAGAGCGAGCGGGCGGCTGCCGTGCGCGGCGAAGTTACCTTGTTGCGCAGGAGCGGGAGTAAATGTATCTCTCGGCGCGCGCCCAGCTCTGGCTCCCCGTCGGGCTGGAGCCGACGCTGCCGTTTGTCTGGGGCGCACCGAGGGTGGATTTTATTTACCTGAAAAGGCTCGTCGCCGCCCTGCGACTTGAGCTCGAGTTCGCCGGTTCTCCGAGCCGGGAGCGTGCGGCTGCTGCATAAGAAAGAGTTCTTTTCTAAACGAGTTTCTAAATTTACCAGCAGTGTTTCGGAAGAGGCCAGCGCATGCATATTCAACACCCAGAAAGACTGGCACGCCATTTTTTTTTGACACACCGGGCCTTGCTCCTTGAAGGGTGGGCGGGAATGGCGCTTTCTGTTTTTACGAAAATGTCAAGGAACTTCTCAGAATCCCATTAAGCATGCTAATTGCCAGATATTAAATGCTAATTGCTCTCCGCAAGTTAGTTTCTTCCCATGACAAGGAAGGGAGATGAGACTGGTGTAACCTACCGGTGACATGATGACAGGAGTGTTTTCTCCCTGACGTTTTGCAGCCTCCACTTGGAGGTGAAAAGCTTGTTCCCGGTCTGTTCACCCCAAATGAATGACACAGGCGTGTTTATCTGTTCGGGGGAGAGCCTCAAGCAACAGCGTGCCTTGATTGACTTTAAACCCTTTTGAGAGGGGAGGGGAGCCAAGGCAGTTAAAGCTGGCTGAGGGGATGGCGGCTCCCTTGGAGGGGTTACTGCACCTGAAGCCCTGCAGAAAAGTGTCACACAGCATATATGACAGCCAACAGCACGTCCAGTTCCTGCGGGCTTCATCGGCTCTATCCTGCGCACAGCCTGTACTTCCAGCATCAACATTTGTGCCTCTGACTTGTGACCACCTGTTCGCTTCTGTGTACCCTGAGCCAGGCCGTAAGGTCCATGGGGCTAGGGACCCCTCCTGCAAGATGAACAAAACTGTTCCAGCGTGTGCCTCCTCAAATGAGAAGGACCGTAGACGACACCCTTTGCCCTCCTGCACGGGGAGGTAACACTGTCACCGCCGCCTCAAGCGTGAACAGCAAACAGGACCTCTAGGCCAGTGTGTATAGCCGCAGTGCAAACCTCCCAAGTTCAAAGAACACAAAGGCCCTCAATAAATTACGGGAAAAAAAAAAAAAATCCCTAGATAGGCAGGACCACGAGCCCAGAAATGCCACCCAGCTTCAGATCACGAGGAGGAAAACTATAGTTTTGCCAGAAAGAGCCATCATTACTGTCCAGTGAAATTCACAACTGAGATGGAAGATCAGGCTGGAGAAAACCAGGGTAGAGCACAAGCTGTTTCCTCAAATTCAGACCAGTCTGCATCAAGAATTCAGACGTAGCCTTAGTGGATTTGGCTCAGTGGTTGGAGCGTGGGCCTGCAGACGGAGGGGTCCCGGGTTCGATTGTGGCCAAGGGCATGTACCTTGGTTGCAGGCTCCACCCCTGACCCCGGTTGGTGTGTGAGTGGGAGGCAACCAATTGACACATTGATGTTTCTCTCCCCCCTCTCTCCCCGAAAAGCAATGGAAGAAGTATCCTTAGGTGAGGATTTTTTTTTAAAAAAAGGTTTCAGCTGTAAAGCATTACTGCTTAGTGGGTTGACTACCCCAACCTCCTACAGGGTAGGTGGCCTGTAAAAGAGGGAGCAGGGCCCTGGCTCATTTTCCTCAGTGGTTAGAGCGTCATGTGGGAGGCAACCAATCGATCGCTCTCTCTCTCTGCCCCCGCTCTGCTGTGTCTGTCCCTGGAGAGACTTTTTGGCAGTTAGCACCCGAGAGTCACTTTTTAAGCACTATGTTCAGTCAGGCAGACAGCTGTGGTTATGAGTGGGATGAATTTGGCCATTTTTGGGTGTTACTTGGTTGAAAACACTCAAGGCAAGCTGCCCAAGGCACCACAAACAGCAGGCCTTCACCACACTATTGTCTGTATCCATTGGTTATACACATATGCATATAAGTTATTTGGTTAATCTCTCCCCGCCCCCCCCCCCCCACCTCTGAGATCTGTCAGTCTGTTCCACACCTTTATGACTCTGGACCTATTTTGTCTGTCAGTTTAGTATGTTCATTAGATTCCACTTATACGTGAGATCATGTGATATTTGACTTTCTCTGCCTGGCTTATTTCACTCAGCATAATACTCTCCAGGTCCCTCCATCCTGTCCCAAAGGGTACGAGATCCTTCTCCTTTACAGCTGCGTAGTACTCCATGGTGTGAATGTCCCACAGCTTTTTAATCCACTCATCTCCTGGTGGGCACTTGGGCTGTTTCCAGATCTCAGCTATTGTGAACTGTGCTGCTATGAACATCGGGGTACATATATTCTTTCTGATGAGTGTTCCGGGTTTCTTAGGATACATTCCTAGAAGTGGGATCGCTGGGTCAACTGGCAGCTCCATTTTTAATTTTTTGAGGAAACTCCACACTGCTTTCCATAGTGGCTGCTCTAGTCTGCCCTCCCACCAGCAGTGCACTAGGGTCCCCCTTTCCCCACACCCTCGCCAGCACTTGCTGTTTGCTGATTTGTTGATGGAGCCACCCTGACAGGTGTGAAGTGATCCCTCATTGTGGTTTTAATTTGCATCTCTCTGGTGATTACTGACCTTGAGCATTTTTTCATGTTTGTTGGCCATCTGTGTGTCCTCTTTGGAGAAGTGCCTATTCAGGTCCTGTGCCCATTTAATTGGATTGTCTTCCTTTTGTTGAGCTGTATGAATTCTTTGCACACTTTGGAAATTAGCCCCTTCTCAGATGTGTCACTGGCAAATATGTTCTCCCTTACAGCGGGCTCCCTTTTCATTTTGACGCTGGTTTCTTTGGCTGGGCAGCAGCTTTTTAGTTTGATGTCGTCCCACTTTTTTCGTTTCTCTTGCCCTGGGAGATGTATTGGTGAATATTCTGCTACGTGAGATGATCTTGCTGCCTATGTTTCCTTCTAGGACTTCTGTGGTTTTGTGACTTACATTTAGGTCTTTTATCCATTTTGACTTTATTCTTGTGTGTGGTGTATGTCGGTGGTCTAGTTTGGGCTCTTCTGTTGTACTTGGGTCTTGATTGGTGATGCCGTGTTTGAGGGTGGTGTCTCCCCTCGGGCTTGCCGACTGTAAGGCTCAACCCCAACCACGTGGTGCCAGCTGTTCTACAGATGTTTGGATCTGCTGTTTGTGGAGCTCACTGGATTTTGCTCTGATGCTGTTCATTCTGGCCCCTTGGTGTGTAGGTCCGAGCCTCCTGGAGGTTCTCTGGTGCAGGCCAATGTGGGTCACTGTCTGGGCGTGCCGGGTGATGGCAGCAGGTCCAGGTGTCCGGGGGCATCAGGTCACAGCAATAGGCCTGGGCATTTGGGGGCGTTGTCACAGCACCTGGGGGGCACTGGTCTGTGGGTCTGTGCTGGGTCATGGCTGCTCCCCCCCCCCCCCCCAGCCTCCTCCTGAGGACCCTGTAGATTTTCCAAAATGCCGTGCTCTCCAATCCCAAGCTGCGAGACGTGACCAGCTGCAGGTCCCCCACCTGCCCACCCCAAGTCCCCACACCAACAGACAGGTGCCCACCCATACTCACTCCCACGCACACGCACTCACACTTTCACCTTCACTCTGGTCCCTGCCGCCATGTTCTTAAATGTCCATCTGTCCACTTTTCATAGCAGAGGCTCTGCCAGTGTTTGCAGGCTCTCATTGTGCTTCAATGTCTGTTCTTCCCAAACTATACTGACAGAATTCTGGGTTTTTGGCTGGGCATGTGGGCACTGAAATGACTTCCCAGCACCCTTTGCTGTGGCCATGTGACTAAGCTGCAGCCAGTGGAAGGGGAAATGGGCAGTACCCTTTTACAGGGAGGCTGGGTGTGGCCCCCCCTTCCAGCTGACTGGACTGTGGATGCAGTGGCTGGAGCCAGGACCACGACCTGGCCCTGAGGTGGAAGGCCCGTGTCCAAGCAACGGCAGCAGCCAGGTCTCACGGCGGCCAGTTGCCATGTTAGCTAGGGACTGACTATGTTTGCAGGAGAGAGGGGGAAACGCCTATTCTGCTACGCCGCTGACAGTCTGGCTTTTCTGTCAGTTTTGCCCATTCTAGTCCGGCCCAGCACAAAGCCCAGCTCATTCTGGGACAGGGCTGTTGGTTGTCCTGCTCCCTAGGTCGTACTCCGCGGCGGTGACATCCGATTTGGCCCACAAGCCCACAGGGTATGACAGTCAGCCCTCTTCAATACCTTGTGGGAAAAAGTTCCAAGAAAATAGGTTCCTTGTTTCCGTATTTGTGAAAATAAAAAAATAACGGTGTTATTCTATGCTTTATTGATCTAATTGCCCATCTCAGGATGAAACCAAATGGACTCCTAAAGAGGTCACTGGAGCCTGGACCACTAACTTATACAAGTTCCATGCTGCATTATTTTAAAAGTACAAAACTAGAAACCTGTATGTTTAATAATGTGGGTTAGCTAAAACCCATTTTAGAATGAGAAAGACTCTTTAAAGGTAAAGAAGCCCAATAGAAACAGAAATCCAAGTTTGTTAATACACACACAGTAAAAAGTCTTTATACCGAAATGTTAGAAGTTATCTCCGTGTGGTAGGATTATAGCTAATTTAATCTTCTTTGCATTTTCCTGTTTTCTTCATTTCCTATAATGAATGTTATGATTTCATAATTGGGAAAAAACAAAGTTAAAAACAAACAAAAGAAACCCACAACCTTGGCATATCAGGATGTCACTCTAACCAACTGAACTACTCAGACAGGGCCAAGACCTGGTTTTTAACATAGTCCAGTATATCCCATATTCCTGATTATAGGAATTGATTGGTTCAAATAAAATGTTTTTATTTATTTAAAAAACCCACCCACCCACCCAACCAAAAAACAAAAGAGGAAGGAACAGGGGAGGACCAGGCCCCAGACGCCTCCTTGGCTCTGACTCACCTGCCAGCTCCCCCCCCCCGTTGGCATTCTCCCCACTTGGCCTCCTTCGCCTTCGCTGGAGGTGTATGAAGAGAAAAATGGCCCCTGGGACCCTCCTGGCACGGAGTCAGGTGAGGATGGTGCTCCCTGCCTTGGGACGCTGCCCTTTGCTGAGTCACGGGGGAGTCACCCGAGTTCCTCCGTGGGGGTGGTTCTGGATTTCTCCGGAAATCGCAGCAGCCCCGAAGGGCATACTTACCCACAGAGGCTGAAGGTGGTGATCTGAGCAGGTTGGGACCTGCCCCTCCTGCCAATGCTGTGGTGATAGCAAAAGAAAAGGCAGGAACCCGTTTTCTTCCAGTAAGAATTATTTTTAATGGTTTAAAAATAAGTCTGTACAAAACCAGCACCACCATTTGGTGCTTCCAGTCCACTGGGGATCCCAAGGGTCTCGTCCAGCACTATCTCTTTGGCCAGTTGTGCCTGAAGCCCCTGCGGAGACAGTATGAAAACAAGTTACTTCTTCCATTCTGGGCGGATGTTTGCTCCCAGCCGGTGTATGAAATGCTGCAGAACTGAGGGGGAAGAGCGTGCCTGGCGTCCTGGAGAAGGGAGCAGGGCAGCAAGGCCCCACCCCCAGAGTGTGTGGGCCGGGGCAGTGTTGGCTGAGCTGACCAAGACCTAAAGGTGGGTTCCTTCCTCATCACGCTACACCCCAGGGCGGGCCCTCTGAGCTCAGGGCCTGCTCCAGGTGCCAGGATTTAAATCTACAGCAGAGATAACCCGCAGCTGGGTGTTTTCTTCTCCTCTCAGAAACAGGCTCGCCTGGGAAAACCTCAACGCTATCTGCTCTGAGGTGACCCTGGGAAACTGGCAACAGAGAGCTGAGGAGGACTGGAGTGTGGGCCCGGGGACAAAGTGGCTGAGACTGATACGTAGCTCCCCACAATCACCTCCCCTCTGCCCATCTGTTTTCCCAAAGTCAAAGAGGGGCTTGGTGCTGAGAGGCGCTCTGAGTGTCCTTCCGTTGAGCCCTCTGCCACGTACCTGTCCGACTTGCCAGTTGGAAAGGACATGCTCTTGTTTCCCATTGACTGTTTAAGTTTTTTGGCCGCAAGACATTTCTGAAAAGGTAAGCAGCACAGAAGACAGGATGAGCTAATACAGGAACCGGAGGGCTCCTCACAGCCTCACGTTCCACATGCCAAACTCTCAGCCCCGTTTGGCTGCCTGGCACCAACACCCACTCGGGGCAAATGCAGGCTTGTGCTGGCACCAGAAGGAGTGTTTTTGGCCTACAGCTGTAATTCCCATGGTAGCAAACACAAAAAAACACCCTTTAAAACCATATACCAGCCTTTATAGTCTCTTACATTTTTTTAATTGCTGGAGTTACTGGTGTGTACTGTCAGTGCTTCGGAGGAAGGAAGGTGAGGGAAAAGGTACATAAAAGGGTTCCTGGATGAACCCATCTTCCCAGCGACAGAAGAGGTGAAAAAACAAGCACCATGCACCCGCTAGAAACCTCAAGTGTATTTCTTACCTTGCCAGGTGGGGTCTGCTTGTTTGGATCAAACTGGGAAGGAGGTCTGGATTTGCCGCCTCCTGGAAGGGAAGAGCGGCCACGTGAACGAGGTCACACACCAGGCGACTTCCGGGCTGCTCGCACACCTGGGAGTGCGGGCTGTCAGTCTGCTACCCTTTGCGAGGAGGGGCTCGGCTGATGTAAATCACAGGTCATGTTCCCAGTAGCTAAGGGCAGCCAGGTAACCAGGCTCATTTCCCACAGACCTGCTCTCAGCAGTCAGGGTGTTAAAACACTGGCCACTTTTACATCAAGGAAACCCGCTCTGGTCTGTCTGATGGATGGAGCACCTGTTGATAACCTGGGCTGAGGTGACTGCCCTGCCCTGCCTTTTCTCTCTTCAAAGGGACATGCTGGCTGGGACTGATAGAGTCAGGAATACCACCTATAGCCCCTCAAAATAGATGGGCTCTCACAGGCCTGGGAACCAACCTGAGCTTCACCTCATGGGCATCAGGTTTTGTCAGTAAAATCTTTCCTCTGTGTGTACGTCTGTGAGGAACAGTTTTTGGGCACAGCTATTGTGAGGCAGGGTGCAGCCACATTAGAATGGATCCTTCTTGCTAAACCCCTTCAGTGGCTGGTGCCAGTTAGCTCTGGCGGCAGTCGAGGGTGGTGGGTTTCTGTCCGGTCACTGCTGTTTCTCTGATCGCTCTACTAAGTCTGGGTTGGTGCGTGGCCTGAGCAGGGCTTAGTGTGTGCGTGTGTTGTGCTCTTTCTTTACAGCCGCCTTCCACCCAACATGGACACATCTAACGGGGCAACAGATTTGCCTCACCAGCAAAAGCCTTGAAGTCTGACTTGCTGTAGTCGTAAGGGGTAAAATCTTTTTCTGGCGGATCTGGGTCTTTCGGCTTGGCAACTTTGAGTCGTTTCTTCTCCTGTTTCTGTTCTGTGGTCCTTGGGTCATTCATTGCTCGCTCTCTCTTTTTGGCAGCGTTTTCAAGCTGTAGGTGGAACACACCCATGGGAAGGAAGACGGAGGTACATGAGGAGGCAACGCCGTGGGCCTGAGCTGTGAGCACACCGCTGGGGACTGAGGTACCTGCGGTGCTGGAAGGATCGATCAATGATAGGGAGGGGGGTGAAGGCTGGGAGTCTGCGCAGAGACCGACACCAGGCCATTTAAGGAAGGTGGGGGTCAAGCCTTCCTGAGTACTCTGGGGTGAGGGAGAGTATTTACTAAGGCAGAGAACACTGCCAGCTTCAATGCCTGCCCATGGCTTCTCAGGTGGCATGGCCTATTACATAAACACAGTGGAGGAAACCACCTGAGAGCTACAGTGTAACCTTTTGGAGGGAAAACGAGGCAGGCACTAATGGGCAAGCCAAAAGGCACCACAAAGACAAGAGCGTTTAGTTTGCAGCACAGGGTAAGCCCGCCCGATATTCGAGGAAAATCCTGACAGTGACCGGGGGCATCTCGTTCCTCCACAGGAAAAGCAGAAAAGCCAACACGTACGGCAGCCTGCCGCCGGACAGACACGGCCTGCTCCGCCGCCGCTTTGCACTCTTCGTTGGCCTGGTCCCGGGCAGCTGCAAGAGAGAGAACTGTCTATGGAGCTGCTGACCACAGCAGCCAGGGCTCCATGCTCCCCTGACTGACTGTCCACAGTGGTTACCAGGGGAGGGTGCCCTCCCTGCTGCTCGGGCTCCTTGGCTGGTTCCGCCTCCCTCCCCAGTCTCTGGGGGATGGCCACCTCGTTCTCAATCTGACAAAGACCCCCCAGACCTGCTCCTCTCCCAAGAACCCAAACCCAACACCAAAGGCCTATTTGACACCTCTGAGGACATTTAATAGGAATCTCAACCACAGCATGTCAAGGACCAGAACCAAAACCTCTTCGGCATCAAATGGGCTCCCTCTGTAGTCTCTTCTCGATGGTGACCCCACCTTTCTGGCTGCTCAGGACAAAACCCTCTTGTACCCACAGTTTCTTCCTTTCCCTCACACAGCACATGCGACTGGTCACCAAACGCTGTGGCCTCTACCTCAGGAACGCCCAGTTCTGACAGCTCCCACCACCTCTCTGCTGCCATGCTGTGCAGCCAGCACCCCGTCACCTGGACGCCAGCATGTCCCCTCCCTGGGCTCCCGCCCCTGCCCTCTACACTCTGTGCCCTGCACAGCGGCCAGAGTGCCTTTCTAAAGTGTCGGTCAGCTCAGTCTTCTGCTCACAGCCCTCCAGGGCTGCCCAGCTCACCGGGAGTGCCCACAAAGCCCTCACCTCGGGCCCTGCTGCCCCTTCCTCACCCCTGCCTCTCTCCCACATCCCCTCAGCTTCACCACCCCAGCACCTCCTACCTCTCTCTGCGTAATGCCTACTGCCGTCTGACAGAACATACATTGAGGGGTTACTGTCCACTGTCCCTCAGCAGAAGGCAAGCTCCCCGGGGTGGCACCGTGTCTCTTGTTCACTGCTGTATCTGGCACTTTGTTGAATGACTGAATAAACACAATGATGCACCGGGGCCACTCTTTAACAAACACATTTGACTGGCTGAGTTTACAAGGAAGTGAATGCTACCTGTTTGCTCAGCTGCCTTCTTCTTGGCAGTTTCTTTAGATTCTTTTTGTACCTGTACCTGGCTTGCCAGCTTCCAACGGTTGCTGATCTATAATGAAAACAAACAAAACAAAAAAACTCCAAAACTCAGTCACCTAGGAATGCTTTATTTTTTTAATGAGGCGGTGCAGAGCATGCTGGCCTAGTAACTACACACATTCTAAGTCATAAATTCCAAATCTGATGACACAAAAAATAAAATCTCATGCTGGCTTTATTTATAATACTTATTAAGAAGGACAAGGTACAACTGTTCCAGGCACTGGGCCCGATGCTTTCATATCATCATTCAATCCCTTCCATAATCCTGGGAACAACAGGCTCAGAGAAGCTAAGTAACTTGTCTGAAGGGCCACGCACGGTTAGTAAACGGTGGAGCTGGAATCAAGGCAGGACTTCTGCAAGCCTGATGTGCTTCTCTGTGACAGCACATGTACCTGTGGCATTAGAACACATCTAGGTGGCAGTAGATGTAAGCACGGTAAGGGATGTGTGGTTGTCGAATGTGCCACACCCAGTGGGGGAAAGAGGAGTGAAGGCAAAACCTCCGCCTGACTCCCCATTTCTAAAAACAACAAGTTAACCACCAGCGACAGGGCTGAGGCCCATCAGGGTTTGGCCTGATTCTCGGGCGGTGCTGGTGAGCAGAGGGAGCCAGGCCACCCATCTGATCAGAGCAGGTACTTCCTGCAGGGAGGAAGAAGGCTTTTAATTAACACGCTGGCTCCCAGGAACATCTCATGGGGATCCAGGGAAGGTGCTTTCTTATTCTTATTCATAATGCTGTTAAAAACAAACCAAACAATACAAAACAGAGTGTTTTAAAATTTAAGCTGTCACCTTTCAGAGCCTTAAATTAATATTCACACATAAAAATGCATCAAGTTGAACATTTAACACTTGTGCCCTTTACTACATGTAAATTAAACCTCAATTTAAAAAACAAAAAGAAAAAAACAAAAACCCCCCAAAGACCTGTTTTTTAAAAGGTTTTCCCAAATGCTCCTGAGAACCGGATTAAGTTCTGGCCCCTCTCTCTGGAAACACTGCTTGTATACAAAGGGCTTTTCATTCATTTTCAGGGGGTTCGAAGATGGGCTTGTTTAAAACAGGAACCTGGTTTAAATAAATAAGGAATTTCCCTTTCTTAGAAAGTCAGTCTTAGAAAGGATGACAAATCCACTTACTTCATAGATTTTTGACGACGGATCGAACTTTGCTGCCTGAGAAATGTGAGCATGGTGTTCTAGTGAAGGCAGAAACTGGAGAGACGGAAACAGTCGTGTTAAGTGCTAAAAGAAATGGAATCTGGACCCAGACTTCAGGCTACCCAGAGGGGATTTCTGGTTGGTTTCATTTCAGGAGGCCTCAACTCAAAGCATCAACCTGGCGACAGGTCACTGGCACTCAAATGAGGTATTGCTATTGGTTTCGTCTCAGGAGACCTTGACTCCCCACCTGGAAACCAGGGACAACCGACACCCTGTACTCTCCCTGAAGACCCCATTTCCTTTCCAGGCAAACACACTGTCAGCTCTAACACACTATTACTCACCATCCTAAACGGATTTTCAAAGGACTCCATTATGTTCTGGGCTTTCTTCTGTGCAACTGTTAATGAACCCTTCCCATTTTCTTCGGCACTAGGTTCCTGCAGAAACACAGAAAATAGTCACTTATAGCCGGATGTGTTTTGTGACATTGAGATGCAAGCAAGAGAATGATGACACTGGCAAATGTCTATAAGTCCCTCCATGTATAAGGCACTAATCTAGCCTATAACAGCACACTGCAGGGTGTTTAATGCAGTCAGTAAACCAGTGAACCTCGCTATGCCCTTACAACCTACGACATGGCATTATTGTCACCATCTTACAGGTGAGAAAACTGAGGCTTGCAGAGGTTAAGAAAGTCTTCCAGGGCCTTAGAGCTAATAGGGAGAAAACAAAGGTTTAAACCCGGGTCTGTCTACCCTCGAACTTCAGATTGTAACCTAACACTTATCTAAAATTTGTAATTGTAAACCTTTAAAAAAAATTATGAACCATTACAAGTAATCAATGACATTATGCAACAGACTGTTGCTTCCAAGTGGGTTCCTAAAAAGTGTGTCACCCTTTTGCTTACCGTGTAGCTAGTCCCCTCCACAGAGCCTCCTTAGCCTGAGTGGGGCACCTCCATGTGCCCACAGCGGAAAGTCCTTGCTCACATTCTTGGCTGCCTCGCCACCTTGCCAGCTCACTAACTCTGTGGTCAGCTAAAACTTCCAGACTTCTTTCCTCATGAATTACTGAAGCAAGACCTGATCTAAACTTACATAATTAAGGGACACAGAAAGTTGACTCCCAGGCAGTAGGCTCTGCAGGCAGGCTTTGGCCCAGCATCCCAGTGTGACGGCATGGCTGTGAGCGGTAATCCTGAAACCTACCGCACCCTCAGCCTTTGTCATTGGAACATCTGCTGAGCCTGGAACCTGTCTCTACCTAAGTAGACAGAACCATGCTTCTCTTTCTTGGCTCTTTCTTTCTAGAAGTGGTGATATTCCCTTCCTGCCACACCTGCTGTCTGCAGCAGTTTTACCCTCTCACCCCTGCTCATTTCTGTGACCGTCCACCCTGAACAAACACACCTTGGTCTTCCTTTTGCAAAGAACCTGTAGTCAAGTCACTGGCAGTAACGAGGAGCCTGCTGGGTGGGACAGACTGGGATAAGCTGTCACAGCCCAAACCATGTGCCAGGGGCAGAGCCTGGCCATACTGTCTGCAGGCTGAACGGAGTCACTACCCACCATTACTCAGCCTCTTTCTGGAACAGGAAATGAATTTCATTTCACTGACTGGTGCCTGCCTATCCTGCTCTTCCCCATGTCTAATTAGCCAGTGTAGAGAAAAGCTTGTCAAAGTTTTCTCTTTTGCATCCACCGCACACATGGATGGGCTGACACTAGTCAGGGAGGTTATGCAGGACAAGCCCTACCATTCATCAGAGAGCTCACTCCGTCCCTCCAGAAATTGAGCGGCTGTACAGAAATAGTCTCGCTGTGTATCACTGGCCCACGCCCTCCTCCCTGCCAGGCATTAGTATCAAGATGCCAATTCTTCCCTGAGGATTTCTTCACACGGATCTCATAGAGAATTCTCTGTCCACTTCTCACGGACCCCCATGTTGAGAGGAGCAAAACTACTTCGCGATCTGCCTCCATGCCTATCCCACTGCTGCCAGGTTTTACTTTTGGCATTAGTCTCAGAGGTGGGAGCAGCCCTCCAGGCATAAAGCCCCCATAAATCTCTGGTGTATATCACCTCGCTGTGTGTCTGTATTACTCACGTTGAACAATGTGATGACAGCGGTAGCGATGAGGCATTTGGAATCCAGCAATGCCCCGTCCTCACCTCTCCCGTCAGGGAAGAGGCTTGCCTGTTTCTGCACTGGCACGGGCCCTAGAGGGACGGAAGTCAGCACGGTCAAAGCCTACTGGGTTGTGTACCAGACAGTTTCCCAGCCTTGCCAGGGCTCCAGAGGCCTCGCCATTACCATTGGTTGGGGTGATAGGATAGCCATCTAAAGGGGCGTGGGAGCAGTCATGGGGTCCAAAGAGAACATTCTCCAATCTCTGCATCAAAAAGAAACCAAAAGGTTGCAATGAAGCACCTGCAAGCACGCAGGAGCTCCACCGCAGTGCGAGGCACTGGCCTGGACTGCTATGTTCCCAAAGGAAGAGACAGCAGACATTACTGTACCTCAGGGTTGGGCAGTGGTCCACTCTTCTTCACTCCAGCCCCAACTTCAGACTACAGAACAAGAACAAAGAGAAGTGAGAAAGTTGCCTGAACTTGATGACACACACATTTGTTCCTCAGCACAGACTGTGGCCCTTCACTAGATTGTCTTTTTCAAGAGCAGAGGTTTTCTTTCAGCCCTTCATCCGTCCCAGCGCCTGGCACTGTATTTACCGAGTGCTCATTAATTATCTGTAGAATGAAAGAATACAAGCCTTTATCATGACTAGGCACAGTACAGGATTCCAAAGAGCCTGAAAAAGATCCTCCTCTAGTAACCAGGGTTTCTCTCTTTTCTTAGACAAACTATGGAGCTAAGATATTTTAACATGAAGACTGCAAATGTGTTTATCCTCAGAGCGTCTTCTTTTTCACTTCAAGGGGGCTGATTTTAAGTCTTCCTGAATCAAATATCTTCCAAAAAATTACAAACATGACTTAGCACATATTGATAATGCTACTGAGGCAATACATTAAAAATTGTCCTAATACAACACAAATCAAACATGCAAATCTACCTGAACACGTATCACTGACCTAGGAGCACACACAGATGTTCGCTGGTGCACTGGTACCTGAGCAACACACACACACACAGATGCTTGCTGGTGTACTGGGACCTGAGGAGCACACACACACAGATGCATGCTGGTGCACCGGTGCCTGACCAGCACACACACACTTAGACACGTGGAGCTGTACTTTTGGTTGGATTTCCTGCTTTCATCTACATTTGTCTAAACTTTAGGATCTCCTTCACAAAAGTAGCTCTTTCTAAATCCTTCATTTCTACCCAAGGTTCGCATATCTTCCTAGCCACCTAGGCTTTATACTTGGCGTGAGCTGTCTTTGACTCCACTTTCATTATCTCCAAATCCACCTGCCATTCAGATAATGCCTCTGCAGTACTCAGTGCAGCGCTCAAAGAGAAATGCAGCCATTTTCAGCAGCAAGCTTTTCTTCTGACGGTGCTTCTTGTACCTGTCCTTTCCTTTCCGTTTCTGTGGCCGCCACACTCATCAGGGCACGACCACTCACATCTGAGCTCCCTGACCTGAGATCCCCACTCCATTTTATTCTACCAGGTTAACTCCCTCTGAACAGGTGACCAGCCTAGTCACTAGACATTACTTGCTGTTAGATTATGAAAAATAAGGTCATAAGGATAAGCTTTAAGGATAAGCTTTACCTGTGACTATCATAAAGAAGACACACCCACCAGGTTTCCTAAGCCCCGTTATTTCCTTGAGTTTTTTAGAATGGAGAGCAGATCTTGCATGTAGGAGACTCCAAGGAGTAAGACGCTAACAGGCGGAACAGGCCAGCTGAGCTGGGAACCTTTAGCAGAAGGGCTTCCTACCTTGAGCAGGGGCATGTCTCGAGCCTGCTGGATTAGAAGATGCATTTCGTTGATCTGCTGCCGTACAAGAGGCGGTACAGGGTTGCAGCAAGCTATGATGCCCTGAGGCTCCCTGAAGACAAAAACACATGTAGCTCATGACTTAGAAACACAGCCCTCAAAGGCTTCCAGACAACAACACTGATCAAGTAGGGCCAGAGCTCCACGGCAAAGCGGGAAACTAAGGTGACACATTCACGCCTAGGCAGCCGGGCAGCCGCTCCCACACGCTCTACTGCACTGAGCTCTGAGTAGGCCCTCACAGCCTGCCTCCCGCTAACAGGGAGAGCTGGAGAAGGGCCACAGCTCTGCTGATCTGCAATTCTGCAGCGGGTAAACAGAAGATTATGAATTTAGATTCTGTGCTCATACTTCAATTAACATCATAAAACATTTAAAACTACGAGATGCCTTAGTTTGGAAGAAAGTGCAGATGAGGGAATCTCTTGAAAATGGATGCCGATGCCACAGGCTCAGAGGCTTACACTGGACTCAACATAAGGTATAACCATTGAAAAGCACTAGTTCAGAAGTTTCAGTTCCTGAACGGCAGCCCGGGGGCAGAAACCAAATTCCTTGAACCTGGCCACTTCCTCAGAGTGCTAATCTCCTCTGAGTCAGCCTGGGGGGAATAATAGTCACAGAAGCTGCTTTTGAAGGAAAGAATTTCTCTACTGAGAAAGCCAGAGCACGCTAATCAGTTCTTAGACTCACTTAGGCAGCTCTTCGGCTATCTTCAGCATCATGTGGTTTGGCAGGACATATCTGGAACAAAACACACGATGGGAGAATTACACTAAATTCAGCCAGCAAGTTCCGTTAAATGCTATAACCCAGGAGAAAGCGTAACCAGCGTTCCTGGCAAAGGGGAAAGCCCACCGTTTCCTTGTTACCAGCCTGCTCGGTCTGAGAAGCACTGAGACCCATCCCTTACCCATAGCTTTCATCTTCCCTCCGGGCCGTTTTGTCCCTCCAGGCAAACAGCAGCTGGAAGGCCGTCAGCTGCTGTGTGTTGAGATGCTTCTTTTGCTTCCTGTATAGTTCAAGGTAGGACTCATCCGTGAAAATAGGTTTGATGAATTTCTGCAAAGTGTTACGGAATATTCTAGATCAAAGTGCATAAAAATTGTGCCCTGGGCTCTTCAAACATTTGGCTCTCTTAATAAACGTAAAGAGCAAAGGGAAGAACTAGGAGCTCGTCAGAAAGGGAGGGAGTGTCCAGGTTTGCAGGGCCGGGGAGGTTTTACCTTGAGGCAGATATCCCTGCTCCGCTGCCACACCACCTGCAACTGAACGGGCTGCCCGTTGCCTCGCTCCCACAGTTCCAGCCTCATTTTATCATAGATGTAAAGCAAGTAATGGGTGTCATCTCGGGCGTAGTTGAGCATTTCCTCGGGCAGAGGTCTAGAATGGCAACAGAGGAAACTTTCACTAATTTCCTTAGGAGCAGCAATTTGTTTACTCTGTGCATGCTAAGGCTCACTTGGCTCAGGTTAATGAACATCCACACTTTCTTCTGCACCCATATTTCCTTGTCAAGAGCAAACTGACCGTATTCTCCAATCAGCCAGCTGGTACTGCTTGTTCGATTCCACGTTGCAGTAGTGTTTCAGCAGATGGTCGAGCGAGTGCCTGCCCAGGTTGAGAAGGCGTGCTGCCTGATGTGTATCGAACATGTTCACTACGTACAGCCCAAAGTCTTTCTGCAGCCATTCTATGTCTGAATCAGCACCATGGAAGACCTGAAGACAAAACCGGAGTCAGGCAGTACACTGTGTGAAAGGCCACTGTGCTCTGAAGTGAACTCTGCCTCCAGG
Source organism: Miniopterus schreibersii (assembly GCF_964146895.1). NCBI lineage: Eukaryota > Metazoa > Chordata > Mammalia > Chiroptera > Miniopteridae > Miniopterus > Miniopterus schreibersii. The sequence continues at coordinate 5,051,884 of NC_138109.1, read as the reverse complement.
TTATTAGAACACTGCAGTTAGAAGCCAGAGGAAGATTAAGATGGGCTGAGTTCTAAATGCTTCTTTTAATTTGGGCCCCAGCCTTCCACACTCCTAATTGCACGCTCCTACAGTCTGCTAACAGCCAATGATTCTAAGAAAGCAGCTCTACTTGCTTCAAGGGTAGTCATTAAGTTCACACAATCTTGATGGCACAGGCTCATTGCAGTAGTCATTAAAATGATTTAACATTTTTCTGGGTGGTAATGAGCTAAGTCTTAGCTGTTCTAACAGAGGTTTAGAAACAAAAGCAGTTTAGCGTGTGGTACCCTAGTGTAGGAAATTACAGATTTCTCTTGGTTTTATTGGGTCTGTGTTGAAATAATGAAATAGTAAACTGAAAAGCATGTAAATCTTGTGCTCACAGGCAAGAGCTGAAAGAGGCCGGCTGACCTTGACAATAGCTGGGTCTGTGAGGCTCTCGTTGAGAATGTACATGTCACTCCGCAGCTCCAGGGTGTCAACAATGAAGTCTTCTGTCCGGGTGGAAATCTGCATGAGGCAGGTCAGCCCTAGGAAGCTCCTGTAAGAGTGGTGCTGAAACACACGGGAAGAAGGGAGAACAGGAAAAATGGAATTTATGAGGTGTTCCTCTAGTGATTTTGAAAAGTTAGTTATGAAACAAAGTTGTAAGATTAATTACTTTTTACCAAAAAGTAGATTTACGTTAGTTTTAATTTTATATTTCTCGAGTAGGTGAACTCACAGAAAATGTAAAAATTTCACTCCAAGTCATTCACAAGTTACCTCCAAGTCTACAGCAAACTCTTGACAACGCAGGAGCTTTTCGCTGAGTTCCACCAGGTCATCCAGGGAAGATACAAAATGGCAGGGCGTCTCTCCCACAGGCCTGTACCACTGGGCCACAAAGTCCGGGGGAAGGGAGGAATATGAGGCATCACCCTTCACTAAGGCACACCAGGGATTAAGAGCACTACTTTAAAGACATTTAGGGAAAGCCAAAATTAAACCAACTAAGGCAGGCATTCGAATCTTCCTGGGCTACTTAGATACCACCCATAAAGTAAGTTGGGTGCTAACCTGGGGTTGTGGCTTCTGAAGGACTGAATCTGGTGGAGTGAAGTGATCTAGTTCGTATTGATAAGGATGTGCAAACCTGAATAAATAAAACAAAAACAATCTTTTTGATTAATTCCAAGGTTCGAGGAAAAATTGCTTTAATCCAATGTATAAAAACAAATGAGTAAAGACTTCTGTGAAAATGTTTTCTCTCTATAAAAAGCAATATTATTTCAATGATAATTCAAGTGCATAAAAAAAATCAGGTGTTGCTTGCCCTTAAAGTAGGATAACTAAAAATCTACCATAAAGATCTGAGCAGAACTGCATGGGGGTGCTGTGGCTGTGGAAATGGGAGCTCTCCAATTCCCTGTGGTTTTGAATAACAAGGTTGTGAGGGAAGAGAGGGTGGGGCAAGCATGATTGTGTATCAAATGATGTCTTTTTTCTTTCCCTCCATCATCTGATTGTATAAAAACCCCAAGTCTCTGGGTTCCTTGAGGGCAGGGCCTTAGCACTTACCCAGTGGCCTCAGAACGGAGAGCTGGGGCTGAAGGAATGTGCAGACAGACTGACTTTATGTGTGAAAGAGACTAACGAAGCTTTCAGCACCTCGTGTCTTTATTCTGAGGACAAAGTCCTTTTGTCTGTTTTAAGCAAAGGTTTTCAAAAATGCTTTATAATGCCAGTAAAAAATGCCTTTCTCTTATTGAATTTATTAGTGAACCTTGGCTTACTGTTTGAGCCCCCCACCCAACAGAGTGGTACGGAGGAAGAACAACTTTAAGAAAACTTGGGTCAAAGTTCTGGTTCTGTGCGAAGTGAGCACCTCTAATTCTGTTTTTACATCTGTACAATGGCGAGGGGAGCAACTGCTACCTCCCAGGCTGCACTGAGGGTTACAGAGGATGGTGCTGTGCAGGCCCTCTGGAGACAAGGTGAAAAATCACCTCGATTCTGTGTGTCCATTTACACATTTTACAAAAGTAAAACAGAGTGCAAGTGTGGCATAAAGATAAATGTGACATAAGAAAATGTGGTGTAAAGTTCAGACAGGCAAACACTTACATGTCCTGCTCCACCTGCTGGGTTCTCTGCTGATGGATGAAATCTGCCAGAGCAGCGGGGACGTCCAAATCCTCAGGACGATCCTGTGGGCACTCGCGCCTTTCTTTGGAGAGTGCTGGAGACCCAAGCAGTGACAAAACCCATCACAAAAGAGGCAGCCACATTCACATCTTGTCTAGTTGTGGTGGGGTTAACTGGCTCCCTTTGAAGAAGGAAAGGTAGGAGGGAGACCTTTTGCCCTTTCTTTTTGTTAGGTGGAGTTTGCACTACTTACCCTGAGGGAGGGGTTTCTGGGCATTGGGCTTGATGAAGATTTTAGGACGAAATGGAGTGTTGGAGTTGTCGATCTTCTCTCGGAATTTAAGCTGAGGTCGGATGATGTTTTTTGCGTGAAGCAGCCGGAAAGTTTCAGATTTTGTTTTTTTGCTATACTCTCCTGCCTGTGATCAATAATACAATACTTCACAACACAGCAACTTGGTAAGTTAGAAGAGTAAATTCCAATGTATGCCTTCCAACAAGACAAGAGCATTCCAAGAACCATTAGCTTAAAAATGTGTGTGTGAGACTGGGGGTGCAAAGTAGAGAAGAGGGGGTGATGAAAGCATGTCTGTTTATGAGACTGAGTTAGGCAGTGGCCAGTTCTACGTCCAACAGATGAGAACAGAAATGCAAACGAGAACGGGCAAGCGCCGGCAACAGCAGCTCTGGTGAACCTGAAAGCAGCGCTCACCTTGCGGTTCCAGCTGGACACTACTGTTGTGGGGACCTGCAGTCCTGTGGGGAGGACGGGCTGGTTTTTATTCACACCCGAGGCTTCATCCAGTAAAATGCCCTACGAGGGGAGGACATAGCTCAGTATCATCAGGGTTAACAGAGTTAATTACCTAAAAGTTTTAAGAACTATATTCAGAGAATTGTATGTGACAATACATACATGTAAGAGCAGACAATGAAAGCGTTATCTGCTCAATGACAGGACAGAAACCAGCCACTCCTAACCCTTGTTCAACTCTCTTTACAGTTCTGAATTGGGCCAAAATTTCAAATATGATTGAACAGTATGACGTGGTCCACCAAAATGATTAAAAAGAACTTAGTCTGCACAAGTTAAACAAAGAAGGATGGTATTTACAGTGAGACTGAGGGTGTCCTCATCTGCTTTGTCCTGAAGCAGCAGACGTGGAGTATCAGTGAGGGCACCACTGACAGAAGTGCACCCAGATGACAAATGGTAGCAATGGCAGGATGTGAAATCATAAAATATGAGAAACCACTGAAATATCTGTGGGCATTCAGGCTACGGAAGCCATAACTTCATGGGATAGGAGAGCAGGATTTAAATATCTGTAGGACTTTCACAGGGTTGAGTGCTAGATTTGTTTTAGATGATCTCTGTGTATTTCTGTAAATAATGTTCTGTTGTAGAATTCAGCATAGACAGTAAGCTAGATTGAATGATCCGCATATCTTTTCAATCATGCGAGTCAGGGTGTTTAGCAGACTGTGAGTGACAGTAAAAATAGACTAGATTTTGGTTGGGCTTTGGATCCAGAGGCCTCTTCTCTTGCAATACAAACAAGATTTGCAAATTTGGAAGTTAGATTTATAATAAGGCGCTTTAAAAACAGCCTTCCAAAAAAACAAACAACAACAACAACAAAATAGGCTTCTACGGGGCAGTGATATTTTGAAGAGATATACTTGAAGACAATTATGTTACTTTTTTGGGAAAAAAGCCAACTATTAGAAGAAAGGAACATTATAGGCAAGAAATGCTAAACTTCCTTTTCAGTTCCTAAGTTGCTTGGGTTTCTTTTCATAGTCTGATAATACAAAAGCTCTTCATTTGTTAGTTACCTTAAGAGTAAGGTGCAATACTCACCACTCTTTCCAGAATAACATCATTGGTATCAACTAGTAAATCAAACTTGTCCTCCAACTCAGTCACTTTGCTTCGATCCTTAATGTTGCTTCGACACCCATGGTACTGCATTACCTTGCTCATGCTAAGGACAAGAAAACCAAGATTAGTTTGTATACTTTTATTACTTTGTTTACAATCTGAGAGAAAGCTCGAAAGGGTTGGCCCAGACTACTTCCAATATTTTATGATTGAACTAATAAAACTTGCACTTACTAAAAACATTGTGTGGCCTTGGGAATTCACTAAATTTCGCTAAGACTCATCTGCTAATTGAAGTAGAAAAAATTACCTTAAAGCTGCCTTTAAATTCTAAAAAATTCAAAATACTATGTAAATAATGTCCTCCATAGTCATTGTTTTAACATGAAATCTGAAACATTCTCTAAATCTGTCATGCAACAGCTAGACAAAATCAGTGTTTATCATCTGCCCTAAAAACTTACTAGAAAGCTAAAACTTGTGACTGCGAGTTGTGAGAGAATCTTGAATCCAGGGTTTCAAATCCTGTATTAATTCAAAAAGATTCATTGTCTATAGGTACTAAAGTGCATATATTTTAAAAGTTTAACTAAAAAATGTACCAAGTAATGTTTCCTTAATCATAATCCATTGTTTCATTTTTACATTTCATAGCTCTTTACAGCACAGACAATTACGATAAGAAAAAATGAATTTCAGGAAATTATATTCATTTCTTTCAACATGAAAAAAACACAGTAGTTAGTACTTACCACTGAAGCAACCTGTCTCCCTGTGTTTCACAAAATGCCTGGAAGCCAGGAAAACTTCGGTAAAAATCATACTCATCGCCAAACTGTGGTAGGCCCCCCGATGCCTTGGTGACAGCCACTACTGACCCAAGAGCAAACTGTCAAAAACCAGAAGAACAAGCATGCTTTCAACATCTACTACACATAACACATCGCGCCAGATGATGAAGCTATGCGACCCCACAAATACTCATTCAGTGCCGATTTTACTCCAGGCCCTGAGGATATGATGCTGAATAGGAAAACAAGTTCTGGAGCTTACAATCTTGGGAGAGTGAAGGGAGAAAGAACAAATGCATATATATATATAATATGACTAGTATTCAAAATGGCCTGGGTTTGAATCTTGGCTCTGCTACCTATTAACTGTGATCTTTTTTTTTTTTTTTAAATATATCTTTATTGATTTCAGAGAGAGGAAAGGAGAGGGAGAGATAGAAACAACAATGATGAGAGTCATTGATCGGCTGCCTCCTGCACGCTCCCGACTGGGGATCCAGCCGGCAACCCGGGCATGGGCCCTGACTGGGAATCGAATCCCGATCTCCTGGATCCTAGGTCAACGCTCAACCGCTGAGCCACGCCTGGCCCGGCAACTGTGATCTTGAGCAAGTTACCACAGAGTTGTTGAGAGGATTCAATGAGTTAATAAAATCACTTAGGATCCTGCCTGGCACATTAAGTGCTATTATTACTATTACTACTCCACTTCAGATCCATGATTTTTCTACAGGAATTTATTTCCGTGTTTTCATTTGGGCAAGCATCGAAACACAATTGTAAGCATGTAAACACAATGTAAGCATCTAAACACAATGTAAGCATGGTCTAGGATCCTTCGGGTGACCAGCCCACAGCTGTACTTAGGTTTACCGCTCGGTTAGTGCCAAGCAGTCCTCTGTTTTGATTGTGCGGTAATGAGAAAAATAACCAGCAGCGGCTGTTGCAGATAGAAGGTGGTCGGTCGGTCGTGGGAAGGCAACGTGGGAAACAGACAGGGGAGAGAGAGAGAAGGGGAGCGGAGACCGGCTCCTGGTGGGGCAGCCGGCGGCCCGGCGCGGGACGGCCCCGGTCAGGACCATGGCTAGGGGTCCGGGAACGAGTCGCAGCCAAACAAACGCCTTAATAATAATAGCATCTACTACTACTGAGTCAGATATAACGCTGAGTGGCGATTTGGGGGCATTTGTTGCGCTAGCTTACAAATGATTTTAGTTTCATGGGTTTTGCAAGAGCCACGCCTGAGGCGTTTAAACGCCTGTTTTTAGGTTTGTTCCTACTTTGAAGTGGCATTTAAAGGAGCCCCCTCTGTGTTCCTTCGAGGGGGCACTGGAGAAACGTTCCGGGGTACCCCAGAGGGGGAAGATTGGGTGGCAGCGTTAACGGGTGACATGAAGCCCAGGTTTTGGGGAGCATGCGGCCCTGGAGCTCGGGAGAGGGGAGAGGTGCCGTCCCCGCCGCCGAAGAGGACGCGGCAGGTACGGGAACCAGCCCCTCCGGAGGGTTGGGGTGTCTCCGGCCGGGGGGGGCTGGGACATCAGGGCGACCAGGAAGCCCTTTCCCCCGTGGAGAGGGCTCTCCACACTCGGGGCTGCTCGGCTTCCCCTGGGAGAACGAGGGCCCCGGGGAGCGGGGCGGCCCTCAGGGTCCGCGGGAGACACCCTCCCCCGGGACTGAAGTGAGGGCCGGAGCGCGGCGCGCCCGGGGCTCCGCCGAGATGCGCGCGGCCGCCGCGAGGGCCCGGGCCTACTTCCGACGGGCCGCGGGCGCCTCCCGCTGCCCCCACAGCCCCGCGAACTCACCTTCACGAAGCTGTCTGCGTCCGGGAACCCTGGCAGCACCATCTCGTCGCCGGACTTGGCCGCACTCGTCGCGGATGGGGCCTTCGACTCGGCCGGACTGGGAGGCGCCATTTTCCCGGCCTGCATGGCTCTTCTCGCGAGAGGATCTCGGGCCGACGCGACCTGCGACCTGCTCGCGCCGCCCCGCGCATGTGCAGACCGCCCGCCTGGGGCTTGATCTCTGGGAAGTGAGAATGGAGGCGTCAGCGCGGAGCTCCCCACCCAGGGAAGTTGAGGTTTTTCTTTAACCTCATATTTTATCATCCCAACAACCCCGTGATTTAGGGTGGGACCCAGAGGGCCCAGCGATCCTCGTACTTAAAGCCGGCTCCTCCCAAGCTCTGGGTCGTGACCCTTTCACCCTCTTGACCTTGGCTCCTGCAGGTAACCCTCCTCGGCATCACTTACCCTTCCCCTGGCTGCTGGTTCACTTCCAACAGCCTGCTCGTCTGCTGGCACCCCTCCCGACTAGAAAGACAAAACAGAAGAACCACACGCCACCCCACACCTCCTTCCAGCCCCCATCGCTTTTCTTTGTGGGCAGACCACTGGAAAAGGCACCTGTGGGCTCTCCTTGTACTTCCCTGCAGCGCCCTGCAGCTCCTCCAGCCACACGTCCCTCCCCATCTACATGGCTGCAGCCACTGGTTTAGGCGCATAGTGGGGACTCAAAACATTTGCTAACTGAAGGCCTGGAAGAGCTCCTGTTAGGAGGGAGACACCATTAGGCCGCCCAGGAGATGGATTTGGGAAGCTCAGTGGGTATATCTGCTCTCCAAGGCCAGGGGTGGGACTCCCTTAATACAATTCATTTGGCCTAGTAAGTGTTCAATAAATGTTAGCTGATATCGTTATTCAGAATATCCTATTCACAGAATACTTGCTTTTCACTGTTTTCCCCCGTTTGTGTACCTGGCAGAACAAAGGCCTCGTCTAGTTCATTTTAACATTTTTGAGCACTTGTTTCATATGATTGGACCGAATGCCATGTGTCAAGCTGTGCTGTGTGCTGGACGTGGGTTATCTCATCCTCAGAACAACCCTGTGGTGTAGGTCATGCTATTATCCGTACTTCCAGAGGAGGAACAAGACTCAGATTCTACCTGTTTAAAAACCTCCCCTGGTTCCCTGCTGTGCACAGCATCAACTCCTTGTGCTGAACTGTGAGGCAGCAGGTCCTGCCTCCCCTACCGCCGAGCCTTCCTTCAGTTCCTATTAGTCTTTTTATTCCCCACTGGCCACTGCGGCAGTCATGCTCAGTGAAACTGCCATTTTGTATATAAAAAATGGCTGAATACCTGCACTCTAATACAGCTCGTTAATCCTTGCCATTTCTGCACCATATTGTGCTTTTACACCGCTTTTCTGCTGAGAATGTCCTCTTGCTTCATCTGACAGCTCATGCTCACCCTTTAAGCACCTTGGCAAGTATTCCCCTCTCCATGATTTTCCTGGCTCACGCCCAGTGGAGTCAGTCAACTCAGAGCCCCACCTGTGGCTCACACCCTCTCCATTTCCACACATAAGAGGTCTTCCCCAGCGTTCGGCACCTCCCTGATGGCTCCTTACCACTTAGCATGGTGGAGTTACTGGTCTACTCCTGCATGATGCCATCTCTGCCTGGTGAACACCCCAAGGAAACGGATCAGGTCACGTAGATCCAGTGTCCTTCACAGTCCCTAGTACTAAGTGCTTAATGAATGTTGAAGGAATAACTGTTTCCTTTATAAACTAATAATTATAAATAAAAAGCCATTCATACAAAAAAGAAAAAAAAAGGGGGGGAGGAAGACATTCATACACGTTTTTAAAATTCTGATGTCATTTATTGGCACAAAAATTATTCAGATACAACATGGAGTCTAGACATAGCTACACTTTATACTCTGTGCACTTGGTTTAATGTTTCTTTTGCTCACATTCCCACATGTAGGAGACCTTCCCTAGCGTTCAGCACCTCCATGACAGCACTTGTTTTCCAAGTCTGTGCTCTGAACACAGAGCATCCAGACCTCACGAGAAACATCCCAGAACCGCGTGGGCCACCCCTCTGCACTGTGATCCCCTGTGCATCTGTGCATTCACTCAGCTGAGGCCACCCAGCACTCTGAAGAAACTCCTCTCCTAGTGGTCTGGGTCTTGGACTGAAGTAACGTCGCAGCATCACGGGTGAGGCAGAAGACAGACCTTTCCCACCCATTTTGGCCCATTTTGCAAATGTTGTTGCTGGACCAGTGAGGTAATGGGATGGGTGAAAGTGACGAAGTGGGCTCCTCCAGCTTCCTTACAGTCCTGAATCCTAAGACGTGTCCTCCACAGCCTGAGGCTTCTTGACTGTGCTGAGTTTGCTGTGTTCACGTTGAGAGGAACGACTAGGCCATTCTGCTAACAGCAAACGCTTAGGATGAATTGTGAGTTAAGTCGAAACCCGTATTTCTAAAGTTATGGATCTTCTGTTCCCCCAGATCAATGGCTTGATTTATGTAGTATCACTGTGTTTACTGTCCTGGGAACCAAATCAAGCCTTGTGTTTCTGACAATATATTCTTCAACAGCAGCTAGAAAGTTGGTTCAAACCAACTTTTAATATACAGTAGTTCTTTTCATTTACATTTCAAAATATTTAACAAAGTTGAACCTTCTGAAACAGTTTTCCACTGTTTCAGTTTAGTGGAAGCATATACCAAAGTAGAAAAGGCTCGAGAGAAATGCTGTGGCACGTCTGGGCCTCCAGTTACCAGAAAGGACACCTAAGGAGACAGAAAGAAAAGGAATATTTTAATAATTTGGGCTTCTTCAAAGCTTTACACAGACGCACTGAAAACGGAAAGACCAAGGTCTGACAACCCCTGGGATGCTCCCTGAGCTCTCCCACCATTAATTGTGCACGACGTACTTATTACTTCCAGTCAACTTTGGGCCTGCTGTGCTCCCAGGAGGATGCTTCCCTATCGCCCTCTCTCTCAAGCTCCTACCTTCAAGCGTGCCTCAGGCAATTAATCAAAGCAGACCCCCAAGTGGTCCTTAACGCTACAATCCCAGATCATAAATTTGTCTTTTCATCTCCTACTCTCTGTCACTGCTCTGGCTTTTTTCTTTGCCCTTCCTGTTTCTTAGAATTGACAGCAAAAATCCAAAAAGATCCCCCACTCCCTGAAAATAAGGAGGACTCACTATTCTAAACATTTTTAATGTAACTTGAATCTATTTTGGTGTTTGCCTTCCAAATATGCATCCATATTTTTCAATTTTCTCCTTTTTAGAGCAATGAGCATACACAGTAAATACAAACTTTTAAAGAGATGTGAAACTATGATTCTACTTCATGGATCCCTCAAATCTTATTTGGCGACTCTGAACACATTGGGGTCCAGACTGCTTATTTAACACAGGTACTAGGAGCTGCCCGCTCACCATCCAATGTAGCACTGGCAGAGGTTTTCGTGGGACGTTGCTTGTTTGATGAGCAGCTCCACTTGTATTGGGACGTCCAAAGTTTCATCGTGAGAGAAGTCCCGACCTAGGACAAGAAAAACGAAATAATTTCTTCTGCAGCTGGTTTTCAACTCCCTCCTTGGCCCTGTTTAGCTTAACTCTCTAAGCAGCCCAATCAGTTTCTCTTTGTACACGAGTTTGAAGGCTGTATGAGACTTGGATTTTATTTTATTTTTTTTAAAAAAATATATCTTTATTGATTTCAGAGAGAGGAAAGGAGAGGGGGAGAAAGAGAAAGAAACATCAATGATGAGAGAGTCATTGATGGAGCCCACAACCCAGGCATGTGCCCTGACCGGGAATCGAACCCCGATAGCCTGGATCCTAGTTCGACGCACAACCGCTGAGCCACGCCCCGGAGGGGCCGAGACTTGGATTTTAAATTTACCTCCATGTGACTTGAGCCTTTCCTCCCACAGGGCAGTTGTTTCTTGATAAATTCACAACCTGGAACCTCCAACAGGCATGCGCGGCACTGCCTGGCCAGCCTGTGCTGCTCTGGCAACATGCCTTTCCATTTCCACAAGGGTGGCTTCGAGTCCTCTACCCTCCCCAACGTCCAAACCTCTCCTCTGGCTTCTCTGCCTCAGCAGATGCCTGCATCTCCTACTTTGTAAGTTAATTAAGTCACTGGACACAGTTTTCCATCGCTGATGTGTCAGGCAGTGTTTGAGGTGCTGGATTTGTTCGACATGAGCTTCCTCTTCTTTGCTCCCATGTCCCAGCTGAGGCCAAGTTCGCCTGCGCTTTGGATCCCATGGCCTCCCGCTCTCTTTGGAGCCTTACAGTGTCAGCTACCTTCCTGTCACTCGTGCCCTCCAACTCTCCCTCTCAGTTGCCCTTCTCATACTGTCTTGTAAACACGTTCCTCTCTTCCATCAGAGAAAAACAACCTCGAAAGCAACTACTTCTCCAGCTATGTCCTCTCATCCCTGCACAGCCAACCTTCTCAAGCTTTGAAACTTGTCTCCTTGCTTTGCTTCTCTCTCTCACTCCACGTTCCCTTCAATTGCATCAGTCTGGCTGCCAGGCTCATCTCAGCTCTCAGAAGGTCACCAATGACTTGAAGCCACCCTAGATCCCTCTCCCTCATCAACCCTTCTGATTTTACCTCCTAAAGATCTGAATTCATTGCCACTGCCACCACCCTAGTCTCATCAACTGTCCAGCCTGGATGACTGAGGCAGCTGCTCCCTCCCTTCTAATTAATTCTCCAGACACAGAGCAGGCACAGTATTTCACCCGCCCGGGCCCTCCTCTTCCCTCCCTACCCACTTAAAAACCTTCAGTGCTCTCCCACTGCCCTTACGACATATGATAATAATGTAAGGTGCTGCCCAGCCAGTATGGCTCAGTGGTTGAGCATCGACCTAGGATCCAGGAGATCGAGGTTCGATTCCTGGTCATGGCACATGCCCGGGTTGTGGGCTCGATCCCCAGTAGGGGGCGTGCAGGAGGCAGCTGATCAATGATTCTCTCATCATTGATGTTTCTCTCTCTCCCCCTCTCCCTCTCTCTGAAATCAATAAGGATTTACTTAAATAAAATTTAAAAAGTAAGGTCGTAAGTAAGATCTGGCCTGGGCTGCTCATTTTGCACTGAGCTCCTCCCATCTCCCTTTCTCTGGGGCAGTCAGACCAGAGATTTCTGGCCATACTCCCTCCCACCACAGGGCACCTGCACGTGCAGCTTCCTGCCCCTAGAACAATCTACCCCTAATTCACTCCTCTTCCAGGTATTATCTCCTGGGCTGGTATGCTCAGGGGAGCTTTTCCTGAACTCCAGAACTTAGATTCAATTCCAGTCAGTGGAAGCAGAGCCTCAGGTCCCTCCCTTCCACCTAATACAGTGCTTGCCTTTAGATCCTGAGCCCCACAGAGGCAGGGAATCTGTCCATTTTTGCCAACACTGTTTCTTCAGCATCTAGCTCTTGCAGCCACTCAATCAATGAATATGCCCTGACTACATAGCACTTACGTGCCAGGCCCTGATGTTAAGCACTTGGCACTGCATGTCTCATTTGAGCCTTGCCACCTTCTGAAAGATTCTCATCATCTTTGGACCAAGTGACAGAGGCCCGCAGGTGCCATGGGAAATGCTGGAGCTGAGGGTCTTTGGCTTCCCTGACTCTCGTCCCCCAAGTCACACCATCTGGTGAATGTGACATGTCTCCTTTTCAAACACATGCATTTTGCCCTTCCAGAATCTCCACTCCATAATGGCTTCCAAAGTTCAGAGAGGTAATGATCAGGGTGGTCAGATTTGCTCTGATATCAAGTCATGATGATAAAAATGTTCCTGAATCTGGCTGACTTTGGACCCAACAGACCTTTACTTAACCCTGTTAAAATGAGATCAATCACATTACTTAAAGTTTATTAGAAAGAGAATCAGAGAGAGCTCTTAATTGATGGCTTCAGATACTCTAGTGAGCAGCATACTCATTTAGGCACCAACACCACCAGAAAATGGGGGTGACCACCATTCAAGGAGAGAAAGTCTCTTGGACTGTATGTCCTTTTAGGTAAACACATCCACATACTCACCAGTGAGTTTATCTCGAACTCTGTTAATAATTTGAATAGCTTTCTTATTTAGGGCCTCTGGTTTGACCAGACCATCTCCAACTGGAACACACCAAAGAAGAAGTAACAGTAAGAACTGGATCATCACACAGGTTCAATAAACACCCCTGCCCTTCTCAAATGTTCACTTTTGTAAGTGTTGAGTAATTCTTCCTGTGTGTCTACCTTTGTCCTCAGAACATAATGAGAAATTCATGGAACCTTTTCTGCTCACAGGCAGTTTTGTTGTTTCATCGCACTGACCCTCTCGTAGTAAAACACAGCTGCTGTTTTCTTAATGAGCTAGTTACTGGCACAAGTCCTCAGACTTACTGAAAGAATGAATAGATTCTGGCACTGTGGTCCCCGTTTTCTTATGGGCTGGTTCCCCAAGTTCTACACCATCCAAAATTTCTAGGAGGAAAAAGAGTCAATTATCAGAAAACAAAAAAGCCATTGTTCCAAGGTATGAGCTCTAATTCTTCACACGCTACACACTCCTCTGACACTAGCCCTCCCCACCTCAAAGGGGAAAGGAGAAAGGAAGCGTTATGTTATTATTATTTTTAATCCTCACTCAAGGAGGATATTTTTCCCATTGCTTTTAAGGAGAGTGGAAGGGGGAGAGAAAGGGAGAGAAGAAGAGAGGGAGAGAAACATCGATGTGAGAGACACATTGATTGGTTGCCTCCTGCACACACCCGACTGGGGTGGGGATTGAGCCTGCAACGGAGGTCCATGCCCTTGGCTGGAATCAAACCCGGGACCCTTCAGTCCACGGGCCGGCACTCTAACCACTTAGCCAAACTGGCTAGGGCTCTTTATGTATTTAAAAGGTTTTAAACCTACAAAGCATGACTTTTCAGGCAAACAGCAGTAATAAAATGTTCTGACATAGAGAACAGGAGTATGAGTCACAAACCATTTTGTTTGGTTCAACAAAAACTGGCAATAATGTAAAGAAAACTAGTTTTCAATGGGTAACACATATGACTGAAGTGTTTTTCTTTTTTTTTAAAATTGTCAATATGTTTAATGATTTTAGAGAGAGGGGAAGAGAGAGAGAGAAACATCGATGCGAGAAAGAAACATCAATTGATTGCCTCCTCTATGTGCTCCAACCGGGGTCGAACCTGCAACCTAGGTATGTGTCCTAACTGGGAACTGAACCTGCAGCCTTTTGGTGCAAGGGGAGATGCTCCAACCAAATAAGCCACTCGGCCATTTGGATGAAGTGTTATTCTTTGTAGGAATTTATACAGCAATTCTGGGGAGAAAAAGTCCTCAGGCTTTAGAGTCACCCTCCACTGGCTGTGGCCTTCAGGAGGGAAGAGCCTAAAGTCAGAGTCCTGAGGTTATTTATGCACTGCCCTTGTACAACACAGGCCTGCAAAATGAATCCAGTGATACTACTATTTTCTTAATGACCCTCTGGAACTTAACTTTTAAGGCACACAAAACAACTGGGTCTACTCCCACCTGGTTGCATTAGAGCTGGCTGTCCTAATTACCCCCTGCATGCCACAGGCAGCATGTAGAAGTCACCCGATTATGTAGTGACGAGGTGGGTCCTGAGAGTTCAGCAGTAAGTCCCACATAGTTTGGATGAGACCAGTCATCTCACAAGGTACTTCAGACACCGTGGGGGACTTAAGCATTTACAGATCTTATCTGTCTGGGGTAGAGTCCACGCATGTGCAGAGATGCCACTGTAACCCAGGACTCCAATTTCCTGCCCAGAACACCTTTTTCCCTTCTGCCCATACAGATTCCATCCCTCCACTAAGTCTCAGCTTTAATTCCACCAACCCAAGAGCTCCCTTACCTACTGCAGTTTGGAGCGATAACTCCTCTAAGTCCCACAGCCCTTGTATTCCAAACCATATCGCGTGGTACTTGATTACACAGTGGGATGTTCTTTTATTATTTCATATATATTTCGGTCAATTCTATAATGTGATTCTGTACTTTCGGGAAATCTCAATGTGTAAATAACTTCATAACTTTTTTTTGCACCCATTCCTATTTTAAGTCATGCCTCCTAATGGCAGTAGCAGAGCTCACCCTGTTCTAGAAACACTCTGGATAGAAGGGGACAGAATCTGCAGTTGCCATGGGAGACACCCACCTACTGACTGGCCAGCAGAGTAGGAATCTGTTCTTGTCCTGGATCGCTTGTTGCCTTTGGTATTTGCTAGGGGAAGAAAGAGAGGGATGATTAAAAAGTGCTTCAGACTTTGACTTGAAAGAAACTTGGTTGATGTGATATTTTCTTACAATCATAAAAACATAATATTTCCAAAAGATATATCCCCTAAGAGAGAACCAAAGATGTACTGCTCAGGAGTACGTGGGTGGGTGCTAGCATGGGTGTCCAATCCTGAGGGATACTCTATATCATCAGGTTGGATTTAGGCAATGTAAACAGATCCCCTAAGATAAAAAAACATAACTTAATCACAGTGATCAGATTCCTCTTGTTAGTAAGCTTCTCAGGAGGTAGGAACAAAGGGCAGACTGAGATTCTGCTGACTAAAATCACAACTGTTTGTATCTCCAATCAAAATTCCAGCTTGCTACTCTACAGACACCCAAACAAACGAAAATCATTAGGGTACTTAATTTATACTAAAAAATACTTTACTTTATACCCAAGCTGATGACTGGAGTTTTCCGTCCTAGTTAATAAAAATTCTTGAAATTCATTTCCAGACACCAGAGCTGCATTGTGAAATGTGATGCAAAAGCTCAGTAATACAGCTCAGGCTCCAGGCCTGAAGGCCCATAGATTAGTGAAATGTACTGTGTCAGATACTCCTAATTTGGTAGGGTGCTGACTCCAGTGCCCAAGCACTTGCTAATACTCACTGTCCATCAGCCTCCAGTTCAGCAAGGGATCGTAGACAAAGGCTTCCAGCACGGCCATGACACTATCCTTGTGTTCCCGAAGCACCTCCATCACTGTATGGCAGGTGATTCTGTAGTTGCCATCCAGACCAGTAACCTGTAGAAGGGTCACAGCTACTCACCACAGAAGTCACTGGCACTGCCTCCTTAAGGCCTCGTGACAAAAAGTCAGACAGTTGAGAGGGTCTGCCACACCCGCTGAGGAAGTGGACATAGGCCATTATCAATGTATGAGGCTGGGAATGTCTTCAGAGCAAGGAGTCAGGTCACATTTGTCATTCATATGAAACACTGATTCATGTGGCATAAAGAATGGTAATATTTTCAAAGATTGATCATTTCTAACACAATGGAAAATTCCAGAAAAAGACTGCAGAAATACTCTGGGCATTTGGGGAACTGATGAGCCCTAACAAGCAAGTCTGTCCTCAGAGAGTCATAGCTGTAGTGACCCTATTCCAAAGCAGCTGGTCATCTACTTACCTCCATAGCATTGGTCAACATTCTTGTCAGTCTAAATGGAATCTTCTCTGGGAATTTCTCTCTGGTCATAGCGACCTATAGGGCAAAAGAGGGAAAAACCCAAGTCCACTGGTTAGACTGTTTTCCTTGGCTAAAGCCACGTGAAGGCAGGTGGCTTTCCTTCGCATCACCAGCACTGATTTCAATTAGAGCACAGAATGAAGCAGGTTGAGTTTAGTGAGGGACTTATCACAGGGATTTAAAAGACAATTAAGAAAAACAAGAGAGAGAGAGAGAGAGAGAGAGAGAGGGAAAGAGGGAACAAAAAGAAAAAGTGTGCACTGCGCCAGGCCTTGGACCAGTAGGCCGTGTGGAGGATGAGGGTTCCTCCACCCCAGGAGGGTGTGGGAACAGTGAACAAGCGGCCCTTGCCCAAGGGTGTCAGAGTCCCACTAAACCAAGTATTAAAGAGCGTGGATTTAATTTCTTAGACTGACTTCCTATCACCTCAGTAGGAGAGGCAGGGGTGAGATAATGCATCGTGGGCTTATGTCACCCGGGAAGGTGAGCTTTACTTGCTGTTCTGGAACATGTGCTCACCTCAAAGCAGTCCCCAAAGTCAATGTGCAGGATCTTCCCACTCAGCCGGTCCAGCATCAGGTTGGATGGGTGTCTTTGAGAAACAGAATACAGACCAGGGTGGTGTCAAGAGAGCAACACTGATAAATCAACAAGTATGTGATACTCTAGGCCACAGGTTGGCAAAGTACAGCTCTCAGGCCAAATCCAGCCCCCACCTGCTTTTGTAAATAATGCTTTATTGGAACACTGTCACACTCATTTCTTTAAGTATTGTTTCAGGCTGCTTTTTTGCTACAACAGCAGACATAAGCAGTTGTGACAGAGACTGTATGGCCAACAAAGCCAAAAATATTTATTGTCTGGCTCTTTAAGAAAAAGTTTGCCAACCCCTGCTCTAGGCCTGAAATAAGGATTTATCTGTGTGAATCACAAGTTGCCCCACAATACCATGATAATTTGGTCACAAGATTCCGGCAGTGCTGGCATCTCAGAGTGATAGGCTCTGTCATTACTACTTAGTACCTACCACAGGGCCTTGTCTCCCTGAGCCCTGGAGCCAACCGTGGCAGGATCACCTGAATTTTGTCAACAGGAATTCTGCCTTTTTTTTTAAAAATAAGAATTTATTATTTTTGTGTGATAAAATTATTTTTACTCTCAAATAAGTGCACGAGACATGATCCCAGGAGAAAAATAGTGGACATCAGAAAACTAGTTTTAAAAAAAGTCTATTGAGTCAATGTCTGAACATGCCTAAACTACTTTTTCAATCAGTACATCTGGATGAAATTTATCATGAAGAAACATCAGAAGGATCTACTTTGGTTGGTTTCAATTACACAAATAGAATTATTTTAACACAGTGGTGATTAATAAATGTTCATTGAATTAATAAAATCAATCGGATTTGTGTTTTTATAATACATTAAATCAACCTACGCAGAAGTAGTACTCCTGAACTACGATTTTTCTTCCCTTTAGTTTGATGTACTGTTCTGCTGACACGGATAATAAATAGGGGAGTAAGGCTGATGTCGCAAAAAATACCTAAAGTACAAAATACAAATATTTACCAAATCGTCATAAATCTCACTGGAAAACAAAATGAAACCATTCCAGAACACTACAATGGATAAAGAAGGCTGCAAGAAACAATTAAATTCACTCACCTATCTCCCAGGCCCAAAATATACCCAACCATGGACATGACAGCTAAAGAGCGGGTATAATTGGTTCTTCGATCAAACCACACCTAGAACACAGGAGCACAAGTGAGCCAGGCTCTGGAAACTTTAAATGGTTTCCACATAATTACACCCAATCAACTGTTTGCTTATAATCCATCATAACCAATTAGAATATATAATGGCATAAAGATCCCATTCACAATTACAAAATAAGCTATGCTTGAAATAAACTAGAAATGGGCAGAACTTAGATGAATAAATAAATAAAACTCAGCTTAGAAATACAAAGACTTGAGTAAGTGAAAATATCCATTTAAGGATATCCACTTAAGACTGTCAAGAGGTAATATCCTCCCAAATTATTGAATACATTTAATGTAATTTAATAAAAATTCAGTGGCCTTGAGAAAATTTTTTTTTGTGTGACCTTGAGAAAATGATCCCAAAATTTATCTGGAAAAAAAAAGTATGAAAATAGCCAATGAGAAGAGACTTGTATTAATAGTATAGTACTTGAGGAGAAAAAGGCAGAAATATCAATGAAAGACAATAGAAGCTCTAGAAAGAAATCCAAAGGCATGTAAGAATTTACTACATAACAAAAATGGAATCTTTTAAATAGGGAAAGGATGGATTATTTGGTAAATATTGTGGTGCTGGCAAGTCATCTTAATAAAACTTATATCCTAATGCTAGATTCCAAATTGGGTTAAGAATTTAAATGTAAGAACAAATCTTATAATTAGTACAACTGATGTAAAAAGATACATAACCCTGAAGCGAAGAGGGCCTTTCTAATATAAAATCAAAGGCAAGAATTTTAAATAATTAAAAATCTGTTAACTTATAACTTTAAAAATGTCTGTATATTAAAAACAAAACAAAAACTCAAAACCAAGAAACATACCATTAACAAAATTAAAACAGCAAATAAACAGAAAATTTATAACATACATGAAAAAGATTTAATCGCCTTAATATATAAAGAGCTCAAATACTACTGTAACAGGAGAAACACTAAAGTATTAAATCTACATCTGCTAAATTGCATGGCTCACCCTTTTAATCTGTTATAAAAGATTGCACATAACATAATCTCCAGCTAATCGTGACAAAGATGAGCCCACAGGTGCATGAACAGAGAGAAAGTATCCTGACAAGAGTGGGTGTGTCAAAGTGCAGTGTGCGCCGTACCTCGGAGCTGGGGCTTTTCAGCCATAGCAGCTTGGCCAGGTCGTCCCCGGCTGTGTTATTGACGGCATGCTCAAACACCTCTACCTTCTGCATCAGAGTTAGGTGATCGTAGTCTGGAGCCATCTGTATAGGGACACAACCATTCTGAGAGAGCAGCCGAAGACAAGCAGCTTAAACCCAAGAAAATAATAAGGCTCAGGTCAGGCAGAGCTGGGTTCTAATTTCACCACCACAGCCAAAGGAGGCGTGAAATAAGAACGTTGCAAAAGGACAAATGGAGCGGCCACTCTCACCTAGGACCACAGGGACTGCCAGACCTGCGTGCAAAACATCAGGCCTCACCACAGCACAAGCCCACTGGTGTGAATGAGAGCACTGGAGGGCTCAGGGTTCTGGTTAACAAACAATTCTTTCTTGTTACTTACACATCTCTTACACACTGTCTCTCTGCAGGGCCAGTGCTCTGTGTGCCTTAGGTACCTGACAAGTAATACTATCCAGTCTCACCTAGGATAGTGAAATCTTAAGTCCTGGGCTTTAAGGGTCCTTCTGTTTCTTAGAGAAGGTTTTCTTCTTTAGGACTCACTTTCTTAAACCTTCTTCAATGGATAATCCCCTCAAATCGACTTTTCAGTGATGGACATATATAAGAGCACAAGAAAAGCAGCTCTGTATAGCCTCTTTGGTGAGTTTTGCCTCCGAGACATTACTGGGCTGGAGCTGGAGCCTCATCACATACCCGCAACATGATGCGATGCTCGATGTTGAGAAGGATCTTCTTTTTCTCCCTGTAGTCCCGGATGAGGGCATGCAGCGTGTCACAGTGGGGGACCCAGCCGATGAGGCCCGAGTTGGTTGATAGAGGAATGACTGCATATCGCTGGATGCTGGGGCCCATGGGAAAGCAGGGTTATTGTACAGTAAACAGGGTACACCTTTGACCTGCTCACTGCATATGCAAACAAGTTTTAATGAACCCCCCTGCATGGGGCTGTTGTAAGGTGCGTGATGAAGGCCTTTGCAAAGCATAAGGTATCACATGGAGACGGTGCACTGATGGTACAGAAGCACATTGGTCACTCAACCTGCCTAACAAACTCAGTGTTTGGGGGAAATCCAGTGATTATTTCTAAGCTTAAAATAACCTCCCAACTTAATATTCATGTTCTTAATAGAAAGAGGGGTAAGAGTACTGAAGATAGGAAAGGTCTGGCTAGGCTGGAACCCCACCACAGGTAAAACATCAAATTTCCAGAATCTCCAGTCTAATGGCCACAAAGTGTTCCTTTCTGGATCCTTTGGTGGTTGTTAAAGGCACTTTTATGAGAATACCCTAAAAATATGGAGGATTTTTCTTTTTGTGGTTGACACCTTGGCTACTGATGACTTCCTGTCAGGTACATACTTTTATGATTTATTTCATAAAGGTACATGACTACATGGGAGAGATGTAGGAAAAACCAGAAGACTTCGCAAATCATTGCCATTTCCATGCGTCCTGAATACCTGAGATTCTTCCGGAGAGATGTTGGGTCATTGGCCAGAAGGGTGTTAACCAGGCCGAAGAGCTGCATCACTCGTTCGTCCTGCCGCAGGTCTTCATGGCCTTTCAGGAGGAAAACAAACTCATGTCCGTTGCTGCCTGTAAGGAATGGTGGGAGCAGTTAGTGGAGACCAGAGGGTCTCAAACCCATCAGGGGGTAGACCACCACTGTCTTCAAAAGATCCTTCAGGCTGCAAATAAAACTCCCTAGAATCAATGAAAAGAACAGGCCCTGCTTTTGATGGTCCCCCAATGTGATGTTATTCAAATCAAAATAAATAAATTTAAAAAGCTCTGTCTTTGAGGAATGATTCTTTTTTTATTTTAGAGATACAGGCAGGAGGACAGTGAAACATCAATGTGAGAGAGATACATTGGTCAGTTGCCTCCCGTACGAGCCCCAACTGGGGATTGAACCTGCAATGAAGGTATGTGCCCTGACAGGAAATCGAACCTGCGACACTCCAACCAACTGAGCCACACCAGCCAGGCAGGACCAGGAAGGATTCTGCATAGAAACGGTCATTCTGAATGTTCCCCTCCCCAACCCACTCTGCCCTTCCCTGTCCTGCTCCGACCTGAGAAGCCTGATCTCCTCAGACTGTATCACTTGGGCTCCCAGTTGGGATTGGCCAATGGGGGCACTAGCAGGAGGTCAGCAGGTGGGAAGAGGGAGAGGTCAGGGTATCTGCCCCTGACAACCAGCCAGGCCACAGTCCTAGAAGCAGCTATGTCCCTCTACCTGGGCTACAGCTTCTGGTGGAACAAGCCCTTGATGAGCTCCCTGCCTTTTCAGGTCTGGAGAGTGGGGTAACAGCTTCTCGCTGTTGGTTCTCTTAACTCTGTTTACACCTCTGGAAACAGTTCCTTCATTAGGGCTCTCTAACTAAATATTCCTAAATAATGCTGATGTAGAGTCAATCACCTATGGACCACAGGGAACTGGTGCTGATGAATCATCACCGCATTTAAAAAAATGAGCATTATTACCACAGGCAAGAGACCTCAAAGTGCCTCAGAGTACTTAGGCCTCCTGAAACAATCCCAGACAGGTAACAAACTTCACTGTGAGAATTCATTCCTACTTGTTTGGATTTTACACAATCACTTCCCACAGAGGGGCCATGATGGTAAAAAAAGAACACTTCAGAGCCCAGATGGCCTTCCTCTGACTTAGCCTGTCATGGCCATGCATCCAGATGCCTCTGTGGGCCTCACCAGTTCCCTCACCACTGCTACCACAACCTGCGCTCCACACTGCCTGCCTTTCGATTCCTTCCACCTGGTCTTGTGCAGGATCGTTATGCTTTACTTACTTAAGTGTGGCTTTACGAAGGAACTGGGAGTCTCGAGGAGGGTGGAATAGGGAAAATCCCCTTGTCCTCTATTGCCCTCCCAGTAAACATGGGAGACAGGGCATCGGAAAGATCAACAGTGTGAACAGCAAGCAGTAGTTTCTAAGGCAGGGCAGGGGTTCAGCCAGGGTTGGGGGAGATGCAGGTGGGAGGCACACACAGTGGTCCTTACCCATAAGTGTCAACTTCCGGGGCCTCTGTTTGGATGTGATGACTTGCAAAGATGGTGCTATGGACTGAATGCGAATGATCGGCTGGTTGGGGTCATACGTTCCTGGCACAGCCAATTCAAGGTCCCGGCACATCAGAAGTTTGGGGGAAACATACTGCAGCTCTAAGGATGTGAGCTGCGGATAATTATCACAGGGATTAGTTTTCTGCCTTCAGGGAGGAACTGAAATGCAATTTAATAGGTATTTTTCAGTGAATTGCTAACAGCAATGACTTGTCCCAAATTTGCAGGTATAAGTGAAACCAGGTGCTTCGGGATTAGTGTTAGAACATTCACAGGAGGTAAAACAGAAAGGACTATGACAGTTAATTGTGCTCGAACCTGAAGAGCCTACCTGAGGCAGCTGCTTTGAGATGCGTCTGAACACGTGATAATAGAGGTCCCAGGCTTGGGTGAGATCCTTGACATTCCCTGATTTCATGTACTTCCTGCACCACTCTTGGGCCTCCATTAAATCTCGACCATATGCCTGAGGGAATAGAGGGGAAATTTGTAAGTGGTGATGGGTACTGACTGAGCCGAAGGCTGAATCCCAGCAGACAGCAGCACCCCTCAGCATACTGACTGGGAGGCAACGGCATGGATGGCTTAGCATGGGCTGCTCTGTAGCTCTCTGGGCCTGGAGCTCCCAATCTCAAAAGGCTTGTTAGGTAAAGTAACGTCTTGTGAAGTATCTTGTGGTTTTCCAGTTAAAATTTTGGGAGGGTTTTGAAACTTGATAACGATTACATTTGTGGTGTCTTTATATCCTGTGACATTTGTCACAGTACATTTTATTCAAGTCAGTAGAAAGGCTAGAGAGAAAGGGGTCTGACAAAGGCTCTGGGCCACATCTTCTAGGCCTTGTCATCCCATACCTGGTTAAAGGATGTCTCCTTCAGAGTCTGGGGTCCTCGTTCCATCATCGCATGCAGGGGCTCCAGCACCTCAAACATGCCTTTCACATTCCTCTCCCCGAAGTACAAACGTGAAGCTTCTTCCAGGCCTTCATGCCACATCTCATGCCAGAGGATGGCCACTCGGATCAGCTCCTCACTCACCTGGATCACGGGGGCAGGGAGGAGAGAAGCACCAAGGATGAGCTAAACGCATAATGTCCTGGAGAAATAGGAGGCACTCTTTCTGGCAGCCAGAGGGAGCATGCAGCACTGTCGCGAGGAAGAAACCACCACCGAAGCCCTCTGGCCAGGTGACCAGGGTCCACAGAAGCCAGCACTGGCTCCTCACTCACCATCATGGCCTGCTGCACCAGGGTGTTACTGTGCTCGCACATGTTCTTCAGAATCTTGTTGGCTGCGTTGTGACGGGCTGTGGTTGTAGACTTAGAAGCCACAGTCAGGGGGTAGATGAGGGCCTGAAGCAAACAGAGGCAGAGGTGCAAACACGTGTGAAAGGAGCCTGACATTAACTGCAAGAAGGACAAACGGGGAGGGGAGTAAGATGCTGATGCTCGTCTGAGTCCACCAAGCAGGGCATCGCTCTTTCATAAAGGCCGCTGGGCCTGCCAGCTGGGCAGATGCTTCCAGCAGGATGGGAGGCCTGGCTCCCATTTCCTGTGCTGTGCTCTGGAGTAGCTTTAGGAAAGGCTGAACACCGAAGCAAAACGGCGGCTGTCAGATGAGCAACTACCCAGGTCTCCACATACCTGGGGGTGGTACCGACCAATGTCTGTGAGGAGCTGGTGAATGAGGCGTCCCACTAAGGGCCTGGGCGTATCAATTCTTGCAATGAGCTGAGGTATAACCTGTTATTCAAAAAGACAGTTATGCAGCATATGAGGGATAGAAGGGACTCTAGTTATTCTGGGCAATGACCAGCTCTTGTTACTTGTTTCGGTAGATTCCGTTGGACACGAAGATGCTCATTCCCTTCAGTTCTTTAAAAGAAACTAAAAAATATATGGAGTCTTGACCCTGGGATTGAGCCCTACTTCCTCACCACTGTGCAGCGCATGCTACCTGCTACTCCCAACACTGTGTGGCTAAGAGGATGCAGAGGAGCAGAGCGGAGCCATGCTCACCTGTAACCAGGTATCAATCTGGATCGCCTTCACCCCTTCCACTAAGGCTTCATTGACATCTGGCCAGTGACCATAATCAAACCATAAGGTGAGGACTCTGGAAAAGAAAAATGAGAAAGTCACAGGAAATTTAGTTTCCCAGATTCTGTGTTTCTGACTTTTAAGATTCTTGAGCGAACTGGCAGGGCCTCAAATCTGTGGCTCTCCAGGTGTTTGGTCTCGGGCCCACTGCGAGGGGGTACATGGTGAGAGCCGCAGTGCTTGACTGAGCACCAGCAGGAGCACCCCAAGTGAATAATCATCTCGTTCAGGTAACATGGAGGGATCACCATGGTATAAGCTCAGAGATCTAACGAGCCCATGGGTAACCCAGGGGTAATCGCTGCACAGGCAGAACGAGTCGCCTGCACAACGGTGGCAATTCAGAAACCTGACACTTAGCCAGGTGGAGATCCCCAAACAAAGGAGGCCGCCCTTGTCACCTGCGGCCTCTGGACTGGCTGGTCTGTGCCATGTATTTAGCCTCTCAGAGTTGGCTCTAACAGCTGGGGGGATTTTGGCAATATTGCAACAAACAGGTGAGTTTCTTCTTCTCTACGTAACAAACCACAGAAGGCTTCTCAGGCCACTTAATCTTTGCAGGTTTCACCCACACGAGTGGGGCCTGGTCAGCTGTTACTCTTGGATGTGCTGATGGGGGCAGGGAAGGGAAAGAGGACTTTATGTAGAACTTCTGTGATCTGCCATTGCCATGGCCCACCAGGGTTTCCCCTTCCTGTCCCTGATACCTGAGCGTGTCCTGGAGGTTGTTGCCTCGTGACAAGGAGATAGAACGGAAGAAGCCCTGGACGGCAGGGACAGTGTACATCAAGAGGGTTTTGGACAGATCCTGTGGGAACACATGGGTGTTAGTGACACTTCTGCCTCAGCGTTCTCATCTGTAAAATGGCACAGCAGCATACTAGCAGTACCCACCTCCAAGGGTGGTAATGAGGGTTAAATCAGATGCTGCCTTTAGAGCAGTACCTGGCACACAGCGAGCGCAGTAAATGGCAGTGGTTCATAACTTACTATCTTGGGCTAATGGTGGCTTCCTGAACAGGGTGGCAGGGCTGAATCTCTGAACACGCTGACCTCTCCGCCTGTCAGCTGCCCGGGTGTACTCTGAACTGACAGCCCAAGGGGGTGGGGGTGGCAGAGGACAGATACCACCAGGCTCTGTGCTCAGAGTGGACCAGATGTGCATGGTCACCCACGCGCACAGATGCGGGCCTTAGGAGAAATGAGCTCATGCACGGGGATGCATGAGGAACTCATTCCTCAGCTCGGGCCTATGTCTGCTCTCCAAACACAAGCATGTGCACAAAGGCTGTCTCTAACAATGCTATACGGCAAACAGCGATGCCTTCTAGCTGCAGCGGGCACTCGGGGGTACAGCCTCAGGTTCCTATAAGCCCCCCTTCGTGCACTCCTGAGTGCCTGGGCCTGGGCTAGCCTGGGGAGAGGAAGGGCCAGCTACCTCAGTGACCTTCTTCTGCAGAGGCGAGGGCGTGGGGCTGTTCTCGCTGCTCTCAGCTTCACTCTCACTGTTGCTGCCCTCAGTGCTGGTGGCAGTGGTGGTGGCAGCTGTTGTGCTGGCGGCAGTGGTTGTGTTGGTGATGTTGGCCCCACTGGCATGACGCAGCTTCTTCTTCTCGTCACGGGCTTGGTTCTGATGTTTGTAGTGGAGCACAGCTTCAAAGTTCATCACTGCCCACGCGTGCCAAGCCTGGGTGGGCAGAGTGAGGTCAGACGAGGGGCTGTGACCAACAGCTTGGGCCTCGAGGGCTGAGAGAGCCTGAGGACACAGCTGAGGAGCAGTACTGTGACAGCCTTTTCCTCAGTGGTCAGTAGAGCCAAACTTTGCTTCTACAGAACATTGGGGAGCAGGTGTTTACTCAATTTGAGGTGGTTCACTGATGCTGTGGCACAACTACCATGTCAGGCACTGCTGAATGCTATGGGCAGGGGCACTGAGAGGAGCAAGGCCTGGTCCTGACCAGGTACCTTCTAATCCAGTAGGGCTTACTCACAAACCTGACGACAGGCAGAATGCAACAGGGGCAATAAGGAATGAACAATGGGAATGCCAGCGACAGGGCCTGGGAAACCTTCTCAGGGAGGAGGGATTTGGGGTAGGTCTTGAGCAGCCTTTGATAGGCAAGGAGGGAACAAATAAGAGCAGCAGTCAGGACTTCCTGGTGCGGGGAGAACAGGAACAAAGATGCAGGCTGGGCATGCATCAAAGAAACAATCTGACTAAAGCTTAGGGTGTGTGCAGGACAGCAGCAACAGGGAAGGCTAGCAAAGTGGCGGGGTCAGATCACAGAGGGGCTGGCATATCAGGCCCAGGGGGTCCCATTTCATTTTGAAGGAAATAGAGCTTAATTTGGCAGCAATGCATAAAACAGATGACATCAGATGGCAGAGGTTTAGGGCAGTGATGGTAAAGGGCTTAACCAGGACATGTGACAGTGGGGCAAGGAACACATTTAGGGCACGGGGACACTGTGGAGGGTGAACCTGGCTCACTGTCTAGCCCTCACACCTGGCAGCTCAATGGCTGTTTGCAGGAAGGAACCTCAGGGCTTATCTGGATAACGGAGGAACTTGTCACACTTGAGGTTTGGGCTGCAGTGATACTATGGCACAGCGCTGAGTGGTGCAGGGAGCATGAAGCAGAGCTGGACTGGAGGCCTCATAAGTTTGCAACTGGACTTTCTGAAATTCCTTTGAGTTCCTTGCTAAAAACCATCCTTTAATAAAAATGTGTCCATTTCTTCTCCTAAGCAGAGCAGATTGATCGCAACTGACCTTTACTTGATGAGTAAGAATTCTACAGTGACCCAGGTTCCGTTTTCTCATACCCTCATTTACTGAACAAACACCGTTGTATATCTACCATGTACCAGGCACTGAGTGGGGGGACACAGTGATAAGACAGAAACAGTCCTCTGCATGCACAAAGGACGACACCACCGATGGAGAAGAAGGCATAAGCCCCGCACTAGGTGGGAAAAATCTAAAATTCCTGGATGCAGGTTTTTTCTTGTGATTTTTTTCTTAAAGTTGAACGAAGAAGTGTAATCTGGTTAGGAGACAGTTCTAATTAGTCAGGTTCCAGCTAATAAAGGGTTTACTGGGTTAATTTCACCAGCCCTGGACTGAAGATGTCCTAGAGAGTAATTATTGCTAGTATCGCGAAACAGGTGTTTTTCAGATCGGAATGAAGCATGCTGAATAAAAATAAGATTTTTGTTGCAGAAGTTTCTGTGATCTTCAGATACAAGTCTGGAGCCCAGAGGGATTAATTCACAAAGTATTAGCAGGTTAAGCAGATACTGGAAAGAAATCGGTGACATCTGTTATACCAAGCAGCTATTACCAGAAGGGCCCTCAATGTACACTTCCAAGAATCACTCCTCTGTCAGTCAGTCGTATCTTTTACACATTTCCTAATTCTGTTTATCTTCTCGAAAAGTTTCCTATGACATAACAGGATGTTACTCAGAGCTTTCCAATAAAAACAGAGAAAGTTAAGTTCTTAGATGAAGAGCAGCAGGAATGGAAATAAGAAAGCAGCTGGGAAGGAACAGATGACCCAGGGGAAGATAAAGTTCCAGAGATTAACCGTGTCCAGATGACCCTAGGAAAACAAGCAGCTAAGGGTCCGGAAGACAGCAGCCATGTATGTAACAAAGGTGGAACAGATCTTTCTCAAATAAAAGAACCCATCTTTCTACACAAACTAAACTTGTAAGGGGCCTCCGACAGACCAGCTCCCAGCACTAGAAGCAGCAAATCCACAGTATTAGACCAGCTGCCAACCATGAGCACACAAGAGTGCACAGCAGGCTGGCGGGTGCTGGCTGCCATCTGGAGGCGGCACGGCTGGGAGCCCCGCACCTGCGTCAGTTACCTTGTACCAGCTGCGGTCGTGCTCCGTGGCGGCGCTGTAGTACTGCAGGACTTTGGGGATTGTGCTCTCGTTGATGCCCTGGAGGTTCAGCTGCCACTCCCCGAGTTTCAGGAAACACCTGGAAACAGAGAAACAAGCCCCCATGTGTTGCTCCCTCCTCAAAACAGCGCTCCCAAGGAGAACAAGGAGTTCCGGTGGGGAGCACCACAGCCTTTCTGCGGCTAACCCTTGCTCTCAGGAAGCAACAGGATGGAACAAACAGAACTGCAAACCACACGGAAGGGAAATGATGGGCATCTGGGATAAACTTTATGGGATTCTCTCTTCTTCTTGACCTTTGTCTTCCAATGCTAGCTTAAACCAGCGACCGGGGACAAGGGACAGGTAGGTCTGTATGGACCTATCTTTCTCAATCCAACTTTTGAGGGTGACAGTGGTTTGAGAGGAATTTTTCTTACTGCTATATGGCTTCTCCCTCTCTTTCCCTTCTCCCCCATTCTTTATAGTGGTGAAATTCACAGCTAGCATTCACTGGTACTGCTCTAAATGCTTGACAATGTGTTCTCTCCCTTAATCCGCACACTACCTTACACCACCCTAGGAAATGGGAACTCTCACTATCCCCTTCTTATACGATGAGGAACTGGAGGCACAGAGAGGTTAAGGAACTAACTTAACTCATCTAAAGTCACTCATCAAATTAGCATCACCTCTGGCATTTGAAAACAAGGAGTCTAACTCTGAAGCCAGGCTCCAGGAGGGAAATAGCACATGGGTGCTCTTGGGCTGCTGAATCCTGCGGGAATAAGCAGCAGAGACTAGGGAGCAGTACGATTTGATGGCTGCCCAGGATCCCTACAGGAAAAGGTGAGAGATGTGAGCAACTGGCTGCTCGAGGAGCCCTGAACATTTCCCTTGCTGCAGGCGCTGCTGGCAGGGCAGGGTGGGAGTGTGACTGGCCCTGGCCAGTGGGGACCTCACCGGGCCATGAGCTTGTGCAGCTCTTGCTTGTGCTGCTGGTCCTCGGTGGCGATGGCGTGCTGGGCTTGCTGCTGCATGGTCTGAACAAAGTGCTGCATGTGCTGGAAGGCATCGATCTGTAGCAGGCAAAGGCAACAGGGAGCCACTTGGCATGTGGCCCAACCTCACGGGAAATGAACTAGTTCATGAAATAGGAATGTGAGCCAGCCCCTCTCTAAACAGAGCTCCTTAAAACACAGGGCAAGACTCTGTAGGACAGAGGACCAGGGCATGATGCTGGGGGATGGCTGGGCTTTTCAAGAAGATTCATATTTTTTCATCCCAAGTCTTAGCTCTCCTTTGCCAACTGTAATTACTAGTTTAATAAGCTTTGGAAAAGCTACTTGCCTGGCTACCCCAAATAATTCCTATGAAGTAATTTGAAATAACTGCTTACTTCACTATCAGCATATTGCCCTGGGGGAAATTAGGCTTATGGGGAATTATTTTAGGCTAGTAAAACTTTAGTGTTTGTTTAAAACACTGTGGTACCTTGGACAATCCAGCAGTGCAAAAACTACAGTTAAAAAATTCTGATAGAACCCTTAGTACCCAAGTCAGAACATAGAGACAGGTGAGCCCTCCAGGCATCCATGGGGAAAGGGAGGAGGTCACTAGCTAAGCAGACACCCAGGTGAACATGGTGGCTTAGCAATATCTTCAGAGCATCCTCAAGCAGTTAAATCGTTGGACACAATGGGATTTCATACCAAGTGAGCAGAGGGCATCTGGGTTAGGAACAGAAGTTCCTGGTAAAGAGGAGAACAGAGATTAGGGACAGGCAGCTGAACTAGGGAAGAGCAGAGACAGCCAGACACCTGGGAGTAAGTTACAAGCCACCTGTATAAGCCTGCCACATCCAGACACAGCATCTTGATAAATGGGGTCCATAATTTTTTAAAGGTATTTGAGGCTGGAGGTAGATAGAGCCTACAAACATCAAAAGCACAAATGGAAAAAATGGTGAAAGTTAAATCTACCAACATAGGGAGGGGGCACAGTATGTGAGAATGTAAAAAAGAGGCTATGTGTTCTTTGCTGCAAAAGAGGAGGGAAAAAACAAACATGTCAAATAAATAAGGTGAGAACGATCTTATAATCATGTCTTCTTTAAAAAAAAAGAAAAAAGAAACAAGTCAGTGAGGATGGCCTTGAAGGGAAATGAAACTCCCTGGCCTGGGGGCCAGGACGAACCTGAGACCTTCCAACATAAGGAAGTACGTGGCATTAAGAGTCAGGGCGGGCGCAACACACTTGCGAGTTGGCTGCGGCCACCTGGACACGTACTTTTCGCTTTTTTCACAGCGGTGCTGCGCTCTGGTCTCTTTCTTTTTCTCTACCTGAATAAAACTTGCTTTGTTCTCACTCCAATTTGCCCTTGAAATCTTTCTTGGGTGAATTAAGAACCTGGAGGTCGCCTGACATTGAAAGGTCGCGGGCAGTGCCAGCCCTCCGAGGGGAAGCTGTCGCCTAACTCCTGACTGAATTCCTATACGGGACCCCTGCCTACAGTTCCAGCCTACACGAACCGGTGCCATTTATGAAATACGTGTGATGGGCCATGTTCCAGACACTTTACCTAAACTGGCATAATAACCCTTCAAACAAGATGACTTGATAGCTCACTCAAGAGATTCCAAAAATTAAAGGAAAAGAAAAAAAGAACTAGGGCTAACCCAGGGCCAGATGATGTGACACTTTATCAGGCACCTAAGCCATGCATGAGGACAGGGCAGACTCACAGGTGTTCGAGCAGTTAACAAGACACCTGGCTCCCTTAGAGATTTGCCTTTGCAGAGTTCTGTTACTCACCAGTGGCTCTGAAAAATGAACTACATTAGCATCCCACACCTGGGAAGTGATAAATGTTCCTTTAGTTTTTCTTCTGTGAGAACTACACTGACCAGAATGAAATCTGATTAAAAAGAAAAAAACAAAGAACTGGGAGGCAGCACTGAAAAGATCAATCACCAGGAAGGAAGGTGATAAATCACTCGTGAGATCAGTGTGCATGTCAAGCAGGTGAGCACTAAACTGGGAACTGATGCCAGAGGCTTTCAGAGCCCACATGCCGCACCATGACCGTCCAGACATAGAGCTAAAACTGTTTGGGAGACTCAACGAGGTGCTGAACAAAAAATAAATTGCCCAAACTGGGGAGGCTGGGTATGAATTTGGATCTGAAGCCCAGTATTAACTTTAGCGAGTCCGCCCAGCCTGGGAGAATCTAATGTTTCTCTACTCTGTGGCATGAAGCAACTTATTTTCAAGGAATTAAAAATATTCTATTAAAAATGCTTTCTCTTCTCCATTCCTAAGAAGTGAGGAGGGGGAAAAGATTCTTTCTCCCTACAGATGCAGAACTGGTCACTCATAGGAAGGGGCTTCTCTCAGTCCACTCTTTAAGCTGGGCATAGTATTCCTGGTTCTTGACTGTCTGGGGGGTGTTTGTGGGCAAGATGATGTCCTAAGCTTAGTGAAATTTCATAAAGGGCCAGGCTGTCGCTGAATTCTGTGAAGCATTTCATCTGGGAAAATACTGTATACACACCTGTTGCCAGATGCCTTCCTGCAGAGCAGGTCTGCTCTTCCCCAACACTTCTATCTGCCCTACGCAAGGCAGAGAGTCCTTATTTACAGTCAGGTGACTTGTTCAATAGCACAGTTATTATTAAGAAGACCATTTTCTTGGGGTAGCTCCTGAACTCTTAAGATGTGACATCCCTAGCTCTGAGCTTGAGTTCCAAGCACCTAACTTTAAATAGGTTTCTAAATGTTTGCCCATGTGGTTTTATGGTCTTCCACCAGACTTTGGGCTCCTAAGAAGAGGCTTTAATCTGTGGAGAAGTTGGGCTGTGGTCATCAGTTGAAAAAGGCCACTCCCTGGTTGAGATATTAGCCAAAGGCTCCTTCTGCCTGCCTTCGGCAAGACATTCAAAGACTTGGAGGCTACACATAGGAAAGAAACCAGACTACATTCAGATCCAGCACCTTCTGTTTTTCTCATTTGCCTGGAGGAAGGTCAGGCTCTGAATCAGAACTGCTGTGGCTTGGGAGGCTTACAGAGACTGAAAAAACACACACCAAAACAGAAAACCAAAGAACAACAACAAAAGAAAACCCCAAAACTGCACATTTGGAGAAGGAAACTTGGGTCATTACTACTGAAGTGAATCCCAAAGACTCAGTGCCTGGGTGCAGGGCTGTCCACCCACAAAAGAAGTTGATTTCTAGACCCAGTCCAAGGATCTCCCAAGTAAGCTTTCGGCAGACACAACTGCGGTTTTACCACCTCTCTCCTGAGCCACCACTCTGGTGGCTGCCCCGCACTGCTTTCTCACGTCAGGCCCCACTGTGGGCCCCTCCTCTATTCCGTAAGGTGGAGGGTGCAGGAGCCAAAGCAGGCGCTCATTTTGCCTCCAGGGCCTACTTTCTGTTCATCATCACCATCCAGGAAGATTGCTTAATAAAAACTAAAAAACTCCACCATGAGGCACATTCATCTCCCAAGGACCTGTCTGCACATAAAGCAGGAGAAGTCCTACACTGGCTGCAGGAAGACTCCCCACTGGCTTCAGCATCACACTCTGGGTGCTGTTGCTTTTTGAATCCCCAACTGATGCTAGGAAAGGAGACGAGAAACCTGAAGAACCACACTGGTCCTGTGAAATTTCCAGTCAGTGTTTTCACAGGCTGCTTTTCTGGGTCCTGAACAGCCCCAGCCCATCTGCTCAGAGGGGTAGAAACTGTGCTGCTTCTGTGCTCCAGCACATCCCGGCTGCTGCTATAACTGATTGCACTTGCTGTTTAATCGACGGTATACATGCATCTCCCTGATTCTGATTCACTTTTTGAAACCAGGCCAAATGGCTTCCTAACGGGAGCAAACCTCCAGACTCGCTGGTCTGGACACTGTTTCCCCGGGCCTTGCGGAGCCTGTGAGAGGCTGATCAGTGAGCATTCTGGAGAGACTTGGCCTACTGGTGAGTGGATGCAGATGCAGATACAGACCTTGCGAGCACTCTTCCACATGTTTTTCATGTAGGCGTAGGTCACCTGAGGGTGAACTGTTGGCAGAGGATGGTCAAGCTGCCGAGACGGATCAACTCCCAGGAGCAACACTAAGGTTTTATGAGCAAGAGCCTTAAAAACAAGAGAGGTCAGGGTATAAACAGAACCGGACCAAGCACGCCATTCTCTCCTTAGCCTCCCGCCAACTCCAAGGAGGTGGGGGTTACTCACCAGCCTGCCACTCTTGCCACACAGGCTTGCATACTTGAGCCAGGTCCTCATGTCCTCATGAGGGCTGACCACAAGGGACCGCACCATCAGGATCTTCTGCCAGTCCTCCACAATCCGCTGGCAGCCCTGGAACATTCAGAAGTGAGGATCAGGTATGTCCTCAGCTACATCTTAAACCCCCACAATCAACAGCAAGACCCACCTTGAAACAAAAAAGAGGTCCATTTTTATAATCTCAGCTTTCTCAAGTGAAGGGTACTGTGAATGAAAACACCTTTGGGATGTCTCAAAATTTGAGAAGCAGCAGAACACGGGCTCTGAAGCATGAATACTGACTCTGCCACTTACTATCTATGTGACTTTGGATGGGTTACCAAACTTCTCTGTGACTGATCTATAAAATGGGATAAAAACAGTACCAACTTCATAGGGCGATGGTGAGGATTAAAGGAATGAAATTATTTAAGTTTCTTCCCTCAATTATAAATAATGCATTATCAGTTTTTTGGTTTGTTTTTTTTTCTTTAGCCTCTCTAGTAGATGATTATCACTGACAAAGAAATTAAAATGTTCAAAAGCTCAAAGTTCAAAAACTTAAGTATAAAAGTTTAAATAATTAAAATTTCAAATGATGTTGTTTGTAAGTTGGTAGCACTTATATTTCTGAAGGCATTAAAGGTTAAACCTGCATTAAGACTTTTGTCCTTGCTTATGCTTAAGGTCTTTCCTCTTCGTTTTTATCTCAGGGTCAAAAACTGCATTTAGAAGGGGAAGTGCCTCATTTGATCACACGTATAAATTCTTTCTAATAAAAAAAGAGCGACTTAATCGTTATCAAAGGGATAAGCTAATTTTGTATCAAAAGACTTCTGAGAGCAACTGTGCCCCTCCTTTCCAGTCAGTCAGACAAACCATCCGGGAAGGGTTTCTAAGATCTACCACTTCGTCAGTGAATTCCATGAAGCCAAATGAGCTGTTCTCCAAGGAAACAAGTCTAAAAGCCTGGGAGCAGGGATGGTAGGCTTTTCAACATGATAGGACACAGGCTGAGCCTGAATAAGAACCAAAGGGGAGAAGAGACCTGATGCCAGTAAGGTTGACCTCTCACACTGCCCTGCCCCCTGGGAGACGCTGCTGGGGATTTCAATGTAGATGACTTGTCCACATGGCAGTCTTCCAGCCTAGGCAGTCCAACAATGTTTTGACATCAAGCCATCCACGAGAGCCAAATTTCTACCACAAACCTAATGCTTTATTTTCAGGCCTTGGACCATATCTTTCCATCCCATTAAGTGTGACAAGTGATTTGGAAAGTTAGAAAAACAGAAAAAAGTATACTGAGTGATTGTTTTGGTGACTTCTCACCATCTACGAGTTTCTCCCAGATGCTGAAATAATTTGGCCTGTCAGCCAAAAAACATCCTGCTGCCTTGAGATAGGAGTCATGAAGGCTTAAGATGATGACGGTATCTTGGATGCTGTAAAGTTGGACATGGGTCTCCCCTCCCCAAGGCTCACTTAGTCCACTCCCCTTCCAAGTCTCTCACTGGACAAAGTCCTACTTGTTAGAATGGCAGAAGATTCATCAGACTTCTGGTTTGGAAACTTCACACCATTACAGGCACTTAAAAGCCAGGGTGTGTACAAGTCAAGTGGGCAATGCCTGCTCTGTGCAGCTCTTTTCTGGTGTCCAACAGACAATTTTCCATCAAAACACTGACCGGGCATTTCATACTTGCTAATAAAACATGTGGAGGAACTGCATGTGCTCGCTCCAGAGCACAAACCACTACTATATTCACAGCCATCCTCTGCCCACTGCTCTCTCCTTGCCAGTGGAATGTGCCTGACCTGCTTAGGCAGGAATGCAGCCTGGAGGCAAAAGGCTTTGTCGCAGTCTCCTGAGAGGCCTGGAAGCTCAATCCTGATTGGTCTGAAGACAGAAGTTGGCATTAGGTGTGGACTGGGCCAAGAGGAGACAGTTTAAAATTGAGGAGGTTGAATATGACAAGCAGGGGGACAAGTGGCTTCTGAAGTGGTAAATGCTCTCTCTTGCCGATGACTGTCCCCTCCTACCCACTCAAGGAATGGGCGAACTGTCCTTTCCAAGAACACTTAAGACTGCTGCCTCCCAAACCTGGAACCTGGAACTGACAGCTCCTCATGCTAAAATGATCAGAATGCACAATGAAAACACTGATGGAGGACTTGGAAAAGTTTCTCTAGGACGGGAAACTTCAGTGGAAAAAGTCTGAATAGAGATCATGGGATGACCACGACCTGAGGAACTGTACATGGCAGGCGGTGGTCAATGAGAACATCAGGCAACCCCATGGAAAGAGCTGGATACAAGTGGCCAGCGACTGGATTCAGAGCCGCAGTGCTCAGTGCTGGCCACACACTGGAATCATCTGGGGAGGCTTAAGAGATACTGATGCTGGGTCTGTCCCCAGAAATTTTTATTTATTTGGTCTGGGAAGTGGCCTGGGTATCCCAATTCCTAAAAGCTCTCCAGCTCATTCTATTGTGCAGCTAAAACTGAGATCAGCCACTGACTTTGAGGTGAAGATTCTCACCTGGCTGGCCTTAAGTATCACTTACTAAAGACATTTTTTTTTTTTATTCCTAGAGAAGGGTAAAAGGAGGCTGGGGAATCAGTCACCCTTACAGCTAAAGGCACAGTTGAAAAGCCTTCGAATGTTTTGCTTTGAAGCAAACCAGCCTGTGAGGACGGTGGACCGCTACCCAGGGCTTCCTACCAGGCTCACCTGCAGTCTCTCCCACCAGATCTGGCGGATGATCTCACGTCGCTCGGGGACAAGTTTGTACTGGATAACCTCCTCTAGCTCGGACAGCATATGGCAGGAAACCATGGCCTGACGAAAGCAAATCACATTCCAACTTAATACTGCATGAACCATGCAAAAGCCTGGCTTCATTTCAGTCACTCCTGGTGCAGGGTACCTGCTGAGAACACACAGCCATGTGCTCAGCAGCCTGAGTCCTCAGTAGCCCCCTCTGAAGAGAGAGCTGAAATGAGCCTCTGAAACAACAACATGCAGAATATGACACTCACCCCATATGCCCGACTGTAGCTCTCTCCTGCCATAGCGGTTAACTCAGCATCCAGCAGGTCCCTGGCTTTGTCGATGCACTAGGAGAGAAACAGGGAACCCTGGAATTGAGCTTTGGACTTAGGAGCTGAGGGTAGTGCTGTTATTTTCAGGCTTCTCAATGAGCTGCAGAAGTTACCTGTTTCACTTACATTACAATGACAAAGAGAAAAATTCACCAAAGAAAGGGAGAAACCTCTTCCTAGATCTGAATGGCTAGAGAAGAGTACTGATTTCTTGGAAAAGACAGAAATGCATGGCAACCAAAAGCTTAACACCTATGATAACACCCCAAATCTTGGGTAACAAGGGAGGGGAAATTTCTGCTTAGAATCACGTGTTCTTTTGTCTCAGGAGGACAATTTGGGGGTCAACCTGCTTCCAATTCTTCCATGCTGGGCATGCTCGTGAAAATAGAGCTCTGGGGCGGGGGTGCTGGGAGGTCATCCCTGGCTGAGAAGTACTGTCCTTACAAGAATGCCTGTGACACTGGCAAAGGAATGGCCAGGTTTCTCCATGTGAAAACAAAGCTTTTGGGCCAGTGAGGTGGATGGCCCAGGTTTCAGTTCTTGTCATGTAAATCAAAGCCCCAGGGATGGCCACAGGACTGGGGTTGCAGTTTCTGTTTCTCCTGTTTAAAACCCATCATGCAGAGCTCTTCCTTGTTTGAATGTTTAAGGTTAATTACTATATCCTCAAACCTTGAGTGCTCAGGTCATTACCCAGCACCTCATTCAAGACAATCTGGTGCCCAACAGGGTGGATGTGATTACTTCATTATTTCATTCTACAAGTCAGCACAGGGTTTTCAAATAAAGCACTGACCTTCCTGGAAGGTCATCAATGTGTGACACACCTCCAGAGCCAGAAGAAGCCTGTGACTGATTCCTGTTGCAGAGGGGGACGGCTGATAAAACAGACCGCTTCTCTCTACTACAGGGACCATCAAGGCAAGGTGATCAGCGGGACGTAATGATGGCTCAGGGAGCTAACTCCAAACGCAATCTAAGTGGTCCCTCCAGAGTACATCTGTCCCTCCAAAGGAAGTGTCCCTGGTTAACGTGCTGGCAGCCTCCTTACTGAGTATTATGCTCCAAAACCACTCTAGTGAGCTCACTGAACCAGACTCCAGAACTGAAGTACGGCAGCCTGTCTGCACAGGCACCATATGCCCAGGAGCTGACAGGCCACACACAATGACCTTTCTTTTGCTAGATGGTCTGGGTATACATGGTTTTTACCTGCTGGGCCAGGGAGAAGAGGTCCTGATGTAGTGCTAACACGGCTCTGTAAAATGCCCCATCGTGGGTGTCTCGAGGGATCATACAGGTGTACTCCTCCATGCTGTCCCACTGACCTACACACACACACACACACACACATAGAGAGAGGAGTGAGAGAGAGAGAGAGAGAGGGGAGCATTAGGATGGTTAAGTTCCTGGGCTAAAGGCAGCATCTCAAACAGGCCTTGTCATTGTTACTTGCACTTAGCTTGGAGTTCAAGTAAGAAAAACTTGAGCCTAATGTATCAAACTCCTGCAGAGAACCCTCTATACTCAGTGGGGTTGAGCAAGGCAATCTCACAAAGCCACATCTGTCTTCCGAGCACAGGGCTCCATGCTGCCCTGGGGAGCTCTGTGAAAGATGGGAGAACGGCCTGAGTGCAAAGCCCATGTCAAGAGGGTGTGATGCAGTACAGCATTAACCTGGAGCGTGCTTTCAGGTTTCTCTAGGTGAGGTGGAATGACTTTCTTCCTCACTAGAGAAGCATCTCAGAGCTCCATGGTACACTGGAAATTCCATTTCCCCCTTAACAACTGAAAATGGCCATTATCCAGACAGGGGACAGGATTAGACACGTAGTTTGCCCATCTCACTCTGGCAGTACCTTTGCCTTAGAAGGGAGGAGATAAATAGAAAGACGGGCTAGGTTATGGCCAACTGGGAAAATGGCTGCAGCCGGGAATGGCTTCCCCCGGTGGGGTGAGCATGGATAGAACGCCAGCTTCACTGTCAAGACCATCTGTAGAAAAGATATCAGCTTCATTAGCTGCACACTGCAGGGCTGCCAATTTTATAAGGCATTTTCCTGCCTTTCACTCCAGCCCAGCAGCTCGTCCATTCTCTATGCCTCTGGGCAAAAGCAAAATAGCAAACAATGACTCCTCAGGAAGTAATTTATTTTTGAAAAATGTTTTGGATCCAGCTCAGAGCTCATGAAAGGAAAGGATATAAGTTCTGTGACTCGAGAAGGATAGAATGTGGATGGAAGGTTATGTAACCTTCCTTGGGACTCGATGGGTGAAGCTTTTCTCCTGGGACATCCTGTGGACCCTTTCCCTCTCATTAACATCTCTGGAACAGATGCTGGTAATCCCTTCAGCTGGGGCCTGGTGTCAGGAATCCACACAGTCTGTGGGAGCTAAATACTCGGGGAGTGGGAACAAGGAGGGTGAGTAGTAGGCATCAAGGAGAACAGAGAAAACAAAACTGTCAAAATGTTTATAATTGTTAGAGGCAGTGAAAGGCATCTGGGGGTTCATTATACTATTGTCTTCACTTTTATATATGGTGGGAAAATTAATAAAAGGCGACAGACAGCTATCATCTCTCTTTATTCCTACTTGGGCTAAAGACATGATGAGTGGAGCTCAGCAACCACCCTGGGTCATGAGGTAGCCCTGGACACAGAGGCCCCAGGCAAAGCAGAAATACGGAAAAAGACTAATGACAACGGAGCCAGAGTACTGGTCTGAGAATTCTCACCTTGAGATTTCATTTATAAGACAGAAAATAACCAGTAACTTAAGACAAAAAACCCCAAATACACCTCACTAAATATCTTAATTTTGATGCGTGCTCCCTGTTTTTCTTGGCTTCCCCATGAAAAGCCATTTTTACCCATGTCTAACAGGTGAGTCAAAATCATCAGGTAGAGACAGACAGAAGAGACAGAAGTGCACAGATTGTTCGACACTGTAGGTCTGACATCCTACCTGCAGCTGCAGTACCTTGCTTTTCGATGAGCACCCAGCCTCACTCTCCCCACGATGACTGGGGTGCCGATGAGGGAAAGGAAGCCTTACCTAGCCCCCACGCAGCTGCAGCAGCCATCCGGGCCATCTTGGCTTGGGTCTCGTCGTTAACCAGGGTCCACTTTTCACAGCACTGCTGGTGGAGCTGCCCCCTGGAGGGAAAGAATGCTACAGTTGGTTACCTGAAATCACCTCTATAGCCTGCCGCTCCTTCTCCTATTGGGTTAGCTGGGGGCCACAGAGGAACTGGATGATAGGGGCCTGCCCTGAATCAGGAGCCTTTAAATAAAAAGCACTTTCAACTGGGTCACACAACAGAGAAGTGATTGGCATTTTGTTGTTCCTATGGCCTGGTACTCATAATTTATCTGACAGTGAGTTCATCAAAGATAGGGACCATGTCTAACTGGATGCAATGTGAAATGTCCTGAGCATCTGCCCCCTTCATAAATATTAAATAAGTTCTCTCGCATGCCAATGGACTCCAGCTCTTCCCCTTTGGCAGGCCTACAGAAAAAGCATTCTGAAGACACACATCTGGACATTCATTTTGGGCTCAAAGCTATAGGGAGAACTGGCTCTTAAAAGTATTATGCCAATGATTGCAGGTTGAAATGAAACTCAAATGAAACCAATCTTATTCTCAGGATTTTGCACAATTACCACAAGTGTGGCTAAAGACTATGAGATACAGAGATTATGAGCGATGCTCAACAGACTCCAGTACTCAAAGAGAGCAGAAGCCCTCTCAAGAATACAGGCATCCTGCTGAAAGTTAAAACAGGAGCCTTTCATGCCCACTTTTTTTTTTTTAAACATATCTTTATTGATTTCAGAGAGAGGAAAGGAGGGAAAGAGAGAGAGATAGAAACATCAATGATGAGAGAGTCATTGATCGGCTGCCTAGCCCACAATCTGGGCATGTGCCCTGACCGGCAATCGAACCCCGATCTCCTGGATCCTAGGTCGATGCTCAACCACTGAGCCACGCCTGGCCAGGCTAATGCCCACTTCTGAGTGAAAGGAAATAAAACTCTGCTCCTGAGCAAATACAAGCCCTATTTTCATGTGAGCTTCAAGACTCAGCTGGGAGACTCCTTAGTCTTCCCTGCTTTCTAAGAGAGATGCTGCAGGATGTTTTAACTTGGTATTGGGAGTGGAGGCAGGAAAAGGGTACAAGTGGCCCAGCTCAGAAGACTCATGGGACATGAGTTGTACTACATTATAAGGTGACATGGGTGGGGGGAGAGATAAGCATGCTGAAGTCAGTCAATGCTGAGGGGGTCTGGGCTGAGCTCACTGAGAAGCTGACTGGTGAGCAAGTCAAGAACCGTTCAAGCCCATTATCCAGAGTTGTGGCATGGGAGTTGCTAACTTTACATCTCTCTGGCACACGATCAAGAGAGCCAGGGACACAAGCAGTGTAACTCAATACAGAGCCAAGATCAAAGAGGAAGATGACCTGCCCTATCCACTTACTGAGGCAGGAGTAGGAGGAACCTCAGTGTTGATTTCCTGCCTTCCAAACCTAGAAGCCTTCATTGCTGGATCCTGCTGGGGTTTATGTTAGAGTAGCAGTTCCCAAGTCGTCATGTGCATCAGAATCCCTGGAGGGCTTCCTCAACTAGACCGCTGGGTGCCATGAACTGAGTGTCTGATTCAGGAAGTTGGCATTGGGGTCTGAGAAGGTACATTTCTAACAAGTTTCTAGATGATGTTGATGCTGTGGGCCAGGGGCCACAGTTTGAGAACCACTGGCTCAGGGCATAGGAACAGCTCCTCTGGGTAGCATCTTTGTTGAGGCCTGGCCTGGAGGTCAGAAAGAAAGCTACATGATTTCTGAATGGTTCTTCCAACCCTAGAATTCAAAAAAATTTGTTTCCAAATACAAATGAAAGTTTATTTAGGAAGTCACAGGGGTAGAAAAAGTGAGCCACCTGGGTTGTGTGGGCTCAGGAAACAAGTTACAGAGGCAGAAGAAGGGCCCTGGAGCTTAGGGGAAAGAGAGAGCGAGCGGGCAAAGGTACATTCCTGGAGGGAAGAAGAGGGGAAAAGCAGAATTAAAATTTTTGTAGCTCATTGCCACAAGAATCAGCATCCTGCTAGTCTTTTGTCAGGACTACCCCTTTCTGTGCCACGGGTCTAAGGATTTAGCTTTGCTTTTCATTTAGAGGTAGGGAACAAGCTCAATGTGCGACACCACGAATGATTCTGTCAAGAGACCAGGCAGGGAGCAGTGCAGGGGCAGCATCCTGGGAAGGCAGCACGGCCTTCACGCTGTGGCTGTGTCAGGAGCTGTCAGAACTCCACCGAGGGCGGCGGGGCTCCCCTCCCGCAAACATTTGTTACAGAATGCAGAATATACTGAGTCCTAAGTCTCAAAGGCAGTGGAGGGAGACAAAATCAAGTAAGTAAGAAAATGAGACTGTGTGGGGGGCAAACACTGGGATCTGCGTTCTGACACCTCTCACTGCGCACCAGGGAGGACCCCTGGGACTTCCTTTCCCAGTGCAGCAGCAAAAAGCTTAGAAGTGTCCTTTCACTTGGACACCTAAGTGGCTGGTTGACTCCCAAATAATCTGTTCTCAAGGATCCAGAGGCCATGTAAGGAACAGTGTGGGGAGGGGGCTTATCTAGGTTCACACTCTGGCTGCAGCTGTGGCTATGTGCACTATGGGGCTGGGGGCTGACTCCCGTAGTTAGCTTTCTAGAGGCAGATGAGTATGGGGGGCAGAGGTAGCGTCTTAGCTCAGTGGTAGCCCTAGATCATTCTACCTCTGATGAACACCTGCCTCACGCATGTTCAGGATATATACACAAAGCAAGAGCAATTTAGAAATTGCACTCTAAATAGAACTAATGGAATAAACCATGTAAGAAACCTACATATAATCAGAAAAAGAATTCTGCTTCTTTCATCTCTTTTAAAATCTTTTAGTCTGCTGCATTCTCAAATCCCTTGGTCAGCATCCCTGCCACTTACACTTTATAGGTGATTATAAAACTGGAACGAACCCAAGAGATCAGAGGTAAATGGGACCGAGTACTGCAGCGTCAGGAGACTTGGATCACTGTGCTCTTGGGAGACCTCGGGCCAGCTGTGTCAACTTCTAAGAGTCTCAGTTTCCAACTGTCAAACAGGCAGACTAGACAAAATTGCATCTAAATTCTCTTCTCATACATCGAAGCTGTCCCTACTTAACCCATCTAAGGAAAGTACTTGACTTTAATTTAGAAAAGGTGGTAGTGGGGGGGAGACAGTCCTCAAACACCCCAAACCAAGATGTAGGCAAGAGTTCTCAATTAAGCATCACTGTTGATTCTACCTGG
This sequence comes from Miniopterus schreibersii, assembly GCF_964146895.1. NCBI lineage: Eukaryota > Metazoa > Chordata > Mammalia > Chiroptera > Miniopteridae > Miniopterus > Miniopterus schreibersii. Next base: position 5,008,980 of record NC_138109.1, on the reverse strand, counting down.
AATCCCCCTTTCCCTCTCCCCACTCTCCTTCACCAGCCTCCCAACCTCAGTCCTTCCTCCAGGGAGAACTGCAGGACCAGCCTTTGGTCTTCCAAAGCCACATGCTCACACCATGGTCACTGTTTGCTCAGGCTTTAGTAACTAACTGCTATGTGCTTGTCTCACCCACCTCACAATGGAGGCGTTGTTTTCTGTCTTTTTTACACCTGGAGCCTGGCACAAGGCTGGGAACAGAGCAAGCATTCAGTAAAGCCGAAGCACCTGAAGAGGGCAGCCATTTCGTCTTTCCTAAACTCTGGCAAGTGCTGATAAAGAAACACTAGGAGGTCTTCCTTCATCAGTCAAAGTCAGTCAAGGTTAAGAAGCAGATGAGGGGAGCAGGTGCAGATCCCAGAGCAGAACCCAAGTCCGTCCTGTCCCAGAGCATGATAAAGTTTATGTTTTTGTGTTGTCCTTGTTTTTTTGTGTGTTTTTTTTTTAAAAGAACCTTTCTATTTAGCCCTAATACAGAACAGAGAGCAAAAATACCAAAATGATAGATGATTCCTGGGAAAATACCAAGTGAAACAAAAATGAGAGTCTTAGGAGAGAAGTCTGTTTGGGGGAAGCCTTTCAAATCCAAAGATCAACGACAGGACGTCTCTGGCAGCCACTCAGCCATCACCATGCGCAGCTCACCATTCCCCCAAGGCCTCGAGGCAGCGCATGCGGCCCAGCATCAGCTCGGGGTCGTCCTTGTTGGTGTCCATTTTCTTATCATAGGCTACAAGGGCATCCTCCCACTCGTGCAGCTTCTCATACCAGGTGGCCTGGATCTCCTGCCAAACAGAAAAGGACTGTGGTGAGGCACAGAGAACAAGAGAGGCACAGTTTTAATCCACACACTCTTTCCTGAGGTGCCACGTTGGAGGGAAGACACTTCACCTATCAGTATGTCTTGGCTTTGACTGAAAAGAGCTCAGGAAGTCAGCTATGTTTGGTGATGATGGGAATGTTGGTTCCTTGGCACACTGATGGAATGATCCTGGGATAATCTGAGAGATGCCAGGTCATGCTCCTCCCCCATCACTTCCTGCCTGGACAAAGAGGCCACCAGAACTTCAGCATGCAGGGATGTGAGGACAGAAGAAACCATTTGGGACTACAGGAAGCCTGAGCAGAGCTTCTGCAGGGTGCCAAGGCCTTGATCTGCTGAAGTGCTGTTGGTGGCCACATCACAGGGATGGCAGTTGCTTGCCTGATGGGGCCAGAAAGACAGGCCACATCTGCATATTTGCTGGAGGAAAACAGCTCACTTTTTAAAAGCTTCTGACTCTGCATCTCTTCATGCATTTTTAAACTTCCAGGAAATAATAATTTAAAATACAATATAATACTACCACTTAAAATTCTTTGGAAAATCTTTCTCTTCTCCTAGAGTCCCCCATCCAATGTTCCCTCCTGCTCAGCACTTGGCAGCTTCACCAGTGTTAGGGCCAAAGGATGGATTCCAGTACCGGGCAGATGGTGTGCCACGCTGAGATTCAGTGTCAGCCACGTGAGTCAGAGGTGCTACAGACTGTGGCTCTAAATGGGCAGGGGACTGTTTTATGTCTCAGTCTGCCCTCCATCTACCCTCCACCTCAGTTTGTCTTCTGGGTTTCATCACCAGCTTATTAAATGACTATTTCTCTACCAGACCAGGGTAGGGGCTCTTCAGGGATTTAACAACAATATGATTCTGCAGTGGAATTTGTATCATGTAATGCAGGACCCCCATTAGTTCCCCCCATTACCCTCTCTCCTTTCTAAATAAAGCTGATATTTGAGTCCCATATACATTAACAGCAACTCTGCTAAGCTCGCTGAAAGGATCTTTTCTTCTTGAACCTCTGTAAGGAGGTCATTTCCATTTTAGGTCATTAACTGTACTTACTTCTCCTCATTTATTTTCAGCAGAGCCAATCCCCTCTGCTGCTCCTGCACTAAGTCTGCTGCTACCACAGCCTTCTCTCCAATGTCAGTGGATAGGGGGTTTCTCAAAATGGACATCTCTGGCTCCACGAAGGTAAAACTATCTAAGCTTCATTTCCCATGCCTGTTTAGAATAATGCCTCAATATAAAAGAGAAAACTCAGAGAAAAGAGTGACTGCAAAGACAGTGTGAAATTAAAAAGTAACAGTGGAAAATTTCCCATTTTGCATTTCTATACTGGATAGAAGAGAAAAGAGGGGCTAATGACTAATGTGTGATATACACAGTATGACACAAGCAGAAAGCACAGGAGTGGCATATGGAGCAGGTCAGGTAGGGGGCAGGATGTTTTGAATTGCAATAGATTGCAGAAAGTATAAGGTTTAAGTGATGAATCACACAAAATTCTAATGAGATTGCTGTTACATAAATTGTGCTGAGAAAGTGCAGGCTCTGCCAAGAAAAAGCAAACCATTGTCAAGTTCAATATGATTCAGCTACCTAAATATAACAGAAAACCCACCACGGGTTTAGCACTAATCCTGAAGCTAATGGCCACCTTTAGAACCTAGAGATAGAGGGACTTTCACTCTGAGCCACGGGGGTAAAAACTGTCTGTTGGGAGATCACCTAAACACCAGATGATTGCGGCATCCCGGTTTCAATCGGCACCCACTGTGGCCCAGAGCCCTAAGGCTGTCAAAGGAGAGGACACCTTTGTCTGGGTGGACCACATTAAGTGCTCTCTCTGCTGACTTCCTTCCCTCTGCAAACAAGGATGGTGGCATGGACGGATGAGACATAGTCCTTTCTGTTTTGTCACCTGGAGAGATGCTTTCTTAGTCTAGTTACAGATCTGTGCTCAAGACAGCAAAATATTCCCGTAAAGGTTCAGTTCTTGTGTGAAGCAGAAGCCTGGGCAGTAACCACAATTTTCTTCAATATAACACACTGGGCTCTTAATCAAGGCAAACCAGGGTAAGTGACCTACACGGCTAATCAAAGGTTCCCTATCAAATATATGGGCCCAGAACTTCCTGACCTTCCAGGAAGTCAATGCTAAGTTGATTAAGTTGATGCTTTATATATGGTTAGGAAGTTACCAGAGCACCCTCCCAGGACCAAAGAGAGTAATGGAAACATTTTAATCCTGGGAGGGCAAAGACAGCAGAAGAGAAGCAGCTATGTAAGCAGTAATGAAATGGAACAATCACTCAATATCAGATATAAATTGTAGTATATTTTTCGGGAGAATTCGCCATGGTTTCTTCTGAAGTGTGTACTGTTAACTGTGGCCCAGTGGCAATGCCAGATGACACAGATGACACAAAGATAACCAGGTCAGGGCTAAACACCTGGGCCCTGATGCCAGACTGCCAGGTTCAAGTCCTGGTTCTGCCACTTATTCCCTCTCGGCTCAGGGCAGGTTGTTATCCTGTTGGGACCAGTCTCCTCATCTGTAAACTAGGATAACAACAGTGCCTACTCATAGGGCTGCTGTGGGGACTGAATTAATGAAGAATTTTAAAGCACCTAGCAAAGCGCTAGGCACATGCTAAGAGTTTCATAAATACCAGCTAGTACTTTTTATAGATTATCTTCAGGATCCGTGTTCACTTTGAATAGAGTCCATATAGCCATTGACTCCTTCGTCCTTAAGATATAGGTAAGTCACATCAGACTGCTGCCAATCGGGAAGAAAAACAGAAAAGGAAAGTAACTTTCCGAAGGTCATGGCTGGCTGCCTCTCTAGCCAGGATGCCACCTCTTGCTTTTCCAAAAGGAATGAGGCACTTACCAGCTCTCCGAAGTGTTTCATGGCGTATTCCAACACCCCAGCAGCTGCCTCCGGCTGCTGTAGCTTATTATTAATGCTGGGAAAACAAAAGGGCGAGGTGGTTACACTCAACACATTGGAGTGGGGGAGGCGTGGGGTCACTTGTGGGCAGGTGGCTCACCAGTATCTTGGGGACAATGTTTTGCAGACACAGACAGGGACTCAATTATCCATTACCACTGAAAGCTCAGCCTGAACAACTGCATCTTGACCCCACACTTAAGGGGCACAGGGGGTGGACGGAACCCTTGCCTGCTCTGGGCCCTTCCTCCAGCCAGCACAGGCTGTTTCCTCTCAGATACTGTAGGTCAGGCAGCACATGCCTGCCTTTTAAACACTAGCAACTCTGGATCCAAAATTGTCCCTGTTCCACAACAGAACCAGATGAAGTATCTTTGAACTTTTAACTCTTACTCCTCTCCCCAGGTGCCTTCAGTATTAAGAACCAAAATAAATAAAAATCACTGGGCTCTGTGGGTAACACAGAAATGGCAGCGAGGCTGGGTCACTCACGTCAACAACAGTGAATCCTGGGGACCGTGGCTATGCAGCTGTCTTGCCTGCTCCCCAGACAAAGCCCATCTCCTTCGAGCTCAGATGCCTCCTCCGACCCTCTGCAAGGAACACCGCCTGCCTACCTCTACAGCAGGCTGCGAAGGGACCACACCAGTGGTACTTGCCTGCTCTGTGGCGGAGACGCTTTTCACTAATACCCTACTTTGCTGATGTCACCTGCAGACGGCATGTGGCCAATAGGGACTGGTGGACTGTAACTATACTGGGGCAACTAGGAGTAATAAGGCCTGGTGCCTGGAGTCAGTTCATCAGAGAGGCTGCAAGTGGTTCTGAAAGCAGGAGAGCACAGGACTTAGACCTGTTCCAGCAGGAACCTGAGTGAGGGTGAAGAGCAACCAACACAACGCTAAAACCTACACGTGAGCTACGGAAGGAGGTTAGGAGGGAGGGCAGAGGCCTGAGTAAGTCGAAGGACAAGAAGATCCTATCAGTTCACAGGGAGGGAGCAAAATATAATGGACCAACTTGGGAGTCTAGACTGGTGTAACAAGCAAGGATCCAGCTTACTGCCCTGAGCACAAACTATTTGACTAGAATTCATTTTTAAGTGGTTTTGGGAAATTCCGGGTTTTCAGTTCAATGTGGTAATATGGCAAGAGAATGCTGTTATAAATATTATTTTAAAAAATTCAAGTACCATCACATTTCTTCCAATAAAACCAAGAGGGAACTGCCCAGAAATCTGATGAACTAGAGCAGTTAACATTTGTGAAAGTAATAATCTAACGCCTCATATTTACAAAGCACATTTCAAATAATCTTTCCAGCTTCTCACTCCCTTGACCTCACACATCCCTAAGAGAATGGGAAAGGAGAGGTATTTTCCATCCTGTTTTACTCCTGAGGAGACGAAGGCCCATGAGGGCAGTGACTTTCCCCAAGACCCACAGTGACTGGGCACAGTCCCCCTATGATGGAAGCAATCTTTTGTCTCTCTTCTTTGCTGAGGCGAGGTGGGGGGAGAAGCAGCTCTGGACTTGGAGTCAGAAGACGTGGATTAGCATTTCTGGAGGTCCAATTCTGCAATTTATAAGCTGTGTAACCACAACCAAGTCACCAATTTTGAATTTCAAATCTCTCACCTATAAAATGGGGCTAATACTACCTCCTTCACAGGGTTCAGGGAATTAAAAGAAATAATGGATATGAAATTGTTAAGCAGGTCATTATAAATGCGTCTTCTTTCATCTGTTTTTGTCCTAGAAGTTATTAGAAACAGTTATATGCTTGTTTATATCTTGTTGAGGCTGGAGCCAACACTAGCAGATCAAGTTCCAAACTCATCCTGAACAGGACTATTCGAATCAGGTGTCCAAGCTCTGGGCACCAGGCTCTGTAACCAGAGGTAAGGTCACTATACAGCTGTCCCTCTCTTTTATTTATAGGAGTAGGTCAGCAGCCACATGTGGAATCTATGGGGCAGGCCCGTCGGTACTCTGTGCAGGTACTAAGCAAAGCAGTGGGCCAGAAGGTTCTCTGTAAGTTTTCTGCTGTAGGATTCAGAAATGTTGTAACATTTAAGAAGCCCAACAGAGTTTTTCTAAGCTAAGAATGGAAAACCAAGTCCAAAGGGGCTGACCCCACCACACGTTCATTGCGAAGCAGTTTCCCATTCCTCCTGGCCCTGGGGTCAGGTTCTCAACTTTGCTGCTCATTCACATGGGGCTGGATGAACTGTACTGATAATTACTATTACTTGGTATAAATGTGTGATTATCTAGTTCCTTGAACCAAGTAAAGATTTTGGAAGCATAAGACAGGAAAAAAGAAAACCAACTATTTATTATACTATAACCAAATACATAATGTATTATATATAAGCATATATAATTATATATTCTATACATTATTTATAGTTCTAATGTGGACTTTTGGAATGGCCCTGGTGGGAATATAAACTGTTTTGATGAGGAAGATAAGGCGTTCTTTGCCTGAACCAAAAGAAGTGAATTTTAAGAATCAAACATCAGAATCTAGGTGTTCTAACAACTGTCTTTAAACCTTGTGTTCTGGAATATTCTACTTTCAAGAACAAATTACAAACATTCCCAAAAGTTGCTAGAGATAAAGCAACACAAAAACAAAAACAAGCAAAAGTCTCTTCCTGCTCCACTCTCCCACTAGTTAGGCATAAAAAAGTTTCACAAAAACTGATCAAAATCAGGGAATAGTGACTGGAGACCTCAAAGGAGAAACACAAATTTTATCTTGATGCTGCTATGACTTGGATATACCTCAGTCATAGCTTTGCAAATTAAAAAAGAAAACTCATCATATGGCCCCACTTCTTTAAGAGAAAGCCCAAATAAAGTGTCTGGATAGTACTTCCGACAGCCGGAGGCAGGCAAGGGTGCAGAGCCCAGGGAAAGGAGTGAGAGAGGCCGGGCTCGCTGGAGGAACTCCTGACTCCTTCAGCAATGCACATGAAAACTGGGGGTGTACCTTGAGACTCACCATAAACTCTTGGTCGACATTAAGGACAATCACTGAAAAATTACAACGCTGACTAAATGGACTAAAACGCACCCGTGAGAAATGAGTGGGGTAAGTCTGCGAAAGAGTCCTTTTCAAATATTAAGTTCTTGGTCCCTCGTTTGAAGACCTGAAGGAAAGAAGGAGGTTGTACACCCACTTTAGATTGTTCAGAGATTTTAAGTCGGCCAGCTGCTATCACCCATTTAATTTTTCCTCTTCCCTATTTTTATTTTACTTTCCTTTTCTATGGGACCTTCTCCCTAAGCTACACTTCTCTCTCCTGTGCCTCATGGAGTCTCCAGTGCATCTACAGGCTGCTGCTGATGCACATGCAGATGGGAGGTTCTGGAAAGTGAACAAAACCCTTGGTGCTCAGAAGTCTGTCATCTCATTTGAGACCTTAGCCTTTTCCCTTCCTTTATCATGGGAGACAACATACTATAGCAACGACAAAAAGATACTTAAATTTATTGAGAACTCACTGTGCTAAATGCTTACATGTGCTATCTCAACATTATGAAGTAGACACTATTATTTATGTTCCCATTTTAATATGAAGGGACTGTGGCCCAGTAGGTCACAGGCTATTGGGTGTTATCCTTTCCCTTAAAAATTGTATCATTTGAAAGGATCTTAAATAATAACTAACCGTATGCTGTAAGTTCTGCAACTGGAGAGACAGTGTCTTAGTTTTCTACTCTCGGCATCAGTAGGCACCCAGTATTCAATAACTGTAAAATGAATGAATGACAGCACTGGATGGGATGTTTCGATTAGTTAACTCTCTAACTGGCCATTCAGGAGAAAGGAACCCCACTGCACCTTCATCTTAACATCCTTACTGACTCTGTGGCTAACACTCCCCTCTGAGCCCTAAGCTTCCATCCCCTATTTTTTTTATCTCCTTTCAGAAGGTGCTAATACGCATTAAAGTCTCCCAACACAACAGTGAGCCATGCTGCCCTAGCGGGCTTCTCTGAGGCAGCTTGTTCAAGGCCGCCAGGCTCACAGACAGAGCCCAGATTGCAATGTGTGGGATAAATTAGCCTCTGTGAAACTCGGCAGTTCCTAGCTACTAAGTCCCCAGTCTCCTGCCTTCTTGGGTGACACAGGCCTGTCCTTTGAAAGATTCCCCTTTTAAACTCAAATGTGGTTTTATGAGACTGGAGGGAGAGACTGTATAATGTTTGGCCCATGGGGAAAAATCACCTTTGTACAAAAGCCCCCTAACGAGGAACTCTGGTTTTATGGGGCAACTGGGAATTCTCTACAGCCCTTTCTATAAACACTCCCTTGTGTGCCCTGCAGTTTTTCCCTGTTAATGCTGGAGCCTTACAAAGGGCAAACCATTCAAAGCCCCACCCGACAGCAGAGGAGCGCTAATAACACAAACCAGACCACTAACGTCGGTCTGTGTAAAAAGACCTGACAACAAGCTCAGCGAGACGGAGGCCTGGGCAGCAGTGTGTCCACAACAACAGTGTGCAGAAATGACAGGCCGACCAGATTTCCCAGCTCCTCTCAACCTGCACTGAGGCCAGAAGGAAATGAGGGCTGTGTTGCAAGAACTTTCTAAGCTGGTGGATACCAATTCCCACTGCTGTCTTAACATGCGCGAAGGGGTATGTGTTCTATTCCATGTCCCAGTGAGAACCACCCGCTGAGATCTTATATAGCTGTGAGTGTACAGAACAAATGGAAACTGCCTATCCACATACTAAAACCCAGAGCCCACAAGGGAACCCGGTGTTAGACAGGAGAACACAGTGAACTAGGGTTTGACGGGGGCGAGGCAGCTATACGGACCTTTGCGCTCCTATGCGTTCCCCACCTCAAGAGTTAATTTTTAGTAAAGGAAGCTGAGCTGAAGACCCTGAAATGGAGAACATGCTTGGAAACTGAGGAAAGGCTTTCTAGAGTTGAGTAGAATTAACAAATACAGATAAGAAGTTGTCTCAGTGCCTCCTATACCAAACAGATGCTACCAAGCATCTTTTCTCCCTACTTTCCAAAGATCTGTTCCCAGAAGTGAGGAAAGTGTGTAAGCTGTGTAAGCTGAGCAAGCAACTCCGATCCGAGTTTCTCACTGCTGGCAGGTTCCCTGTCGGGAGCGATGGCTGAGAAGATGGTGCTGCGAGCGGGGGCTGCTCACTTCTCTGTGATTCTCCCTCTGGAGTTTTTCCTCTGTGCTTTCCACGGGCAGGTGGACCAGCTGCACTGAGGATGAGGCTGACAGGAAGGGCTAGTCATTAACTGCTCCTGGTCTTAATGCTGACCCACAGCAAAGCAGTAAGAGGGTCTCTGGCTTGGCATCCAAATGCCTTCCTACCCCTGAAGAACTCTTGTTTCCCGAAAGGCTAAGTCATTGCTGCACAGGCTCTGGGCTGATGTCAAAGCCAAAGCAACCTGGCCTGGCGTGTCCTTCTTGTGTGGCTCATTTGGTTATTGACCCCATCTTGTAGCCTTGCGCCTTGGTGACCTCCAGCTATTAAGAGAAAATGATGCAGGATTATCCAACACAAAGCCTGAACCTGCCAGAGAGTGAGTGAGACTGGAGCATCTGCAGTCCCATCTGGGGGACTGCTTAGGCTTTCCTAGTCTCCCATCAGGAATTTACAAGAACGTTATGCACTTGCTTCCCAAATGGCTCTGGGCCTTCACTCTTCTGTCTGTTTCAAGCCTGCGCTTGACTTGGTTCCCTGTCAAGTAAGGATGCTCTGAATTCCCTTGGTGCTAGGCTGGTGACACAGGCAACACAGCTGAAAGGGACCTTGGCAGGTATGAGTGAGGAGTTCCTGACCAGCCAAGATGATGCAAGTCCTTAGCACCATATCAAACAGTCTTTACTTCTCATACAGAGTGGTAACTGCTTCAGGTCACCCCATCACTTCTCCCAGCACATAAACTTAGCTCTGTGCCCCATGGATGATTAAAGACAAAAGTTTGGTGCTCGTGCAGAGTCAGAAAGACTTGGCGTTGGCGGGGCCTGGTGTTGTTACAGGGCACTTGCCCTGGGACTCTGGGGACAGCAGCATGAACTGGGGACTCTAACATGTGATCGTCTCTTTTTGAACAGGGTCATTTAAAAGCAAAAGGACAACCTGGCCAGCGTGGCTCAGTGGCTGAGTATCGACCTATGAACCAGGAGGTCAAGGTTTGATTCCCAGTCAGGGCACATGCCCGGGTTGCGGGCTTGATCCCAGTACGGGGCGTGCAGGAGGCAGCCGATCAATGACTCTCATCATTGATGTTTCTATCTCTCTCTGAAATCAATTAAAATATATATATATTTAAAAAATAAATAAAAGCAAGAGGACAGAGTGAAGACATAAGGGAATGCAGGAATATCTGAAATGTGACATGAGAAAGGTGGTGAGGGGCAATCTCACAGTAACCAGTAGGGAAGTGAAGGGAGGCTGGCAGGCCTGTTACCCACTTAAAGCCAGAGTCAGGTGGTGAAAACAGCACCCCTGGCTCTGGCAGGTCAAGCTTCTCTTTCTTGCTTTAGAAACTTAGAAGTAACTTGACTCCTTTTCTGCACACTGAGGAAGAGGAGGCTGGCCTTGCTGGAAGGTTTCAAAGCTAAGACATCCAACGTCCTTGGAGCTCTTGGGGACCTAAGGCACCAAGATAAAAAAGATTTGGTGCAAAAGGGGTAGCCCAACTTGGACAATCAAAATAGGTTCTGGAAGTCTGAGGCCTAGTGCCTAATGGTAGAGAGCTCTCAGTCTGTCCTCACCCTGTCCTTCACCCAGTCTGTCACTACACCTAGAGGACACTCTAGATCACCACGTGAGAAAATGGGCCCTTAAAAATAAAAAAGACAGAATGCTAATAGCTGCGTAGATTAGGGAAAGGGGAGACAAAAAATGCTATCTTTTCAAGACTGGTGGGGGGCAAATATATTTTAATTAAAAAAAAAAATTGGGGGAGGGAAGTTCACCACAATATAATCACCTCTCCAAAATATTGTCCTGCCAGTGCATAGTCTGTTTAAATAAATACATATTTGATACATTGTGGTAACCAGAGCATTCTAATTTTGTATTCTGCTTTTTCACAGAACAGAGGCATTTTATACTTTATCCAGAGGCTTCATAATTACTTCATAATTACGGCTGCATACTAATTTCATCCTGCTGAGATCCCATTTATATAACCAGTCTCTTGGGCGCACCCTCTTGGCTGGTTGCGAGCAGCAGTTGTTAAATGACCAGGCCCCCAGGAGGGCTGCTTGGGAGCTCACAGTCAGCACTCCCTATGCTCATGAAAGGATGTGTCCTGTAGTATGCAAGGTCGGCTTTGGGAGTCAGTGCCCGTCCCCTGAGGATAAGCACGCTCGCTGCTCATTGATAAACCAGGCACGGTTCTGTTATACACGTCACCTCTAGGCACCTCCCGGCTGGACGTACCTCCCGGTCTGGGTGCCCTAGCACAACCCAGCATCATAAGGCACTGAAGGGCCGCACAGCCCCAAAGTGTCAAAGGACACGATTTGTGCAACCCTGGGGCCTGTCAGAGGTGTGCTGTAAAAATGATGAATGGCTGTCACATCTCCAAGGCTCTGGCTGATTTAGGGAGCTATTGGCAGGCACATCACTCCCAGCGTGTCAGCCAGTTAATTACTTCCAACTTTATCTTTCTTGTCAACACTTCTTGACAAATTGGCCATTATCTTTTTATTCTACAACAATGAGCTCTGCTCCTTCTCTGTGACGCCTGGAGGTTTTTCTCCTTGCGGAGCCTTCATATGCAGAGCAAAGTGAAGAGCTCTGAGAGATTAGAGAGGAGCTGCCAGGGAAAGGAAGGCGAAAAGGAACAGAAGGGAGAGGGCTGACAGACAGAATCCAAAGCCGCTTTTCAGCCACCTTGACTCAAAGCAGAGCTGATACTCTTCTCAATGTCCAAGAGCTCTGACTCAGTCAACTATGTGGATGGAGTTGGGAAACAAAAATGAAGTGAGCTGGCACCTAGTGGTCTGGCAGCTTCGAGCTCTCCACGCTTAACTGGGTGAGCAGATGCGAGCTGGCCGTTTACTCCAGTAAGGCGTTAGGCCGCACTGTAGGATACTGATGCCCATATTCTGGGAACAGGGCAAAGGAAAAAATGTGCCTGCCTCCTTGGTAAGGAAAAGCCAACAGAAAGGTCCAGCACTCACTCTTACTGGACTGCCAACATTCCAGGCCAATGAGATCTCCAAAAGAATTTGGGGAGACCAATGTGTCACCACTGATACATCTCATTGTCGCCGGGACAGGCTGTGTCAGAGGGTGTAACCCGGCACCTACTATATTTCATCAGTTCTAGGACACACTTTTTTCACACTTGAATGTCTCTGCAATTGTGACACAGCACACAACGCAAGGTTTCAGAGCCCGGTGACACCATTTACTTGTCAGCAGTCCGTCCCTCTTCCCTGTAGTGGTACATAAACATCACAAGAAACTTCTCTAAGTCACCATGCGTGGTCCCATTAAACCTCAGTCATTCCTGAGGATGAGCCAGAGGCAGTGGAGGCGCAGAGGGTGACCACTGAACTACAGCAAGCTCCTCCCTTTACAGTGGTCTGGGGCTGCCGTCAAGGAACCTCTGTCTTTTCGGCCAACTTGAGGAGAAACCCTAGGACCATTCCCTTTGTACAGCTCCTCATGGAGGGCGAGCTTCCTGCATTGAAGAGAGCTGTCCTTGGGGTTTGTAAGATGCTCTATAAAGGCAAGCTATTGTAGTGAACCTGCAGGAAGTCTTCAGAATGGCCAGAAATAAATTTCGCTCTACAGGTGACAGGTGAGACCTGACCTCTAGGGTGTGGCTGGCTGTGATGGGTGTTATAGAAAACAATGGAGCTGGAAAGAAAGATACACCCTGCGCTTTTGCTCTGGCTACCCTGGGGCTTCCTTCACTCACCCACTCTTTGCCCCTCTTCTACAAGGGGTACAGGTTCCTAGAGGCACAATGGCACTCCTGAAGCCAGCATGAGCCCAGAGGTTTGGAATGTGTTTTTACTGAGAAGTGAAGAGCTTTGAGTAAATCCTTACCCTTCTGGGCAGAGTGTTTTTTCTTCCAGCAGAGGTGCAGGGAAAAAACGAGACTGTGTACCTTTTCTGGAAGCCAGGAAACAACTGTAAAAGCAGGACTCATACTTCCAAGCAACACAATAGACACCTCTGGAACATGTGTTCAGAATTAAGACACAGAGGGGTTTTGTTCATCCACCTAGCCCTCTCCTGCAGACCGTACAGCCCAGTCACCCCTGCCATTAGTTGGCTGCTCAGGCACAACTGACTCAAATTCTCCAACATTCTTAAAGAATTACAGGCCCATTTTCCCGTTAGTGCTCCCTAAGTCAGGGCATCAGAGGTGCAGCCCAAAGGGAAGATCTGTAGGCCCAGGGTGGCCGTACACGGGCTTGTCATCTTGTCCTGCACCCCCACCCCCACCTCGGGCTATCTCTGGTTAACGGTGATTGTCTACAACTATAATGTAATGGGCATTTGATGTCCACAAGCTTTGTCGGGTTCCTGGACACATTATGGGGAATATAGCTACCCAGAGACATGGCTGTTTTTATGAGGACATGTTACTTTCTTCATTCTCACTTCAACGTTAGCAGCTGCGCGTGGCCCGTTGGGCCACGACGAAGGTTAACTGACAGGCCCACGCAGGCTGCAGTGGTCGGCTGTGCCGTTACACAGGCGTCCTGAATAAACAGGAGTGGGACAGCCCACCCACTGCTCTGCCCTCCTCTCACGGGTCATCTTCACAGGTAAAGGAAGCGGGGTGAGACACAATTGATGGCTTCCAGGGACACAAAGCGGATTTTACTACAAGGATGCTGCCTCAAGTTATTGATTAAAAAAACCTCAACTCTTCCAGTTCTCACTTTCTTTGATTCTTTAATTGCAACCTATGGAAGAAAAATGGACTTCGAGCAGGAGAGGGTGCAGTCTCTACAATGAAGACCTTACCATGATACACTACCGGCAGTGACCATGCAGGGAGATGCCAAGTCTCCATAGCAGATGTTTATTTAGGGGAGCAGAACCTTCTGCTGGGAATTTAGTCTTTCATCTGACAAGTTCCAATTAAGTATCTCTTGTCTTCAGCTTTGTGCTAAGTGCCAGACGCTAGAGCTACTGTGGTAAATAAGACAGACAAGGCCTTTGCTTTCACGGACCTTCCAGGTGGCTGAAGTAGCTGTACCAAGAACAAACTGCAGGAGGTGCTGTGGAGCCAAACACCATGATGGCTTTTCTGATTGGATGATAATCACAGGACTAAATAATAATTATTTGCCGGGCACTGACCATGTGTCAGACATTATTCTAAGTGTTTTATGTGCACTTAGGAAGTTTTAAAGAAACTTCCTACTTGAAGTACAACACACACATACACTGGAACGTATACACAGTGTGCAGCTTAATAAGTCCCCACAAAGTGAAGATACCCCTGTAACTACCACCCAGACCAAGAAACAGAACACAACGCACGGCCAGCATCCCAGGAGCACCGAGCCTTCTCCCAATCATGGCTCCTCCCTCCTGCGCGGAGGCAGCAACTATCTGACCTCTGACACACTGGGTTAGCTCTGCCAGGCTGTGAACTTGATATAAACACTCAAAATTATGTTTGTGAGACACGGCTGTGTTGTTATATGCCACGTACGTAGCTTTTTTCTATTGAACTGTATTTCACTGTATGAATATACCACAATTTACCTATTTTACTGTTGGACATTTAGGTTGTTTGCAGTATCTGGCTATTACGTGTGGTGTTACTACGAACGTTCTTGCGCGTCTTTGGTGCACGTGCATTCACATTTCTCTTGGGAATATACCTCGTAGTAGAACTGCTGGGTTACAGGGTATGTTCAGCTTTAGGAGATACTGACAAGTTGCTCTCCAAAGTGGTTTCACCAATTTACATTTCCATCCAAAGTGTATGAAAATCCCAATTGTTCCACCTCTTTGTCAACACTTGGTATTTTTAGCGTTTTCCATTTCAGCCACTTTGATTGGTAAACAGTGGCATTTTATAGTTTTAATTTGACATTCTATCATGACCAAGGGGCTTGACCAGCTTTTTGTGCATTTATTGGTCTTGAGGATATCCTCTTTTGTCGAACAAATGCCCGTTCACATCTGGCCACTCTAAAAAAAATTGATGAGTTCTATATATACTCTGACTGAATACGATATACACAGAGATATCTTCTTGTCTTTTCACTCTCTTCATGGTGTCTTCTAATGCACATAAATAACTACTTTTATTGCATATTTTCCTTTATGGTTAGTGTTTTTCATATCTTGCTTAAGAAATCTTTGCTCATACCAAGATGCCAAAGATAACCTCCTATGTTACCTTCTAGAAGCTTGTTTTACCTTTCACATTTACAGCTTAAATCTCCTCTGGACTTGAAGCTCTGTGTGTGGTGTGAGATAAGAGTCCAGAGCTTCCGCCTACCCCCAAGGCTATCTAACTCACCCAGCAGAGCTTACTGAGAAGACTGTCCTTTCCTCACTGTTCTGTGGTGCTCCATAAATCAAGTGTCCACATATATGTGGGTCTGCGGCTGTCTGTTCCATTTATCTGTGTGTCTATCCTTGTACCAGTACTACCCTGCCTAATTACTTACTGTAGCTTTATGATAAACTTGACTTCTAATAGTGTAATTCTTCTAAATTTATTTTTCTTATTCAAAAATGCCTTAGCTATTTTTAATCCTTTACTTTATTTAACTTAATCCTCACAAAAATCCCGTGAGGTGAAGTAGTTATGATTTTTATCTCCATTTCACAGACTGGTAGACTCAGAGAAATTATGTAATTTGATTTGCCCAAAATCATATATCTATCAAGTTATATCTGGGATTAGAGATAACTGTCAAATTAAACCTGGGATTAGAACTCAGATTTGTGTGCTCCTACCCAAGGATTTAAGGTCCTTCACATACCACCTCCCTAATCCTCAGCCAGCAAATTCCTTTGGGGAATTTCCTATGAATGCAATACAATTTTAAGAAATTCCAAAGTTCTAAGCCACCTATTTCCAGTTAAAAAATCTTGTTTGGCAGCTACAAAAGCCATTTTCCTGGTAAGACTCAGGAAAACAAAGCAGCGAGAGGTAAAAGCTTCCTGGACTTCACCTCTCCAGCCTAAACTGCCCAGCGCCTCTGTCTCTGGACTCTTCAGCCATGCTCACTACCTGCATTCTTCTAGCAAGCCAAGGTCTTTCCATGGCTGCACCTTTGCCCAGAGTGCCCTCACCCATTCCTGGCTACTTCTTTAAAACCTGGGCATCACTTCCCTTGGGAGGCCTTCCAGAACCTCATCTGGGTTGGACAATCCTTCTCTGTGTCCCCTATCCTCACACATCACACTGTCCCAGAGTATGGTTGTCTGCTTCTCCAACTGCACTGGGAGGCACTTGAGGCTGGGCTGGTACTGCAACTTGCATGCTGGCTCACAGAGCAGATGTCTGCTACAAAGTCCTGAGAGATCTGGGATCGACTTTTGTGCTAGGAGCTATAATTAAGTCATCAGCTCCAGGAGGAGGCCTGAGAGAAGTGGTTTCTAATACACCCAGGACACACTTTGGCAGAGTGGCAAACTTGAAGCTTGGAGAGAGATGGAAACAGCTTCTGTGATGGACTTGGGCTTTCAGCTGAGCTAGAAATAGGACTGAGTGATAGAGGGGTCAGGTATTAAATGGCTACATATAGCAAGGCAAGATGTGACTAATGAAAAGACTTCAGAAGAAGTAAAATATTCCCACGAAGTACACAATTAAACTAACAAGGCCGGTGCTTTTAAGGTGTAGCCATTCAATAGACGGGGAGCCTGGTTCTGAGGGCAGCTGTTTCTCTCCCTCACCAATTTTGAAAGCAATGGTTTAAGAGTAGGCAGGGGCAGGAATGCTTTAGAAAAGGAGAAGTTTCTCCAACAGGGGACATTTTCAAGAAAATGAGACATGACACTCTCACTTGGAGAAGGAGAGACTTCCTCTAGGCCCTTCCCAGCTGTCCCCCTCGGGCTGTTTGAAGGCTGCCAGTCCTCGGTGCCAGCCAAGGCCGTGCAGCCTGGACTGTGGTCTGTGAGAACTTCCAGGCTAAGCAGAAGCTCACTGGCTTTTCTCATTAAGAATACAAACTTTATTTTCAAAAACAGCTTTCCATGGAGCACCAACTTGACCTCTTTCACCACCAGCAAAATGGAAAAAAGGAAAAACTCTAAGGTATCCAACCCAGGTCACCCGTATTTTTCCAGTTAATTCCCATTTTTAGAGAAGGGAGTGAAAACTGCTCTGGTCCCCATGTTCTTCCTGGTTTTCTCTATGGGCTTAGCTGTACTCAAAACAAGGGCTCACTTTTCCTTCTCTTAGAAATTCAGAATCGAGGGCATGGAGGGGTTGTGGATATTCTGGAGGACAGATCATCTCTTGGCGTGGGGAATACTTTTAATTGGCTATTTTATTCAAAATTGGGGGGAGGGCAGCTTAGGCGAGTTAAGAAAATCTTCAAATAAGAAAAGCTTGCCTCCAACTTATGCCTTATGTTAGAAATAAGCTTCCAGAAAAGAAATGTCAGAGCGTAGACCCTCATGCTAAAAGCTAGAGCTTGTGATCCAAACCCCTCCCGCCGTTCCAACAAAGGACTGCTACATGGGTTGCAAATACGAATGATTGGCTCATTTTCTGCCCACATATAAACATCTACTCACGACACTTTCCTGTTTAGGCGGGGAAAGCAGCTACCAGAAGAACAAACAAAAAGCTGACTGGGAATCCATAAAGCTGCACTGCTCCATGATGGTTCCTCTACGCGCTGCTACACGGGAGCCCCTAGACGGCAGGGTCACATGTGATGTCACATATGACTATATGGCACACAGCACTTCTTTGGCACATGGTTTGAGCCCAAAGTCATTTGATGGTTAGCAGACCATTGTGAAGATCCTCCTGAAGTTCAGCAGACCCTGTCAGATGCTGACAGTTGGGGACAGGTTCACGTTAGTGAAATGAACTCCATGGAGCTGAGACTGCAGAGCCCGGCTGGACTAGATATTTGCAAAAAGAGACCAGGGGCCGTCTGACAGTGCCAACTGCAAAGAGCATCTTTTGAGCTGAACGACAAGTTGCTATGGGGCCAGTAATATCCTCACCCCTTAGTAGGCAGAGGATATGATGTAAGAAAACAAACCCTGATCCATGTGATCCACTACTGCTTTTTGATTTAGAGACAAAAAACTGTTTGGTCACTCCAGCTACCTGGACAGAAATGACTCTCTGAGAAGCTAAAAGCTCTGATGAGAAAGGACTCTGGGGGGTCATGGCAGGGAAGGAAAGCTATCAGGAGTTGGCTTGGCTTGTGTGTGAAGGGCCCACGCAGAATAGCAACAGTACAGGAACTGCCTCAGTGGCTCTGTAACACGGAAAGTGCAAGAATGTGTTTCAAAGACAGGGTTACTGTCTCAGGACAAAGGGACCTTTGTATAGATTCTTAGTGAAAAGCTCATTTTAAGAATTTAAGGTTTGCTGAAATCACAGGTTTTTTCCCATTTATTTCCAAAGGCGTGCCCTTCAAATATAGTACATGAAAAATCATAGTATCCCTATTTTCAGGGATATACAGAGAATAATTTCGGATGTGCAGCCACACTGCACAGGAAGAGGAAAAGGAGACTCTGGATATGGATATATTCGGGGCTTCTTTTCTCTATGATTTAATGTATTTTCCAAGCTTTGCATCACGGGCCAAGGGTTCTGTTCTGCCTGAAGACCAACGGAAATGTGGGTGACCGACCTAGAACCATGTCCATTGCTCCTGAGGTTTCCTCCCTGCTGCGGCCTCTGATACCTCCTTGCTAAAGTCAAGTATGAGAAGCCCACTCTCTGCTGGAGAGAGTATGTAAAAAGAAAGATCACCAAGCAGATCCCACGGATACAAACTACAAAGTCTTTTTTTGCTTCCTAAGAGATTTACTCCGCCCTCCTCTTTCTAGAGCTTTTCTAAACTGTCAGCTTTCCAATGTGAGATGCTGTTGGATTCAGGTTGGACGGGGGCTTTGTAAAACACTGAGTGGCGATCATGGAAAGGAGTAGGCAGCCTTGTTAAAAGCACATCCGGCGGCCGGGCCCTCCTATAAACAGCCTGGATTACATTAACAGGCCTCCCTGGGTGAGCAGAGTCTCATTCCCAACTCTCTCTGCCTACCTTACGCTCACCCCATGGTTATATAACCTTTAGAATGGAATTTGGAAATTCTTCTGACCCTGCCCTGCTTGCTGATAGAGTTGAGCCAGTGGCTGGCAGGGGCATAATCTAATAGGCGAAACTGGAAACACACAAATTCGCAGTCCTCTGGTCCCGGCCCAGACTGTGTCGGCAAGGAAAGACAGACTCGCCCTGTCTCCCTCCTCCTTTCTCTGGCCTAAGTTTACGCTGACTTCACCCAACAGGCACCTGACCCTCCCAGATGAGCTGGGAGTGGCTAAAGCGCCATGCACATGGGGTGGAGGTGCAGGCAGCAAATGGTATTTAAGATGCTGAGTTTGTAGAGCATTTAGGTTTGGGAAGGAAAGCTATAGGATTCCCAATTAAGCTGCACTTTCAGAAACTCAAGCTTTGACAAAGGCCAGTAAGAAAGAGCCAGGAAAGAGAAAACAGAGTGGTGGGCCCATCAAGAGTGCAAGGTTATAATTGCTGCAGCTTTGCAAACCTCAGCCGGGCAGATCCAGATTCCCCTACAGGAAGAGCCTTCCTCGCCCAGGCCCACGAAAGATGCTGGAAAAGACTCTCTCAGCTGTGACCTGGCTCTGCATTTTCATCTTGGCCTTTGTCAGCCACCCTGTGTGGCCACAGAAGCCCCCTAAGCGCAAGACACCTGGGCAGCTCAAAGTGGCTGCCTGCTGTGAGGAAGTGAAGGAGCTCAAGGCCCAAATCGCCAACCTAAGCAGTCTGCTGAGTGAACTGAGCAAGAAGCAGGAGAGGGACTGGGTCAGCGTGGTCATGCAGGTGATGGAGCTGGAGAGCAACACCAAGCGTATGGAGTCTCGGCTCACAGAGGCCGAGAGCAAGTACTCGGAAATGAACAACCAGATTGACATCATGCAACTGCAGGCAGCACAGACTGTCACGCAGACCTCGGCAGGTAAGGAGCACGTTCTCACCACCCTGCCCTCACAGAGCCCAGTGTCTCCTGTCTGTAGCATTGCTTTCTAGGTAACGTGGTCATCAGAACAATTATTGGGGGTTCTTTGGGGGCATACTTTCTTGGGTATGTGCTATTAGCTCTATTTTCTCTTTACTAAAGGCTTAAGAAGTATTTCTTTTGATTTTTAATGTTCTGCAAATTTACCCAGTACCTTCACAGGTCTCTTATTCACACAGTGTTTCAGCACACTGAAGGTATGAATTACCATCTTGGAGCACAGAGAGATCACATGGTTTACCAAAAGTCACACAGCAAGTCCTAGAAAGAGGGTTCAAATTTCCCAATTGGTCCCCTTCCTTACCCAGAGCTGACAGTACCAAGGAAGCAGGAGTGAGCACCGAAACCATAGCGTCTGTTGCTCTAGAAGCAAAGTTTTGCCAAAAACAGTTCTCTCATGTCTCTAACATTTAGTGGAACGGGTGTAAATGGAATTGTGTCTCCTCTCTCTGCAAACCTAACTTCTTGCTGGCTCAGAATGAAGTGTGCAGACACGGCGCAGGGACATTTGAAAATTTCCTTTGTGTTCAGGAAAGGACCGGCTCCTCAAGGTTCCTCAATTTTGATATTTCTATTTTTCCCCATGATCTCAAAATTCTGCCTAATAGTACAGGAAATAAGAAAATGTAACGCTGAAATCTAGATTTTGGGGAGGCCAAAAATAAGGCATACTTAATGTTTTCTCTTGCATAATAATTTTCAGCTTATGGTTAGCTCAGCTCAGATGGGCCAAGTGACTTTATTAGAGAGAAATCCGGTTTTCCAAAATTATCAGGAAATTATTAATTATAAGGAGCGTATCCTATAGATACGTCATTTCTTGCTGATATAAAAACTTTTGGTCGCACTATAAACTAAGTCAAGGACAAAGAAGAGAGTAAGTAACTGGATAGCCTCAGTTCAAATGAAAAAGTTTTAACATGAAATTAAGCTTAAAAGTTCTGTTATCCAAAGCAACGTGCGTAAGTCACTTTCTGAGCATGTACTTCCTGACCCTCAGTTTGGGACTCACAGGCCATTTTCTAGACAAGCGAGTCCTGGTGCGGTTTGTGAGATAGGTTAATCTGACCGTGCCGCTTCCTGCTCCTCCAAAGGGGGTTTTCTCACCCCCAGCAGGGAGTTTCTTGGAGTCAAATGCAGCTCTCCTGCCGGGCCTCTTACTTTTGCCCAAAACAACACTGCTTATTTTTCTTCTGTATTACTAGGTGCTGGGTCACCTTTATACTCTGCAAACAGGTAGCCCCTTGGAGAAAGCAGTAAGCTGATGCTTGCATCAGTAATAGAAAGTGTAGAACTCTGCTGGCACAGACAACCCTTTCCCCTCCCCGACGTGCTCTGCCTTGGACAATTCCCAGGAGGAAATGTTTCCACCTGCCACATGTGTGCTCTCCTCGAAGGCCCAGTGCAATGGTCACCAGAAGAAGCTCCCAAGACACAGAGGGCAGAAGTGTTTCTGGTCAGCACCAGTTCCCACTCTCTGAATCCTCTCAGGAAAGACAGTCCCTTCCACTACGTCTTCAATATTTAGAACAAGGAGACAAACTTGGTATAAAGCAGTAGCCCCCAGGGCAGCTGGGGAAACATTTAAATCAACCCCCAAGTGAAAACCAGCCTGTTTAATGCTCTCACTTCCCTGCTCTAACAACCACTCCAGGGGAAGGGGTCCAGGGGTGCCTCAAAGTGCATTTGTCTAGCAGAGTGAGATTAAGGAGGGAAAGGCAAGATTATAAATCCATCTCCCTTAATTAGGGACCTAGTAGCCATTACCTCTGAAAAACAATAAAGCCAACCAACCAAACCAAGAAACAACAAAACTGAATCCCACAAGACACTCATGATTACCTAGGAGTAGAGGCTGGATGTCCCAAAGTTGGATCTGTTAGAGCATCTGTTATGTGGCCCCGCACACTGTAATAATTCCAGGATTCGGGCTAGAACTACTGCAGGATAATTTATTTTGCAGTAAACCTGGAATCATCTGATTGTCCCATGGATGTTCTCCAGGTGAAGGGCTTCCCCATCCCTCAGTTCCCACCACTGGTGAAGCCAAAATACACCCACTCTTGGTCTGTCACATCCAGACACTGCCTAGCAATGAACATTCCTATGAATTTCGTGGTTGAAATGGAGCCAGTGCTTAGACTTTCACCTTCTATGCAGCAGGAAGGCCCTGTTGCCAGGGACCCGGGTCTGTATGCTCACTGCTGTGGTCTGTCCTCTTCGTAGATGCCATCTATGACTGCTCATCCCTTTACCAGAAGAACTACCGCATCTCTGGAGTATATAAGCTTCCTCCCGATGACTTCCTGGGCAGCCCTGAGCTGGAGGTGAGGCCATCACCACCCATGTTCCTCCAATACCCGCAAAGGGACAATAGGACTAGTCAGATTCTAACAAAATGGAAACTCAAGATAGAAACAAGCATATCACATACCAGGGAGCTATCCACTCAGTTTATGGGGGGAAAAATCCAAGCATCTGTTTTGCCCTTTCAAATCATTATCAACTAAAGACCAACCTTCTGAAGTAGGTTAGATAATTCTAGAACTACCACCTAACTAGCTAAAATCTCTTGCCATGTCCTAAAGCAGCTGGTCTTTGGGGGAGAAGAGAGAACACGGAGGGAGCCTATCAGAAGTGCCTGGAGTTTCCCCTTCAAACCTGATGTGCACTTACTAGCCCTGTCCTCAGCTTGGATCATTCTCAAATTTGATCACTCGGGCAGAATAGAGCCTGCGTGGCTATGGGAGAGCGGACATCCCCGGCTCTACAGGGATGGGAGAAGGGAGGTGAAGGCCACCCCATGCTCATGCTCCTGCTCCTGCCTCTGCGGGTCCCTGACCAGAGCATCCTTTCTGCTCCAGGTGTTCTGTGACATGGAGATGGCAGGTGGTGGCTGGACCATCATTCAGAGACGAAAGAGTGGCCTTGTCTCCTTCTACCGGGATTGGAAGCAGTATAAGCAGGGCTTTGGCAGCATCCGCGGGGACTTCTGGCTGGGGAACGAACACATCCACCGGCTCTCTAGACGGCCAACCCGGCTCCGTGTGGAGATGGAGGTGAGAACAAGGCCTGCGTCCCAGGACTGGACCAGGCCACCACACACGACTGCACAACTCTGGGGACGCCATTCCTATTCCTACTTACTTTAGGCTTATGTATTATGATGGTTTTCCTTTAGGTTACAGTACAGTTGAGAAAGAATAGATTTGTTCCTACTTTTCAGAAAAGTGAGGCTGCAGGTGCACAGGAAGAGGCTAGACTCAGGCCAGAGTAGAGTAATCCAACAGTCAGCGGCCTGGGGCACAAGGTCCTCTAATGTGCAAACCATACTGACACTGGTTGGTGTCCCTCATCAAAAGCCTTGAAGCATCACTATATTCTCAAATTACTCTATGACATCTCTAAATGGGGTACTATAAAAACCTTATGGACAAGAAAGTGAGAGGATACAGAGAGATTAATCAAGGCGTGTGGTGACTCAGGAGAGCAGTTTGGTCTAGGACCCTTGTTTTCTGATTCCCAGGTTTAGAGGTAAATAAGCAATAAAGCTTACTCAATTCCCAGCAGTAAAAAGATGTGTGGCTACAGCTGGAGAAAGATGAGGTGCAGGGTGGGATGAAATGACACCTGCAGCAGTTTTTCTCAGGCTCTGCCTCCTCTGACAGGACTGGGAGGGCAACTTGCGCTATGCTGAGTACAGCCACTTTGTGTTGGGCAATGAACTGAACAGCTACCGCCTCTTTCTGGGGAACTACAGTGGCAATGTGGGCAATGACGCCCTCATCTATCATAACAACACAGCCTTCAGCACCAAGGACAAGGACAATGACAACTGCTTAGACAAGTGCGCGCAGCTCCGCAAAGGTGAGATCTGGGGTGGCGGGAAGTTCAGGTATAAGTCCACAGTCCCACTTGAAGAGAAAGTGTGAATTATAACTGCACAGCTGACATCCTGATCTGGCATTTCCTTTTTATATAGGCTCTGACTGCTTAGCTACTACTAAAAAAACTACTAAACGAACCCCTGTGGTCTCGCCTATCAGCCATGTCCAAGGGGAGGGTACACTCAGCCCACTAGCACTGATCTGTTTCTTGCACCAGGCGGATACTGGTACAACTGCTGCACGGACTCCAACCTCAACGGAGTCTTCTATCGCCTTGGGGAGCACAACAAGCACCTGGATGGCATCACCTGGTATGGCTGGCATGGCTCTACCTACTCCCTCAAACGAGTGGAGATGAAAATCCGCCCAGAAGACTTCCAGCCCTAAAAGGAGACCTTCTGTGGAGCAGGGCTGGAGAGCTGGAGACAAATGGAGGCTGGGAGGGTGGAGGACAGGGAGAGGACAGAAAGGGTATGCCTGGAAAGCGGCCTAGGGTCTCCAGGGAGAGAGTCAGTCTCTGAGGGGCACAATACAACCACATGTACCAGGACGTTACAGTAAATGGGAAGCATCTGAATACAATCGGTTCTGACACGTCCTTCTTGGGGGGCTGGTCTGAATGGGTTCTCCTGGCTGTGATCCCTGACATAGCAGCAGCTTTTTTCCACATGATTTTTCTATGAAAAAAAAAAATAATTGTGAGATGACTTTATCCATCTCTAAGGTGAGGGGAGGGCAGAAACAAGTTCCTTTGCTAAAAAGAACCAAATATTTTGGTTCTCAAGGAGAGACCCTGGGTGTTAGATAAAGACATGAAAGGGGATCATGGAAGAGAGGAGTTTCTATTTTTAAATCCAATAAAATTACCTTCAGTCTACACATTAAAAAAAAAAGACAATAATTGTTCTGCTGGAGGTGAGCTGATCCAGGTTGGACTTGACTGGCAGGTACTCCAGGGCACTAGGCCTTGCTGCTGGCCTCAGAGAGCTTCTCCTGCTAGGCCTCCATCAGGGTACAGCACTAAAAGCAGGTAGTGGGCTGGTGGTGGCAAGGGAGCTCCAGCGGGAGGTGGGGATAGGTTCTCTCGTGGACGCTTGCACGACGCTGCCTGAAACTATTCAGTCTACAGATATATCTATTTTTATTTACTTTTAAAGAAAAGAGCTTCCTCTTTTATCTTGTCTATAAAAACTGGCTGAAAAATGAAGGTAGATGGCACTATGGTTAATAACTCATGCTTTGTAAAAATAAAATAGACTGTTTTAAATATTCAAAGTTCCTTTTTCCTCCTATAATAAATTTTTAACACGTTTGTTTTTAAATGATCACCATGACCACTTAGAGCATGGTAAAAAGTTTAAGTGAAAAATCAGAAGGTGAACAGTGAGAAAGAGACTCATTTTGTTGTGGTCTTAGGAGGTCAGATCTGGCCTAACCACCTAACCCCCAAGGAGGCCAATGCCATCACCTGGCTTCAAAATACTTTGCTAACTACTTTCTACTTGAGCAAATTAACACATAGAGAGAGGGAAAGTAACCTCAGTCATAACATATGACAAACAATTCTGACTTTTAGGAAGTCATTTTTCCTTGCCCAAAAGAACCATTCCCTTGAACCAGTCAGTGTGTAAGCCATGATGCTTACTCAGTATTTTAAAATTGTATCTACAGTCCTTTGATTGCTGGGAACCTACTTAACCTTAAAAACAAGAACACTGGGGATTTTCAAAGAAATAAACTGAGTAAACACAAAGTGTCCTGAGTAGGGCGTCCCAGAGACAGGCATTCAGACAGAGCTTCCTAAGGCAGGCAGGAGAACCTGAGATGCTTAGCAGCCAGCACGATACAGCACTTCTAGAAAAGGGAGGGCGAAAGATGAGGCGATAAGAGAGGAAGAGCCTAAGGTACCTGTGATTCTCTCCCGCGTCCCATACGCCCCACAATGAAAACACAACTGAGCCTCTTTGAAACAGAAGCTAAAATAAACAAGTGGGACTAGTCAAACTAAGAAGCTCTGCACAGCAAAGGAAACAATCAAACTGAACAACCTATAGAATGGGAGAAAATATTTGCAAACCTTAACCCCTAGTAAGGGGTTAATATCCAAAATATAAGGAACTTATACAACTTAATAGCAAAAAAGCAAATAATCCTATTAAAAACCAGACAAAGAAACTGAATAAACATTTTCCCAAAGTAGACATCCACATGGCCAATAAGCTCACCACTAATCATCAAAAACACAACATCACCTCACAGCTCACATCTGGCAGGATGGCTATTACAAAAAAGATGAGAGAGAGCAAGTGTGGACGAGGGTATGGAGAAAGGGAACCTTGTGCACTGCTAGCGGGAGGGCAGACTGATGCAGCCACTGTGGGAAACAGTGTGGAGGTTCCTCAAAACATTAAAAATGGAACTGCCATGAGATTCAGAAATGTCACTTCTGGATATATATCAGAAGGAAATGAAATCACCATCCCAAACAGGTACCTGCACCCACGTTCACTGCAGTATTACTTATAATAGCCAAGATATGGAAACAACCTAAATGTCCTTTGACAGATGAATGGAAAAAGAAAAGGCGATACACACACACACACACACACACACACACACACACACACACACACACACAGGAATACTATTTAGCCATAAAAGGAAGGAAATTCTGTCATTTGTGACAACATGGATGAATCTGGAGGGCATTACGCTAAGTAAAATAAGAGACAAAGACGGACAAATATTACGTGGTATCACTTATGTGAAATCTAAAAAAAAAAAAAAAAAAGCTGATTTCAGACAAACATAGAATAGAATGGTGGTTGCCAGGACATGGGCGACAGGGAAATGGGAGGTGTAGGTCAAAGGGTACAAACCGCAGAGCTTCAAGTATAGGCTTTACCTGGGGACAGAGGCGTTTGTTTTCTTACAGCCAACATTAATCTGCAGGGAATTCTGAGGACTGATTTTCAATTATATTGGCTTAATAATTTAAATGACCTTTTGAACACTTTTCCAGGCCCCTGACTATATCTTTCTACTACAAATGTGCATAAACATTAATGAATCTATTATCTCTCAAAACTGGGGGAAATCTGGGGTAGGGTGAGGGAGGTTGCAGAGAAAGGTTAGCAGGGAAGTTAATGTGCAAAACTAGTTATTGATGATCAAGTTACTATATTCAGTTATCAAACAAGACTGCATGACCTAAGCCAGAGACTGAAGGAAGCAGCACAGGTTTCACATTTGCGGGGCCTAGTTAGAAACTAAAGTCCACCCCACAGGATGGCATGTTTCTAAAATAACATGTGGTATTTGAGAAATCAACATTCTCTCCAAGTCCAATTTAGCTGGGCAAGAACATGATTCTATTTTGATTTTTTTGATCACTTTTTAGTGTCTACAGGAATACTTTTTAGTATCTACTCAAAAGCAGAGCTGGCAGAGAACTTGCTATCTGATTATGCTCTCAAGTGAAGGAAGCACCACGCCTGGCAGCCTGTTCCAGCCACAGAGGAGGCACTTACTAGCCAGGTGATTTTTCCTAAACTGTCATGTTGGCATTTATGTGAAGATAATTAGATCCCAGGGCTAATATTCTCTGATCATCATCAGGGAAAGTGAGTTCTCCAGGAGCTGGAGCTAGCAGTTTGGGGTGCTTGTAATTTCATCACAGTAGAAAATTTATTAAACAACCTATTTTGTCCATACCTAGAAGACTGAATACCAGCTTATGAGAGGACAGAACATAACCAAACCAGGGGAAAGGACCACTGACTCTTAGACTTCACTGCCTTTTATAATCACAGAACTCCAGAGGAGCACCATGCAGGCACCAACATACGTGGTCAACAAAAGCCCACCCCATCTCTGGGTGGTCTCTGAGGCACAGGAACCAGTGCTTCCCACTCCTGCCCCAGAGAGCGCTATCTAACCCAGACATAAAATCAGTTTTTCCTAGGCTGCTATGGAAACAAAACTGCTTCTAGATGGACTTCACTGGGATAAGCAAACAGAGGTTGAAAAACAAGAGGAGCCCTGGTGCTAAGGATCACCAGAAATGATAACTGTGGCTGGAGTACTGGGAGAGCCATGTGCAACCCCTTCTCATTTAAATGTGTTGACCAGACCTGATGGCAGATTTCACAGAGCAGAAGTCTCCACGTGACTCCAGTGAATTGGCAACAAACAGTGGGAGGAAAGAAGTCATTTGAGATAAAGGCAATAATTTAAAATGGTTTACAGCCTACCTGATGAGAGACTCTAGGATGGCGGGGGTGGGACCTTTCTGGAACTCCAGTTCTTTGTAGTGTAGCGCTTTGGCATATGCTCGGCACTTGGCAGCCCTCTCACCCAGCAAAACAATGCCATTGTCATCTCTCAATGGCAGGGGGCCCTGGAGGAGAGCAGAACCCCACAGCATAGGAAAATGGCAGGCAGAACACAAACAGGAGTGGGCTGCGTGGGTGCTTCTCCCCTCCCACCAGCTGGTTCCCTGTCGGGCTCCACCTGGACAACGGGGAAAAGTCTCACCTTGTCACTGTGTTCCATAAATTCAGCCAAGTTTAAAAGAGTTTGTGTGACTTCGGCGATGTCCTGTGAGGTGAGGGCCAACTCGATGCTTCTGATGAGCTCATCCTGCTGGTCTTCGTTCAGTTCAGACCAGCAGGACACAAAGGCAGCGTTGAAGAGATCCCTGAAGGCAGAGAGGAGAGGACAGAGAGGCTGGAAATACCTCTCACGCCTCTGCCCGGTGCAGAGTCATACATACCAGGCTACTCCTGGCTTCACTGACATTGGTTATACAGAGCAGTGCTGTCCAATAGAACTTGCTGGATATGGCCTATATCTTCCCCGTCCAATATAGTAGCCACTGGGCATTGAGGGCATGAACTGTGTGGTGAGTATGACTGAGGAATTCAATGTTAAGTTTTATTTCATTTTCATTAAATTAAAATAACCCCATGTGGCTAGTGACTACAGAATTTTATAAAGCAGGTATAGACACTGTGACATACAGGGCCTGTGTTGGGGGCAAGAGGAGAAAGAAGAGTAGAGTAAAAGGCACATTTCTTGGCAGTTTTTGCACCACTGCTCCTCATGGAACAAATGAACAGAAAGAGGACTTCTATCATAGAAATTGGCATTAATGGATTCTGAAAATAATCTTCAAATGGTTTTTGGGATGTTTCTCAGGCAATGTCCAAATTCCTAAAATTGGAAATGGCAAAGGCAGCATCTGCTACTGCTTTTCAAAATAAAACCAGAATGCTTTTTTTTGGATGGTCATAAACAAAATGACAACAGAACTTAAGGAACTGGAAGCATTTGAGAATAGAATTCAAGTCCTCAAGTCTTAAAAGATTCTCTAAGCCAGTCTCTCATAGCTGGGGCCTTCAAAGACCTGGAACCAGAGGTGCTAATTCTAACATTACCAATACAATTTTAAATCACTACAGCATCATATGGGTGAACATATTTGCTACCCGACACCTGAACTTCATCCTATCCCTTCGTTTTTGGTGAATGTGGGAGGAGTGGAGTTGGAAACTATAGAATATGCCTATAATGTGTAGGTTAAGCATTTGATGGCTCTGCATCCACTTTTTGTTACATTAAAAGATCAAATCAGCCCAGCCAACGTGGCTCAGCAGTTGAGCATCGACCTATGATCCAAGAGATTCCCCATCCTGGCACATGCTGGGGTTGTGGGCTCAATCCCCAGCAGGGGGTGTGCAGGAGGCAGCCGATCAATAACTCTCATCACTGATTTTTCATTTTTCTATCTCTGTCTCCCTCGCCCTTCCTCTCTCTGAAATCAATTAAAAAATATATTTTTTTAAAAAGAGTAAATCAGACCAATGTATGTAATTTGGAATCTATCTGATGGAAAGAACACTATTTGAAATTCAAAGAGTAATGTAAAGACGGAAAGAATTCCCATACAAATTAAGAAATAAGCTTTCTGATTTAGGTCCGAGGCTACATTGGATCCCAAATGAAAATAGATGGCACTAAGGGGTAAACACATATGTGTGTATTTATCACAAGTCTCTTGGATGACACTGTGCTCAAAAGTGACTTGGAGTAGAAAAGAGGTACACCACGCCAGCTAAACATACAAAATCTGCACACTACGGAAACAGAGAAGTCCTAGGAGCTATTTTTAAAGCATGATAAAAATATTTGAAAGAAATGAGAGGAACCAAATCATGGCATCAAAGCAACAGTCCCAGGGACCATCACTAAATACACTGTTAAATCACCACCACCTGCTAAATACACTCCAACAGCATACCAGCGGTGCGGCCACAGTGAAATGAAAATGCCTTGCTCTTTGCTTTTTACAATTGAGAAGAATCATCTGTAAATTAAATCACTATTTTATGCCTCATTGTAAATAATAAATGTCCACTTAGAAAATTTTGGAAAATAGGGGGGAAAAATGAAGATAAAATAATCACTCCTTAAATCTTCTCACTTAGAGATAACCATTGCTCTACTACTTTCTGATCTTTTCCCTATGTACAAATATTTTCAATAATTTAAGTCACGCATTTATACCATTTTGTATTCCATTTTCTTCGCTTACATTATACTACAAATCTTTTTAATGGCTGTTTAAGATTTACTATTTAAAAGTTGTTTTTTTATGGCAAATTCTATTTTCCAAAGATGGCTGCAACACTCTGCCGTTGCATATGCTCTTCCAGGACTATCAAGAGGTGGTATCCATGTCTCCACCCCTTGAACGTGAGTGGGTCTTTGGTGACTACCTTGGACAACCGAGTATGGCAGAAGTGACACTATATGACTTCCAAGGCTGGATCATACAAATACCATGCACTTCCTTGGGGACACTCACTCTTGAACTCAGCCAGTATTCTCCAGGGAAGCCTGAGCAATCCATCAAGCAATTCGTGTGGAGAGGAACCAAGGCCCCTGGCCAGGGCTGAATTTCTGGTTGATACTCAGACCCAACTTGCCAGACATATGAATAAGCCATCTTGAAAGTAAATCTTCTAGCCCCCAGCCAAACATCCCCCACTGACTCTGTGTGGAGCAGAGACAAGCTGTCCCAAGTCCTGACCAAACTGTAGAGCCATGAGCAAAATAAAATGACTGTTGCTGTTTTAGACCATTAAGTTTTGTGGTATTTGTAATGCAGCAATAAATAATTAGAATATATTATTATTGGAAACAGGTTGTATTAAACTATTATATAACTGTTTTCAGAGTTGTAAGTGACTTTGTAACTTTGTAATTACAATTTTGGACCTAAATTTACTGAGGAAGGGTCTACTAGTAAGGTTAAGATGGATGCTGTTCCTGCATGATGAGCTTTTTCAATCTGCCCTTTTCTTTACTTTCCCCCCAGAAGTTAGCAAAATTAAAACTACTAGCCCTTTTACTATTGCCTAGTACTATTACCAATTCTCATATGTCATTTTCTATGTGTGGATCACCTTGATCCCAGTCTGCAGTTGGACAGAAGGAGCTGACACATCATACCTGGCCATCGGGTTGTAGGCCTGAGCCAGGGCCCAGCATGAGCGCAGGGAGGGTGATGAGGAGTCCTTCAGCAATTCCAGGCTCAGCCGCCTCAGCCACTCCAGCCAGTCATCTTTGGAGACCCTTCTGGCAGCTCCCCAGGCCTGCAATCCCACAGGTGACAAAGAAAAACCATCAGCTTCAAGGGACAACTGTGAAGAGTCCTCATCTATTTAATGATTATTCTACTTCTTTGATATATAAAATTAAACTCCTCATGATAAAACTCCCCCAGATCACAAAAATGAAAGAGTGATATTTCCTTAAAAAGCCATAAAGCAATAACAGCAAATTCTAGAATATACCACAGTATAGAAAAAGCCTGTTTCACAACCCATTTGTGCCGGATTGTATCAGCAAAGCAGAGAGCTCTTACAGACTGAGAATGGATGGGGTCTATCACATTCGGAGTGCATTCAACTAATGGCCTCCGTAGTGTGGGGAGGGCCCTGGGCACTCTGTATTAGGACTCTGGCTCACCTGACGGCAGAGTCACACAGGGAGAGGGGAAGTGCTCAGGTTCTCAGCATCACAAGTCATGTTACAATCAGGTGAGCAGTTAGCCCAAGGCACATGGCACCATGGTGGGATGGAGACAAAGGTATAGAGCAGACTTAGTCTTTACTTTGCAGTACATGCCCTACAACTTTCCTCAACTCTGAACTCTCCAGGCACCGAGAGTTACTCCAGGGGCAGCTTAGGGAGGTGGGTGGAAAGACTCTGGCTCTGGACATGCGCAGTATAGTGCAGTGGCCACAGCCACACTCTGGAGCACAGGGGCTTGAGTGTGAATCTGGGTGTCTAACCTTGGGCAAATTCCTTAACTCCTCTGTGCCTCAGCTTCCTCCTCTGTAAAATAACGATGAGTTCCCACCTCATAGGGTGTCTTAAGGATTAGCTAAGTTTTTATGTGTAATGGGTTTGTAACAGTGCTTGGCACAGTCCATGCTGTGCGTGTAGGGGCCTGTTACTCTGGGGTGAGAAACGCCTGGCTGGAATCCCGGCTCTGCCACTCAGAGTAGTGGCGCTCTGGGCAAAGTACTTGTCTGTTGCATTTGAGCCTCAGTCTCCTCATCTGAGGATAACGTTATCTAAGGGCACAGCTGGGAAAGTAGAGTGAAACACGGTTGCAGTTATTAAAGTGACATCTCTTTGAATTGGCCTGGTCCTAACTACTAAATAACAAACTTTAAAAATATGTTCTTAAAAGATTTCTCCAGCAAAACAGACATGTTGATCCTCTCTAAACTAGGGAGATCACAGAAGTGAGAGAAGTTCTCAAGTGAGGTGAACTTGATCTCTTTTCTCAGGTTAGATAATCTAGAGATTCTTTTTTTCTATTTGGCAATGGTTATGCTCATTTTTCCAAGTCTTGGGTAGAAAGCAAAACTCCCTGGGAGCAAGCTAGACTACTGGGGAATTTCCTAAAATAGAGACTAAACCTCTAAACCAGGGTAGACAGCTGCCTGGCTGGAAGAACACTCTGACCCTGGGCAGGCTGAAAACATCTGGGTGGAAATGGCCTTGCTTGGTCCTTCCCTCAGTGTGAGGTGTAAATACGGTGGCCTCAAAACTGCCTGGGAATGCCAGGCGACTTACGACCTTTCTTTTCCTTCTAGAGTTTGACACTAGCAGTCCAAAGCCCAGGCGGAAAAGCTGCATCACTCCTGACCCAGGGATCTCTCACCATGCCATCTGAAACTCACACATCTCTTAGCAGTGGCCACTTTAGAGCTGTCTGGGAAAGACTGACACCTCAGTCAGTAATAAACCCCAAATGCTCCGGACTGTGTGTGAACACATGCCCACAGGTCTGTATTCACATCTTTATGGGCCTGGGCAAGTAGAGAAAAGGTCACGGGGCCCCAGTCCTGCCCAGTTCCTCACCTCACTCTGCTGCTACACAGGAAGTGCAGCTGCCCATAAAGGACGAGGAATACCACGTGAACATCCAAACCTCGAGCTGCCGCCACTCCCCAGAAGCACTAAAGACTAATGCAAAAGGGGGAAAACAAGCAACCTGATATATCTACTTAAAAGTCAGTGATGTAACTATGATGATTCTGCTCATATCCACTTCAGAGATTTTGAAACTGCATGTGCCTAAGTGGATGGCTGATGGCATACATGGTGAGAAGCTGGTTATATCCCAGACTTTGGGCAGCATAGCATGGAGAATTCAGTACATATCTGCAAGAATCAAAAACCTCACTACTCAAAGTGTGGTCCATGAAACAGTAGCATGGGCATTACCTGGGAATTTGTTAGAAATGCAAAATATCAGGCCTGACCTTGCCCCACCTGAATCAGAACCAGCATTTTAATAAGCTCCCCAGCGGTTGGTAAGCCCATGAGCCAAGAAGATTGCAAAGCACTGCTTTAAAGAGCCATCATCAGTCTCCGTGCTAACTAGGGGCTCGCTGGTTGTGTTCCATTCACGTAAAAAATGTTACTGGCAACCAAGTATTCTATGATCAAAGCTCCAAGGGAGCACAAGAGGACACTCTGCTCATTATTTTTCCTCTAGTAAAAAAAATTTATAATTCAGACACCCTGAGAAAGACAAAATGACCTAAGTTAATGGTATCTAGATTTTCAGAAAAATTCTTGGGCTGGTTTTTGGCTGTCTTAAACAAAAGGTAGCAAGAGCTGAAAGTTTTGAACAAGAGGGAAGAGCAGGGTTCTCCTTTCCAAGTCTCCCAAGAAACACTGGACCTGCCTTTTGGAGGTTGATGGTGCTGACGTGCAGTTTCTTCATGGGTCCCGTTTCTACTGGTCCACTAGCCAGTGCATCCCCTTGGCCACTCCTCAACATTCGGTGCTGGTAAATCAAAGGGTCCTCCTCTTCATCGGCCAGGGTGTAGCCCTGCAACCAGAGATTATAAACAAAACCTGCTACTCCAGAGGTGCTCCTAGTTCAGAAAACATCCCTCAGCCTTAGGTTATTTTCTGGAAGAGCCAGGATTTAGGTAGGTATGGCTCCAGTATGGACAAAATGAGGCTGTATTCCCCACTGTAGACCAGTCTTTGCCGGTCACTCTTGGTCACGGACAAGAGTGTGAGCATGCAGCTGGCAAAGAGGAAGCAACTGTGAGCAATAGTAAAGGGGTGAGGAGCAGGGGCTGCAGAGTCCACAGCCTGTGCCTATGTTGGCCCACAGCCAAGAATGGTTTTTACATTTTTAAATGGTTGGAAAAAATCAACAGATTACTATTTTGTAACACGTGAAAATTAGAGCATAGTATTTTAGTGTGCATAAATAAATATTACTGGTTTGCAACCAGGCTCATTCATACGTGTGCACAGAGCTGCTTTCAGGCTGAGTGGTTGCTACAGAGACCACGTAGCCTACAAAGCTGAAAACATGTACTATCATTATAGAAAAAGTTTGCCAATCCCTAGTTGAGAACTAAAAGGGTAGACGTATTTCCATAGCTAAGATGACAAGAATACCAATAGGAAAGACCATGAGGGGCTTGGAAACAAAACGAAGCACAGTTCACCTTGACAATCCTGCAGATGAGGACATCGTAGCGCTGGTGGTTGATTCGGTGTCGCACCAGGACTTTGTTCACCATTGGAATGAAAATTTGGTACTATAACAGGAGATAAGGGAGATCAGAAACCATTACTTTGGAGAGTGGGAAGCAGAAAAAGAACATTACCACCACTACATTATAGCTATTTCTTCTGGGTTTGGGCTCGCTCTGCGGTATTCAGAACCACGTTTTACCCCTCCTGCTATAAGTCTACCCCAATCACTTTCCATCTGGGTTACTGCAGTGGCCTTTCAACAGTCTCTCCACTTCTACTCTTTAGCCTGTTCTTCCACATGGCACTGAGAGTAATCATTTAAAATATTAGGTCAGCTGCCTTTTGACCCAGTGATTCCACTCCTAGGAATGTATCCTAAGAATTCTGAAACATTAATCAGAAAGAATATATGTACCCCGATGTTTATAGCAGCACAGTTTACAATAGCCAAGATCTGGAAACAGCCCAAGTGCCCATCAGTAGGTGAGTGGATAAAAAAGCTGTGGGACATTTACACCATGGAATACTACGCAGCTGTAAAAAAGAAGAATCTTGTACCCTTTGGGACAGTATGGATGGACCTGGAGAATATTATGCTAAGTGAAATAAGCCAGGCAGTGAAAGACAAACATCACATGATCTCGCACATACGTGAAATCTAAAGAACTTAATAAACTGATGAACAGAATAGATTCAATGACATGGAAGCACAGATGAAACTGATTAATGTCATAGGGATGGAGGAGGGCAGGTGGGTGGAGGGGGAGAGAGTAACCAAAGAATTTATATGCATATACGCACAACCCAAGGACATGGACAATGGTGGGGAGAGGGACTGGGGAGGGGGAAGGGACGGGGTGGAACGGGTCATTGCGGAGAAAAAGGAACATCTGTAATATTTTAAACAAAAATAAAATTAAAAATATATAAATATATAAAAATATATATATATATATTAGGTCAGACCATAGTTGCCCTGTGCTCAAAATCCTCCAATGACTTCTAGTCTTGGCTCAGAGTAAAAGCCAAAGTACTTACAATCATTACAACAGTTAGAACAGTGATGTGCAAATGGCATCAGAATCACGGGGCGGGGGGTGGTGGTGGTGCTTATGAAAACAGAGATTTCGGGCTCCACAGCCAGAGTTTCTGGTTCAGTGGGTCTGGGCTGAGGCCAAGCACCTGCATTTCTAAGTTCCCAGCTATGTAGATTAGGACACTGCTCATCTGGGACCACATTTGAGAATTGCTAGCATACAACACCTAGTTCCCACGCACCACCCAGCCCTGCCTTCTGACCATTTCCGAGAACTTCAAGCACTCTGCCCATTTCCTCCTCTGAAGTCATTCTGCTCTCCTGCTGTCCCTTGAACCCTTCAAGCATGCTCCCATCTCCCACCCTTGTGCTGCTATCACTTCTGCCTGCATCCACCTCTCTGGGATTGGACTTTATTTAGGTCTCTGCTCAAATGTCCACTTATCAGAGGTCTCCCTGTCTACCCTGAATAAACAGCATCTCTCCCACTCCCACCATCACTCTTATGAAACAAATGTGTTTATTAGCTTTGCTTCGTTGCAATGTAAGCTCTGTGAAAACAAGGACATCATTCTGTTTAATATGTTATCCCCAGAGCAGCACTTAGCCCACATAGGTGGCTCAATAAATATTTGCTGAATAAATGAAGAAGGAAAAAAACGCCAATAATTCCAAGTTTTCCGACAGAGGTTCAAGGCCTACAGACTAATAAATGGAGAAGCTCAGTCTTTCTCCCAAAGGCAGGCGGGAGTGCACATCCGCGTAGGCTGCCTTACCTTCTTCCCCAGCTGGAAGACGAGTGAAGACAACGTGTCCATGGCTGTGGGGCGCAGTTCTGGGCACTGGTCCAGTGTTCGGACAATCGGGTGAATGATCCGGGAGGCATAGTCGGTGAAGTCCAGGGACTCGGTCAGGCGGTCCACTGTCTCCAGTGCTGCCCTACAACAACCACAACATATAGTAACTGCTAACATGCAGCCCCAACGTAAGAGAAGTAGCTGAGGCTACCTTACCAACCAGCACCCAATGGGAAGGTACAGCTTCTGAGGTATTTTAGGTGACATGGATCCAACATATATTTCAGTGGGATGGGGACAGTTAAGATTTCCATAAACCTGGGACATTTCTGGACTAAAATAACGGGAGTTGCAATAACAAGAAAAAGAAGGCTGGGAATTTTAAAATAGGATCTTTTCAACAAAACGCTAAAAGTTTGCTGATGGCTTGTCCCAAGGGCAGGTGCTTACTTCCGAGAGGGCAGTGGAACTTCAGGGGCATCGAACAGTTTCACGATGGGGGGCAACAACAAGTGCAGATAGTCGTCTAGGTTGGCGCCAAATAGCTGGATTGCAGCCAGCAGCTGCAAAAGGGAGCAAAAGCATGGCAATGGACAGGTGCAGTCAGGTGTCAAGTATCCAAGTACATGGAGGGGCAGTGCTATGGAGAACTCAAACTTCTGTGGGAACTCTGAAAAGCCTTTATTAAGTGGTTTGAACTACATTCTTTTGGTAGCATTTCCTCCCTTCACTTTATTTTGATCACATATTACTTTGCTTTCTCTGAGCTGATTTTAATTGGTAAGGAATTTGTTGCTAGATAACAGAGAAAATAGTCTCGGATAAAACATTTACCAAGAAAAATCCGTTAAAGGAGACAAAACATAAGGATAATCAAGGAGGATGGTGAGCATGCTGCAGACTGTGAGCTGCACGCTGCAATCTTAGTATTTTTAGTCAGTCTTATAGATCAAGCACCACCCTGTCACATAGAACAAGGTCTTGTCTCCTAGCTGACCTGGATGGATGCTGGAAATTCCTCAAGGATGCCCTGGCTACTCACCTTGATGGAGACGATGCGGCCTGGGCTGTTGTCATGCATGAAGACCCGTAGCATGTGTGGGATCAGCTGAGGCAGGTAGAGCTTGAATTCACCGCCAAGAGCTACCACAATTTGCTCAATGAGAAGAATGATTGTGCTCTGGATTGAGGTGTTCATGACCCAGAATTCCTATAAAGAGGGAAGAGACAGGAGCAAAGCCAATATGCTGAAATATGAACCAAGGAACTGAGATGGCAAAAAGGAACAAAAATACAGTGAGCACTGTCTGTCCCAAGATGAGCTCCTTCCCTCTCCTCTCCCCGTGTGCCCTTGTATCCTGTCACAGTGACAGTGAACAAATTAAAACTGCATTTCTCTGAATGCACAAGCCTCCTCTGCTCCTCTGTGCTTTGCTCATGCCACTTTTTGCCTAGAATCCTACCTCTTGCCCAGCTAAGCCTTATCTTTCTAGCCTCGGCTCAAGCCTCACTTCTCCTACAAAGGCTTTCCTATTCTCCTTCCATTATCCACTTTGGGTCCCTTTGCCCTCCACTTTTCTAGCATCTATAACATTTAATTCTCTTTGCAACCCTTCCTCTAATAGATTATAAGCTAGTTAAGGGAAAGAACCCCTTCAGTCCATCTCTGTCTCCCCGGAATCTAGCAGAGCACCTGGCATATTCCAGCCACCCAATATACCTTTACAGAATGAACAAATGACTATGTCTATGTCTATGTCACCTGGAGCTCTCAAGTCATCCAGGGTGGATTTTTTAAAAAAATATATCTTTATTGATTTCAGAGAGAGGAAGGGAGAGGGAGAGAGATAGAAACATCAATGATGAGAGTCATCATTGATTGGCTGCCTCCTGCACACCCCCAGTGGAGATCAAGCCCGCAACCTGGGCATGTGCCCTGACCGGGAATTGAACTGCAATCTCCTGGGTCCTAGGTAGATGCTCAACTAATGAGCCACACCCAGCTGGGCCAGGGTGGATTCTTTACTCTGGTTATCACCTGGTCTCTCCCAGAGGGTGATTTCACTGTTAACAAGGCTTTCTGCCCTTTCTGAATTTAGACTTTGCTAGTTATCACATGACAACTGTCCATGTCATTTTCAGGCCTGGAGAGTGCTGCAAAAGAAGCACTTTTCTATGCCGACATAATTACATTCTACATACGTTGCTAAAATAAAAGTGTGGTCAGGCCCTGCCTCAGCACTGCAAGGCAAACTGGCCCACGTCTCTGACACGAGGAAAAGCTGTCACTTAGAGTCAACTAAAAAAACATAGTTGCCTCCTGCCTTCTTTAGAACTGATAACAGAAACCCCAACTATGGCAACACATGCCTATTAATACTCATGCCTATTAATACTCATAATTCAGAGTGGAAATCAATAAAAACAAAGGCTAACTCCCCAGGAGGAAGGCTTTATAGAAGCATACAGTATTTTTATTTAAAAATTATTTTTAAAGCATAATAATTAGAAAGTAAAAACCATACTAAAAGGTGCTGGCAAAACATTCTCTCTGCTTGGAGCGAGAGAGATTCTCTCAGAGAAGTTACTGTTCTGTAGATAAGGAAGCTTTGCCAAGAAACAGCACAGACCTAATGGTCTCCACCGTTTTTCTGATGTTCACTCCTTTGCACTACACTCCGTCTTCCTTAGAGAAAGCCCCCTACCTCCCCACTGTATTACTCGTGGCTCCTCACAGGGATTGCTCTACTCAAGGGAGCCAGGCAGCCTGCCCAGGGATGTGGACTGGATCAGTGTTCACAAAGACTGTTCTCCTGGGCTTGGAGGAGCTCATTAATGCCCAGGATCAACAGCCAAGAGGAGCCCTGTTGCAGCTTCTCTACCTTGGAAGAAATGAAAGCTGCATTTAGCAGGTATGAGTCTCCCTGCCTCAAATCCCTGCTTTGGTCATTAGTCCTTTTTGGGGAATAAGTCACAGATCACTTGGGCTTCAAACTACAAGCACACTGCTCCTCCCTGCCCCTCACCAGGACCATCCCCAGACTCTTTAGCATTCTGCCTGGCGCCTCCTCATACTGAGGCCACCATGGCAGCAGTCAGGAAACAGAGCAGCTTTAATTATTCATACACGGAGGTTTTCAGTTTCAGACCCAGTTTCAGGAAGATCCATTTCTGAAGCCAGCCACTTTGATTTTAGTCCTGCTGCTTCTCCAAGCTAACTACAAAGGGCTTGTGTGAAGCACAGAAATTCTTGGAAGAACTGTCTTCTACTTCTTTTAGGACACAACCATCTCTACAAAGGAACCTTCCCAACAGAGACATTTAAGTTATATAGAACAGCAAGAGGCAGGCCTCCCATCAAACAGAAGATCGCTATTGCCATCAATGGGGAGTCCTGCACCTGCTTAAAACATGTTATAAAATTGGGGATGCGAGCCTTTCCGCATGAGGCAGCATGTATGCCCCCGAAGGCAGCAGGGTTATGGAGCACCTTCCTCCTCAGCGCCCAACAGGAGTCCATTGTACTCAACAGTCCTAGGAGACACACTCCCACAGCTAAGGCCAGGCAGTTAGAAAGAGGGCTTTTGTGGGAACAGTGATGCACTGTTGACATATTACAGTGAAACTGCTTTGTTGTGTGTAAGGCAAAGAACTCAAGAGCCTATTTCCTGCAGAATAATTACCTCTGGATTTCTCCGCAGACTTCATACCTGTTCTCTTGTACTCGGGAGCACTGCAGCAACAGCCCTCCCCGCCCTTTCTAATGCCATGGGACACCTTCCTCCACCTTATACTTGGGTTCTAAGAGTTCTACCCTGACCCATGAAAAAATGTCCACGCTGTCGAAACCTGCTCTGAGGATTCCTTGACCCAAGCACTGATGAGGAGACCAAAGCATTAACTTCTACTCACTCTCATAAGGGTGACTATTTCATCCATGTAAGGTCTGATGTGGCTCTTCACGAAGGACACCAGCATTCCCAGCTGCTGGAACAGAAACTGAAATGGAGAAGAGGTCAGCACACTGGCACCAGGAAGGATGCAGAACTCCCCGGTTGACCCTAAGTCCACATAAACAATAAAGACAACCATGAAATCAGTTTCCGCGCCACCCCATCTACTGAGAATAAGTTTCAAAGACTCAGACTTAAAGTCTTTGGTGGTGATGGTGGTGGGGACTAGTAACAGCCGTCCATGGCTTCATATACCAGGCAAGCCAGTTCCTGCAGAGCAGAGGCTCGGGGGCCAGACCGGCTATTTTAAGCCACTCTAGCACCTAGCGGACTCTACAATTATCTAAAGCAATAACCTGAGGAAATTTATAGATACCTTTTAGGATTACTGAGAACTCAGTGAAGTTCATTACATAAAAGTAAATTGTACTTCTATACTCCAGGCACAAAGTTAGAAAATGTACTTTATTATTTTTATTGTATTGATTTTTTTAAAGAGAGAGGAAGGGAGAAAGAGAGAAACACTGATTTGTTCCACTTAGTTATACACTCATTGGTTGATTCTTGTATGTGCCCTGGCGGAGGATTGAACCCACAACCTTGGCATATTGGGACAATGCTCTAACCAATTGAGCTACCCGGCCAGGGCAGAAAATATACTTTCTGAAAAAACACTACCTCCTCTAAATGTACATCCAACTGAATATATTCACAGAAGGAAAAATAACTAATTCAAGTATCTTATAAACATAGTACTCTATCTATTCACCCTTGTGGAACACAGTCTAAGGATAGCAGGAACTGCAAAGCCACTTCAAACTTTACATAGTAGGTTTGCAGTCCGTAGAGGTAGAGGTATAGTAACCACATAACTGCTTTGCATGTTCTGTGGTTTAGAAAAAGAAAAAAGAGAGCAAGAGAGAAAGAGGAAAAGGGGAAAATTCCTCTTTACAGAAAAATGCAAGCTATTAAAAGCAGAAAGAATAATAGAACTAGAAAGTCACTATTGTGCAACCAATGTGATAGCTGGCGGAGGCAAGGATCGTCGATGGATGCTAAAGCCATTAGGTAAAAGGTAGTTGGGGACACAGTCTCAAAGAATCACCCCACAGATTACTTAGTGACTAAGGAGAAAAGGTAGCTGTACAATGGGGAGCACTGACAGATACCACCTAACGACATGCTCAAACTTGGCTCAACAACGAGGCAAATGACATGAGCTCCAGCGACTTCCCCTCTGTAGTACCCTCACTAAAACCTGACTTAAACCTAATCACGAAGCAGCAGCCAGAGGTCCACGCTGTGGGACATCCTACCAGACAACTGTTTATGCCATATGGACCCTAGGTTACAGAGAATAACCACGCCGTCCTTCCCCACAGGCATTCGTCTTTTAGCCATTTTGAGGGGAAACTTGGGAAATAGGGCCACCTGATTAAACCTGTGCACTTAGGTGTCAGAAGCGAAGGGAGAGGAGAGCAAAAGGTTCCTCAGCCCACAGAGCGCACTATTAGGAAGCTGGGACACAGAACGGCCTTCCACGCAGGTATAGCTTGGAGCAGGGAGGAGCAAGGGTTGAGGGTTAGCTACTTACTTCCCGGATGGCCCCATCACAGACCCGGATGACATTCAGGAATGTGGGCATGACCTGGGGCAGGAACTGCACACATTTGAGCCCCAGGGACTTGAAGATGAAGGTGATGGCCTGGACGACCATGGTGTGATGGTGCGAGAGGGACTGGTCTCGGAAGATCCGCATCAGGGCAACCATGGACACGGCTGGGTAGAACTCGTCTAGAGGCAGATTTCCCATGTTGACCAGCATTTCACTGGTGCTGTAGTCAGCTAGGACAAAAAGACGAGAATACGTGACATGACTCTGGCTTTAGGCAGAGCATGATTGTATTAACAACAATAAAAAAGCCTCCTGAAAGGCATTAGCATTCATACCTTTCTCCCTTGTTCCAACACCGTGAGAAATACAGGATATATTACGAACCAATGAATAGACTCTCAGTGTCAAGGACGAAGCAGTCTTTGGCTTTCCTATTACCCAAACCACTAAAGCCTAAAATAGTACATGATGGGTTTTCTTCAAATTGCTATGTTTAACTTAGCTTCTTACCATTACAGTCTACAACTTTGTAGCTGAAACCATCTACAAAAATAATTACTCCCTCAAATGAAAATAAAGGGAATTAAATTAGGCAAACATCTGTTCAGCAGCTGCTTGGTCCCTCTAGGCAATTGAGACAAGTGAGTGGCAAGTGCTACCTGACCTGAACAACAAGGACCTCAAGGACTTGGGGTGGGTGGTTAACAGTGCAGTAAGAAGAGGGTCAGACTAGATGACTGGCACTGTGAGTAAGGGGGACACCTGGAGGGACATGGCTCAGGCTCTGCTCCTGTCAGGATAACACCATAGGCACTCTTCTCTAATATATAGAGGAACAAACTGGAAGCAATATGGTCCCATCCACAGAATTTAGGAACAAATTATTTTATTTTTGGGAAAAAACATTTTGCTGGAGTAGTTGGGAAAGGCACTGTTGAACTTTCACACTTTTGGAAAGAAACCCGCCCTGATGAACAGTAGGTTATGATTAGAAAATTCTCCGGCATCCCCACACCCTACCCAATCTCTCAGGAACATGTTCAAAGGCAAAAGGGCTCTAGGGCCAAACTACCTGGTGGACAAAAGAGCCCTGGGATCGGGCTGCTACTAGTGTTCACAGGCCCGAGCCTTCCTCAGATTTCCCTATCAATTAAAACAGGAAGAATAAAGTTCACCCTCTTCCTCCCTGGGTGCCCCGGGGATAGAAGACATCAGAGAAGCACTAGCAAA
Organism: Miniopterus schreibersii; assembly: GCF_964146895.1. Lineage (NCBI taxonomy): Eukaryota > Metazoa > Chordata > Mammalia > Chiroptera > Miniopteridae > Miniopterus > Miniopterus schreibersii. Next base: position 4,965,327 of record NC_138109.1, on the reverse strand, counting down.
GAATAGGGGTGAACAGAGGTGATGAGGGATATTCACATCCCTCATCAGCCTCAACAAGTGAGTACAGACTTAGCCTGTTAACCCTTAAGGACAAAGATCCTGGGTAGATGTGAGGACTCTGGACCACCCGGAAGCAGCATCCCTGCTAAGATTCAAGAGGAAACTATTGACTTTTCACTCAAAATTGTGAAGAGAGCCAATATGCTCTAATTTGATAGTTATCCACCCAAGACTCTTTCTAAACATGGCTGCCAAGGGCTCTGTGAGGTAGACACTTGGCAAATCTCTCATGGGTCTCCTCAACTTACAGGAATCCTGGCTTGACTTGGATTCAGACAGGCTGACAGCAGAAGCATCCCGGGACTGGTCGATCATGCCGATGTTCACCTTGTGCTTGTAGGGATCCAAGGCCCCCAAAAGCCCTAACACACGAATGGCCTGGGTGGGAAAGAGGAGGGAAAAAGAGAACATTCATTACAACATCTGATTACAATGGCTCTCAGGGGTATTCTTCTCATGTTCCATGATACTCAATTCATACCGAGGGACAGGCTAAATGAACAGAATGGAGAGGGACAGGAAGTCTAATCAATACTGTCAGAGCATGTTAATGCCACGAACTTTCGTGTCTCTCTCTCTCTCTCTATTCTCCAGCAAACTCTTCAAAGACCAAGTGTAGCATGCTCCTTACCTCTCTCCGTGTGCCCTGGTTCTGCTCAGTCTTCAGGAAATTCAGCAGCACCTCAAGCAAAGTGGGGTACTTTCTGTAGGGCTCCACCACATAGCCAGTGCTGGCCACCAACTGTCCCAGTGTCCACAGGGCCACCTGGATAGACAAAAGCTCACATGTGAGTTGAGCCAGTAAGAATTTCCAGTAACGACACTAAACATGAATAGAAATCCTGAGAGTTGGGAAACAAAAACAAAGCTACAAACCAATACAACAATCACTGAATCAAAAAGTAAAGAATAGTTTCACCTTTCCCGAAGGAAATACATAGTCCTTCCATATCCTCACTGATTAGCAGGAGAAGGCTGACTCAAAAGGAAATGAAAATTGCTCTTAATTTTAGTCTCATAACCTAATGACCTCAATGACTAACAGGAAGTCAGGTTGGGGAGGAGGGGGGAGCTGAAGCTCTCTGGCCTCCAGGCTGGAGGCCAAGGCTTTCTTTTTCCTTTTAGGGGCAGGGCCCTGACAGATGACCTGCATTTTCTTTGTCTAGATGAAATGCCACTGGCCAGCCCTGATATTCACTGAAAGTGGCTCCTGGTCAGGATGACAGCTAATTCGGGTTCCATCTCTTTCTTCCTTTTACTCATTCAGCAAGTATTCCTGAGTACCTACGATATGCTAGGTGCTGGCTGGGGACACGAGATCACTAAGAGAGATAAGGTCCCTGGCCTCATGGAGTCTGTCCTGCTGTCAGGAAGCAGTGGTACTCACCTGCCTTTTGGCCAACAGAGAGGAGTCCTGGAGCATGTCCATGATGATAATAAAAAGTTCATCCACCCATTTCCTCATTTCTAGGCCACTAACCTACAAAATGAAAAAGAGGGTGGTAGATAAGAGTGGAAATGATATTAAGAAGTATTTTGACTTAATAGTATTCTTTCCATCCTATGGAGAAAGCAGATGTTTTCTTACCTGAGCCAACTCTCCTATTGTAGCCAAGACATTATTGATCACACCAGGGTTTGGATCAGGGTCTGGATCTTTCAGCTTCAAAATTAAAGCCTACGGAAAAAAGGTATGAGAAAACGAATGAAGGCTGGAGTCTACGAAAAACCTTTCTTTTACAAAAGCAAAATTCACCTGAGACCATCTCAGTCATCGATAAATTAATCCTAGGTTTTATGAACCCAGGATTTCTCTGGAATGTGGATTGTCAAACTTTGCTCCATACTGCAGACAAGTCTGACAAAGGACAGAGCTGGAAGTGCCATGATTCAAAAACATTTAACAGGACTCCTCTGAATTATATCAGCGTGATCATTTGCCCACATTCACATAAATTATGAAGACCTCATGACTCAATAACACATTCAAATTTGAAGACTGTTTCAGATTTTAAAGCTCATTTTTTCTTCATTTTGGAGGAGCTGCTTTATGCTGCAATCCACCTACTCCTTTCCAAGCACGGATTTGATGATGTGCTTGAAGCATCACCTCTTGTAAGGAGAGCCCTTTGCTGCAATCGGTGAGATTCTTGGTATTCTTTAACTGAGGGTGCTTGATGTAGCCTTTGTCCCTGGGACCAAAGAAATTGTCTATTTTGCTCAGCGTACCAGTGAGCACTAAATCACTCCCATCACCCTGAACAAGAGGGCATAAGACAAACCAGAGCAAGTGCTGTTCTCTGTCTGTTGTGAGTTACCTTTAGAATAGGCTCCATGTAGGGGCGGATGAGTCGGGGAGCGTTGGAAACCAGGTGACCCAGCATGCGGGCACTCTGCTCTTTGATTCTTCCAATACCACTGTGCTCCAGCTCTGTCAAAATCTGTAGAGAGGAACTGCGTGTTAAAGGGAAAGTGTGGACAGGAATCAGGAGAAGGAACCAGAACTCCACTGTGGGTCAGGTAACTGCCTGATACTTTAAGCAAAGGATGTCTCTGCAGTTCAGAGTCTTGAATGCAGCAGCGACTGAAAAACTGTGAAACCAGCCTTCTCCCCATCACAGCACCCAAGGTCCCATTGTCCTCTCCAAAGCACAGCTTTTAACAGTCAGCACAGTCACAGAAGACTGGGAAAACTAGGGATAGCTGTGAGTAGCATTCTGCAGAAATGAGGAATGAAAGAGGGGCTCTCTGCCAGAAAAATCTTTGTCCAGACAGCAAATCACTATGAGTGCCTATAAATAATGACAAAGGCATCAGAAACTAGAACAGCTATGACTAAAAGAAATACTGATGTTCAGTCGTGGTTTCAGGCACATCTGGGTAAATCCAAGCAGTTAGGGATCATACCAACAGAACCCCTTGGACCTTAATGAGGAGAGATAACATGTTCATTCCGACATCCTTCAAACACCAGTAAAGTGCACATTGTGCTCACATGACACAGACATTAAGAACTTATAGACAGACTTCTGAGGAGCTGGATGCCAGAGGAAATCTCTGAACAGTGAGGGAAGTGAAAAAACAAAGGTCGTGCTAACTCTGTTACTCAGAGAAGGAATCTACAACTTAATATTCTGTTTTGTCTTGGTTACTGACTGATTTTCTGGATCCCCTCAGTGGCTGTTTTTCCTGTCACAGCAGACAGCAGCAAGAGGATGGAACGGAATATCAAGAACAGACCCACACAGCGAGGAGAGATGGCGGGCTAGGAGGAAACGGGCACCAGCGAGGAAAGCACGGCTCTCTGGGGCAGCGCACAGCCCAATCAAAGTACCCCAATTCACCTTCAGAGCCAGGCAGCATCACTACACCCTAATCGCAACGCCCAATGCCCACCTCGATGGTTACGGCAGCAAGAAAAGGCCAAAGCACAATTAGGGTATATCCCTTATCATGGTATGAAAATGTGCAATTCAACTTGGGAAAATTCGCATCAAAGCTTAAAAACGAGAAAGATTATTTAAACTTTGGAGTTCCGGAGGCGAAGTTCAGTCCGTGGTATGTTCACTCAGTGGTGCTTCAGGCCCTCCAGTATCAGGGAGTGAGACAACCTGGTAGCTTACTGTAAGCTTCCAGAGGACGCAGGCCCCACCTGGCCTGTTCCCTGATGATATGCTTCTAGCACCCAGCACACTTGGATCGTCGTAGGTGCTCAAAAGGTCTGTTAACTGAATTAACACACTGATACTCTCACTAGGAGCTATTTCTTTATGAAGCTTATTTAGCATAATTTGAACTGGCAGGCTGAACAATGATTTCTTTTCCTTCCTAAAACCTCAGGTATTTTAAAAAGACAAAACAATAGGCATTCCAAACACAGGCCAGCAGTTACAGAAATAAACTATGAGGCCAAAAACAGAAGTGCCACCATAAGTATAATCTTCTAATTTGTTGAGTGATGATATAATTTATTGCCACTAATTATGACAGATTGTGAATAAATGACATTTCTCTAGGGTAAAAACTACATATATTAATGATTTCCTACGTTTAAGTTCTTTATATGTTATGAAAAGTGTTTATTTCAAAAGAATCTATGGGAGAGGCTCAGGAAGCAGAGGGTGAAGTGGGGACAGGGTAGAAGTGGGGGGAAAGGAAATGAGTGGGTAAGTCACACTGAGACCCAGAAAAGGTGGGTGGAAGTAACTTGAGGCAGGAAGGACTGGACCACACATCGCTCACAGTCAGGGAACTTAGCTGGGTAAAGACAGGTTTCAGCAGGAAATGAAAATCTACTGGACCTACCAGCAATGTCAATCTGAATCTACCTTAGGCTCTAGTCCAAGCAGCTTAGTTTGGCATCTCACATTATTTAAGAATGAAAGCCAGGGACCACAGACCAGGGCAGTAACTTTGAGGAACAATGGTGGAGCCTCACGCTTGGCCTCTGTGCTTGACCTGGCATCAGCAAGAAAAGCAGGAGTGTGGAAGGATAGAGGCACTGGGAAGACCATCTGCAGCTGAGAGCGCTGAGAAATGGAATCGCTGGTGACTTGCCAGGAAAAAGAAAGAGCTGCATGAAAGGTTAGCGTGGGACTAAGAGGCACCCTGGAGTCTTAGTGACAAGAAGCTACGAGGTGATAAACATTAGAACTGCCAATTACAAAGCCAGGAAAACATGTGGACCTTGGGGCCAATTGTGGCTTCTACAATCAGATAGATCAATCTTTCTTCCCCTCCCTTGTCTTAAACTCTCTTTCCCCAAACAGCTGTCATGATGAAAGTCCTCTCCCCATTGCCTCTAGATTTCACTGTCATATCATTACCTGGATGAGCATCTTGCGCAGAAAAGGCATGACGAAGGCTGGGTTCATGCTACTGAGCCGGCCCACGGTGCAGATGGCCAGCTCCCGGATCTCAAACACCTGGTCATTCAGGGCCACAAACAGGGCCTGCAAATTCTCTGCCTGGGCCAGGTGTGCATCAAAGCGCTCATCCAGGGATGCCAAGACACAATAGCGAATGTCAGGGTCTGCAAAAACAAGTAAGCCTTTGAATACCCCTCCAGTGCTCTCATCCTTCCAGTCCTTTCCCAGTGGTCACCTCCATTGCCATCAGCCTAGAGAGAGGATGTCAGACACCTTTCTCTCATCCAACCTGTTGTTCTTTTCTTTAGTCACAGGGACAAGGACAACAGAATTAAAGACATCTTACAGCAATAGGATGGAGCAGCCAAACCTAACGCCTTGGCAGAGAAGAGCTGGAAGTCAGCTTGTGGCTGAAGGTCTCTAGAGAGGCCACGCAATGAAACTGCCCCAAACCACAAGCTTCCCGAGACTGCTTCTGTCTAATAAACTTTACCAGGGTCTGTTATCCCGACCACAAGCAGCTTGCTGAGCACATCTGCCACCACCTGCACTGCAGTCTGGCTGACCACGTGAGCATGGCCGCTGATGAGGTGGACAGAGGGCGTGAGCAGGCGGGAGCAGGTGCGGGCAGCTTCCATGCGGATCTCCTTGTGCTCACTGTTCAGAAAATGATCCGCACAGTGGCGGACAAACTGGGTCAGAGAGTGTCCTGGATACAAAGCAGAGAGAAAACAACAATCACTGTGGATTCAGACAGTAGGTCCACAACTTGCTAGCTGCATTTTCCATTTTATGGCTACTAACTCAATTTTCAACAAGATATTGATCAATAAGGTATTGACTCTTCCTAACAAATGAGCTTCCAGTCATTAGAAAGGAAGAAGGGAGGTGAAGGAGCTGGAGACAGAAAAAAGGCACCTCCATCCTAACCCTTCCTCTACTCCTTTCAATGAAAAATGGTTTTGCTTTATTTTGACCGACCCTTTATATTCCCGGAGAGTAAAACAATTCTTGGTCAATTTTACCTTGTCTCTTTTAGTTCCTGACTTAAATATCAAAAAGAGAGTCTGATGTAGGCTGCGTTTAAATATAGTTACTTTTTATTCATTACAAATAAACTGTCCTGGGTGCTAACGCCGTGAGTGAAGGAACTGCAACAGGGAAAACAGATGGCTGTCCGTACTCAGGCTTTTCATACTTGTTTGCTTCCCTCCAGGCTTGACTGACACCACCTACATGATCTTAAACTTCAAAAAAGTGTCCATTTTTCTCTCCTGAACTACATCTTTCTCGGGAATTAGTGGGGATTTATATGCAGCTTGGAATTCCGAACTGAACTACACAGCACAGCACTCTTGGAAATCACATAGCCACAGCAACACGAACACCCAAAGCCCCCGCTCACACACATTAAAGCATTAAATACCATCTCAATTACCTGGAGGTGGGAGCTGAGGGAATCTACCTCTGATTTTTCCACCTCTGAAGCATTAGATCCTTGGACTAATGCATACTTTTCCTGAATACCATCTGCCCCAAAACTCAGTATGGGACAAAGGAACAAGCAGTAGGAATAGGAATTAACACTATACGGAAAGAATCTAGGAAGGATGAGCTGCTGAAGTCAGCTACCCTGTCTCTGGGGCCCCTAGCAAAACCCAGGAATTCTAGACACCCTCACTCCTTTCTTGAGGTTCCCAGCATCACTAAACTATCTTTGCAAGAGCCACTGTAATTTCCTCCCTTCCTCCCTTCCTCCCTCCCTCCCTCCCTCCCTCCCTCCCTCCTTCCTTCCTTTTTTAAATAATTTTATTGATTTCAGAGAGAGAGAGAAACATCAATGATGAGACAGTCATTGGTCAGCTGCCTCCTGCACACCCCCTGCTAGGGATCGAGCCCGAAGCCCAGGCATGTGCCCTGACCAGGAATCGAACTGCAATCTCCTAGATCCTAGGTCAATGCTCAACCGCTGAGCCACGTTGGCCACCTGGGCACCATTGCAATTTCTTACCTTCAAATTCAAAGCTGCCAAGAGTTCGGAGGGCAAGAGTGATGCTGCCCACATCACTGGCCTCAGGGAGGGTTGTGAGGCCAGGGGAAGCCAGCTGATGGGCCAGGCCCTTGGGCATGCCTGGGTGCCGGAGGGGCTTGTGCATGAGGACCAGGGATAGCATCTTCAGTAGCCCATCTTGGATATCCTTCTTCAGCTGCGGAATCTGACGGCTCAGGTCGTAGAGCACAGCTGTGAGGGCGGGGCTAAGGGGGAGGACACCAGTCATACATGGGGCTACATATATGACATGTGGTCTGCTCTTGAGAAGAAACAATCCTCCTTGTCCAGCAAGGGGATCGGGCCCCCTCACTGCTTGGTCTTTAAAGTAGAAAGGATACTATAAAATAGAATAAATGCCCTGAACTCCCTTGGCCTGGTCACAGATTTCAAAATAATGAGTTTCTGGTCCTTGCCATGAGAGAACTTGCTTACGGTAATCCAGCCACTGTAGAAAACCAAGTCTCACCAAGCAACCCAGGAGGCAGATTGAGAGCACTGTCCTTATTTTACAGATGAAGAAAACTAAAGTGTAGAGAGCTTAAGCAACTTACCAATAAACATGTACACTACAGCTGCAAACACTAACTGAGCACTTCTTATATGCAAGGCACTGTGCTAAGAGTGGCTATTTCATGAACTCTTTCACTTAATCCCTGCAACCCTAGACAACAGGAATTGCTATTGTACCCATTTTTCAGGTAAGAAACCAGAGGCTCAGAGAAGTAAAGTAACCTTGTCAGGATCACACAGCTAGCTAGTGATGAAACTAGGATTTGAAAGTAGCCTATGTGTTTAGTGAGAGCTATCCTGCCTATCCAATTTAACAACTATGCCTCGCTCTTTCCACACCATCACAGTACCGCGGCTCATGCCTCATACTACCACAGATGAAGAAAGCTGAGGTTTCCAACACCCACCTCAGTCCCACCGCCAGCATAGGCTCCAGCAGCTCCTTGATGTCCTGCTGGATGCCTGGCCCCATTGCCCGAGCCAGCATGCTGATGCAGGTGAATACTGTGGCATCCACCTGCATGGCCTTCTGTCTCCTGCAGAGAGCCAGAGAGGGGCTAGTTTAGACATAAGGACATTCTGTGATGCCCCACCTCAAAATTGCCTTGGGGCAAGGAAGGCTGGTTACCCAGGTAGGGTCACCACATGTGGGTGTGCAGGTTATCTGCTGCACAGTACTAGGGGGCCCATCACACCAAAGTTACTGTAGATCTGTATATAGTATTTAAAACAACAATCCAGCAGATGGCAGTAAAGTGTCTTGAGGAAGGGGCCTATTTCCTCAATTCACACAAAAGGTACCATATGGGTTAGTGTGATGCTGGCCAAGGCACCTATTTAGGAAGCAAACTGAACGGTATGTGCATTAGGACCAGAGTGCAGGACACAACCATCATATGGAAAGAAATTCTTTCTATAAGAATGCTGGGCTTTAGAATGGGTAAGGCTTCTTAATTCACCAGGACAATCCTTGCTACTAAAACAGAAAAATACAGACACGATTCCAATTAACGGTGACCCCCCCAAACTTAGAGAAGATACCCTGGCCTTTCCATCTTGCAGGTGCTAAAGGTTGTTTCATGCTTTATTCATCGGCAAGTTTCAAGAGATGGAATAACATATCCAACTTGAGAGATAAAAAAAAGGCGACGCTTAGGTCCCTTAAGTTCCAGTCTAGGAGTCCTCTCTTTAGGTTTTATATCAAACTAAGATCTCTGATGCCCAGCCGGGCGTGGCTCAGCAGTTGAGCATCTACCTAGGATCCAGGAGATCAAGGTTCGATTCCTGGTCAGGGCACATGCCCAGGTTGGGGGCTCGATCCCTCTGCCAGGGGGCATGCAGGAGGCAGCCAGTCAATGACTTTCTCATCATTGATGTTTCTCTCTCTCCCTTCCTCTCCCTGAAATCAACAAAAATATATTATAAAAAAAAATCTTTGAAAGTCAGATAAAAGAACAAAACTAGGTGATTCCCAGTAAATAATAATATTGAAAACAGTACTGGCATCTAACATGTTCACAGGGAATTGAACCAACCCAAAATATTTATATCAATGTCACTTCCTTTGGAAAAGGTTGGCTTCAGCCCCCCTCGAAGAAGGGCTGTTCTTTACATGATTTGCTATAACATGGAGGTTAATGAGGCAGAGAATGGGCTTAAGCTCCATGGAGATGAATGGAGCATCCTTCCTCTACCACCAAATGGGGTGGCAGGTAAATCGTAATAAGAGTTGCTTACTTGTGGGCAAAGTCCTTAGGGGGCAGGGCTGCTCGAATGATGTCCAGCACACGAGGTAAATAGATCTTGAACTCAGACCTCACAGCCACAGAAAGAAGCCCCAGGGCTTGGAAGGCTGCTGTACGTTCCTTCTCCTTCTTGACACAGCTTAGGACATGGTTCATGGTATCCTGGAGGTACTGGGTATCTGAGCACAGAATAGACAAAGTGTATGGCTTAAGTTCAGGGTTGGTCTATAGCAAAGGTCAGAAATCCTATAAGTCACTCAGATTTAAGAATAAATTAAGAAAGCCTTTTGGAAAGATGTTAAGAAGAATTTAGAGGATGGACTAACCAAAGACTTATGCCTGACAATCACTCCTCAGATACATCTTTTGGAAATACTAAAAATATAAGATTTTTTCTTTTAATTAAAAAAAAAACTTACAGGCTCTCCAAAGCAATAATATCACATAATTGTCTCCATTAGTGTTATATTTTGAGGAAAAGATATCCTCCTGTTTAAGAAATATATGTTAAATCTTGTTTAAAAACAAAGAGAGGCCCTGGCTGGTTTGGCTCAGCGGTTACTGAGCATTAGCCCACGGACCAAGGGGTCGCGGGGGTTGATTCCTGATAAAGGCTCATACCTGGGCTGCATGATCCCCGCCCTGGTGGGGTGGGTGCGGGAGGCAACTGATGGATGTATCTCACATCGATGTCTCTCTCTCCCTCCTCTCCTTCCCTCCCACTCTCTCTAAAAAAATCAATGGAAAAAATATCCTCCAGTGAGGACTAACAAAAACAAAACAAACAAACAAAACAGAGAGGATCACCTAAACTGTTTTATATTATACTGAAATTTAAAGTAATATTAAATACTGTTTGCAATAAACAGGCCATTGCACTTAGCTTCGGCCTAGAAATCACTGCCATTACCTAGAGATTTCTGTCAGTTATATTTAACAGAACAAGATTTAGTCTGTAATGTGGACTACCACACAGTATTTTCATGAAGCCGATGTGCGTGGGCAGGCAATTCTTGGGCACCTGAAACTAAAGTGTTAGAACTCCCGTGAAGGCGGGAATTTCTTGATTCTTGCCTCTTCCTCCATTCCTTCTCCTACTGGCCCCAAGTCTGTGCACTAGAAGCACATAACAGCAGAGCAGGAAAGACCACACATCCACTAGGAAGTTAGGGGTGGCAAGGGCTACCAAACCACAGCTAGGAGACAGTGCACTAGACTCCCAAACAGCACGAAAACATTACTGCATTACTCTAACGAGAAACATCTCCCACAGCTCTTGCGGCCAAATGACATTAAAGCATGCTGGGGTTGAAAACAGTCAGAGACCACGGTGACACGAGCCTACAGAGTGCATCAACCAGGAAAACTAGGCCTTTGACCAGGAGAACAGCATTTCAGCAGGAAATGGGCTTAAATCAAGAAGAGAATTTCCTTTTCTGGATTTAGCACCCTAAGAGATTAGGAATTTGACTTTGTTAGTGATTCCAGGCCAATTTTAGGGCGTTTTTGATGTTCCCAAAGCTGACATCATCAGGAAATTCAAGCGAACACTTCTAAACTACAAACTTTAAACAAGCAGAACTTTCCCAACGAGGCACATAGATTGGAGGCTGCCCAGGCTGAATTTCAATGGCATATTTTAGTATATTATTTAATAAAACAACAAAAAGCCACATCAAAAGAATAAACCTAGGTACTCTGAGCCTCTGTATCCTGCTGCTAGGCAGTCTTTTGAACTTAGTCGGGTAACTGCTTCCACAGTGTGCCAGACTTTCATCAAATTTGGCCTAGTTATTAGGTGTGTTTTTTTGAACCAGACTTTCAACCCAAGATCATTTACAGCTCTACTGAACAGGGGTATATTTGGTCATCAAAAAAGAAAAAAGCTGCTGGTTATCAGGTGGGAAGAACCGAAAGCTGAAAAAACTGGGGTGATTTTCACAGTATCATCTCTCTCTGGTTCAGTGATTTTATGTGGCTAATTGTCTCTCCTTACTCAACACGTTCTGTTCTCGCACAAAGCACATTCAACAGCTCAACAGCTATATATTTCTCCTGCTGTTTCATCTGGGCTGGGTGGTGAAAAATGAGTGTGTGCTAGGGAATGGCATCTGCCAAGGGTTAGGATGGCCTTCCACTTCCACTCCTGGCTCTTATGTGGCCCTGAATGCGTCAATGTGCACCACAGTGAAGTACAAAGATATGTACAGGATGGGGCCCTCTGCAATCAGCAAATGTGGAGGTGAAATGGGACATAAATACGAGCGGACAAATTACACTGGAGTAGTACTGTAATTTTTATCTTTACCTGATTTCTAACATGGACTTAAGAGTAATAATGGTCTCCATTTTTGAGGGCTTACTCTGTGCCAGGCACTTAGAGCAGGTGCTCAGGCATGAATGCAGATCATTTTGTGACACAGGGATTGCCGTTTTAATGTTACAAGTCAGGAAAAGTCAAGTAACCTGTCCAAAACCTCATAGTTACGGACAGAGGCAGGATTCACACCAGGTCTGACACCCAAGCCTTTGCACAGCTGGGGGTTAGAATGAAGAGAATAATATTTCTGGCTGGAATACTCCAGGAAGGCCTTGAGGAAGTCAGTTACCCGAGTTGGGCCACCTTCAGGAGGCAGGTATTCACTTCCCACTGACCACAGGGCAGGAATAGGGAAACCCACAGTCTATCATCCACAAAACCTGCCTCTGAAGCATCCCTTCCTGTGAGTGGCGAGGCAGCTCAGTGACCTCTTCAAAGGCAGAAGCAGGGCAGTCACCAGATCCTCCCTGCCCCACCGAGGCTGCGGCAGTATCTAAAATGAATCTGCCCTTCCTTCGGTCTCTTTTCAGTGCATTCATGACTTTGTTGGCTTCCATACATGAGAACATGCTTGGCTCTAGAACTGCCTCTGTGCCTACATGGTCTGATTGTCCCTACATCTGCTGCCTTGGCATCTGCAGAAAACCTGAACTGGTACCCCTGAAACTGGACAGCAGGCAAAGAAACCAGAAACTAGCCCCTAGTTGGTGTTTCTTCCAATGAGCAGCAGGCATAACTTTTTGGAATCACTTTTCTGTATAATTACCCTTAAGTGGGTAACGACACCTTCCACAGACATCCTCACCTGTGAAAGCAGAAGGTCGGAATGCGGCCAAGCGGGGTAGCAAATTAAGGATTGTCATTTGAATCAGCGAGTTCTTGCTATTCCTGCATTTCAGCACCCACTGGCACACCTGAGAGAGGAAGGGGACAGGGTTGAAGGGAGGTGTGGAGCATGGAAGGAGGGGGAGTGGGCCTCTTGCAGCCTACCTGATCAAATTTCTCCTCCATTAGATCTCTGCAACACCGACTCTCCACCAGGGTGGACTTAGCTGGGCTGGGGGAAGCCCCAAACCCCATGAGGCCTTGATGAGAGCTGTACCCCAGCAGTCCCACCAAGGCGTTTGACTGCTGGGGCTGTACAGCCTGGAAACTGGTGAAGGGGGTAATGTGACGAGGCTTCGTGCTGAAGCCCATGAGGTCTTTGCAGTACTTGTCATGTACCAACTGCTGCTGTGTGATTTCCTCCATTTCTTCTCTTAGGCGCTATATACGTGGGGGGAAAAAAAAAACAAAAAAACACTTTTATCTACAAGTGGCACTTGCCCAGACACTTTGAGCCTACAGAGCAACCCATTTGCCTGACCCTGAAAGAAAACTATCTCCAAAGTGGTGGGTGGCCACTTTTCAACTTCAGGATGATGGTTTCCCCAGAACCTTGCAGGAGGCCAGCTTTTGTTCTAATTTAGGCAAAAGAGCACCACCTACTGAACAATAAAGCAGCAGCAGGGGACTGGCTGCCAAGGACTCGCCCCCACCCGAAGTTGGTTTGGGAAAGCTGACTTGCAAATTGCTGTGCCTACAGACCCAAGATCACAGCAAGGAAGCCTCTTGCCAAAGTGAGGGGCAGCCCCACGCCAGCATCCTATTAAGAACAGTCTGCTCTCCTTCTTGCCAGAAACCCAGGTAGAAACAACTTAAGCAAATAATTTTCTCAGAGTCCTAGGAATTCCACAGGAGGTCTGCAATATGCTGGCTGCTACAGAATTCACACCTATCCCCCATTCAAAGGGCTGCTTAGGAATTCACCCTCCAATAGTCCAAAATAAGGATATAAAAAATTTTTCTAAACTTCCAAACTTCTCCCAACACAAGACACCCCCCCTCCAAAATCTTGTCTACTATTCCTGTCAAGGTCACCAATGAGTCTCATGCTGCTAAATCTGATGGTCAATTCTCAGGCCTTGCCTTGTCTGACTGACCTGGAGCATCTGATGCAACTTGCTATTTCCTCCTCCCTGAAACCCGCCCAGACTGCTGTAATGACCACCCCTGGCAGCGGGGGAACACAACCTCCCACAAGGGCCCCAGCTGCTACTCTGAAATATATCGTCGCCCTGTTTGTGCCAAGGCCACACTTTCCACGGGCTGCTCCTAGCCAGTGACCACACACCGCAGGGACGGAAGGCAGGCCTCTCATGATGGCTCTGCAACGCAGACAGGATGCTTTCACCCCACTCTTCTTCCCTCCCTGTTCACTCAGGGTCAGATGTGCACTGAGGTCTGAGGGTTCTCCCAGCTCCCCCCCAATCGTCTCTTGCAGACTACTTCCCTAATAAAATCCTGTGCTTTCAAACCCATCTTTGCAGCTGCTTTTCGAGCTAATCCACCTCCTAACCGGTCTTCCTGCTTCCATTCCTGCCTCTCCCCAAGCTATTCCCCACAAGGAGCCAACCCATCATTAAAAATGGATGACATCACACCATCCTCCTGCATACACATCTCCAACGTTTGCCCTTGCAATGAGGGTAAAAGTCAGTGTTTACCAAGAACTATGAGGCCTAGTAATCTGGCTCCTCCCTCCTGTGCTCAGGGTGCACCAGCCACACTTCCTTTCTTTCTGTTCCTTGAATTTGTTAAAACTTTCTCCCACCTCAAGCCTCTGCCTGGAACATAATCTCTCTGCAAGACTGGCTCCTCCATGTCATATAGGTCTCAGCTCCTAATGTCACCACCTAAAGAAGGAACTTCCCTGACCCCCGTCACCGCCCCCACCCCGCTACCCTTCATCCCATTTCTTCATAGAACTTGTTGCTATCCAAAATTATCTTGTTATTTATTGTCTGTTTCTACTAGAAAACATCAGCCCCATGAGAACAAGGATCATGCCTTGTCTTGCTGAGTGTCAGAGAAGCCTGGATTCCCCTGACACGGCTTCTCACCTCTCCCTCCATGCTGCTGATTCGGACCAGCTCGTTGAGGATCAGCAAAGCTCCATGGATCCGATCGTCCCGATTCATGCCCTTCTCCTTGGCCAAGGTCTCATCAAACCCTTTCTCTGCTTCTTCAAATGTGTGCTATGTAGTGATAGAGAATGCCTTAATTACCCAATGTCCAAAGTTAGACAAACACAGGCAAACTCCACCTATATGGGGGTTCGGAGGTGTTAGCACTGCTCAGTGCCTTGTACCAATATCATTGACAGTCCTAATTCATCAAGCTCTTGCCTTTAATTTAGCGTCAACTCCCATGATACCACCAGGCAGATACCATTACTTCCCTATTTTAACAGATAAAAAAACAAGCTCAAAGAAATTACATGACTTGTCCCAGGTCACATAGCAAAGCCGAGGCTAGAACCCAGGTCTCCAATCTCATGCTCAGGGCTCTTTTTGTTGTACGGACCCCTTAGTAGCTTCTCTTATTAACAGCAATCAGCACAGGACTCAAGATTCCAGAGGAGCCAGGCCAGGCGTGGCTCAGCGGTTGAGCATCGACCTAGGATCCAGGTGATCAGGGTTTGATTCCCAGTCAGGGCACATGCCCAGGTTGTGGGCTCAATCCCTAGTCAGGGGTCATGCAGGAGGCAGCTGATCAATGACACCTTTCATCATTATTTCAATTCTCTCTCTCCCTCTCATTCCCTCTCTCTGGAATCAATACAGATATATTAAAAAAAAAAAAAAGATTCCAGAGGAGAGAGAACTGGCACTTTCTAGATTAGTATTAACCTTATTTCATCGATTCTGAGACACCCATTCTGGAAAGAGATACCTTATAATTGTTGACAAGAAGGCACTGAATCACGGTTTAATTGGCACATTTTCAGTCTTAGTGGTACATGAGATAATAGTGTGGCTACCCATGGGTCTTTGCTTTATTGAAATACAACAGGATAACTGTTGATTTAAACTGAGCTTAAAAAAATCATTTGAGACCAAAACAAACATGACACTTGCTGTGTGGCAAGGGGCCTGTTGCCACCCAGTGATCTCTATGTGCACATGCTGTGCTGGTGGATGGAATGAAACCATCTCCTCACCCTGTACCACTGAGGCTTCTGCATCTCCTTCGGCTCACGCTGGGTGGTGAGAATCAGACAGGCACGAAGGGCGGCCACAGCTCCCTCGCGGATGGCCTGTTTGGGGTCCCACACGGCCACAAAAATGTTGTCAAAGAAGGGTTGCACTTGTTGGAAGAAGAAGGTGGGGACGCTGATGGCCAACTCACGGAGAACCAGAACCTAGGAGAAAAAGGCACAATCAGGACTCTCATCTGGATCACAGAGTTTTGTCCCCTCAGGAATACAGGCTCTGGCTTCCTAGAGCCTACACACATTAGGAGAGAGCAGACTTGGACATTCTGGGACTCTGGGAAGGAAAGGAAAATGGCCCAAACATCTGTGTTCATCATCCTAGGGCATTTACACAGAATGCTGGTACTGTTAGAACGTAAGCTCTGGAAGGGCAGATGTGTTTTGTTTTCTTTCCTGCTCTACCAACAGCCTAGAACAATGCCTAGAATACAGCAAGAATTCAATAAATATTTACTGAATGAATGAAAAATCCTGTTTAATACCTAATCCTGCTGTTATTTTCATTTGACAATAGAAGAAACCAAAGATCAGAGGCTGCCCCAAGTTAGTTAGGAAGCAGCAAAGCCAAGACTGGAACCAGGGTCCAAACGTGTCCGTCTCCCTGTCCCACGCTCCCTCCTTGTGTGCTGCCTCCTTAAGAGGGAGATGACCGGAAAGGATCCAACTGATGCCTGCGATCCCCACCACATTCATGCCCGAATTCTCTCTTAAAGACAGACTCTCCCCCACTTAGGGCTTCTTCTCAAGCAACAAAAAAGAACTTTTAAGTTTCTCCTTCAGGTACAAAGCTCAAGGTGAAGACAGAAAGGGATTCAGGACAGAACCTAAGGCCACCAAGAAGCACAGTGTCTTTGCCTGGAAGGTTCCCCCTCATTCTCTGCCCCTCAGGGACCTAAGCACATTGTGTGAAGGAAAAAGGCACGGTGCCATGGCTCTCCTGGCCTGGCTGGACTCCTCCTGCAGGCACTCACAGCTGCGTGTCTCCGGCCCTCATTGCGGTCAGCACCCAGCCATTCCAGGGCTCGCTTCACCTCAAACTCCACATACTCAGCGGTAAAAGTGTCCCCTGCCATGGCAAGGCGACCAATGGCCTTGGATGCCATTTCCATGACAACTGGGTCATTAGAGGGGAGGAGGTTCCGAAGATAATTAGCGAATCGCCCAATTCGGGTGGCATTCCCACCTTCCACTCCTATGAGGCTGGCTGGAAAAGAGAAAGGCGAAACGTGAGGATGGACACGTACTGTCCAGGAAAGTACATGCTGCCCTCAAAGGAAAGCTGGTGAGTGACCCTTTCCTTTCACTTTGAGTATAGACGGCAATTTCCAGATGGTAAAGGATGCGGGTAATTTTCATTTTAACCAACAGATTTGATATTTGAACAAGGACTATCTGCATAAAGCAAAATGCTCTCATTTTAGCATATATATATCTTGTTTCTCAAGAAGAAAAGGAAAAGAAACTGGGACTGAATACTAAATCACAGGCTGGATGACCACCTCTGGGAGTTGAAAATTATCTGGCTTTTGTTCACAGTCCCCCAACTCTACTTTTCCATTCACGAGCCCTGCTATGCCAACATCACTCTACAGAGAAACCAGAACCTGCAAAAAGCTACATGGGGTGGTGAAAAGAAAGCTGGCTTCTAATCTCTGGCCCTAGAAAAGTTGCTTGATGGTTCTGAGACTCCATATCTGAAAATACCTGCTTTGCCTACATCCCAGGACTGTTGCTAGAATTAATACCTGAATAAGTACAATGAAAACTACAAGGCTCCTTAAAATTCATAAAGCCAATTATGAACTAGCATCTAGTAAGCAGGAGACACGGGGTGCAGTGGACACAAAGGTAAACAGTCCTTTGTTACCAGTTGTTACTGTCACCAGAGACTCTGTCCTTACCTATGGCCAAGATACCACCTTTCCTCTCATTGGCATCTGAGCTGGAAACCAGTTCAAAAATGTGATGGTTCAGCTGATCATAGAAGCGAGTAGACTCCTCTTGACTCATCTGCAAAGGAAGATGTATTCAGAACAATTTCTAATGTCTCCCTGATGGTGGTGGTGGTGGTGTTGGTGGGGTGGTTTCCAAAGATTAGGACGTGAGAGGTACCAGTGGGTACAGCTCAAACCAAACACAACAAAAGTACTGCCCCATTTCTATAAACTGTAGAGCAACTGAACTCTCAATTCATCTGTTTACTTAACAAATACTATTGAGTACACTCCATGGCACACCACATCCTATCCTAGGTCCTACCTAGTACCAGGCGTACAAGAATGAACAAGACATTGTCTCTGACCTCCAGTCCAGTCTCTATTTAAAAAATCCCAAGCTCTTCAAACCCACTCCAACCAATGTTATCAGGCAAAAAGAATCAAAGGTCTAGAATGCGGTGGGAAAAAGAAAAAAATTTTTTTTTAAAAACAGCTGACTCTAGGCTGACTCCTAAAGTGTCACCACAACACAGGAGGTGCCATAGAAATGTGTAACCGCTGCAAAGGAACCTGCACATTCTAGGGACATGAGAAATTGGTTGCCTTTCTAAAACAGAATCTTACTTAGCTGTCAAAAGAAATCTAAAACAGTGATGGTTCACTTAGCCCAAACACTCCATAATGAACAGCCCCAAATCACAGAAGCCCCAACCTCTCGAAGCTCCATGGTAACATAGTGCTGGAGCTCCTTGGCAGCTTTGGCCCTGGTCTCCTCATTGCGGCTCTTCAGGCCACTGGCAAACTGCTGCAGAACGCTCACGTTGCTAGATGTCGTGGTAGCTGTGGTGGCGGCGGCAGGTCCGGTTCCAAGCATCTTGCCCTGAGGTTCTTTGGAGAGAAGCTTCCTTTGATATTCTGGATAACAAACTATGGCAATAAATTTACTTATGGCCCTAGTTCCTCAACACAGATCCCCACCCTGTCCACATCAGGTAGGGAACCCTAAAAAGGTTGGGAGACCTCATTGAGGAACATGTAGAAAGCCTCCATTTATTCAACAGTGACTGATGTTTATAAGAGGCAGCATAGTAAGAGAGTCAGACTGTGGGCTGTGGAGCCAGACTACCTGAGTTTGAATCCAGCCCCAAATTATATACCTCAAGAAGATACTTAAAATGTCTATTTCCTCAACTGCAACAGGGCAATAATAATACCTAACTCATAGAGTTGACATGAGGATTAAGTTTTGTTAAAAAGTACTTACACCTAAAGCAGTGCAGACTAATGGAAATTATGTGCAAGATTAAAGAGAAGGTTTTAGCAAGACTTGGAGACACTCTGAAAATCAAAGGAAAGCATGGTATTTACTTGCCTTCTTACTAAGTAGAAATATAATTGGTTATGAGTTTGGGAAAATTTGTACACGCAAAAATAAATTAGCTGTTGTCTGTCTGAAACAGGGACTGGGGATATTTTCTAAAATAATACAGTCTTCAGATGGGAAGATACCCTTTTGTAGATTTGTATATCCAGTGTGTGTGGGGGGGAGGGGAGGGGGTGCGTGTTGGCCAGTAATAGCAATTAAACCACACACACACACACACACACACACACACACACACACAGTACTTACAACTGTGCTGGACACACAGTGAGTTCTTAATAATTGTTAGCTATTATTAACATTATTACTACTATGTACATGGCACAGGGCCAGGTACTAAAAGTGAGGAGGTAGAGAGAGAATAAAACATGCCTACAACTGCCTCTTTCCTCAAAGAGTTCATTTTAAAGAGGGTAATTATTCTATAGCAGCATCGCCCAACAGAAATAAAATACAAACCACAAATGTAATTTTAAATTTCCTAGCAGCCGTATCAAGGTAAAAAGAAACAGGTGAAATTAATATTTTATTTAATCCAATATATCCGAAATATAATTTCAATGTATCATTAATATTAAAAATTGGTATATTTTCCTTTTCTTTCTTTTTTTTTTTTTTTGTACCGAGTCGCCCAACACTAGTGTGCATTTTACACTTAAGACAATCTCTGTTTGGACTAGTCACATTTCAAGCGCTCTAAGTCACACGTGGCCGGTGGCACTGCCTTGGACAATGCAGCCAGCCCTATGGAACACTAGTACTTGAAATGTGAGCTAAAGGGGAGGGATTAGTTCCCGAGATCATTCATTCATTCATTCCTGGAGTATGTACTGTCCCTTCCCTCAATGAGCTCACAATTCAGGGGGAAATACAAATAATGAGGCACCCACAATAAAGCGGCCATAACAGGGCTCAGCCCAGATACATAGATACATAGCCTAGGTATGCCCCGATTATATTAGAGAGTCCATTTTTCAAAAATTCTTATTTTAAAAGAATGTGTCCATGCCAAGGAAAACAAACAAACAAACAAACAAACAAGGAATAATTGGTTCTTAAAAGCTTTTAAATACTCCAGTGCCAAGAAAAGGACTGCAGAAGGAAGGGCCATCCTTCAGGGGAGAGGAAACCCAAGGATCCCCGACCACAAAACTGCTGCAGAGTGTGTGGCCCTGTCTGTGAAGAGGGGGAGCGAGGCCAGCGAGAAATTTCCATCCTCAGGACAGTGCCGGCCTATCTTTAGAAGCCTGAGGCCCGCAGGCCATCTGTTCTGCGCAAATTTCCACGAAGATCCTGAAAGTCGAACATCCTAAGGGGTCTTGGCCCAGACTTACAGAAGTTCAAGTTGGGTGGCTGACACTGGGGATGGGGGTGGGACAGGCAGAAAGGATGACACCTAAGGACGGGGCCGAGCTCAGATCCGGGGACTGGGTCGTACAGGAGTCTCCAGGTCGGAGCGCGAAGGGCTGACACCCACGCTCGGCCCCTCTGAAGACCATCTGCAGGCGGTGACCGACCGGCATGGAGACGCAAAGGCGTCGCGGCAGAAGCCGGGCTGATGGGCCGGCCTTCGCGGCGCCACACACGCTCAGCCGACTCAGGGGTCAGGGGGTGTCCTGGCGGGGGGGGGGGGGTCACGGAGGAGGGGGGCGTTGCCTCGCAGGGTGGGGTCAAGGGCTCAGGCGGTGCCCAACTCCGCGGCGCCGCCTCTGAGGGGACCCCACGTCCCAGACGGGCGGCTTGCTCAGTCTTTCCTCCCCCCCCCTCCACGGACCAGGCTGGCTGCGGGTCTGGACATGCCGCCGCCTTGGAGGGGTCGGTGCCAGGCTCGACTCACCGCGCGGCTTCGGCCAAGGCCTCAGCTGCCGCCACCAGCGCCGGTACCGCCGCCTCAGGCCCCCCGCCCGACCACCCGCCTTCCCCGCTGTCCTCTAAGCCGCGGGAGGGAGGGCAGGTTCCCAACCCTAAGGACCAATCGGCAGGCGGAAGCATTCGATGGACTGAAACGCCGGCCAATAGTCATGAAGGAGAAGTGGAGCTTCGGGACCCGGCTTCTCCAGGGGGCGGGGACTGTTCAAATAGACAAACCACGCGGCCAGTGGCAGGCGAAAGGAGGCTTAGGGTCATTCGGAAGAACCAATCGGTCGTGAGTTGACTTCAGCCACTTCCACGCACACTTCCGGTGCATCGCTACTAGAATTCCCCGCTGCCGGGGGTGCGGCCGAGCCTGGTCCGCCGCCTGGGTAGCTGGGCTGGGACCGAGCGGCGGTCGGCGGAGGTTCCCGACCTCGCGCGGCTCAGTTAGGAAGGAGCGTGTGAGCCACGCGGCTTCCTCCAATTACTGGAGAAAAAGGACATTTTCGGATTTATGGAGCCGCGATTTCTCTCTTGTTAGATGTCATATGCATTTGAAAAGTTTTTTACTTAGACTTACCACTTTTCTAAAATTATCTAGCTCACAAGATCTTTCGCGAGGAACCATGACCAAATTCTAACTGAGTGACTCATCAATCAGTAATTTCAAAGCAACATCATTTTAAAATCATCTTGTCAAAAAACAATAACGAAAATAGAATTTGACTACATCTCAATTTTTAAAAAAACTAAGGTCCGTGTTTTATAATTAGTATTGAAAATTCCTAAGTATTTCACAACAGGAGTCTGATTAAATAAAATATGATTCATTTATATTAAGGAAAACGTATGTTGCCATTAATAATCGTAACATAGATGAATATTTGCTAAGAAGGAAAAGGGTTCACAATTTGTAAAAAATATATAAATTATACAACAGTATAATATGACCCTTAAAAACATTTATGTATTTATATGTCTGTGTTACCATAGGGAAAATATACAATTAAGGCGTAATGAAATTTGGGGAAGGCATACTATTTTTCTTTATACATTACCATCAATTACTTGTGTAAAAAAAAAAAAAAGAAGAAGTGTTTTTTGAAGCAATGCAAGTTTCCGGAAGTGTTAAACTGCCAAATTAAAGAGGTTTGGTAATATCCTGTGGCAGACTGGGGGGAAAAAATTATGATTACTGCTTTAGGTTTAGAATCTCTTCATTGCATTGATTCTTCTATGAAATAATTGTTCCTGTGAATTTCACATTTTTCACTTGTGTTAAGCATCTCTGTATTTAATCATTAAACATTTTTGAATATGTAATATACTCACTGTTCAAATCTCAAAATAAATAAAAATGTATTTATCACAAAGTCTTGCTCCACCTGTCCCTTTAGTTATTTTCTTAGTTCTTATGTATCCCTAGAATTTCTTTATGCAAATACAAGCAAATATAAATATATATTCTTATTTTTCCATTTTGTTACACTATACCATTGTTCTGTACTTTTAAAAAATTTAGTGTATCTTGGAGATCTTTCTACCTTAGTACATAGAAAGCTTCCTTGTTCTTCTGTTGTTGTAACTGCATAATATTCCACCACATGCAGGTACCATCATTTATTCTTCCAGTCTTCTGTTGATGGAGCCTTGTGTTGCTTCCGAATTCTTGCTATTACTAATGGTGCTACAGTGAATTCCTTCGTACATACATAATTTTATTCCCTGGCACTATACCAAAATAAATACCCAGAAATAAGATTACAGGGTCAGAGGGTAAATGTATGTCTAGTTTGATGGTATTGTGATAATCGAACTCTTTGAGGGAAGTACCAATTTTCATATCCGCCAATAATATGAGATTTTTGCCACCCTAAGACATGATAAGGCTGTTTTCTAACTAAGATGGTTTTATAGCAACAGTGACCACTGCATTTGTAGGTCTCTTTTTCAGATTTACAAAGAGCTTTCTTAACCACTATGTTAAAATAATGACTAATACTTATTGAGCATTTACAAAGTATCAGGCATTTTGGTGGGCATTATAGCACAGTAGATAAAAGCAGGATGGAGTAAAACTAACCGTTGGGATGATCATGATAGTTAATAACCTCTTAGATATCATTTCCCATTTCAGAGCTTCAAGTTTCTCATTTAAAAGGGGGGCTGGCCGGTTTGCCCGGTGGTTAGAGCTTCAGCCCACAGCCGGGATCCACGTGTCTTTCTCACGTCGGTGTTTTTCTCTCTCTCTCTCCCTTCCACTCTCTCTGAAAAGCCAGGGGGGGAAAGTGGGGGGGTAATTATACCTTCCTCAGCGCGCTCCCTGATTTTGGTCCATTTTGTTACCTGCTGCGTACAGCAGTGCTCAATAGATGCTCACAATTTGTTCACACCGCACGAGCACCTGAACGCGTCCCACTCGGGAAACGAGAGCTCCTGGTAAGTGGAAAAGCCACACGCACGCGTGGACCCCGGCACGCTGAGCGAGGACGTGTCCCGCGCGTCTGGCAGCCGCTCAGCGGCGCAGCCCCGGGCTAGAGAGAGGCTGGGCCGCGGGGTCCCCGCCCCCGCCCCGGGCCCCGGCCCCGCCCAGCCCGGCCAGGTCGTGCCGCGGGCCCCTGTTTCCCCGCCGGCCTCCAGAGGCGGGCGCACAAGATGGCGGCCCCGGGAGCCCCGGGGAGGTGGTCGTCTCTCGGCCTCGCGCTCTAGCGCCCGTGCGGTGCGGTGACAGGCTTCGCCCAGGGGACAGGAGGAAGCCGGAGCGGCGCTGCCGGGCTTCGTGGGGTGCCGGGCTGGGCCCGCTCGCTACTGCCCCGGGGCCCTGCTGCCTCCCCAGCCCTGCCCCGGGGCGGAACCAAAGGAAGGAAGGAAGGTCAGGGCTGGCCGCCTCGTCGCGTCCCTCTGCTTCCCGCCGCAGTCGCTGTTCAGTCGGTGGCTCGCTGTTAGCTTGGACTCCAGCCACGTGCACCTTCATGGCGGCCTCGCAGGTCCCGGGGGAGAAGATTAGCATCCTGGCGGAGGAGACAGCAGCCACGGCCAGGGACAGGGACCTGCTGGGGGACGACCGTCTGGAGTGGGACAGGCCTCTCCCGCGCTCCTGGAGGCAGAAGTGTGCCTCCTATGTGCTGGCCCTGCGGCCCTGGAGCTTCAGCGCCTCCCTCACCCCGGTGGCCCTGGGCAGTGCCCTGGCCTATAGATCCCAGGGCGTCCTGGATCCCAGGCTCTTGGTGGGTTGTGCCGTGGCCGTGCTGGCTGTGCACGGGGCTGGGAATTTGGTCAACACTTACTATGACTTTTCCAAGGGCATTGACCACAAAAAGAGTGATGACAGGACCCTGGTGGACCGGATCTTGGAGCCCCGGGATGTTGTCCGGTTTGGAGTCTTCCTCTACACTTTGGGCTGTGTCTGCGCCGCTTGCCTCTACTACTTGTCCACTCTGAAACTGGAGCACTTGGCTCTCATCTACTTTGGAGGCCTGTCAGGCTCCTTTCTCTACACAGGAGGTAAGAATTGGCCTGATTCCCATGCTGGAGGTCGTAGTTGCATGTATACTAAAAACTGCTGCTTTGCGTAGGAGTTCGGACTAGAAGAGTGGTATCAAAAGTTCTTTTTTCAGTTAGGCCACTTATGTGACATCTATAAGTGAGTGGGGTCATGTGGATTATTTTGAAAACAGGAGTGGGTTGAAAAAATCCCGGCTTGGCTTCTGGATGTTAGAAATGACTCGTGTGTGTGTGTGTGTGTGTGTGTGTGTGTGTGGGTATGACATATATATATACACACATATATATAAAAATGACTCATGAGTCATATTCATATATATGGAAACTTTTTGTATCTAATTTCTTTTTGTTATACATGTCTTATAATGCCACCGTTTCAAATTTTAGTGGAATTAACTTGAGAGCTCAAAATTGTACAGCTGATTACTTTCAGCTAGTTTGCTAGGCGACTCACTGTGGCAGGCTCATTAAGATAGTGATGGCCAGGCGGCTAAGCCCTATTTATTGAGAACTTATTACGTGCCAGCACTATTCTGTGTGAACACAGCAGTCACAGATCCCTGCTCTTGTGAAAGTTACTTTATATATGGTGAGGAGAGGCAGAAAGTAAAAATAGTACGTTATAGTTAGGTTGACCAATGTCCTGGTTTGCTCAGGACTGAGAGAGTTCCCAGGATGTGGGACTTTGGGTGCTGAAACCAGGAAAGTTCCTGGTAAGTTACGATGAGTTGGTACCCTAATTATTGTATATGAAAAGATGATTAGTGCTTTGGAGAGAAATAGTAAGTAGAGGAGGGGAGGGGGACGTCATGGACTGTTTTAAGTAGTTTGATTAGGGATGGCCTCATCAAAACGGTAACACATGAGCAAAGATTGAAGGAGGTGAAAGGTGAGGGAGTTAGCTAAGCGGAGTGTCCCAGACCTTGGAATACTAATTGCCAAAGGCCTTAAGGCAGGAGTGTCCCTGAAAAGTTTGAGGAGCAGCATGGAGCCCAGGGTATGGATGAGGGAGAGAGTGAAAGGAGGTGAAGTAAGAGAAGTGTGTTTGGCGAGGTCAGGGAGGTACAAAGATTATGTAGGCCATAATGTTTTAACAGGATTACTCTGGCTAAGTAAAGTATTGAGAATGGATAAAGGGGAATGAGCAAGGGAAGAAGCAGGGGGATGGCGGGGGAGCGCGGTGTTGAGTAATCCAGGCAAGAGATGTTTGGTGACTTTGATCAGGGTGGTAGTGGTGGAGAGGGAAGTAGTAGTCAGATTTCAAATATATTTTAAAGGTAGGCAGGGTTTGCTGATAGATGGGATATGAGGAGAGAAACAGAAGAATTAAGCATAATAACTCAGAGGTTTTGGCCTGAGCAACTTGAATAATGGAGTTGATGTCAAGTGAGATGGAAAAGGTTGAAGATAGTTTGGGGGAGATAATTGACTGAGCATCTTAATATATTAGATCTGTAAGTGGAGATGTCAAATGGATGGTTGGATATAGGAGTCTGAGTTCAGGGGAGAGGTCTGAGCTGGAAATATAGATATTTGGGAATCACTGGCACATAAAGCTGTACGACTAGGTGAGACCACCAGAGGAGGGAGTTTGATAGAAATGTGAAGGGGACCAAGACAGCTCTGGGCACTCTGACATTAAGAGGTGGGGAGTCAAGAAGGAACAGGTAAAGGAAACTGTGATGGAGTATCTGGAGGAGAAAGAAGACCAAGAGACTGGTGTCCTTGCAGCCAACTGTAATGTTCAATAAAGGAAATCAGTGGATGCTGTAACAAAGTATAAGGTGGTATTGGAAGGAAGAGGCCCTCTCTATGAAGGTGACACTTAAACTAAGACTGGAGGATAGGGAGCCAGCCATGGGGCCTGATTCGGGTGCCGAATCCTTCAAGGCTGAAGGAACAGCAAATGCAAATGCACTGGAGTGGAGGAAAGCTTGACATCTAGACCTACGGAGAGGCCAGTGTGTTTGAGAGGGGAATGGAGATACAGTTGGAGAGTTAGGCGGGGGTGGATCATTCTGGTCTTCTAGGGCCTCCGTCTCCTGTGCTGGTTCCTCCTCATTCCCAACTTGCAGGCCTGTCCTTGAACTGCTTTCCTCTGTCTCCATTTCCTCCTCCCGTGATTTTCGCCAGTCTCCTGGCTTCAGATACTATCTGTTAAGCTGTTGACTCTCAGATTTATGCCTCTCTCCCAGCTGTCTCCAGACTCCTATTCAGCTTCTTCCTCAGTAACTTCTCCGAGAGGTCTCCAGACATCTCCAGCTAAACATCTCTGTGATCAAATTCCTGTTCTTTCCCCCAAAGAAACCCGCTCTTCCACACCTTCCCCCTTTTAACTCGATGACAAATTCATCCTTTTAGTCCTTCAGGCTAAAAATCACGGGCAACGTCCCAGCTCTTCTTTCTCACCCAGTCCGTCAAGAAATCCCATTGGTTCTACTTTCAACATGCATTTGGGATCTGACCTTTTCAACATGCATTTGGGACCTGACCTTTTCAACATGCATTTGGGATCTGACCTTTGCTCACCACGTTCCACCACTGCCACTCCTTATCTCCCTCGAGTATTCAGATTCTTTACTGCTCTCCTACACCCACCCTTGCCCCTGTCAGGGTCAGCAGCCAGAGTAATCCTGTTAAACATAAGACAGACAGTTACATCAGTCCTCTGCTCAAAGCTTTCTAGTTGCTCCCATCTAGTTCAGAATAAAGGCCAAGGTCATTACAGTGATCCCAGGGCCATTATCTGCCCATCTTCTCCCATCTCCCCCACTCTGATCTGCCCTCTTTCTTTCCTTGTGGGCACATGCCCCAGCACACTGCCCTCCTGGCTATTTGTGGACCACCAGGAATGCTCCTGACTCACAGATCCTTTGAAGATTCTCTTTCCTGGAGTTAGAATGCTCTTTCCTATCTGTATGACTCCCCTTCTAACCTACTCTACCCATTTGTCAGCTGTTTAGCTAGGCCTTGCTTTCTACCCTATTTAAAATTACAAAACAAAGGTTTTGCAGCAGCTGAGAAAAAATAAAATTACACATAAACACACAGGTTTTGTGACACCCCCCCCCCCAACTTCCCCTATTGCTCTTCTCTGCTTTTTCATCATAGCACATGCTACCTTTTAACATGAGTAAGTACTTACTTTGTTAATTATCTTCCCCCTTGGACTATAAACTCTCTGGGGTTAGGGATTTTAGTTTCCTTGTTTTCTGCTGAACCTGTGGTGCCCAGAACTGTGCCTGGCCTGTAGTCAGTACTTAATATTCATTGAATGAACAAATGGGGAGATAATAAAATATATTGAGCAGAGTAATGACATAATCGGATTTTATGGTTTTTTAACACTGTCAATTATATAGCAATAAAAGTCATACTGTGAAGTGCACAGATCTTAAGTATTACAGTTTGATGAATTTTGACAGATGCATATGGCTGTATAACCCCCACCCAATCATGATACAGAACATTTCCATCACCCTCAGAAACTTCCTTGTGCTTCCTCCCCATCCCTGTCCAGAGATGACCAGTGTTCTGATCTCTTTCACGTAGATTCATTTTGCCTGGTCCGGAACGTCATATAAATGGAATCGTTCAGTATGAATCCTCGTGCCTGGCTTCTGCTCAGCATGAGGGTTTGGAGACTCGCCAGGTTGTGATGGGCATTAGCAGTTCCTTTGTATTGCTGGGCAGTGACCACTGTATGGACATACCGCCATTTGCTCATCCATTTTCCTGGTCATCAACATTTGGCTTGTTTCCATATTTTGGCTATTATGCCTGAACGTTTGTGTTCAAGTCTTTTTGTGGATATTTGTTTTCACTTTTCTTGGGTAAATGCCTGGGAAGGGAATTGTTGAGTTATAGGCTAGATGATGTTTAACTTTATGAGAAGTGACCAAAGTGTTTTCTAAAGTGGTTGGTCTGCTCTTTCCCACAATGTGCGAGTGTCCCAGTGGCTCCACATTCTTGTCAACATTTTGATTCATGTTTTAACAGGTTCATTCTGGCTGCCATGTAGAGAACTGTAGTTCACTATGCTGGTTCATTTGGAAAATGGTGTTGGGAGGGGTGGGAGTGCCTTAAAGGAAACTCCCAGGTGGGCCACATCTCTGAGTCAGGTGGAGCAGGTGTGCCACATGTTGGACACTCAGGACACTGGGCTTTCTCCTGAGGGCTCGAGCATTTTCTTGGGTCAGACAGCCTCTAGGAGGTTGCCAGACTTTTCTCATCCCTAGAGTGGGTTTGCGGTTGGGTTTTGGGTAGGGCCTGTTGAAGGTGGGGGCTTATCCTTGCAGGCACAGGTTTCTGTTCAACTTGCTCACATCATTTTTTTGCCAGGTGATCTCAGGAGGTGTTCTTGGGTGATCTAGCCAGAGATCAGGGCTTTAGAGCTGTGTGTCTTCTTCCATAGCCAGAGCCCTTAAGTTCGCTTGGAGAACTGAGAACATAAGCCAAAGGAAAGCAGGCAGGTGGTGGAGAAACTTGCTAGATCTGTGCTGGGAGTATCTCCTGCCCCTCATCTTTCTAGAGCAGCGGTACAGCAGCCCCCCCATATCTGCAGTTTCACGTTCTGTAGTTTCAGTTTTCTATGGTCCAAAAATATTAATGGACAAGTCCAGAAATAAACAGTTTATAAGTTTTAAATTGGGTGCCGCTCTGGGCAGCGTGATGCAATAACGTGCTGTCTGCTTTGTCCCACACTAGACGTGTATCATCCCTTCGTTCAGTGTGTCCACATTGTGCACACTCCCTGCCTGTTAGCCATGTAGTAACTCCTTGCTCATCACACTGACTGTCGAGGTATTGCAGTGGTTGTGTTCAAGGGACCTTTACTTGATAATGGCCCCAAAGCACAAGAGTGGTGATGCTGGTGATGCGGATGTGCCAGAGAGAAGCTGTAAAGTGTTTCCTTTAAGTGGAAAGGTATGTACAGTGTGTATATGAAAAAACATGGTATATATATAGTTCGGCACTACCTGTGGTTTCAGACATCCCTTGGGGGTCTTAGATGAGGATAAGGGGGGTTACTATCGTCCCTAAATGTGTGAGATACTACAAGAGACATCAGTTTACTAATTCAGAACTGGAGCTAATGTTCTGCTTGAGAGAACTTCCTCCTGGAGGACTTGTCCTCAGACAACCAAATTATTTATCAAAACACTGCTTGAGTACAGAATTAGCTTGCTGTGTGTTGGTGGGAATAAGGGGCTATGCCTGTGATACACTTCCCAGGGGGCGCTTCATTCTAAAGGACCAAGGGTAGTCGTTTAGCACCAAAGAAACCTATGCTGGGAATATTTTGTAATGTAAGTATATTAAGTCAACATGTTGTATAACTTAAACATACACAATGTTATATGTTAATTATATCGCAATAAAGCTGGGAGGATGGGACAAAAATCAAAGAAGCCCACTACTAGTGTGAAGGTAATCTTGGGCTGAATCTTGCTTTCCAGCTGCTGTGGCTTCAGATCCTCTGCAGACCATTGTCCCTTATCATTTTAGGCTGGTTAATGTGCTTTGGTCACCAGCAGTCTTCTTGTTGCTGAGGCCATGCCTCAATAGCTTGTTTAGATCTGGAGGTTTCCCAAGCTTCTTTGGCAGTATATGTGTGGATCGCCTCTCACCCGTTCCATGGGGCTTTACTTCAAATGGGATTTTTGTTCTGACCTTGGTCCCAGCTATCAGGTGCTTGTTACTGTAGCTCTGTGCTCAGTTCAGCCTCGTGCCAAGCATTGGGAAATGAGCTGAGAACAAGCCAGACACAACGCCCTGCTCTCAAGGGACTTAGCGTTTTTTGGGAAAGACAGAGATTAATGAGAAATGTGATGAAATTTATGAAAGCAGAAGTCAGGGTGCCATGGAACATGCTATAAGGGGGCGAATGTGGTGTAGGGGTGAAGGACGGCTGCCTAAGGAATGGCCTTTACAGTCTTGAAGGGTAAGAAGGAGTTAGCCAGACAAAGGGGGGCGGATGAATCTCAAGGCCTAAGGAACTGAAAGGAGCATGAGGGGAGAGGGGAGGAGAGCTCTAGGTGAGGCAGGGCCAGAGATGAGCCAGGTCAAAGGTTGGGCTTTTATCCTGGGGACAGCTTGTCGATAAGGGTTTTCAGGTATTTGTTGGAGGGAACAGAGGGCATGGTCAGATTAGTATTTTTAAAGGATCACTTGGCTGCAGAGTGAAGATTAGATTAGGGAAGGGAGGGGAGGTTGTTATAAGAATGGAAGCCGAGGGATAATTGGGGGGGTGTTGCAGTATTCCAGTCATAAAGTAACTGTGACGTTGATTTGGGGATGGAGTGAGGTGGGCTGGAGTGTGCCATTGGGGTTGGAGAGAACTGGACAGATTTTAAAAAGTTCATTACAGGATTTGAAGTTCATCAGCAGTACATGAGGAGTTAGGGATGACTTAGCTTCAACTTAATGGGAACCAGAGAGGGGAAGCAGCTTTGTAACTTCATCGTCTTAGCTGTTTTACTCATTATGTAGCTGAAAGTGTCCTTAAGTGGAGTTTGGGAACCCTGAAATTTCACTGAGATTCTGGGGGTTGTCAAAACCAGAGGTGCCTGCAGAGGTTGTAGAGGAAGGAGGCAGAAAAGTAAGGGACTGGTGGATATTCTGTGAGGGCCTGGGCTGACGGAGTTACAGACAGAAGTGGTATCTTGCAGGGGCTGGTGAAGGGTGAAAGAAACTGAAAACTGGATTGTAAAACCTTTTGTTGTAGGCAGCAGAATGGCATCAGGTGTCTGACCAGTGAGGTCAGACGGGACCTGGGTTCAGCAACCTCTGCACTTGGGTTCTGGCTAGGTAAGTATTCAGAGCCAAGACCCAGACTACAAGAGAACGTTTATTTGGTAAAATTACAGAAGTGGGAGAAGTAGTTTCTAGAAGAAATGGGCTTAGGAAATAAGTTTTAGAGGCAAAGGAAGGGCTCTTGGAGCTTGGGATTGAGGAAGGTAATGGTAACATGCCTGGGGTGAGGGTGGGGGAAAGGAAAAGGCACCGGCAAGCTCCCTGGGAGGGAGAGAGCACTGGGTCTTCCATCCTAAGGGTTTTAAGGGTGGAGATTTTAGAGGCAGTCCCAGGGAAAGATCTCAGTAGAATATTCAGCAGGTTTCCAGGTTTCCAGGTGTGACCTCTCAAGGTCTAGGTTCCACTGATTGATTGGTGGGTGCCGGGGGTGGGGGGGTGTAATTATTCAACACAGCTGATTCTCAGTCAGCTGTGGCTGGTTTTGTTGCTTTTCTGGGCCTGGAGCTGAAATACAACTGAGGCCTAGATGTTATCTCTAGGAAGGAATGGCCAAGGGGTCCAAACTGCATGGCCAGTGATATGCTAGGGGAGAAAAGGTCACCTTGGGGGCAAAGTCCCACCCTACAGTTGTTCTTTGCTTTCCACCCTGGTGACCTTCTGTACCTGGCCCATGTCCTTGCTCTGCTGATGTCTGTTGTAACTGCCGACCACACTTTTAGATCCTTCATGGGCTCTCCTGTTAAACTGTGTGTGGATTGCTCTTTGTTGCAGAACTTTGTCAGGGGGCTTTAGGAAGGAAAGATTGGGTATGACTCTAAAATCTCACCAAGGGCTAAGAGATTAGTGTTCTCTGTCCCTCCTTATCCCTGGAAGGGAAGGGAACTCAGTGACGGGCCACTCTCCCCTTCTGCGGACTCACCCTCCCAGCCAGGAGTGGCTGGTCTCTGACTCATGAACAGTTCCTCAGTTTCCAGCCTTGATCTCACACCAGCTCTCTGGGTTTTCTGGCCATAGGAGTCGGATTCAAGTACGTGGCTCTGGGAGACCTCGTCATCCTCATCACCTTTGGCCCGCTGGCCGTGATGTTCGCCTACGCTGTTCAGGTGGGGTCCCTGGCAGTCTTCCCACTGGTCTACGCCATCCCCCTTGCCCTTAGCACTGAGGCCATTCTCCATTCCAACAACACCAGGGACATGGAGTCCGACCGGGAGGCAGGCATCGTCACTCTCGCCATCCTCGTCGGCCCCACCTTCTCCTACATGCTCTACAACATGCTGCTCTTCCTGCCCTACCTCATCTTCAGCATCCTGGCCACACACTACAGCATCAGCCTGGCACTGCCCCTGCTCACCATTCCCATGGCCTTCTCCCTTGAGAGACAGTTCCGAAGCCAGACTTTCAACAAACTGCCCCAGAGGACCGCCAAACTCAACTTGCTCCTGGGGATCTTCTACGTCTTCGGCATCATTCTGGCACCAGCGGGCAGTCTTCCCAAACTCTAAGGGGACCAGGAGCTCCTCCATCAGTATGTCCCCCTATCTGAGGCTGTGTTGAAGGCACAGCCTCAAGAGAGGTGATTTGGCAGCGAGGGGCCTAAGGATGGCTTATGAACTCCCACCTGTTTTAAATTATTAAGTTCTTAAAGATAATGTTTTGTTCTGTTTTATGGGGAATCTTGAACCCACTGGTATCAGAAGGTGAACTGGCTGTATGGCCCTTGTTTTATTTATAATTTCCACTAGAGGGTGTTGTTAGGTCACTTTAGAGGGGACTAAAAGGCCCAAGGACTTTGTGAAGGAGCCACCTGAGTTGGCCTCCAGTCCTGAAAGTCATAGTAATTGGGCCAAGTGTCCTCCTGTTATCTTGGTCTTGAAGGATATGGTAATGACTGG
This sequence comes from Miniopterus schreibersii, assembly GCF_964146895.1. Classification (NCBI taxonomy): domain Eukaryota; kingdom Metazoa; phylum Chordata; class Mammalia; order Chiroptera; family Miniopteridae; genus Miniopterus; species Miniopterus schreibersii. Next base: position 4,932,348 of record NC_138109.1, on the reverse strand, counting down.
TGTCAGGCCCGCATGATACCAAAGAGCGCCTTCCTCTGAGCATATGGGTCCTGAAATATATCACCAGAGAAAGTCCCTCATTAACAGCCTAAAGTTGCTCTCGGGTATTTACCTAAATAGAGATTCAGAGGCTTTTGTCCTTCATCTCTCTTTTCACTTCTTGCTACTGTTGAGGAAAAGTGTCACATCACCTACAGCAAGACAATCTAGAGGGGACCGGGAAGGGGAAAAAAAAAGACCCATCCCTGGAGGCAGCTGAGAAAATCACTCTGCTTTGGGATAGAAATGGGCAGAGCAGCTGTTCTCCCTCTGTAGAATCTGCTGGAGTGACAGGAGTGGCTCCCAGCCCTTTCCACAACTATTAGGAGCCCTGGAATTTTAGAAGCACTGCTCTCCTTGCCAGCTACTTACCGCCCACAAGGCTTCTTCCTTCCCTGCCCCCATTGCCTCTCCTAATGCTCCCTGACTCCCACCCTCCATTTCTATCCGGTTCCCATTTGTTTGCCTCCCATCCCAGCAGCCTGTTTGCACAGCAGCTGAGCAACTGAGTCTGGGACAGTTGCCACTTTCTGCATAGCCAGCCACAGAATGAGGAGACCAGGGACACCAGCTTCTCCATGAAGGAATAATCCAGTAGACAAACAGTCCTGACCCTGTTCAGACAAATGATAGGCCCTGCCAGGGAAGGAACTGTGTCTTCCTCCTTGAGGACAAATGTGCAGTATTGACACTACTTCTCCCAGAGGCTTCAGTTGCCTTGTGCAAAGATACTTTGCACCCAGAATGGGGGAATTCCAACGTTGATCAAAGCTGCTTTTTATTTAGTTGCCTGTGAAATATAATTTCTGGGCTAGAACTGCTCAGTTGCATTTGGTCTGAGATTGAAATAGATTGAGGCCATCACGTTATATTTTTCTGCTGTGATGATAGCCATTCTGATAGCTGTTTCAGGGGCTTGGCCTGCAGAAAATGACCTGAGAAGTAGTTCTTAATCCTTAAAATCAAGCTAATTATATGATTTGGCTCCTTGAGTTGGAATTGGTCAGCTTACTTGGAAAACACAGATCTGGAAATTGCAAAAGTTCCTCTGAAGTTGAAGGTGGTTTGTCTGCAGAGATCTGGAACCCTCAGATAGTGGTCAGAGCCTGTAACAAGGGAAACAGCCCTTCTTCCCAGCACCATTTTTGTGTTACACCAGGCTTGTGGCATTTGGTGCTCACAGAGGTCCTCCCTTCAGAGACCAGCTCTTTGAGCACCTCCTCAGAGCAGGCTGTTTTCACAGAGGGCTCAGCCCTGAGGCTGTAGGACCAAGAACTTCCTGCGTTCATCCATAGACCTGACCCACCTTTGTAAGGGCTCCTGTTGGGGTGTCAGCCTCCGCGTTGTGTTCTGGTGCAGATTTTAATGCAGATTTTTATATACAAATATTCTAAAAGGCCAAACTTGGTGCCAGGTTTTATATGCAGGTCACCATAATTTGTATCACATCCCCTGATTCAATGAAAGTTTTCTTTAGACTTGTTAATAAAAATTTTTTTTATTAGTTTCTGTTTTTTCTTTGCTTTCCACCTACTTCTTGTCTTGTCTGATTATGAACTCTGATTCACAAATCTCAGGAGACCAGCACATGGGCATTGGGACATTTGGTGGGGGTGGGATGCATGATCTTTAGTGATGAAGATCATGCCCCACCCCTACTTTGGGTAGGATTTGACCAGATTTGATGGAGCCTGTAGAAAAGGCAGTAGGAGCCACTCAGAGCCAGTCAGGCCAGATTAACCTTGTTTCCTGTCCTTTCCTACTTTCATGTTTCTTTTTTCTTGAGAGGGTCACTGTGTTGATAGATTGAGAATGTGGAGTAGATAGAGCAATTTGGGTTTCAGTGAGGCATTTGACAATCTATCCTTATGAACAAAGCAGAGAGATGTGGAGTAGATAACAGTCTAGTTAGGTGACTTTCTGGGAGACTGAACAAGCTGTGGGAGAGAGCTCACTGATCAGCATGCCAGGCAAGGAAGCCTTTAGCAGCAAGTGTGGGCCTGCCCTCTGCCCTCTGCCCAGCCAGGTTCAATACTTGTTACAGATCAGAATTAGACAGCCCAAATCGCAGGTTTTGTAAATCTTGGAGGAAGAGCTTATAAAATGACAACAAATCAAAAGGTGGCTTTGATGTGTCAAAGGAAAAACTTAACATGAATAGCCCTAGCCAGTTTGCTCATAGAGCATTGGCCCATGGACTGAAGGATCCTTGGTTTGATTCTAGTCAAGGGCGCATACCTCGGTTGCAATGTCATCCGGGGCCCTTGTTGTGGCTCGTGCAGAAGGCAACCAACCAATGTGTCTCTCTCAGGTCAGTGTTTCTCTCTCCCTTCCACTTTCTCTGAAAAGCAATGGAAAAATATTTCCTCAGGCCCGGCCTGGCATGGCTCAGCTATTGAGCATTGACCTAGGATCCAGGAGATCGAGGTTCAATTCCCGGTCAGGACACATGCCCAGGTTGCCGGCTCGATCCCCAGTTGGTGGCGTTCGGGAGGCAGCTGATCAATGACACCCTCTCATCATTGATGTTTCTCTCTCTCTCTTCCTCTCCCTTCCTCTCTCTCAAATCAGTAAAGATATATTTTTTAAAATCCTCAGGTGAGGATTAATAAACAAAACAACATGGTTAAATATGAAGCAATATACTTGGGCCCCCAAAATCAACTGTTTAATACCCAAAGGGGAAGCTCCCTGGAGTGATGACAGTAGATGTGGTGGGTATGATTTTTATTAATGACTCTGGGATACAACATTGCATACTTTTATTTCTGTGACCCAGATTTATTCTGCTCCCCAATGGGGTGGCTAGAAATTTAGCCACAGTCACCTCTCAGGCTGGCCCCCATCCCTGTAGCATCATCCAGGAGTCCTGGCCTCTGTGGGGCCAGAAGCCAGGGATGTTGGCTGGCCCTTGCTCCATTTGCTCAGTATCTCTAAAGTCACTTCTCTGCTACTTCATGCTGGGGTTCAGTCCTGGCATCTACCCGTGTTCCTTGGACACTGCTCTGGAAGGGCTCCGGATGCCCCTGACAGCAGCCCTCTTTGCTGACGAGTACCATGGCCTGCAGGGCTCTAGTCCGTGCAGCCCCATCCCCATTTCTGCCCAGCCTCCAAAGCACCCACTCCCTCCAGGACCTGCCTCGTCCACCTCCCCTACTCAAAGTGTTTCTCTCGCCCCCCACCCCTCGCAGGACCTTTGCACAAAGTCCCACCCAGTGCCCTTGGAAGCCCAGTGCTGGCCCCATGGTGGAATGAGGAAAGTGCAAGTACATAATTTATTGTCTTACTCTTCTGTCATTCTGGCATTAAAACAAGCAAGAATCTGAGCCTGTGACCTGGCCCAAAGCTCTGTTTGAGTTGGTGAGCTCTGACTTCCATGGAGGTTAATGTGGCCTGAGGTGGAATTAATAGATTAGCGTCCATAACAAAGGACACTAAAGGCACAGGTTCTGCCCATCCCCGTGTTGTCAGACCACAGGTGGAAAGCTGGGTCTGTTCCCAGGCACCTTTCCTTCTTTCTGAGTTTCTCTTTCATTGATAGAGCAAATACAGTGGTGGATCAAGAGCACGCTGCGGGTTCGGTACACTTGGACTCCAGCAAGGCATTTGACAGTAGGATGTGAAATGTGGAATGAATGAAAACCCAGTTAGAGGAACTTTATTTCTACGGCACATGCATGTGTTTTCACACTGGAAGCTGCTGCAGCAGAGATTTTACGTCTCTCAGTATGGGAACCACATTTTGAAGCTGTTATTAACAAACTGGACCTTGTCCAGAAAGCACTAGGCAGACTGGTGAGGGCGCTTAAAACCACATCAGCGTGGAAAGGAGACTCGCAAGAGGGCTGTTTTGGGGAAAAGAGATTGGTTTTTGGTGGTTTGTGTGTTTTTTTGCGTGTGACTTATATGGCCCCAAGTTTTAGCTCTTAGGTCAGGAAGAAGTTTCTAGCCGCTAGAGGAATGGCAAGTGAGATGTTTGACATGTCCCAGTGGGCGGTGAGTTCCCTGTGACTAGAGGCATTCAAGCGAAAGGAGGATTCCTTGTCAGGAACACTGAAGCGAAGAGTTGGACCTCAGAGAAGGGTGTGTGTGAGGAGACCCCCAGGGTCTTCCGATCCTGCCATACGATTGTTCTGTAGTTAAGGGATTATCTCAGACCTGTCCCCAGGGGTTGGGAAGACAGAGTACAAGAAAGTTGTTGACATTTCCTCTTCATGATGTTAGGCTGTGGTCTGTCCATTTTCACAGGCACAGCTGTGGTTGACATTCTTTTTTTTAGATTATACACACATGCACACCTGTGTGCATGCCTGTGCACACGCGCACACACACACACACACACACAGTTGACTTCACCCTCAGAAGCCTTTGAAGTGAGGTGGATGACAGCTCCCTTCCTCCGAGCCCCGCGGACCACTGTGCTGCTAATGGACTGTCAGCCTCCTTCATTACGGGCTCCAGACTCTGCCGCTGGGGTAAACGCAGTGCCTCTGGCGAGAACCTGGCTCTCAGGTCTCAGCCAGTTGACATTTGTGATTTGCCCTGCTTCAAATTGGGACAGCCCTCCCACCACGAGTAACCAAGCCAGGATGCCAAACAGTGGCGTAAAGCAAGCTGGGTCGCCTGCCTGAAGAGGTGACAAGGGCCGAGTCTGGGCTCTTCAGGAGGGCCTGCAGACAGGTTCCTGGGAGGTTAGGGGGGAGGCTGTAATTGGAGGGCACAGACCCCTCAGTGCCCCTCACCCACCTCAAGAATGTAGGAGCTCTGAGGAACGCGTGCGAGGGATAGTGAGAGTCTTGATCACATGCCCCCATCCAGGTTTCAGGGGTAAAGGGAAGTTGGTTTGGGGCCCTACTATGGTGCTAATATGTCCATAGAGGCAGCCCCATGTGGTGTGACTCTCAGGGCACCCCAAGCCTGAGACCTGGCAGGGGAGATGAGCAGTTGGAGGGAGAGGAGGCACCATAGGTCCTGCTGGGTGCCGCCCTCAGCCTTGGCACTGGCTTGCTGCCCTCTGGTCTTCAAGATGAGGCCCCCTCAGGCCTCTGCCCTCTGTCCTCCAGCTCCCCAGGAGGCCGGCTCTACAGGGATCAGTAAGCCTGCTTGTCTAACCTACTCTGGCTGGCTGGCTGGGCTAAACTTTCCAGTCAAAGTCTTCCCATCCCTCATTAACGGAGAGTGGTCACTTACCGACAACACAGGAAGGTCTGGTCTCAGGTTAAATTTCTACTCCTGTTCCCCCATCTGCCTGTGTATTTTCTCTGCTTCTTGTAGTCCTCACCGGGCCACTGAATCCAAGTGTCTGCTTCCTGAGAATGTGCTGGCCACCTGGGGGAGACTGAGAGCCCCTCCCCATGGTCAGGGGGAGCAGCCCAGGAGGTGATAGTGACGCATGTTTGGGACACAGAAGACTCACTCTTTGGGTTCAGTGAGAGGAGGCTGACGCATGTCAGGTATAAGAGTAAACACTGACAAACAGTGCACTGAGGTTAGAGATGGGGTACCGATGGAGCTAATCAGGAAGGCTTCCAGGAAGAGGTGATGATGAGCAGTGATGAAGGCTTTTAGGAAGAGGTGGCCATGAGGGTGATGATTGTTTTCTTCAAAGCTGAGGTGCTGGTAGACAGCTGTCCCCAATTCCCCCAGCTGGAGAAAGTCCCCTGATTTCTGCCTGAGAATGTGGAAGTTTTTCTTAATCAACCTCTCTGGCTGCACAGACAAACAGCTGCAGCATTGAGGCAGTTGTGCAAAGGCCCATCACACCACTGGCAAGGTCAAAGCCTGAAGAATGAAAGACCCTGACACCTCCTTGCTGAGAAACAAACAGGAGGGATGGTGGGACATTAAATCAGCCAAGACTGCCAATACCTAATCAAGACAAATGGCCCTGAGAGATGAGGCCCAGGGGAAGTATCGTGTTAGGGGAATGCGAAGACTGCCTTGGCTCTGGGCTGCAGTGAGGCCAGGGAACGCTAGGCGAGGAGGAGTCCAGGTTCAGGGGAGATGCCAAGGGGGTCAGAGTTCACGTCTGTCACCAACTGTCACCCACTAGGGCCTTTTAGCTGACACTTTCCCTGGCCAAGGACCGTAGCCTACTGAGAGCTTGCTCTGGGCCAGCTCTGTCCTAGGACTCAAGATAAACAAGGCATGCCCCTGCCCTTTAAGGAATCATGTGAGCTGGTGGAGAGATCACATACACATAAATTATTCTGATGCCATTCCACATGTCATAGTAGAGGCTCAAAGGACTGTGGGAGAATTAGGGTAGCAGAGATTAATGTCTTCACGCCCCATTGTTCCAAACTGCTTGTGACAAGAGCCTGTTTTACCCGTCTTCTGACCTCTGATCCTCTCTGGCACCATCTGCAGGTGGCTGCAAGGCCAGTCTGTCCCTCACCATTAATTGAGCAAATATTACTCCATAGCACTCGGCTAGGCTCTAGGGTATAATGGTAAATAAGACCTGGCCCCTGGCCTCAGGAATCTCACAGTCCCAGGGGAAAGACACAAACTGGTATTCCTCATGCCACTCGTGGAGCTTGTCTGGTAAAACACCCCTGGAAGCTAACAGCACTGGGTTGAATGAAGTCCAGGTTGTGCCACCTGCCCACTAGATGCGTTCAAGCCAAGCTATGTGACCTCTTGAGCTTCCAACTCCTGCTTTGCAAAGGAGGGTGATAGTATTTGCCTTGTAGGGTAGTTTTGAGTTAAGTGGAGTATCGTTCATAGAGTACCTAGCATGGTGCCTGCTCTGCAGCAGGCACTTCATAAAGCGGGTCCCCTTTTCCCTCCTGTCGATGACTGTGTTAGAATGTGGCTGCTTCTGTATAATCTCAGACTTCTTACTAAAGGGCAGAGGACCACAGCTGACACGGTGGTGGTCTTCACAGTGCCAACACTGTTCATTCACTCATTCAGCAAACATTTATGGAGTACCTGAGAAGTGCCAGTCACTGTGTTAAAAAACTAAAAATAGCCTGGCCGGTGTGGCTCAGTTGAGCATGGGCCCAGGTGAGCACGGGCCCAGTTGAACGTGGATCCATGAAGCAGGAGGTCACGGTTCGATTCCTGGTCAGGGCACATGCCTGGGTTGTGGGCTCGATCCCCAGTTGGGGGCGGGCAGGAGGCAGCCAACCAATGACTCTCTCATCATTGATGTTTCTCTCTCCCTCTCCCTTCCTCTCTCTGAAGTCAATAAAGACTTTTTTTTTAAGAAACACCTAAAATAGAAGATGAACAAGACCTAGCCCCTGCCCCTGTGGAGCTTATAAGGTTGTAAGGGAGACAGAAAAGAAAAAGAACTTTTCAGTGGGGCTCTGTTCTGGCGACTGCACAGGGTTCTATGAGGAAGCCGAGGGGCGACCCATCTGGAGCCTGTCTCTCAGGGCCAGCCAGACCTGGTTGTGTGAGGTTAGAATCCCAGTGGGGTGGCTATGGGAAACTGGCCCCTCTCCTGACCATTGCCCAGTACCCCTGAGGTTCTGGCCTTGGCGACAGAGACTGTCAAGGTGGCTTCCCATTCGAATGCCCCACGGCCTGGCCTGGGAGCCTGACTGTTGAGCTGGTGCCCAGGGAGTACTGGGCTTCCGCGTGGCTGTGAGTGGCCTGCCATTCAGAGGGGCTTCAGAAATCTCCAGGTTAAGGGAATTTTCAGGGGGGTCCTATTCCCCAAATATGCCCTGGAGAGAGATGCCATCACCTCCTTGGGGCTGTGTCAAGTTCAACAAGGGAAGGACATCCAGAAAATGGCTGAAGTCTGTTTTACCAGGGTTGCCATATTTTAAAAAATTTCCATGTACATACGTGTGCATATGTGTGTGTGCACTTGTGTACATGTGGGGACACCTGCACCCCTCCCCCAGCCCTGCCCCATCCCTTCACCCACAGGGCAGCTATTATTTTGTGTATCAGGAATAGCCGAAAATGAATGGAGCCCGATGCAATGAGTGACACCTTGTAAAACAATCTCAATTACCAGATAACCAATCTCCTCGCAGTTCCAGAGAGGGTGAAAGGGAACCGCAGGGACTGTGAGCAAACGATAGCTGGGAGCCGCTTGGGAGACGGAGCGGTTCGTCATCCTGCCAGCTCGAAGCAGAGGCTGGGCACCAGGCAGGCTGCTCCGCGGAGAAGGGCCATTCCTCTTCCAAGAAGGGACAGTGAGGGGCTGGTGAAGAGCTCAGATAACCGAATTAGTCAAGCGGGGAAGGGGGCTGGGTAACTCGTACCGGGCCATCCTTGGCTGCGGCTAAACTCGCTCTGCCTGAGAGCCAGGCAAGACCTGCTTCCCCGGAGGGTCCCTGTCTCCTGGGAGAGGCCAGGCCCTGCCCGCCCTGGGTGATCCTCGACACTCGTTTTCTACTCCCTCTCCATGGCTCGGGTGACGTGTTCGTGGGTGGCCGTTCTTGGAGGTGGCTTGGGCTGCTTTGAGGAGGGTGTCCCTTGTTCACTCCCTGGGATGTGTCCTCAGATGGAGAAGTTGAGGGAGCAACGGGAGTGACAGCAGCCGGGCCACAATGCCCAGCCTTGATCATAGTAAGAGTGCCTGTCCCCTAGGTCTGGGCACAACCTGGGGTTCACCAAGCCTTTCTCCACAAGTCTCTCAGCCCGATGTCCCCATGGCCCTGAGAGCCGAGAGCTTGGCTTTTTTCACGGGCTGAGTGGTTATGTGACTTGCTCAAGGTCACACGGCCATGGAAAGGCAGCACCTCTACCCTAGTCGTCTCTCCGTTTGGTTAGAAACCTTTTCAATCTTCAACCCTTCTCTTTTCTTTAGAAGGGGGAAGGCATGATGGGTTGTTGTTGTTTTTATAAATCTTATTTTCAATTCCAATCTCTCTTAAAATGCTGAAAGAACCACAGCTGCCTCTTGTCATTGTCTTCCTCTCCCATTCCCTTTCCTGCCTTTCTCTCCCTCCACCCCCCAACCCTCTTCTAGGCTCCCCCGTAGCTTCCCCTGCACATGGGGCTTCTCATGCTTATTGCCCTGGGTGTTGCAGGAGGGGGAGAAGAGGTAGGGGCCTCATGAAAGAGAGGGTCTCAGGGTTCCCCCATTGAGAAGGGGATGGATGATTCTATTTGTCTTGTGCAGACTGACGCAGGAGGTCGTCTCAGCCATCCCTCCGATCCAGAGCAGGAGCGTGGCTCCTGCACATTTGGGAGGCGTGTTTAGGCGCAAGCATCCTCCCACAGCATCGCCTGCAGAAACCACAGGGCAGCCCCTCCCCACCGCCCTCCTTCTCAGTTCTGCTGTCTAACCTGGATTGGCTCACCTGTCTGGGTGTTCGCCTTTGGGACTCACGCAATTCCATGACGGAGCTATGATAGTTCCCACCTTACAGGTGAGGAAACAGGCTCCCAATGTCCCCTGACAGATGTAGCCACCCCAGGTTGCAAGCCAGGAGCCACGCTGGGATTAGAAACCAGGCCCTTTGCCTCCTAACCCAGTGCTCTTTCCACCCCCTCTGTGGTGTGGGCCAGCATCGTGACCTTGGTCTGGCCTCAAGAAGGAAGGAGCAAGATTGGAGGACTTGTGGCTTCCAGGTTCCTCCTGAAATGGGTGCCCAGCCCGAGTCAGAGATAAAAAGATAAAAAGCTAGCGGAGAGCACTGCCTGATCCCGCAGAGGCAGCATTGCGCCCCGGGGGGATAGGCTAAAGCGAGCAAGTGAGGAGCGCTGACTGGGAGATAATCTCTGAGAAATGATAGCCTGCCGCTGGCTCCCGCAGCTGCGGGGCTGCAGCTGGGCGCAGTGCTAACGGGAGCCCCGCCCCCAGAGCGGCATTGTCGCTGGCTTGTTGGAAAAACAGATGTTACTGTCCTCGTTCCTGTCCCTTTGTCCCTAATAGGCGCTTAAGCACAGGAGGGGGATCTATTTCAGGCTCTTTCCGGAAGCTGGCGCTCCCCTGGGACTTTGGGTTTGGAGTACAGTGGGTGCAGAGAAGGGCCTCCTCCACCTGCCCCGTGTCCTGGGCCAGCCTTGGGAGGAGCTGCCCTGTTGGCCCCTTGTCCAGGCCGCTGGGTGCTGAGGACTGGTTCTGGGAGGAGATGCTTTTGCTCTCTCCTAGGTCCAGCACCTGGGGACCCGAAGCTGATGTTAGAGGGAGGGAAGGATGATGGGGACCTTGGGCCTTCTGCTCTGACTTTCAGAATCTGGAAAGTTGGATGAGGTCAAGGTCTTGAGTTCCATGTTGGTTTGGGATTCATTCATTCATTCACTCATTCACACATTCATTCACAACTGGCTACTGAACACATTTAAAAAAAAAAGATTTTTAAATAGATTTTTTTGAGAGAGGAAGGGGGAGAGGGAGAAACATCGATGTGAGACCGAAACATCTATTGGCTGCCTCCTGCGTTTTCCGATACCGGGTAGGGAATGAGCCCACAACCCGGGCATGGGCCCTGACCCAGAATCGAACTGATAACCTTTCGGTGCATGGGACAACACCCAACCAACTGAGCCACACCGGCCAGGGCTGAACACATTCTTAAAGGCTTAGCCCCACCCCTGGCAGCAGCGTGCCTGTCTGCAGGTGAAAACTTTTCATGGAAAGAACACTACCTGCTCCTACATCAGGTCGCTGTGGCTATGATTTAATGGGAGCTCAGAGGCTCTCCCGCACCTAAATAGCTCTGCAGCAACCTGCCCAGGTGCCTCGAATCTCACCATCAGCCAGTCCTTGGAATGAAGGCATGGTATTTCCCAAAGGTCCTTGCTAATATACAAGCTCTCACAGAGGGGGAAAAAAATCTGCCCTTCACCCTGGAGGACAGGATGGGGCCCAAAATGAATGCTATGCAAGATGGGTGAGTTTTGATGCCACACAGATGAGAACTGTCCAGCCCATGGGCTGCTGCCCTGGGAGGAGGGCCTGGGGGGCTGTATGAGAGAATTAGGAACTTTAGGGGGCACAGTTCTGAGAAGGACCTGGTTCCACCCATTCCTGGTGGCCCTGTTCTTTGAGACTGGCAGTGTGAGACTATAGAACTACCCCATCCTTTCTGCCCCTGGCCGGAGTGGAAGGGGAGGGCTTTTTATGCTCTGCTGACCCTCAAAGCCCAGAAGTTCAGAGATGGGGCCACCTTTGTCCACACAGGTCCTCCTCCACATTGTGGTACAAGGGGCAGAAATGGGGTAGAAACAGAAGCCCCAGCATCTCATCCATCTCCCATGCCCCTGCTGCCTTCCCTCCCCACTCCCTGCTCTGTGCCCATCTCCTCCCCCAGCTAGGGCAGAGGGGCTGATTGTAGGTGAGGTCAGGTCCCCAGCCAGTGGCTTCTCAGGGGCAGAGAGCCCTGGTCCACCCGGACAGCTGTGATGAAAGAAGAGAGAACCCAATCATTGAATGGGGGTGAAAGGGCCCTGTTCCACCATCCCCCCTTTACCTGATGGGTATTAGGGAGCTACTTAATTGAGGAGGTGCCCACCAAGCAGAAATACCCTTCGTAACCTCTTCCTACTTAACATTCAGAACCGATTTCACCTCCCGTAGCAAAACTTCTAAAAAAGTCACGTCATAAAGCACATTAGAATTCATCAGAAGTGGTTTCCATAAAGATGACGAATATTGTCTAGTGATGATTCTAGTGATAGCGTGGGCTTAATACCAGCGCCGAGGGAGGGCTCCTCCCTGCCCCCATGGCCCGCCCACTTCATTCTGCTCCAAAAAGCACCAAGGAAGGCCTGCCCATTGTTTCCTGATCCCCTCTTGCCCCCCCCCCCACTGCATCCCTGCCTGCTCTCCTGGCTACCACACTGGCATTAATGCACCATCCCTCAGCTTGCCCCTCACTCCCAAGTGACAAGGGATTGGATGAGGAACATGGTCCAGGAGAAAATGAGAGGAGACAGGCTGGAGCCCCCCAAAGCTTGCTTATCTCTAGAGGCCCCTTCCTCCCTCTGCTCACTCTTCGGTCCCCCAACCCCTGCTACCCCTGCTCTGATGCTCAGATCTGGTGTGGCAAAGAGGTGCTGTCTGGAGCCAAGGGCTTTGCCCTAAGGACGACACTCGAGGGCTTAGGATGGAGAGGAGCCCTGAGAAGTTGGAAGGCCATCTCCTTGCCCCCAAGCAGGGATCCCTGATCCCATAGCCCTGAAGGCAGTGACAGCTAAGGTCCCCAAACCATCCAGCCCACAGCTGGCACCAACCACCAGACATGTGCACGAGGCCAGTTTTAGATCCCCTGGCCATTCCAGCCACCACCTCACTGCACACGAGTGAGCCCTGAAGGGATCAGCCCAGGTGTCTGCCCACAGAATCATGAGCAGATAAACCGTTGTTCTAAGCCACTAAGCTTGGGAGGTTTGTTACATAGCAATTCATAGCTGATACAGTGGCTGAGGCCCTTGCCTGAACACCCACTGGACAATACCAGCCTCCTAGGGGCCAGGACTGTGCCCTCAAATGCTCTGTCCATTCTCCCAACTTTTTGCCCAAGAGAAGTTTCTTTGATCATTCCCACCAGTTTCCAGGGCTGACACAGCTGTGCCCATTGCTCTTTATTAGTTTAATATATGTTGAAACCTCCAAATAGATGCTGGGGCCCAGGTGGAACAGATGAAATGTGACTAAGTTCTGGGGGATGATTGATAATGAGGAGGGACTGGAAAATCAATTGTGTTAATTCCTGGTCTGTCACTGGGACCGAGAATTAATGAGAAAATCTGTCTAACTTAATGGTATTTACACATTATACAGAGTGTGATAAAATTGTCTGTAGGTGCTGCCTGGCATTCCAATTATAGAAGGCCTGCACGGCCTGAGGGGCAGGCAGATGGGAGCTGGACTGGGCATGTAGGGACTTACTGGGATCCCCCAACTACCATACTAACCCCTGAGTGAGTCCTGGGCCCCCGCATGGATCTTGTTGGCACGGCTGATCCCTTCCGAGTGTGGGCAATCCAACTGGCAATGTCTCGGGTTTTCTGGAGGGCACATTTGTGGGCGTGCTTGCAGGATAACCACTCCAGAAGCCGCGCGGGCAGCTGGGCAATGGCCGGGGCGGGGAGGGGGCTCAGTCTTATGTGTCGGCTTGAATTGAGAGACACACATAGTCCTCCTGACATCAGACCCCTCCCCAGGGAAGGTAAGCACCAGCCCTGTCCTATGCCTCACCCACCCAGTCCTTAAGAGGTGCCTTGCAAAGCCTCGTGGAAACTGATGGAGGAGTTCGCTTCGGGGTCTAAGTGTGTGCTTCCCTGAGAGTCTGTAGACTAGGTCTTCTGTTCCATGGAGGTGGACCCTAAGAACCTCCAACTTTTGGTAGTCACCCCCTTGTGCGGTCTGTCATACTCAACTAGGGCTGACCTGGGGGTCCAAGAAGCTATTGCAGAAATGACTGTATGTGACTTCTGAGGCCAGTTCATAAAAAAAACATGGCAGCTTCTGCCTGCTTCTCTCTCATATCTCTCACTCTGGGCAAGCCACCCTCATGTGAGGAGGAACTGAGTCCTCCTGCCAACTACCAGCACCATGGGAGTGAACCATCTGGGAAGTAGGTCCTCCAGCCCCAGTTGAGCCTTCAGATGACCACAGCCGTGGCTGACATCTTGCTGCAACCTCAAGAGAGACCTTTAGTAAGCTTGTTCCTGAACTACTGACCCACAGAAACTGGGAAAGATAAGATATAAATGTTTATTATTGTTTAACCGGCTATGTTGGGGTAATTTATTATGCAGCAATGGATAACTAATATGGGGGGGAGGGAGATGGGGGCGGGGCTAGAGGTGTCTCACACCAGGGTGTGGAGCTGATGGAAGACACCCCCGTGTACCTTCAGCACATAATTCAAGTGAAGTCCACTTCCCAAGCACTCCCTGCCCTTCTCACCTCTGTGCTTTGAATATGCTGCTTTCTCTGCCTGGAGTATCCTTCCTACTTCTACTCCTCTTTTTTTTCACCTGCAGTAAACTCCTACTCAGCCTTCAAGGTCCAGCTCAAATGTGCCCTCCTCTGTGAAGGCCTTCCCAGACTCTCTTGGACGGTATTTGTCACCTTCTTTGACCAACCCATCCACTCCCCGGGATGCCCTATTTCTTAATAGATACCTGAGGTTTAGCCGCAGTGATGGATCCCATCAACTCTGTAGTCTCGAACTTGAATTTCATTAATCAACTCTGCCATCCCTCCCTGTTCACTGGCACCCAGAGGATGCTCAATGTAAGGGTGCTGGATGAATAAGTGAACAAATGAGCCAGCATCAAAAGCAGCCTGGGGAAGAGGGTCCATATGAAGTCTGCAGAATGGGGAGGAGGGCAGAGCTTGGCCTGGATGAATGGAAGGGGCTTGAGCTGTCTATTGGTCTGTGTCTGTGAGTTTCAAGTCTGCTCATCCAAACCCCAGCAAGGAGGCTCTTCTCTCCTGCTGCCCCTAGAGCATCCCTGGGTCAGGGGAAGAACTTTGTCCTTGTCACACCTCTTTTCAGAACCCTGCCCTTTTTGCCGACTGTTCCCTGTGCCCGACAGACAGCCCTCCAGAGTCCCTTCCCTTCCCTTCATCCAGACCTGAAGGGCAGATGATCAGCAGTCAGACAAATCTGATTCCTAAAACAAGTTTAAAGGTCTTTCCTCAGAGACCCTGAGCTCATCTCTCCTTTCTCTGTCTCTGAAGTGCCCAGGCAGCAATCCGGATCTTGAATGCCCTGAGCAGGGCTGCAGCCAAGGGCTTTATTGCACAGAATGAATTGTTCTGTGGGGGGATTCTTTGGCCTGAAGGATAGCTTAATGTCCTTATGTGGCACAGCATCCCAGCCTGGTCGGTGATCAGAAGCAGCAGAGCTACCCTGCTCTTGTTGTCTACTGTGAGGAAGGCTGAGGACAGGGAGGGGTCACCCGCAGACTCTAGTCCTACTGCTGGCCACTCCTATTTACTGAGTGCCCAGACAAGTCAAGTGTCTGAAGTCTCAAGGCAGAAAGTGGCAGAGCGGAGCTTTGCTCCCAGGCTTATCTGACTTCAGAGGTCCCTGCTCTTGACCATCTGGCCACCTGGCCCAGCCTGGCCCAGCCCATCCAGGGGTCTTGTGGGATTTTGGCAGGACTGAGTTAGTGGCTGAAGGCAGTGACAGCCTGGGGCGGAGGTTCCTGGGTCCCTGACACCCATACACAGGCTCCTCTAGCTTCCAGAGGCCAATCAGAGAGTCCGTGTTTTCCTGCTTCGCTGAATTCTGCTGGGGTTGGAGGCAGAGGAGGGCGGTTTGTCACCTGTTTGCGGGGCTTATCTTTAGAAACTCTGTAGTGCATGAGGAAACCTGTGAACCAGAGGAGGCCAAAGCAAGATTAAAGGGAAAAAGAACTGAAACCTGCAGGGCTCCGGTGCTCTGCAGTGCCTCTCCTGCACAGGGCACTGCGATCTATTAGATAGCCTCCTGGAGCCCACGCAGCCCCTGCTCCCTGCCGTGGACCACCTGCCCTCCGCTCTGCCCCATCGTTTCCTTTTTCCCAGACTGAAAGCCAAGACTGCCTTGATGCTGGGTAAACAGTCCTGACCCTGACCTTTCTCTCTGAGCAGGGCCGGAGGGAGTTTTCCCCCGTGACAGGCCAATGGCTGAGCCCTTCAGGGACACCCTGACCCCACTCCTCTCGGTCCTGGGACCCAGTCATCTCCCAAGGCGGCGGGGGAGGTTATTGGCCAAGGGAGGGAAGGGTTGCGATTTTCCTGGGAACCCACGGATCAGAGGACATCAGTTGTTTCTGCAGCCCAGGCCTAGCTCCTCTGAGAAACCACGCCCCTCGTCCAGGGGGTCCTGGCGGGGCCGTCAATCAAGTGCCCCGCCTCCAAAAAAGGGTGGGCATCTGGCCAGGCTAGGCCAATCACAGCATAGACTCATTCCCTTGGGCAACGGTGATTGGTCCAAGTGTGGCTGTGACCCAAACAAGACCAACTGGATCCCTTATCAGAATGTAAGCGGCTGGCGGGCAGGGAGCTCGCCTGGTGGCTCCGTACCTGGCGGGTGGTAGTGGTTCCAGGGTCGCTGAGAGCAGGGGTCTGATGGAGTCGCCACGTGTGGGCATAGGGGTGCTGGCGTGAGGCTGGCCTCGGGTACCAGGAGGAGGGGCACCACAAGCCTATAGAGCGTCTTGCACGTGTTAGGAACTGGGGAGTCCTCCTCGCAGATGAATTAGAAAAAGTGCCCCCTCTGCACCAACGCTGCCTGTAGCAGGGCACAGAGCTTGGCAAGCAGAGTGTTGGATGTATTTCAGCTCCCACTCAGTCCGTTAGCTGGAGCCTTTGAGCAGGGCTGGAACTGCCAGCCTGTGGAGCCCCACCCTGCCTGTCACCGGGACAGACAGAACTTCTGGGGAATGAAGCCGAGAGAGAGACAGACAGAGCCCTGGTGACTTCATTTGATCCCCAGATCCACCCCTGGATTCCCCTGTCACGAACCAATAAAGCCCCTTATCTTGCTTAAGCCATTTAAGTTGCTTGCTACTGAAGTGTCCAGCCAAGTCTCTGCCTTTCAGTTTCTGAGATACTTAGGTTCCTGGGCGCAGTCCCTCCCATGGGCATGAAGGGTGTCAAGCCAAGAATAAGGGTGGTTTTTAGGAACTGGGCATGAACCCAGAGAACTGGACCCAATTTCTAGCTCTGCCAGAGTCCCTGGTGCAAGCTGGCCTGGATTGGGACCCCAATTCCATCACTCCCAAACGCCTGCAACCTGAGGCAGTTACTTAACCTCACTGGGCCTCAGTTTCCTTGTCTGCAAAATGGGGATAATAGCAGAATCTACTCATAGGGTTGCTGGGAGAATTAAATGAGTGAACATGGGTAGACCACATTGAGTATACCCGGCACACGGCAAGCACATGCACTCATGCCACCTGGTTGTGTTACTACCAACTGTGGCCTCTTAAAGAAGACTCCTTCCCCATCTGTGGAATGGGAATTAGAATTGCAAACGCAGGGGTTGTCACGAGGTTAAGTGGGATGGAGGGGGCGAAACTATGGGCACCTGGCTTCACACAGCAGGTGCTCAGGAAATGCTAGTGGAATTTGAATCTTTGGTGGCTTCACTGAAACCTTTGAGCTGAGTTCTCCTGCCTGCCGGAGCCAAGCGGAAACAAGCCTGTGCTTCAGCTGGGAGCCCGGCGATGAGGAAATAAACCCTCATGCATATTATTCCCGAGTAAAAGTTCTCCTGGGATGCTTCCTGCTCGGAGCCTTCCCATTGCACAACCAGCGCGCAGCAAAGACCCGCAGCCGCTCACCTCTTGGCTCACGCACTAGCTGGCTCATCCTCAGGGAGCTAGGGAAGGGGGGCAGGAAGGAAACTGAAAGTCTTTGATTTGTGGGGAGCCTGCTGGCAGGTGAACATCACTGAATCCTGAGGCCCAGTCCTCCAAATCAGCAGCCGGTTCACTGCAGGTCTTCTCCTGTTTCTGGTAATTAGTCTGTCTGAGCATTTAGGGCAGCCTGGGAGGCTTGGGAGATTTGGGGGTGAGGTGGGGTGGGGAGGGGCAGGAACACCTGAGGGTGGGGCTGCAGAGCAAAGCAGATGGAATCAGCTGAGGGCCCCTGCCCCTGCCCAGGAGAAAGGGAGCAGCAGGGACTCACCCAGACATCCTGGCTAAGCTCTCTGCTGGCTGTTGGCACCACAGTGGGAACCAAGACCCGTCTCCAGCCTGCCTGGACCATTTACTAGCCTGTGTGACTGAAACCAGGGGGGAGGGGGAGGGCAGGGCTGAATTGCCTCCTAAAATACAAGTGGGCCACAAGACATGGCAAAGACCGTGGAATCAAAGCTGTGTGCACTATGCTGACATGAACCGCTCTCCCTGCCTTTTGAGGACGTTTCTCTTGCCCGAGAGGCCCCAGCTTTGTGCTTCCTGGCCGGCTCACCTCCCACTTCATTTCCAGGGGGCTGAGGTGGATTTTGTGTTTTGGACATGAGGAAACTGAGACTGAGAGAGGGGAAGGTGACTTAGTCAAAGTCAAGCCCCGGAGAGGCTGCCCGGGCATGAGGAGGTCTGAGCCCTGCCACTTTCAGCTGTGTGATCTTAGGCAAGTCTGGGCCTCAGTTTTCTTATCTGTAAAATGGGAAGGTGATGATCAGTCATTCATAAACTACATGGCTCATAGGAAATGCAAAATAATAGCTAATGCACACTCTTAACTGTGTGGCAGGCACTGTTTTAAGTGCTGTTACTATTACTCTTGTTGGCAAACAGGACTCCCCTCTTATTTTCTCATTTCTGGTAAGAGGTAGATTTTAAAACTCCTCTGTCTGCTCTTCTGCTGCTTCGGTTTCTCCACAGAAACACCTTCCAGAAAGCTGTTTTCCTGAGCCCTCAGTGGCTAACAAGATTGCCAAATATGACCAGGTTTGCAGCCTCCAGGCTTGGAGGCTCCCAGGAAAGAAGAGAGCAAGCTATAAAAACCTGACTTAAACAGCTTAAGCAAAAAGGGGGCTTTAGCCCTGGCCAGTGTGGCTCAGTTGGTTGGGCTTTGTCCTGTGCACCGAAAGGTTCCCAGTCAAGGCACATGCCTGGGTTGTGGGCTCGATCCCCGGTGGGAGGGCTGGGGGGCGTGCAGGAGGCGGCCGAGCGATGTTCCGCTCTCACATCTGTGTTTTTCTCTTAAAAAATCAATGAAAATATATTAAAAGGGTGGGGGGTTTATTGGCTCCATCACAGGGGAGTCCAGGGGTGGATCTAGGGATCAAATGAGGTCACCAGGGCTCTATCTTTCTCTTGGCCTCAGACCAGAAGTTCTGTCTGTCCCTGTGACAGGCGGGGTGGGACTCCATATGTTGGCAGTTCCAGCCCTGCTCAAAGCCTCTAGCTAAGGGCCTGAATGGGAGCTGAAGTACATTCAACACTCTGCTTGCCAAGCTCTGTGCCCTGGTACTGGCAGTGTTGACCCAGAGGGCCCATGGCTGATGGGTTGGTGGGGGCTGGTTGAGTAACATAAACCTTGAGTATTTGCAAGGAGCTTCCCTGCTCTGTCTCATTTAAGCCCCACACCTGCCAGGTAGATGTTATCCCATTTTGTTGGTGAAGAAACTTAGGCTCAGAGAGGTTAAATAATAGAAATATGCTCGCTCAGGTGTGCTGACTCCAAAGGCCCTGCACTGAGCTTACAGAGCCCTGAGGCAACAGGGACACCCCCCAAACTGAGAGTGCCCGCCCTGAACCATCTCTCACGCCTGATGAGGGACTTCACGTGGGCCTGATTTCATCTACTGGTTCCTGGCCTCCCTTCCCCCAGCCCACCTATCCCAGAGACACAGCAAACCCTCCTGCAGCCTCACCTGGTACCATTTCCCACTTACATCCACGTGGCATCTTCCAGTTTCTTGAGCATGTTCACGTGTTCTCACCACCAAAGGGTGAACATCAGCTGGTCCCTGAAGCTGCCTCCCACTCCCTGGCCACCTGACTGCCCGCTTTAGGTGCAAGGTCAAGCCCGAGCTGAACCTCGGGGCCTGTGTGCCACTAGAGGGAGCTCCCAGTGTAGCCTCATGCCTTTTTGGGTGCTGAGGGGTGGGGCCCCGGTAGAGGGCCCAGCCCTGGGGATGCTTTGCCAAGAGGCTTCTGGAGAGAGGGATGTCCTTACAGGATGACCCCACCTAGAGACCAGGAGGCTCTGGTCTGTGAGATTGGCATAGCTGGGAGATGCAAATGACTGGTAGGCTTAGGCTCCACCTTCCCTCCTCTGTCCACACCTGCGGCTCAGACCTCCTCAAAGTCAGGGAAGAGCATGTGAGACTCGGAGCAGCCCAGCAGCTGGTCTCTTTCCTACTCCTTATTTACTGAGTCACTGACTCATTAATTCAACAAATATTTATTGAGCATCTACTATGTACTCAGCACTGGGCTAAGCCTTGGAGATACCATGGTGACCCAGACAGTCCCTACTGTCAGAGAGCATTTAGTCTTTTGGGGGACAGAGAGATGTATAAACAAGCAATTATAATGTGTGAAGTTCTACAACAGGTGTGAGCATAGGAGACTCCAGGTGTAAAAAGGGTGTACATAACCTTTACCTGCAGGAGAGGAAGTCTCAGAGGAGAGATGGCATCTACACTGAGACCTGAAAGATCTGAGGAATTGGCTAGGCAAAGCAAAAAGTGTTCCAAGCAGAGTGATTGGTTTCTACAAATGCCCAGAAGCAAGAGAGCTTTCATTCATTCATTTATTCATTTGTTCACTCATCTATTCATTCAACAAATAGTTTTCCAGCACCTACTATGTGCCGGGCACTCTTCTAGGTGCTGGGGTTGGCCACAGCAGTGAACCAGGCAAACAGTGTCCCTACCCCATGGCACTTACATGTAGTGGGACAGGGTCATTTGGGTAATTCAAAGAAATCTTAGGGCCAGAAGGTGACATGTGGAAGGGACAGTGGCCTCTCCTCTTCTCAGGGTACCCTGGGCCCCATCTCCACCCTCTTCCTGCCAAGCCTGGCAACCAGCCTCCAAGCCCTCCTGCACTGGTCAGCTGTGGGAGGTCACCCAGTCCATGCTGGGAGCCTCTGCCAATGTATTAATAGTTTAGTCGAAGGCCTGCTGAGCAGTTGTGCTAATTACAATGATTAATGGGTTTAATTTACTTAGTAAGAGTAATGTGCTGGCATTCTGCTGTCAGAACTCAGCCCCAGTGTCCACTCCCTCCCTTCTCTCCCCACAGTTGCCCACCCAGGTTCTTGCAGCCTCCCCACTGGTGGCCCAGCATCCCTGGAGCCCAGGCACCTGCCAGGCCACCACCATGCATGCTTGGGGCCTGTCTGCTGCCCCCTTGGTGCTGAGGGGAGGAACCTTAGCCACCCCTACCTTAGAGAGCTGTGAGGCCACAGCTAGTTGGGGAGGTGACTCTCCCATCCCTCAAAGTCACCTCTGCATGGGGCAGAGAGAGCCTCCTGATCTCTAGTTGCCCCACCTCCCCCATCTCTCTCTATCTCATCCCCATGTGGCACTCACTCTGGCTGACATTGTTTTACATGGTTCCCTGTTTCATGACCACCTTCCTGCTCTGGAGCATGAGCATGTGCAATGACAGGGACATTGTCAGGTGCTCTGTCAAATACATGAATGAATACATGAGATCCTCACTCCCCCACCCCGTGCTCCTCAGTCCTCGCAACAGGATGGCTTTGGACCTGGTGCTTTTCCAAAGCTGTGTGTCTCCCTGCTCCGCTTTCCTCCCAGATGATGTCTACAGGTGACAGGTAGCCCAGTGTCTTCATTCTGCCACCTGAGAAATTCAAGATCACACAGCACAGAGACAGAACAGAAGTCAGGCGGGATGATAGGAATCCGTGGTCTGCGGGAGCAGGACAAGCCCAGAGCGACCTGCCCACATGCTGCCAGAGGAGCCCAGGTCTCCATTTCTAGGGGTGGTTCAAGCCTCCAACCTGACCTTCCTTTGCTGTCATCTTTCGGTGATTCCAGGGAGGGGCTCAGCCTTCCTTTGATTGACAGTCTCCGGCCGTCTAACCCGCCGACTTCCCGTTGCTCTCCGTCAGTGTAGTTGGGGGGAACCAGGGTAGGGCTGGCTTCCCAGGGGCAACCTAGGAGCTTTCTTCCACTTTCCCGGCCAAGTCCGAGACCACCTCTGGGTCCCTGGTCCCCCCAGCACTGGGACCGCCTTGCTGCCCAAGCCCGCCCCAGCCTTGGGTATCAGCATCAGCCTAGTCCCACCCCTCCCCCTTGTCCCCAGGGAGGCTGAGACAAGCTCGCTCAGTGACTGGTCACGGTCCAGAGAGAAGGGGGTGGTGTTTGTTTTGTTTGTTCGTTGTCACGCTTGCCCGAGTAGGCAGCTGGCTGGCAGCCTGCCCAAGGGAGCCAGGCCTTCCCTCCCCCAGGCCAAGCATGGCTGGAGCTGGGAGAGCAGGGCTCGGTGGAGAGATGGCCATGTCTCCATTTATTCTCCCTGTGGGGATAAGAGACCTCACCTGGTGTCCGGCTGGTGTGGCTCAGTGATTGAGCATTGTCCTGTGCGCCAGGAGGTTGCTGGTTCGATTCCCGGGTCAGGGCACATGCCCAGGTTGTGGGCTCAACCCCCAGTAGGAGGCATGTAGGAGGCAGCTGATCGATGTTTCTAGCACTCTTCCCCCTCTCCCTTCCTCTCTCTAAAATCAATAAAAACATATTAAAAACGAGAAAGTGACCTCACCTGTCACTTTGTCCGGCCCAGTTGGAACAGGACAAAGGCAGCAGGGCAGCAGGAGGGATTGCAGCCAGACTCAAAGGAAAGAGGAAAAAACCCACGTCTTCCTGGAAGGCAAGTGAGTCAGGGAACCGAGATGTCACTCTAAGCATGATAGCCCCTGCCTGGCCACTAGGGCTGTGACCGAGGCACATCCCGTCTTGTTTGGCCTCAGTTTCTCCATCTGAATGAGCCAAAAACTAAGGTCTCTTCTAGTTCTGCGACTCGACATCTGTAATTCCTGCTCCAAGACACAGGCAGGAATGGAGCAGGAGGGCCCCTGACCCCTCGTGGGATGCCCGGTGGTCCCCGGAGGTGCTGGCACCAGAGCGGGCCCTAATGACCAGCTTCCTGCAGATGTGAGAACCGCTGGCTCCCAGCGGGCAAGAGGCCAGATTGATAATTGACTCCCCCGGTCGGGAAGCTGGCCCGGCCTCATCAGCATGCGGTGGCTGTGCAGAGTGCTTAAGAAAAACTTATTAATTTCCCCTCCACAAAGACTGAGAGTTCGACACTAATCATAGTATCAAGTCATAATAAAAAAAATCTCTCCATTGAAAATAGCAGTTGGGGCTCTGGAGAGTTCAACAGGAAAAGATTGTATTAAGATAAAGGAGATTATAGCAGAGCAGACATTAAAGGTTGTCATTGTCTGGTAAATCACATCAGGGAGGCCCCAGGACTGCTGTACCCTAGCGAGGGAGCTAGGCCCCCGTTCCTGACCCGGCAGCACACTGGCCGGCCCGCCTCTCGCCCGCCTCCCTCTGGGCTCCCGCCCGCCCCCCGCAGCTGGAGCAAACTCAGGAGTCTGATGTCTGATCCAAACCTGGCCTGAGGACCCTCATTAGGGGCAGAAAGTGGGACAGTCTACAGATTTCCAAGGACAGAGCTCTCTGCCATAGGCACTCTTACAGCACCCTGATCCAGGGGTTTGGAACATTTGCCCAGCAGCAGAGGGGCCTGGGGGGAAGGGGGTATTTCTGGGTCCCCTGTCCTCTTGGTGTCTTCCTGGTAGGAATGGGAGTGCCAGGCCCTGAACCCCACGGACACTGCCCTGACCCGCCTCCTGGACATAGGCTGATTCCCAGAGGGTGTCCCAACTTGCCAATGAAGAGTCCTAATCCTGGTGGAAAATCTGAGTGAGAAGTGAGCAGAATGAAGCCACACAGGCTCAGGTGCTGGACGACCATTGCCCCACGGGGCTGTCACCAAGCAGTGGGGCTGGGTGGGATGCGGCACAGAGCTGGGGATGGGGTCCCTTCTCTTTGCCATCTTCACATGGGCCAAATGAGAGGTTGTATGGACTCTAAAGATGCCGTCTGAGCTCAGAGTTGCATTGGACTCAAGAACTTTCCGGGTTTAATGGTTGGGAGGCCACCTGGAGGAGTGGCATGATGATGGCTTCCCCTGTCATTATCCAGGGGCCATATAATGTGGAGCTTAAGAGTACAGACTCCTTGGCTTTGAGTCCTGGCTCTGCTATATATTAGCTGTTTGTCCTTGGACAAGTTACTTAACCTCTCTGTGCACCAACTTTCTTATCTATAGAACGCTGGTAATAGTATCTACCTCATAGCGTTGTGGTGAGGATGAGATGATAATTATCTGTGAAGAGCTATAAATAGAAGTCTGCTCTTACCCTCTAACTGTCCTTGCGGAAAGTCACACAGTCAATAGGTGGCCAAGCCACTTCAGCCCATCACCCTCTGCCCATCACCTTCTCTCCTCAAGCCACCTCTTGGGGAGTGCAGTGTGGCGGCCAAGGGCTTGGGCTTTGGACCCCAGAATGCCCCAGGTTCAAGTCTTGGCTTCAAGTCTTGGGTACGTGGCTTTAGTTCTCAGTCCCAGTTTCCTCTCCCATGAGATGAAGTCCTGGGCCCGGGGGAAGCTCTGATGCTGAGTAACTAACTCAGAAAGGGGCTGCCAAGGCAGGCAGCTTCCCCTGGGGTCTCCGCCTGTGGGTGGCAAGGCCCCCTCCCCTGGCCCTCCAGGTGGCACTGCTGCTGTGCGCCTTGGGCACTGGGGACTGTCCTGGAGCTGCCCTGAGTTTATGAGGCTGAGCAGAGAGGGCCAGGAGCGCTCCGTGTAATGGGGTTGTGTGGAGATTAATGTGAGGCTGGGCGAAGCAGCTAAGGCAAGTCATTTTCCCAGTTAATATGCACATTTGAGAAATGATTGGAGAGTGTGGAAACATTTAAAAGGAATGCTAATTTCAGCAGGAGAGATAAATTCTGGGAAGGAGAAATCACAGAGAAGGGCGGCCAGGGTGGGGCTGGGGTGGAGGTGCCAGGCAGCCCTGCTCAGAAGCTGCCCCTTGGGGAGGTTCTCTGTGGGCCTCTGTGGGGGGCCTCGTCTGCATTATCCAGAGTAGGGAGCGGAGGACGGTGCAGCTCAAAGGGGCGATGTTAGGGTGAGGGCCGGGAAGCCTTCGTGGAGGAGGTGTTGCTTGAACTGAGCCTTGAAAGATGGGTTAGGAGGAAGGAGTGGGACCTTATGGATGCTGCAATTTTCTATCCAGGAGATCCAGGGGGGATGGGGTGGCCCCCACAGGAGGTGAGACTCAAGCTTCTTCAGGCCTCTGTCCAGGCTCCAGGAGGGTGCTCGTGAGCAGGCTTGAAGGAGGCCAGGAGAGTAGCCTCTTCTTCAGGAGCCTCTGGATGGGAGGTGTGAACCCTCTGCTCCCAGAGCTGCCCATGCTCCCAGCGTCACAGCCCTCAGCCTTGCTGGTGGGACTGGAGGCCGACCTGGTATTCACCCCCCTCCCCCGTACTCCCCCCCCCAGAGCTGGCCCCCCTTGGCAGTCTCCTTTGTAGCACTAGAGAGTGTGTCACCCAGAGTCCTCCCGGCACCTATGAGCTCCAAGACCCCAGCCCATCCTGTTCACTTGTCCAGCCTAAGCGTGGGGCGAGCGCCCCCCCCCCCCCCAGCTTGCTTGTTTCTCGGTCCTACCAGAGACCCGAGTGCCAAGGAGTTAGTGCCCGCGACGCTAGCTGGGGTGAAGCCTCTGCCAGTGCCCGGTATGGCTGTTAATATCGTCTCCAGGCTCCCAAGGCCTCTTTAATTCCTCTGCTCAAACCACGCTGGAGTCCAGAGCACTTGCCCCTTAGCCTGTGGTTATTCCGCTCCCTTAATGGCCTTTTAGGGGGGGACCTTATTGAAAGCTTTCCCCAGCCTGAGTAAATCATGTCCTCTGGGCCATCCTTGCCTGCAATTTTATTAACTTCTTCTGAGAAGTCAGAGGAACCAGAGGGAGGCCAGTGTTTCCTCTGTGTCTGTCCCACTCGGTCCCAGCACTGTCCCTTACCTGCTGGGTCCTCAGAGGAGGAGGGGGCTGAGGACCCTGGAGATCAAGAATTCCAGCCCAGCGCTCCTCCCTCCTGTGTTCTTACCCAATCCTGCTGGGTGGGTAGTGCCCCGGAGACTTTCTCCCCACCCAGAAGGCATAAACCATCTTTATGACTGCAGCAAAGGGCCCATGTCTTCCTCCAGCTATCCCAGGAGTCCTCTAGATGCGTTTCCAGCCCTGGGTGACCAGGGGCAGCAGAGGCTTTGCAAACTCTATCTGGAGCCTAGAAAGATGAATTCCGCAATCGGTGGCTGTGTGAGGTGACCCAGCGGTGGAACCTTGGAGGAGGGGCCTGGGAGTCCTGCTCAGGAGTGGAGTGAGCACCAGACCCAGAGTCTGGAGTTAGGCTATTCCCGACTCCCCATAAGAGGCTCCAGGCCCGAGTTCTGACCTGTGCCAGGGGCAAAAGCAGGCTTCCCCTTTAGCCAGCTCTGGGCTTGGAATTGAAGGCCACTTCTGACGCCCTCACCCTCTCCCCCCGAATCCCTAGCAGTAGTGGCTCTTGGGCTCTGGCACTTACCATGGGCCAGGCTCTGCATCAAGGGCTTTCCATGTGTGATCTCGTTTCATCCTCACAGCCACCGCCTTCCAATTATTATCTCCTATTCCCCACTCCCTGGCGCTGGTCGCAAGTCATGGTATTAACTGTTGACTCATTGCCTGTCTTCCCTCTGAGACTGTAAATTCCTCTTGTCAGTGCAGCATCCCCAGCCTCCACTATAAAACCTGGGCACATAGTAGGTGCTCACTAAATATTTGTTGAATAAATGAAGCCTTGATTAAGTCAAGGCTCAGAGAGGTGGGTCATTTCCTCAGAGTCACACAGCTTGTGTCTGGTGGAGCTGAATTCACACCCAGGTTGCGGATAGCCTAGTCTGAGGGCCTACCTGCTCCCTTGTGCCGATGGGAGGAGCTCGAGTCCCAGGCCCAGCACAGAAGCCAAGAATAACCTGAACTCTGGCACCTTCACACTCCCCTCTGCGGAATGGGTTGAGCTTCTCAGCGGTGCTGGGAGCAGAGTCAGATTCTCCCCTGAGCTGGGGCCTGGCTGCCTGGCACCCTTTCTGGTCCAAGGCCCCTCTCTTTCCTCCGGGTAATGGAAGAGACCCAGCTGGGAGGGAGAGCAAGCCTCAAGCTGCTTCTCACCATTCAGGTCACCTCCTGGGAGAGCTCTCTCCTGACCCCTGTTGAAAGCAGCCCCAGGCATTCTCTCTCTGCCGGTTCCTGTTTCATGACCGCATCACACTTAACATGGGAGCCTGAAATCTGAGATCACCTCTTTGATTTGTAGTTTATACATCTTAGGTCTGTTTCCCCCACCAGAGTGTCAGCTCCATGAGGGCACTGCTCAGACCCTGGGGCCTAGACCTTGAGCGCCTCATAGTAGGTTCTTAATAAGTGTTTGTTGAATGAATAAACGAACCTTGAATCTGTGGAGGGAGGCTCCCCTGGGGCATCCCTGCTGGGTAACTCTGCTCTCTCCTTCCCTAAGGCTTTGATATGGCAATATGGGAGGTGGGGGGTGGGGAGGGAAGTGGGGATGGGACTGGAGTTCCTAGCCTGAGCTTGTCCCCAACCGGTGAGATGGATGCACCTGCAGCAGGCGGCTGCCCCGGGAGGCAGCTCCCTATTAATTATGGCACTAGCACATGCCAGAAGCTGGGGGAGGGAGGCGGCTGCAAGCCAGGGAGATCGAATCATGTCCCTCCCCACCTGGGCTGGGCGCGAATGGGGAAATAGCACCATATTTTCTAGGAGACAGGAATGTCACTTTTTATTAGAGCTGGCTTGTAAATGGGTCTGTGGCTGATCCCGGGCCCTCCCTGTGGACGGGTCCTCCATGGAGAGTTCTGCTCCAGCAGGGTGGACCCCACAAGACAGGGACAGGCAGAGGGGTGTCCCCTGCCCATCTCTGGCCTTGGCTGGCCCGGCGGCCACAGAGGCTGCTGCTGAGAGGGGAACAGTGGGGCCCTGGGACTGGGGACGGTAGACTTTGCCCACACTCTTAACTTCTGCCCCTGAGGGTGGGAATAGAGGAACAGAAGTAAAGCTGACCATGGGAGGGAGGAGAAGGGGAGGGGAGACGGGAAAAGTGCAGGCTGCTCGGTGACAGTCGGGGTTGGGGCGGGAAGGGCTGATTCAGTCTCCACCCAGCACCTGGCTTAGCCCCAGCCCTGGAGTGGGCGGCGGTGGGGCGGGCGGTTCGAGGAGCCGGCAGAGCTGCTGACAGAAGCAAAGTTGAGCTGTTGTCTCGCCTGACAAGAAAAGAGCCCCTGTCACTGTTATTTTTAGGGGAAACATAGCACCCTGTCACTTCCTACGACATCTTTTGTCCCCGGCAGAGAGTAGCTCTCAGGAGCTGCCAAGTGGGGGTGCTGCAGACAGCCCCACCCCCACCTGGAGGCTCTGGCCTCGCACTCCGGCCCAGGTGCTGCCAGGTGAGCCCTAGGTGGCCCAGCCCCATGGCTGACCTGGTCCCCCACTCCGTGGTCTGCCTGGGGCCCCTGTCCATGTCTCTGTTCCCCACCCAGGCCCTCCTCACTTAGCCATGGCCCCAGCTTGGTCTCCAGCTTCACACCCAGCCCTTGCCCTTGACTGGGCCCACTTGCCACCCAGGCCAGTTCCCTCTCTGAGCCCTGAGCCCCCATCCTGAGTTCTGTGACTAAGGGTCTTTGACAGTCCTTCAGGTGCCCTCCAGAAGCCCCAGTCCCTTGTATATACAGCCTGTGGGCCCATTCACTCTGACCACACCCGTGGCCCTGTCCCTAACACCCTGACAGGCCCCCGGAGCACCACGACCTCCCACCTGCAGCACAGCCTGGAGTTGGCAGGGAGGCCCAAAGCCTTGCTCACTGGGTCCTGAGCTGACGGAGAATGTCATTAGCGGGTTTCTAACTAGGCCACACTTCCCCGGCTGTGTGCTCTGCTAGAGAAACATCACACTGGTTACACCTTGCTCCCAATGGGGCACCTGGGACCCCGCGTGTACTTGTGAAGTATCTCAGCCCTCTGGCTCCTTCCACCACTTGTGTTGCCTCCCTGTGCTGGGGTGGGGGTGTATGTGTCTAGGGGTGTCCTTGCATGGCCTTAAGCACTCAGGCCCCTCCCATCAGTTGATATTTCTTCTCTGAGCCCCTTCATTCATTTCCATACCTCCTCCCAACCATGGGACAATCCTTGTGACCTCATAAGGTAGGAGCTACCATTGTCCCCATTGTCAGCCCAGGAAATGGAAGTTCAGAGATGTGAAGCTACTTGCCTAAGGTCACAGAGCTAAACACTGGCAGAGCTGTGCTTGGGATGAAGATCTGGGTGGCCCTGGCCTAGGTCCCTGGGGCTCAAGTTGCCCCCTATCTGATTGGGGGACTCTGTGAGGGACTTTCTAGGTGACAGAGCCTAGAGGTGCAGGAGAAGCTGGGTCTAGAGCAGTCTGTAGGGTCAGACACTGTGGTCTCCCTGTGACCTAATACCTCCCAAAGGCCCCCACTTCCTAATACCATCACACTGGGGAACAGGTTCAACATATGAATTTGGGGGGACACATTCAGCCTATAGCACAGAGTACACATGTAGTGTATATGTAGTGCACATGTAGGGCATACGTACTGCACACAGTGTATACGTAGTGCATATGGTATATGATTAGTTATGTATGGTGCTCAAGGGCGATGCTCCCCACGCCTGATTTCCAGGAGCAGGCACTGCCATCTCCACACTGGCCCATAGGGGGCGCACCACCCTCCCTGCCAGAACCGGCAGGGGAGCTGCCACCCACCCACCAGACCCCATGGAAACAGGTGCAAACTTCGCTTTTTATTTAGACTAACTTGTTCCTGAAACAGGTTGAGTCAGCTTCAAGGTATAAATGGGAAGAGGCCGTCTCCCCTAGTCCCATAAATCAAGGGGAGAGAAACGAAGAGATCACCTGGAAACAGATGGGCTTGCGCGCTCCCAGCTCCTGGCAGAGAGGGACCCGGGCTTCTGGGCTAGGGTGGAGTTCTGGGGACAGATTTTTTCCTTCCTCAAACTGGAGATTTTGCAGCATCGCCAAGGTGCTGAAGGGGGTGGGGTTTAAGCCTGGGGCCTTTGTCCTTCTGCCCTGGTGACAGCAGACCCGCCTCCCCACCACAGGGTTCCAGTGCACTGGGGGGGGTGGGGAGCATCTCTGCAGTGGGGTGGGGTTGGAGGAGGAGGTTTCTGGTTCCTGGACTGGTGGAGAAATGTGAATTTGGGAGTCTGGTTGCAAGGCCCTCTGAGGCTGCTCAGTGCACGTTTGTTGTGCTGTGTCCCGCGTGTGCATGCGTGTGTGTGTGTGCGTGCATGTGTGCGCCAGCCTGGAATATCAGATCCACTCTGGGTAAAGGGAGCCGCTGACTGCCGGTTCCACTGCCCCTGACTGCCGGTGGCCTTGCCTTTGTGTTGAGCCGCCCCAGCTAACGGCGGTGGGGACTCCCTCTCCCTGCGGCAGCTCCGGGCCTCCAGACTCAACTCTCCCACTTGGCGGGCCACCTGGACCCAGCGCCCAGGGCTGGGGCCGGGGCACCTGTGACTAGTGGACATCAGGGACTGAGGGGCCAAGGATTGCTCAGGTGGGACACCCCAGGAGGGAGGCAAGTAGAGAGAAATAGCATGAAGGGTAGAAAGTCGGGGGCAGGGAGACAGATGGGACAGGGGGCCAGGGGGGCTGACCCAGGGCGGCTCCCAGGGAGTAAGAACAGCCTAGAGGAAAGAAGAGGCCACAAAGTGTCCAGCAGGAAAAATCCAAGGCAGGGAGGCCAGATACAGACCAAAGGGACAGACAGGAAGCTGCAGGGCCGGAGACATAAACCGGGGCGAGAAGAGAAGAGGCCGAGGGAGGGCAGAGGGGCCCAGCCTGAGGTCCCTGCCAGGGCTTCTGACACACGGAGCTTGTGGGGAGACGCGCAAATCTGCGATTTCCACCAGGTCTGCAGGAAAACAAACCCTGCTAAAGCCTCTCCCTGTCAGTCATTTTCATCTTGCTTTTGTCTTCAGAATAAAGAGAATCAGAAACTCCCAAGGTGGATTTCTATGCAGCCGGCTTCCCGCTCGCTCCCTCCCTCCTGCCCTCTTTCTTAACTCTGTCATCTTTGTCCCCCAGCCACCAGGCCTGGCCCTCTCCGACCCCCACACGGGGGTGTCCATCCTGGTCTCTGTCCTACTGTCATCTGGAGGGTCTGGGTCTCCGTCCTCCTACCCCCTCACCCCCAGCCCCACCTCCACTCTTTTAATGAATCCCAGCCCTTCTCTGGCCCTCCTCTCCTCTCCCAGCCCATCCCCGGCTGGGCCCCACGGATGGCTGCTCCTGATCCCCGCTTCCTCCAGCTGTCTCCATGGCTCAGCCCGCAGATTGACAGGGCCCATAAATCACCCTGGCAAGGCCTGCCCGGGAAGGAGCGAGGGGCAGACCGCGGAGGCAGCAGCAGCCCCAGACTGGGGTTCTTGGGTTTGCGTGAACCACTGGGGTACAGAGCCCGTGGCTCCTCTCCCTTCCCAGTTCCACGAAGCATCTTGGTTACGTTGCCTGTGTCAGAAGCTCCTGAGCCGGCCTTGCCCAGCTCCATGGGAGGTGGGACCAAAAGAAACAGGTTCTTTCTAGTAAGATAGCAAGAACTTGCTGTGGCGAGGACTATTATTGGAAAGGGAAGACGTGGGAAATGGTGAAATGCTTTGGCAAGGAGTTGATAAAGTTTGGATAGATCCTGTCTGGTGATTTAAACACAGTGCTGCCTGGAGATAGGGGATAGACTAAACGATCCACTCAACACAGAAGCCTTTGCTTTGTTTGGGGGACCCTGGGGTCAGAAGACCTCGATTCCAGGCCCTGGGAGGCCATGGAGCCAAGAAGCGACCAGTGGAGGCTTAGCAGACACGCAGCCTGGCATCAGAGCCTGGCTTCCTTTCTGACCCACTGTGTGCTCTTGAACAAGCCTCGACCTGGCTGGTCTTCAGCTGTGTAACGGGGGCAGCCCCACTTTGCAGAGTCACTGTGAGGTTTAAAGGGCAACGTAGGGAAAGGGCTCTGTACTGTGCTGGCCACCGAGTACTCTCCAGAGAGCACTGCACTTATCATTGGGCAAGTCAGTCAACAATTCTAAGCCTTGGTTTCTTCATCCATAAAATCGAATGCTCAGCCTTCATTCACCCATTCGACACACATCCATTGAGCACCTACTATGTGCCAGGCCCTGGAGATAAAGCAGTTCATACAAGAATCAGCACTCCTAACCTCATGGAGCTTAATATTTGAATTGGGGAAGGGAGGTGACAGACAAGAGACAAATATATGTACTATGAGAAAATGAGACAAAATAAGAGCCATAGAGAGTGATGGGGTGGGAGAGGCTATTTTATACACGGTGGTTAGTGAGGACAGCGCACTGATAAGGTAACATATGAAACAGAGACCTGCACGAAGTGGGAGAGTGAGCCACAAAGGTATGGGAGGTGGGGAGCATGCAGGCATGGGAACAGCAAGTGCAAAGGTCCTGGGGCTGGAATGTGCCTGGTGAGCTTGAGGAATAGCCAGGAGGTGAGGGTGGTGGGAGTGGACAGGAGGAGGGGAGAGTACTAGGTGAGGCCATTGAGGAGGAAACAGCCAGTTGTAAGGACGTTAGTAAGGACTTTCTCTATTGCCCTGAGGAAATGCAGTGCTCTTGCAGTTTCAGTGGCGGAATTCACCTGCACCAGGAGGCTCTTTGGTTCTAACATTCTGGAGGAATTGAACTTTGCGCTGCTTCTGTCTGAGGCTCTGTCTCCTGCTTACCACTGTCCATTTCTGGCCTGTAGAATGTATGGGTTTTAAATAATAATTTAAGAAAACCCAAATCCTTTATTGCCACAAGTGGAGGGAGGACTTTAATGTGTTTGACCTTGTTCCAACTAACAGTTTCATAAATGTGGCAGTGAGGCTCGGGAAGGTCCTGTGCTCGCTGGAGGTCACACAGGCCATATGGTGTGGAAGAAAGGGATTTTGTTGACCACTGACTTATAGCAGCTTTGTAAACATATGTCTTTTAAAATTACACACGTGCGCACACACAGAGAACCCCCAAGCCCAGAGTGACACAATGACAGGGTCCTTCCCCTAAAGGCCATCCATCGCTGAAAGTGTCATGCAATATGAAAAAGTGAACAAATGGCCTGAGCTCCACCGTCTCCCAGGCTGCAGCCGTGGCAGACATCCCCAATCAATCACAGGGCGCCCTCATGCTGAGCTGGGGCGGCCTCAGGCCTCTGGGAAGCCCGATGGGGCTGGTTCACAAAAGGAAACATTTGCCGTCGCTGAGGCGGAGGCAGGCTGTCTGTCCTGGGCTTGGGGAGCAGCACTGGCTCAATCTCTGGACTTGGGACCCCATTCCTTGAACTTGTGGCAGCTTTTTCTGCCTGGTTTATAAACTGATCACAGCTCTAGTGCCTGAGACAGATCAGGGCAGCCTCTGAGGCTCGGCTTTCCAGCCACTGGGTCCCCTGCCCTCCCTGCAGGTGCTCCCAGCCACTGGGGCTGTTTGACTTTCTCGTGGGATTTGTTCCAGCTGCCAGGCATGAATCAGGCTTGTGACTGGTGAACACAGACACGGGTACCTGCTGTGGAATGAGCTGGAGGTGGAAGTGGCTCCCGAAAGCAAGTCCTTCCCTTGGCTCAGGTGTGCGGATCAGATACGGAGCTGGGAGAGCGGCTGCACCAAGCGCAGTGCCGGAGGGAAATGAGCGATGGGATCCCACAGAGATGAATATGGATGGGGAGGGGTGGGGAGTGGAGGGAAACCGGACCCCAGGACTCTGCTGCAGGCTCCCCAACCCCTAGGGCCTTTTCACATGGAGTTCATTTTATCCTGGGCTCCTGGAGGCCCTGAGCCCTTGTTTCTGGTGTCTGCGGAGACCAACAAGCCAGGTGGAATGATGGAGTGGAGACAGAAGACCTGGCTCGAACCCTTATCCTCCACTCGCTTGCCTCAGTCCCCTCATCTGCAAAATGGGCTTCATGTTTTCACGGGAAGGGATGTAGCACTGCCAGGCTTTCCTGCCCTGTCACATTCTGCAGTGGAGTGTTTGGCAAGTGCTAAAGCTGGCATTTGACCTTTAACTGTGGGGTTCCAATGTCTCTCTGCCAATTGGATCTGAATTCAGGTGGGGAGGTGACAGTGCTCACCCCGTGAGCTCAGTGCGAGGGTAGAAAAAGTGGTGGTATGTTCTACAGAGATCTAGATCTGTCTCACCTACCTCACCTATATCTATCTATATCTATATCATCTATATCTATATCTATATCTGTATCTGTATCTGTATCTATATCTATCTATATCTATATCTATATCTATATCTATATCTATATCATAATCTATATCTATATCATCTATATCTATATCTATATCATCATCTATATCTATATCATCTATATCTATATCTATATCTATCTATATCTATCTATCTATGTCACTGATCGCTGTCTCCATCTCTAGCATCTATACTATCTGTATACCTTAGGACCCAGCTCAGATCAGCGCTTAGTCTCATTTCATTTGATGGTTCCTTCCCCTCCAGGCTCTTCCTCTGGTGCCATGTGGGGAGGGGCCAGGGCACCCCCTGCCTTCCTGGAAGAACAGAGTCACTTACTAGAGCAGAGACGGGGCAGAGGCTCCCCGCAGCTGTGATTTAGAAGAGTAGCTGGGGTTTTACTAGACCCGAAGTAGCTCCAAGGTCATTTCAGTCCAGGTTTTCCTGCCAAGTAAGTGTTTTCCCGGCTTTAGGGATGTTGGAATTGTGAAGGGTTAAGGGGCCGTCCGCTCACCGGGCTCCCTGCGGGCGCTGGGCCAAGCACTCTTACTGGATTAATATATTAAATGCTCGGACAGCCCTGTGAGGCTGGTTCTAATTTTATTATTCCAACTGGACAAGAAGCAGCCCAGGTACAGAGAGGTTCAATAACTTAGCTGAGGACACACAGCTAGTAGGTGGCAGGGCTTGGATTTAAACTGAGGTCTGTTGGGGACCAAAGCCTGCTACTGTCTCCTAGTTTACAATCTAGTATGTGTGCAGGGGGAGGGAGACGTTAACAAACAGGTCATACAACAGGATGAAATAAGTTCCGGAGCAGGGGAGTCCAGGTCCTAACCCAGCACCGGGGGTTGGGGAAGGTGACCCAGAGCCGCCTCCGCCCTCCCCAGCCAGCCGGGAGCTTGGCCCAGCCGTTCCCGGGCGGGCAAACCCTCTGGGTGCCGAGAGGGCACAGGCTGCCTGTCCTGGAGACGCGTCCCCAGCCTGGCAGATGAAATCTATATTATGATGATTTGTATTTGGGGGCGTGTGTGCGCAAGCACATCTGGGGCCGAGGCAGCCGAAATCCCCACAAACGTGGCTCATGCATATTCCGTGGCCGTGCCCGCCACACTTTGCAGTCATTGATTATTTATACGTGAAGTAACGAAAGCATCATAAATAATGAAGGGGCCTTGGCTCCAGCTTTGTCTTCCGCTTCCCTCTGCCTGGCCCAGGGGGGGAGATGGGCTCTGCAAGGCTTTGGCATTCAACACTCCCCTTCTCACACCAGAATCCAAGTCCTTCCTAGGAAGGAGGTGCGTGTGCGTGTGCGTGTGTGTGTGTGTGTGTACCCACTTACATGCCCAGGGAGGGGTCTGCACTCAAGCTGGGCAGCTGGGGCTGTCTACACTGCGGACTCTATAGGAAGTCTCTAATTGACAGAGAGGAAAGCCTCATGTTATATTAAACACGAGCTGGGGACACCTCAGACATAGCCTAGTTAAATTCAGTTTCAACCTCACCTCTGGGGCTGTTGGCTTGGAGTGAACCGGAGCCTGGTTCGGGAGGGGAAACCGTTTTATGAAGTTCCTCCCCGTGTTAGCCCTTTAGATCCACAGCAGTTTTTACAGAGACAGAGAAACCCTCCGATCAACCTCGGCCCCTAACCCCTGCACTCTGCAGGCTGCTTCTGAGTCTTTAGAGAGCACCTTTGGGGTTCAGGGAGGTGGAGGCCTGGCGAGTGCCCAGGTGTGCCCAGGTGGGGGGAAGGCCCAGGGTTGAAGTGAAGACCTACATGCACCCAATCCCTCACCACTCATTGAACATTCGACAATGCTTCTACCACCGAGAAATGTCCATTTTCCAGGCTTCTCACCTTCCTATCTCCACCCTACAGCCACTTTTGAAAGCAGATGCCATTAACATGTCACTCTGTGGAGATGGTTGGTGGCCTTAAATAATTGGCCCGAAGTTGCAGAGCTGGTGGTGGAAAGCCTGGGCCTGTCCAGAGTCCCCCTCCTCCTACCCTACATTGTGGTCTCTTGCCCACTTCTCTTACTCCCGTTGGCTCTCCCTTGGAAAGCGAAGTCAGGCCCTCTCTCTGCTTCCAGACCAAGGCTGGAATTATTTAATGGCAAATCAGTAAAAGTGTCAACAGCTTGCACCTTAACTGCTAAGAGGAATGATTCATAACCCCATGCCAGGCACCAAGCATTTCCTCCCATCCTCATGGCCCACCCTTCGAGAGAAAGGAGATAAATTACTGTCACTGCGTTTTATGGTACATGTAATCAGGTGGCAACATGGAGACTCGACTCATCTCAAAGTCATTTACAATGAATTATTCATTTGGCTGAAGAAGTCTTCGGTTGGAGGGTGAAATAGCCTCTCTATGCTCTGGCTTTGGGCTGCATTCTCCACAGCTAGGGAGGGAATCCCCGGCCTGGAAGATCCAGGTTCCCCTTGGCAACCTCTGGACCTCAGAATCCTGGAGTATGTGGGAGAGGACAGGGGAGGGTGTCTGAGCTGCAGGAACCCACTTACCTAATCTGCTTTTGGAGGGTGCCACTGGGGTCTAGAAGTATCTGTCTATTCTGTTCACATCCCTCCCACTTTCCTCCCTCTTCCCTTTGATAAATATTTATTAAGTCTCTATTAATATGTGCCGTATCAGTCAGGATGTGGTAGGTTATGGTGCAGTAACAAATATCCCCCTAATTTCAGTGGCATAAGATCACAAGGCATATTTCTCACTCTCATTCCTGGTCATCACGGGTCCTCCTGAGGTTCTACCCTGTGTCATCCTCACTTTGGGAAGCAGGCTGGCGGAGCATCTTGAACTTGGCTGTCACACATATCTCCTTTTACAGCTTCCTCTCAGAAATGACACATGTCATTTCATGCGCCAAAGCAAGTCGAATGGCTATATCTAACGTCAAGTGGTAAGAAAGTGTCACTTCGCCATGTGCCCTGAAGGAGAGAAAAAATATTTGAGGACACCCCTCATGACTATGTCACAGGCACTGCCAAGCCTGAAAGATGACAATAGCAGGGACATAGTCTTTTCTCTTGATGAATTCACAGTCTAGTGCAAGACAGATGCACAGCCAGTGGTGATTCCGGGGTCTCCGCACCACCAAAGAGGTCTCCCCGGGCCTTACGGGAGGCAGGGTCTCACAGCAAGGACTCTGACCCCCGGGACTCTGTGGACAAGGGAACTCATTTCCCTGAGCCTCAGTCTCTTCCTTCCTCCTTTGGGGGTGCTGATGGTGACACAGTCCCACCCTATACAGGGGGCGGTTGTGAGAAATGCATGAGGTAATGTCTGCAGAAGCCTTCGGAAGGTGAGGCACCAGCACCGTTTGCTATGAATTCATTTGCACCTTTTTTAAAGAATAACAACGCTGAGTTGTTTCCGTGGGTACATTCAGTGCCCGAGTGTGGCCCCCGCCCGCTGTGCCTCTGAATCAAGACAGCCTTGTGGGAGTCTCCAAGGGGCTGCCCCCGGCCCCATGAAGACAGAGCAATTACCCCAGAAAACTAGTGTGGGCCGGGGGTGGGGGCTGCCCCCTGGCAGGAGGTGCTTCGGGCTGGAAAGCCTTATGAGGATGGTGAGCAGGGAGCCCACCTAGTGGGCTCAGGTGCTGGTAAGGCCCCAGAGCCCAGCTGCAGCTCCGTCTGAGCCCCAGGCCCTGCGGCTTTCATTCCTTTATTTAACACATATTTACCGAGTGCCCGCTTGTGCAAGTATCATGCTGGAGCCGAGGA
This sequence comes from Miniopterus schreibersii, assembly GCF_964146895.1. Taxonomy (NCBI): domain Eukaryota; kingdom Metazoa; phylum Chordata; class Mammalia; order Chiroptera; family Miniopteridae; genus Miniopterus; species Miniopterus schreibersii. The sequence goes on along the minus strand of NC_138109.1, from coordinate 4,894,775 downwards.
AACAGACAAGACATCACGCGCTCTGTGTCCTCAGGGCGTTGCATCCCGGCAGGGAACGGTGGGGTGGACACTGCTGGTTGACCAGGGGCCCCCGGGAGCCGTTGGCATCTCTGCAGGCGCATCCCTCAGCGTCCGCATGCTTCGCTCCTGACAGTCAGCCTGGCCCTGCTGCCGTCTTCAGAGGTCGCTCCTGGGCTGCCTGGGCTGGTGTGGCTACTTGAAGACACTGCAAGTCCCAGGAGCTTACATTTTTCCAACGGCAGCCATCGGCCAATGACTGACAAGTGCTGGGGATGAAAGCCCGCTCCCTGGCCTTGAGTTGGGACAACCCCTGAGCTGTAATTTCTGCTCCAGAGCTCTCCCAGAGTTTCTCCGCCTGCTGCCAGGTCCCCTGTGAGCTCCTCCTGGAACACTTCCTTCAATCCCCAGCACACAAGTCTTCATCTCAGGCTTACTTCCGAGGGCCTCACTGAAGATACCCCCCTGAACCGACCCCCTTCCTTCCTCGGTGGGCTGAGCCCCTGTGTTGTTCTGGGCTCCTTTCCTGCCCGCGTGTGACTCAGCGTGAATACCAGTTAGTCTGACTTCGCCATGCTCACTTCATTCTCACTCCCTGGGTTGGGTTAACAGGGAGCAGGTGACCCAGGACACATGACGGGATTCCACTAGGGGCTTCTTCGGATGGCTTTATTTTTTTAGAGGAAGGAAGAAGGGGAGAGAGATAGAAACATCAATGGTGAGAGAGTCATTGATCAGCTGTCTCCTGCACGCTCCCTACTGAGGATCGAACCGTGACCGCCTGGTTCATGGGTTGACACTCAACCGCTGAGCCATGCCGCCTGGGCAGGAATGGCTTTCTTAAAATAAGACACAAAGGTCAATCCACTTTCCCCCTTGGAAACACTGTGACGGCTGGGACCCTGGTTGCCACCCTGAGGATGGACAGCTCAACGGCGAAAGACACCGGGGCTCTGGATGATGCCAATGAAGGCATGGGGTCCGATGCTAGAGGGGAGGGATTCGGCTGAGCCTGGATGTGGCCTCATGTTACTCTCCCTATACCCAGTACTTCTTTTTTTCTCTATGGACTCTAGAAACCTTCTTTCTTTCTTTGCCATGGCCACCAGGGAGCTCAGGGTTGGATTTGTGGTACTTCTCACTTCCTGTTAGAGCCTTGGGATATCCACGCCTGTGCCCCTTGGCCTGGCATTAGCTTACCTTCCCTCTGCCCCGCCTCCCTCGCCCCTCTGTTTTTGCCCGTCGGGCCTCTGGATATTCCTGTAAGTCCCATCGGTTGTTCTTTAGAGTGAAACAACCCATCTTCACTCTACAGCCATCCTCTGAAGCTGCACTTAGAACCTCCCTGAGGATGGCGGCTGCTAAGTGACTCTCGAGAGCCTCTCCAGGCATCTGCAGGCGGAATAAGGACCCAGGAAGGCCTCTCCTCTGCAGCCTCAAGGGGGCATTTATTAGCCGCCTCTCGGCCACGTTTCAGCTGCCAGTTCCATTCGTGAGCCTTCCCTCTCTTCCTCGGTCTGGGGCAGAGTGATGGTTCCATCCCAGTCTCCTAAGTGCCAGGCCTGGCCAAGGGAGTGGAAAATCCTTTGAAATTCCCAATAAATAAATAAAAATAACTTTGAGGGCTTGTCACCATGGAGACCGAAGGCTTGGTTAGTTGTCATGGCGACCCCTGGTTAGGCTCTCTGCCTGAAATGATCGGCATCCCTGAGAAAGAAGGGCCGAGAGATGGGAAGACAGGACCACATGCCACGGGGGTGAGAGCTGGGCACCAGCAGATTTCTGGAGGCAGGTTCAGTGCAGGGACTGTGTGTGTGTGTGTGTGTGTGTGTGTGTGTGTGTTGGGGGCGGGCAGGTAGGTAAGGAGAAGCGAAGGGGAGAGCACACTGTTTTCTAGAACTTTCTTCCAGAAAGCTGCCCTTCTGACATCCACATTATTCCAAGAGGCTCATGATCCCTTCGCCTCCCATGCCGCGAGCCCCCAGGCTGGGAGGGAGCCAGGCCTCCTGCCTCGGCCGTGCTGCCAAGGAGTCTCCATGACAACACCAGCCCCGCCTGCGCCCGCGGGAGCAAGCCCTTGGCTGGGGCCTCCTGGGAGTTGCCTGGGTAACCAGGCTCCCTTGCCCCACTTCCCCACCAATTAGTGATGGGAGGGTGAGTGGACGGGGTCACCGTGGAGACCCGCTTTCCTCTCACTGCCCCCTTCCCAGAGCACCTGTCTGGAGATGGCTGTGGGGAGGGGATCTCCAGAAGAAGGTGGACCTGTCGTGGCCACTCACATCTCAGTTCTTCAAGGGTGTCACTTGGGGCTGTGTGGGGGCTTGAGGGAGGGGCTGGCCTAGCTCCCAGCCCCACACCCATCTACCCCACCCAGGCAGGTGCTGAATGACTGCCCCCTTCAGTCACCCCTGCTGGAAGTCCTGGGCCCGGTGGAGTGGCATTTGCCTGGGGTATGAGGTCAGGAGACTTCACGCCCTGGCCCGAGGACCTGCATCTCTCATCCAGCAGCTGAGAACACTCAGTGGTTAACGAGCATTTATTTCCCAGCCAAGGAGACAGTTACATGATTAGTTGTTATTTTATCTTGCTAATGAATATACATAAAAAACAAAATGGCCCATTAGCAAGGCCATTCATTGCTCAGGTTCGCTGTTCCTTGTTGGAGAGCACCACTCCTGGGTGCTGGGCTGGCCTCGAGGCCCCTTCTCCCCCTCCCCCTGTGCCCCTCCCGGGTTTGCTTTGAGTCCCGCCGCCTCGTCAGCATCCTTCCTCCCCAGCCAGCCAGATGCACCCTCTCTCCTCCTTTCCTAACCACCTCCTCCCACTTCCAATAGGGCACCCCATTTCCCTCCACTTGTCCCCCAGCCAGTCTTCTTGTCTCACCATAAAGGGTCGCTGTGAGAATTAAATGAGGAAAATGCATGTCAAGGACTTAGCATGACACTTTGCACGTAGTGTCTCCTGGGCAGATCTCATTCCATCTCTCTCCCATCCATCCATCCATTAATCCATCAAACTTTGATTGCCAAACACCTGGCAATTAAACTGATTAAGAAACAGTTTGGGCAACAAGGGACGTCGCAAGCTAGTGAGGGTGACAGACACACAGACACGTAATCAAATATGTGAGACCGTGAGGGAGGTTTGAACAGAGCCTGGGAGGGACAGGGGTGCGCCCAGGGAGGGAGGGGACAGTGGAGGGTCAGAGGCTGGAGAGCTGACCTCGGATTGTGAGGGCCGAGCCGGGAAGCCTTCTCATCTGGAAGTGGGGGCCAGCCCGCCTCATCTCCTTGGCCTTCCTACGCCACCTGTTCCGAGGGGCCCCCAGGATAACGGAGGTGGCTCGTTAATTATGCAAGCGGCTCATTTCCGCTGCCAGGGCCCGCAGAGCACCGGGCCTGCCCTGGCGTGGGCGGGCGGCGGGCGTGCTGCAAGCAGATGCCTCCAGATGTCTTAGCTCAAGATTGATGAGGAGGGGCGGGGTCCCCCGAAGAATGCCCCCTTCTCTCCACCTCCTACATCATGTTCTGGCTTCCGAAACATTCTGAATGCTTTGGTCCGTTGCCACGAGCGGGCCCAGTTACCTGCAAGTACAGGCACTGGAGTTTATGAGCGCCAAACCAGAACACACGGTCCGGCTCGTGATTTGGCAATAGGACAGACTATCAGGATGGGCAAAAAAATTGTAAACCTGCAGGTGGAGGGTTGTACCTGTGTGGTGGGGTTGAGGGGACTGAATGACATGGGCCTCTAGCAACAACAACAACACACATGCACACACACACACACACCCTCATTCCCCACTTAGCTCCCGACGCCTAGAATTTCACCATCAAAGACTTCTTTTATCTATCATTTATTCATACCTTCAAGCCACCATAGACACATGAATGTCTTTAGCAAACACCTATGAGCTACCCCCAAGTTCCAGGCTCTGGGCTAGGCACAGAGGACCTGACACGAACAAAAAGCAGGCCCTGCTCAGCATCTGAAAACTTGCCCCTGTCTGGAGGAAGGAGACTCACAAATAGGCAGGCAAAGCCTGAGTGAGGCATCACACACAGGGTGCTGGAATATCGTGCAGGACCACCAAACACTGTTGAGGGTCAGCCTGGAGGAGAGGGAGGGCAGGGCAGGCTTCTTGGAGGAGGAAACTCCTCAGCTGGGTGTTGAAGCCTGAGGAGGAGCCTGCTTAGCAAAGTGGATAGAGTGACAGAGGGGCTTGATTCAGCCGAAGGTGAGGCCTGGGAAAAGGTGCAGTACAATGTCCAGCATGGTTTTCCCGGCTGCTGGCCCTGGGTGAGAGTACCATGGACACTCTCCTGAGAGCACTCAGAAGTGGAGCTGGGAAGGTGTGGGTGGTGAACTGGGAGGGCTCTGAGCCCTGATTAGCATAAAGGAGGTGGGGCCATCTACCTGGGTTCCAGCCAGGAGGGGACAAGGCCAGGAAGAGGGAAGGAAAGGAAACGCCAAAATGTGCCAGAGTTGACCCTTTTTGCTTCTTATGACAAAATGTGGCTTTTTTATCTCTGTCCCTTATTTGAGGGTAATTATCCTCAGTTGCTCTCAGTTGGCTGGTTAGATCCCTGACCAGGGTCTGGGCCTTCCATTTCTTATATTTTTATTAGAACAGCTTCTTCAGGCTCCACACACTGGTCATGCCTAATAAATGACACCCTCTGTTGTGACGTGAGGTTCCAGTTGGGTTTCCAGGAAGCTTGCTTTTGATGTTCACACTTCTCAGTAATGTCCTCGGGGCACCCTAGGAGGCAGGTGCTCTCTCGGGAATCCGGAGCCCAGGGATCTAGTCATGGGAGCTTCAGTAAGTCCATGAACTTCTCTAGGCAAAGTGTTCTCATCTGTGAGATGGGGGTAGGGCATCTGGTGACTTCTGAGGTTCTTTGAAGTGGGACCCTCTGTAGCAGGCCCCCTCCATCCCCGCATGATGTCAGCTTGTCCGCAGTACCCTGCCCTGTTTCTTCTCCTTGGCCACCAACGATATCCCAGGAAGAGAATTCACGATTAAGTATCAAGTGTATCAGTCAGCATAGTACAGGTTATGCTGCAGAACAAATCAACCCCAAACCTAAGGCTTAACACGACAAAGGTTTATTTCCCACCGGATACGCCCAATGTGGCTTAGAGGAGATGGGATGCTCTGCCCAGCACAGGCACTCGAGGACCCAGGCTGACGGAGGCTCTGTCATCTGGGAGCTGCCACATTTAGAAGTGAGGTCTCCATGGTTGCCACAACAAGGAATGAGAGAAGTAAAGGTTACACACTGGCTCTTAAATGTTTGAGCCTTGAAAGGAGTCATGTTACTTGCCATCTCTTGGCCAGAACAGGTGACAAGGCCCTTCCTGAATGCAAGGAACCTGGAAGCGTGCAGGAGAAGGTGGGTTTTTGTGATCGAAGGAGGGGGTGAGGAAGTGAGTGAGGCGAGGAGGGAAGGAACACAGAGTGAAGGGTATGAGTGCCTGTTTCCCAGCCCGAGAGCCCTCTCAGGCCAGAGTCCCAAGGCCCTGGGCAGAGGCACAGAGCCCCCTTCCCCGGGGGCTGGGCCAGACGCAGTCTCCCTGTCGCCTCTGGGATTACATCTCACGTACACATTTTGAGAGAGACAAGCTGGGCCCAGGGGGGCTGTATCTCTGTCCTTGTCCTTGGGAGGCTGAGGAGAAGGGGAGGAGCAGAGGGAGGGGCAGCGGGGGGGCCAGGCCAGGCTGTGGAAAGCAATTAGTGGAGGATGGGAAATTGCTTTCTCTGTGTGAGTGGCTTTGGCAGCAAAGCTGCCTCTAGTACCCAGGGCTTCGGTGGGGCTGTGCTGCGGGCCAGGCTGGTGGAGCCTGGGCTGGGGGCTTGGGGCTGGGGGGACTGAGGGCCTGGGGTGCAGGGAGGAGGGCCGCCCTATGCCATAGGGCCTTTCGCAGGTTGTCAGGCTATATTGTGCCAAGAGCAGGAACACTGTGCCATCTCATCCCTTCATCCCCATGGTGCCAGCGAGGACCTGGATGTCTTAGTTGGGGACCGTTCCACCCGAAGCAGAGCCTGAGCAAGGCCTTGAGTGCAGGTGGTTTAATTGGGAAACGTGTGAGGGGCCATGGAGAGAGAGTCAGGGAGGACAACCACATAAGGTGCCATATGGAGGTGCTGTCGTGGGCTCAGGCGTTGGTCCCCTGTGACTTCCCGAGAAGGACAGCATGCCTCCCAGAATGCCGGCCTGAGGGGCGGGAAGTCTGAGCGTGTATCCCCGGCTCCTTCCCCGTGGCTCGGGGTTGCCCTGGGGGTGTGAAGTCCCCTAACTTCTGGTGGCATTTGCTTCCAAAGGCCTCTGATCTGCAGTGCATCCCAGCAGGAGGCTGCCAGCTCGAGTCCTTCGAGTCCTCACGCATCTGTCCTTTGCAGCTGCAGCTGCCATCAGAGGTGGGCTCTGGGATGTGGCCCTGGGTATAGGAGGCAAGTGCCATGCAAGGTGCTGCGTAAGCCCCGCTGATCGGGTGGTGCTGGGAGCAAGGCAGTCAGAGGACTGGGGTCCAGCTCTTCCCGGACTGATTGGTCGAGCCCCACTGACACCCTTCCACTCCCCGCTCTACTCCCCCAGGCAGTGAGCTCCGAGAACAGGGACCATGCCTCTACATTTCTGAGTGCCCAGTGTCCTGCCCAGAGCCCAGAAAATACATGTTGTGGAAAAAACAAGTCATTGGGTGGGTCAGGAGTCAGGATGTGCATAACTCCTTGACCCTACAATGGTCTCCCTCCTGCTTGCCTATGTGGGGCAAGTATAGGGACCCCCGCCCAGAAAGTCCCCTGGGATTTAGCTCCTGGATTCCACCTCTGGCCCTGGCTCTCTCAAATGGCCAATGCTCAGCTTACCTTGATGAGAAGAGAAATACAACCCAAGCTGGCATTGGGGTTGTAAGGGCCTAGGAACCCCGGGGAGGGTGGTGGGTTGTCTACAATTTTTGTTTCCTGTCCTGGGTCTCCCTTATTTGACAATTATTGCTCCCCGTCCCTGGAGAATAGCTCTTTTCTCTCCCCTTCCTCACTCCATGCGCTTCTGGAGAAGTCAATCATATTATCCTATGACCATGTGACCCAGCCACAGCCACAGTGACTGGCCCAGGAATGGGCACATGACTCAAGTTGAGCCAATCGGCATCCTTCCCTGGGACTATATACATGAACCTTTGGAGAAAGAAAAGACTTCTTCCCTGTGGCCTTTGGACTGAGAGGGTGATTCCCAGGCAGAGGGTAAAAAGAGAACAAGCTCCTGGTGGGCAGCCCCAGGTGTCTGGTGGCCTGTCGTGCCTAGATGGAGCCAGGCTGGGGCCCTGTCCTCGTGCGGGGAGACCCCACTGGGCAGCCTCCTGCCCTGGCTGCTGGCCTTTTCAATGTATTGCTTGATTGGCTGCCTGTTCTAATTTAGGCAGCCTGGCCGTCCTAAACAAAGTTTGAGTACTTTGCAGGTAGAAAGGTTAGATTTGCATGAAGGGGCCTGTGTAAATCCCATTGCTTTCCTGGCACTGTTGCTCGCTTCTGACTTCACGAGTTGAGGCCTGGTTGAGACAAGGACTCCTCTCCTCCTTTGGGCCTGTGCCCGACTCCCACCCTGGTCCTCAGACTCCTCTGGCCCTTCCAGCACCTCCTCCCTCTAGACCAGCGCTGTCCAGTAACAATGTAATGCCAGCCACATAGGCAATTAAAAATTTTCCAGCAGCCGGACATGTCAGTTTGGACCAGTCACGTTTCCCGTGCTCAGCAGCCATATGTGGCTGGTGGCCGCTGCGCTGGACGTGCAACTCTAAGTCACCACCTGGTGCAGGAAGCAGCCTGCCGCCTGCAAAAGCCTGGGCGAGTTTTGCCTTTCCATTTCCGCTCAGCCTCTCATTTGCACTAAAATGCTATTATGTGTTTGCTAGTTTCGATCTGCGATCAGGTCTTGGCAGTTATCCCACAGACCAGAGGAAATGCAGGCGAGGCTCCCAAGCCAGAATTCCTCACCCTTGAGCAGGGTAGGCAGAAGGGAGGCATAGGAAGGAGAGTTTGTTTTTAATTTTTGGGGGGGAATAATTTTAGACTTACAGAAAAATTACAAAGATGGTAGAGTTCCCACATACCGTTCACCCAGTTTCCTCTAACGGTTACGTGTTATATAATTACAGTACATTCATCAAAACTAAGAAATTAACATCGGTACAAGCTGTTCACTAAACTTCAGACTTTGTTCAGATTTCATCAGTTTTTCTACTAATGTTCTTTTTCTGTTTCAGGATCAAATCCAGGATGCTACATTGCATTTAGAAGCCTCCATTTTTAATAAATAAATATATCTATCTACCTATCTATTTATCTCTCTCATTAGCTATCTATTTATAAAACTCTGACATTTGCTGACTGGTTTGAACAGGGTGCCCAGAGCAGGCAGTGGAGAAGCAGCTGGGTGGCCGCAGCAGAAGTTAAGTGAGCCGGGTTCAGGGGTGGCCCTCGCCAGGGGAAAGGGCCCCTTGGGCAGGTATTTAAAAGAAAGGTGACATGGGCCCCCCAAAAAAGCAGAAGGCTGCATGAAGGCAAAGACCGGCCCCAGTTTAAGCGAGGGCTTGAGCATGACCCCCTTTGGCCGAGCCTGGGAGGAGCTCGGTAAGTGGAGGTTACCCTGGGAGTTGCTGATACACCGGAAAAATGCAGGTCTGCACATGAGTCAGGAATCAATAGTGAGTGAGTGACAGTTCTTTTCTTTTTTTCTGCTGTTAAAAACACATTTTTTAAATTTAAAAAATTTTTTCAATTACAGTTTACATTCCATGTTATTTTGTATTAGTTTCGGGCAGAATCTAAAGAAGAATATAAGTGAACAAAACAGAAACAGACTCATAGATATAGAGATCAGACTGTCGGTCGGCAGAGGGACGAGGTTGGGGGACTGGTGGCTCTTATGCGCTTCAGAGCTTTGTCCGGGGAACAGGTGGCCTTTGATCGAATTAGTGGCAGAACAGTAACTGCATCCAGGTCATCTATTTTTTTTTTTTATTGTGGTAAAATATAAATAGTATAAAGTTTAGCATTTTGGCAATTCTTAAGTATGCAATCAATAGCATCAAGTGCATTCACCTGGTTATGCAATCCTCGTTATCCATTTCCAGAACTTTTCACCACCCCCAACAGAGACCGTCCCAATTAAGCAGGACCTGCCCATTCCCTCCTCCCTCGGGTCCCTGGAAACAGCTGTTCTACTTTCCGTCTCTGTGGACTTTCCTATTCTAGATATTTCAAATAAATGGACTCGTACCATATTTGTCCTTCTGTGTCTATGTGTCTGGCTTATTTCCCTCAGCATATGTTTTCAAGATGTATTCATGTTGTAGCACATATCTGATCTCTGTTCCTTTTCATGGCTGAGTAATATTCCATCGTACAGTGATAACCCAGTTTGTTTTTCCATTCATCTCTTGATGGCTAATTGGTTGCTTTTCCCTTTTGACTATTTGAATAATGCAACTGTGAACATCTATGTACAAGTGTCCTTCGATTCTTTCAGTGTATGCCTTTAAGTGGGGTTGCTGGGTTATGATGTTTTGCATCAATTTTCTGGGTGACTTTGGTTAAGTTACTTTCACTCTTTGTAGATATTTGTTTCCTCACATCTTTAAAATGTAGGTTTCTTTTGATTTTGCTAGGTTTATAAAGCCACACTGAGAGATAACAAAGGAGAGCATGTGTGGAGGGCTGGGGGGGCCTTGGTGGGAAGCCTCCAGTTACGGAGGGAGGATTGGTGGCAAAGAGGAGCCAGCAAAGTGAACAGGCAAGAAGTGCTGGTGGAGGGAGGAAGACTGTCTTCTCCGGGATCAGGAGGAAGGCCAGGAAAAAGGGAGTGGAGAGAGGAATAACAGCCTGACCCAGAGGAGTGCTCAGACCGAGCTGCTAATTTGATTTAATGAGATAAGGCTGGGGCTCAGCATAAAATCCTGGGCGGGAGCCAGAGGGCTCATCCTCGGGCCAGCAGGAATCGTGTGGCAGCAACGGAGGTCACGGGCCACTGGTGAGGGCAGGCGGGGGCCTGGAGAGGAGGCGGGAACAACTGTTGGGTGTAGCAGGGTCAGCTGGAGAAGCGAGAGGGCTGGGACATCAGCCTTTCTTTACTGAACTCGTAGCAAATAACTGTATTTTCACAAGGAAATCAACATTCGTGAGAGACTGGCATATTACTCTAGCTATGCCATCCTACCTGGCTCCATATAACACTTAAGGAGGACAGATTTGGGCATCAGATCATGAATACTGTGTTTTTTGGATATGGGAAAAGATCGTACGTAGGCAGGCTGTGAGAAGCCCCTTTTATTAATGTTTCATGATAACGATTATTTATCGAGCGGCCAGTGAGCCAGCATTAGCTCAATTACTCTTCCAGCCAGCCTAAAAGGTGTTGGTTACTTTCTGAGATAACCATTTCACAGATTACCCATTTTACAGATGGGGAAACTGAGGCCGGGACAAAACAGTGACAGCACACCAGAAGAAGAGCAGAGGAGGGTTTGAGCTCGGGTCAGGCCAGTCAGGGATGTGACAGGTTTCTGAACAGCCAAGCTTGGGGCAGATGAGGGAACGGTGGCCCTGGCCACACTGCCTGGCAGGGCGCGGTCTCGCCACCATCCTGGCCCCCTCCGCTTTGAGCCAGATCCGGGCTTTCAAAGACCCGCGACAGAGGACCAGTCAGGAAGGGTGATGGGGAGATTCCGGACAAGAAGGGCGGAGGGGTCGGGTTATATGTGAGCGTAGAGGGTGTGTGGTGTTTGTGTTAGTGTGTGAGTGTGTGTCTGTGTGTGTGGATGGGTATATAGGATGAGCATGGGTATGTGAGCTGTGTATGTGGGGGGGTGCCTGCCCTCCCCCCCCCCCTTCCCAACATCCAGCCCAGGCCGCTCGGGCAGGGCCTTGACCACAAGATGTGCCAACAGCAGCCCCGACGATCCACCCCACCCGTGCTCTCTGCCACCCCAGCCTAACCCCAGAGGGGAGCCCCTAAACTCCTTCTCACCAGGCCCATCCACTAGCATGCTCTCAGGGCCACGTGTGGTCACCGTCCTGTTCAGCTCCTGGGCCGCCTTTACCCAAGAAGACCTTCTGTCCCTGGCAGAACCGTTCTTGGGGTCACAGTGACCCTACTTCCTTCAGCACCCGCCCAGGTGTGTTCTGTTTCAGTCCCAGACAAAAGCTTGAACATCAGAGCTGCCCAGTGAAGTTCAGAGTGAGGAGTGCAGGTCCCCCTCCGTGAGGGGTTGGGGAGACCTACCCCACAGATGGCCAGACCTAACTGTACGGTTTGCAAGTCCCGTCCCCCAGGTCAGGACAGTGGTGATGTTCAGAAGAATCCAGCGATCTGGCCAGCACTGACCACTCCTAGTGGAGCCTGAGCTTGAGAAACAGCCAAGCTTTCCTGTTTCTTCCCCCACAGAGACCCATCAACAGTCATCTCTAGCAGAGTGAAGACGGGTGGGCCTGAGCCCCAGGGGACTCTGGCATCAGGGCAGCTGGACTGTCCCTGGCCTCTGCTTCTCTTACTAGTGATAATGACTCCCACTTATTAAGTGAGCATCACGGAGCTTATATGTACTATTTCACTGAATCCCCACACAGCCCTTTGGGGTAGGTACTATTATTATTGTTCCCATTTTACAGATGGGAAAGCTGAGCCCAGAGGGGTTAGGTCTCTTGCCAAAGGCCACACAGCCAGTAAGAGCCAGAGCTCAGCTTTAATCCTAGGTGGTCTGGACTCGTCCAATTCCCTTCCTGCTCTCATTCCCTGCTGGGGAAGCCAACTGGGGTGCGGCAGGGGCTGCCTTGGAAGAAGGCTGCTGTGGCCCCCCAGGCTTCCTGCAATAGAAGTCCCTGTAATTTCAGCATAAGTCATATTTCTAACCAAGCCTCCCCTGAAGGTCACCGGTAATCACACTGTCAGCAGGCCCTGAGCCAGAGGAGCCCACGGAAATCAAGCTCCCTGCCCGCACCACCAGGGGTGCGTGAGAGGTCAGAAGTGGGCACAGGTTAACAGGGCTTGGGGCTGGGGACCAAGTGACAGCTGTGCTTCTGGCTTCTGGGTAATAAAGGAGGAGAGAGGCTCCGGCTGCCACCCTGAGCTCTGGACCGTTCCCGCTGTTGGCAGCTGTGGCCAAGTTGAACCCTGTGGTCTAGGAGAGGCGGCAGTTTGCACAGTTCTGATGGTGTTTCATGGATGTGAGCCGGGGTCTCCCTGGGGACATGGAGCCTTGGGGAGGAGACGGAGGAGTTACATTTTCTAAACCACTGGCTAAGTGCAGACACTCGACCGCCGCACGCATCATCCTGTGTAATCCGTAAGCCCGTCCCACGCGCTGGGCAGTGTGTCTTACTGTCTCCGCTTCCCGGAGGCTCTGAGTGGATTCTGCAGCTTGCAAGGACTCACACTGGCGTCTAGATTTATATCTACTTTTTTTCCTTTTGACTAACACAGTATTTTCCAATTTTGAAATAAGGCTAGGAAATGCTGGTTAGGCTAAGAGAAAACTAAGGAAGTCCTGCAGATAAGAAACTCTTATCTTTAGTTTTCTCTTAGCCCTAGAGTAAGAAAGATCTGGGTGGAAATCCCTACTCTGCCATTTAAAGCTGTGTGATCTTGGGCAAGTCACTTACCTCCCTGAGCTCAGTTTCCTCATCTCTAAGCAGGGGATAGTGACAGTGCCTTTCTTGTCTGGCTGTAGGAGAGTCTTTGATTTGAGACAACTCTGAAGGGCCCTCTGAGCCCCAGAGCTCCTGTAGCATGGCGGGGGCCTCTGCAGTCACCTCACCACAGTCCAGCTCCTCCTGAGTCCCAGCTCTGTTCTCCTTCACAGAAACCCCTCCTTCTGGGTTCTGCCTGAAGACAGTATTGGATAAGGTCGGAGGAAGCAGTCTTTAAAATGGGGTGTTCGAGCTGCATTATTTGCTGGTTAGCTGCTAATGAGGACCCCATTGCTGGTGGGAGGTGGGACTCTGATAGGGCCTGTCCCGCTGTAGCAGTGGTGGGGAACCGGGATGGGGAATCCGTGGCAGGGAATGCACTGGCAGGTACAATATCTTGGGCACGCGAGAACTTTGGAGGAAGGAATAATTATAAGGACTCTGGAGACAGATAACTATTGCTAGGTGGGCTACCCATGCATTGGACAAAGACTATGAGAGACCAAGGGAGATTAATCACAAATTTTCATGAAGCGTGAAATCCAGAGAGCCTCCTTGGCAATATATATCAAGAGACTCTCATATCCTGCAGCTCACAGACAGCAAAAGCCAAGGATCAGACCCAAAACTTAATTCTAAGTGGAGCTCCAGAGCAATTGAATTCTCAATTCTGGCAAGCCTTACTCCAAGGTCAGAGCTCTGATGGGAAAGCGTGGGATGTTGATATATGACACATGGACCGGGACATTTGGGTTGATGCATTTGAAAATCTCGAGTCCCTAAATTCTTCTAAAGCCCCTAGGCCTGCAGAAGTGGCCCCTCCTCCTCACCAAAGGCAGGTTCTGCCCCTTGCTCGAAGCCTCTTGCTTGCCGGGCAGTATGTTCCCCCACCTCCCATTCCGGCCACTAAACCTTAGTAATTAGGCAGGTTCCAATATAATGCAGTTATGTGAGGGGTAGAAAGGAACTGGGTACCCTCCCGGGGTACAGGATTGAACAGCCTGGCAAGGAGCCCGATGGTGACGCTAGCCTGGCGTGAGGACAGCTCTGGGAAGGCCGGGAAAAGCAAGGGCTCGCACTAAATGAACTAGAAATGCCAGATCTGCCATGGCAGATGCTGAAGGAAGATATCAGAGACGTGGGCACGCTGGAGTAGATCTACTATGTCAGGCCAGAATATTCACCTGCTAATTGTGTTTCCTTGAGAAGGCCCAGAGGCCCAGTGACGGAGACACAGCGTGGCTGAAAAGCTCGATGGGGACTGTTCGTAAGCCAAGGCTGGCAGTCGGGGGTGCTGGGACAGAGCCGAGCCCTCTGACAGCGCGGGGGATGACAAGGCCCTGAAATAACTGAGGCCCGGGGCTGGAACTTGAATGTCATAAGCAAGGCGGGCAGAATAGTGCGGTGAGCAAGTAAGTCAGAGGGGCAGGTGGGAAACGCGGCCTGCGGAGAGCAATCGGTACCGTGAGGCACAGAACACGGTGTCCGGGTGCAAGAGAGGGGCAGCCAAGAGAATTCAAGGGCGGTGACCGGGGGCTGAAGCAGCTGTCCCAGAAAAAGGCCATGATCCCTTACTCAGTTCCCAGGCCCGAACGAGTGCTCAGATCCTGAAGCCAAGAAGGGGGAGCCTGGGACACCACAGCATGCGTACATGGTAACGATTACCCAGTCCTTCTGCTGAGGGGCCTGTGGCCATTGACTTGGGTAACTGTATCCTGGGAGGTAGGGGGTCACCAGACATTTCTAAGACTATTAAATACAGAGTCCAAGATGACATTGATGCCTAGGGATCCAAAGTGTCATCATGATCTCCTGTTAGAGCAGGGGCAGGTGGGACCAGAAAATAAGCTGAATCCTGGCCGAAGCGTTGGCCACAGTGGACCCCCTGAGCCATGAAGCCACCTAAGATGCCTGGGAGGTGGCCCTCTTCTTATTCGTATGAATTTCCTTAGCTTGGCCCCTATGAAAAACCGGGTGAATTCTAGAAGATGAGAGCAAACGGCCATAAGTGCAACCAAGAAGTAGCCCCTGTGGCGGCTGCTGTGCCACCTGTCGTATCTGTGCTGGGGCAGATCAGCCCCAGGTACTCACGTGGCCATTGACTTGGCTCAGAGAGGTTAAGTGACTGACCACAATCACGCGCTGAACAGCAGAATTGGGTGTCAAACCCAAGTCTGCTGTGACCAATAGAGGGTACATGGTCATGAGAGGGAGGCCTGTGGGTTCGGGACCCCACACAGGAGGGCGTGGGCTTCCTGAGCTCTCCTTACCCCAATGCTTCCATGTTACATCATCTTTTTGGGCCTGCGCTGGTTGCTGGTTCTGCCCAGAGTCCTGTTTGAGGGGCTGGTGAAGGGGCCACGAAGTAGATGAGGTCCTGGTCCCCTGCCTCCCTCTGCCTCTCCATTCCTGCCGCCCTGTCTCTGGGTTTACCTGCCTCCCATCCCCTGTGCTCACACGGGCTCAGGAAGTCCCCTGTCTCCCGCTTCGACCTTGACTCGATGCCAAGAGCCTGAAGGGATCCCATCCTAACAATAAGTTCAAAGCGGATGCCCATGTCATCCTAGCCTGGGGGTTGGAGTCAATGGCTCTTTCCCTGTGCGCCTTTGCAGAAAACCACTTGGAGCTCAGTTTTCTTATCTGCAAAATGAGGGTAACAACATCTTCCTCTGGAGGCTACTGGAACACATAAAAGACTGTTAAAAAAAATGTTGGTTCTTCCCCATCTGTCTGTCTTTCTCTCTATATTCTTGGTTCCCAGAGTCTCCTTGTGCATTCTTCAGATGTCCCCAGACTGAAGCGATCTTCATTTGCATTTCAGAAGAAAATGCCAGGCTTCGGGTCTA
Organism: Miniopterus schreibersii; assembly: GCF_964146895.1. NCBI lineage: Eukaryota > Metazoa > Chordata > Mammalia > Chiroptera > Miniopteridae > Miniopterus > Miniopterus schreibersii. The sequence goes on along the minus strand of NC_138109.1, from coordinate 4,879,223 downwards.
AATCTAATATCTCCACAGTTTCCCCCAAGGGCGGCCTCGGGTCCTGCTCGCAGTCGGCTCCCACTCCGCGGCCGTGGGGCTAAGCTGGCCTCTCCCCAGCTTCGCTCCTCTCCCGCCCCATGGCTCTGCCCTTTCCCGCTGTGTCCTCAGCCCTCGGCCCTCGGCCCTCGGCCCTCAGCCCTCCACAGTCCCCCCGACTCCACTGCTTTCTGGTTTCCAGCGCACAGTTCATTGTTGCTACTTTTGATTAAATTTCCAGTCTCTTCCAATTGATTTCCCCTGGCTTTCCTGGCCCGAAGGGAGCAGAGGTGGCTGAATCTCTGGAGATGGCTGGAGTCAGGATGTGATGGGGGGTGGGGGAGAGGGGCCATTCCTACCTGGGGAGGCGCCCCAGTATCTTCCTGACGCCCGGTATCCACATTCTGTTTGGATCACTGAGCTGACTCCTTGTCATGGACCTTCTTTCTCCAATTTCTACACCTCCCCTACCATTCCAGTCCCTTCAGTTCCTTTCCCAACTTCACCTGCTTGTCCTACCCAAGTCCTGGTACCTCAAAACGCTTCTCGCTGCGTGGGGCTCACCCAGCCCAGCCAGCCTGCTGTCTCCCTCGCCCCAGCCTGAGGTCACTGGAGCGCACGGGTGGCCACCTGTCAGTCTCTGCGCCTGGCTCCCCGAGGTTGGGCCTGTCGCGGCCTCTCTTCGCATGAGCCTCTCTCCAGCTCTCACGTGCGAGAGTGGGCCTGCCCCCTTCTGCAGGGGGGACGGTGCCCAGTTTAGGCCTGTGGAGAAGAGCCTAGGCCTGAGTCTCAGTCCCCAGCCTGTTGATCTGAGCAGTTGTGTGTGACCTTTGGCAAGTCGCGAAGCTTCTGCTCATGAAACACTCTTTGACCTCGTTGGAAAGTATCTTAAAACGCCCCAAATGGGCAGCTTCTCCACTTGGTAGCTGGTTCATCAACCGTCTCGAATCTCACACTTCTTAGTGCCCCCCTCCTGGGGCTGTTAGGAAGGTTAAAGTTGAGGTATTCAAAGTACCTGGCTCAGACTATTGAAACAGTATGGGGATTCCTCAAAAAAAAAAAATTAAGAATAGAACGGCCATATGATCCAGGTATTCTACTTCTGAGCATTTATCCAAAGGAAACAAAAACACTAATTGGAAAAGGTATATGTACCCCTATGTTCATTGCAGCGTTATTTACAATATCCCAGCTATGGAAGTAGCCTAGGTGTCCATCAGCAGATGAATGGATAAAGACGATGTGATGTATACATAATGGAATACTACCCAGCCATAAAAAATGTAAAATCCTGACATTTATGACAGCATGGATGGACCTTGAAGGTATTATGCTAAGTGAAATAAGTCAGATGGAAAAAGACAAATATCATATGATTTCCCTCATATGTGAGATATAAAAAAATAACGGAAACAAAACAAATGAAACAAAACAAAAGCAAACTTATAGAGGCAAACAACAGATGGGTGGTTACTAAAGGGGACGGGGCAGAGTGAAGGTAAAGCAGGTAAAGGGGCTCAGCCGCATGGTGACGGATGGAAACTAGACTTTGGTGGTGAACATGTACATACAGACGTCAATTTATACTGTTGCGCGCCTGAAACTATCAAGGGTTATCAACCAGTGTTACCCCAATTTATAAGCAGCGCCTGGTTCCGTGTCCTGCACGTGGTCTTGCTCAAACAGTGGTCGCTGTTATAATTACCAGGAAGGGAGTGGGGGCTTGAGTTTTCTTAAAGAGTTGAGTTTAGAGTCTGAATTCGGGCGCCAGGGTTATGAAGGAACCTTCTGTTTCCCCTCTTTGGCCTGGTCCTGGGAACACAGACCAGCAGGAGGCTTCAAAGAGATAAGACAGTGAAACCACAGGCCAGAAAAAAGGGAAGGGACAGAGAAGAGAGGAGAGGACAGGAGACGAGAGGAGAAGGGCAGGGAGTCGGGACAGTCAGGCCACGTGGTGATGGGACGCGGGTAGGTTTTAAGGAGAGGATGCCACATACTAAATGTCCTGCCGTGTCTCCCTCCTCTACTCCCTAGTTTATGGAAGGTCCCTAGACCTTCAATAAAGAAATGTTCCAGAAAAAAAATGACAGGGACATGGAATCATTTAACTGCTTTTCAAAGAGTCTTTTCCTCATGTTTATTTTTAAATTTAGAACATTTCAAACCTACAGAAAAGTTGAGCGAGCAGTCCATCCCGCGCCTGTGTGTCCTTCGCACGGATCCACCAATTCTTAATGCCGGCCACTTTGTCTTTCTCTATTTTCTCCCGATCATCGGGAAATGTTACAGCCATCACAACTCTCCCTCCCTACATACATCAGCACATGTCTTCTATGGACAAGGACCTTCTGCTACATGACTAAGGACACAGTTATCACTCCCAAGGACTTTAACACTGGTCCAATAATGTTATCTAATGGACTGTTCGTATTCGGATTCCCCAATTGTTCTAAAAATGTCTGGTACGGCTGATTTTTCCTCCTCGGGGATCCACTAAGAATTGTGCATTGCATTTAATTGTCCTGTCCTTTAATCTAATCTCTTGGGCTTTCTTGTGATCAGCATTTTAAAAAAATGTATATCCTTATTGATTTCAGAGAGAGGAAGGGAAAGGGAGAGAGAAACATTGATGATGAGAGAGTCACTGATTGGCTGCCTCCTGCGCGCCCCCCACTGGGGATCGAGCCCACAACCCGGGCATGTGCCCTGACCGAGAATCGAAAGGCGATCTCCTGGGTCCTAGGTCCATGCTCAACCGCTGAGCCACGCCGGCTGGGCATGATCAATATTTTTAAGGAGTCCCTATCAGATGTCTTGCAGAATGTCTCAGGATCTGAATACATGTGGTTGTTTCCTCCTGTTTTGATTCAGTTCAAACATTTTCGATGAGAACCCTACATGCATAGGACATGGCATGGACTCATGGCACCTTCCAAAAAGGCAATGTCGGCTTGTCCCATTTCTGGTGACCCTACACTTGATCACTTGGTTAAGGTGGCACCTGCCAGAGTTCTCCAGTGGAAAGGCATCTTTTCTCTTTTGTGCTGTGTAAGTAACCTGGGACACCATGAGACTGTGAATATCATACTATACCCATTGCTGAACTTGCCTGGATCGATTATGACACTGAGCTGCAGAGCTTGTCTGCCCCTAGGACCAGAGCTTCTGCTGGCATGTGGCTCCTACACATGGCCACGTGAACTCCCTCCCTGGCCGGCCCAGGATGGTGGCTTCATGAATGTGATAGCCAAGGGTTGTCCTTGGTGGCCTGTCCCAGCCCCTTTACATCAGCCTTGCCTTTCACTGTCCATGACCATAGGGACTAGTTTCTCTCGCCAGACAGTCTAGGGGAGAAACTTTGTCCCCTGGGACAACCCAGTTGAATGGCTGCTGGTCACCTCAATCAGCCAGTTGGTTGCTGGGAGTGTGTGGGTGTGGGTGTCTCGCCCGTGCTGGGTGGGAGGAGGGTCTGGGGAACCTGGAGCCCAGACGCAGCACATGTGCTATGTGCCTGGGAGCTGCAGGGTGCTGGGCTCGGGACTTGGTTTCCATGGCAATGGGCAACCTCCTTCTGCAGTCTGCTTCTCTCTGGACCAGCTGACAGTCATGGGGCCAGGGGCTTCAGGCCAGAGACAGAGGATGGGAGGGGGTTCCCTCAGACCCTCTATTAATATCTTGGAGACGAGAAGCACCAGCTTCTCCATGGACATCTTGGAGATGAGAACTTTGGGCAACTGCTCCCCTCGCTGTGCAATGGAATAGACTTTTCCGGGGTCCCTGGTACCCTCTCCCCACTTGCTGCAGAATGGACCTTTCCATCACTAAGGTCTGTGACAACATGTAGGTGGCAGCAGGGTCCAGGTGGCAGCACCTTTCTTGTGAGACCGAGTCAATCGTTTAGACAGATTCAGAGCCTTGATTTCTTGATTTGCTACGTACAAATTTTCTTGATCTGGTCTCCTATTTACATACATGATCTGCCTCAGTCTCTAAGTCAGTCATTTGAGGTGGTGTGATTATGATTCCTATTTTATAGGTGTAGGAATCGAGGCTCAGAGGACTTGCTGGGGTCTCATGGCTAGTGAGGGGTGAGGCTGGAACCGAAACTCAGGAAACGGTGCAGTAGAGTAACTAAGAGCATGATGTGGTACTGGTTTCAAATCTTGACTATTTCACTTCTCAGCTGGGGGATTTGGGCAAAGACGGAGGCTGACTGATAGCTGAGGCTGGGGCTCCCTGGGGCCCAGGATCTGCTGGTAAACTTACAAGTCCAGATCCTCCATGTTCTCATTCACCCAAGGTTCTCAAGGGCACTGACACCAACCAAAGTCCCCAGAGACGGATGTGTCCATGGGACTAAGTTTCGGCCAATGGAAAATAAGTAGAAGTGATATATTGAACTTCTAAGAAGTCTCTTTAAAAGAGAGGGGCTGTCCCTTTTGTCTCTTTTCTCCCTTCCTCCTTTCTGTTGCCGAAACAGAGTTGTGATGGATGGAGCACCAGCAGCTACCTTGGACTAAGAGGTGACCTAGAAGAATCGGAAAGATCCTGGGTCCCCAGTGACTTAATAGAAAGACCCTACCAGCCCTGTACTCTCTGCACCTGGACTTCTGTTCACGAGAGTATAAATCCTTATGTTTGAGTCACTCGTTCATAGTGATCTGACAGCTGCAGCTGAATGTTATTTCTACCCGATACACCAGGTGATGTATTTACAGGCCCTTCCAATAACCCTGACTCCTACTCACCCACCATCTGGGACACCTGGACTGAGGATCCCCCAGAGGCAGTGGGTGACTGTGGAAACGGCAGAGTCACGCCCTGGGAGGTGTCTGATTATGGGCCGGGATGACCTGAGGCACACTCCTTGCCCACAGCGGGGCCCACCTCTCTCCTAAGCAACCAGGACTCTCACACCATCCGACTCAGTGCTCCAGGACAGCCCAGGAGGAACACTCTTTGCGCCTAATAGGCAGCTGACAGCATGGCTGGTTACACCTGACTCTCCAAGCCCATGGAGAAACATTCAGATGTACCTGAGAGCTGCTCTGCCCTCCGACTGGATACAGGAGACACCTGGCTTCCCCTCTTTCCCGCAACATCGACCCACCTGCCTGTTCCCAGTCGCTACATGTTAATGCTGCTGACTTTGAAGGGTGACATGTCTGGTCTTAGGCACATAGTCTGTGGATGGTGGTGGGCAGGGTTGGCAGCTCCCTTCTAGAACCTCCAGCCCGCTAGGCCCTGTCATGGTGGCCTGGCTGGTTCAGGCTGCATTGCCCGGCTCCTTCTCTACTCCAGCTGCTCCTCCCTGTAGCTCAAGGCGTTGAGTTCTGGCTTGCAGATTCCCAGCTCCAAAGTGCCCACTCTTCCCTCTGCCTTTTGACTCTAGTTTTCGCTGGTGCATGTGGAGAAGAGGAATTCAGTGTCATATTTCAGTAATATCATGTCGGGTATTTTATAACTACTGCAAGGGATGCCATCAGCATAGGTTGAAAGACTATTTTTCACATGGCAAAAATTCAGGACTTTTCCTTCCACGCATCCATCCGTCCACCCATAAACCCAGCCATTCATGGAGTCAACATTTATTAGGCCTTCACGTTCCAGGCACTCTGCCAGGCATTGGGGATAAAGAAATACATGGGAGTTGGCTCCTTTTCTCAGGAGCCCACAGGTACACAGGCAATTACCACACGAGGTTGTGGGGGCAGGGAGACGGGAGAAGTCAGGAGTCTGCAGGAGCACAGGAGGGGCAGCGACCCCAGCTGGGGGCCAGGAGGGTCTTGGAAAGCTTCCAGCTCCAAATGGTTTTTCAGGGGATCTGAACGATGAATGGGAGCAGCTGGTGGGGGTGTGAGGGGCACACATGCCAGAGCCTGGAGTGTTCACTGTGCTGCAGGCAGTGGGCCTGGCTGCCGGGCTGAAGGCTGGGGTGTCAGGAGGAAAGGTAGGTGGAGTCTGTGGGCCTGATCTGAGATGCCAATGGCATCTTTCCTCTATAGTTTCTCGCTTTTCTGGTTTATCCAGGGAAGTAGGAAGGCGAAAACCATTCCCTATGGTGTAATCCTGGCAGCCTGGAGAGGGTGAGGGGCCTGACCCCACGGCCGTTGTCCAGCAGGTCTCTGACTTCCAGCCCAGCCTTGGCTCCAGGCCCAGCTCCCTTCCGAACTAGCCTCCCTTCTCCTTGCCTGTCCCACTGGAGTAAGCAGCAGGGCCACGTGCTCTCCCCTCCTGCCGCAGCTCCCGCCCCACCGTTTATGAGGCCGGCAAGAAGGGCTGCTCGGCGGCTCAGCTCACTGCGGCCATCACAGCCAGCTCCCTCCAGCTCATAACCCTGCAGCGGAGCTGGGCATGTTCTCCTTCAGGTCTCTGGGGCGTGCTCCAGTCTTGAAGGCCTGAGTGGCCTGACCCCGGTCAGGAGGACTAGGGGGGCTGGAAGTGAGGGGGGCTGCAGGGAGTAGCTCTGCCAGGGCAGGCTGTGGGCAGTGGGAATTCCTCAGCTCCCTCCCCTCCTTTCCCTGCCCCTTCCCTGGGGTGGAGCAACTCCCCTGGGAAACTTGGGTCCTCTGGGTTGTCCCACGGAGTTGGACATTATGGCCGTTTGGGCCGAAAAGGGGCTCCTACAGGAAAGGGTGGATAGCTCAGAACTTATCCAGACTCTGGCTCTGACCCTGGCCCTGAACAGAGGGACCCTGGAGGCTGGTTTTCCTGCAACGGAAACTAATAAAAGGGCAGAGCACAAAAGCCCTACAAGACCCACACATCACCCAACTCACGCACTCACACAATACACAAACCACAACATGCGCAACACACAGTATACACATACCCCATACTACCCATGGCCCATGCCACACACACACACCCACACACCATGTAGAGTGTACACGCCACAGAATGCATCCACTGTGATGCATACAGAACTTGATCATGCGAATCGTGATACTAGCTAAGGTTAACTGGGCACTCACAGTGCCAGCCACTGTTCTAAGAACTTCACGTAATAAACTAGTTTAATCCTTATAACAACCTTAAGAAGTGTGGACTATTATCACCATTTTATCGCTATCACACGATCCGGGAGAGGGCCGCGTCCTTTCTCTGTGTGTGTGTCCCCTCTTGCCTTGACAGGGCACGTTCTCCTCTGCTGTAGATGACCTGTCACCCTCCGGGCCTCTTGCTCAGGAGGGGCCAGTGTGACAATGGTCCCTCATCCAGGCCTCTTCTGTCCAACAGGAAGAAAGCCGTTGCCACAGCAATGATTCTCTTTATTCCAGCTCCCCAAGGACACCGCCCACCTAGCAGGCCCCTGCTGGCGCCCCGGCCTCCGTCTCCCTGCACCCCACCCCACGACGTCCTCCAGCTGCGGCACAGCAGGTGTCGGTGGTGAAAACCTCCGAAGGGACAGCAGCCCCGGCAGCTGCTCTGGGCTCCGAGGCCCCACCGAGCCTCTCGTCCGGTCCCCCTGGGCCTGCCCCCTGCTTCTCCCCAGGCCCAGGCACCTGCACCAAGGGCTCTGACTCATTGAAGTTGCCTTCAGCCCCTGGCCCTCTGCTACCTGCTTTCTGTCTGCGCAAGAGCTGGGATGTGTGGGGCGTGTGTGGGTGCGGGGGTCCTGCCAGGCAGCAGCCCCCGCAAACCGGCCCTTTGCACTTGGTCGAGGTGATGCCTCGGGGAGGCTGGGGGCTCCTGGCTCCTTTCAGGGGACCTGTCCGGGAGAGTTAAGGTTTCCTGATGAGTGGGAATCCCGCCAGCCCTCGAGAGGCAGGAGGACCCTGTGCAGCTCTCCTCCTGGCCTGTTCACTCCCGCGGCAGTGGGCATGGCCGGGGGGCCAGCCTGGATGCCAGGCATCGGCCGTGACCTCCCTCCGGGAGGGCCTCATTAAACCACTGACCCGGCTTGACGCTGCTTTGGGGCGGAAATGTGAAGGACGTCACCCGCCCCCCTCTTGTATACAAAATGTCGACTTTGGGGTTTCTAAGGTTCTCCTGTGGTGCTGAGGGGAAGCCACGGTCAGGAGCGTGGATCGATCAGGCTCCACAAAGACCCCCGTTCGCATCCCAGCTCCTTACCAGCAGCGTGCCCGCCCTCCAGGAGCCCCGGGCCGCATCTGAAAGGTGGGATAGCACCCCGCAGCGGGAACCGGCCACGAGAAAGCGTGTGGCCACACCAGGCTGCCGCCAGCGCCCCCCCCCCCCCGTCTCTCTCTCTGTCTCTCGGTCTCTCTCTGTCTCTCGGTCTCTCTCTCTGTCTCTCTCTGTCTCTCTGTCTCTGTCTCTCTGTCTCTGTCTCTCTCTGTCTCTCTCTGTCTCTCTGTCTCTCTCTCTGTCTCTGTCTATCTCTCTCTCTCTGTCTCTCTCTCTGTCTCTCTCTCTCTCTCTGTCTCTCTCTGTGTCTCTATCTCTCTCTCTCTCTCTGTTTCTCTCTGTCTCTCTGTCTCTGTCTCTCTGTCTGTCTCTCTCTCTGTCTGTCTCTCTCTCTGTCTGTCTCTCTCTCTGTCTCTCTCTCTGTCTCTCTGTCTCTCTCTCTCTCTGTCTCTCTCTCTCTGGGGCGGCTGCAGGGGAGGCCGGCGGGCCCAGGCCTGCCTTCTCGCCGCCTGGCTCTGCCTTGGGGTCGGGTCGCGTTCAGCCCCGAGGCCCCCAGGCGGTGCTGGGGACAGGACGCCAGGAGCGGAGCGGCTAAGCAGGTCCCAGCCCCGGCTTGCTCTCCCTCCCCGCACAGTGGTCGCCTTGCTGGGCCATCTATCTCGGTGAAAACCTTTGCTGAGATTTATCGTCCTGTTCCTGCCGGCTGCGGACTGCGGGGAGGTAAAAAGTGTCCTTTTTGAGGCAATAAAATATAAAATGGAACCCAATTTTCCTCCAGGGTAGGAATCATTATGTTCGACAATGGCTGTAAAGTGTGCGGCAGTGAGCGCCGGGTGGGCCGCAGGCGCCGGTGGGGGAGGGGAAGTGGTTACCCCCCCCCCCCCAAGATGAAGCAGTTGTGCAGCCCCCGAGTGGGCCTGGAAGGAGCCCAGGGACCAGGAATGCCACCCAGAGCCCACCTGTTGCCCGGGCACCCCGCAGGTGCCCATGCGAATCCCACGCACACTTGTCAAGCCCTCCGCCGGGCGGGGGTGGCGGGGAGAGGGCCGCCCTGCCTGCTGTACCCAGCATTTCTGGGTTACGTTCAACTGAACTGAGTGTTCCAGGGTTTGGGTCTCATCCAGGGGGCACCAGGAAACCAACTGTAAGAGTCGGTGTGTGTTTAGATTCTTTGTTTTGATCTAAAGATATAACTTTGATCTAGAGATGTAACTTAGAAAGCGCTCGCCTCGTAACTGTGCAAGTGAAGACGCCTTTCCGCATGTAACCGGCACCCAGATCGAGGTGCAGGGCACTCATACCCTGCAGGGAGTTACCCCCCTTCCCGGCCAGTGCTCCCCAAGGTACCCGCCCTGGATGCGTTTTCTGGCTTGGATGTCATGTGATGGGAGGAGGCAGCGTGCCCGCCGTCGGGTTTTTCTGCTCGCTCTCGGCGGGTTCGTCCATGCGGTTGCCAGTAGCAGTTCTTCCTTTCCCATCGCTGCTTATCCCATCTTCGGAACAGACCACAACTTATTTATCCACGCTGCTGATTTGCCGCTTTGACAAGTAATGCTACAGTGAACTATTTTATTTATTAACACTCTTCTGCAGTTTTTTGTTGTTTTAGAATTTATCTTTATTGTTGCAAGTATTACAGTGAACATTCTTTTTAAAAAATTTTTATTTCTCGCCCTGTGCGGCTCAGCCGGCTGCGTGCTGTCCCGTGCACCGAGAGGTCGCCGGTTTGATTCCCGGGCAGGGCGTACGCCCTGGTTGTGGGCTGTTTCTCTCTCACATCCATGGGTTTTTTTTCTCTCTCTCTCTAAAAATCAATTTAAAAAATATCAACAACAAACGAGCAATAAAGCCAATGTGGCAAAATGTTAACAGGTAAATCCAGGCGAAGGTTGAATGAGTGCTTGTTGTGTATCAGCTGCTTGCGTCCAATTCTCCCATTAATTTGGGAGCTGTGACCCTTGCTCTTTCTGTCCTCTTGTAATCAGCCCGGCAAACTGAACACGCGTGTCGAGGTTATAATTGGCGTTTTATGATTTCTGTCTTCACACTCCTCCCACACAGTTCCAGGGCCTTAAAACGCTTTCACTGCGTTTGCCCTGTACTTTGATTCTCTCGTTTGTTCGTTTTAACCCCACAAATTAAACATTTTAGATGGTCAATGTTTGTTTAAACCTACCCACGTGTTTACCTTTCCCCCCCACCCACCCCCTCACTGTTTTTCTGGCACCTCAGACCTTCCTACTGGGCTCCTTTTCCTTTGCTCTTTGAAGTTTCTTTTTTAGAACTCCCCTTAGTGAGGGCCTTGGTTGTCAACTGGCTTTTGTTTACCTGAAAATGTCTTTATTTTGTCCTTGCTCTGGAGAAAGTTTCAGAGGTTACAGAATTCCCAGGTGACAGCCTCTCTCATCCTCTCTAGCTCTTTGAAGGTGCTTTACCGTCCCTGGCTCCCAGAGTTTCTTTGAGAGCCCCGCCACCCATCTGCCTGACGATCCTTTTTAGGTCACTTCCCTTTTACGCCGGGTTGCTCTTAAGATTTTCCTCTTTATCTGTTATATTCTGTAGTTTTCCTATGGCTTGTTTAGGCGGAGGCCTCCTTTTATTTATTCTCTGTGCTATTCACCGAGCCTCTGTGAAGCTGAGGGTTGGAGTCTCGCACACTTCTGGACAACTCTTAGCTATTTTCTTAGAATTCGACTCTGTCATTCTCATATCTCCTAGAACTCTGATGAGATGCATGTTATATCCTCTCATTTTATCCCCCCACCCATCCCCACCCCCGTATTAATCTCTGATCTTTTCCATTTCTTTGTCTCTCTCCTGCGTTCTTACCATTTTTTCTCCAGTTTACCAATTCTCTTCTCAGCTGTATCTCATCTTGTTTTACCCATCACCTACGTTTCAAAGAGTTTCGATGATTCTACTCCCCGCTTCTAGATATTTTATGATTCTTTTTCAAATCAGCTGTGTAACTTTTCACAGTCTCATTTTCCTTTGTCATACTTTGGCACCGCCTTTTTTCATTTTGAACACTCGCACGTTATTTATTTTACATTCTCTATCTGATCATTCCAGCGTTTGCCATCTGACTGGTAGCTGCTTCTGCTCGCTATTGCTCAAGGCAGCTTGCGTACTTCTGTGTTTTGACTTTTTTTTCTTTTTTTAATTGGGCACACGTTTCTTAGAACGTGTTTTCTATAGGAATTCTGCGAGGCCTGGGCTTCCAGGTGTTTCTTCAGAGAAGGTTCGTGTGTGCTTCTCTCAGGTGCCACTACTGATGGTGGCCCGATCTTCTGCTTGTGGCTTTTTAGGCCACATGAGTAGAATGAATTTAGGCCCCAAGCCCAAATAAGGGTGAGCTGTGGTTAGGAATTCTCATAGAGCAGGATATCTGCTGTGTATTGCCAGAGCCAAGGAGAATTTTCTTAGTCTATATTGGGAGGACCCCACTTTATGCAGCCCACCTGGCTCAGGCTCAGACTCTGTCTCCCCAACACAGTATATCAAAGTGCAGGCTTTGATTTGACCAGCTGCCCCCAGGGGAATGCTGACTTCAGTGTTGGCTTCTCTGGACATTGCTTTTCTTGTTCCTTCTAGCCTCTGAAGGTTTTCTTTACTTCCCCACAAGCCTATCCATGCATTAACATTTTAAATAGTCTATCCACCCATTTTAAGTGTCCTGCATTGGGAAGGTAACTTGAGATTAGAACTCGGCCATATGGCCCAGCTGTATTGATTCACACATCCACTTCTGCGGCAAACATTTCCGTGAGCACCTGCTAGGGGCCAAGTTCTGGGTTAGACGAAGGGGACACAGATTAATAGGACACAGTTCCTGCTCTTGGGAACTCACCAAAGGCCCTTACAAAGTGGCTGGATAGTGTTTGGAGAAATAATTCAAATTATACAAATAGCAACCGCTGTCGTTTATTGAGCCTCTCTTCACAGTACCAGGCAGTGTGCCAAGCTGCCAAGCACTCCACATGGATCATTTCATCGCCTTCTCTTGACAACCCAGTATGGGAGGCGGTGCAGTGAACTCGCTGATGGGGAAACGGAGGCTCAGAGAGGTTGACTAACTTGCCCCAGGTCACATAGTTGCAAGACAGTAGAGCCATAATTGGTAACCAGGCTGTCTGACTTAGGAACTGGGATCTTAACCTCTGTGCTGAAGGATGGTTCTTGGCCTTTCTACTCTCCTGCCCTTCCCCCCAATCCTTACTTCCTCCCTCAACCACCTGGCCCATCAGTGACTTTCTAGCCAGGCTATGGGATCTGGGCCAGACACATGCAGGTGCATGACTCCCTCCAAGCCCATCCTTAGAAAGACCTCCTCCCTGCCAAGAAGCAGCTTTAGAAAAACAGTATGGCGAGGGCAGATTCTCATTCAGATTCTTTCCTTCTGTCACTTCGGCAGGGACAGTGAGATCCTGGGGGAGGAGGAGTCTTACGGCATCACCTATGATGGTGGGTTTGGCCTAGCAGAGGGGTCAGGCTGGGTGGAGGGATGCAAGGGGTCCTCAGGAGGGGGTCCCCAAAGGATGGGAGGCATGGCCTAGAATAGAGGGAGGGTTAAGGGACTGGGTTGCCATCCGCACGAGGTCAGTACCAGAGCCACCTCCCAGCTGGGGTTAACTCCTTTGGACCTATGGGGGAGGGGGGTGTTTTTTACAACCAGCCCAACCAGTCCTGTGTGCATGCGTGTGCGTGTGCATGTGCACACATGCACAGCTGCGTGCTCCGCAAGGAAGGACCAGAAGGTCTGAGTCATCTCTGTCCCCAGCACACTTAGCTGAGAGCCTGGCTCTCAACTATAAATATCTATTGAACAGATCCTGGCTATATGTATTAAAATAATTACACGTGTTATATCTGAATGCATGCTCACTGCGCAAGTCAAGCACTAAAGCAGCATATTAAGGAGAAAAAGAAATTCCCTCCTTTATCCCACCCCCTTTTCACCCCCACAAAGGTAACCACTGATGACACACACACCAGGGGCCTCTCCATGCCCACCTGTGCTTTGGGGCCCAGGGGTCTGTTGTAGGTCGTGCTGGCCAGCCCCCCACACACACACCTTTCTGAGGCCCAGGGCTCAGCAGGGACTCCGAGTGGGATGACAGAGGCTGCCCCCATTCCCAGCATTTCCCTGACACGAGGAAGGGGTGAGGGAGGGAAGGCCAGGAGGGGGGTCCCCAAAGGCTACGGAGAAGAACCAAAAGGCCCAGAGTGTCTGCCTTTTCCAGGGGACCCTCCTCCCCCTCTCTCCTCCCTCCCCCTCCTCGGCTCCCCAGCTCCCCCACCCCGCAGGGTCCCGGCCTCGCCACCTGCCTGCTCTGATCTGGAACCCGGCACGGAGGCCTCAGTCTCGGTCTCCGGCACCGCTTGCTCTGAAGGCTTATCATGTCTGCCTTTAATGAAGTTTAATTATCTTCCGAGATTCAGAGAATAATTATAAATCTTTTCAAGATGCAATCACACGGGTTCATGCTTCATTAACGGTGGAAAATCAATTGTAATTCGGGTAATTCCTCTCTTCTGGAGATCATTCTGTTTGTACACGCGCTCCCCCTTCTCCCCAGCTTTGTCTCCCCCAAGAAGTACATCGGATGCCGGGCTTTTTCCTTCCCAATTGGTGAGCCAGGGGTAGGGGTGGGGGTGGGGATGGGGCAGTGGGGAGCAAGGCGCAGGAGGAGGAGGGGAGGGAGGGAAAAATGGTCCTAGTGGGGTGCAAGCCTGGGCAGATCTTTATAAGAGGCACGGAGAGCTGGGAGAGAGGAGGGGAGGCAAGGGGAGGGAAGGGAGGGAAAGGGGGGGAGGGCAGTCATAGACCCCTTGGAAAATCTGAAGAAAGCTATTGACACCCTGGAAAATGCACTCAGGTCGCCTTGCTGACAGCTGGGGTGTTAGGTCCCGGGACTCTTCCCCAGCCATCCTGGCTGCCGTGGAGCCCGGGTTACTCAGAAAAGGCCGGGCAAGGCTGCTGCTTAGTGACTTGGGACCTCCCTCTGCCTCTGAGAAATCAAGATGCTCCGCTGAGAGCCGGGTGCCATCTGAAGCTGTCTCCAACAGAAGCTGTAACCTGGACCTTTCCAGGCCACAGAGAGCCCTGGTCCCGGGCAGCTTTCCTGGAGTCTCTAACACGTCTTGGGACGCCTGTGGCCAAACTCCTGCGACCAGCACAGCCTCCCTGTAGCCGAGGCTCTCGCCTTGCTTTTGAAGGTGGCCAGATGCCTGCCTTTACACAGCAGAGGGGAGCAGGGCTCCACGGGGGCTCTGGGGGCCACATGGACGCGGGAGTCCTCACCCATCATCCAGACCCGTGGAGGGAGCCGAGGGAAGCCTTGCAGGGGCCTGGCCTCTTCAACGTGAGGAAAGGTGAGGACCCGTGACCCCCACTGCTGGTGCACTTCCCCCCTGAGGAGTGAGGATATTTTCCCATTGATTTTGAGAGACAGTGGAAGGGAGGGGGGAGGGGGGAGAGAGAAAAATATCAATGTGACAGACACACGTGGATTAGTTGCCTTCCACACCCACCCTGACTGGGGGCAGCGATCTCGGCCCTGCAACCCAGGCCCGTGCCCTTGCCTGGGAATTGAATCTGTGGCCCTCCGGGGCCCAGGCTGACGCTCTAACCACTGAGCCATGCCGCCCGGGGCCTCCCCTGAGCTTTTGTTTGAAGCCTGGGAGCAGCGCCGTCCACTAGAACTTTCTGTAATGATGGAAATGTCTCACACTGTCCCACACAGCAGCCACCAGCCATAGGTGGTTATTTAAATTTAAATGAATTGACATCAAAGACAATGAACCATTCCGATCCTCAGCCGCCTTAGCCACATTTCGGGGGCACCGCCACCACCCGTGGCTGGCATCTGAGCAAAGTGGATGCAGACATTTCCATCAGGGCAGAAGCGTCTGGACCGCACAGGGCTGGGGCTGGGGTCCTCGGGCGGGCGTCACTCGCTCCGGTAACAGATGCCGCCCTAGGCGGGGGCACGCGGCTCCACCCTGGCCCCGCGTTAGTTTCTTGCGGCTGCTGTAACAATTACCACAAACGTCGTGGCTTCAAATCACACACATGCCTTACAGTTCTGGAGGTCAGAAGTTTGACATTGATCTCACTGGGCTAAGGCAAGGTGTTGGCACAGCTGCGTACCCTTCTGGAGGATCCAGAGGGGGATCTGTTTTCTTGCCTTTTCCAGCTTCCAGGGGCCGCCTGCATTCCTTGGCTCGTGGCCCCTTCCTCCGTCTCCAAAACTAGCAACATCGTGTGTCTCAGCACAGCTAGGAATGGGTGTTCCCTTTCAAGGATTCATGTGATTCAATTGGGCCCACCCAGATAATCCCGGATAACCTCCCATTGTCAAGGACTGTAATTTAATCACACCTGCCAAGACCTTTTTCCGTATAAAATAACATTATTCACAGGGTCCAGGAATTAGGACATGGACACCTTTTGGAGGTCCATCATTCTGCCTATGTCAGGTCCCAAACTTTTATTTTTCAGATGGGGATGCTGAAATCCAGAGAGGAGAGGGGACCTCTCCAAGGTGCCGCAGGGTGTCATGGGAACTGCAGTATCCACCCAGATTCCCTCTTCCAGAGCATCTACCCACCCCCAGGGGACAGGATTATGAGCTGCTGACAGTTCACAGCTGTGCCCCTCACAGGGCCTTGCTCTTGGGCACTGGGAACTGCCTGGATCAAGGTTACACCCTACCCTTACCCCTTTCCCTGCCAGTGACTTTCCGATGTGGAGACACAGAAGTCTGTCACATCTGTCCCTTTTGGGGTGACTCTAAGGGACCAGACCAGGTCCTGAACTCCCCACAGGATGAGCTCACGTCTCAGCTGCAACTTCCTCTGTCCCATGTCACCATCTTCACTGCCTTGCAGGTACATCTCCGGAGAGACTTCCCAGGCCACAGCACAAAGCTCCAGCTCCTTACCTTGGTTCATAACACCCTTTATAATCTGACCCTTTATGATCTGACCCCTGTTGACCCCGAAGCTTCGGCAACTCACGTGCCCCATCCCCCATGCTCCAGCCCAGGTGAGTCACTTTCAATTTCCCAAAAGTCCCAAGCCTTTTTTTTTTCCACCTCAAAGCCTTTGCCTATGCTAGTCCTGCTACTTGGAATGCCTTTCATCTCCTGGCCATCTCCTCCTCACTCTTTAGAACTCAGTTCAAGTGTCACCTCTTCCTGGAAGCCTTCTCAGATCTCCTTCCCCCATCCAGTTTCCAGGAGGAACCCCTCCTGTGAGCTCCCATGGGTCCCTTGGCCCACTGCTCTTGTCGCTCTCACCAAGGGCTGCAGAGTGCCCTGAGACTGCAGGCTGTCATTTCTCTGTATCTTCAGACACAAGTGTTTTGCCCAGAGTGGGTGCTCACCGAGTGTTTGTTGACTGGCTGTGACCGCAGCTGGCCCTGTGAGGTGTGCTCTGTTGTCCCCATTCGCAGAGGGAGATAATGAGGTTGAGAGGGGAGTGAGACTCAGGAGACAGCCCCATTCTGAAGGCTCGTTTCCCCAAGAAAAGGCTTCCTGGCAGCTCCTCAAATTCCAATGGGCCGGGAACTGCCAACAGCTGCT
Organism: Miniopterus schreibersii; assembly: GCF_964146895.1. Taxonomy (NCBI): domain Eukaryota; kingdom Metazoa; phylum Chordata; class Mammalia; order Chiroptera; family Miniopteridae; genus Miniopterus; species Miniopterus schreibersii. The sequence continues at coordinate 4,862,526 of NC_138109.1, read as the reverse complement.
TAGATATGTGAGTTAGATGAACAGGAGCTGCAGCTCCTGCTAATGAATGATTCCTCTTCCACACATATGTTTCTGCTAATCAATTGGTGCGTCATTAGCCCACGGCAGTAGTCTCAACTCCAAATAAAATGCAAATGTTATTGGCTTCCTTAGCCCTGGTGGGCAGGGCCCTGCCAAGCTCAGGCTCCCCTCCCAGGAGGCGCCAGTACCCCTCTCCCAGGCTGCAGGATACTCAAGACTGCAGGGCCCGCCAGTGCACTGGAGGGAGGCTGGACAGGGCTGAGAAAAGTGAAATAACCCACCGAGGCTCAGCCAGTGGTGGGGGCAGGGCCCCGACTCCAATTTGGTAATTTGTGGGGTTGTGAGGCAATGAGATTGGGGCCCCTATTTGCTGCTGGCTTGGGCAGAGGTGGGACCATGGGAGCCTTCCCCTCTGCACAGGCTCACTGAGACCCCGTGTGCCTCACAAGAGGCAACGTAGGACCATGGGTTCATCTCCTACCCCACACCCCTTACCACTTGACAGCTGCACCCTCAGAGTCTCACTTGGTCCAATGGAAGTGACACCTTGTACTAAGTGGCTACGTTGCAGGGAGGTGGTACGGATGATATGTGAAGTACACAGAGAGGTTAAATCATTTACCCAAGGTCAACAGCTAGGGGGTGATGGGGCCCAGATTACGACCCAGGTTGTCTGTCTATATTGTCTGTGCTTGTGGTCCTCACTAGGTGTACTCTCTGACCATGCATTCTCCCTCTGGCCCTCCCTAAATGTCCCTGCGTTCCACCTTACTCCTTAAGACCTGCCAGGCTGAAACTCTTCTTTGGTCTGTTTTCTGGCCCCTGTGAAAAGGTGTGACCCCCCCAGCTTCTGGAGTCTGGTCGACTGGGGTCACAAGGGCAGCTTATTGATTGTTAGTGGGTTACATGGTCTGAATATTAGTCATCTGATGGTAGAACCTAATTTACACCCAGAATCTAGCTGCAAGGGAGTCTGAGAAACAGTTTTGTTTCGGGGGCTTCTACAGTTCAGGAACCCAGACTAGAAGGAGGTGGAATCTTGCTTTTGATTCGCCTTATGCAAAGGAACAAAGGATCTCTGCTCCCTCCAGTTTCCTTAGCTCTCCCTGCCCCTCCTCCTAGTTCTTGGACTTTAACATTAAGTGTGGCACAGCCAGAGTTCAACTCTGGCTGGCTCTGTTTTTTTTTTGTTTTTTTTTTTGCTGTGTGACATTGGACAAATCACCTAACCTCTCTGACCTCATTATTCTCATGTGAAATGATGATAATACTACCTTCCTGGACATTTTTATTGTGAGGGTAAAATGAGATTATGTCATGCAAAGTGCTCCCCAAAGAGCCAGCCCAGAGCCTGCACACATGCAGACCCCCTAAATGTAGCTGCTGTTGCCACAACTACCTCTTCTATGCCCTTTCCTCCTCCTAGTGGGTACCCCATGGATTAACTGGAGAGAGCTTTGAGCTGTCTCTGGAGCTGAATTATTTAATGTTTCCAAAATGGTAGCTGTGGATTGATTGAATTCTCTATCTGCCCCAGGCCCCTTCCTCTGGGCAAGGGTCAGTGACAGAGTCTGATGATGATTTTTGGGAGGGTGAAGGTCAGAACTCCCTGAAACCCCTGGCAGTGTGTGGGTTCCTGACATGGGCAAGGTCCCTCGGATGGAGGAAAGTGGCTCTGGCTGGTTTAGTAAATGGTCAACAGAACAAATCCAATCGAATCTGTTTGTTCAGTTGTTTGCTAAGAAACAAACAGAGCCACATGATCCTTTCTTTCTACCTGGCCAAAACCTTTCTGTCTTCAAGGCTCACCTGAGGGATTGCCTCCTACAGGAAGCCCTCCTTGACTGTCCAAACTCATCTCAGGTTTGGGGTTTGTCTGTTTTGCTTTCCCTATCTAGTTGGCTTGTCACCCAGGTCTGCGGTTCTGTTGCCAGGATACTCAAGCAACATGTCACTAATAATCATTGCAGTGCCAATCTCTGTGAGTAATTTGCTTTTAAAAAAGTAAAGATCAAATTGAGTAAATTTAATGTTATCTCTCTAATAAGGTCGCTGTCACTCATCCCATGTGCTTTCTTGTGGGGACGAGGGAGGGGGCATTGCTATATCTTGAAACAGCATGACCTCCAGGGCTGTCTCTTCACAGTGGCAGCCCAAGGTTCATAAGCAGTCAGAGCAATTGTGAGTGATCATGGGGTGTGTGCATTGCGATTTTATAGCTACATCCATTTCCTTCCACATGCTGAATTTTATTAAACTCTGGATGAGCTCGGATAGGGGAATTATGGGACTGCTTATAATGCAGATAGTTAACCCCTCTGGAGCACTTCCCCACGTCCCAGATAAGACACTCAGCACTGTTATTAACCCTCCCACACGCCTATGAAGTAGGTTCAATTAGTCTCCTCGTGTTAGAGGGGAAAACTGAAGCTCTGAGAAGTCGAGAAACTTGCTCAAGGTCACACAGCTGCTGGGAGGCAGAGCAAGGAGTTGGACTTGGGTGTATCCAAGTCCAGAGCTTGCTTTGAAAATTCTTGCAAGATGTTCATTGAGCCCCCTCATAGCCACTCATTCACCTACCTACTGGGAGCTAGATGTCATGCTGGCTGCTCAGAAACATCAGACAGACCCTGAGGGCCAAGCCCGGTGGCCCCAGGCGACCCTGCATCCCCTAGGGAGATGCCACTGTCCACCAATGCCCTGGCGCCCCATCCCCTCTGCCTGCCAAGGACGGCGCTCCAGCCAGTCTCTCCTCTCCCTCTCTCCTGCATCATCTGCCTCCCTGCTCTACTGGGTCATTCCCAGCCCCGGAAAGTGTGCTATTATTTTTCTCATCTTAAGAAAAAAGTCTTCTCTATACCATATTTTTCTCTTTCCTGCCTCCCTATTTCTCTTTTTCTTTACAGCGAAACTCCTTGAATGCGTTACCTTGCTGTGTCCAGTTCCTTCCCTTGAGTGTGTCTTGAACTTACCCCATTAGCTCTCGCCCCATCACTCCATCAAAACTGCTCTCGTCAAGGTCACCGTGACCTCCTCGTTGCTAAATTCACTGGTCAATTCTCGGTTCTCTTTGTATTGTCCTGTCTTATCTGCGCCTGTGACCCCAGCCAGCCCCTCCTGGACCCTGTTCCCCGGGCTCCCCTCCCGTGTGTCCCTGGCTGCTCCCTCGCCACCTCTTTCGCGGGTCCCTCCTCCTCAACACGACCTGCCCCGCACTCAGCCCTCAGGCTTCTCTTCTCTACACTCACCCCCTAGATGTCCTCGCCCAAGCTCATAGCTTTAAACACCATGAAAACACTGATGATCCTCAAATGTCCATTTTCAGCCCTGATATGCCCCCTGAACTCCAGACTGATACATCCAGCTGCCCCCATGGCATCTTCGCTTGGGGGACTAAAAGGCATCTCCAGTGTAACATACACAAAACTGAGCCCTGATCTTCCCCCCAAACCCACCCCATCCCCTCCTTCCCCACCCCAGGGGATGTAAACTGTGTCCGCCTAGCTGCCCAGCCAAAAGTGTTGGAGTCACTCTTGACTCCTCTGTTTCTCTCACCCTCTCTATCCAATCCATCAGCAAGTCCGGTCTGTTCTACTTTTAAAATAGATTCAGGTCCATCACCTCTGACTGTCCCCACCGTTACCACTCCCTGAGTACCCATCATTCCTGTCTCAGTTTATTGCAAGAGCTTCCTGACTGGTCTCTCTGCTTCTGCTCTTGCCCCCTTCGCCGTATTCTTGGCCTAAGAGCCAGAGGGACCCTGTTAAAACAAATCAAATCAAATCATGTGACTCCTCCTAAAACCCCTCACATGGTTTCTCATCTCGCTCAAAATAAAAGCCAAAGTGATATTATGATCTGTGAGGCTTCTCATGGTCTGGCCTCCCCTTTCCTCTCTGGCCACATCTCCTGCCACCTGACCACTGTTTGCTCCACACCTGCTTCCTTACTGTTCTCCAAACACCCTAGGCATGCTCCTACCCCAGGGCCTTTGCACTTGCTGCTCCCGCTTCCTGCTGTTCTCCTTCCCAGAAATCCACGGGGCTCGTTCCCTCCCTCCCTTCAGTGAAGCCTTGCCCACCATCACTCCCATTTTTCTTCCATGTTCTATTTTGGTTTTTTCTTCATTCACTGAGTGTGTGTTACACTCCCCACAATATGCCAGTGGTCTGTGAATAGGGTGACTGACTGTCCTGGCATGCCTGGCACTTTCAGTCCCGGGAAAAGCAGCCCACATTGGTCACCCTCCCCATAAAGGTCCTGTTCACAGCCAGGTCCTGCTGGTCCAAGATCACATGCCCAGGGAGAGCGCATGCATTTGGGTTAATTTCCCCTCCTGCTTTTTATAAGCTGAACCGCCAGGAGACCCTGTAAGGGCCTAGCTTGCCCTGGCTGAGGCTAATAGGTTTTTCCCAAATAGTGCTGTGTAGTCCCAGGTCATTGAGAGAGGACTCCAAGAAGAGGCCTTGTTGGGACCCTGATGTTACCCTGTAGCCTGCTGGCCTTCTATTGTGATGCTTCAGTAATGAAAATTCTCCCCACCCCCACCACCCTGGCCTGCCCCCACCCATCCAGTGGGGTTCAGAGTAAATCACTCCCCACCCGAGGGGCAAGAATAACAGCTACCATGTGCCAGGCTGCAGACATGACCTCTAGTCCTTATAACGACATATCTCCATTTTCCAGGTGGGAGAACTGAGTCTCCGAGAGGGCGAGCAGTGACTCACCCAAGGCCATGCACCTAGTACCCAACATTTATGGGGCATCTTTTTATGTATCCAGAACTGCCCTGAGTACTTAAGACATATGAGCTCATCTAGCCTGTCAACAGCTCTTCAAGGAAGGTATCAATATTACTGTCCTCTCCCCACTTACAAATGCGGTGCCTGAAGCCAGAGAAGCTACAGAACTGGCCTTAAGATACTCATAGTCCGTGATGGAGTCAACTTGGCAACCCAGTGAATCCCCCAAATCCAGGCTCTTCACCACTGCATCGAGTCACTGTCAGAGTTCGTCGGGGGCCTGCACAGACTTCAGGGACTGTGACCCCACCCCCCGGGCTTCAGTGTGTGCATTTTTCAGAGGAGAGGCTCGATAGCGTAGATCGGATTCTCAAAAGGGACTAACCCTACCCCCCACCCCAACTAATGCTCATTGCCCTATGTGACATCCATTGGATGGGGGTGGAGGTGAGCTTAGTGAAATAAGGGGGGGGAGAGAGGATGCTGGATGGAGGTGGGTGGGCAGGCACCCGCTCTCCCCATCTCCCTGTCCTGTCTCTTGACAGTCCCTCCATGTCAGCAGCCCATGGACGTCACGGGCCCAGCGGCACCCACGGGCGCGCCGTACAGCAGGCTGGAGTCACCGCCCACTTCCACGCCTGTTCCATTTCTCCTCTGCCTGTCAGCCCGGCCTCCCCGGGGCCCCATCCCTGCGGTTGTTTTATGGAAGGTGTCAGCTCCCCGCTCGCTCTCTGGCCTGATGTAGTTATTAGGAACAGCTACAAGGAGACAAAACACTGGGTGAGAAGAGGGGGCTAGGGTCCCCGAGGCAGCTGCCGCCGGCGTGTAATCCCTCATTCCCCGTGTCACCGAAACAAACTCTGGCTCCTGCCATCACTTCCTATTTAGAACTGCATAGTAATTAGGATGCGTATTTGGAAACAGTTAAAAATAAGCTGCCAGCGTGTGACTAATTTCGCTCAGGCCTGGATCATATTAATCCAGAAGAAGGGGAGGAGATGGCCAGGTGGAGCCCCTGTAAGTCGTCAAGGCCCAGGCGCTCCTGGCTGGGCTGCGGGCCTCTATCTGAGGGCCCCTGATTCTCAGTGGCCTGGGTCCTAGGCCTGGTGGGGGTAGAGCTGGCTTGGGTCAACAGCCAAGGACCCTGGTGGTCAGTTTTCAGGGGGGATGGACTGTAGGACTCACCTCTTCCACCTGGTCCACATACCCAATGCTCTCTTGCTACCCAAGAGCTGAGTCCCATGTGCTCACAGAGGACCCCTTCACCCACCCGTGGGTTCGAGGCCTGCCTCTGCCTCCGATTGCTTGGATGGCTGTGGCTAAGCTCCTCTCCTCCTTTCCCACTCCTCTCCGTCTGCTGCTCCAGGAGCAAGGGAACCTCAGCTTCGGCCTCAGGCGGAGCTCGTTCAAATTCTAGCTCTGCCCCTCACCCGCTCTACGATTTTGAGCAAGCCTCAGTTTCTTCACCTGCAAAATGGGGATAACAGTACCTACCCTCTATAAGGATAGAGGGTTCTTAGGATGGAAGGAGAAACTGCATGAGACGTGCTCAGCAAGGTGCCTGGCTCCCGGTGAGCGCTCAACAGACGTCAGACTCGGTCACCTGTGAGACGCCCCACAAGCAGCCTCATCTGTGCTTCACCCTCCACGCTGTGGCCTGGGCAGAGAGCTCTGAGAGGGCAGGGGCCAGGTCCTGGGGCATTTCTGTCCCCTACACCCAGTGAGGGAAGCAGGCGCCTGCTGGGGTCACTGCGTGGCCCCCCACCCTTCTCTCCCCGCCAGCCTCCTCCCAGCACCTGTGCTCGGGAAACCAGACACCAGCTCACGTCTCCCCTCTGTTCAAACCCTCCACTGGTCCCCACTTCACGGTAGATACTGGAGTCCTTGCTGCAGCTTCCACACTAGCTTCCTGTGGCTACAGTAACAATAGAAATTGCTCTCACAATTCTGCAGACTGGAAGTTCAAAATCAAGGCAGGGCCACACTGTCTCCGTAGGGGCAAATCCGTCCTCGCCAGCCCCCCGACTATCGTTGTTCCTCCGCTGATGGCCGCACCTCTCTCTGTCTTCACATAGCTTCTCCTCTGTGTCTGGGTCTCCTCTTCTGTCTCCTTCGTAAGGACATTTGTTATTGGATTTAGGGCCCACCCAGCTAATCCAGACCGATCGCCTCATTTCCAGATCCTTAATTTAATCACATGCAAAGGCCCTTTTCCCAAATAAGGTCACAGTCAGAGGTCCTGGGGACTGGGATGTGGACATACCTTTTAGGGGTCATCATTGAACCAGCTACAGCCAAACAGGGATCCCTCCCTCCCCGTTCCCCTCTTCCCCTCACTGGCCACACGGGCCTGCATGCTGGTCCTCCCGCCTCAGGGTGCCCTCTGCCTTTGACATCCCCACAGCTCACACCCTCACTTCTTTTGAGTCTTAGATGTGACCCTTTTTTCGAGAACCTTCCTGACCATCCCAGTTAAATCCTATTACAGCTCCTCCGCTCTTCCCTGCACTGACTGCCATGTACCCCCCTTTGCCAGGGGGCCCAGCACAGCCTTGGAGCTGGGAAGATGCTCCGCTCCTGACTGCCAGGCTACGGAGCCAGGAGCAGCGGAAGGGCATGTCACCTATTAAGGGCCCAACCTCTCGCCCAGGGACACACAAATCATTGCATCATCTGTCATCCCCTTCACCACCTGCAGCTCCAACCTGGCCCTGCTGCGGGCTGCCGGCTGAGCGGCTCCTGGGGGACCTTCCCCAGCAGGTGTTGGGAGCCTGTGTCATGGCCCCAGGGAGCAGAGAGCAGATGGCCGGGGCTCAGCACGCTCCCTACGCTGCCCAGGGAGGGCACTTCCTCTGTCCCCTCCCAGGCCCGCATCCAAGGAGACTGCCGCTCGAGGAGACTGAGGCGGCCCGTTCACCCAGAGCCAGACCAGCTCCCAGCCTGGGGAGCCACTGGGCAGGGGATCCCAGCAACGCTTTCCCCCCAGACACCCTCAGGCTCAGACTGTGTCTCACAGATACGGTCCCGGTCCCCATCTGGCTTCCTCTCGGCCGCAGGTAGGGGCCTGGGCAGTGCCGGCAGCTTCCCCGCCACCGTCGCCCGTCATCTGTCATGCCCTGGAAGGGGCCTGGCTCTGTGTCCCTACAGGCAGGATGTGAAGGACAAGCTGCCCGCTCGCCCACTGCAGCCTGGCAGGCTTGTCAAAGGCAGGCATTGTCGGGGGGAATTTCCCAGCAGAGTGAAATAAAGAGCCTTGAAGGGATAAAGCAGCAGAGCCACCGATGAGAAGCTGTTTTATATAGACTCTCACTCCCCCGGATCGGAACGAGAACATAGGGTTGGGGTTTCTTTCATCCATCTGAGCCAAAGCCTTTTGCCCAGAAGAGGCCAATTTGGGTGCAAGAGAAACTGAGGGTAGGACAGGCAGGGGCCACCAAGACCCCCATGGTGGCCGGAGGGTTTCCTGTCTCCTTGGGTTGCCTCTGAGAGCCCCCTCCGAGTGACCCTGTGGCCCAGAGCCTCCTGTCCCTCAGCTGCCAGGCTGTGCCCATGTCCTCCCACCCAGGCAGGCCCAGGGGCCAGTTTCTGCTGCCCCCCAGCAGGACACAAAGGGGACGAGGGGACCTCTCTACTGGTGCCCTGTGGTTCTCACTCTTCCACCTCGAGGGCCCCTCTCCTTGTATATAATTTGGTTGAAGTGACACATGTTCCTGGTAGAATATTGAGAAAAGAGATGAGCAGAGAGAGAAAATTTAAACTAGCCTGGGAGTGCTCTCAGTGTGTATTGTGAGCTGTGGCTTCGCAGTCTTCTCCTGTGTATTTACGAACACGGGCTCCGACTGTCTCCTCGCGAGCTGCTTTTCCCCACTGCCCAGCAGTATATTACGAACACGAGCATGCAGGAATTTACGAGTCACGCCAGCATCTTCATACCCGTGGAAACGGTCTTGCGTGAATGGGCAAGACACAATATTTCTGGAACCTGTAGGCAATCTGTGAATGTGGGGGGGCCCCCTTAAGCAATTTGTGGCCCCTCGGGATCTGTGGCTGGCTTGGGTGGGGAGGAGACAGTGAACATGCCCAGTGGTGGGGGGGGTCGGGGAGGGTTGAGTTTGGGCCTACAGAGGGTCCCCAGGTAGGTTGAGTCCCTTGAGATGTTCTTTGTGATTTGTTGTATTTCCTTCCAGGTTCCCCTCTCCTCCTGGCCACAGTCCCTTCCCCAGGTTAAGAAGGGTCTCTGGACCTCCTCCCCCAACCCCCCAGCCTCCCTACCCTGTGAATGACCTGGGGCAATTCCCATTAACCCCTTGAAACCCACCCACTTAGACGTGAGCCTGGATGAGCTGCTTAATTAGTTGGCTGAACAGTGAGGAGGTGGGACGTAAGAAAGTTCTGATGAGTGAGAGTCAGAAGGGATGAGGGCCCGGAGCACCGAGGAGGGGTGCTGGCATGGGAACTGCAGAGGGGGCAGCGGGTGGGCCTTTGAAGTGAAAAGAGGAGGCCCCCTGGGCGAAAACTGCCAGAAACAGATGTGAAAAGACACCGAGATCCAACCTTCTTCAATAATTGACCAGGAACCAGCAAGAACGCAGAACTGTAATGCTGGGCTCACCAATATCAACACTTTCCTAGGAAACATCCCCTCTATCACGGCCCCAATGGAATTGTCCAGCTGCTATTGAAGGATCTTCCTAAAACATAAGTCAGACACTGTCACTCCCCTGCAATGGCTTCCGTCACTCTTAGACTCAGCCTCCTGACCATGGTCCATAGGAATCCACGAGATCCACTTTGCCTGCCTCGCCCACTCATTCTGTACCTCTCTCCTCCCCCGGCCCCAGCCCCAGGGGCGTCTTTGCCGTTCCCCTAGCACGCCAACCTCTGTCCTGCCGCAGGGCCTTTGCACTGGCCCTTTCCTCTGTCGAGTGACCACCTCCTTCCCGATAATGGACTGGAACCTCCGCAAAGCAGCCTGCCCTGCCCACCCAAGGTAAAAGAGCCGGCCAGTCCCTCTCTCTAGCATCACCCTATACTTTCATCGGCTGCCTCACTTTTCACCACCTGCAATCATCTTGCTTTTTTAATTTGCTTAAATTTTTATCACCCAACTCACTTCCTACCATAAGAACCACTAGAACTGCTGTCTCCCTAGAACAGTGCCTGGCATATAGTAGGTGCTCAGTAAATACCTGTTCACTAAATAGGCAAACAGCAATGGGCTTCTCACTCCTGAGTGAGGCAGCCCATTGCATTTTGGGGTTCTGTTGGGTCAAACTGACCAGAGATGGCAAGGAGAGGTTTCATCTCATGTACCAGGGTCAGTTGATTGGTAGTGGCTGCCTGGGCTGAGAAAGGATTTGAGATCATATTTGACCGCTGTAGTAGAGAGAGCCGTGATTGATTAGTAATGTCTGCCACGGGCATAAGGCAGGAATAGTGGTATGTGTGCCACTTACCTGCCAAAGCTGGGTTAGGCTGGAAGCCCCTTGAAAGAAGTAGGGCCTCCTATTCTCTGAAGCCCCAGCACCTATGTCATGCTGGGTGCTTGGCCATGACTGATGTTGGCTGCCCACCGAACTGAATTGTTCAGCTTTGAGGCTCAGGCTCCTGAAGAGAAAGGAAAAAACATCTAAGTCAGTGGTTTTTCCATCTTTTTAAAACCTGCAGTGTTCCTTCTTCAAGGGATATCTTACATAATTCTGGTATAATTAGCAGACAAAAGAAGCTGCTCTGGCTGAAGCTGGGTTTGGGGTCCAGAGCCCCACCTGCCTGCACCCCCACTGCCAGAGGCAGTCCTGAGACACCTTCAAGGAACCTAATGTCTTCCTAGAACCCAGCCTGAGACCATGGGAGAGGAAACCAAGGTCCAGAGAGGGGAAGTGACTTACCCAGGGTCACACAGCAACTGAAAGTGGAGGTACCATCCCAGGAACTCCAGTTTAGTGCTCTTTCTGTCACATCTATGGGGTCTCCCATGGAGAAGGTGGCCTCAGCTCTGCGCTGGGCCTTGAGGCCTCCTTGGGGTTGGGTGGACACCTGAGCCACCCCCACCCAGACCCTGAGAGAGGAGCATCGCCCCTCCTAGATGGGCACGGGCTTCTGCTTTCTCTTGCTCGGAGCCCCTGTGTGCAGCACTGGAAAACAGCTCCCTCTCCCTGACTGTGCTTTATTAATTAAAGCATTTCCCCTCCCCTGTAGCAGCTGCTTTGAAAGAGCTCAGTGAATGTTTAATTCATCGGTTCAGAGCTGGTGCCCTCACTTCCCCCAATACCTCCATCCTTCAAAGTGCTTTCCTGGGAAACCCTCCCAGCATGAGGGCTGTTCCCCAGCTTCTCCCGGGGCTGCCACCAAGCTGTCCCCCACCCCCGCGTTTCTCCCTCCGCCAGCTGAAGGTGATATATTATTCAGCTTGAGAAATCTATTAGGAACCAGCGAGGCTGGGTGCAAGCCCAGCTTCTCCAACTCGAGATGGTTTAAAAGGCCACAATTTGTCGAATTACTACACGAGTATTTAATGATCATCTTCCTCAGCCATTTAGAGGCAAAAAATGAGGGCATTGATTACCTAGTGATGCCAATCAGAGGCCATGCCTCCCCAAGGTGGGGGTGGGAGTGCTGCAGGCATGAGGCTGTCTCTAGACGGGACCTGGGGAAGCAGCATCTGGGGTCAGTGGAATAGAAGGACCATGTCACCCATGGTGTGACTGCAGGGTCATCTCCAACAGGGCCACATGGGACCAGTGAGCAGGTGACTATCTTAGGTGGGAGCTTCCGGCCTACCTGTTCTCTCCACTCCCCAAAGATGAGCCTATTCGCACATGCACCGGAGCCTCACCCCCGATTTCCTGGGGAGACCCAGTTTGAACTTGGTGGTTGGACATATACAAACCCTCTCAAGACTGGGAGCAGCGAGCCCCTTTTCCTCTTAGCCTTGTAGAAGGGAGAGATGTGTGTGGCCTAGTTCAGCCCTTCTCATTTGTCCCCTCCTCGGATCCCCTGGGTCATGGTGGCCCCCCTGCACTACCCTTTCCACTGGTGTGTCCCAGGGTCATGTCCAATTCCTCTTTCTCTCCCACCCAGGGATGCCCAACAGAATGTGGTGACATCATGTCAACCGGATTTATAACAAGAGGTAAATGCCGTGCAAACTTGGGAACTGTAGGGTGTCGGGAGCAGAATACCTGGGCACACCTCACCAAGGACCGGGACACAGCAGGAACCTCAGCCTGGGGTTGGGACCCACCCAGTCAGCCAGACTGGCCTGTGGCCTGCCACATGGGCTTCCCTAATCCAAACGTTAGATCCACCCCTTCACTGGGTAATCCCGCCCAGCAAGGTGGCCCTGTGCCCTGGAAAGACTGGGAAATGTTAATTAGACATCCTGGAAGTGGCACTAGGAGGAGACAGTAGCCACTGAACAGGTAGGTGCTGTGAGAAGCTGCTAGCGGCGTTAGCTCGCTGAATTCTCAGCCAGGAGTGGGTGCCATTTCGTGGATAAGTAAACTGAGGCAGATTGAGAGTATGTAACTGCTCGGAGGCACTCAGTATTGGGTGGCAAGTCTGGAGTTGCACCAGGTCTGTCTGTCCCCACGTCCACGCCACTCACAGGGGTGGCTACATGAGACCCAGCAGGGCAGCCTTGGGTCACCTCCAGCCAAACAGAGTGGGACCCAGGCTTGTCATTCTTGGGCAGCGCTGGGCTATGGCAGAGCTCAGTTCCGGGGTCAGGAAGACTGGGTTCAGATCCTGGGCCTGCCACCTATTGCCCGTGTGGCCCGGGGCAAGACCCTGAACCCCCTTCTGCCTCAGTTTCCTTTGTCTGTAAGACAATGACAGTACTTACCTCGTAAGGTAGCTGGGAAGAGTCATTTATTCAGGACAGATAGTCATCGAGGCGGACGGCACACAGACTAGGAGTTAGTGGACAAGGGCACAGAGAGGACAGGGAGGACCCCGAGTGCCGGAGGCGGGGGGGGGTTCTGTGCTCCGCAGTGGGTTGAGGGATCAAATGGGGGAGGACGGCCAGGGCAGGTGGCCTGGAGGAGAGACGGGGCAAGGGGCCGCGCAGACCCCAGGGAACGATGGGCCCCCAGCCCCAGCAGCGGGCCTGGCGTCGAGGAAGGGCCGGGAGGTCAGTGGGGGGAGGGGGGGAGATTAGGACACATTGGGTGCGGGCACAGGGGTCTCCATGACTCTGGCTTTGCCCTGAGAGGGGGCAGTGAGGCGTCCAGGTGAGAGGCTGTCACAGGGGCCGACACAGGTAGTGCCTGCTAACAGCTAGTTATTCTTTGTTATTCCTTTAAAATCACTACCTTTGCCCCAGCCGGGTTTCCAGTGGTCAGAGCATCAGCCCCAAGGACTGCAGGGCACGCACCTCGGCTGCAGGCTGGATCCCCTCCCCGGTCGGGGTGCACGGGGGAGGCAACCAATCGATGTTTCTCTCTCTCTCTCTCTCTCTCTCCCTTCCACTCTCTCTGAAAAGCAATGGAAAAAGTATATCCTCAGGTGAGAATTTTAAAAAAAGACTACCTTTTTTTGTAACAGGGTTGACCACAGGGTCCTGGAGCAGCCTTGGAGAGAAGCCCCCCTTGCTCTACACGCAGGCCCCACAGCAAGGGGCTTCCTTTCCTGTCCCCGCCCTCACCATGGGAGAAAGATCCGCTCCTTTCTCCTGCTTCCCTCGAGAACAGTGGGTTTGGGAAAGTGAGGGCTCCCTGCCTGGGGGCCCTGGGGCAGGGTGGGAGGAAATGAGGGAGGCGAGGAGGGAAAGAGTGGGAGGGGCTCAGGGCAGGGGGATGGGGGGGGGAGTGGAGCTCCGCAGGGGTCAGAATGTCACTCAGCCCCTCAGCAGGGGGATCCCCACGTGGCTCTCTCCCAATGGGGCTCTGCCAGGAGTCTCAAAGCCATGGTTATTTTGGGTGGCAGCATGATTGGGAGCTTGGAAAGCGGGAAATTGAGTGGTGATTAAGGTTGTAATAAGTTGACAACATCAAATATCATTACCCCTAGAACATGCAAATGATCCCTTCTTTCCCCGGGATTTGCCATGCAAATACCAATTAGCAGAAAAAGCATTTGCCCAGATAGGGGGAGTCTGGTTCTCCTGCCAGTGCCCCCTCGCAGCCCCTGCAAGAGGGTAAACAAATGGGAGGGGTGGGTGGCAGCATGGAGGAGGGGACTGTGCTCCACTGTCATCAGCAGAGGACAGGGTGACTGCTGATCTTGTGAAAGGCTGCCAGAAACTCAGGCCTGCACCTCCGCTGCCACAGGCTCTGCCCTCGACACTGGCCCCGAGCTCTTGGGACCAGCCCCTGCGGCAGCTGGTCTCTGCCCTGAGTATGTCCTGATATGTTCCCAGGTATGTCCTGGCCATGGGCTCACCTGTGCAGCCTGGGCAACCCCACATTGTCCAAAACTCATGTTCTGTGCCTCAGAGGAGGGATGTGCAATAAGACACGTGGCCCCAGGTGTTGGCACTGCTGTGTCTTGGAGCTTGGCCTCTGGAGAGTCCAGGGCAGATGGCTTGGAGTCACTGGCTAGGAGCCCCCGGCGTTTCCTTCTCTCGGCCAAAAATTGACACCCTGCACCTGGTGCACAGAGGCCCCTGTCACTCATCCTTGATGAACGAGCCACCGTGCCTGCCCTCAAAGCGCTTCCAGTCTCACTCGTCAGGTAGAAGTAACTACGGCCAGAGACAGCACGAGATGAGGTGTGAGGTGAGCGGTGCCAACAGGAGCATCTTTGGCTGTTGCAGAGATGAGCTTGCTTTTTGCTCCAGTGGCATGAAGAGCTGGCACAGTTTGGGCTGAGCTTTGAAGGAAGAGGAAGAGAAGGACAGAGGAGAGGGAGGGGGTGGGAAGGGTGGCAAAGTCAAGATTTAGAGGTTGGAAGTGCATCTGTGCTCTAGGATCAGCGAGTCTGCCATCCATCCTGTCCAACTGTGCAACTGTCCAGCTCTGGTCAACAATTCAACCCACCAAACCAACACCAACACCCAGCCCATCACCAACCGCCTTTCCACACACCACTTACCCCACCAAGCCAACCCACCCATCCAAGCTACCAACCTATCTAACCCCAAATCCATCAACTCATCACCCAGCCCCCCGATGTCTGGTTTAACCCATCAAGTCACCTCACTAGCATGAACCAACTCACCCACCACCCAACCTGCCAGCCCAGGTGGAGACCACGAGCTCTGGAGCAGGTGCCAGCGTTCTTTAAATGAGGGTGATGATTACAAGGGGCTGTTGTGAGGAGCTGATGGCACCTTGGGCCAATGCCCGTCAAATACTTGGCCCACTGTCTGAGATACAATAAACACTCGATGTGTAATGACACTTGCTTTTAGGCTGATGACTTCTTCCAAAGCCAACAGGCAGGAGAGCTCAACTGGGGTTGAGCTGAGCTGGAGAAAGCTTAACCTGCAGGGAAATACAGGTGGGATCAGAGGGGCAGGCGCCTGGAGCTGGGTGCCCAATAGGCCATTTATTCAGAGCCAAATCTGGTGGGGAGCAGACAGATGCTTGGGGGACCCCACCCTCCTACCCGTTCATTCGGCCTCAAAGGAAAAAAAATCTCGGGAATCTGGGCACCCCAGAGTTTGTTAGCAGGAAATTCGTTCTCATTCTCAATACTCGTATCTGAACCTTTGAGGGGAGCTGCAAGCTGTCCCGGGCAGGGCAGCGGGGAACAGGCTGGATATCTGTAGATCTTCTTGCCCTCTGGAGCCCCCAGTTGGCCCAGCCCCTTTCCACCCTCCAGCCCACCAGGCTCCTTCAGAGGGAAAAGAAGTCTTCCCAAAGCCCCATCAGCCAGAAGCTTCCAGCTGCTTCCATATGGCTGCCTCCAGAAAAGCGTTTGATCATCTAAATCCAGGTTGTATTAATTCACCAAATCCCTGTAACTTGCAGGATTTTCTCTGATGTCTAATGGAGGCCCCTTCTCTGGCTCCTTGGGGCGTCCTGTGGCCGCTCAGGGCAAACTTGAGAGAAGCTTCCCGGGCAGGAACCGGAGCTGCGGGGCCCCTCACGCATCCCTCCCGAGCTTGCACCCGCCAGGCAGTGCCGGGCTTGGTGGCCACCCCGCAGCGCCTGGTGGGTGGCTGACCAGCAGGTCACCAGGCCCGGCCGCTGCCAGCAGGGAGAGCCATCCTGAGGCACAGGCAATTTCATGGCCTGCTTCCTCCTTCCTCGGCTTGCAGCTTCTGCTCTATTTGCCCAAAATGAACAGAGAGGGAGTGAAATGAGTAAACGTGTTTCCCAGCCGAGCCCCCTTCCCCTCGGCCTCCCTGGCCTTCCCCAGCCAGCCCCGCCTCCGCCCAGCTCCCCACCCCGCTTTCCCCTCCACTCGCTAAGTCCTAGGCTCTGCCTCCTGCTCCCCGCTCCCTCTCTCCTGGCTCCGTTAAAATCTGTGGCTCTGTTCCGCTCTTGCCCACTCATTCGTGCATCCATTCAGCATTCATTGAGCACCTGCTGCATACCGGAGAATGTGCCCTGTGTCCCCTGCCTGGCTCTCACTCTCCTCCCCTCTCTTCCATCCTGCCTGGGCAGGGAGGTGCCTGGGCCTGTGCCAAGCGACAAGGCTGCTTGATGTCTCCTGGAGCCCCCAGGAGCCCTCAGGAGCCCCACTTCCTCCACTGGAGTGACCTGGGGAGGGGGGTACCCCCTCTCTCTCTGACTGTTGCATCCCTATTTCAGCTCAGATGGTTATGGCTGGACAACTGGCCCAAGGGTACCCCTTAAATGTCAGGGTCACTGCTGCCAAATGTCAGGGTGCTCACAGTACTAACCTTTCACTGGGACTAACTCTGACCCCCAACCACACCCTCGCAAGGCTTGGAGTAGATGTGACTCAGGGTTGGTCCAGCCCAGTCCCTCTTCTCTGAGAAATGCAACTGTCATCTCAGAGCTAAGCCCTGTGTCGTGTTCTTCCCAGCCACCCAGGTGGGCCGGGCCAGTCCAGGCCCCAAGCAGCTCCCTTGCAAGGGTTTGGAGTCAGGCCCTGGGCGATTCTGCCGTCACGGATGGTCCAGCACTGAACTGAATGTGGTGGGAAGCGGGGGCTTCGGTGGCCACATCTGGCCTCCTGCATGGGACAAAGGGAGAGCCGTGTGCAGAGAGAAGCACCAAGTGGACCTGCAGAGGGGTTCAGGAGGGCTCATCCTGCAAGGTGAAGACAGCCAGGAGAGTACAAGACAGAAAGAGACAGAGACTGACAGACAGACAGACATACCCAAAGAGAGACATATGCAGAGAAAGACGCACAGAGAGGAGAAGAGACAGAGAGGTGCAGAGACTGAAAGAAAGGGCCATGAGCGACAGTGAACAGGACAGAGACGGGTTGGTACACAAAGAGAGACACAGCAGCAGCCCCTTGAATCCGACCATTTTGCATTCAGCCCCCACCCCCGTTCCTCCTGCCCTGGGGGCCAGGTGGTGCCTTTAAGGCTGGATAATAAATCCCCTCACCCCACAGCTCGGCGCGAGCAGGTGTCTCCCTGTGGACTTGATTCCTTTGGGCCTGTACAGGGGACACAGCACAGACCCCGCTCCTGACCTGCTGCCCCTCTCTAGTCCCCCTCTTACCTCTCCCACCCCCCCAACCCCCCACGTCACCCCCCACGGCCGCCTCCCCCCTCCTCCCCCACATCGGGGGCTCTCCGGTCCTTGCAACACCCTAATTCTAAATTCATTTCAACAGAGCCTGCCCAGCATTTATTGAGCGCCTGGACCGTGCAGAGTGCTGGGCCTGGGGCTGAATTTGCTCCTTCCACGCCCCTGTGAAACTGGCCCCGCTCCTCTCGCTTCCAGACGCTTCCAGACGCTTCCAGACGAGGAAAACCTGCTCAGAAAGGCCAAGTAACTCGCCAGAGAGCACACAGCTGGTGAGAGAAGCGCGGTTCGCTTTGTTTTCTCCAGCGCCAGAGCTTTCCCCTGTTGTCCTCAAATGAAGTCCCTGCTGCAGATGCGCACCGCGTGGGACACCACAGGGTCCCCTTCTTAGAAAAGCATTGGGTGACCCCCCCATCTGAGCGACCTTCCAGCAGCACCGCAGCCCTGGGTGGAGTGAAGAAGCACAGAGTCGAGCGGGTGCATTTGTCCAGCGGGCAGAAGTTCAGGACACAGGACCTGTTTGCCCGAAGTCGCCCAGCAGCTGCCCCATCCAGGGTCCCCAGCTCCTGGCTCTCACTCCAGGCTGCAGGTGAGGAGGGTTTGGGGATGATGGAGTCGGGAACCAAATTACTCATTAAAATGCCCAGCAAGACCTCAAATCCTGCCCTGCCGCTCTCATGGCAGCCTCTGGTAGAGACGCCTAATTTCTGGGACAAGTGTGCTTGTGGGGTCACCTTATACACAGGGGTTGGGTCTTCTCTCACCATGGAGGCCTGTAGGTGGGCAGGACCCGAGAAGGTAGGAGCTGCCCTCGCCCAGACATGCCCCTTCTTCCAGATCAAGAGCTAGTCCCCTTCTGTGTGTCTGGCTCCTAGCTCTTAGCTGAGCAACTCCAGCCCTCTTCACCTCTAAACTCTCCAAATTCTAAACCAGAAGCTCTAAACTCAAATGGCCAAAGGGCCCAGACTGGTGAAGCAAACGGGCAAAGTGGGCTGGGCGGTGGCACTATAGGGAGTGGTGGGGACTGTGGTAAACTGGAGATGACTACCCTTCTCCAGGGAGCAGCCGCCACTCAGTCCAGCCCACTGCTCCCACATGGGATTGTGGTCCAGCCCAGCCACGTTTCCCCATTGTTTAAGAGGAATTAAAATCTGGGTTATTCTTTTTGTTTAATCACGGCGCAGGTCAACATTTTAAAACAGGCACGCAGGCCAGATCGGGCCCACAGGCTGTCAATTTGCAGCCATTGTTCTAAGTGGGCCAGAACTCTCCAGAATGCCAGACCCTCGGAGGCACGTTGCCATCCGGGATGGACGGCTCCCATTTGCTGGGCTGAAACTGCTTCCAAACCACTGCCTTTGACGGAGGGGGAGTAATTACACCCTGACATTAATATTTAAACCACAAACAGAGTTAGCGTGCTAATACTGTCCCCAAAGGCTTCACACTTGTTTCAGGTTTTTTCTGTGAAACCTAATTATTGTCAGCAATGAATCCTGTAAGACTGCACGATTAGGGCCAGGGAAGGGGACTGTGGCAGAGGGGGGCCCGAGGCCGGGCTAGATGCCCGCTGGTCATGGGGGCCGTCTGAGAGGCCGTGAGGGAAATGGCTGTGCGACCTCCTGACTGTCCCCATCATTAGGGGGCATCTATGCCTCACACTCTGGGGAGTTCACAAGAGTCTCTGACCTTTGACCCTTTGGCTAGGGAGGCCTCTTAGCCTTGCTAGACTTAGTTTCCCCTCTGTGAAATGGGATCATTTCTGGGGTGCAGGGTTTGACAGCTAAGTAAGATTATAAATATAAATATAAATATAAATATAAATATAAATAATATAAATATAAATAAGACTTGAGCGGTAGCTGCTGAGGATGCCTTACTGGGAACAGAGCAAATGGATTGGGGCCCTTCCCCTGCGGGCCCCTGTGCCCCATCACAGCTCACAAGCCCCCACCCAGGCCTGACCCCACGGCCACCTCCCCACCACGCCCTGGTGTCTCTCCATGCCTCCTGCTCCCGGCTTGCCTTAGAGGCTGGCAGCCTGTGAATGTCCTCAGTTTATCTCGAGAACTGAATTGCCCAGGATGGGTTCCCCGGATGAATGTGCTGGAGGATCGAATGGGGCAGTAACTCAGCTGGATCCCCCGGGTGGGTGGTGGAGCCTGAAAAGCTGGGGGTTAGGGGGGCGGGGAGCCACTAACTGGAGAAGGGGCTGAGCCTCCCCTGGTCTGGTGTTCCAGCTTGGGGACAAAGTCAGAGAGCTCCTAGGGCTATTCATGTCAGGAAGGAGCACAGCGGATGGGGAGTCGCCTACCTGCTCCCCTCCAAGCCAGGGAGAAGCTGAGCCTGGCTTGGTCCCTTAGCCCTCTCCCCCTCCTTGGAAGGTGGCATCCACCTGCCCTCCAAGCAGCGGCCACCGTGGGCAAAGCCGCCTCTTTGGAGGGTAATTAGAGGCGGCTCTCAGGATTCAAAACGCACAAACCCTTTGATCCAGCAGCTCTATTCCTAGAAACCCACCCGCTGAGAGACTCGCCATGTGCACAAAGAGCTGCGTACCAAAGGGACTGGAAACCGCTCCACTCCCGTAAACAGGGCGCTGGTTAGATAAACAGCGCCTCAGCCCCGCAGCATTAAGGTGACATTCGGGAAGGAGCGAGGCAGCTCCAGCGTGCGGTTGGGGCCCCGTCGCCAGGACCTGCTGAGGGACTGAAGGTACCCAGGGGGCTGGGGAGAGCGGGTGCCCTAGGGAGCCAGACAGAGTCACAGCAGGACAAATCCCGGATGGTCCCCTCCCTGACTCCCCGGAGGAGTCGCTCATAGAGACAGAAAGCGGAATGGTGGTGCCAGGGCCGGGGGAGGGGAAGGGGTGTGAGCGTTTGATGGGGACAGAATTGTCGTTGGGAAGATGAAGTTCTGGAGGCGGACGGTGGTGGTGGTGGCACAACACTGTGCATGTGCTTAATGCCTGGGCTGGACACTTAGAATGGACGGCGCCGTCAAGTTGATGCTCCATAGAGTTTTCCATGATTAATGGAAAAAGGGAAGCAGGGGTAGGCTGGAGGGATGCTGCTCTTCACTGTCTATATTCCACACTGCTTGCATTTTAAAAATCACACAGCTATATTACAAAATGTACTACAAAAAATATAGTTATGCCACGGAGATCCCTCTTTTGCCCACACTGTGCACTCTCGGTGCACCCCACCCAGGCCATGCTGGCAGAGGTCAGCGTTCCGGCGGTGGGTTTGGCACAGGGCTGGCGTTCTGGCTCCTGTGACACTTTCTATGTGGTCTGGGGAGTCTCTGGGCCTCTCTGGGCTTCAGTCACATGTCCCCATCTGTGCAAAGGGGAGGTTGGACCTAGTCCTGCCCTCACTGACTGCAGCCTCTGACTTTTTGACCCTGGGCTAGTGGCCTCCTGGGTGTGGCTGAGCAGGACAAGTTCAGACAGATGGCAGCTGGGCCAGGCAGAGCCTCCTGGGCAGGGCTGGAAAGCTGCCCTTAAATGCTGAGGCTGGTGGTGGCCCTCGGGTGGGTGCTCTAATGAGAAGGAGGGAACAGCTCGAGCCATTTGCTTTATCTGAGAGCCCTCCAGCTCCGGCCAAGCCCTGCCTGCCCCTGACCCCCATGACGGAGGAAGCAGCCTCGCAGAGGCTCCTCGGTGCTGGGCGAGGCCACCACCAGCACACACAGCGCTTCTGAGTGAAATAGAAGCAGACGCCCTTTCCGGGGACCAGGTGCTGCTAGGGCGTGAGTTTCCCCATCTATGCAGATGGGGCTCCTGGGGCCCAGGGAGAGGAGCCATCTGCCTGCTGGCCCAGCTCAGCAGTGCCAATGTTGAGCAGGGACTGGGTCCTCACTCCCGGGCCAGGGTGGCCTCTGCTCCACCGGGACAAGGCTCTCTGCTGAGTGGTGACTGGGGGTGGGGAGCAAGCAGGCCAGTGGCCAGGGCAGAGCCATGACTCCCCCACCCCCAGGGTGGGTGGGGCACTGGGGCTGGGAATCTGGAGGGGGGGGAGATGGAAAACCCTGGTCACCTGGAGGGAGAAGCGGGCAAGGACCGGAGAGGAGTACCCACCAAGGTGATGAGGAGCCCTGGGGCCAGGTGGGCCTGGGGGTGAATCCCCAGCTCGGGGTCGAAGTCACTGCTCCTCTCTGAGCCTCAGTTTCCTCCTCTGTAAACCTGCAGTAAACTCACACCGATTTCTTCGCTTAGGGACTGTGAGAATTAAACGAGATGATCCTGCAAACCTAGCACCACGCCTGCTCCTCACGGGAGCTTGGAGCGGAAGCTATTATTACTACCCCTGTTGTTATTATTGTTGTTACCTGAGATGGCGGGTGGTTTCAGCCTGAACACCTAGGAGGCTGCTTTTTGGAGGTGCATTTAGAAGAAAGGGAAGCAGAGAAGGGGAAAGCTGGTCAGGAGTTGGAATGGGACAAAGGCGATGGCAGGGCAAGGGAGGGGCGGGCTGAGATAGGATGAGGAATTTGGCTCTGGACTCAAGGGCAGGATCTGAGAAATGGGACACAGGGACCCCCACCCTCCTTAGGTGCCCTCCATTGACCTCCCAGCCTCTTGCCCTGCTTTCTGCAGGTGCATTTAGTGTGGGTCTCAGCCTATCAAGATCCAGTGTCATGGACCAGCCCTTGCGGTTCTTGTTAAGGTTGCAAGACGCCCTGCAGCAGTTACCATCAGGAAACTTTGGAGAGATGCAGGTTTATTACCCACGGGACCTGGAAGTCACACCCCACACCTGGCCCACACGCCGAGGCGGAGGGCGGGGGCCTGGGGTTTCGCAGGCTCACTCCATTGGTGAATTTAAAACATATGAGCAGAGATTTAAAGCACAAGATGATAAATAAGTAGCCCCTAAGATCAGTTACTGAGATCAACCGAGATCTCTAAAACAAAGGAGTCTCAGTGCGGGAGGTGGTCTGGCTCTTCAGTCGCCTGGCTGGCAACGTGTTTGTCTCAGTCTTAGAAGTGCAGGCCTTGCAATCAAAGCTCAAGTCAGGCACTTGCATTACGAAAAGCCAAAAAAAAAAAAAAAAATCAGGGCTCACACTACAATGCTCCAATTTGCCCTTGTGCCAGGATCCATTAATTCGCAGGGCACCTGCTTGCCATTCCCCAGGAAGAGTTTAGATTGGAACAAGAATTGAGAGAGAGAGAGAGACTGAGACTGTTTCCCCACGGGCTGTGGTTGGGAGCTGGACCGGAGCTGGCAGACAGGCTGACGGCTGAGCATGGACATTTTCTTGGAGCCTCCTGAGTGCCTGGCTGCCTTTCACCCCTGCACATCCCACCTCAGTTGCATGAGAGAAAACTGAGGCCTGGAGAGACCAGAGGACTGGCTCAAGGCGCAGAGACGGAATCCTGGCTGCCTGACCCCTGAGCAAGGCGGCTGCAGTGTTGGGTAGAGGAAGGGAAAGCATGCTCCGGGCAGGTGGCCCGAACCGCTAGCCAGGAGTGCCCTCCTGTCGCTTCTCTGAAGCTCCGCGGTCTGGGTGGTCGGGGCCGGTGTGTTTGGGGAGGCAGACCAAGCTCCTTGCGCACAAGGGAAGGGTTGAGCGGTGGACTCTTGGCTTCACTCACCTGAACGGCTCAGTTCTCGTGGAGTTGGTGCCCTCATCATGACCAGGTTACAGATAGAGAAACTGAGGCTCTGAGAAGCGGATCGCTTGTTCAGAGGCCCACAGTCAGAGGGAAATCAGGGACTTGAACCCTGGCTGATCTGACTCCAGAGCCTGTTCTGTTCGCCAACACACTGCTGGTCAACGGGGGCTGGGAAAGGCTGGTGACATCTTTGGCAGAGACAAAAGGAGGGTTGGGGTCCCTGTGTCTCATTCCTCAGATCCTGAGTCCAGAGCCATATTCACAGTCATATCCCCAGACTCCCAGGCTCCGCTGTCACCCCTGCCCACCCCAGCCCCTGCCACTCTTCCCCTCCACGCTTCCCCTGGTGTGGAACGAGCATGGATAGAGGAGACAGCCGGGCCCCCGGGCTCCAGTCCAGGCTGCAACCGTGACCTAAGTTAAGCCACTGCCTTTTCCTGGCCTCGGTTTTCTCATCTGTGAGGTGGGGATCTGCCCTTGCCTCAATCGGGTGGGTAAAAATGAGCACTGGAAGTGACCGAAAGATACCTCCACCCATCATAAAGGGCCAAGAGACTCAGAGGCAGTGGGTGGTGGAATGGGAGAAGGCCCTCCCCTGAAGCTCTGTCGCCTTCAGGTAGCTCTCAGTCCACACCCAGGGAGGGCAGCTGGCACAGGGACCGGCCTCGGACAGCCAGTCATTCGGGCTGAGCCTCAGGATGTATCCACTGTCATTGTGAACACCTGAGTTACCCCAATCCTCCAGGCTCAGGAGGGCATTCGGGTGAGCCTGCCTCTCCTGAGAGGTCATGGGAGAACTGGGAGAGGGGGAGGCTGGGGAGGTCCGGGTGCCCTAGGGGTGGGGGCCCAGCAGGCCCGGAGGGAGGACTGGGGCCCAGCTCCAGTTTGCACCCAGCAGGCACCATAGCTGTCTGGCCCCTGCTGCAACCCCCGGACGAGGCTCTGGGGTGGGTCCCGGCCTTTCTTTGTTTCCTGTCTTTTCCCTCTCCTCCCCCTCTCCCCAGCCCATCCCACCTCTCCCACCCGCCCCAGGTCTGCCCACCGGCCCCCTGTGGTCGGAACAGAGGCCCAGGTGCCTGTGCTTTGCAGGGCTCCACCCCTGGCCCCTGCTCGGGACAGCCCGGCGGTGTGAGCCCTGGGGTGGGGTGAGCTGTGCAGCCGGACAGGGACAGCGGGGCACCAGACGACCTTCCCCAGAGCAGCCGGGCCTGGGAGTTTTAATTTATTTAATCAATTCCGGCCCCCAGGCTGGGGAAGGAAAACGGCAGGATATTAAATCTGTCGCTCTTGCCAATCTGTCATAGGGATGTCGGCACACATTGATCCCTCTCCCTCCCGCCCTTATTAACTGTCTCCTCAGGGTCCCAGCCTGGCCCTGCCCCTGCAGGCAGCAGATTGCGGGTGGAGAGGAGGGGTGAGGGGAGGGGCACAAGGACCTTTCAGGGGACAATTAATGTTTAGAGCTGGGAGGCAGGGACCTGAGGATCATTTGTAACCCGAAGCCTTCAGGGTGCGGATAACTCCCCGGAGAGCGTGGGGGTTGCCTCACTCAGCACAGCTGGTTAGGGACAGGACCGGAGCTAGAAGCCAAGACCCCCGACGCCCAGGCCAGGGCTCTTTTTGTTCATTTAACCAACACATTTTTCTTGTATGACTACTAAGCGGTGATACTATTGATTCCCCGTTGGGCACGGTATTTGGGTTCCTATTACTGCTGTAACAAACTACCATGAGCTCAGTGGCTTAAAACAACACAGACTTATTACCTTGTAGTTCTGGAGGTCAGCTGTCCCAAATGGGTGTCTCTGGGCTGAAATCGGGGTGTGGGCTGGGGTGCGTCCCATCCTGGCGGCTCGGGGGGAGAATCCATCTTTGCGCCTTTTGCAGCTCGAGGCTCCTGCCCGCATTCCTTGGCTTGTGGCTTCCCTCCCCGCTCAAAGCCCGCCACGGCCAGGCGCGTTCTTCTCATATCACAGCACTTTGACGTTGACTCTGCTGCCTCCCTCTTCCCATTCTAAGGACGCTTGTGATTGCTTTGGACCTACGTGGACAATCCAATTTAATCTCCCCACCTCAAGGTCACCTGATCAGCAACCTTAACCTCATCTGCAAAAGTACCATGTTCACGTGTTCCGGGGGTCTGAACGGGGACGCCTTTGAGGCCGCTATTCTGCTGACCACAGACTGATGGGCAGACCAGGCTGAGCGCTTTGTATTCAGCACCTCACTTGATACTTAAAATAGTCACTTGATACTTAAAATAGCTTGACATTATCACTGCTAGTTTACCCCCATTGTACAGGTGAGAAAACTGAGCCTCGGGGAGTTCGAGACTTGCTAAGTAAGCTACACGGCGGGCAGTTGGTGGAGCTGGGATTCAGACTTGGGTCTAGTTGAGCCCAGAGGCCAAACTCTCCCCTGCTCTGCTGCACTGGGGGCGGGGAGTCACCCAGGGGTGAGGTGTGGCCTGGAATCTCCTGCTGTGAATCCAAGCAAGGTGGGCAAGACCCTGCAAGAAATCTGCCCCTTGCCTTGGCCCACACAGCCAGGTAAAGAGGCTACGCTTTTTAAAGGGGGGATGGGAACAGCTCCCCAGACTTTGGGAGACACTTTCTGCTCTAAATAATTGGGCGTCCTGCTCCGTCTCCCTCTCCCCAGCCCACGCTCCTTCATACGATTTATTTGCTCATAAAATTGAAGTCCTCCTCTGGCACCATTTTCTACTCAGCTTAGACAAATATTTAGCAGCCAGGCCTGACCTTAATTTCCTTAAATATCAGGGGCCCAGGAAGATGGAGAGGCTGCCCAATGGGTGAGGACATGGTGGCTCTGGGGCGGAGGGAATGGCTGGGTGCCGCTGCCCTGTCTCCTGGTGAGGACCACATCTCCCCGTGACCGTCCAGGTGCGTGCCCCCCAAACTTTCAGGTCTCCCCCAACCCTGCTGAGGCTGCAGGAAGAGGTGGGTTGCAGATGGCAGGTTCCTGCAACTCCCCATGTGGCTGCGGCCTGATTCTTTGCGATATGTTCCAGGGTCTGGATCGGGGACCCGTCACATTTCAGCTACACGTCTCTGAGCCTCAATTTTCTCATCAATAATAATTATTGTTTTTTAAAAAGTGGGGATGTAACGGTAGCAACTTCATATTTCTTTTGTGAAGATGCAACCAGAGGGCTCATGAACAGCTCCCAGCAGAGTGCTGGTCATCGAACACGTTATCGATAAATGCTGTTTGTTGTGGGTTGAATTGTTTCCCCAAAAGATATGTTGAAGTTCTAAATCCCCAGGACCTGTGAAGGGGACCTTATTTGGAAATAGGATCTTTTGCAGGTAAAATCAAGTGAAAATGAAGTCATAGCAGATTATAGGGGGCCTGCCCCAGTGATTGGCGTCTTGATAAGAAGAGGGAAACTTGGACAGATACACACACAAGGAGAGCGCCGTGTGTACATGGAGGCAGAGACTGGAGCGGGGCATCTACGAGTCCAGGAACCCCAAGGAAGCCGGCCACCCCTAGAAGCTGGGAGAGAGGCATGGGCCAGATCCTCCCTTGGAGCCTCCAGAAGGAACCCATTGATTTTGGACTTCTGGTCTCCCAAACTGTGAGAGGATCAATCTCTCTTATCTGAGGCCGCCCAGCCTGTGTTAATCTGTTACAGAAGCCGCGGGAAACTGCCACGCGGCTATTAGGATGCTGCAAGCGCCCCGAACACAGGGCTGGGTGCGCAGTGGAGCTCAGCGAGCCCCGGCTTTCTTTGCTGTGCTTGGCGCTGACTCTCTGCCTTCACCACCTCCGCCCTGGTCGTGGTGCCCACGCCCCCCTCCTCCCTGGCTCAGCCCGCCAGGCCAGTCTGGGCTGGAGTCACTCATGCCACCCCCACCCCCACCCCCACCCATCCGGAAGGTGGCCAGAGCAATTCCTGGCCCCATGCGATGGCCTGCGGCACCTCATTACCAGGCAGAGCACAGCGCAGTTTCACCCACGGACAGCGCTGAAAGCCAGGCCTTTGCGGGGTAATGGATGGGCCGGAACCCCTCTTGGTGCCTCTGCCCCCTCCGGGCCCGGCAAACCTCTGAAGGGCCCAAGAAGCTGGCACACAGCGCGCTGTCCAGCTGAGGCGCAAAGATAAACCTCAGCAGAGCGCCGGGCCCTCGGTCCGGGGGCACATCAGGAGATTAACGGGTCCTCCTCTGTCCGCGGGCAGCGCTCCTGGCTGGCCCCGCTCCCGGCGCCTGCCCATCTCCCCCTTCCAGGCTTTGTTCCCTTCTTCCCTTTGTTCCCTGTTTGCAATCGGCGTGATTCACGCCAGCCCGCCGGCCCTGTCACTGCACCCAAGGCCGGCTGTATATCTCAGCGATGAGCCGAAGTGGCTGCAGCCAGGGCCTGACAGGAGGGGCCCTGTGGGCGAAAGCAGAGCTGATGTGGGGGCGCCAGGCAGGTAGCAGAGCGCCAGGCCTCTGTGAGGTGCCCCTGAGCACAGGGCACCAAGGGGGACTCAGGGAAGTGATCGTGGCCAGGCACACTGCGATTAACCCCGTCTACCCTGAGAGTGGAAGTAGCCCTCCTCCTGAGTTAGTTTCCCAGGCTGCCATAACAAGCTGGGGAACTTAAAAAAACACAGAAATTTATGGCATCTCAGTTCTGGACACCGGAAGTCCAACAGCAAGAGGTCAGCAGGGCCATGATCTCCCTGAAGTCTCACGGGAAGGGCCCATCCTGGCCTCTTCCAGCTTCTGGTGGTGGCTGGCAATCCTTGGCACCCCTCGGCCGTGTCACTCCAGTCAGCCTCCGGCTTCACGTGGCCTCCTCCGCTCACGCGTCTGTCTCCACGTGGCCTTCTACTACCTGGGTCTGTCTCCTCTCCTTGTAAGGACACAGTCAGATTAGATTAAGGGCCACCCTACTCCAATGTGACCTCATTTTAACAAATTTCATTTGCTACGATCCCATTTCCAAATAAGGTCACAGTCATCGGTACTGGGAGTTAGGGCTTCAACATATCTTTTTGGGGCACAGATTCAACCCATAGCAGCTCCCGTGGCTCCCAGCAGACAGGTCCCTGCCCCCCCACTTAAACTCTTCTCTCATCACTGCCCCTCACACGCCTGGTGTCCCGCCGTCCTGGGCCACACCTCCATGTGTGCTGTTCCTTCCCCCTGGATGCCTGACCCGTGCCTAGCCGCTCACCTGCCATCACCCCCCCATCGCCCAGCTGGTGAATTGGCACCGCCCCTCACCCGCGGTCACCTCTCCCGGAAGCCCTCCCTGCCCTCTGCCTCTGGGCTCCCCTAGTGCCCGTGCTGACCTGTCCTGCAGCTCCTGGCCCACGGCTGGTCTTTACCCGTTTGCCGCCCCTCAAGCCCTCAGCTCATGGGCTCCCAGTGGGCAGGATGTGTGTCTCACCCCTGCACCCCTGGCACAGAGGTGCCCAGGAAATGAATTATTGAATGAAGGAGGCTATCAAGCAGCATCTATTGAGCACTTACCAGGTCCTAATGCCAGGCACTGTCCTAGGCCCTTTACTTATATTAACCCATTTAATCCCCGCAGTGACCCTGCGAGGGAGGTACGCTGTTATCCCCATTTCACAGATGAACAAAGTGAGCTCAGAGCGGTTAAGCAACTGGTCCAAGGTCTAACGATTGGTAAACTGCAGAGGTAGAGATTTGAATCCGGCAGCGTGAACAAAGACCCCGCCCCTGCCTTGAAGGGCCATGCAGCTGAGCAGCAGCAGGGCTGGACTTCAGGGTCCCAGGAGAGGCCAAGGCCCAGAGGTGTGTCCCTGGCCTGGGGAGGCGCTGCTCTTGCACATTGCCGGGGCCTCTTCATCTTTCCCTGAGACTGGGAACTCCCCGGGGGCAGGACTGCGAGTCCCCCTGCATCTCCGCCCCCCTCCCACCAGTTGCGACAGCACCGCCCACAGCGGGCAGAGCCTGGCTCTCCAGATGTGTGTCCTAACCAGCCGGGCCCCACACCCTCTCCATCACTCAGAGCTGCCATTCAGTGAGGCTCAGGGACAGGGAGCTGAGCTGTGCTCCCACTGGCCATGGGAAGGCGGAGCTTTGGGGTCAGACCAACTGCTGTTTTGATCTCTGAGCTGCCACTCATCAGCTGTGTGACCCTGGCCCAGTCGCTTGAGCTCTCTGGGCTCTTGCTTCCTCACGTGGATGGGGGGGAAGACGACAAGGAAAGCTGTGACAGACAAGTAGGGAGCAGGTCCAGATAGCCAGCAAGCAGTTGATGGCAACCATTACGCTCAACACCGTCCTCCATGGAGTGATGGATGCAGCTTCCATTTCCTTTGCATTTAACTCACTTACTTAAATTTTAACAATTCTTTTAAAGAAATGAAGCAAAACACAGATAAACAGCCATTTAGAATCATGACTCCATAATGGAGGAATTCTCTTTGCGATGCAATCTGTTCAGTAATTGTTTATGAGGTGGGAGGGAGAACATTACTCGGTATGCAAGCTCCCGGGAGGGGGTGAAAGCCCGACTTCTCCAGGTTGGTCTCTCCCCAGAAATGTCAGCATGAGTCAGTTTGGGACTACAACATCCCAAGTCTTGGTGATCTCTGGGGGGCGGTCTCTGCAGGCAGGTGCTAGTGCGGAGTGTGGGGAGGGGCAGCCGGGTCAGGATCAAGGCTTCAGTTGACTGTTGTTAAAATGGCCAGTGGACTTCCTTTGGGGATGGCCAAGCCCAGGGGTTCAGCTTTGGGCTGGGTCATTAACCCAATGGCCTTGGAGACAGCTGAGCTTAGGGTTAAGCTCTGCTTCTGCAGGCTCTGCGGCTGCAGGCAAGTCCCTCGACCTCTCAGGACCTCAGTTTCCTCAGCTGTGAAATGGGTACAGGAGTGCTTACCTAGTAACTGGGTGGCGAGGACTGAGAGAGACAACTGGCTGCCCTGTGTGCGTTCAGCCCTTCCCACAGGCCAGAAATGAAGCTGAACACAACCGTGCATTCTCTCTCAATCCTCACCATATGCTAGACGTTAAAAAGTCCTGCTTGCAAAGGAAAAGTATTTATGTGACTCGGCGGAGGTGTTAGTGATGCTACAGTGGTAACCTTTCTGCAACATATAAACATATCAAATCAACACATTGTGCACCTTAAACTCACACAGTGGTATATGTCAGTGACATCTCAGTGAAGTCCTGCTACCCAGGCCACCGCCCAGACCAATTAACTCAGAATCTTTGGGGTAGATCCGAGGTATCGGTGTTTTCCATACCTCCCCGCGTGATTCTAATGTGCAGCCAACCTTGAGAGACAGTGGGGGACCTTGAGAGACAGTGGGGGACCTTGTGGAAAATGCAGATTCACATTCAGTAGGTCCCAGAAGGGACCGAGAGTCTGCCTTTCAAACAAATGCCCAGGTGGTGCCGATGCTACTGGTCCATGGACCACACATTGAGAAACAAGATCCAGATGAGAGAGAACCTGCTGTTGTGACCTCCAAGTCCGGTCACCCGTCACGATACTTTAAGCAGGCAGGTAAAGGCTCACCCCCAGGTTGCCAAGACCCTCCTCCCCGTTACCAGGGTTGGCAGGGGGCCTCCTGACCGCACTGTTTCCACCCTCTCCCCAGCGCTGGCGGGGGGGGGGGGGGGGGGGGGGGAGCGGGACCCACTCCAGAGCTCCTCGCCCAAGAGCAGCCCCTGCAGGCCCCAAGCGGCCTTGTCAGGCGGAGCCGAGCACGCCAGCCGCCAGCGCTCATTTCCTTCATCTCCATTCTGGTCTTTAGCAAACAGCGTCAGATATGATAGATTTTTCTGTTTGCAAACCCAGCCTGGAGGCTGGAAATTGACATCTCCCTCTCTCCTGTTGCATCCTTTCTATCCCACTGTCTTTTTGCCCACGATTCCTCCTTGCCAGCTGCCCACAAGGTTTTGCAGCCAATTCATGCACCAATTAAACACCTACTGTGTGCAAAGGGGATGGTGGTTTGTTTTATGACCTTGAGCAAGTCTTTCACTCACCCTGACTGAGCAGCTTGTGGTTTGGGACCTTCCTTTAGTCACCTTAGTGTCTTTGGGGCCTAGTACAGTACCTATCAAGCAGACAGCGCTCAACCAGTATTTGTTAAATAAATGCCGTTGAAGGGATGGAGCCGGGACCTCTCAGAGCCTTTGTTTCTTTGTCTGTAGAAGGCATATTTCATAAGAGTGTAATGGGGCTTATTATTATGGGGAGGCCTCCAGTTTACAGGTGGATAAACTGAGGACAAGATATACAAGTAGCAAGTCACTAGAGAAAGTCAAACTAGAACCCAAGTCTAGTACACTCAGGCACCCCCATTCAGGGCAAAAGAGCCATTTGCCTTCCAAGGAAGAGTGGCCAGAGCAGAGGCGAAGCTGGGTCCAGGAGCTGTGGACAGGCAGAAGGCCCTGTGCCTGGAGGGGAACAAAGCCAGTGGCAGCCCCAGCCCTGGCAGAGAGAAGTGACCCAGGAGCCAGGTCAGCATTGGCACCTTTGAGGATTGTCTCAGCAGGTGGAGAAGCCAGGGGAAGCACGAGCCTTCCTCTCCTTTTCTGAAATATCTGCTCAGAAAGGTCAGCCAGCAAAAGTGGGCACTGAGGCCAAGCTGGGAGTTGGCACATTGGGCCAGGCGACTGTCTCAGAGGAGTCCAGTCTGGGGCAGCTTCCTCTGTCAGCCAAGTGCAGCCCTTTCAAGGGGCATCTTCGCTGTCAACTTCTTCCTCTGAGCATCCCTTGTGCTTTCCAGACCCTTGTTTGCAGCAACCTCTCCTAGCAACAGTGCTTGCACTGGCCCAGGCCAGCTCAGACCCCATCTCCTCCTCGGATGAAGATATGAGAGGGTGCCATGTAGAAACACAAACGTGAAGGGCTATAGGGTGGTGCCACTGTGGAGCCCAGGAAGCTGGGAATGTCTCTCACTGTACCCAGATCGCCCAGGCCAACCTACAGTCTGGTGTCTGGTCCCACAGGAGCTCCTGGTAGAGAACAAATGTGCAGGCTCCAGAGGGGGTGCGTGAAGGCACCTTGGTCCCTCCCCTTCTCTGCATCCATAGCTTTGGGCCCCTCCCCATGAGATTCAACAAATTTACAATTCTATACCTCCTTGACTGTTGGTGGCCAACATTCTATGATTATAGGATTCCAGTTTTATTTAATCAATACTCTTAGTTGCAAGTGACAGAAAGCCTGTTCCACCTGTTCTCAAAGCTGAAAAGTCCAAAAGTAGAATAGGACTTCAGGCATAGCTTGATCCAGGAGCCCAAGTCAAGTCTCTCTGTGTCCTTCAGTTCATGGTGAGGTTGGCACATTTTATTCTTAAAATAGACATGATGGCACGATGGCTCCTGGTAACCTCTCTGTCCTCTCAGTTTCAAGTCCTTCAGGACTAATAGAGTCTCTTCCTAGCTCCCTCTAACTCCTCACACCAGGCCCAGCAATTTGACAAAAAGTCCAGGACTGAATTCTTACTGGTCTGCCTCTGCCACGAGCCTATCCCTGAACCGAGGGGACAATGGGACACACTGATTGGCTCAGGCCTGAGTCACATGTACACTCCCCCATCCAGATCACACGGCCTGAGGGGAACGGTGGTTCTCTATTGAAAACCAGTGGGCTGCTATCAAGAGAATGGCGTGCAGATTCAGGAAGCAAAAACAAAAACTGTCCCCACCCTGAGGTTCTGGGGCTGCCTGGATGAGCGATTCTATGAGACCTGACTCAAGGTTCTGAGAAATCCCTAAAGCTCCCCTCTCGGGTTTGGGGCAATGGGTGGTGCCAAGAGGTGGGGGTGCATGTGAGTCTCCCCCACTCTTCACCCTTCCAGAGATAAACTATGTCCCTTCACTTCCCATTTACGTTGAACTCTTGGGGATCGACTATTCCCTTTACATTTCCTCTCTGTTGTTATTTTGCAATGAACGTGGCTAAGTTTCTGTCTTTCGTTTTTATTGATTGCAGAGAGAGGAAGGGAGAGGGGGAGAGAGAGAAACATCAATGATGAGAGTCATTGATCGGCTGCCTCCTGCACAGCCTCCACTGGGGATCGAGCCCGCAACCCAGGCATGTGCCCTTGGCTGGAATCGAACCCAAGACCCTTCAGCGTGCAGGCTGGCGTTCCCCGCTGAGCCAACAGGCCAGGGCAACGGGGCTCTGTTTCTGACGGGGACTGTGGGGAGTGAGCTGAAGGCTCTCCGGGTAGTGGCTGCCGGGAAGGGAGCTGGGCGCCCGTCTCACAGCTTTGGGGGGCAGTCGGCTATCGGTTTGAATCTGTAAGAGGGAAGGTGGGGCATAAACACAGCACCGAAGATTGAATTATTGATCCCCTGGAGTGGTGCTTTATATTCAAACCCTCGCCGTGGCTGCCTGGCGAGCCGAGGCTACTTGACTTTGGGCTTGGCCAGGCGACTTGCTCTGGCCAACGGGCTGGTAGCAGATGCACTGAGAGCAGAGGCTTGGGGTGTGCTGTGGGTCGTGTCTGCCCTCGAGGGCTCCTGCTGTAGCCAGAAGAACCTGACCAGGCAGCCACGGCCCCTTGCATTGACTCATGGAGCAGACGCTCGGGGTGGCTGGGAGAGTGTGGGATCAGCCCTAAAACTGGGACTTCGGGGACCCCACAAAGCCAGGAGCTGGGAGCCCAGGTTTTAGAGGCCTCCCACAAAGGGCCATAGGATCATGGGGAAGTCACCCATTTAAGGAGCCTCAGCTGTCCCACTTCTAAAATGGGAAGAAGGAATGTCTGACCCTGACTTCTGACCTCAGTAGCCAGGCCCTGGAGCAGAAGGTTCCAGAACTCCAGGCTCTGCTGCTGCTCCTGACCTGCCCCTTCCCTGCCCCCAGCCCTTGCCTGGGAAGTCTTCATGCCCCCCCACGCTCCACGCGCCTTCTTCACAAACAGACTCCATATAGGAACCAAGTCAGACTGTGAACAGAGGCAGGAATAGATGCGTGAAGCTGTCCTAGGAGCAGGGAGGAGGCAGAGTTGAGGACTCCTTGGGGGAGAGCGGGGGTGGGGTGGGGGTGGCTTTGTCATAGAGGCGAGGATTGGGCCTTAAGGATGAGTAATGTTTCAGCTGGTGCAGAAGAAAAGAGCGTTTCAGGCAGACGGAGTGACGTGGGAAAGGTGGGGACATGAGGGAGCCTGGTGGGTCTGAGCCACGTCGGGACAGCTTTCCAGCTAAGGGCTGAGTCAGGGCCGCTGGGGGTGGGGCGGGGGCTGCCGTTTGATAAGGGTGGAGAAAGGCCCTCGAGGAGGAAAGGGCCTTGAGTGCCACATTCAGTGTCGGGGCTGCGTCCTGTGGGCTCTGGGGAAGGGTGGGGGCGTGGAGCGCTTGGAGCAGCAGAGCCTCCTGCAAGGAGCTGCAGAGTCATCGGGGCTCCCCAGGTGTCCCGGGAGCTCTGCTGGCTTCCCCCAGCCCCTCGTAGCATCCCCAGGAGAGAGCAAGGCCTGGATTCAGGGCCGCTATAGGCTCCCTGACCTGGGAGCCCTGCAAAGTGAGGTTTGGGAGCGGAAAGATGCAGGGACTCTGTTGGGGTTGAAGAGGAGTCTTCTTGAAATAGGTGACCAAGTGGGAAAGGGACAGCTTCCAGCTAAGACAAGAGGCAAGAAGAGGGTGGGGGGCGAGCTCATCTGGGTCACAGCATCGAGGGGACTGACTGAGCCTCAGGTGTGGTCACAAGCCCCATCCTCTTATGTCAGAGACATGTGGCTGCATCAGGGATCCCTTAGGCCTGGCCGTCAGTCAGACCTGGGTTCAAATCTTGGCCCTGCCATTTTCTAGCTGTGTGACCTTAGGCTGGTGACTTAACCTCTCTCAGTTACCTCTTTTGTGAAACAGGGACTATAATATCCACTTTCTGGCGATTTCGAGGAGATGAAATAATATCTGGCACTTACTAAGAACTTATCATTTGTAGACACTGACCTCAGTACGTCCTATGCACCCCCAACTCCTCAGCACATCCTTAGGAAGTGGGAACCACGATGAGCCCCCTTTACAGGTGAGGAACCTGAAGCACAGAAAGGTTATGTGAATTGTCAGAGTCACACAGCTAGTAAGCGGCAGAGCTGGGATTTGAACCCAGGTTGCCTGGCTCCAGGGCTTGCGCTCTGAACCCACATGCTCTATCTGAGATGATATGAACAACTCACACATAGGACACGTACAAAACGCTGGCTGCGCCCTTGTTATCTAATCCTGCCAAAAATATTCCTGGAAATGAGTTTCAGGGAGCCCTCCACAGGCTAGGGAGAAGGCTCTCTGAATTCCCTCGACTGGACCCGAAAAACAAGACGGAGCAGGACAGTGACACTGCCCGGTGGCTGCTGCATGCCGGTCACACTGCACATGACATCCTCACAACCCCCCTCCCCCCCGAGTCTTGTCTCCATTTGAAAGGTGAGAAAACGGAGTCTCAGAGAGCTGAGGCAACCTGGCCAGGGCCACCGGCTCAGTGAGCGCCGCCGCAATAAATGGACTCGAGACTGTCTGACTCCAAACTCCATTCTGTGAACCAGCTGCCCTGCAGGCCCCTTGGCTGTTCCCGGATTAAAATTACAACGATCACAAGCTCCTCAGGGGTGTGGGGGAGTCCTTGCTCTTGGTCCAGCGATGGCCGGCCCACGGTGCCGTCTGGTTCCCTCCCCTGATTTAGCGAATGTGCCCAGCGCCTGCTGGCTCGGGCGGCCCGGGCACGGAGCGGAGGGTGAGAAGCTACGGAGAGCAGGGCCGCCCGGGGGAGATCGGCTTAGAGTTTTAAAGGAAAATTGAAAGGGAGAGAGCACCCACCCAGCAACCCACCCAGGGCCAGAGGAGACTCGATCGCGCCGCCTCGGGCCCTGTGGCCCACGCCCGAGGAGGTGCTGCGGTCCCCAGGTCCCCGGCAGAGCGCAGGGACCGGGGAGCGTGGGCTCGGAGGTCCCCTGGGCCTTACAAGCCCTGGCCTCTGAGCCACATTTTCCTCATTTGTAAAAGGGAGATGGTTACCCTCCAAGAGCTGTTGTGAAGATGAAAGAGAAGACTGCGTGTAAAACGTTTATACGGGGCCTGTCACACAGTAAGTGCTCAGTAAATGTTTACTGTGGTCATCACCAAGGGAAGGAATAAGTGTCAGGGAGGGAAGGCGGGGAGCTTGGCAATGTGGGGATGGACACAGGAAAGAACACGGGGGCGGGGGGGGGCGGGAGAGGAGGAGGGGCAGCGGAGGAAGGTAAGGGGACGGGCCACCAGCCCAGCTCCCCGGCCTGGCCCAGGCTGCTCCGCCACGTGCTCGCTACTCCTGCATTCCTCCTGCGTCCCGCTGCCACATCTGCCAGGCATAGCCCTGGATGCCAGGGAGAACAGCTGTCCCTAGACGTGCCCGGCTACAAGACGAGGACCCAGAGGTGTCGTGAAGGACACGGGGGCCTTGGAGGGGTGGCTGAAAGGGCAGTGCTGTTAGGAGGCAACCACACACTGCGATCACCTGCCCTGGGCCTCAGTCTCCCTATTGGTAAATGAGAAGCCGGGAGATGGCCTGGCATTTTGTGTCAGGTAATGCCAGTCCTGTGCTGTGTCCGCAGTCAGAGGCCCTGGCCCCTTCGTCTTGTCCCGGAAGGCACGGGTGTGACCCTGGCCCCTTGGGTCCTGGGGACTGTCCTGCCATTTTCCAGTGTGGCCTTTCTCAGTTTCATGGGCGAGTTTCATCAGACAAACCAATTCTCAAGCTCTGTCTTAGACCATTTCCCTTGGCAGGTTGGGGCTCAGAGAGGAAGTGACTTCCCTGCGGATGGATCAGGAAATTAGTCTAGTTGCGTTTTAGACATAACACGAGACCTGGACCACAGCAGGGGGCTCTGAGAGTGGGCACCCAACAGGGACCTAGTTCAGCAAGAAACAGTACAGAGGAGCAGATAAATGTGGTATTTTTTACATCAGGCACAACTTGGTTCAAATTCTTCCCATCGCTGACTCTCTCTGTAGCCCTAACAGTTCCTTAACCTCGCGGACCTTGCGTTTTTCCATCTGTGAAATGGGAGTAATAGTGCAACAAAGCACTTGGGCTGCAGACTCAAACGGCCTGGGGTGGAGTCCTCGGTATGTACCTGCTGTGTGAGCTGAAGCAGCTCACTCGGAGCCCCGGTTTCCTCACCTGGGAAAAACGGTGAGAGGACATCTCCTGGGTGGCTGTGAGTGTAAATGAAGCGACACATAGATGCAGGGACTGGCACTCAATAAATGCTAGCCATTAATCACTATTGATGCCGATGTTGTCAGCAGCATCCCTGGCTGCCTAAAAGCTATTCTAACTGCCTGGGGCACTGAGGATCTGTCGACCAGCCCTTCATTCAGCTCAGAGGCCCTCGCCACAGAGCCCCCTGGCACTGTATCCCCACCCTGCCCACACTGAATGTGCCGGAATAGGAGCTGGCACTGGGGCTGCCCATCAGAGCTGCACAGATTCCGAACTGGGAAAATGCCAGGAAAGCTCTTTCTTGCCGTCACTGCCGAGGCCCAGATGGAACCTGGTGGTCAGGGTTAAAGCTGGCCTGGCTCTGGCGCCAGTGGGCCAGCCAGACTGACTGGGGCAGGGCGAGGTGCCGGCCAACTTGTGCCAGGAAGCTGAGGCCAGAGGGACAGCGGGCAGGGCGGGCTGGGAAGATGGGTGGGACTCTGCACTGAGTCATGGATGAGCTCACACAATGGCAGGTTCACCGGGAGCCTTGGGTGTCCCTGAGGAGGGGCTGGGGGTCAGGCCCTCTGCATGACCCCGCCCTCGAATGCTTGGGCAGCCCCATCGGGCACTCAGAGACCCCCCACCAGATGCAACTGTTATTCTTGAGCCTCGGCATTACTCACACTGAGCATCACACCACCTCCAAGGATTCAACTCAGGGGCCAACTCCACGCTTCTCATTCCTTTGGCCTCCCTCAGCCGCTTTGGACACCAAAACCCACCATTGTCCGTGGTCCTGAAACATCCACAGACCCGGCTGCATGGGGACGTCTACCCAGCCTCTCCTGGGAGCCCTGACCCAGGTGATGATCTTTATTCCCGATCTCTGTGGTTTCTTTTACTGATGCAGGACCAGCGGACTCGCAGCTTTAGGCTTAACTAGTTACGTAACTGGCTTCATGTTCTGTTGACCTTCTGTAGCATTTACCTCTGCTGCCATCCATCCGTCCCTTTGAACACTTGGGAATCCCATGCTCCCCGTGGCCTCCCGCCATCCTAAGCTCATTCCCTCTTCCCACACTCTCCTGGGAGATCACAGTTAGGTCTCTAGCCTCAGGTCCTCATTTGTCAGGTCAGAACAGAGGCCAGAGTGGGAAGGGCACCAAGACCACAGTGTAAGTTAGAGCCAACCTGGGGCCATCGTCTGGGTCTCCTGACTCCCCACCTACCTCATTCCCCATTGCCGCTCACTTCCCCTCCCCTGCCAAAGAAAAGGGGGCCCACGGGCAGCATGGAATCTCCCTCCAGGGCTCTTTCCATGGAGAACACACCAGCTCCCATTTATTTCCAGCTCCTCTGTGCCACTCACTGTGCTTCTGCATAGCATCTTCCTCCTCAGGGAGGTGTAGTCACTGTCCCCAGTTTACAGGTGAGGAAATGAGCTCAGAGACATGAAGGGATCTTCCCAAAGCCACAAAGCTTGTATGTGACTGAGCCAAGATTAAAACCAGAACTTCTGGGATATTTCTAACCTCTACCTTTTAAGCCAGTCCTAATAATAGACCCTCAGGGAGTCCGAGCTAAAGCCCCTACCCTGGAGGCTATGTCGCTCCCACACACAGGGACAGTCCTTGGCTGATGCCACACTGTCCAGGTCTCTGACAGGGTCCTGCTCTTCCCTGCCAGCACTTTGGCCCTGCTATGTGCAAACACCCTTGAGTCCTAACCCCTTATTGACAGCCTCAGCAATCATTGGTCTTCTCCAGATGTTGGGGTCAGAGCAAGGCCCCTAAAACACGAATGGGAGATGAAGGGGTCATCTCGTTGGGGGAGGATTATGTGGCAGCGTGAATGTTGATGGAGCTGTAATTGGCTCCCTCTTGCAGAGCCAGGGCTTCTGCAGGCCCAGGCGCTGGGGCTAATTGTTGCAGGCAATT
The DNA here is from genome assembly GCF_964146895.1 of Miniopterus schreibersii. Taxonomy (NCBI): domain Eukaryota; kingdom Metazoa; phylum Chordata; class Mammalia; order Chiroptera; family Miniopteridae; genus Miniopterus; species Miniopterus schreibersii. The sequence continues at coordinate 4,823,459 of NC_138109.1, read as the reverse complement.
AATAACTTGGATTGTGTTCACTCTGGCACAGGCTGCCTGCTTTCTCAGAGGAGGCAGGCAAGGCTGGGAAAGGAGAGCTGGGCCCGGCTGCTTGCAGGATTCTGGAGGAGGCAGGAGGGAAGGGCTGCCATCTGCTCAGCCTCCCCCAGGCCCTGCCTGCAGCACCCCATGCTGACCTGGCCCCATCACCTTTCCCTCTCTCTCATCTCCCAAATTACTGTCCCCTCTCCCCTTCCTCTTTGTCCCTAAACTCACACTTGCCTCCTGAACAGAGCACCAGGAAGAACAGGGCTGGGAGGAGGAAAGATGGTGACTTGGGGAAGCTCAGGACTGAAACCTGGGAGGCCTGGGTCCAACTCCAGCTCATCCACTAACTTGCTACATGACCTTGAGTCGGAGGTGCGCTCACCATGAACTTGGGCAAGTTTCCTGAGCTCTTTTGCATCTATTATATCCCATGAAGTGCAATCAACCCTGAAAGTCATGGAAACGGGGACTGATCATTCTATCATAATCTCTCTGTGTAGAACCATAACTATATAACTCTCTCTATCACTATATATGTGACTAATTGTCACCTATAAAGCCGTGCCCCACCTCAGCGGAAGCAATCGCTGCAGACACGTTATAAACAGAGGTCATGATACTCCCATGTTGCAGTTGGGGAACCTGAGTCTCAGGGAAGTGAAATGACTTGCAGGAGGTCATACCAGTGGTAGAAGACGCATAGAGAAGCCAAGCTCCGTTTTGTAAATCTGAAGCCCTTTGCAGCCCACCTCAGTTCACTGGCCTCACTCACTGGCCAAGAGCTTCAGAGTCAGTGTGTAGCTGATGGAAGGCAGGTGACTCATCTATGCGACTGCTCTGCTCCCTGATGCTGGGATGAGGAGAGACCGTCTTAATCGACTGTATTTTAAAAGAGAAACACCCAGCCTTCCCCATATGCTCTTCCCCTCAGCTGCTCAGCCATCTGGTGGGAGAACTTGATTTGTTTACTGCCCCCTCGCTGGGGCTGGGGCCAAGAAGGGAGAGGTGTTATGGACGCCGCTAGGCCATCTCCTCCCGGCAGGTAAGAAGGAGGCAGGGAAGGGGGAAGAGCAACTCGTAGTTATATAGAGCTTGGTCTATGCCATGCACTGTGCTAAAGGCTATTTTTGCACTGAGATGGTCTCATTTAATAAACTCTTTGTAACCACTACTGTGAGGCAGGTACTTTTACCTTCCCCATTTTATAGATGAGATCACTGGGGCTCAGCGAGGTGAAGTGACTTCCCCAAGGTCACACAGCTGGTAAGGGACGGAACAGATGTGTGGCTTTGCTGGGAGTGGTGGAAGCCATGCTGAGCTCAGAGGCTCTACTTCAGAGGCAGTCGGAGACAAAACAGAAATAGAAATAAAGGGATGGGAGCTAAGGACAAAGCAGCCCTTTGTAGCTCAAACCCCTTACAAAAGACGGCTTTTCAATTAGTCGTGAAGACAGAGTGCAGGGGAAGCCGCCTATCGGCACCAAAAGGCATTTAAATCAGGCCCAGGAAGAGCTTCCACCAGACAGCTCTGGAGTGGGAGCCAGGGGGGATATAGAATCTTATCTTCTGTGGCCTTTTAGTCGGCCGGGCCAATCATTTGGCCACTGGAGTCATCTTTATTTAACATCTGGAGGTAATGGAGGCTTCAGGGGCGTGCCCTCAGGTTGGGCAGGGACCTCTGAGCCCAGGATTCCCAGGCCCCCATAAACAGGCAGCCTGCAGGCAGAGCGGGACTTAAAGGGAAGGGAGTCGGACGATGAGGCCCCAGGAGGAGGATTCTCATGACTTGCCATCCCCGCGCCAGCTCCCGCTGCCACCACCGGTTCTACTTTATGGCAGGCATATTTCAAAGGCCCAGTTCCATTTGCATTTTTAAAACCTTGCTGATGGCCTGGGAAAATTGCATTTTTCCAGTGTTCGTGGGCACCACACTCCTCATCTCCTCCCCCACTCACAGGGCCTCTGTCTCTACACCCTCCATTCCCAGAAGGTCCCCCCTCAAGGGCAGAGCAAGCCCAGCCCCTAATGGAGATCATCTGGAGGTCCCTGGAGGCCAGAGAGAGCTCCGGGGAGGGTGTCGTGAAGGTGGCCACAGCTGTAGCCAGCTGGGCGGCATGAAGCTGGGACCCCAATCCACTTAATATGGTTCCCAAAAGAGTGGGGGGGGGCAGCTGTGGGTGGAGGGGGGCACGGCACCATGGGGCACATCAATGGCACTCCCTGTGGGTTTGTCAGCCTTGGAGGAACAGTGCAGGAGCCTTGGAGAACTTTGAGGGGGCTCTTGGAGGCAGCCTTCAAACCAGCTGAAAAGAGTAAGCCATTCACCCAGCAAACAAAGCCCTCTGCTCTCAGCTGGGCTTGGGAACACACTCTGTCTCCTTACTGCTCCCTTTCCCTGTCCTGCCTCCCACCCCTCCCATGGCTGCACATTCCCTGCCTTCCCTCTGAGATGCCGAGGAGGGACTGGGAGTTTGTGGGGCGGCGCTGTTTCTCTGTACTCATGTCAGATTTGGCCTCTGGTCACGGGGCGGTGACACATACACTCTCCACCTCTCGTCTCTCTCTCTCCACCTTCACAGCTCAGGGTGGCACCCTTCATGCCCGGAGCTGCCCCCAACCCTGTTTTCCAGGCCATCCCGAGCTGCTAGGAGTCCCCTGGCGGGGACTCCTCTGATGACCCTGAGCACACAGGGAGTGAGTGCTGGGGCAGGGACACTGGCTCAGGCCATTTGCTTCTGCACAGATGAGCTCTCAAGGCATCCAGGGTCATAAATACCAATGTGTCCAGTTGGCAGCCAGCCAGTGGGTATGGCTCCTGGGGACTTCGCACCAGAAAGACAGAGCAGGAGCTCCACTGAGCACATTGAGGTTAGAGATGCTCCCAGCTAGGGTTTCCTTTTTTAAAAGGAAGGGCTGGGGAAACTGACATGGGCTGAGCATCTGCCTGTCGGTATGGGCCTTGGAGGTTCATTTTAAGACTCTCCCACGTTCTTGTTTCTCCCGTAAGCTGGGAACTTCCCGAAGGCAGATTGTGTTTCACCCATCCCTCTGTCTTCCCTGTTGCTCCCTCAGCACACGCTCTGTATGACAAACTCCTGGCTCACCCCTCACACAACAGTGGCAATGGCCTCCCTTCTTTCTGGCTTCCCTCCTCAGTCCTTCAGCTGGGGGCTGGCAGCTGGTCCTTTTTAGAGGCATCCCCCTTGGCTCTCCCTGGGTGACACCAGTGCCAATGCCCTCTGAGCCCTGATGGAGAGAAATGGGCCAGGCACTGGCCGTGGCTCCCCAGCTGCTTCTTTTGTGGTCCTCTGGCCAGGGGATAGAGAAGGATGCCGGGTCCTGGGGCTGGCATGGCTCTGGGTTCTGGTGCCAGAGAGGTGAATGGAGGAGGGAGGAAGGGACGGTGCCAGGAGCCTGGGCTTGGCAGCTCCCTCCGGAGGAGACCCAGGGATGCCCTCGAATGTCCAGGAGGCTGATGACCTGCCAAGGCTGCGTGGACTAGGCGGGAACCTAGGAAACTCGGGGGAGGGGTGGGGGGGGGGCCAGGCCTGAGCCCTTTGCAGAGACGGGAACCGACCCCCAGGGGTCGCTGCGCCGCTCGCAGCCCCAGCCGGCCGGCGGCGGGAGCCCGGTTGTACCACCGGACGGCTCCCGCAGGGGGGGCGGTGGCCGCGGCGGCGCCTGGCGGCGGGCCCCGGGGACAGCGGTGCGGGCGGGGCACAGGCCCGCTCCCGCCGCTTGCGCGAGGTTCGGCGGTGCGGAGGCCGGAGGCGCGGGTGGCTGGGGGCGGGGCGCGGCTTCGGAGCCCGCCCTGGACACCCCCACACCCCGTGGTAGAAGCCGGGACCCAAACAAAGGCGGGCGGCGGATAAAAGGCGGCGGCGCGGAGCGCTCGGGGTAGCGCGCTGGGGACGACCCTCCGCGCCGCTCTGTGCGCGGCGGTGCGCTCCGGGGCGGAGAGGGAACGCGGGCCTCCTGCGCTCCCAAGAGCCTTTCCCTGCGACTCCCGCGAGGGGACCAGTCCGCACGGCGGGGTGGCCGCAGTCCCCGGCCCCTCCGGCGCCCGCGGCTCTGCCCGCTCAGCGTGGCCGCCGAGGTGAGTGCGACGGCCGCTGGGCGCCGTCGGGGGCTGGGCTGGGGGCTGCACCGCTCGGGGGAGAGGGGCAAGTCTTGCGCGCCGCCCCTACCCCGGCCTGCGCGGGGGGGTGTGAAGTTCTCCCGCTCCCCAGCCAGCCCGGCTTGCGGGCCTCGGAACCCAGCGCCCCGGGAAAGCCTGCTGGTGGTGGGCAGAGCCCAGAGCTTGCCCCCCGCGGCCGGTCCCCAGCTCGGCACCGACTCCCAGCGGGCCCCGGCAGCCTGGCTCTGCACGGGCCAGGTGGGTGTCCAGAAAGCGCCAGGCTTCCGACCTCCTGCCCCCTGCTCCCTGCTCCTCGCGGCGGGGGGATGACTGAGTCCATAAAAGTTGAGCATCAGTCCCAATCCGCCCCGTATCGGGGCTTTTGTCCGGGCTAGAGCGGAGGGAGGGCGCTTCTGCTGTCAGCGGGACCTTTCCCGCGTGCCGGGGCCCGGTTAACCGGGCCGCAGGTCCATGGGCGCGCGAGACCTCCTGGGCGGACCGGGCGGGGATGGAAGCCGCGCGCTGGGGGTGGAGGAGGGGTGGGCGGCCGGCAGTGGGCACCGAGGATCGGGAAGGTTTCTGGAGCGATCGGTGCCGAGTCCCGTGAGCCAGCCCCGCCTCTGGGGGAACTTTTCCCAACTCCCCAGGGGGCGGGGCTGGGGGGGGGGCGCGCAGCTAGGCTAGGAAGGCGCCTCCTTGGAGGCTTCCTTTCCGGGCCCCCCTCTGCTGGGGAAGCCGACGCCAGCGCCCCGCAGCCCCTCCTGGGTCTGGGCGCAGATCCCCTCCCCTCCACCCCCGGGTCAGCACCGCGGACAGCGCCCGGGGCGGCCTTGGGCGCTCAAACCCCACGAGCCCACATGCGCACCCATCTGTGTGGGGATCACGCAGATCTACAGGCCACCCGCAAACAGCCCCCACTCAGATTCATAGTCCACTGGCGCAAATACACATCCACCCACAGTCCACACGATCCACGCACGGAGGGGAAGATGCACAGCACGTGGACAAGCACAGATCTTCCCACAAGCACCAGCCACCCGGGCAGCATCTTCCGCTCCAGGTCCTGCTGCCTCCGGACACCTGAATAATCCTGAATCCAGAGCTCACTGCCGCGTGCTCACAGGGATACCCAGTCAGTCACAGAGCCCCCACCACACACACACACACACACAGACACGCACCACACACACAGTCCTGCTCCTTCCGGGGAGGCAGAGCAGACCCGGACCCTGGCAGGAACCAGGGCGGTTGCCAAATGGAGGGAGGAGGCTCTGCCCAGTGGAAGCTGCAGGCAGAAACCCAGCCTTGCAGAATCTTGGTTTTAGGCTCTGAGCCCCTCCTTCAGACCTTACTCCAGACAGATCTACAGCCAGGGCCTGTGCCCCCGTCTCTGCATCATTCTTCGCTTGCACTTCCTGTGTCTTTGTTTGCCTGCTCTGTTCTCCTCCCCCATGTTTATCTTTCACACACAATGCTCCCTCTCTTTTTTTGCCGATTCCAATTCCTCCTTGCCAGCCACCTCCACTCTCTCCCCAACTTGCCTTCAGTCTACTCCCATGTGGGTAGAGCTGACTCTTAGGGGGAGCTGACTCCATTCTCCTGGCAGATCCTGCACCCTTATTCCCCTCTTTGGAAGTCTGACACACGCCCCTTTGCACCCATGGCCTCAGCAGCTTCTGCCCCCTTTCCAGGAAAATTTCCAGGGCCAGATGTGCCAGAGTCCCCACAGTCTCTCCCAGGGGCCAGGACTCCACAGCAAGCAATTCCACACCCACTTCCTGGGGATCTGACCCTTTGACAATCTGACCCCCATGCCCTGGCTTGCCCTTTGACACCACTCCTGCTGTTGCCCTTAAAATCCAGAAACTAAGTTGAAGGAGGAAGAGTGTGATGTGGTGGAAGGAGCTCTGGAGTGCAAGTGGGAGGCTGGGAGCTAATCTCTGCTTGGCCACAGAGCAGCTGAGCCTCAGGCTTCCTGTTTGTACAGGAACAGGGCAGGTTGAAGTGACCTTCAGGGTCTCTTGTTGGTCCTAATAATGTGGGACATTGACTCTCTCATGAGTCTCTTGAGTGTGGGTGGATTGAATATTGGGGTTCTAAACCCAGAGGTTATGGTACCTTTCCCCTTCCTCATAGCACCCACGTCCTGTCCCCTAAACAAGGGATGTTCGCATGATTTCTTTTATAGAACCAGAAATGGCAAGTAATTTTCTTGAGGTCACACAACTGAAACCCAATCTCCATTGGGGCAGGCATTGATTCTACTGTCAGTGTGTCCTCTGTATGAACTACTGTTGCTGCTGGTGGAAGCTTGGTGAATGAATGAGTGAATGAATGAATGGAGACTTAAACCTGGATCTCCTGAACCCCAGAGCCTTGGGATCATGGTTTAAGCCCTTTTCTCTATAGTTTAGACATACTTCCCTTGTTCCCTCATCTCCGTTCCACTCTTCTGGTCATTCAAAGGCAGATGAAGTTGTCTAAGGCCAATTCTGATTGTAAATACTCACAGAGAAGGGACTAGCTGAGAGCAGCTTTAGAGGCCGTGCTTGGTGAGTAGGGGCTTGGCAATAAGCCCCAAGACCTAAGACTCAAAAATAGACTGTCCATGGGCAGCTGGCCAGGATCTGAGGCTGGGAGAGAAGACAGTCATCCCTACCATTTGGCTAAGCAACCACTTTCCACGGCCCCATGAGCTGGGTACTGCAAAAATCAACCTTACAGATGAACAAAGTGAGATGCTGAAAGAGGAGGTGTTTCCCTAGGGACAAACAGCCAGCCCACTGTCGGTCATAAAAATAGGCACCAAAAATAGTGGTGGTGGTGGCAACGGTGGTCCTTAATGGCATTGATGATGGTAGTGTTGTTATGATTGGAAGTTCAATGGTTGGCCTCTGGTTCCCTTCCCCTTCTTTGAAATTGTCTCCCATGTGAACCTCTTATACTCCTCCCCCTACCCAAATATGGAGAAACTGAGGGCTGGGACAGTGAGACAGGGGTGCCTGGTGGTCGGTTAGTCCCGGCTGAGGAAGGGGTCTTGTCATTAGGATTCCTCCTCCTCCTGCCCACCCTCCCCAACCCGAGCGTATCTGCCTGAGGAGCAGTGTCAAAGTCTGTCAAAACACCCTTCCTAGCTGGGTTCCAAATGCAAAGCCCAGGGACAATAAATAAAGAGCGTGCTGGCCCGAAATAGACTTACAAATATGCATGTTTTCCCAAAGTCCCGTTTCACGGGCAGACAGTGCAGCTCATGCCCCGGCTTCCGACACAGACTGGAGGCATGGGCGCTCCTGGGACCAGCCCAGGGAGGGTGGCAGAGCCTCCCCCAGCGAGCTCACTCCGAGCTCACTCCCTGCTTGGCCTCCAGAAAGCCAGCCGGCCGTGCTCCCCATTCCTCACCAGCTGGAAGGTACAGGGCTGGGAGAACTTCCATTACTACGTGTCTGGGTGGTAGCTCTTCGGAAATGGGCACCAGACAAGGCTGATGGCCTTGGGTCCTCTGCCTTCTAATGGGAGCAGTAGGCTAGTAATATCAATACTGATAATAATAGCTCCATCTGTTGAGTGCCTACTATGTGCCATGTGCTAGACATTTAGACGTCCTATCTCATTTAGCCTTGCAACCACCTCATGGCATATGGACTGTTATCCCCATTTAATAGATGGAAAGATCAAGGCTCAGAGGAGCCCAGAGGTTTCCCAAGGCCACAGAGCTGGGAGAGGCCAAGTTGGGATCAGATTTTGATCTGCATAAAGTAAGAGCCCCTATTTTGCCCAGTACTCTGCATTATTTTATTTATTTTTACTTTTTAATCCTAATCCAAGGATATATTTGTTTCAATTATTGATTTTAGAGAGAGAGGGAGAGGGAGAGAGAGAGAAACATCAGTCAGTTGCCTCCCGTACGCACCCCAACCAAGAATCGAACCTGCAACCCAGGTCCGTGCCCTGACTGGCTATCGAGCCCGAGGCCTTCTGGTGTCCGGGAGGGTGTGCCAGCCGGCTGAGCATTATTTCTGGCATTTGTTCGTTTGCCCATTCATTCATTTTCATTCATACAACAAATATTTTTGGTGTGAAGAAACCCATTTACGTGATAGTTTTCAAAGCATGTAAACTCCTCTGCCTCCTGGGTCAGGGGTGAAGGGCGGTACTGTCACCTGAGTTTAGCTCTGGCCATCTCTCGTTGGCACAAGATGGGGACCTAAGACTTCTGAGCTAGGACGGGAACTGTGTGCATCTCGGGTCCTGTCCCCAACCATGAGAGCTGGGAATCTTTGCCTGGGGGGATGGGCTCAGGCTGGAGTCACTGGGAGGCTTGGACCAGGGCTGCACGAGGCCCCTGCAGTCGGGGAGGTTATTTCAGGGAGGGCAGGTGAGTTGCCCAGCATCACACAGCACGCTGGCGGAGCCTGACCTCAGAATCCCCGACTGGCATGCGGGGAGCCGGCCTGGCTGCGGGGGGTGTGAGAAGGGACCAGCGAAGGGGGCTGACCCGCGCAGGCAGTAAACCCGACTCTTCCGCTGGCTTCCGCGGCCCAGGCCCTCTCCTCCGCATCCCCAGCATCGAGCCTGGCCCCAGTGGCCTGCCCCAGGTCCCCACCTATTCGTCATCATGAACAACACTAGCGAGTACAGAGCATCTGCCATGTGCCAGGCTCTGTGCTAAGCGCTTTACGTATATGAATTGATGTGACCCCACAATAGCCCGGGGTGTTCTAATTCCACTTCACAATGGAAGGGCCTGAGGCCGGAAAGATTGACTCACCGCCTGAGACCGCACAGCCGGTGAAGAGGGAGCTGGGCCCCAGAACCCGCCCCCCCCCAGCAGGTTTACTGCGGGGAGGGAGGTTTGGGAGCAAAGCCAGGGAAGGAAGAGCGGACCCACAGCAGCCGGCTGTTCATACCACACCCGGCCTCGTCCTGCTGGCCAGCCTTTGTGCCCGCAGAAGCCGTGTCTCTGCCAAATCCTGGAAGGAGGAAGCCCGGGCGGGGTCTGGGGCCAGCCCCTAGGGCCACAGGGTCTCGGTATTTCTCCCTGAACTCAGGGGAGACCGCACTAGGCATGCAGAACCCCGGGCATGCCCTTGACCCTGGCATCCGCTTCCTCCAAGGGAACCCGAGTGGGGACCTGGACAGTTTGGATAGTGCCACTGGGTGGCAGATGACCGTCTTGCTGTCTGCAGTGAGCTCGACCATTGGAAAGGAGAAGGTGGTGGGGACAATGGGAAGGACTGACCTGGATTTAGATGCCAGGGGGAGTGAGGAAGGTCTCTGATGGGGGTGCTCTTGGGAACCAGGGAGCTATGCCCTGGGAGACGCGCCCAGAGGTTTAAAAAGCTTCTCCTTCACCCCCACCCCGGTGTCTGCCTGAGCAGCCCCACTGTGCGCCAGGCACTAGACACGCAGAAGTGGGAAAGCCTCTGTCGCTGCCCCGGCACAGCTCCCCCGTCTCCCATCCCCGCCCTGGGACCTCCGCCCCAGCAGGGGTGAGGGATAAGTGACGGCTCAGCCTGACCCCCGCCAGAAGTGGACGAGGGACCCATGTGTCCACTGGGACTCGGAGGACATGACCCAGGCAAGTGGTCACTCCCGGGTCAGGAGGAGAGTTTCCCAGGGGTGGTGCCTGCGGTCCACCTGGGTGTCCCCCGGCCGATGCCTTGGTGGGAGAGGGGTGCAGTAGGGAAGACTCATCCCCGCCCAGCCATCTGCCCAAAGCATCCGCCGTGCGTACTGGCACCTGGACGACGCGTCCTTTGCCAAACCATGTTAATAAAGGGGACACGAGTGCCAGCTGGAAGCCACTCCCGCCGAGAAGGAGAAAGTGTGATCTGCTGGTCTCTGGCGAGGCATGGAGCTGGGCCCGCTGTGGCAGGCGTGTCCCCGCGGTGCCTGGGGCAGAGGGCTGTTTCCCTCCTGTGATGGCCTCTGCACCGTCCTGGGGGCCTCTCACGTCTGAGCCGGAGGAGTTCTGCAGGGTGATCGCCCGGAGGGAATGATGGTCGTCATAATGGCCAACAGATTTTGAATGTTTACTACCTGCCAGGCACTGGGCTTAGAGCTTCTGAGGTGTCATCACTCCGTCTCCGTGCCAGCCCTCAAAGAGAGGTGGCATCATTATATCACTTTAAGGATGAGAAATGAGAGGCGCAGGGAGACCGAGCCCCTTGCTAGTGAGCAGTGGAGGTAGGACTCAAACCCAGGCAACCTGGCCCCGGTGCCGTAACCACGGCCACCGTAAGGCGGCTGAAGCCCACACTTTGACCTTTCTCTTAACTTGATTTGGGTCTTTAAAGATGAGTGTGACGGAAACCAAAATACCTTTTGGATCCTTCAGTCACCTGGGTAATTCGTACATATGGACTTGAGCGGCGTCCCAGTTGGCTGGGTGACTCGGGTTGACCATTTGCTCCTTGGCTGTCAAGCAACCGAGCAGGTCAACGTTTTCAGATGTCCAGATGTGAACATCTGACAGACTGGCAGGCCTTTGCTGGCGGCGATCCAGATGTTTCCCCTTTTCATTCCTTGTAGACACAGCTGGGATTTGCATCCCTCTGGACATGCTGGTATGTGGGAAATTCCTAGTTGAAAGTATTGCTGGTTTTATTTTATTTTGTTTTATTTTTATATTGATTTTTAGAGAGAGGAAGGGGGTAGAGAGAGAAAGACAGAGAGAAACATCAATGTGAGAAAGAAACACCGACCGGGGATCGAATCCGCAACCCGGGTATGTGCCCTGACCGGGAATGGAACCCGCCACTTGTGGCGTAGGGGACGGCACTCCAAGTATCAGAGTTTTTGCGGGTTTTACAGCATCTTCTCGTGACTTCCCAGAGGCGGGATGTCGGCTCTGGCTCCTCTCTGCGATCCAGGCCTGAGAGGCATTAGGCTGAGGCAGAGGAAGGTCGGGCTTTGGGAAAGGCAGCAGGTAAAGGAGAAACCCCCTCCCCTTCCCCCCCCAGCCCGGGAAGCGGGACCCAGACTGGCTGGCGAAGAGCCTGCACGGGCCCTGCAAGTGTCTGCCTGTCCGACCCCGTCCTCCAGAGGCCTGGAGCAGATGGCTCCCAGCCGCAGAGCAGGAGCTGGGCAGGGGCATTCTCGGGCCTTAGTGAGCGTGAGAACGGACCTGGGTGGGAAGGTTCCCAGAGCCTGGGGGGGGGGAGTTCAAGACCTTGCCAAGTTAAGGGAATGAAGACTTAACGGAAAGACCTTCCTGTTAAGGACTTTCTGTAGCAAGCACCACCCAGTGAAGGATTTAAGACTGAGTGAATGAATGAATCGGAAAAGGTATGAATTGGTGATTGGGGCTCATGGACTTTGACAGCCAGGGCCTTGATTGGGTGGAGCCAACCGGACTCTATGTACTGACAAAGGGAAGGGTCCTGTTCTTGTCCCCTGGGACCCCCTTCAGCTCAGGGTCAGGGAGAAATAGTCTGCACCCCACCCCCATCCTGTTCTGCAGGACCTCTGGTCACCGGGCCTCTTCGGCTCCTGGCCATGGCAGCTTTGGAACCCAGGTGGCTGCAAAGCTGATGGAGGCTGCAGCCTCCACACCCTGAGAAATCTGCAACCCTCTTCACCTTCCCAGCTGCTCCCCTGGCCCTAAGTCACCCCATCTTCTCTCATGTCACACTCCTGTGTCTGACCCTTTGGAAACTCCAAATAACAGAACTTGGAGGTACCTGAAAGCTCATTGAATCCAGCTCTCCCATTTGACAGAAAGGCAAACCGAGGCCCAGGGAGGAGAAAAGACTTGCCCAAGGTCACTAGCAAATGGGGGACAGAGCCCCACTATTGTGGAAGGATTAAGGAGGTACCCACTGGATGTAGGATAATGCTGCACCTTTGAGCAGGGTGGGGGTGGGACAGGAGGGGCCTGGGATTCTTGGGCCCAGGTAGCTTCCTTGAGTCTCTCCTGACCTCTGGGGCCAAGGACAGCAGTTCTCAGTTTCTGGGGTCCTGAATCTCCCAAGCATTTTATGGGAAAGGCAGCTGAGTTGAGAGGTGGTACTTGGGGATCTGCTCTCCATCCCAGGCCTTCTGTTTTGGCTGCTCAGCTCCAACCCTCAACCCGTGTCCCCGTAGGCAGCTGTACCATCACGGAGGGTGGGCTGAGGCTGAGGGCCCATGTCAGACACCCCACCCTGGCAGGGCCTCTGTGCTGGCCCCCGGTGCCGAGGGGTACTGAACGCACCTCCTGGAGACCCCTTCCCCCTCTTCCCACTCTGTACGCCTGAGCTGTCAATCAACAGCGTAGCCAGGACGCCCTTCCCCAGAGCCACGGGCCTGTGTGGGCACCGAAGGTGCGTCTCTACCTGGCCCCCCAAGATGGTGAAGTTGGGTGTCAGCTCCTGATGCTTCTTCTTGGCCCCCTTTCCTGGAGCCTGCCACACAGCCAGGGCTGTGCCTAGACTATGGCCAGAATGACTCCGGGGCAGACGCTGTGTGCGTGTGTGTGTGCGTGTGTGTGTGCGTGTGTGCGTGTGTGTGTGTGTGTGTGTGTGTGCGCACGCACCAGCGAGGTTTGGGAGAGCTGGCTCTAGAACTCTAGGAGTTTTCAAACACGTAAGAGTCTAATAAAATCTAATATAGTGAGAAGAGTACTGAGCTGCTCAGAAACCAGGTTTAAATAAATCCCTTCTCTTACCTTCAGTTTTCTTCTTTGCAAATTGGAAATAATTCCTAAGGCTGGAAACCCTGTAGGAAAATGACCTGCAGGCTGTGAGATGCTGCACAATGCAGCAGCATCCGGTCCCCAGGATGAGGGGATCAAGGACAGGAAGAGAAGTGCCTCTGCCTTGGGGACACGAGGCCTGAGCAGCCTCTGGCATCTCCTTGTCATGCTCCTTTCATCTGGGGCTGGTCTCCTGGACCCTCCACAACCCAGGCAGCAGGAGCTGGGGGAACCCTGCGTTCTCAGAGGGGGAGATTTTCCCTAAGGCTTCTCACCTTTCCAGGTTGTGAGGCTGGGGTTACAGTCCCTTTCCAGAGCACCCCCCACCCCAAGCCAGTCGTGGTGGCCCCCTGCGGGGCTTGGTCACTTTTCATTAAGTGCCTTCATTTTTTTAAATATGTCTTTATTGATTTCAGAGAGAGGAAGGGAGAGGGAGGGAGAGTTGAAACATCAATGATGAGAGAGTCATTGATCGGCTGCCTCCTGCAAGCCCCCGACTGGGGACGGAGCCCGCAACCCGGGCATGTGCCCCGACCGGGAATCGAACCCAGATTGCTTGGATCCTAGGTCAGTGCTCAACCTCTGAGCGCCCCCGGCCAGGCCATTCAGTGCCTTCTTATCTGTTAGCTCCCAATTGACCTCAAGCTTCTCTTTGGTGGTGCCGGACCCAGGAGAGTGTTGCAGCATCCCTGGCCCCATAGACGGGGTCTGGGTATGCGGTGGGGAAGAGAAAGATCATGGTCTCCCAAGCTTTTCCCAAGCTAAGGCCTGGCAGGCGGCCACCTGCTGTGTCCCAGCGAAGCCGACGGTATCCAGCACATGCTAAGCCAGCAGTTCCTGACACTTGGGACAGCAGGACCCACCCTGTGCCCCCCCCCCCCAGTTATACAATAGCTTCTGATTAGAGATGAGGAGGAGCCCACTTTAGAGAACATCTCTCCCCAGATGGGGGACGACCCATCCAGAGATGTTAAGTGACTTGCTCTGGGTCACACAGCAGACTGGTGGCAGGGCAGGTCCCTACTCTCAACCTCAGGGGGTCACTGGGCTGCCCCGGACACCCATCCCCTGCTTCCGCCTTCCCTGGCTCCTGAGCCTGAGCTTCCAGGAAGAGCTGGCCGGGCTGGATGCAGAGATGCCGGGGGAATTGTTTTACATATTTGTTAATCGGGTCTCAGAGAGAGAGAAGGGCCCCGAGCTCATCAGCCAGGAAGGAATCCAATTTGGCTTTTATGGCCGTGGTTATTGGTCTTATTTTGCTGGAATCTTTTTATTTTTTATTAACGCAGCAATCTGGGGGCTGGGGAGCTGGTGGTTGGCTGCTGGGACCAGTGGGTCCTCTGGGCTCACACAGACTCCGGTCACCGGCCAGGACTTGGGGCTGGGGGTCGGGGAGAGGTGGTGGGAGGGGGCGGCCTGGACAGGGCGGCCAAGGCGCACAGTGGCAGTTTTCAGGAACCTCCTGACCCTTCAGACGAGGAGTGTCTGAGGGGCTGGCAGTATTTCACTAGTTCTGTAAGCATTGCTGGCTTTATTAAGCTTTTATTGCCTTTTCCTCAGAGATACAAGCCTGCTTGGTGGGCGCCAGGAGCCAGGCCTGATGGGTCTGGGCTGTGAGGCCTGAGTTGTGTAGGCAGAAAGGGGTGGGGAGGGAGGGCAGGAGTGGGTCACACAGCAGGCTGGTGGGGTTCCTCTTGCCAGTGGCTAAAGGGATGGGCTCTGACTCCCACATGCAGAGGCTCAGGTCCCAGCTCCACCCCTACGAGGGGCCTCGTGGAGGTGAATCTGGACAAGAGGTGACATTAAGTAAAGTGCTCAGTGCTGGGTGGGCACACAGAATGCTCAGTGGGTGGATAGCACCCCGCCCAAGCCCCTTGCATGGGGCCTGGCAGGTAGTAAGCAATTGGCCGCCTATTTTCTTTCACTGCCTGGCCCCTCCCAGGGGAGCTGGTTGGCAGATCTGGGTGGCCTGTTGTGTGTCCCCTCCCCAAACCCCGGAACATAAAGTCCTGTTCCTGGCCCAAATGTCATCATTTCTCTGCACTGGCCCCCTTGGCTGGGGGAAGAGGCTCCTTAAGGTGTGAGCCCTGGACACACATCCAGGAGGCTGAGTCCATGCCAGTGCCAGGTGCAGCCAGTGTGAGCCCCACTGGGGAGAAGGTCACGGGCCGGACCACCTGCTGGAGGAGACTAGGAAGGGGGAGAACGGTCCTGACCACCTGCAACAGGTCACCCGGGGAGATGGTGTAAATACAGACCCCTGCCCCCTCCCCAAGCCTGACTGGCCAGATCTGCCGTCCGGCGCAGGCATTTGTATTTTCACTAGTGCACCAGTGACTGGTCGCCGTTCCAGCCCGAGGGCCCACGCGGGACAGGATGAGAGGCAGCTCTGGCTGACATATAGACTTGCTGTGAGCCGGGGCCTGGGTCGGGCCTCTTCCCGGCTGCTGTGACTCAGCAGGTGGGGCACCACCGTCCCCGCTTTACAGATGAGGAAACTGAGGCTTGCCCAAGGCACCCAGCTAGTGGCAGAGCCTGGGTGTGAACCCAGGTCAGTCTGACTGCAAAATCCATGTTAGCTCCCTCCTCCCCGCCCGGTGCAGGCCCTGGTGCTCTCAGAACCTGGTGTCCTCCAGTGCTGGGGGCCAGTTCTGTTCCCCTGAGCCCACTAGCCAGAGAACACATGGGACAGGGGACAGTCACAGTGGCTGTTGTGACCATTAACGTTGGTTCCTCTGGTGCCGGCTGGTTCCCGGGTGATATATTGACGGGAGCAGAGCTTGTTTGCCTGATATATATGGTGCTGCTGGGCTTACGAGTCAGTGCCCACAGCTTCCTCACCAGCTGTCAGCCCGGGGCGGCCAGCTGTCCTTCAGATGCTCCATGCCCGCAGCCTGCTGTCCTTTGAGAAATGAGGGTCCTGGGAGGACCACCACAGAGCCCCTGCCCAACTCCTCCCCTCTCCACCCCCACCCTGGCTCCCGATCAATAAGCCCAGATCTTCTTTGGTGGGGAGGAGCGTCCCTCTGAATCTCCTGCCCTCTGCTTGCAAATTTAGCCCATGGGGATGGTGTATTCCTTGGGGGACAGCAGGTCTGAAAGAAATGCCGAGACCTGAGTGATTTCTGGTCCTATGGGGATGGGGTGGGCTTGCTGAAGGGCAGTGGGCTTCTTCAGTGAGTACTGACATCTCAGCTCTCGGGGAGCTCAAGGGCTCCTGGGAATGGTGAAAACAGCATGGGCTTTGGGTCGGTAGGCCTGAGGTTCAAACGTTTGTTCCATCCTTATTAGCTGTGTGACCCCAAGGGAGTCACTTAACCTCTCTGATCGCTTTTCCTCTGTAAAATGGGGATGCTCGTGATGCTCCCTTGCAGGGCTCATGTGAGCACGAGAGGGTGGGTAGAGTACATGCACATGGTGGATGCACAGCTCATTATGTTATGACTCTGGGACCCCAGAGTTCCTGCATCGAGCTAGTTGAGCTCCTGGCTTCCCCCCACCTGTGTGGTTTTGCCCCAGTTTGACCTCGATGTCTTCAACCCTTCTGCAGCCTCCTGGCCTGAGCTGGAGTGCCCAGGCCTCCAAGAAGAACTTGGGGTTCTGGGTGGCAGGCACTTAGCCGGGGCATCTGAGTGGTGGCAGATCCTAGGAAGATGGGGACTTAGGACAGAGCCCTCCTCTCCCCCATCCTTCCTCTCCCCTCAGGTGAGCTGAATTCATCGAAGGCCAGGGCAGGAAGCAGACAAGGACATGGTGTCCCTACACCAGCGTTCAGGGGTAAATGGAGCCGTTCAACTCAGAATATCTCCTTTTGAACTTCTGCGCAATTTCTCAGCCCAAGGGTAGAGGAACCAAAGACCCCAAGATGTTTTCCCAGGAGCGGAGCTGAGCCAGGGAGGCAAACACCCCGAGACAGGAGGAAGAAGCTGATGAGCTCCTAATTGCCATTAAATGACATATACATATACGTATTTTAAGTCGAATCTGCATGGCTGATGTGATTTTGCGGATCACCTTTTAGTAGTCTGGCTGGAGTGGGAATAAAGAAGGAAGGGATCCGTCACCGCTGGCGGGAGGGTTGTAAACCGGGCTGCCGGCCGGCTGTGCGGGGGCCGCGGCCCCGGGGGCTGCTCTGGGAAGCGCAAGGCGGGCGGGAAGCTGGGGGCGTCTGAGGCCACACGCCTCCCACCGAAGCCCCGTCGTGTCCAGATGGGCAAGTCATCTGGCTTGTGGCTTGAAGAATGTCCCCTTCCTTAGCCCTCAACGACAGCTTCCCTTGGGGTGGCGAACGCACAGTAGTGTACAGATGATGTCACAGACTTGTACGCCTGAAACCTGTATCACTTTATTAACCAGTGTCGCCCCAATACATTCAGTAAAAATTTTTTTTTAATAAATTTAAAAAATCATTCCCCTATTTTGGACCTTTGGGTCCACATGTCATCTTGTGTCCAGCAAGTCTGGTTGTTCCCTGGGGCTAAATTTATTTTTAAAATAAATTAAAAAAATCGTCCCCCTATTTTGGACCTTTGGGTCCACATGTCATCTTGTATCATCTTTGGGTCCAGCAAGTCTGGTGGTTCCCTGGGGCTAAAAGCTCCTCCCAAAATCTGGTGACGGAGCCAACCGAACACTCCTTCGAGCCCAGAGCCCTGGCTCTGCCGCTGAAATATGACCTTGGGTAAGTCCCTTCTCCTTGCGGGGCCTCAGTTTCCCCATCTGTAATGAAGGACTTGGGCTGGATGTGCTGATGTGTCTCTGGGCCCCGTGGGCTGGGATCTGCCTCCTGCTCGTTTTAAAGACCCCTCCCTCCGTCACGGGAACAGGAGATTCCACGCTCGCCCACCCACTGGCACTCGCCAACTGCTGTCTCCCGGGGCCCCTCTGCTTCCCAACCAGGATCTCCCTGCTGCCACCTGAGCCAACAGGGCTTGCTTTCGCTCCTTGGAGGACAGGACCCTCCTCCCACGCCTGCCATGGGAGCTCCTTGAAGAGTCAGTCTGTTAGCAAAACCTCTTCCACACACATGCACACACATTCTATTTTTAAATAGCATTTATTTCTGGTTCTAAAAGTAAGACTGTACCTGATTATTGCAGAAATAGTGGAAATAGGCAAGTATAAAAGAAAATTAAAATCGCCCATTATCCTCCCAGAGATAATCCCTTTAATGGTTTTTAAAAAAAATCCGTATCTATGTGGCTTTATTTTTTTCTGTGGTAAAGTTGGGATCATGCTGCAGATGTGACTTTTGAGTTGCCCCAAGCCCGGCCCTTGAACCTGGGCCAGGTTCTTCGTTCCGAGGCTCCCCGGGGTCTGCTGTTGCCTTTTAGGCGGCTGCCCCACTTGCTTTTCCTAAGAGGAGGGGACCTGGTTCTGCAGATGAGGGTCCACCTAGGTGCGTGCCCCTGGCAGCCCAGAGTTTAATTTTGACCACCTCTGAGTGTGAGTGTGACAGGCAGAGGCACAGACAGCGAGAGAGCACACATGCCGATCACTGAGCAGGGGCCCACGCCAAGAGCCCACCCAATGGGAGAGCATGAGGCACGACTGATCGTAGCCCCTTGTGATCAGTCCTACTTCAGGCTCCTTTCTGAGCCATGACAGGTACTGAAGGAGCTACCCTTAGCTCCTTTCCATGCAGCAGCTGGAGCTCCACGCTAAGCTAATCAATTCCTGTCATTTGAGAAAGGAAAACAAACTCGAGATTTGCAGCCCATCCAGTGAGGGGCCTGGGGAGGTGGTTGTCAGCTGAGGCATCAGCGTCAGACTCTGCCCACCGGCGGGGCCTTCCTCGGCTTGGTGGGGTCTCTCAGATGATAGCCACCCTCCTTGGTCTGCAGACTGGGGCCTCTTGGAGATTCTGGGGGCGCCACAGCTGGAGGGACCTGGGCCTTTACCCTAAAGAGGAGACAGCGTCCCAAGAGGGGACGGGACATGCCTAGGGACACAGACAGTTGGTGGCTGAGCCAGGTCTGGAGCCATGTCGCTTGACCAGCAGTGTGGTGCCACTGCCCACATGGCAGCTTTTCTTTTCAGGGGTGGAAGGAGAAGGTGGGCGTTCAGGTGGCGGGGGGGGAGGGATGAGAGACGAAGAACCCAAGCCCACTCCCTGCTTGTCCATTTCATGCTCTTCGGGGTCCTTCCCCCTCAGGCAGGAGAAACCATACCCTGCCACATGCTTTCATGGTTTGGTGTCTGACTCCTCTGTCCGTGGCAAAGCGCTTTCTATCTCATATATAACCCGGATTCTTCAGAGATTCTGTTTCCTTCCTTCATTCAACAAATACCTGCTAAGCACTGACGCCTCCAGGATTACTTTAGGCCATGGGAACCCAGCAGGGAACGTGACAGCCAAGTCCCTGCTCCCTTGGAGTTCACGTCCACCCAGCTGTGGGGCTGTCACACTGGATGGCAGAATGGCTGTGCCCAATTTTCTGGTCACTTGAATCCAGCAAATGCTGCTCCCAGGGCATAGGGTCACATGCCAGACAGTTACTACTGCTACGTAACCAACCATCCTAACACTTAGTGATGTATGACAACCACTGAATCATACTTACGGACTCTGTGGGTCAGGACAGAACACAGGAGCAGGTGGCTTAGCTCTACCCCACGGTGTCTGGGCCTCGGCTGGGAAGACTTGAAGCCTGGGGATTACCCTATGACCGGGGGCTGGAATCAGCTGGAGGAATCTTTACGCACATGTCCAGGGGTTGAGGCTGGCTGTCAGCTGGGTTATCAGCAGGAGCTTCTACATGTGGTCTCTCTGCTAGCTTGGGCTTCCTCACAGCATGGTGGCTGGGTTTCCAGGATGAGTGTCCCAGGAGAGCCAGGTGGAAGGTGCATCTCCCGTTATTACCTAGCCTCAATAGTCCCAGAGCACCACTTCGGCTGTGGCTCACCCAGGTTCAAGGGGAAGGAATGCAGGAGTTACTTCTTGATGGGAGAAATCTCAAAGTCACATTATGGGGAAAGCATGTGGAAAGGGAGATACTGTTGAGGCCACCTTTAGCAAATACAATGTGCCATGTGGGTTTTGAGGTCACGGCCTTTAGGGAGAAGCAGACTAGTAGCTATCATTTCTGAAGCACCTACCAGGCACTGTGGTCAGCCTCTGTGTACATTACCCTTCCAACACCAATGTGGTGACTACCATTAGCCCAGTTTTTCAGATGGGAAGACTGAGGCTCAGAAAGCTTAAAAACTGCCTGCCCCAAGTCACACAGCTGTGTTTTGCAGCCTTCTGTCTGCCTCCAAAGCCATAGCTCTTAACACTGACTGTTCCACTGCCTCTCCCTCTCCATCCCTAATAATCTTTACCCACCAGCTAGGGGGAAGGGGGTGTTAAGATCTGAGAAGGCTTCTCGGCAGAGGTGACACTTGAGTAAGGCCTTTAAAGATGCTTTAGATTTGGACACCTGGGAAAGGGAGAGGCATTCCTAGTGGAGTAGCAGTGGGATAGAGGGGCCCCCAAGTCACCCAAGGAGAGCTGCTATGACAGACACAGAATCCTGATCCTGGCCTTTGACCCCCTAACACACTAACACATTGTAAACTTACACCCTGAAAGGCAGGCTGAGGTGGATGGACTTGGTCTCCAGAAAAGGTGCCAAAGTGGCCGCTGCCCCCTCCACCGTGTCACCATAGGCTTCCTTTGAAGGCTGGGAATGGGGCCCAGGCTCCCACAGGCCCCTACGTCCCACCTCCGACCTCCATGTGCAGACTTGGTTTTGCTCTTTCGAGATGGAGTGAGTCAGAGCCACCTCTGGCTCACACTCAGGAGTTTCTGCTAATACGAATCAGGCCTCTGCAGTTCGTACTTCTTCATCAGGCTTGCTCTGGGGCACCGCAAAGGGGAAGTTTAATTATTTCATTGATGGGAATCGTGCATATTACAGGAGCAGTTCCCACCCCTTCCAGGCTTCTCTCCCTTTCAAATCTGCTGTGCCCTCTTCCTCTCCCACCCACCGTCACACCCCTTGCTCACTCTGCTCATCTGTTTCCCTATTTGAGTGTCTGTCTTCCCCCACCCAGTCCCCCTCTCCTCTCTGTCCCTGATCTCTCACCTGTCCTGTCTCTTTGTCTCTGTTTCCCTCCTTCCCCTCACCCTCTCTTCTTCACTTTCCCTGAGCTACCGGCAGCCCCCCCCTTCCCGGACTGACTGTCTAATTGAAATGAAGCATTCCGGAGAATGTTAATAGGAAAGACAGCATTAATTAGCCAGCTCTGGCATAATTAGCTTCCTTCTCTCACTGCCTGACATCTAACTCAATAATGAGTCTCTCTCCATTCAGAGGGCAGGCAGGACAAGGGGGACAGTCCATGCCCAGGGATGCCAGGAGGCCTCCTGCCTTCAGGCCACCCTGCTGGAGTCCTCAAGCTGCCCAACCCTGCCCTCTCCTGCCAGGCCCTCCTGCTGCTTGTTCCCAAGGCTTGGGGAGACAGATGCCTGGCCCCTGCCCGTGCCCAAAGGTTTGACGTTGCTGGAGCTGCATGTTAAGTGGTCTGAGCCTGACAAACAGTGGCTGCAGCTGCAGCGTCCCACCGAAGGGGTGGGGAGGTATTGAGAGTTCTTGAGGAGAGCCATGACCCGCATCTAGCCCTGGCACAGCTGCATGGGCAATGGCTGGGCACATTACACTCCCCGAAGGGCAGCAAAAAAATCTGTTTATGTGACATAAAATAACTAATGTACTACACAGACACAGACTGCAGAATGCTCCCACCCTGGCCCCTCCTCCCTACAATCGTGTGAGGCAGGAACGGCCACCTCTCATTTACAAAGACTCTGAGCTCCAGAGAGGTTCACGGCCTTGCCAATGTTCACACTACCAGGACCCCAACAGGGCCCGTCTTGTTCCAAAGAGCATGTTCTTTCCCTTCTACATTGATACTTCTAGAAGGTACTTTATAGTTGCTCATCAAATAACAATAATTGCAGCGGAGTCACACACCTCACGTTGGCCTTGAGTTCTAAAATCAGAGAACGCAGCAAAAACTGGGGGAATCGTGCAGAGTCAGAATTTCCCGCGACTCTCCCTCCCACAGGGAGGAACATCTCTTCTGTTGGCAGTGGGGCTGGGGCTCTCCTTTTTCTGTGGCCTTGAAAGCCACGATCTAGTTGGGGGGGGGGGCAGCGATGCACAAATAGGATTTTTCTTTTTGCTTTGTGCACATGTGGTTGAGTTCGGCTGAGTTTAAATGCCTGCGGGAAGCAATTCCATTGTAGTATTTGTACTTGGGTATGATTGGGCGGGTGAGTGCCCAGGGCTGGGCGACTGCAGCCCCGGCCTGGTCTGCTCCCTCTCTGCAGCCTGCTGACTCTCTCCCTTTTCTGTAGGCGATGGACTCGGAGGATGACCCCTTGTTGCAGGATGTGTGGCTCGAGGAAGAGGAGGACGAGGACGCAACGGGTGAGGCCTGCAGGAGCGCGCAGCAGCCCGGGCCCCAGGCCGGGGCGGGCGGGCAGTGCTGCTGGCGGCGCTGGGCCCTGCCCCCGCGGCCCCCCGCCTCGGGCTTCTGGAGTACCTTGGGCTGGGCCTTCACCAATCCGTGCTGCGCGGGGCTGGTGCTCTTCCTGGGCTGCAGCATCCCCATGGCCCTGTCGGCCTTCATGTTCCTCTGCTACCCGCCGCTGGACATCGACATCTCCTACAACGCCTTTGAGATCCGGAACCACGAGGCCTCCCAGCGATTCGACGCCCTGGCGCTGGCGCTTAAGTCCCAGTTTGGGTCCTGGGGGCGCAACCGGCGCGACTTGGCCGACTTCACCTCGGAGACGCTGCAGCGCCTCATCTCGGAGCAGCTGCAGCAGCTGCATCTCGGCAACCGCTCGCGAAGGGCCGCCCGGGGCCCACGCGCCGTCCCTGCCGCGCCGCCCCGGTGTGGCCCCGGCGCGTGGTGGGACCCCGCCCCCGCCCGGAAGCCAGCAGCCAATCGGAGCAGGCGTCTTCGACGTGATTCCACCCTGGCAGCTATGGCAGCCAATCAGAGTGAAGTTCCGATGACTCAGGGGCTGGACAAGAGTGGGCGGAGCCGGGTGAGGACCCCGCCCGCCGTGGCCAATCAGAGCCGCGCCCGCCGGGGCGCCTCGCGCTGGGACTACCCGCGCTCGTACGTGAGCACCAACACGCAGGCGCACGCGCACTGGCGGATCGAGCTCATCTTCCTGGCACGTGGCGACGCCGAGCGCAACATTTTCACGAGTGAGCGTCTGGTCACGATCCACGAGATCGAGCGCAAAATCATGGACCATCCGGGCTTCAGGGAGTTCTGCTGGAAGCCCCACGAAGTGCTCAAGGACCTGCCGCTCGGCTCCTACTCCTACTGCTCCCCGCCCAGCTCGCTCATGACCTACTTCTTCCCCACCGAGAGGGGCGGCAAGATCTACTACGACGGCATGGGCCAGGACCTGGCGGACATCCGCGGTGAGCGGGCGGCTGCGGGCGGGGTGGAGCCTGAAGGAGGGGTGGGGGGGTGGGGTCAGGGGGCCCTGAAGGAGGTGGGGTGGGGAGGGTGGGGGAGGGTAGGGGGTGGGGGGGCCGGGGGGGCCTGAAGGAGGCGGGACCGCCTTTGGGGGGTTGATTGGGGGGTTGACTCTTGGCTCAGGACTTCAGAGGCTGGGAGGAGGGCGGGGAGGGACTTGGCTGGGAGGCGGAGTCAGGCTGGAGCGGAGCCCCGGGCAGGCCCGAGGGCCACGCGGGGAAGGGTTGGCAGCAGGGCTGGGTGTGAGATGAGATCCCAGGCTGGACGGGAAGGAGGTTTGGGCGCTCACCTGGATTGAGAGTTAACGCTGTGACGAATGAGAGAAAGTGTGGGGCGTGAGGTTGGTTAAAGGGGAGGCTGGGTGTGCTTAGAGAGAACAGGCGGGTAGTCAAGAGGAAGTTTAGGGGAGTGGCTTGGGTTGAAGGAACACCAGGGTGGGATTAGTTGGAGGTGAATTAGGGATAGGACTTGAAGGATGGAGCAAAGCAAGAGAATGGTTGTAGGGGTGCGGCTTAGGTGTGTCTTTTAAGGGGGGCATGGGCAGGGTTCTAGGCAGGCAAAGGCAGGACTGCAGAGACTGAGCCTTGGAATTAGCTGGGATTCAAACAGCAATAAAAATGTCAATTTAGTGGGAGCAGCCTGGCTGGCAGGGCTGGGACTTCTCTAAACCGTCCCTCTGTCCCATTAGGAACAGTTAGCTTGAGGGGCAGTTCCCCAGTTCCTTAGAAGGGGTGAGGTGCTGAGAAGAGTAGGATGACCCTGAAGGAGGGCTGGTGGGAGATGACCCACTGAGCTCCTTTACAGCTGCACCCCCCCCCCGCCCCCCCCTCCCCCCGCCCTGCACCTACAGGTTCCCTAGAGCTGGCCATGACTCACCCTGAGTTCTACTGGTACGTGGACGAGGGCCTCTCTGCAGAAAACCTCAAGAGCTCCCTCCTGCGCAGTGAGATCCTATTTGGAGCTCCCCTGCCCAACTACTACTCTGTGGATGACCGCTGGGAGGAGCAGCGGGCCAAGTTTCAGAGCTTCGTGGTCACCTACGTGGCCATGCTGGCCAAGCAGTCTACTAGGTAGGGGGTCCAGCCACACCAGTATGTGCCTGCCCATGTGTATACCAGTAAAGGGTCATATTAGAGTAGGGAACTGGTTTCCAAGTCCTTCTTTCTCATAAGCCCCAGATCTTCCCTGCAACCTTTTTTCTAGGAAGTCTTTCTTCCCGAATCAGGGCAGAGCCAGATCTATCCTCGCCATCTCTCTGCCAGGTCAAAGGCTCCTTTTCTTGATCACCCCTAGTGGCTAGTGAACAAATAGTGGAGGAGGTAGGAAATACTAAAACTCTTGCCCTGGAGGTCTTGAGTATTGATTTTCTCCTGCAGTGGTGCTTGAGGGCTTTCTGGAAAGAGTATTAGCCGGGGATTGAGGAGTTCCTCTCTTCCTCTATATCCAGGGAGATAGTTGACAAGTCACTTCACTTCTCTGGGCCTCAGTCTTCCTCCTCGTATAATGGGAATAACGAGTTCTGCTACCCTTCTGGAGTCAGGAGAAAATGAGCTAAGAGATTGGACGGTGGGCACTTTGGGTAGTGGGGGCTTTGGTTGTCCTCCAAGCCTTCAGGTTTGTGTCTGAGAATACAACTAGGCCCCTCCCCACCAGCAAAGTACATTAGATCATTCATCTGTCAGTCCTGTGGGGTAGTAACTCCAGTGACTCGAAGTCCCTTCCCCTGCCCTGCCAAGTTAGCCAGGGGCACGTTCTTTCCATTACTCATGCTTTACACTGAGCAACTACTGTAATAATCAACTAACATTTATTGAGTGCTTGCTCTGTGCCACACACTGTTCTAAACCCTTTAGAACTCAATGAGGTAGGTGCTATTATGATTATATCTGTTTTACAGTTGAGGAAAGTGAAGCACACCACAGTTAAGTAAGTTGTCCAAAATTACAAAGCCCATAAGAGGTGGAATGAGGTTAAAATCCAGGCTTTCTAATGCAGAGCCCCCACCCTTGTGTTTTCTATGCCAGTTGTTGCATTAGGAGCTCCTCCCAGCCCTGCTGCTTTGCCGGGAAACTCCTGTTTATCCACTAAGATCCAGCCTGGGAAGCTTTTCCCTGAGGCTGGATTAAATGCCCTTCTACCCCCTGCCACAGTCCCCTTCCTTCTCCCTAAGAGAGGCAGGGAAGAGCATACACAGGCTTTGGAGCCAGATCTGTCTGTGGTCAGGTCTCAGTTACTCCATTTAGCTGTGGGAGTTTCGGTGAGTTATTTCACCTCTCTGAGCTACAGTGTCATCATAGCTTTGTCCATCTGTATTTCAGTTGTTTAATTCCTTGTCACTCAAGGTTCAGTCCTCAAATCAACAGTACCCGCAGCACCTGCGGGCTTGTTAGAACTACAGAATCTCAGAATCTCCAGGCCTTTCCTAGACCTACAGGATTTCCAGGTAACTTGTTTGCACATTAAAGTTTGAGGAAGGTCTGGTTTAATTATGTCTCAATAGAGTATGAGTTTGTTGAGGGCTGGGATTGTTCCTGGCTCATTTCTATAGGCCTAGCCCCTTGCAGTGTCAGGAACACCTTATTAGGGATTTGTCTGGGGGAGGGAAGGAGGAAGAAAGAAACCCCTGGGAAAGGTACTTGCCTGAGCTGGGAAGCTGGGAAGGGCTGGCCTTACAAGGATCTTCAGGGTTTCAGATGCCAACAATTACCTCTGCCTGATATGTTCATCTGCTGAGGCAAAACCTCTGCTCTGGGTAAGAAGCCTCTCTTCCCCTTCTTATCCCCACAGAGCTACATAGGAGTGGTGACAACCAGGACCCTTGTAGACTTGACTTAGTACCTTCTTTTGGATTAATAAAATCGTTTTTATTATTCTATTATTGGTTACTGAAGAGATGGCAACGTGCACCTTGAATTATTACAGAGTAATACAAATTGTCACTTTTACTACTTCTCTGATAATACTAGAATCTTAGAATACAGTTCACTGCATTTATAACCCTTCAGCCTTGTGCATTTTTGTGCATGCATTTTAATTCTATATACATTTTAAACCTCATAAGACATTACAGTATTATTTTACTGAGTCAGTATTCATTTATATTTACTCACATATTTACCTTTTCTGTTGCTCTTCATTACTTTCTACAATTTTATGTTTCCCTCTGGGATCATTTCCCTTGTTTCTGGAGAACTCTCTAGTATTTTTTTTTTTTTTAGTGCAGGTTTGCTGGTGATAAATTCTCTTTTGTTTGCCTAGAAAACATCTTTGTTTTACTATTATTTTTGAAGCATATTTCTGCTGGTTTAGAATTATAAATTGGCAGTTATTTTCTTTTTAATACTTTAAAGATGTTGATCCATTGTGTTCTGACTTCCATCTCTTCTGTGGAAAAGTCAGCTGTCATTCTTTTTGTTGCCCCTTTGAATGACTGTCTTTTTTTCTGTGGCTGCCTTTTTTTTTTTTTTTTTTTTAAATCTTTATTGATTTCAGAGAAAGGAAGGGAGAGAGAGATAGGAACATCAATGATGAGAGAGTCCTTGATTGAGCCCACAACCTGGGCATGTGCCCTGACCGGGAATCGAACCATGATCTCCTGGATCCTAGATCGATGCTCAACTGCTGAGCCACTCCCAGCTGGGCGGTGGCTGCTTTTAAGATTTCTCTTTGTCTTTGGTATCACTAGTCTTACTATGATTTATGTCAGTGTGGTTTCCTTTGTTCTGTTTGGAGTACACAGAACTTCTTGAAGCCATGGGTTGATAACTTTCATCAGTTTTAGGAATTTCCTGGCTATTGTCTCTTCAAATATTGCCTCTACCTCACTCTCTATCCATTTTCCTTTAAGGAGTCTAATTACATGAATGTTAGCTCTTTTCACTGAGTTTCATGTGTCAAATGCTCTTCTCTAGGTTTTACTTTTCTATTTCTTTTTTTTAATGTTTTGGTTTAGATACTCCAGTTCACTAATCTGTCTTCTGTTGTATCTAATCTGACATTTATACCACTCCTTCAAGTGTTGACAGCCATCTCTAATCCACTCTTTCTCTCTCCATGTTCCTCCCTTCCCCCAGCAAAGTTCAGGTTCTTTATGGGGGAACAGACCTCTTTGATTATGAGGTGCGCAGAACCTTCAACAACGACATGCTCCTGGCCTTTATCAGCAGCAGCTGCATCGCCGCCCTCGTTTACATTCTCACCTCCTGCTCAGGTAGGGCTTCTCTGAAGGTCTTGTCTCCTCCCAATGTGCTCCTGTCTGGACAAAGCCTTCCTTCTCAAGAATGTCAGAAATAGTCTTCTGTCCACCATGTCAGAGCTGGCAGGGAAGGGTGCTCAGAAATACTTTCCAACCCCAGGCAGGTAGGCTGAGGTCCAGAGGGAGGTGGGTCTTACCTGAGGGCCCCCAAACCCAGAATCTCACACGGTTTAGCCTTTTGCCCTTTGACCATCTTTCACTTGCTGGTAACCTTGTTTTGGGGGGTCTGGAGTACTGGACCCTCGTTATGGATTATTATGTAACCTGTTTTACGATGTCAAGTCAACCACATTTTTGTCCCCCAGTTTACTTTTCCAATGTCAGCTTCCCATGTACCCTAGTTACTTCTAACTATGTTTACAGTAGGAAATCTCTGTTACCCAAATGAAAATGGAAAAGACATTCATTCATGTAACAAGTATGAATGGGAACCAACTAAGTGCCTGATGCTCTAAGGTTCTAGGGATCCAGTGATAAATATCATAGACACACTTCCTACCCCCATGGAACCTTTGTCTACTGGGGTGACAGGTGCTAAAAATATATACAGTGTTTGTAATTTTCTACTGGCCCTTGAGATAAGTTCTGCAAAGATGAGGGCCCATGAACAAACTGCCTTACTCAGAGATGGCTTCCTCTGCCATTCAGGATTCTGGCTTAGCTCTTTCTCTGGGTATGGAGAACTGTGCTGGGTATGGATAGGGTGATGAAGGGTACTCTGCACTGGGGGCAGCTGTGATGCAGGACCAGCCAGGGTCAGGGACACTAAAAGGAAAAGACATTCACTCACTGTATTTCCTGCCTCCTTGCCCCTCCCAGTGTTCCTCTCCTTCTTTGGGATTGCCAGCATTGGCCTCAGCTGTCTGGTGGCACTCTTCCTGTACCACGTGGTCTTTGGTGTTCAGTACTTGGGCATCCTCAATGGTGTGGCTGCCTTCGTGATAGTGGGCATTGGTGAGTTGCCTCCATCGTCATAGCAATGGGCTTCCCACTTGAGAACTTTGCCCAAGAAAGGGCCTTCTCCGTGGATGCAAGCCTGCGTTCCATGTAGTTTCCATAAAGTCCCTCTCAGACCTTGGAGCCTCAGAGTGTAGTGGGGGGTAGAATATGATTGGTGGGCAGATCCCTGGCACATGGTGGGTGGAACCCCCAAGGGGTGGAAGGAGCAGGTGAGTATGCTGGGTAGAGGTTAAGAATGGTAGGAAAAGTCTGGGAAAGGTGGAAAGGAGGCAGAGATTTGGAAGAAGGAGCCTAGTCTGGGGGATGGAGCGCAGCCAAAGAGCATGGAGGGCAGGGCTTGGATTCCTGGTAGGGGGAGCCAGAGTTGGTTGGGTCTTCCAAACTCCAAGCTGAGACACAGGGTTCCCCTGGAGCCTGACCTCTCGGGGGTCCTCTCAGGGTTGGTCTAGACCCAGGCTGGGTCTGATCCTGGAGACAGCAGTGATCTTGAGCCTGCCCCCACTGGCCCGGGACTCCCTCCTGTAGGTGTGGACGACGTCTTTGTGTTCATCAACACCTACCGCCAGGCCACCCACCTGGAAGACCCACAGCTTCGGATGATCCACACCATCCAGACGGCCGGCAAGGCCACCTTCTTCACCTCCCTGACCACGGCTGCCGCCTACGCAGCCAATGTCTTCTCCCAGGTGGGAGACTGCCCTCTGGCCCTGTCCTGCCTCCCGTTTCTGCCATACATACCCGGCCCTGGCCCCTGCTCTTCCCACCACCCCTCCCCTTGTGGCCACACAGCCTTTGCCTCAGGCCCTTGCCATGTCTGTAGAGTCCATTTTTGTTGCTTATCACCATCACCAGAACGTAACAAATGGGAAAATTATAATAATGTAAATAATATTTATTGTTGATGCTCATTGATACTAATCCGGCATCTGCCCTGAAGGGCATTCGGCAGTTTCCAAAGTTCTTTTGCATTTAGTCTTCGTAATATACTTACGACAAAGGTATCATTACATCCCTATTTTCCTAATATATAAACTAAGGCCCAGAGAGCCAAAGTGACCTCCCCAAGGTCACACAGTTAAGGGGTGAGCCTGACCAAGTCTCCTGATGGCTGAGCTCTCGCCACCCACTGGCTTCATGCTGCATCGTCATCACTCACACTGGCTATCCTCTTGCTGGCCCCATGCTCCTTCAGGCTTCTGAGTTCGGGCCAGGTTGTTGGGTGCTGATAGAACCTGAAAGGCAGTGAGCCGGCCTGAGTCTGAGAGATTTTTATCACCTGGGGTGAGTCTCCCACCTAGAAACCACTAGATGCTTTGGGTTTTCTAGAGAACTCAAAGGCCTTTCTAGAGAACCACATCCAGGAAACAGGCAGAGCTGAGTTCAAGTCCTACCTCTGCCGTTTACTGGCTGTGTAACCTTAGGCAGGTTGCTTAACCTCTCTGAGACCCACTTTCCTCGTGTGGATTATGCGGGGACTGGAATGAGATCATTGTGAAAGTTTCACAGACAGGGAAGGCTTGTCAGCGTGTTGCCTGCGGTTTTCTGCGCAGGTCCCTGCGACATTCTGGAGCACACCCTTTGCTCTGAGGCCCCAGGCTCCCTCTTCCCGTCATGTGGCAGCTTTCCCTCCCTTCCCGCTCTGACGCGCGGCCTGGTCTCCCGGGGTGTGTCCGACCCCAGTCATTCACGTGGGCAGTTCCCAAGCACTTGCTCTGTGCCAGGCACTGTTCTGGGCAGGGGGCTGCAGTACGGACAAGAACCCCCTCTTCCTCTCCTTCGTGTGCCCTGGCGCCAGCCCTTGCCTCCTGCTGTCCTCCTGGGCCTCCCCCTGCCCCAGGGAGCGGTCTGGGTCCTGGTTGCCTTTGGCTGCATTGTCGGCAGGCCCCCTGGGCTCCGGGCCTGGCCAGCCCCGCATCCCCACGCCTCCCTGGCTACCTCTGCCTCTCTCCTCCCTCCGTCGCCAGATCCCGGCCGTCCACGACTTCGGCCTCTTCATGTCCCTCATCGTGTCCTGCTGCTGGCTGGCTGTGCTCTTCACCATGCCCGCCGCCCTGGGCATCTGGAGCCTTTACATGGCACCGCTAGAGGGCGCCTGCCGGGCCAGGTGAGCGGGGCAGGCGTGGGGGGTGCTGTCCTCTCCCCGAATGTCCCTAACGGGGCCTTTTGATTCGTGATTGAGCACCTTTTGTACGCCCGAGGGGACAAGGGAAAGAGAAGAGACCCTGGTCTGGCGCTTGCCATTCGTGGCCACCTGCTGTGGAGAAACAACATTTAGACACATGAGCCACGTGCAGGGCCAGGCAGGTCGGTCCAGAGGTGCTGCTGGAAGTTGAGGGGTCAGGATGTCTTGGGCTGGGTGGTCGGGAAGGGACGGGAGGAAGGCAGGGAGAGAGGGGAGGCAGGGAACGGAGCCTGGCCTGGCTGGCTGCCTGGGCTGGGGTACTGAGGAACGGTGGAGGGTCTCCGGCCTCGGGGCAGGGCACACGAAGGCAGGAATGTCAGGGGTCTGTGGCAGTGTCCTCCTGACCGTGTGAGCCAAGGAGCGGTAGGAGGGAGACGGGAGCCCAGCGGGGATCTCAGCCTTGGCCCGAGACCGACCCCTCAGCTCTTCCACTCACCCCCCCCCGCTCATGGGCGGTGGTGCGGGCTGGGCACTGGGCAAGGGCACTGTGGGCGCTCGGATCTGACTATTTCTATGACAGTTTTATAACATAGAGGCAAAATGCCTTGGGGAAAGGTGCCTTTTTCTAACCTCTCTAGAGAGATAACTGTGCCCCACCCCATCCCCATCCCCAATTCTGTGGGTGCAGTGGACACAGTGGAGTCTCCCCAGTCCTGGGCTCCAGCCTCAGCCTCTTCGCTCAGCAGCTATGGTGCCTTGGGCATGTTACCCTCTCTGCATTTGTTATTTTATTTTCTGTGAAAGGAGTGTAATTCCTATGCAGGATTCCCGTGAGGATTAAGAGAAAGAGCCCACCTGGGGCCTGTAGCCTGCTGCCTGGCACGTGGCACTCAGTGTTTGCCGCGTGCACTGTTGCTCCCAGGGCGAGCCTCGTCCCCCCACATTCCCTCCATGAGGCCTCGGCCACACCACCCACGCTCAGCCCAGCCCGCTTCCTCTCCCGGTGTCAGCCCCAGGTCACGGGCCAGCAGAGGCACGACTCCCTGCCCTGGTCACCGTGATGCGTGGGGGCCTGCGTGGTGGTGTTGCCTCTCCCTGGGTAATGGCTGCTGTCACCATTTGTCCCTCAGAGGAGTAGTGGCTCCTGAGGGTTCTGGGGGAGATGGCCCTGGAGGGAAGGCACAGGTATCTGGAGTCTGTGGTGAATGTCCTGCGCAAGCTGCCAGCGGTGTGAGGCCTGGGTTCGGGCGTTAGCCAGGACCTGGCCCCACCCTCTCCAGGCACCCAGGACCATCGGGGCTCACCTCTTCCCCCCCACTCTCTCCATAGCTGCCACCAGAAGTGTGGCCGCAAGAGCTCCCTGCACTTCCCTGGGGATGTGTTCGCCACCCCCGAGCAGGCTGGGGACAGCCCCGCCCAGGGCCCCATGCCCTACCTGGACGATGACATCCCCCTGCTCAATGTGGAGGAAGAGCCAGGTAAGAGGTGGTGCAGCCGACCCTGGAGAGACCGGGGCTGCTCTGCCAGGGGAACAGGTCCTGACAAGATGGTCTGAGGATGGGCTGGGCGTGAGGCAGGGGGCTGGACGAGCTGGGCTGGGGGGATCCGCGTCAAGCATTTGGGCTTCCGCAGAGATGGTGGAGACCGAGGCAGGCTTTGACTCAGGTCTAGGCCAGGTCTCTCACAGGCCACTGCTCTGCCCTGGCAGTGTCTCTGGAGCTAGGAGACGTGTCTCTGGTGTCTGTGCCCCCAGAGGGCCTGCAGCCTGCCCCTGACAGGGGCAGCCGGGGGCAGCTCATTGCTCAGCTTCAGGAGCTGCTGCACCACTGGGTCCTGTGGTCCGCCGTCAAGAGCCGCTGGGTGATTGTGGGTAAGTGGGCTCCCCACCCTCCTTCCCCTCTGTCTTGCAGCTTCTACTCAGTGTCAGAGTGGGGGGGCAGACTCCCCCAAAGAATGTGTAGGCACTGGGAGCCCACCCCATCCTGCAAATGAGCTAGAGGTCAGAGACCTGGGTTGGCATCTCACGCTCTGAGCCTAACCTTCCTGTGTGGAATGAAGCTAGTCCTCTACAGCTCTTGTTTATTGAGCACCTACTATGTGCCAGTCACCGTGCTGGGCAGAACAGCAGAGCACTTAATGCTTGGGCTCTGGAATTCGACCAGCCTGGCTGAGTTGGACTCCTAATTGTGCCATGTGCGGGCTGTGTGGCCTTGGCTGTGGCCTTGGCTGTGTCCGTCAGTCTGAGCTGCAGTTTCCTGTCCTGTGACTGAGTATAAGAACAGGATCTCTCTCATCAGGCAGTTGGAAGGAATGGCATAGTGCATGAAAAGAACTTAGCCCAGTGCATGGCATGCATGAGTGCTCAATAAACTGTGAGCACCATTATTATTACATTATTATTACTATTATTACCATTAGCAACAGTATTTAGGGTTGTGTACAAACTGGACGAGCCAGCTCTTTATAAACTAAGATGGTGGCTGGTTCTCACCCAGGACTGTGAGCTTGTAGCTTACAGTCTGACTCCCAAGTGACATGTGACAACCAACCCCTACCCCTGGGGGACTGATCCCTAGCAAGCTTCACCCACGGCTGGCATGCTGGGGTCTGCCCACTCCCGTGGAAGCCCCTGCCCCCTGCTCCCCCATAAAGGGAGCAGCTCTTCGCCAAGGCTCTGGAGGCATCTCTGGGGCCCCAGCCGCACCTAAGGCGGTGTCTTTGCCTCACAGGGCTCTTCGTCTCCCTCCTCATCCTGTCCCTGGTGTTTGCCAGCCGGCTGCGCCCCGCCAGCCGGGCCCCCCTGCTCTTCCGGCCCGATACCAACATCCAGGTGCTGCTGGACCTCAAGTACAACTTGAGTGCTGAGGGCATCTCCTGTATCACCTGTTCAGGTGAGGGTTTCCATCCGAGGGTCCCCTGCGAGTCCCTGCTCTCTTTGGAGTCCAGATCTCAAAGACTGTTGGCCTGAAAGATGTTAGACCCACGCTCAGTGTTTCCACATTTCATTAAACAAGTATTGGGTGTCAGCTGCCTGGTGCTGGGGAGACTGTAGTGGGTAGGACCGGCTTCCCAAGCTCAGGGAGTTCATTCCACTGCTGGGGGCCAGCCATTGTAATAGTAGATCTGAGCTGTGATGGAGGAAGAGCAGGGTGCTGGGGAGCTCAGCATCATGGAAGGCTTCCTGGAAGAGGCAATGTCTAAGCTGAGACTCAAACAATGGGAAGAGGTTAGCTAGGCTTGGGAGGGAGAGAAGGAAAGCAGTTAGCCTGGCTGGCAGGGAGAGATGGTAGGGGCTGGGGCCAGCATGCTGATGGTGGCAGTGGGGTCAAGAGATACTCGGGGTGAAATCCATAAGATTTAGTGACAGTGCGTGTCGGGGACAAGCAAGGAAGTGAGATAAAGATGTCTCCTTGCCTTACAGGTAGCCTGGGCCAGGCCCTCATTTTACAGAGGGGAGCCTGAGGTCAGGGTTTGGGCAGGGGAAGTCGACCCAAGGTCACACAGCTTTGTCTGGGCAGCTAGAGGCCGAATGAGAAGATGCTTGGGCGAATGCGTCCAGCTCCTGGGAGGAGATCCGCTGCCTGCTGTAATTGCCTTCATCTAATTGGGGCGGTGTTCAGATTAACTTGGCCTTCCCCTTGGTAATGGCATTAGCCAAATGCATGGTAATTGACTGCAGCTCAGAGAGGTGCCCGAAGAGCCCCTCCTAAATTGGAGGCTGCCCGAGCCACATCCCCGGCTCCTCTCCTGCCCGCCTGGGCATACAAATTAAGCTCCATTATCACGGCTGCTACAAAGGCTCCTGCTGTCCCTCAGGCCCCGGGGCCAGGAGCCACATCCGCTCCCATTTCACAGATGAACAAACCGCAGGATGACCCCAGAGGTCCTGGAAACATCTGGAGATGGACCAGGGCCCCGGTCAAAGTCCAGCCCCCACCCTCTCTTCTCTCTGGGCTGCCTCTTAAAGGGTCCCCTTCAGATTGTAGCAAGTGAGCTTCGCCTTTAGGGGCAGACAAGACTGGGCCCTAGCGGGGCTCTGCCCCTCACCTTCTCTGCAGGTCCTGTAACCCCCTGACCCTCTGCTTTCTTCCCTGTCCAGTGGGGTTAATAACAGCAACCTCCTGGGGTTGGTGTGAGGATTACATTTTTGAAGGTGTGAAATTTCTCTCATTAAAAAACAAAACTCATCTTCAATGCTCGGGCGACATAGGAGCGTCTCCCATCATCTGCCAGCTGGAAGCGTTCCATTTCTAATTGCACCTGATAAGCGCCCTAATTGTACATCTATCACGAGCTGAGTGCGTGAGAAGCAGTGTTCCCTGTGGTCCTCAGCCACCCTCTGGAGGCTCGGTGTCTTCCCATGTGACAGAGGAAGGGAGTGAGGCCTGGCGGGTAGGAGGAGGGAAAGCGTCAGGTGTCTGGCTGGCAGGTGCCTTTCTCTTGCCTTAAGATTCCTGTAAACTCAATATTTGATGGGTTTTTGCAGTTCCATTTGATTTCTCTCAGACCCCTTACACTCCCTCTCCCCAAGCCAAGGGCCCTGGGCTCTGCGTCCCTGGGGTTGTCACCGATCCCAGCCTCTGCCCTCAGCTGCCGGGCCCAGCCATGCTGCCCTGCTGTCCCTGACCCAGCTGGGGCTGGGGGGGTAGGTCTGTTCCAGGAGAAGCCCCACAGCCTGCAGAACAACATCCGCACGTCCCTCGAGAAGAAGAAGAGGGGCTCCGGGGTCCTGTGGGCCAGCCGGCCGGAGGCCACCCCGCAGGGTCAGTGGGGTGTGGGGTCTGCCTGGGGTAGGGGCGTCGGGAGACCCTGCCTGGTGCTAGGGTGTGGGGGCCCTGTGAGGAGAGCAGATTAAAGTCTCTCGTGAGATAAGAGCCTATGTGCTTGGGTCACTGGAGGGGTTGGATCGCGGGTGAACTCAGGGTAAACCGGGCCCTCCACCACTGTCCCACTGGCTATCTCCAGCCAGACTGTGGGCTCCCCTCCTGCCACCACTCCAGCCAAGCCTGCGGTGCCCCATGGACCTGCCCTGTGCGCCAGATCCATCCCGAGGTGGGGAGGGCAGGGGCGTCCTAACACCAGGGTCTCCATCAGAGCTGGGGTGCTGGGACATGTGTAGGAATTAGGCCCCCCATGGGGCAGTTCTGTATGAACATGGTCACCCCATCTGTGCCCACCATTGTCATTACCAGCCCCACTGTTCATACTACCTGTATCACTGGCGTCATTGCCACTCCCCTGGTCTGTGCTAACACATCTTCACCAACTTACCACCCCTGCACCCATGCCACCACCCTAAGCCGGTGACCACTACCTTGTGCCCCCCATCCATGCAGCCACCCCATCTTGTGACCACCGACACCAAGGTCAGGGCTCAGCTCTTCAGT
Organism: Miniopterus schreibersii; assembly: GCF_964146895.1. Lineage (NCBI taxonomy): Eukaryota > Metazoa > Chordata > Mammalia > Chiroptera > Miniopteridae > Miniopterus > Miniopterus schreibersii. The sequence goes on along the minus strand of NC_138109.1, from coordinate 4,787,430 downwards.
CAGCAGAGGGTGGGCTGCTCCAGGCTCAGGGGAAGCCAGTGGAGGTAACTGTCCACCCCCTTCCATCCCTCGTTTGTCCCCTAGACTCCCCAGGCACCGTGTATGTGTCCAAGGTGAAGAGTAAAGGCCACCCAGCGGTCTACAGGTTCTCCCTCAATGCCAGCCTGCCTGCTCCTTGGCAGATCGTGTCCCCTGGGGACGGGGAGGTGCCCTCCTTCCAGGTAAGCCTGGACTGTCATGACATGAACGGCCGCTACCAGGGGAGGGCGCCCTTAATGTCCCACTGGTGGGCACTGGCCACGTAGGCAGGGGGAGGCCGGGTCTGTGAGGCCAGAGCTGCTGTAGGCAGATGAGGATCCTCTCCCGCCAGTAGCCAGGTCTGTGGTAGGGACCTGCAGAGTGGCGAGAGCATGGGCTTCCGAGTCAGTCAGTCCTGGGTTCGAGTCTTGGCTCTGCCATTTATACTCTATGTGTGTCTTTGGGCAGATTACTTAGTCTCTCTGAGCCTCAGTTTTCTCATCTGTGAAATGGGGATATGAAAAGTAGCAGCCAGAGTTGTTGGAGGTACATGAGGTAAGGCCTGTGTGTTATGTAACATCTGAAGCATAGTAAGTGCTCAGTAAACAGTAGCCATTAGTTAGATTGTTCTCAGCAGCTGCTCCAGCACCCCAAGAGAAGAGCCTCCAAAGGCCAACCCAGGCCTCCAGGGTGACACTTAACACATGTCAGCACATTTGTCCATTTGAAAGATGTGTCTGAGGCATTTCCTGACTCTGAGCCTTTGCATTGCTGTTCCCACTGCCTAGAAAGCTTTCCTTCCAACTTAGTGCATGCTGACTCCTCACTCAGGTCTCAGCATAAATGTCACCTCCCCATAGAGCCCTGTTCTGGCCATCCTTCCTGTCCCCCTCTTCCCCTACCCATTTATCCTGTGTCTTATCTTCATGATTGCTTAATTCCTGGCCCTTAAAAGAACCCAAAGCCATCGTAATTGGCAGCCCATGAGGGCAGGGACCAAGCCCACCTTGCTCATTGCTGTATCCTGAGAGCCCAGCTCAGGGCTTGGCACGGAATAGATGCTCAGCTAAAGGAAAGACTGAGGCCCAGAGAGGGAAGGAAGCACTTGCCCGATCTTCCAGCTCGAACCCAGGCCTCCTGTGCCTCTTCCCAAAGCTCTGACCTCCACTCGGGGAGCTGGGACTGGGCGGGACACACAGAGGAGGGAGGGGACAGGAGCCCGAGGCCGGGCCCAGGCTGAGGCAGCCTCCCGGAGTCATGTGTCTTGTCTCTGTCGCTCCACTGCTTAGGTGTATAGAGCGCCTTTTGGTAACTTCACCAAGAAGCTGACCGCTTGTATGTCTACAGTAGGGCAGCTCCAGGCGGCGAGCCCCTCCCGCAAGTGGATGGTGACGACCTTGGCCTGCGACACCAAGCGGGGCTGGAAGTTTGACTTCAGCTTCTATGTGGCCGCCAAGGAGCAGCAGCACACCCGGTAAAAGAGCCTTGCAATAAGCACGCTTCTACCAGCCTGGCCCCCTTCCCTCCCTCTCTCTCTCTCTGTCCCTCGATGCCAGCAGGTGCCTTTAAGGAACCCGTGTCCATTTCCACACATCATTCAGATATTTCTCTGCCCAGGACGGGGTGGGGAACACCAGCAAAGATGACAGCGGTGATCTGCTCCCCCATCTGCTTCTTTCCCTCCTGATGGGTCACAGTGGCCAAGCACTTCCCATCTCAGGGCAGAGGGGTGAGGCGTGGCAGCCGGGGGATGACCAGGATGGGCTTGCTGGGCCCTTCCAGCCCATGCTCCTGGGCTTGGATGTGGGGGTCCCTCTGCCCGCCCTCCCCTGCACGTACATAATAGCAAGGGTCAGGCTTCCTGGGTGAGCTTAGAACATTCTAAGAAGAACCTGAGCTACATCAGGTCCAGTGGTGAGCAAGCTGACCATAAAACCGTTTCTTCAAAATAGGATCTTAAGTCTCCATAAATGTTGAGGTTGAGGTGAGGAGGAATCAGAGCTTCTGAGCAGGGACCTGCAAGGCTGGCCCCGGGGGGCCCCTGTGTGAACTCCTGCACCCCCTAGAGGGCAGTTTGGAAACTGCTGACCTCTAACCCTCATGCCACAGGTGGGGAGACACTCACAGAGGGGAAGGGCCTTGGGCAGACCCCTCCACTGGGCTTTGGCAGGGTCTAGACTAGAACTGGCCGCCAACTGGAGACCAAGTCCCTGAGTCCGTCCCCTGCACTCTTGCAGCTCCTGCACGTGACCGCACTTGCCTCGCCTCCCCGGGCCCCTGGCCTCCCAGCCTCAGTCCCGGCCTCGCTTGCCTCCACAGGAAACTGTTCTTCGCTCAGTACCACAAGCCACCCTTCCACGGGCGTGTGTGCGCAGCACCCCCTGGCTGCCTGCTCAGCTCCAGCCCCGACGGGCCCACCAAAGGCTTCTTCTATGCGCCCAGTGAGAAAGGTACGTGCGGGGAGACCGCAGTGGGGCCCGGGGGGCTGGGCCTGTGCCCAACACAACTGTGACTCCGCCTGCAGGGCCCAGGACCCGCCTCTCGGCCACCTTTGGCTTCAACCCCTGCGTGAACACAGGCTGTGGGAAGCCGGCGGTGCGACCGCTGGTGGACACGGGGGCCATGGTCTTTGTGGTCTTTGGCATTGTTGGCATCAACCGCACGCGGCAGGTGGACAACCATGTCATCGGAGACCCGGTACGTGGACCGGGTGCCAAAGGGCCCGTTGCCCGGGCTTGCACACAGTGGGAGCGGGCGTGCAGGGCGGGCTGAGCGCCGCCCGACTGCACCGCTGCTCGAGCAGCTGTCCAGCTGCGAGCCAGGACCAGACGGGGAGTAGCTTGGGAGCCGGGGGAGTCGGAGGAGGTCTGTTCAGGCCACACCGAGAGTCCGCAGGGGTGCAGAGGAGGGCGGGGAGGCTGGGAGGGGCCAGGCCTCCTCCCAGGGAGCACGGGGAGGGTCGGGCTGTGCGGAGGCAGAAGAGAAAGAGGAGGCCGGGGAGGGCGCTGGGAGTGAAAGCAAGGAGGTGAGGCCGAGGGGGCCCGTGACGGTGACGGTGGCAGCGGGCACCCAGGACTGCTTTCCCGACTCACTGAGCGGCCTGCGCCGGCTTGTGTCTCCTTGGGAAAGGGCAGCGTCGTCTACGACAGCAGCTTTGATCTCTTCAAAGAAATTGGGCACTTGTGTCGCCTCTGCAAAGCCATCGCCGGGAACCTGGAGCTGGTGAAGCCGGGCGGGGCCCAGTGCCTGCCCTCAGGTGTGCGGGGAGCCGGTTCCTCGGAGGCAGGAGGGACTGGGGGCCGGGGGCACCTGCACATACGTGTCTGTGCTTGAGTGTCCGCGCTGGGGTCGGGGTGCGCGAACATTTGTGTGTCTTCCAGAAGAAAGCGGGCTCGTGCGTGATGTGAATTGGCCCAGAAGTACCGTGTGTGGCCACGTGTGCCGTGTGTGTAGCAATATGGGTGGTGTGGGTGGCCACACCTGCAGGAGTAGCTTTTCTAAAATTGGGAGCAGGGGCTGGCCCACAAGTGACCAGGGCCCTCCCCGAGAGGGCACAAGCCTGTCATTCTCCACCTGGGGCAGGTGGATGTTATAGGTTCCAATGACATTGCCAGTGGTTACACACACGTTAAACCTGCAGGTTAGAGGGAAGGCGTGTGCCCCTCCTGCACACACACCCAGATCGGGGAGCACATGTGCACGGTGGGAGGGGTGGGTTGCGGAGGGGAGGGTGCTCTCTCAGGTAACCCCCCACCTCTCTCCTCCTCCCCGCAGGCTACAGCATCTCCTCCTTCCTACAGATGTTGCACCCTGAGTGCAAGGAGCTGCCCGAACCCAACCTGCTTCCGGGGCAACTGTCACATGGGGCCGTGGGCGTCAAGGAGGGACGCGTGCAGTGGATCTCCATGGCCTTTGAGTCGGTGAGGTCCTGGTGGCCTCACGCGTGTCACCTCTGATCCCTGACCCTTGTCCCAGATCAGAGAGGTTGCCCTTCAGAGCGGGATACGGGCCTGGAGGTGAAATGGCTCGTGCTGGTTAGTGAGCAGCGGCATGGAGGCCAAGGCAGGGATTGCGGAGCTCCGCCTTTCTCCCGCGGGCTGCGGCCAGCTCCCACCGCCCCCCTCCCCACCTGCCCTGGGTCAGTGTTGTGTTGCTGCCTCTGGGCTGTAGGGACAGGTGGGGGTGGGGGTGGTGAAAGAGCAGGATACTCCCCTCTGCCACTGTGGGGGGCCAGTTTTGGGCCGCAGACCTCAATGCTGGGCCTTCCCCAGCGGGGCTCCGAAGCCAGGGGACTGGCAATCCCATAGCTCTCTGCTTCCTTTCTCACCCCGACGCTCCCTGGGCCCCGCCTAAGGAGCACACATGTGCACTCACACACGCACACACGTGCACAGGCACGCACACCCCTGCCCTGGACATCTGCAGGCCTCGGCCCTGGCACTTCCCTGGGTGAGGCTTGCCGGGTCTGGCCCTGCTCCTCCCTGCTGAGCCCGGGCCCTGTCCTGCTCTGATCCCCTTAAGCAAATAACTCATCTCCTCTGGCCTCAAGTTTCTCCTTCAGAGAACAGGGTTACAGCTCCCCACCCTCCCTCTGATGTCACTGAGAAGCAGCAGGTGTCACGTGAGGGCGCTGAGGAGTGAGAATGACAGTGGCGAGAGCGCCCGTGGACAACAATCCGTGTTCTCTGGCCCAGCCCGGATTTTCTCCCCACCACGTGTGCCACTCACTGCGCAGGCAGCCAACCCCCCCCCCCAGCCAGCAAGCAGGGCCCAGAGACCCCCCCGCCCTCCATGAGCCCCAGGCTAATGCGGACCCCAGTTCAAAGCCCAGAAAGTCTTTTTCAATCGTGGTAAAATATACATAATAAAATTGACCATCTTGACCATTGTGAACGTGTAGTTCAGTGGTAGTACATTCACACTGCTGTACCACCACCACCATCTGCCTCTTAGCTTTTCACCTTATAAAACAGAAACTGTCCCCGTTAAACATGAACGCCCCACCCCCGCCCCGGCCCCTGGCAGCTTCCATTCTCCTTTCTGTCTCTGAATTTGAATCCCCTGGGTGCCTCGTGTGGGTGGAATCGCACAGTTGCGGTCTTTTGTGTCTGGCTCATCTCAGCATAATGTCCCCCAGGTTGATCCATGCTGCAGCGTGTGTCGGAATGTCCCTCCTTTTTAAGGCTGAAACCACAGTTTCAGAGAGGAGAGACTCCCCGCTCAGGCTTCTCTATGACAGGATGGCACTTCCGAGCCCGCCCCCACCCAGTACTCACACACACGTGCGCACAGACCACCAGAACTTGTTTATACTCGGAGAGCAGAACTCGCCAGTGAGATAACACAGGTGAAAGCCCCAGAGCAGGATGAGTTCCCGTGTCTTCACCATCCCCCGGATGACTCCTCAGAGCTGGACACTGTGAACCAGACAGGTCACTCTCTGTCTCCCTGGACTGAGTCCAGCCAAGAGACTGACAGGTTGCTGGGCAGTGACAAGAACTATGATTCACAGGCCAGAGTTTGGGTCCCCTCCTGCCTGGGGGCATCTGGCCATTCTCTGATCCTGAATTTGGCCACTTAAAAAGTAATAGGTTTATCTTAGTAGGTTTCTTGCAGAGCCCAGAAGATGCCCATCTTGGGGTGTCACGGAGGGCTTCCTGGAGGAGACAGAACCATTGTGAGCCTTGAAGGAGGATGCGTGGAGCTGGCTTTCAGGCAGAGGGTGGGACACAAGAGCATAGGGCTCTGGAAGCTGACGGTGGCTCGGCTGGAATAGGCAGGGACTTTGGTTGCCCTGGGACCTGCTGCCGCTGTAAGAATCACACGTGTCCCCAGAAGCTGACAGGCTGTCATCTTGAATTGGCTCACCCCTCACTCCCCACACACGACACACTCCGTTCACCGGTGGCCAAGGAATGGCTGCACCCACCCCAGAGAACAGCCATGGCCTGGGAAGGGTGACGGGGCCACAGGCACCCGCCCACCTCACTGGCTCATGTCCCCCACAGACCACGTACAAGGGCAAGTCCTCCTTCCAGACCTACTCCGACTACCTGCGCTGGGAGAGCTTCCTGCAGCAGCAGCTGCAGACCGTCCCCGCGGGCTCGGCGCTGCGCCGCGGCTTCCAGACCTGCGAGCACTGGAAGCAGATCTTCATGGAGATCATAGGTGAGGGCCGCCCCCCCCCCCCCGGGCTCCCGGCGCTGAGGCAGGTGGTGGCAGCGGGACCAGGAGGCGACGGGGCAGGGAGGGCATCCGGGCCTCCCTTGTCACCTTCTCAAGCCTGGTCCAGCGCCCTGGAGAAACAGAAATGACCCAGTGGCTGGAAACACCAATCTGCAGCCAGAGTTTGGGTCCCTCCTGCTCAGGGCATCTGGCCGCATTCTCCGATCCTGAATTTGGCCACTTAAAAAGGAATAGCAGTGACCATTATGACGGTCTGGTCTGGTGTCATTCTGAGTTCTCGGTGCCAGGCCTTGTGCTGAGCCCCTGACCTGTGTTATCTCTTTAAACTCCAAAGAGGCCTGTGGAATAGGTACTGTTGTTACCCCATTTTAGAGATGAAGAAAGGGAGGCTCAGAGAGGTCAAGTGGCTTTCCCAGAGTGACACAGCTAGCTGTGGCTACTGTGCCCTTGGTTTAACCCCAATGACCTGTGAACTGTAGGGGTGAGGGAGGGTTGTGGGCACCGCATCCGCACAGCCCAGCTGAGGACCCCTTCTGTCACCTTGCAGGGGTGCAGAGCGCCCTGTACGGCCTGGCCCTCTCCTTGCTCATCTGCGTGGCCGCGGTAGCCGTGTTCACCACCCACGTGCTGCTCCTGCTGCCAGTGCTCCTGAGCATCTTGGGTATGTGGGCGGGGCTGGGGACCGGCAGGGGTCCTGCTGGTGGCTGCCCATCAGCAGCTTTCTCACTGGCTATAAACCAATGACATGTTGCTGTACCTCGGTCCCCCCAGCTCTCTCTGGCCCTGTCCCTCCTGCCACCAGAGGTGGGGGCGCCTCTAGACTTTACCCCATTCCCCAGGGGCCTTCCGAGTTCACCCAGAACCTGTCCGGGACTGTGGTTTGACCAGCTGCCTCCCTGCTGTGCCCTGCCCCGCAGGCATCGTCTGCCTCGTGGTGACCATCATGTACTGGAGTGGCTGGGAGATGGGCGCCGTGGAAGCCATCTCCCTGTCCATCCTGGTCGGCTCCTCCGTGGATTACTGCGTGCATCTGGTGGAGGGCTACCTGCTGGCTGGAGAGAACCTGCCCCGCCACCAGGCCGAGGTGAGCACCCTGCCTGCCTCCCCCCCCTCCCATGAACCTTTCCCTGCCTCAGCGCAGCCAAGGGACACAAAGACAGCTGGACATCCCCGTGCCTGACCTTCAACCAGCGTGTGTTCTAGAAGCTGTGGTTTCCAGGGCCGATCTCCCAGGAGACTTCAGTTCAGCTCCCCGAAAGCTGTGCTGCGGGCCCTGGGTGGGTCCACTCCCAGCCTCCTTAAGTGAGCATGCGGGTGTGGACCAGGCGACATCCAAGGGCCTCTCCTGCTTCTGGGTTTCGAGTCTGAGTCTCATTCTGCAGCCTGGGGAGCAGGCAGGGCCCTTCACTCATGACCAGAGGCCACCAGCTGGCCATCTGTGGCCTAGTGAGAACATGCCCTTGACTCAATGCCAAAAACAGCCCTGGGTCTCATAAAGTTTTTGTTTTTTCCTAGTTTGGAATTGTATAGGTGTGAAAACATTCACAAGTACGTAGGTTAAATTATTGATACATCTCGCTGCTTATGGTAAAAGAAGGAAATCAGTTCCAATTAGGGCTCCCTTTTATGAGGACCTACTGTGCAGATTATCAGCCTCCTGGTTGTCATAGCAACATTTAATGCACCCCTGCTGTGCTCTGCGAGCTGCTGTTGGGGAACCGTTTCACCTTCACCCCAACCCTGTGGAGTAGGTGCTGTAATTACCTCTTAGGAGGCAGAACCGGGGGCTTGCAGCAGCAGGGCTGGCATCGGGCAGGGGGTGCGTGTTTACCCAGCATCCAAGCCCCCATCCCAGGCCCCAGGGAGGGAGGGACCGGGTGTCATGTCAGGTCCATGCCCCAGCTTCCCCTCTCACCCGCCCCCAGGACGCCCACTCGCAGCGCCAGTGGCGGACCCTGGAGGCTGTGCGGCACGTGGGGGTGGCCATCGTCTCCAGCGCCCTCACCACGGTCATCGCCACGGTGCCCCTCTTCTTCTGCATCATCGCCCCGTTTGCCAAATTCGGCAAGATCGTCGCCCTCAACACGGGCGTGTCCATCCTGTACACGCTCACGGTCAGCACGGCCCTGCTGGGCATCATGGCCCCCGGCTCCTTCACCCGGACCAGGACTTCCTTCCTCAAGGCCCTGGGCGCCGTGCTGCTGGCGGGGGCGCTGGGGCTGGGCGCCTGCCTCGTGCTCCTGCGCAGCGGCTATAAGATCCCTCTGCCCACCGGGACCTCCCTATAGCCCTGGCACCGGGCCCTGACTTGCTCACTTTGGTCCAGCTGGTGGGAGACCAGACGCTTGTTCTGGGATCCCAGAGGCCCTTTGTTCCCAGCTTGGCTCCAGCTAGTTTTGTTCCCAGGCCTGGGCTGGAAGGCGGCCCTCGGCCCGTGGGAGCAGACAGCCACCTGTGTGGCCCACACTGCCTTCATCACGGTGCCCAGCCAAAGCTGGGTGGTGAAGCCGGCGGCCACCCCCACCCTGCCAGGCTGCTGGCAGCTGCACTGGCTTCCCCCTGATAGCAGAAAAGACCAGCCCCCCTCCCATGCCCTCTCACCAAGGAGGTCAGGTTTTGTTTGCAGTGGTCTCCCTCGCACACTGCCTCAGTGCTCACAGCTTTCTGACGTGGGTGTTACAGAGCCCCCATTCTACAGATGTGAAAACTGAGGCACCAGGAGGCAAAGTGACTGACCTGTAGCTGGGTCAGCGGCAGAGCCAGAGCTACTTCCTGAGCCCCACGCCTCCCTCGGGGACTCTGCAGGAAGAGCAAGCACAGTGGGTTCAAGGGCAGGGACCTCACACCCCCTGCCCCTCCTCCCCCCTTCAGCTTTACCATGGCCAGTGCTGGGTGGTCGCCTGGGCCTCCCAGGCCTTTCGGTCCTGGCCAGAGAGGACGGAGGGACTAGCCTGGGTTCTGCATGTCCTACCCTCGGCCCCAGCCTCAAGGAGCCCTTCTCCAACCCTGGGGCTTTGGGGCCCCAGCACAACCTTCCTTACAGAGCCACCATCTCCCCTGCCTGACTCGGGCGGTGGAACTTGGGGGAGGCAGCCCCGGGAGGCCAGCTGGCCTCGCCTGCTGCCTGCTCACAGCAGATGGTTTCGATTAAAGTGAAATGAAACTGCAGACGCCGCCGTTAACACGGGAACTTTAAGCACTGCTCTCTCACGTTCTTAAAGCTGAAATCACTCGTGTTCGGGTGCTGCCCGGAACCTGGCATGAGGAGTGGGGCTGGCCTGGGAGGAGATGGGGGTGGGGAGGAGGGTGCCCGGCCCGCCGGGGCCCAGGGCCGTGGAGTGCTCTGCTGGCCCAGGGCAAGGCTGGGGGCCTTTGGGGCTCAGTAAGGCCCTCTTCAAGGGGCTCATCTGGCACCCCAGTTGGGACATTTTTACCTGCCGTTGGTGTGCCTGGCATTGTGCTGGGCACTGACCTTTTTCCTTGGGGCAGACATTTCCCCTGGGCTTTGGGCAGCTGGATACAGACTGAGCTGGGACCGAGCCCCAAGGGTGGGAAGGATGTCATCAAGGTGGGCTCCAGGCCAGCTCACCTGGTCACCTGTGCGTATGAAGGGCCTGAGGATGCGAGATGCGGCCGACACCATGCCCCCTGCCGAGGGCATGCCTGGCACCAAGGAGCTGCTTGGTATTTGCTGAGGGAACGTCAGACCCGTAGACCCACCGTCTGCGGTGAGACAGACACCAAACCAGCAATTGATGGTGCAAGTTAACACACAGATGTTACTGTGCCGGGGTTTGTGGGAGCGGCTGGGCTGCCATGACAAAGTGCCACAAGCTGGGTGGCTTATAACAACAGGGGTTTATTCTCGCAGTTCCGAGCGCTAGAAGTCCCGAGTGAAGGTGCTGGCAGGGTTGGTTCCTCCGGAGGCTCGGAGGGTGTGTTCCATGCCCACCTCCTGGGTTCTGGTGATACCCCGCACCTTGGCGCGCCTTGGTATGCAGACACTTCTCGGCCTCCGCCTTCACGGGCCCATCTTTTCTGTCCCATTCCTATCACTGCCCCTCTCATAAGGTCACCAATCATGCTGGATTAGGGCCCACCCTCGTGACCTCATCTTAACTCCATCATCCAAAGACCCTATTTCCAGATTAGCTCACATTTGCTGGTACCAGGGTTCAATTTATATTTTGGGGCTGAACATGGGTCAGCTCATTTGTTAACCACAAAGAGTAGGTGCTGTCATAGCCATTTCCCACATGGGGAAACCAAGGCTCCAAGAAACTGGCTCGCCCGGGTGGCGCTGGTGGTAGTGGTGGAGCCAGACTGACCCCAGCCCGCCTTCCCAAGACGGACAGCCTCCCAGGGAATTGTAACTAAGGCTGCTGACAGCCGCAGGAATAATCAAGGTTGGTGGTTAAATCAGGAGCTCTTTCTTAGAAAATTTGGAGTGAAACCCTTGAATTTGTACAATACTTCACACTTAAGCATTTTCCCGTCAACCTTGCATGAACCTGAGCCCTCGGAGGCCCAGGGGCAGAGCTGTGCTCGGGACCACACAGCCCTCAGGGGCTGGGCAGGGATTCAGGGGGACCCACCCAGGGCTCCCACAGTCCCCTCGAATGGGGGGAGGGCATGACTCTGGGGTTGCCAACCCCCCTTTTCCCATCCCTTCCCATGACCACTGTGAGAGGAACAGGAAGCTTCATGTGGGAGGGGCAGGAAAAGGGAGAGGCTGGCCAGTGGACAAGACATTCCAGAAGGTGCTGAGAGAAAGGGCTGCCATTTCCAGGTCCTTGTCCCGAGACCTTCCCAATAACCTAGTTTTAATGTGGAGGCAAAGCCATTTGCGTATCACTCGCGTGCCGTCCAAATAGCGCCCCTTTGTAAAGAACCTCAGCCCTGGCCTGGCTTGAAGAGGCGGCTGCTCTTCCCTCCCCTCGGCCTCTCTCTCTCCAGAGCGCTGTGGGGTGGTTAAGGCCGGCAGGTCGAGGGCAGAGGAGGCCAGGCCCTGGTGTCACTGTCACCTCCCCGCCAGGTCATAACCCTCCTGGAAGCTGGATGTCCATGTTACAGGTGAGCACCCTGGGGCCCCAAGAGGGGACAGCACACCACCGGGCAGCTTCGGGCCAGGGCCCCTGCCCCACTCCGCCCCCTACCAGGCTCACCCTTTGCAGATGGCATTCTCAACTTCAGAACTTTCTCTCCTCATCAAAACCAGCCTGTCCTGCTTGCTTAGGCTCTGTGTGGTGATGGCTGTGTCCAGCCCCCGGCAGGTAATTCTCCCCTCCCAGGGGCAGGGGCCCAGCAAGGCTGGGGGACAGATTCGGGTGACTCTTTGGGAACTCCAGGGAACTTCAGGCACACAGCTGGCTGCCTACTTGCCTACAAATAAATGCCCCTTCATCTCGTTTGAGACTACTGACACGTCAGGGTCCAGAGGCACTAACTCCCACGAGGAGGACCTTGACCTTCCGTTGCTGCCGATGCGCAGCTTGTGGTCTTAATGAGCTTTTGCTGATTTACATTAATGAGATACTCTTCAGTAGCTCGGGCTCAGCAGTTAGCCTGGGGTCTGCTGGGGCGTGCAGGCATCCAGGGGCCGAGGAGGGGCCGAGGGACCCTTGTCACCTGCAAAGATTCCCTGAGCCCCTGCTTCTCACTCTCCTTCCCTTGGAGGCCAGGAGATATCAACGAGGGAGGGCCCCCTTTTTTGGAGTGCCTCCCATGTCCCAGGCCCACCCGTGCATTCTCAGAATCCTCACAGCATTCCTCAGAAGGGAGGGGTTTTGTCCTATTTTGCTGCTAAGGAACCTGAAGCCCAGAGGCATGAAGTAACTGGCCTGAGGTCACGCAGTTTGTGAGTGACAGCTGGGCTCGCCACCCAGGGCTGCTGGCTGAGTGTGTGCTCTCTCCCCCTACGGCCTCCCAGCATACAGCGAGATGTGACTGGCAGAAGCAGCTGCCGCAGGCCAGCTGGGCAGCCAGGGTTCTCCCCGCAGCCACAGTCACCCCCCTGCATGCTCCTGAGAGGAAGGAGCGCCAGCCCTAGAGTTGGGAGTCCAGCATCCAAGTCTTAGCTCCAGTCCTGCCTGGGTGACCTTAATCAAGCCACCAGACATTGATTTAATCCCCTGGGAAATGGGACAGGAGGGAAAATGGCCCAGAATTCTTACTCTTACTGCTGTGCTGCCAGGATTGATTCTAAAATCAAGCCACCCCCAGTGCCCACCACCAGTGGCCATCCTCCTGTGAGTGTCTCCTATTCTCAACACTGTTCACATCCTAGAAGCAGGAGAGTGTCCATTGGAGCTATTGTCTATTCAGTTGTTTAGTCTACAACTATTTATTGATCACCTACTATGTGCCAGGCACTGCTTCAGTCCTCTGTGATACAAGGGAATGCAAAAACAGCCCCAGACCCTGACCTCAGGGACCTGATAGTCAAGGTGGGGGAAATAATTTTAATAAAAGAATTCCTCAAATATATAACCACACACCAGAGGGCTGTGAGGGAGACATGTGAGGGGTGAAGGCGCAAAGCCCTGTGGCCCGGCTGGCAGAGGGGTCCCTGGGGAAGTGGCTTCTGTGCTGAGATTTAAAGGATCAGGACAGGTTTCCTCACCTCTGAGGAATGGACCCCATCAGATGCAGGCCTTCTTGAGCCAAAAAACCAAAGGCTGGTGTTAAGGCATAAAAGACGGGACTAGTATGTTAGAGGGGACAAGGCTGGAGCCTTCTTGGGGCAGCGGACAGGGAAAGGGACACCTCACTCGGCCAGGAGAGAACATCTGACCGTCTCAGGAGCTGGCACTCCTGCTTCCAGGACTGAGTCACACGCCCACCCCACAAAGTAAATTGAGAGTAATGAGCCAAGCTTGTGGAGTGACCCTCTGCACACGGGAAAGACTCTCAGCCCAGCCTCCGTCACTCTGTCACTGCGGAGAAAGTTACGCAGCAAGAACGGAGCCCCCTTTTCCTCTTGGGGCCTCCAGAGGGGTGCAGAGTGGCCGTCGCACCCGCTCCAGCAGGCTAAACACCGGTGCTTGGGCACGCAAGGCTCGGTGGGGTCCTGTGAAATGCCAGCCACTCCAAACGGACTGAAAATATGAGCCCGGCAGCGGCGGGGAGGGGAGGGGGCGCCAAACCCACTGTCCACACACAGCCTGGGGGGCTGAGGCTGGCATGGGGCCTGCCGCCTTTGCCCAGCCCTGCCCTTTCAGCCGGTCTGCATCTGCCCGAAGGACTAGCCTGCAGTCTGCGATAAAACCAAGACGCAGCAGCTGGTGGAGTGCGCCTCCTGGCCACAGGGGGGCGCTCAGGCTCCCACCCCGCGCCTTCGGGGGAGGGGGGGCTCAAAGGGAGCCTCTAGTTCCCATCATTTTGAGTTTCTCTGCCGCCGTGGTCACTGCCCCTTGATTTTTGAGGATCCTTCCCCAACCCAGACTTTGTGGTGCACATGAAGCTGAGGCCACCCTACCATGCCCCGCCCCTCCACCAGGTGAGCAACCATGTGACCTAGTCCTGGCCAATCAGTGCACGCCGTCTTCCTGGACCATGCCCCGCCCCTCCACCAGGTGAGCAACCATGTGACCTAGTCCTGGCCAATCAGCGCACGCCGTCTTCCTGGACCATGCCCCGCCCCTCCACCAGGTGAGTAACCATGTGACCTAGTCCTGACCAATCAGCGCACGCCGTCTTCCTGGCCATAATGATTGGGTGAGGGATGAGCAACTGACCCAAATCGTCCAGTGAGTGCCTTGAGCGTCTTCCTGGGGGCTTGCTGACGGTGTTGGGAAAGGCGCTTTCTCTTTTGACTGATATTTCCAGGCTGTGGGAGAAAGTCCTGGAGCCTGCCTGGGAATGAAGCCAGCAGAGGAAAGCAGAGCCAAGGCTGAATGACAGATTTCTGATGATATCCCTTAGGCCCCTGGATCTAGCCATGCCTGAAGCTAACATACCCCTAGGTTTTTCCTTAAGCCACTTTGAGTAAGGTTCTTTCATTTTATTTTATCTTTTAAAATATATCTTTATTGACTTCAGAGAGAGGAAGGGAGGGGGAGAGAGAGAGAGAGAAATAGCAATGATGAGTCATTGACCAGCTGTCTTCTGCACACCCCCGACTGGGGATTGAGCCCACAACCCGGGAATCGAACCTCGATCTCATGGATCCTAGACCGATGCTCAACCGCTGAGCCACGCCCGGCTGGGCCTCTTTCATTTTAAATCAAGAGTCCCATCTAAACAGTCCCCCACTCATCCGCTTCACACCCCCTCTCAAAAGGCTTCATTGAATCCTATCATTTACAGGTTAAACCCCCCAACTCTCACATGATGTTAAGGGTCCATTGTGACCAGGCCCCAACCCCCTCTAGGCTCATCTCCTTCTAGGTCCTCTAGTGCTGGGCTCTTCACCCTCCCCAGACAGTCCCCACCTCCCTTCTGGGCTATGCACACACGTCCCCTCTCCTTTCCCTTTAACACCTGTCAAACTCTGACCTGTCTCTCAAGGCTCAGCTCAGATGCCACCTCCTCCATGAAGCCTTCCCCTTCTCTCTCATGGCTCTTTGCGGGAACACCAAGTTGTGTCCATCTCCACCTTCCTGGCTGACAATGTCCTTTCCTTGAGAAGGGACAAGGTTGTGCCCACCCCCCGTGACTGCCCAAGGAAGCTGGGCTCTATCTGAGGCTCTGGGGATACATCGAAGGTGTTTTTATTTTATAGCAGGAGACCAGTTTATGCCTATGCAATTAGTAAAGATCTAAACGTGGCGAGGCCGCGGGGAACAGGCTCCGCACGCGCGGGTGGGAGGATGGACGGGTTGAGCCGCTGGGAGGGGAACTTGGCAGCCACCTCAAATCACAGTCCAGAGCCTTTTGATCCAGCGGCCCCGCCTGAGAATTCATCCTGCGGATCACCGTAGCCTTGGCCGAGCGTGGACATCGTTCTCCGAAGCTTTGTCCGGAGCCCCGCAGCCTCCATCACGGTGAAAGGAGCTGCAGCTGGCCCACCCGACAGCAGGACAGCAGGACAGCCTGCAGCTGGGGAAGCCCGAGGACGCATTCCCCGTGCCCGTCAGCGAAAACATCGGGGCCATTTCAAATGCGGAGGAAACGTTGCAAAGCAGTGTGTACGGTATGCGAGCTTTTGTGTTTAAAAAATGGGCAGGTGGGGAAATAGATGCTCCTTTTTGCTCATATGTGCATAAAGAAATTCTGGAAGGAAACAAAATTAAAACAGTCATTACCTGAAGGGTTGGGGAGGAGGGGGTGGCAGACAGCAGTGGGAGGAAGGCTTTCGTTATCAACCTTTTCGTATTTGAATTTTTGACCTCAGGAGTTTATTACCTGGATGAGTTTTTGTTTTGTTTTCTACATCTTTATTGATTTCAGAGAGAGGAAAGGAGAGGGAGAGAGGAACATAAATGATGAGAGTCATTGATCGGCTGCCTCCTGCACGCCCCCAACTGGGGATCAAGCCCACAACCCCGGCTTGTGCCCTGACCGGGAATCGAACCGCGATCTCCTGGATCCTAGGTCGATGCTCAACCGCTGAGCCGCCCAGCTGGGCCTGGGTGAGTTTTTTAAGCCAGGTAGAGATGTGGCTCTCAGTGGCTCCTGAGAAAGCGCGCTGGCTGTTGGGGGAGGGTGGAGTGAGGCGGAGGGAGGGGGCGCATCTCCACCCCAAAACCTGAACCCTGAACCTGCCACTGCCAGGAGCTGGTGGGGCCAGCGGCAGCCTCCTGCTGCCTTCTGAGCAGAGGCGGGGACCCTCGCACACTCTGTAGCCCGCATGCCCATCAGGAGCGCGGTGTCGCCCGGGGCTGCCCCTCCCCGCTGTGGTTGAGCGGAGGGAAAGCTGGGAAGGGGCAGCAGAGGGCAATAGGAAGAGCCTGGAGCCTGCTTGCTCACCCACTGAACAGAATAGTATCTATCATCCAGGGTTGTACTTAAATGAGGTAATACATGTCAGGGGCTGGGCCCTGGCGATGCCCGCCAAGCCACCATCACTGCCATCATCATCGTTCTGAAGCAGGCTCCTCCCGGCGCAAAGCGCCAGGACACACAGGCACTGTTCCCTCCTCAGCTAGTTTCCCTCCGACCGTGGGTGGAATAGGTTTTCTTTGCCCCTTAGGATGTGGGCAAGAGTGAAGCGAACTAAGTCCTGGGAAGAAAGTGCCCCAGGGAACCCACTGGTTCCAGGAGCCTGAGAGAGACGCAGAACAGACATGACCCAAGCCCAGCTGGTCCCAATAGCACGGATCATCTGACTCCCAGCTGACATCAATATAATGATTCTCTTAAGCCACTGAGCTTGGGGAGGTTTGTTCTATAGCATTATCGCAGCAAGAGCTGGTTAAAGCCGCCTTTATTTCTTCCAGAGGAAAGTTGAAGGTCCGTCATCCAGCCTTCAAGGCCCTTTGGCACCTCACTGACAATGTCCCCATTTTTATTTCACGGGGATGCCTCCTCTCCTTTGCACCTCGGGCCTCAGGCCTCAGCCAAACCAAACTTCTTTCAGTTCCTGATAGGCCCCGAGCTTTGGTTCAGCTCCAGACCTTCGCACAGGCTGTGCTCCCCGCCCGGAACACTCTGCCTCTCCCCGCTGCACCTTCGTGGCTCCTCCTTAGCCTGCAGCACCCAGCTTCCTCCAGGAAGCCTTCAGGGACGCCCCACGCCTGGGTTAGTTGTCCCGGGATGTGAGTCCACTCCCTGTGCCCGGGTGTGTGATGACCTCTTGTCTGTGTCTCCCCGCCAGGGCCTGCGCCGTGAAGACAAAGACTGGGCACCCCGGTTCCTGGCATATAGTATGTTCACTGTAAGTATCTATTGACCGAGCCAATTCCCTGTCCCTTCAAGCCTCCGGCTGCCTGCCTGTAAAATGGGCCGCGCCTCATCAGAACTGGGGCTCAGCGACACCCCGGCCTTGCTTCACTGCAGGGAGAGGGCTTAGAGGCACCTTCCCCCTCCAGCAGCCCTGCATCCCCCCCCCTTGCCTCCAGCCTGCTCCCCACTGCTGCTCAGAGGGACTGGGGGAGGCCCGTTATCAGCAGGTCAAGGGAGCCTTTGTTCTGCTCAAGCCCACCCCAGGGAGATGCCGCTTGAATTTATCTGGCTTGCTGGGGAGAGAAGGGCTTCTGACCAGGCTGTGCCCTGTCACCCGCCGCCTGCTGGAGCACCTCAGGGCAGAGCTGCTTTGCCGGGGCTGGAACAAGTAGAATTGTGCAGGGCAGGCAGGGGAGGGAAGGAAGCCGAGCTGTAACTGAGCCCCTCCCCCGCCGCCTCTCTCCACCTATGAAATGACTTAATCCTCACACTCTCCCTGGAAGGAGGGTGTGTCCCATTTTGCAGAGGTGAAGATGACTTGCCCGTTTTCCCCCAGTGGTGGGATTGGAACCCAGGCTGGCTGAGTCCAAGGTCAGGCTCCGCTGCTTCATTGCTCATTCCAGACCCGGAGCACCTCAGTGGCACAAGTAGTACCAAAGGGGACAGAGTCCATCAATGACACTGATAATAAAAAGAAAGACTCCCTAGGACGTGTACAGCACTATGCAATTCACAAGAGGCTGTCCCATTTAGAATCTCCCCAATCCCTCACACCTTTGTAAGTCAGGCTATTGCCAGCCCACTTTATGGAGGAGAAAACTGAGGCTCAGGAAGGTGCCGTGTCTTCTCCCAGAGTCTCTCAGCAAATGGTGAAACTGAGGCGAGACTCCTCCCAGCTTGTCCCCTGGAGCACTGGATTCCAGAAGCCCCACCCAGAGGCTCTGGGACCCTGGGCCCAGGGAGACTTTGGCATACCCGATACGCTGGGACACATCCTTTCCCCACAGTGTGGTAATCAGACCAGAAGGCTGCCTGGGTCCCACCTACACGGTACCACCACTGAGCCTCAATATTACCAATCACTTATTGCTGCCAATCAAGCCATCCCAAAATCAAGTGGCTCAAAACAACCATTGATTTAGCTCATGATTCTGAGCTAATTAAACTAAGCTGGGCTCATCTGGCGGGATCTTCTGATCCTAGAGGCTCCCTCATGTGTCTGCAGTCAGCTGTAGGTTAGCAGGGTAGTTTTGCTCCAGGGGCTAGGCTGGGGGCACGGGGCCATATGTCACTTGCCAGGCTTGTTCACAAGGCAGAGTCAGGATTTCTGGAGAATGAGAGGGAGTGCACAAGGCCTCCTTTTATAGGTTAAACTGTGTCCCCCCAATTTATACATCGAAGCCCTAACCCAGTAGCTCAGATTGTGGCCTTATTTGGAAATAGGGCCTTTAAAGAGGTGATTATGTTAAAATGAGGCTGTTAGGATGGGGTCCTGCTCTAATCTGACTGGTGTCCATATAAGCAGAGGAGATTAGGGCACACACACAGGGACACCAGAGATGTGTACACACAGAGGGACGACCACATGAAAAGGCCATCTACAAGCCAGGGATAGAGGCCTCAGAGGAAGCCAACCTGCCAGCACTTTGATCTTGGACTTCCAGCCTCCCGAACTGTGAGAAAGTAAATCTGTGTTGTTTAAGCCACTCTGTGGTGCCTTGTTATGGCAGCCCTAGAAAACTAATGCAACTGGTGTCCTGAGAGAAGGGGGAACCTTGGACACGGACACGCACAGAGGGCAGACCCCATGAAGACACAGAGGAAGCACTCCGTGAAGACGGAGGATCGGAGCAACGCATCCTCAAGCCAGTGGGTGCCAGAGGTGGTCGGCAAGCCACCAGAAGCTGGGGAGAGGCAAGGAAGGCCCCTCGGCTGCCTCCGAGGGAGGGTCTCCGAGGGAGTGAGGACCGGCGGGCACCTTGATCTTGGGCTTCTGGCCTGACAGCCCTAGGGAGTGACGCCTCCCGAAGCCTTGGATCAAAACCAGCACCTCAGCACCTCTGCTGCATTCGACTGTCAAAGCCAGTCTGGGTCGGCCCGACTCAAGTGGTGGGAAAGGCTATATTCCCCTGGACGGGATGCAAAGTCATGTTGCGAAACGGTGGGGGTACAGGGCGAATAATTAGGGCCATTTTCGCAAACCATCGACCTTGCTTAATTACTCCATCTGTTGAATGGGGCCATTGATCGTGTCCAACTCAGTACTCGGGGAGGAGTCAACAAGGCGATATTGATAAAGCACTTAGCACAGCGCCGGACAGAGTAAGGGCTCCATCCGTGCAAGCGATGGGCCATCGGATGGGCATATCTGAGGGCACTGTCCTTGGTCACTGAGTCCCGGTGCCTGGCATGGAATAGAAGTTCAGGAAGAGTCTAAGGATTCCAGCTGGTTTGCTGTAGAGCCCCGCCTGCCTGCGAGGGCTCGCCCAGTGCCCTTCGTGGGGGCGCCCAGGCCGCAGTGAAACAGCTGCCCCTGGAGCCAGCAGCCTCATTCTTACAGCAGCTGCTGCAGAGAATATAAAGGCCACGCAAAGGCCAGGCTCACTCCCCACGGCAGCTGCTTCCCGAGCACACGCTCCCGTCTCCTGGTCCAGACCGAGACGGTGACCCACAGAGGCGAGGGCATGGCCTCCTCCCACTCTGAGCGGGCAGAGCTGGCTCGGAGGCAGGTCATCCCCCCCGGGGGACTCCGCTCCATCTTCCTCCCTAAACTGCCCCTGCCCCGCAGACACGCAGGCTCTTCACAGTGTCCCTTTCCTGCCCTCGCTTTTTTGAGCCCCGAAGACTTTTGAGTAACTGAGGGTTTCGAGCCGTCAGGCTGGGGGAACAGAGGTCACAGGGCCACGTGTCGCTCACCAGGCTTGTTCACAGAGCAGTGTCAGGGTTCCTGGGAAATGCGTGGAGTGCGCACGACCTCCTGCTCTCGGCTCAGTCCCAGAAGACCGGATTCTCAAGCTTTGTTTTAGGGAGAGAGGGAAAGGGAGGGTGGAGGGGAGAGGAAGGACACACACACCTGCCAACCCAAAAATGCAATTTATAAAATGAAATCTGGTGTGACATTCAACTAAATTAACAATCTATAGATAACTCACAATGCTCATATCATTAAACAAATGTGCTTTAAATTGATTTCAAATTAGCGTCCTAATGATTTCCCCCAGGTCCAGCCTCTGCCAGCCCCCAGCGCGGCGTTTTTAATAAGAGATAGGTGTGCAACAGCAGCCTCTTTATTCTGTAATTGAAGCCATAATTGAACTCGAGGTCATATCCAAGGGCCCTATTGATCTACGTAGAGAGGAAAGTGCTGACAGCGACCATCTTTAGGCCACGGGGAGGGGTGGCCAGCGGAGAATCCTGCAGGGGCAGGTTGGGAGATCGCTTCCTGGCGGACGTGCAGGGAGCCTTGATGGCTGATGGGGAAGCTAAATAACCTTGAGACAGGCAGAGCTCTCCATGCCAGTCCTGCAGGGACCCTCTAAAGCTATGTCAAGGATCTCTGTGTCCCTCCAGGATTCCCAGGGCCCCAGGGCGAACACTTCCCCCTCTCTTACCTCACTATGACTACCTGCCCCCCAACTCTTCAGGCCAAGGGAACCCAAGCCAAGGTACATCACAAATGTGTTCTACTCTCCCTCCCTCCCTCCTCACCCTAAGTTTCGAGTCCTTGAACCCTCAGCCCAGCCCAGACTCAGAAGGGCAGGTGGGAGGTCTTTGGTTCTTATTGGCATAGCTCTGATTGCTTTCACTTTGTGAAGGACAAGCCATCACCCTCTCTATTACTATCCCTAAAGGGACTATAAGAACCTTTAGCTTCATCTCAGAGACCACTGAAGCTTCGTTTTATTCTACACCAGCCATTTGTGCTGTTCTGAATCTGGAGACCTTTTCTCCAAAGTGCATGTATACCAGATAAGTAAATGTGGGGGGGGGGAGAGGGAGAAAGAGAGGCCCCAGGGGAAAGGAGTGAGGATGATGACAGAGACCTCGTGTTTAAAAGGAAAACAGACAGACAGACAGTTCACAGAGGAGTAAAGGTGTAGCGGGAAATCTCACAATACCAAGGTCAGAGGGAACAGCCGGGGGGGTGGTGAGGCCGACTGTGGGCACTGGGTCCCCTGATAAATGTGTCCGTGTTTAGGACAATCTGTAAAATACTCCCTGTATGCCCTTGAGATCGTCGAGCTGCCTATAATACAGTCAAATTTGAACCCTAAAATTGTCTCAAGGTAATAGCAATAGCTATATATCCCAAAATATCATAAAGCCTGGAGAAAAGGCAGGGGAGAAGAAAAACTTGCTCTTTTCCCCACTACCTTCCCTGTCCTGCTTTTGGAGCATGAAGCTCCTGGCAGATTTTTAATTGCCTTTGAGGGTGGGGAGCCCCCAGGATTCCTGGGGGTGAACACCGAGCTCTGAGCAGTTCTTGGCTGGATTCTCCTCTCAGACATGCGGCGGCCTGGAGAGCGGGGAGAAGGGGAGGTTATTTTTGCTCAACTCTGAGTCATCTCATTCAGGTTCCATTACTGGGGTCAGCCACGGCGATAACCAGCGCGAGGAAGGGTCTCAGGGAAGGATGCCTCGGGCCTGGGATCCAGGAGATCGCGGTTCGATTCCCGGTCAGGGCACATGCCCTGGTTGCAGGCTCCTCGATCCCCAGCAGGGGGCGTGCAGGAGGCAGCCGATCAATGACTCATCATTGATGTTTCTCTCTCCCTCTCCCTTCCTCTCTCTGAAATCAATATAAATATCTACTTAAAAAAAAAAAGAAAAGGATGTCTCTGGTTTCCAGGAAGAGATTAGTAGAGGATAGTCATCTAATCAATATTGATCAATAAAGTGTCCCAGAAAAACCTAAAGCCACATTATGAAGCAGAGCCTTCCCCAGAACATCTTCTTTGATCAAGAGAATGCATGAAAGGCAAAATCAGGAGGAAGAATTTAAATTTTTTTTCTCTTTTCAACAAAATGACTGTAACTTAAAACAGCCGCTTCAGAAACGTATGTGCACCATGACCAGCAATTGCACGCCTGGGTGTAGACTCAACACAAACAAGTGCTTGGTCCATCAAAAAGGCATGTACAGGAATATTTACAGCTTTATTCAAATCAGCCTCGAGCTGGAAGGAATCCAAATGTCCATCAGCAGTAGAGTGGGTCAATAAACTGTGGCTTTTCACACAAAAGAGTATTAGAAAGCAATAAAAAGAAATAAACTAATGATATGCAGCCACACGGATGAATCTCAAGACATATGCTGAATGAAAGAAGTCGGACAGAGAAGAGCTCATCCTAAATTATCTTGTTTAGATGAAGTTTAAGGACAAGGAAACCTAATCTATGGGGACAGATGTCAGAAAAGCAGTTACCCCTGAGAGGAGGTGCCACAGGAGGTGGTGCTGAGCATGTTATGTATTTTTATCTGGATGGTGGCGACACACACACACCACACACACACACGCATTTAAGTGTATATTAAGATTTGTGTACTTTATGTAAGTTATACCTCAGGAATTAACAAATATTTTTCCATGGTCACTCCACTCCGAAATTTAAATCAGCACCTGCCATTCACTTGTCCAGGGCCATGAGACTCACAGAGCTTGTGCTTTATTTTTCACCTCCAGGGAAAGGGGAACATGCCTGCCCGTGGTGCAAATGAGGATTCTGAGCTGCGGGATCTTCCGGCAGGGGCTCCACTGCCGACCATTAGTCTAAGGCTGGACTGACAGGTGTCCAGGTGAGTGCAGACTGTGAGGCATGATCTGCAACACCCCTGCCCTGTCTCGTGGCATTTACTGATGTGGTCACAGCGCCCGAGGCTGGGCATGCTCCTCAGAGCTGCCCAAAGGGCCCATCACCCCATAGCCTCGCCACCCTCCCTCGAGCAGAATAGGACGGCTGTTGCAGCAGCTCCCAAATAGCTTCAAGAGATGCCAAATGAGAACTGAATGATAGCTGGGCCTTGTGATTTCCAGCAGCTCTCGTTTCGGTGTGACCCCGCTGTGGCAGGACACAGTGACCACGGGCCCCAGGCAGCTGCCAGAGCCTGTTTCAGCACCTCGGACAGAGGTGCCTTGCACAAGGCCCCTGGGGTGTCTATTATTTCAGCGAAAGGGACAGCGACTCTTGCATTAAATGGGTGTGGAAACAGACTTGGCTGGCAAAACGTGTTTGCGGAAAGTAACCTTCCTTCCCATGGTTTGCTGTTTACACACAACGTTACTGCTTCCAGCTTTGTGTAACGAATTAAATTCGGGCGGCATTAAACATGTACATGTGATGGGAAGACGGGTTTGGAGAACACCCAACATTTGCCTCCCTTCCACCTGTACCTTCTCCGTCTAATTCAGGTGTCTCCCAAGGGACTCGCGCACCCGGGAATGGCCAGGTGAATGGAGTGTCTCATATTTAGAATTGTCAGTGAAGTCCACGGGCAGAAAAACAGAACCCCTGGAACCCAACTCCTTTTCCCTCTGGAACGTAGAGGCAAGAATACCTCCCTCTCTGAGAGAGGAAACGAGAGGTTGTTTAGAAGCCTGTCCTTTAAAATATGGGCACCACCGATTAACCCGTTCACTCAGCTAATATCTATTGAAAGCCTGTCGTGTGCCGGGCCTTTGGGGATATAGTGATGAGCCACATAAATACCCTGCTCTCGTGTAGTTCACGTTCTAGAGGGAGGGAAACACAATAAATACATAAACATATCACCAGTTAGGACAACTGCAGTTTGTTGTAAGTTCTACGGAGGAAATAAGCGGAGTGAAGGACTGGACAGTGGCCGGGTGAGAAGGCGCAGCCGGGGTAGGCAGGGAACGATGCGGCTCTGGAGAGACGGTGTTGGAGGAGAGACTGGAATGATGAAAGGAACCAGGCTCGTGAAGATCTGGCAGAAACTCATCCCAAGAAAAGGGCGCAGCGACTACAGAGGTGCTGAGGTGGAGACAAGGGTGGCGTGTTCGACGGACAGAAAGGGGGCCGGTGGCTGGAGTCGCGTGCATGAGGGGAAGGCATGGGGGAAATCAAGTTGGAGAAATAAGTAGAGACCGGATCGTGTGGGCCCTGCAGGCCATACAAGGAGCTTGGATCGTAAGCATGGGAGAAGTATGATCTGATTTATAGGTAAGACAACCTGCTTTTTTAGCTGCTATGTGCAGAAAGGACTGGGGAGGCGGGAGGGGCAGCGAGGAGGCCAAGTTGGGCCGTCGCAATGGTCCCCTGAGAGACGACGGTGATGGTAACCCCTCCTCACCTCCCACCACGTGCAATTTTTATCTCCAAAATTAAGGATGCATTTCTCTGGGTGATCTATATTCCTCTCCTCTAGTCCCTGTTGTAACCAGTGCCATACATTTGTGAGCTAGTATGAGAGAACATGCACAGGGTCGCATATTACAGCTTATTTGCTGTTGAAAGAAATGAATGAATGGTGGCTTCAGAGCCACCTGGCTCATCTAGAAATAGAATCTGTTGCCTTTTTTTTTATGCCAGTTCTTCTCAAACTCTTTCTATTTATGGGCTACCGCTTGGGGATGAAGGGCATATGGAGCATTTGATCCACTCCTCGAGGCTCATCAGCCGAGAAACAAACCTCATCACAGCCAATGGGAGGTATGGGCTTGTGCGGATGGGACGCCGACGGGGGAAACTATACACTATCAATTATGCAGTGAAGAAAAGCATCAATATATGTGGCATTGAAAGCACTAATACAACAGGGCTATCACTTCCCATCCAGCCAGAGGGCCCAGGGAGACCACAAAATGCACAGTGTACATGCCCATGCTCTACCCGGGCAGGCTCACCACCAGCCATGGGTAGGTGCCTTGAGAGTTTGTACCAATGTGACGCCAGGAAGGCAGCGCATGAACAGTGAGGGAAAGTCAAGGGTCACTTGGCTTAGCATCAGGGCCCCTGGCCCCTGGTCTCATCTCATTCACTAACTCACCCAAGGATGCCAAGCAAATCCTCTCCTTGGGCCTCAGACCTCTTAACTGTAAAATGAGGAGGTTTGCTTGAACTGCACCCTCCCCCAGTCTGTAAATCTGCAAATGGCCCTGGGACCCGCATTTCCCACATTCCTTTTGTATCTCCTCTGGACCTCCCCAAATCCCCCCAAAAGTAGGGAAAACATGTATTCTTGTGCCCATTTTTCAGGATGGGAAAACTGAGGCCTCGAGGTCACAAGGACTATTCACAAATTTACAAACTGAGCTAGACGGGGCTTCGATTGTATTACAGCTCCCCAGGTAAATCCTAACTCGTACGGAAGGAGCTGCCAGCAGCACATTCTGCAAGGCATTCCCATTCTTTAGACACCCCCTTGCCCCCTCCCAGCCCCTTCAAGCGCGGCTGGCCCCTGGCTCTCCTGCAGCCTCTGGTCACCATCGGGAGGTGTGCTGGGGCTTCGGAGACGCCTGTGTGCCACGCAGCCTCTCGGTACGTGTTGCTCTCTCGGTTTCAAGGTCACCGGCAAATTCCATCATGGCCAGGCCCTTGCACCGGGCTCCTGATAGGAATCTGTTCAGCTCATTAGCACGGGGAAGGAGAGGAAGACGCTGGGCTTTATTCAGTAGTCTTGATTTAGTAGGTGTTCCCTTTGCAGCTCCTGGGCCTTGGAGGAATCTGTGACCGGCCTGCGCGTGCCTGTGTTTGTTATGGAAATTACCACCCGCCATACATATAAATCTGCATGAGAGCCTCTTGTCATTTCTAATAGTTCCACAGGCTGTTCCTGGGCACAGCTGGGGCTATTTCAGAGACGCTAAGACCTCCGTCTCCGTGCTAACCTCAGAGGGACCTTGATCACTAAAGAGCTCATGGGACGTGCAGTGTGCCCAGCACTGTGCTCGCAGTTTCCCACGCGCCACCTCATTTAATCTTCACAATAACCATATGATCTCCATATTTTAGACGAGAGTACTGAGGCTAGGAGAGATTTAAGTGACTTGCTCAGTATCACAGGACTGAAAAGCAGCTACTCTTATTTATTACTCAATTTCAAGATCATCTCCATGATTCTTGGACTCTAGGGGACAAAATTATGGTTCTATGAGAGGAAGGAATGGTAGTGTTCTCCACAGAAGGTGGGGACCCCCCCAAAGCAGTCTCCCACTATTTCTCCCCTAGAAGATGTTCTGCCTCCCTCTGGAGGAAGCTTCTCTCCCACAGGATGAGCCTTGGGGCTCAAAATCTTGGCCCTTTCAGTAGTCTCTCTGTCCCATGCTCCATTGTTGAGGACTCTTTCGATTGTGTCAGGAACATGAAAATCCAGGACAAGACCTGGTTGGGGGCAGGACTGTACCCCGAGGCTCAGGCAATGCTGTTAGAGCTTGTCTCTCCCACTCTCTGCTCTGCGAGTGTCCCTTCTGCAGGCGGACCTGCCTCGGCTGGCAACGAAGCGGGTCACCGCTGGCACAGAATCTCGTCCTCCCAGAAAATTCCTCTCTCACATCCACAGACCAGCACCATGGAAAAGTCTAATGACCCTGCTTGGGTCACACATCTGCTCCTAAACATTTCACTGTTGCCAAAGGAAGGGAGTCATCTGATGGACCAGCCTAGACCAGGTGGCCAGCGCTGGGGGAACAAGAGAGACACCCTAATTGACAACCACGCCAAGACTGAGTATATGTGTATTGTATTTTTTCACACACGTCCCCCACAATACATCCCATCCCACACCTCTTTTACACTGTGACACGGACGTTCCTCCCATCCCAAGGTCCAGCTGATGTCCCTTCCCCGTAAATCTGGGCAGGCTTTGTGGCTGCTCCTAGAAGCCGGCAGCTTTTCCCTTCTTGCTCTTGAGCCACTGACCCTCTGAAACCCTGAGCCCCCATTTCAGAAATTCAAAGCCTCCATGATGTGAGGAAGCCCAAGCCACACGGAGAGGCCAAGGGCAGGTGTTCGGACAGACAGCCCCAGTTTAGGGCCAAGGGGGCAGCCAACACTGACCAGCAGACATGTG
The DNA here is from genome assembly GCF_964146895.1 of Miniopterus schreibersii. Taxonomy (NCBI): domain Eukaryota; kingdom Metazoa; phylum Chordata; class Mammalia; order Chiroptera; family Miniopteridae; genus Miniopterus; species Miniopterus schreibersii. The sequence continues at coordinate 4,760,372 of NC_138109.1, read as the reverse complement.
AGCGACGTTGCCTCGAGGTGATTCTTGCCCCCAGGCTAAGTTCTAGGTGAGGCCCCAGGCGTCGTGTAAGCAGAGACAAGCCGTCCCTGCTATGCCCTTTCCCAGTTTCTGACAACAGAATCTGTGAGCAAAATAAAATGGTGTTTTCGCCTTGGCCCGGTGGCTCAGTTGGTTGGAGCGTCACCCCATACACCAAAAGGTTGCGGGTTCGATTCCAATTCAGGGCACATACCTAGGTTGCAGGTTCAATCCCTGGTCAAGGTGCATACAGGAGGCAGCCGGTGGATGTTTCTCTCTGTCACTCTCCCCCTTCCTCGCTCTCTAAAATCAATAAAAACATCCTTGGGTGAAGATTTTTTTTTTTAAAGGGTGGTTTTAAGCCACTAAGTCTGGGGTAATGGTTTATGTAGCAAAAGATAACTAGAATCACGTGTGTGTGTGTGTGTGTGTGTGTATGTGTGTGTGTGTGTGTGTGTTGGGGGGGGTGTTTCCTGCCGTGGTTAGCAGGGGGGGTGAACAAACACATTAGACAAACCAGCACTGAACCTAACACCTGAAGGCCACTTTTAAACGTACTAACTCTCATTGCCGGGAGGAGTGATATGCCACAAAGGCATATAAAAGTTGGCCCGGCCCGGGTCCTGAGCCTCACATTGCCCAGTTAGCTTGGCAAAAGGTTAAAGCACTTACTAGGTTCTTCTATTTCCTCTTCTATCCAGTGAGCTCGCTGCTCCTCTAGGCAAAGTGTCCCCAAATCCAGGGTTTACCACTCACCCCACCTTCCTTGGGAAGGGTCCCCAGGAGTCGCACCATGTCGGTGGCACGGACCTTGAAATCTCTGTTCCTTTCACCAGCCAGAGCCAGGCCAGTCATTCTCGCCGCTCCTCCAGCCCTTCCTGGGCTCCCCTCACTCCCCTGCCCCCCCCCAGCCTCCTGGACCCTGGCTCAGGAGCTCTCTGTGAATTCCCCCCCCCCTTTCTCTCCTGCACTTATTTCTCCCTCCCAGGCTCCCCAAAGCTGCCCTGCCTCTGAGGATTTCCCCTCCCCTTTCCTGAACGCTTAGGCCCTGGAGAAGGCGCCCTTTCCTTCACTCGCCCCTTCCCAGAGTCGCCAGCCCACGGGGAGGAAGGAAACCACGCTTCCCGCTCCCCGGGAGGCACAGCCCCGAGGCTAAGAGCGTGGGCGCCGGGCGGGCACCCGCTGCAGGCCCTCTGGCACCTTAGTCGGTGTCATGACCTCTCGCCCACCTGTCTGTAGAGGAGCGATGACAATAGTGCCCACCTTGTGGGGTTTTGAGAATTAAACAAGATACCCCAGGTGAAGCCCACTGCAAATGAGACAAAGGCTCGCAAACGCCTTGCTAGGTGAGAATTCCAGCAGGCCCGCGCCCCCCTCCTCCTCCGGCGTTACCAAGACGGCGCCAAGTATTTCCACCTTTCGGAAAACAAATACGTATTTAGACGTGATTTCCAGGGTAATGAATTACTGAGTAAGACAGCCGAGCAGATTCTGGGGCCCCCCCGGGAGTGGTTGTCACGGGGTGTCGCAGCCAGCTCTGCAGGCCGGGTGCCTGGAACACTTTTGTTCGGAACAGCGGCTGGCAGGATGGATTTTCGCCGCAGACGAGAGCAGCTTCCTATAGCTGCGGGAGGGAAGCACTCTGCTCCATCCTATCTTGCTGGGATCCCTTTCACCAGCGGTGAGGACTAAGAGTTTGGGGACTCGCGGCGGAATTCGTCGGCAGAAAGGGGGAGAGAGAGCAGGCTGGGGGCAGGGCTGGCGACGCGAGAGACAGAAGGCAGCGCGGAGCTTTCAAATGGCATGCGGGGTAGCTGGTCGTTTTTATTTGTACATCACAGCATCGAGTACATGTTAAGCACTGGTTTTTGTCCCTGTTTTTAGGGCACGTGGCCCTGCTAAGGCCAGCATCCAAGCAGTCAGTGTCCCCACGATGAAAGCCACGCCGTCTAGCAACCAAGGGGCTATTTTATTTTAAATATATCTTTATTGATTTCAGAGAGAGGAAAGGAGAGGGAGAGAGAGATAGAAACATCAGTGATGAGAGAGTCATTGATTGAGCCCGCAACCCTGACCGGGAATCAAACCCTGATCGCCTGGATCCTAGGTCTACGCTCAACCGCTGAGCCACGCCCGGCTGGGCCCAAGGAGTTATTTTAAACCACTTGGGATTCTTCAGTTGCGTGTCTCACGCCTTTGGAAGGGGCCACCCGGTCAGGCCGTCTCGGTTCGCTTGTCCTCTCCCCCCTACATCCCCCCTGGCCTTGGCTCCAACTCCTGAGCTTCGGATTTTCCAGCTGCTCCCCTCACTCCCCCTAATTCTACCCCTCGCAAAGCCAAAGAGCCAGCCTGGTGCCGCGAGGGCCGTCCCTGCAGGTGCGTGGGGGCCCCGGGGGTGGGAGAAACGGAGTCGCCAATGCCAGACCCTCTTTATCCAGCAGGGGTGGGGACAGGCTGGGACACTCCAGAGTAACCCTTCGAGTCCAGCCGCACCCCCATTAGTGTGATAAGGACCCTGCGTGGCTGCCTCTCCCTCCTTCCTAGCAGCGTCAGCATTCCCAACGTGACATGCTTTACACATACCCAAACTCCAGACCCTCGGGGACCGCAGCAAATCGGATTTGGGGGAGGGGGGGCGATGTGGGAGGGAGAAGGTTCTGCTTCTCTCGGCTCAGGCTGTTCACGGCACCAGGCCCAGAACATTGGGAAACAGCCCCGTGACGGTGCCTTTCATCTCATTCCACAGCCTGGACGCTGGCCCTGCCACGGGCTCCCAGCGAAACTTGGAATGAGTCACTGGAGCCTCGCCTGCCAGCCCTGCCTGGCCCAGATCAATGCGAGGCTCAAACAAGGTCGCCCTTCGGAAGTCTCCCTTGCCCTTCCCGCACCCAGAGATCTCTTCCCCACCCACCTCCACGGTGCCCAATGCACCACGGCTCACGAAATTGCCTCTGGAACATTTCCTGAGAGCAGCGACTTTGGGCACTGGGGGATGAGTGCATTGAGTGCAGGCACCTTGTCTGGCACATAGTAGGTGCTCAATATGTGTAGGTTGAATGGATAAATCAGTGCCCACTGATATGGGAGAGTAGATTACGTTAGATTATATTACTCACTGACCCCTGGCAGAGATCTCGTTATTTTTTATAACCTTTATCGTTGAAAGTATTACAGATGTCCCCTTTTATCCCCACGGATCCCCTCCACCCTGCATCCACCCCACCCCCAGGCCTTCCCCATACCAGTGTCTGTGTCCATGGGTGATGCACATATGCATAGGAGTCCTTTGATGAATCTCTCCCCACCCACTCCCCCACCCCACCTTCCCTCTGAGACCCCTCAGTCCGTTCCATGCTTCTGCGTCTCTGGATCCACTTTGTTCATCAGTTTATTTTGTTTATTATGAGAGCTAGTTATTGAAGGGATCAGGTACAGAGGTCGCTCATTCACCCTCTTGACAAATGCTAGCTGAGCCTGCGTTCCAGGCATTGTGCTAGGCACTGGGAGGCAGGTGAACAGGGCGGGAGCTGTCCCTGCCCTTGGGGGGGGGGGATTGTGAAAAGAGCTTCCCTGGTTCCACATCAGGACACCCCAGCCCCACCTTGGAGCAGAACTTACTCAGCCCCCTGGGCCTCTTCTCCAGGGAACCAGCTCTCTCCAGGCCCCCATCCTACCTCCCCCCAGGAACCTTAAAAAGTGGGAGACCAGAGGGGAGGGAGCCAGTGTCACTGAAAATGGCCATTATCAGGTTAGCAAACCCCAGCCCCCCAGCCAGCAATGCCCACAGCCCCAGCTACCAATTAACAGCATGAAAAGGCTCATCCATATTTCATGGCAGGTGCTCGGCTGCCCTCGCTTCCTCCTGTGGGCCCATTTCATGCCTCCCTGACTTGGGGGAGGCTCCAGACCAGATGGGACACACAGCTGGCAGCCCCTTTGCCCAAATCACACACACACGTTCTATGGTGGACTCAGGTCCCTCCCTGAGCCCAGCCCCCACCTCCTGTCCCTTCCCATGGGCCAGAAGGAGAGCCTTTCATCCCCTCATCAGGGAAGGCACCCCGACACCTGGGTGTCCCCACCTCCCCCGAGGGACCTGGCCCTTGAGCTGGCTACAAACCTGGTGGTGTTGGCAAATCAGCACAGGGTTTCTGGGCGGGCGAGGGGGGGGGGGCATCTCCAGTCCCTGCAGGCAAATCTAGGACAAGACGGGGGATTTTCAAGCATGAAAGGAGCCTCTGAGGTGAGGGGCTGCTATCCATTTCCTCCCTCCACCGGCAGTGATCAGCATTTGCCTTTTTTACCCTCTTTGCAGAACCAACTAGAAGCTAAAGCCGCCGCAGGGCTTGGCAGGACTCAGTCTATGGAAACCACAGGGTTTCATTAGCTTGGCCGCGGATAAGCGAGGGGACTAGGGAGTCAGCTAAAACACAGCCCAGCTGGAAGCCGTGAATGGGAGCGGGGACCGTGACGCCCCAGGGACAAGGGGGAGCCTTGGTCTAGTTCAGCTCTGCCCCAGTGGCCTGGGACGAGTCCCTTTGTCTAGACTTTGTTCACTCAGTTGTAAAGAATTGGATCAGATCAGTAATTTTCAAGAAGGAGCGTGGACTCACCCCTCGAGTGGAGCAGCTGGGGCTTGTCGGCAGCACCGGGCTCAAAACGAGGAGCTTCTGAGCAGAGCTGTGGGGTGTCCCCAGCCTAACCCAGCGGTTCCCAAAGTGACCTGATAATCTAATCAAGCGGGGTTCGCCCAACCCTCCAAGTCCCGCTCTTTAGGATGGAGAGCCTGGGAATCTGCATTTTCTAAAAGCTCTCCTAGGGAGTCTAGTCACAAACCTGGTTTGGAGAGAAGGGGGGAAAGGGGTGGGGAGGGGGGGGCAGGGACGCTCAGCTTCCAAAGCAACAAGCAAGGAGCACGAGGGACCAGGCTGCCTGGGGAGCACCTCCACTGTCCCCCCACAGGAAGGGCACAAGCAGGGGACACTCGCTCTCTGGCCCCCGAGAGGGGCCGGTGCCAGGCGGGCATCGTCTGCCTCCCTGAGGCTTCTTGGCTTCTCTGTACAGACGCGGCCGAGGGCTCCCCTGCAGTGCTCGAGTGTCTGTTTACAGTTCATTAGCCATTTGACAGAGGCTCGGAGAGCAGGGGCCATGAAGAGGGAGTGTCAGGGCCCAGGCGGCTGCAGACCCGTCAGAAATGAAGATAAAGCCGCTCGGAGATGCGGAGGTCTGACGGTGACAACAGCAGCTCGGGCGGACACCTGGCCTCGCAGGTGGACGCCGCCCAGCCACCCTCAACCCTGCCCAGCTGGCCTGAGACCAAAGGCCGCCCCCCCGGGGCCCCTGCTGCAGGATCTGGGGGCTCCCATGGCCACCCACGGCCCGGAAACCACCACGACGTCTGGCAAGAGGGGACTGGGGTGGAAATAACGCCACAGCCCCTCCATGGGATATTATCTGGCCATTCAAAATCGCACGTCCAGGACACTTGTCATTACGTGGGAAAATACTTATATGTTATAAACGTAAGTGGGGGGGAAGCAAGATACAAAATTGTATGAACTGGATCGACCCTGTTTTACGGGGTGCTGAGTGATTTTCTCTGCTTCTGTCTTTCCCACATTTCCCAAGTTTTCCGTCCTGAGCAGGACTGCTTTTCGAATGGCAGCAACAAACTTTATGATTAAAGTAAGACGTTAACGCGTTCACCGTCGGGGCTTGTTCCATCTTGCCATCCACAGGGCGAGGGTGGGGAACACGGGATTCATGGCGTCTCAGCCTTCCCTGCCCACGGTCCGGCCCTGGGCGGGGGGCCTGAGCCCGTCACCCACCCGGGGGGCCCCCGGCGGAAGCCGGCCGTCCCAGGGAGAGCCCTGCGGGCCAGCCTGGGCCTCTCGGAGAGCCGAGCGATGGCAGCCATGAGCAGCTTTACCGAGCCCTCTTCGTGGGCTCCAGTGGATTGAATGGTGCCCCCACAAAAGATACGTCCATCAGGGACCTGTGAATATGAATTTCTTTGGAAAAAGAGTCTTTGCAGGTGTAATGACATGAAAAATCTCGGGATGAGGTCATCCCAGATTAACTGGGATCCAATGACACGCGTCCTTATAAGAGATGGAAGAGAGAGTCACAGACACACGGAGGTGGAGGCGATGGGAGGGGGAGGCAGTGAGCGGTGAGGCCGGGGCCAGGGCCCAGGGCTGTCCTCCTTCCGAGTCCCAAACAGTATCAGGGACTGTGCTAAGGCTTGCTTTACACCAGTGGTCCCCGGCTCTGGATTCAGGCGCTAGTTCCGTCGCTTAGGGGCTGTGTGATTCCACACAAGTTACTTAATGTCTCTGAGCCTCAGTTTCTTCATTTGCAAATTGGAGAGACTATCAGGAGCTATCCCCAGGGCTGTGGTATTTAAAAACTAGTAGAGGGAGGAAGGGGGAAAGGAGGGAAGGGAGGAAGGGAGGAATGGGAGGCATCTGTAATATTGTCAACAATTAAACTACTGTGAAGCTTTGTACCAGGTGCCTCCCCATGGTGGGGATATCCTCTGTACCCCATCTGCTCCCAAGAAACCCCCCAATGGCTAACACAAACCCAGCCTCCTTCCATTCGCTCTCCAGACACTCACAGCTTCCAGCAAGCCGGGGCAGCCCCAGCTCTAATTACAGCAAATTAAGCTCGTAAATTAGGGTTCGGCTAATTATGACTTTATAGACCGGTAGCAGATATTCCTCTAAAAGCCCGCCCGGAAGCACACGGCCGCCCTGCCGAGGGTGCCCGGCTACACACACACCCAGGCCGAAAGACCTGGGCGGTGTGGCTGCCCCCAGGATGGCATCACTCACCGCGTTCCCTCCTCTCTGTGCCCCCTCCGCCTTCACCATAAACCCTTGTCTTGCGGTCACCCCCAGCACAGCCAACGGCACAGTGACACGGCTGCCACTGGGTCGGGGCCGCCCCTGACCCAGTCCCCACTTCTGAGAAGGCCTAAGGCCCTGCCCTCCTGGGGGCGGTCGCCTGGTGGGGAGCCGTGTGGGAAGCAAGACCCCCCGATACTCTTTAGTACAAATGCCACCCCAGTCCCCATCACCATCCTCACCAGGAGAAATTAGAGCTGAGCTGGGGGGTTCAACAGAGGCACCGGCATTTTTTGACAAATTGAGGGCAGGTCCCTGGGGTGGGAGAGGGGGGAGGGGGTTGAGGACAGTGACCTGGAGGCTGTGGCGAGTCTCCTGCTGTGACCCCCCTGCCCCCCACCTTTCAGGAACCAGGGAAGGGAGGTCTCCCCACGGCTTGGCAGGAGCTCCTTCCTGGGGGGGGGGGCTGCCCACCAGCTGCTGGACAGGGAGCTCTGGTTTTGCCCGCAGACTGCCCTGGGCTCAAAATCACACTTGTTACCCGCCAGGCACTTTGCTCGCCTTGCTCACCGCATCCTCACATAATCCCAAGCGGCGGGTGTGCGTCGATACCATCCCTGTTCTGTAGAGGAGGAAACTGAGGCACAAAGAGGGTCTGCAACCTGCCAGGGTCAGATTTATCCCTGGGGAGACGGGATTCCAACCCCGGCGCCGCCCCCACGTCCCCTCTCTCAGACCTCGGGCGGGTGAGTGATCCGCCCGGAGCGTTCCTCCCATCAAATCTGGCCCCGGGCCGCCTGTGTTTCTAGATCAAGTTTGTTGGCACGTCGCCGGCGGCTGCTTTCGGGCTGCCAGGGCAGAGCTGCGTAGCCGGGCTCGGCAGATGTCATTCCCGTTCTTCACCCGCCCCTCTCCCTCTCCGACCCCCACACACCCTTGACTGCCACTGTCCCCCACCAAATTGGGCACCAGGGCTCCCCCCTGCTTCCCCCAGAGCCCAGCCACAAGCCAGGGGAGGCTGGGCCACGTTCGGCGACTCTAAATCATTGGGAACGGAGACGAAGGTCGCTGACCTCCCCTCCTCGCCCTCGCTGTGCCAGGGCGCCCGTCACGTGGAGCCCCGGCCTCGGCTCGGTGGAACCGGCGCACTGTAAGAATGGAAAGCTATTTCCGAAGAGAAATTTTGTTGTTCTATTGAAACTAGATCCCCAAACGAGTTAAGCCTCCCACTGTGCAGCCACACTCAATGGGGAGAAGTCGCTAAATAAAGTCTCTAATTTGTGCAGCACCGAGCCTGACCCACTTCTGGGTCTTGCTCTCCGAGCAGCCTCTTTCTGGGCATCCAGCGTCGACCCAGTTTCCCTCCCGGTTCCGAAGGTTGGCTACTCTTCAGCCCCAGCAGACACACAGTTTGTTATTTTAAGTATTTAATTTACACCCTCAAGCCCTTGAATTATAGGTGTAGTCAGTTAACAAACAGACGGTGCTCAGAGGTGGCTGCGTACAGCTGGGCAGGCCGAGCGCTGTGCACACTCGGGTCGCCGCTCGCGCTCTGTGTTCCTAAATTTGTACGTGAATTAGGATGACCGGCTACCAGGTGGCAGTGTCTTAAGGAAGGGGCTCCCTTTTTAAAATTTGCCCCAAGGGCCCCGAGCTGGGTTCTGAGTAAACAACACCCCGAGTCACATCCTCACGGAGCTCACAGTCCAGTAAGAAAGTCAGACGTTAAGGAGGGAATGACAAGGGTGACAGGGAAAGAAGAGGGATGGGGGGACGGGTGCTCTGGAAATCTACTTGGGGGGATGGGGTGGGGGAGTAGGAATCAGCTAGGCCACAGGGTGGGGGGAGCGAGGGCCGGAGAATGTTCCAGGCCAGGGAACATCCTATGGAAAGGCCTGGAAGCAGGAGAGAGCATAGCTCTCCCTCTAAAGGAGGGTCCTAGCTGCCCTGTCAGGGCAGCCGGTTGTCTGTCCCCTTAAAGGAGCTTGGTGTACTCTCCCCTGAACAGCCCCAAGAGGAGCCCCACGTCCCGCCTGATGAAAGGAGAGAGCAGAACATGAGCTTGTTCTGCGGTAATGACCTGCGTCCTGGAGCAGGGCCCATTTGTAAGTGCACTTGTGCCTCGGGCTCAATCACAGGTGCCCATGACCCAGAACACACTGTGTCTGGGAGAACGGATGTGGGAATCAAGTGGGCTCCGCAGGCCACTCAGCTAGGCAGCCAGACACAGCCCAGGAGGCAGCCCAGCAGGCTGCTGCCCGGGAAAGGAGCCAGGGCAGGGCCCCGAGGTTCAGCCCCACTTCACCCCTGGCCTCCCTCCGGCTGAACAGCAGGCCAGGCCTGGCCAGGGTAGCACTTATGAGCAGAGGCTGCCTGTGTTTGGATCTCACCTCTGCCAGCTCTGAGCTGTGTGACCCTGGGCAAGTTACTAAACCTCTCTGTTTCCTCATGTATCAAATGGCAGAATAAAACAACCCTCCTCATAGGGTCACTCATTCATTCTACAGTTATTAACAAAGTGCCCTCATGGGACTCAGGTGTCCTGTAAACTCCAGTAAGAAAACCCACGTGCAGATGCTGCACAGAGTCTGGCCCATAGAGGGCCTCCCGATGATCTGCAGGACCATTTTCCTCTTTGATCAGTGTGCTTCCCAGACAAAGGCGGGGTGGCAGCGAATCTGGGGGTGGCCAGTGAGAGCAGAAAGGGCGTTCCAGTGACTCGTGGCCACGAAGCTCACAGCTCAGCTGTCCTGTGCTGGGCACCTGAGGGTCCACAGGGATGGCTGAGAGACAGCTGTCAGGTCCCAATTCCCGACGGAGGTGAGACAGTTCACTCGCTGCCTCACCATTGGGTGGCAGGATAATTTACTGGGATGCTGAGTTGTGTGTCACTCACACACACACACACACACACACCCTCTTCCCGGCCTTTTCTTCAGAAACGGTGACAATTCAGCTGGAGTGCGGGAGGCAAACATACCTCAGGGCAGAGGTGACCTTTGCCGCCACGCTTTTCAGAACCACTAGTGGTGTTCGTAGTGTGATAGGCAGTTAGACAGACATGAGCAGAGCCAGGACTATGGGCCAGGTGCAGAAGGTCACCAGGATGGAAAGCCCTGAATGCCTCGCAAATAGACAACTGTAGGCTGGGACCTCGCCGCCAAGGTGGCCTTTTCGCCCCTAGCATATCACTGGTCACGGGGTTCGGACCCCTGACCTTTCCTCCTTGGAGAGAACATCTAGGCCTCAGTTGTATTCCAGCTCCAGGCCCAGAAGAGCAGCAAAACCAGCCAGAGCTGACCTCAGGACCAGCTGCATTGAATGATGGCCCCACCCTGGCGCCGGCCAATCAGTCAGTAGGCACCAGGACCCTGAAAGGACTCACCTGGGAAGCTGCTGATATAAGACCTTTCCCTGGGGCCTCCCCTAAGATCTCCTCCCTTAAAACCGTTAGGACGGAGGGCCCAGTGCTCTCCCTCCTGGGAGCAGCCTGCACCTTTGTCTTTGCCTTTCCCTTTCCTTCCCTTTCCCCCCACCCCCAAGGCAAGTTACATCACCTTCCTCACTCCCAAGATCCTAAGGGCCCTTCCTTTGCCTCTAAAACTTATTTCCTAAGCCCATTTCTTCTAGAAACTACTTCTCCCACTTCTGTAATTTTCCCAAATAAACGTTCTCTTGTAGTCTGGGTCTTGGCTCTGAATTCTTTCCTAGCCAGAACCCAAGTGCCGAGGTTGCTGAACCCAGGTCCCGTCTGACCCCGTGGGCCTAACGCCCAGTGCTCTTCCCACTGCCTACAACAGTAGGGTCACCCGTGAGCTCCCGAGAGCTCCATCTAGCCTGATCCGAGCGGCCACAGCAAGGGCCACATTCGCTCAGGAGCTGAAGTCTGGGCCACACAGAACCGAAAAGATCCTTAAAAATAGCTGACCTGAAATGCGAGTTAACAGGAGACAAAAGGAAGTCACAAGCTTGAGAAGATTAGGGGTGATGTTCTCAGAGCACTGGGGGACTGGCCTCGGGGAACTGAGCAGTGTTCAGGGGGGCTGGGCTTTGCTCCGTGCCACTGCTGGGACCCGCAGAAGGTCATTCACGCCCAAGACGAGCCACAGGAGAAGATGGCAGGGAGCCGGCCGGGAGAGAGCAGAAAGGGAGACAAATGCCTGCGGGACTCCTTTCTCTTGCACCGACACTATAGCAAGAATAACGGAGATCGAAAGGGAAGGTGGAAAAAGTCACCCGCAGCCCTGACACCCTCCACAAATCGCATCTGGAATATTTATTTGTGAGGACAGGCCTTGGACAGAGGCTGCAGGCAGTGGATCCAAGGACACAGAGCCGGGGATCGGGTCCCGGGGCTGCGCCCGAGTCCCCAGCCTCGCTGCTGACGTACCAGGTGGGCTGGAGCAAGAGCAGGGCTGTTTCTACTTAAGTCCCATCTGGAAAGTGGGATAGAGCAGCCAGAGCCTGCCAAACACAGGCGGCACATCCAGGAAGAGCAGCCCCTGCAGTGGATGCGGGGGCTGGGAGGGCAGGGGTTGAGCCCGGGATTTGGGCACCACCCGGGGAGTCGGTCTCAGCTCCGCCCCTTCCCGGCTGGGTGAACTCAGGCTAGTTCCTTAACCTCTCTGAGCCTCACTGTCAGCCTTTGCAAAGTGAGGAGGCCCTTCCTTATCTCCCAAGGTTATTGTGGAGAGTAAATAATTCAATGTTTACATATTTATATTCATATATTTATGTAAAATATATACATATATTATGTATAATATATGTACACTTGAGCACATCTGTATATCATTTTGCATGTGGAGTAAACCCTCTGTCAATAACTATTACTATTACTACGGCTGCTATTATTATTATTAATATTATTATTACTATTACATTAAAGGGAACAGCAGAGCAGAGAGGTGAGGAAAATTAAGAATGGAAATAGTTTTTCCCTTGTGCTTAACCAACGTTTTGAACCCAGTAGACGGAGGAGGACCTTCTTTAGAACCTATTTAAAGCACAAGAAAATGGCTGTTTTCCAGAAAGAAAAAAAAGGCCCCATAACTTGTCACACACGCACACACACTTGCTTTCCTCAGAGTCCAGCCGACGTGCGCGCAGGCCGCCCAGAGCCGCGCCCGGTGCGCTTTCCATGCGCCCGGCCCCTCGGACACGGCTCCCACCTCAGAGTCTAGAACCCGCCAGCAGGGAGCCGACAGCTCTGGAAATTGCAAGAACCCTGAGATGTGGGGAAACACGCAGCTCCCGATTCTATCTGCCTCCGTTTCTTCTCCAGGTACCACCTGGGACGGAGCACAGGGGTGTGCGTGGACGGGATGGGGGCATGGACAGAACAGGTTCTGGGCCCCAGAGCCCAGCCTCCCCCCTGCTGGATGTGTGCCCCTGAGCCAGTCCCCTGACATCGCCAAGCCTCCGTTTCCCCATCTGTAACGGGGGTCACAAGAATCTTCTTATTCACTGGGCAGAAGGAGGCAGAATCGGGCAGGCCCGTAGGCCCTCCCTTCTCTGCTCTGCCTGTATTTACGGCACAAACTCCAAACCCAGCTTCCCTTGGGACCTTCCCTTTTGATTCTAAAAAAGTCCAGACGGTGACTACTCCCACCTCCTTGTGCTCCCTAATGCGAGTGAGCCCTCTGCCCAACCAGGACAAGGTGTCTACACCTTGTGGGGGGAGAAAGTCAACAGACATCTTATTTCAACGATCTAGATGCCCATATCTGGATTTTTCTAATATTTAGGAATGACCACGTATTACTGATAGAATAAAGAATTTTCGGAAATAAAGATGTAACATGCAAAGGTGAAATAAGAGGCAGCCTGGGAAGCCGTGGGGGACACGAGAACAAACTATGAATCAGTGCCCTGGGAAGGAGGGGTGGTCGGTTCGCCACTAGGTCCTTGGCGGGTCCCCGGGATATGTGCCATCCGGTGCCGTGGCCACAGGCCACGTGTGGCTACCGAGTACTTAAAGGGTGGTCAGCCCCCATCTAGATGTGCTATACGTGTAAAAACAGCAGACTGCAGAGTTGGTATAAAAACAAAAATCAAAAGAATGTGAAATAGCCCATGAATAACTTTTATATTGATTACGTCTCAGGTTAAAATGATAATAGTTTGGCTATATTGAGTTAAATGAAATATATTATTAAAATCGATTCCACCTGTCTCTTTGTGCTTTTTGCCTGTGGCTGCTGGAAGATTTTAAATTCCGTACGTGGCTGGCATCCTGTTTCTACTGCACGGCGCTGCCCTGGAGCATCCCAGGGGATGGGGAGGGTCTGGAATCCGAGTTTTGGGGTCAGAAAGTGACTAGATTAAGGGGACATGAAGGGGGGTGGGGGGAGAAGGTGGCTTTTTCAGGAACTTGGCAGTGAATTAAAGAGGAAACGTGGTAAATGGTTTGAGGGGAAGAAAGGGCCCAGGAAATGTATTTTAGGATGGGGATCTGGGGATGCTGGCTGAAAACTGGGGTCTAAGTGGGAGAAGGCAAGTCTGCCAGAGAGAAGACAACTATCTGAGCCAGTCCAGAGGGGATGAAGCAGGGGGGCTGACGCTGAAGAGGGGGCCCCTCGGGGGCTGGTAACACAGTACAGCCTGAGCAATGTCACACGTCATACATGCGTGGACCAAAGACTGGGGGCCAACGTTAGCACCCTCTGGGGAGCAGGATGACCGTTTCCCCCCGAGTGGGTTTCTCTGCATCTTCCATCTCCATTGTACGAGTATTGATCTTTATCATGAGCCAGATAATAATTTTTTTCTTTTACAAATCCAAGAGGCCCGAGAAGCTCCTGGTTCAGAGAGGGACATGCAGAGGCGTTGTTCTGAGAACCCCGGGACTCCCCCCAGGCTCCACCTGGCTTCTGGAATCTGAATCTTGGGGTGGGGGCTCCAAGCGATTTCAAAGGGAGCCCTGCTCAGAGCCTCTGTGGCTTCGCCGCGCAGCCCATAAACCTGCCTGGAGGCACCGCGAGGCTTTGAATACACAGATGTGGGCTTTCTTTCCAGGCCGTGGTGCGTCCGTCTCCGAGATCAGTGGCCCCTCTGGGGTTGCTGGCTCAGCAGCCAGTCCTCGGGCAGCGCCAAAGAGGCGCGGGAGGGCCGCTGGGGAGTCTCCCAGCCGGGCCTGAGGCTGAGGGGCCAGGGTCAGCCACCACCCTGGCGGGCCCCGCACACCCCAGGCACCCCAGAACTGCCTATGGCCATCCATTCCCTGAGCCCTCTGACCTTAACCCCCGGCTTCTTGGCAAGAGCTGTCCTGGGTCATCATGTTCCACTTTGAGCTCAGGGTCAAATGAGTTCATTCTGATGTAGGGCGCAGCGTGGGCCCAGCACCGAACGAGTGCCAGACGAGCCTCATCCCCCTGAACCTTCAGAGCAACCCTGTGGATGCTGACCTATTACCATCCCATTTTACAGATGAGGAAACTGAGGCTCGGAGAAGTTAAGCCACTTGCCCACAGGAATGAAGGCCCAAGGCCAACAACAAAGAGGCAAAATCAGAACTCAAACCGAGGTGTGTTCACTGCAGAGGGACCCTGAGCTCTCTTAATTACCAGCCCCAGGCCGAGGCCTGCACACCTGAGAGTCTGGCAGAAGCAGGGTTTGGACTCTAGGGAAGAGCAGAAGTTTGCATCTCTCTCTCTCCATTACCCATCGGGAGAGTGTCTGGGGCTGGCCTCCTGGAGAGGGAAGCTCAGGGGAGGCCCTTTCAGGGACGGGGCTCCTGAGGGGGGCCCGGTAGGTGCTGTGTTCCAGCAGCATCATTTCAACTTGTCGGAACTTGCCGAATAAATTACAAAATACAGCCCCAAATGACAGAATAATGAACCATTCATTTGAAATGTAAAACAAATAGGTAACTCTCTGGTGAGAAGGCAGAATAAATGGCATTTGGATGGCATTTGGTGATTAAATTAAGCAGGAATGAACTCGTGAATAATGTGCCCAGAGACGGCCGGGGAGGGTGATTTTTATTCTGGAGCTGGGGACCTCGAGCCCCAGCTGTTCTCAGGAACCAAGCCTAGGAGCCCCGCTGGGGGTCGCGGGCTCTGGGATTGGAGGTGGGCGACCCGCTCACCTACTTCACCAGAGGCCCACCTGGAGAGAGGACCAGCCTTGTTCCGCAGGGAGCCCAGCCCAGGTCTGTGGGTGCCAGGGGAACCTTCGAGACCATCCAGTCCACTTCTGTCATTTCACACCTTGGGAAGCTGAGAGCTAGAAAGGTCAAGACACTTGTCCAAGGGTGACCAGCAAAACCAGGGCTGGGTCTTCTGACCCCCAGCGCAGAGACCTGCCTGCTGTAATTCCACATCTCTTCGGCCCTGCAGGAGGGGGTCTCCAGAGATGGACCCCCGTGACTTGCGGTTCACTGTAATGGAGCGCGATAGAAGCGATGCCGCTTGACTTGCAAGGTGAGGTCACAAGACACCGTGTCACTGCCAGCCAGGACTCTTGGACCACTCGGTCCCGGGAAGGTCGGCCTCCGTGAAGCAGCCCAGCTCTCTTCCACGCCGTGAGGAGGCCCAAGGAGCCATGTGGAGAGTCTGCATAAAGGAGCGATTGCCGGGCAGCCCCGGCTCCTCCAGCCTCTCAAATGAGACACCAGACAAGAGCATGAAGAAGCCATCTTGGGCCTTGGCCGGTGTGGCTCAGTTGGTTGAGCATCGTCTCGTGCACCAAAAAGTCATGGGTTCGATTCCCGGTCAAGGCACGTGCCCAGGTTGTGGGTTTGGTCCCCAGTCACAGGAGGCAACCAATCGATGTTTTTCGTTCTCTCCCTCTCCCTTCCTCTCTCTCTAAAATCAATGAAAACATGAAATTTAAAAATTTTAAAAAAAGAATTCATCTCGGAATCCAGCCCTGTCAAGCGTTTGAATGACTCCAGCCCCAGCCACCATCTGGCTGTAAACACATTCGAGTCCCCAAGGGAGAGGCACCGAGCTGATTCTAGTCAACCCACAGAAATGTGAACGTCAATAATACCAATTCCTATAATAAATCTTCTTATATATATCCTATTGGTTCTGTTTCCTTGGAGAGCTGACTTATACAGCTACTAAATTTGGGGGCAGTTTCTTGCGCAGCAATTTATAATCATCATATAACTGGCTCTTAAAAGAAGGCAGAGGAGTTGTCAGAAAGCTAAAGCGGCGGGAGACCAGGGTTCGCAGTCCCCTCCTTCTGAGTTTAATGTGGGTTAAACTCGACCTCTGGGCTCCCATGGGAACCACCACTCCCAGGTCCGAGGGAGCCTGTCAGAGGTCCCCGAGAAGCGGATTCCTTGGCTCATTTACTCATTTACTCAACAGATATGAATTAAGTTCCGTCGTTTAAGCAGTAAAGACACAACTGCGAGAAAGCAGGCGCTGACTACGCTTTCGAGACCCACTGTTCTGCAGGGGAAAGACACCAAGTCACCTTGAGGTCAAGTCACAGCAATGAGTGCTCTGTCCAGAAAAACCAGGGTTCATTGAGAAGGGGCACAGGCCACCCTCCTGCACCCCATCCAGCCCTGATTACCTCAAAGGAGATGGCACATGACAAGGGACCTGGAGTCACTACAAGTGGGTGGGGCTTGGTGCTCAGTAAATGACACTGTGTTTAGTCTCATCATTACCGCTGTCATTAACAAAGGTGGAGGGGCTCTACAAGGTTCTTTTTTCCCCCCAA
This sequence comes from Miniopterus schreibersii, assembly GCF_964146895.1. Taxonomy (NCBI): domain Eukaryota; kingdom Metazoa; phylum Chordata; class Mammalia; order Chiroptera; family Miniopteridae; genus Miniopterus; species Miniopterus schreibersii. The sequence continues at coordinate 4,743,825 of NC_138109.1, read as the reverse complement.
GTTAAGGGATCTATCCAGCATCTTCTCACCGCCTTCTTGGTAACCCTGGCTGTGCCACTCACTAGCTGTGTCACAGCAATCGCTCTGTGCCTCGGTTTCCCCATCTGTAAAATGGAGATGATAGCAGTGCCAACTGCATGGAGTTGTGGTAAAATTAATTATGACTGTTGGCCTGACGAATCTAACGGAGAGGCGGACTGTGTCCCTGGTTGTGAATCCCATCACTTCACTTGGAGCAGCTGTCTCTCCCAGCCCGAGTGTCCAGCCCCCCTCAGGATACCCGGCCCGGGGGTGGGAAGGGCAGGGTCAGAGGGGAGGCCAGCTGTGAACAGAGAGCCAAGGACAGAGGCTCCTGGAGAGGCATGACTAGGGGGACATCAGGACACCGGGTTGGGACAGCATTTTCAGAGTCACAGTCACCAAGAGACAAAATGATGCTTTCTTCTGGGCAGCCTGGAGGCCCTGTCCCCCAGCCCCACCCTGCTGACGCTACACCCGTTCATTCCCACCCGCTGCCTTCTGTCCAGATGTCTGAGCAGAGCCCCTCCAGCCAAACCAGCTGTGGGAAGCAGGCTGGGCGACGGGGGATGGGCCTTAGAGCAAATGAGAAATGAGCCAAGCATCTGCCTGAGATTCGGAGCTGACAGCGACCTCAGTTTCCCCGAAACACCTGGAGGCTGCTGGGGAAGGAGGAAGAGCCAGAGCCGGGAGTTTGGGGTCTCTGACTGTAGGCCTCTCCACGCACTGAAGTCAACATTGCTTAACTGGGGGTGCTGCTCCTGTCCCCCACCTCTGAGTGGGAATGCTGCGAGGCTAAAATAACGTGACTGGGGCAGAAGCTTTCTGGGGCGAGGCGGTCCAGCTGCCAGGCAGCGTGGCATCGAGGTGCCGTCTGTGAGTCCTATCAACCAGGTGCTCCATGGTGTGTCGCTGAACTCACCTCGCACCCTCCCCCCACGGACAGATAGGAAGGGGTTCCAGGGCAAACCCGGGGGGCTGAGCGTCCTGCCTGAGGGCTGGTGGGACCCTCCTTTCCTCTTTCCCTAGAAGAGGCTCTTGACCTCTAAGCATTGGCTCCTTCTTGCACCTAGAAATTACAGGAAAGGGGAAAAAATGTTGCTACCAGTGAATTTTCCAGCCTCTATCTCTAGCCATTAGTGAGGGAATTTACCTCTCATGAGCATGGGAACCAGGAAGGTGCTCGCTTATTCTCATTAGCCCCCAAGTGTGTCTGTCCTGAGGTGCCATTAGCCTCCAGCACAGGGGCATCTGTGCACCAACCTCAGGGCCTTTGCATATGCTTGCCTTCTGCCTGCATGCTTTCCCCCAAGATATGCACACAGCTTATCTCATTCACTCAGGTCTCCATTCAGATGTCCTCTCCTCAAAGAGACCCCCACCCAACCTCCCTCCTAAAAATCACCCCCAGAGCCCTTTATCTCCGAGTCTTGCTAATCTTTCTTCCCAGTCCCTGGCACTGTTCGTCATTACGTTATATATTTGTCTGTTTGGTTACAGCCAGTCTCACGCACTGAAGCATCAGTTCCCAGAGGGCAGGAACGTTGTCTCGCTCCCGATTATTTCCAGCACCTAGAACAGAGCCGGACACAGAGTAAGCGCTCAGCGAATATTTTTAATGAATTCGTGAAATAGGTATTTATGCTTTTAATCATTCCTCAACAATTTTCTGAGTGGCTTCTGCCCCGAAGCACTGAAGATACAGAGACGTTGGTGGCAAAGCAGCAAATCCTGAGGACCAGCAGGGGGGCCGGCCTCACATTTATCAGCTGAGTTCATACCTCCAGCCTCAGACATCCAGATGCCTGCTTGAAATGCTCCGTAGGATGGGAATTCAAAACAGAAATCTGCATTTCCTTCCACACCTGCTGCTCCTTCCTTGTTTCCCGCCTGAGTTGCTCAGGCACGGCCAAGTTTGCTCTTGGAATTGTTTGGCTTCCAGGCACCGATTTACCTGGCAGTGGGCTATGACTTCCCACGCATTCTCTTGCCTACCAGGGATTTCTTACCAGGGGAGAAAATACAGCCGACAACTTGATCTCGCGGGTAATGACATCTTTATTAATACCGAATGTAGTAATTCAGGCAGTTGACCTAATGTTACATTTCGTAGACATTTAACATTTATTAATTTCAATTTCACAGTTTGCTCTTCCCATGATGTAGCCAATAAATATTTTAAGGTCTCAGATATGTTTGCTGGATCCTTAAAAGCTTATAGGCCCAGGCCTGGCCAGTTTTGTTCAGTGGTTAGAGCGTCAGCAGCGGACTGAAGGGTCTCGGGTTCGAGTCTGGTTAAGGGCACGTGCCTCGGTTGCAGGCTTGATCCCTGGCCCCAGTCCCGGGCGCATGAGGGAGGCAACCAATCCATGTGTCTCTTTCATATCGATGTTTCTATCTCTCTCTCTCTCCCCCTTCCACTCTCTCTAAAAAGCAATAGAAAAAATATCCTCTGGTAAGGTTTAAAAAAAAAAACAAAACAGCTTGTAGGCCCAAAGAACTAGCGTGGCCTTGAGGAAGGGAAGGGACTGAACTTCCCTGGGTCTCAGTGTCCCCATCCTGCTCTCCAGGGGCCCACCCAGCCATAAGTGTACCCTGCAGAGCTGACCCACCCCCAGCAGCGGCGTTTTAGAACCACACTTGGTCAGGCCAAGGCCAGTGCCAAGCCCAACAGAGGCTACAGTGGCGGGGGGGGGGGGGGGGGGGGGGGGAGATGCTCAAATACACGCGAGGACGGAGGCAGAGGCCTCCCTCTAGCCCGTGAAGAGCAAAGCAATGAAAACTGTTATTCTGCCAGTCAGCTGAATTTCATTTGTGTGGTTTGGAGTGTACTTTCCAGGTAATGAACCTGCCGCACTTATGGCCTCCCTTCCTCAACTCGACGGACTCCAGGCGGGCAGGGGTGTCCCTGATGGACTCCAGGCGGGCAGGGGTGTCCCTGATGGACTCCAGGCGGGCAGGGGTGTCCCTGATGGACTCCAGGCGGGCAGGGGTGTCCCTGATGGACTCCAGGCGGGCAGGGGTGTCCCTGATGGACTGCGACAGGGAAGCCGGACCCCTGGGGCCTGCGATGGGCTGCAGCACGCCCGTGGTCAGGGGCAATGAGGAGAGGAAACCACAGAGTGAGTCTAAGTCCCCAGTTTCCGGCTGCCAGGGCCTCAAATCTCCCCCTTTTCACAGCAGCATGAGAAACTAAAGGCAGCCGGCAGCCGGGCCTCCCGAGGGATTTGCATTTTAAGAGGGATCAGAGCCTGGAAGGAAAGACCCGCCCCCATGTCAGCTCTGCCTTTTGAGGCTTTCCTTTCCCCTTTCTCCTCCGGCGCCCTCTTCTTCCCTTCCTTTGGCCTGCAGACCCAGCACCCCAGCAACTGTCTTTTGGGGTGATCACCATGGTAACCCCACATGGGGCTCCAGCCCCTGCCACTAGCCTGGAGCTCACTGGGGCCTGCACAGCACCTCCAGCCTTGGCTGAGCCGCACGGAGCTCAGTGACCCCTAAAGGCTATGGGGGGGGGGGCACTGGCCCTCTAGGACTCAGCTCTCTGATTTAGATGGAGGAGTCAGAAAAGGGGGAATAATGGATTAATACATCCTCCAGTCTGGTAAAACCTTCACATGGTAACTGGAGTGTCTAGAAGCAATGACGCCTTAACCCCAGGAGAGAGGAAACACTGAGGCCCGGGGCAGGGCAGCCAAGGCTGTAGAACTAGCAGGCGTCCGGCCCCAGTCTGCATCCAGGTCTTTCTAGTTCCGAAGGGCACGTGGCCACCTCTCGGCCATCAGGCCCCCAAAACACAAACACCTGTCAGGGCGGAGCAGGTGGGGAGAGGGGCGGCACCTGGCAGTGGGCTCTGCTGGGAGTCAGCAAGCACAGGCCCATCCGCACAGATGGCCCAAATCCTGCTCCCGTTGACGACTGCCACGTGGGAATGCAGGCCTCAGGTGGTAACTCATCTCATTTTCCAGGGAGCAGGAATCCAGATTTTTATACGAGATACTCCGGTCTGTGAAAGTTACCTAATTAAAGTACATTTAATCGGATGCCGTGTGGATGAAACCAGACAGACCTACCTCCAGTTTGCATGAGTGCATTCAATACATATTTAATGAGCACTTACTACGGGACAAGTAGGTGACCCTACCATCCCGGTGTGCCCGAGACTGTCCTGGTTTTAAGACCCAAAGTCCTGCATCCTGGGAACCCCCTCCAATCCCTAGACAGGAGCTGAGCTTTGACATTTTCTTGCTGAAATATCTCCCTGACTCTGATCAAGCCTCTGGATCAACCTCCGTTTTGTAGGGACAGGGACCGTGTTCGATGACAACCATTAAAGATGCAGCCAGAGAACTCCAGACAGCAGGAAACTCTAAAATACACACAACCGTTTCTTCACCGCATCAGTTGTAAGGAGAGAGGGAAATGGAGAGGGAAGGAGGGAGGCAGGGGAGATGGAGAGAGAGGAATGAGGCGCTAACCTGCGAGAAGGCTCAAGAGACGTATCGACAAACGGCAATGCTCAGATTATCCTGGGAAGTTATTTCACAAACTATTTACAAACTTTTAAAAGACGCATGACCAAGGCTTGGATGGAAGAAGAGGGCAGCAGACTCGTCACTATGGGAAATTAAACCGAGCCACCCAAAAGGTCCTCCAAGGATGCAGAAGAGCTCAGGGAGGCGACAGTGAGAGAACCGAGTGATTGCAGACATCACTAACCCTTGAACCCAAATATAACGCGTGTTCTCAAAGAAAACGGAGCAAACGGGCAGAAGTCAGAACCAGGGGTAAAGTAAAAGATACTTAGCCGGAGTGAGAAGCCACCCGAATCGAGAGGGGCAGGAACCCACGGTGTTCCGAGTGAAAATGCAATAAAAATAAATGGAAACGTCGCTGTTAAAAAATAAATGTATGAGCCAGTGGGGAACATTTGAACAGTGACTAGATGTTGGATGGGATTGAGGGAATACAGTGTATTTCTCAGGTGTGACGATAGCACTGTGGTTATGTTTGGGGGAAGAGCCTCTTTATCTTTTAGAGATAGTGCTAAAATATCTACAGATCCAATGACAAGATGTCTGGGTTTTGCTTCACAATAATCCCGTGGAGGGGTGGGTAGAGCTATAAATAAAACAGGCTGGTCATGAATTAGTAATTGTTGGATCTGAGTGATGGATGGAGGGGAGGTTTATTGTTATTATATTCTCTTTTCTATTGTATCTGTTTGAAAGTTTTTCAGAATAAAAAATAAAAACAAACCAAGAAAATGGGATTTAGGGTGAGAGCTTTCTAGGCAGAGGGTGTCAGCTATTACCAAGGCCCCGAGGCTGCTGTGAGGCCGGCCAGCCCGAGGAGGTCAGCGTGGCTGGAGCCTGCTGGGCGATGGCCACGAAAGCCAGGAGGGGTCAGGCACACAGGAGGTGGCTGGCCACGGAGCCGGGGGGTCAGTGCCACGAGAGGGCCACAGGCGGGACGTGGTAGCAGCGGACCCACGCCTCTAAAAGGCCCCTTTGATTAATAACGTGCGGTCCATGCACACAACGGAATACTACTCAGCCATGAAAAGGAATGAAGCGCTGACACACCCGACGACACGGATGAGCCTTGAAAACATGCTGAGTGAAAGGAGCCAGACACGAAAGCCACAGCTTGTATTATTTCATTTACACAAAATACCTGGGTTGGCAAATCCATAGAGACAGAAAGCGGATTTGTGGTGGCCAGGGGCTGAGGGAAGGGGGGAATTGGCACTGACTGTTAACGGGTAAGGGTTCCTTTCCTGGGGGTGGAATGTTTTGGAGTTAGAGTGGTGATGGTTACATAGTGACTATACTAAAAACTACTGAATTACACACTTTAAAGTGGTGATTTTATGTTTCGTGAATTACACTTTTTAAAAAGACCAGATCTTTGATGGTGTTGAGTGCTGAGCTGAGGCAGGGAGAGAGCCAACCCTATAAATAGTGTTTAGTCTGGACCCTTCCACGCCCAAGTACTCAGGGCCACTGCAGAGGAGGAACCCAAAAAGTGTTTGTGGTATGCCATCCAACGGGTGGTCCCAGAGCAGAGGTGCAGGCAGGGGTTAAATCAAGTGGAAAAGGTACATGGAAGAAGCTATGTGCAGGTGGGAGAGAGAGAGAGGGCTCATTCCTCAGTGGTTTAACCCACTACGCACCGAGTTCTTCTATTCCATTTATTCAAGGACAACAGAAAAGCTGAGGGAAATGGACGCTTTCCCCGAGCATCTATCTGTTCCACCTGATGCCAGAGGCGGTCAATGGCCAAAGGAGGTCTGCATTAGTCAGGGTTCACCAGAGAAACCGAGCCAATAGGATGTGTGTGAATATATAAAATATGAGCTTTTTTAAGGAAAAGGATCCCATGATTATGGAGGCTGGCAAGTCCAAAATCTGCAGGATGGGCCAGCAGGCTGAAGACCCAGAGAAGAGCCCACGTTGCAGTTCGAGTTCGAAAGAACCTGCTACACAATTTCCCCTTGTTCAAGGGAGGTCGGTCTTTTGTTCCATTCAGACCTTCAACTGGTTGGGTGAGGCCCACCACGCCATGGAGGGCAATCTGCTTTACTCAAAGTTCACCGATTTAAATGTTAATCTCACCCCAAAATACCCTCACAGAAACAGCCAGAATAATCTGGATCCTGTTGCCAACCAAGTTTACACATAAAATAAATCATCCAGATGCAACTTGTTTAACCCCCCCTTGTGTACAGATGAAGAAACAGAGGTCCAGAGAGGCCCAGTGGTCTATCCAAGGTCACATGGCAATGTAGCAGCAGAGCCTGGTTACCTCCATCCTGACTCCCAGGCCAGTGCTCTCTGAACAGTCCCCTCACTCCTGCTGTGGCTCCTGGGAACCCCAAGGGCTAGATGAGAGCAGAAGCCCCAGGTAGGGTAGCCACATTGCCAACCCAACACCCCTGAGTCATTAGCCCAAGAGAACAAACACTGGCTGGTGTGAAATTTGCATATCATTTATATGCTGTTCCCTAAAGTTCAAAATTTACAGAAATTCCTCAGATCCACCTTTTCCCCTGCAGCCTCCTTGTTGAGCTGCATCTGTTTGGAAGGGCCGCAGAGAGCACTGGTTCTTCTGGGCAGGTCACCGCCCACCTGCCCACTGTCCTTTCCCCCCATATGTCTCCTGACCCCCACCCTGGGATGCCCAGGGGCCACAAGGTCAGGAAGTCCTTTCTTGGTTTCCTGCCATGTGGCAAAAGCACCACTGCCCAAGTGGGAGTCACTTCGGGTGGTGCACAAATGGATGTTTTTTTATTTTAATGCTCACGTGTTCATTTTTACGTTGCTTTGAACTTATGACTAGGGATGCCAGTTTGCCATTTATTGCGGTGATATAAAGTTTCCCTTTAAACTAAATCTAAGTTTTTTTAAAGTGAGCGAATGGAAATCAAAGTAGTAAGTAAATTAAAGAACAAGCAGCATGTCAATGTGGCCAAAACAGAAGTGAAATGACCAAGATTTTAGAAACACAGGATTAATCGAAATGTCACCTGCCTCTATGTTGACCCGCCTCCACCTGGCCTGTCCTCAGTGAAGGCCAAGGGGACATGTCCTGTGTGCTGGGAAGAAATGTGACTCCCCCACCTGTGTCTGGCTCTGAGACATGTGGCCCAGGCACCATGGCATGTCCAGCCACCTTGCCCCAGAATCCCTCTAGGCCCTGGAAAAGGTCCCAGCACCAGGTCATGGGACACAGTGTCCACCGAGCAAGCATCGCCACAGGACCCACTTCCTCTCAGGCCTCCCAGAAGTAGAACCGTGTTTTCCCCCTAGACCACCCACCGCCACGGAAATAAGCCATTTCCCCGTACATAACCGCCGGCGAGGTAATTAATATCCCGCTCATTTAACTCATCTGCAATACCCTCACCATTAATAAGCCAGCTAAGAGCTCCGCTTGAAATTAATAACTTGCAAATGACCCAGGAGCCCTGGTTTCATACCTTCTTTAAAAAAAACACACAACAACACAGAATTTAAATAGTAAAGCAATTTTCATTTGTGAGCCAGTATCATTATTCATAACTGGAGAATGGCAAGGGGTAAAAAGCCTTTTGCACTTAATTAGAATCTTGAACATCACAGGAGAAGGGGGGGGGTCACAGGGTGGTAAGGAGGCAGGAAGAAAGGATCCGCAGGAAACAAGCCCCCCCCCGCACCCACACCTGCACCCACACCCTCACCCGCTCCCCGTGGAGCTGCCTGAGGAGCGGGACAGGGGCTGAGCACCCACCACAGCCGGGGAATCAAGAGCTGCAGTCAGGCGGGGCCGAGGCTGGCAGGGGAGACATGCAGGGGCGTGTCATATCCGCGCCCCCAAAACCGCACGGGAAGCCAGGAGCCGGAGGGGAGAGCAGAGGCAGCGAGTGGAGACAGGAGGTGGAAGCCCCGTGAGATAACCCGTATTTTTGGCCAGGGAGGGAGGCAGGCTTGGGGAGGCTGAGGGCTTGCCCCGGGTCGCCCACCAGCGAGCGGCAGAGCTGCCAAGCAGGTCCCAGCCCTCGGGTGCGTGCCCGGCCGGGCCACGGTGCCGCCGGCCCCTTCGGTTTGCACAGCCGCCTCTCTCGGCCCCCCAGCCTGCTGGCAAAGAGGACACCACTGCCACACGTCACGGGTTTGGAAACTGAGGGCCAGGCTAGCCGAGGGCCAGTCCTGGCCAGGGCCGAGCCTGGGACTTGAACCCAGGCCTTGGGCTCCAAGTTCAGCGCCTGATTGATACCAGGACACAGACATGAGGAGGGCGGAGGGTTGGACCAAAGCATGCAGAGTTGGGCTGGGCCCGGGGCTCCCGGGGGGCCAGTACCCACCTCCCCCTGCCCCGTGGAGCTCTATTAATACTAACACCAGCCGCAAGAACTGCCGTGTTCAGGGTGCCTCCAAGGCTGGGCGCTGTGCTGAGCCCTCCGCCTGGAAACTCACTGAGACTCACTCCAATGAACCGGGCACTGCTACCCTTCAAGAAGTGGGGAAGCAGAGGCAAGGGGAGGCCCGGCAATGACGTCACGGGGCCGGTCAGCAGCTCAGCCTCCAGAGGCCTGCTCACGACCACGCGGGACGCCCTCCTACTAGTACAACAGCAACGCCAACAGTGGCTAAGCGCTCGGACAACACTGTCCTAGGGCCTCGGTCCTCATTAGGACCCCGAGAAAGGTGCTATTAACATCCCTCATTGCATATGGAGGAAATGGGACACAGAGAGGTGGAGTGGCTTCCCCAGGATCACACAGCTGGGAGGAGACTGAGCTGGGATTTGAGCCAGAAAGAGAAGCTATGGGGTCTGTACTTTTAGGCGCCTCCCCGCCATGGCAGTGACAGGGAATCTTGGAGTCATCCTGCGGTTTCTCCCATTTCTCCCGCATCACCCACCTCCCCTCCTGAGCGGTTGCTTTCTTACACCCACCCCACCAGACTGGCTGGGGAACTCAGCTGCCCGCTGGCTCCTGTGGGCTGAGCCCCTCCCCCCTGCCCCAACTGTAGGTGCCATCACCATCGCCCTCCCCCCGGCTCCCCTCTGGGGCCCCTCTATCTGGCTGAGTCTGCTCTAGGGGCGAGACTAGATTCAGAATGCCCAAGCCATGAAAACCTGACAAGTCATCTCATGCCCAGTCTACAGGTGGCTGGGTGACTGGGCCTGGCTGTCCCGAGTTCTTTCCTCTCATTACCGCACCCCCTCCTCTCGGGCACCTGTGAGTAACAAACTGTGTTATTAATGGCTGTTGCCTCCTGATCTGTTGGTCTTGCCACACCTAAATCATAATAAAACTGTATTTTAAAGCACCCCTGAACCTCAGTTTCCCCATTTATAACCTGGGTTGCGTCCACCCACCCTGCCTCACAGGGTCTGGCACGGATAAGACATGATAATGCTGTAAAAAGCCTTGAACTATGAGGGCCCTACAGAAGAGAGAAGGCGTATCCCAGCCCAAAGACTGTCCTTCGAAAACACCGCCATCCGATGGCCTGACGACACAGCTTTGGAGCAGGTAGGGCCCCAATGGTCATCCCTCTCTCCAGATAGGTAAACTGAGGCACATCAAGGTAAATGACTTACCCAAGGACGTACAGCTGGTTATCCAAAGATCCAGGACTGGAAATCAACACTTGGGAGAAGGTGTAATCCAGACGAGGGGGGGAGCTTGGAGGAGGTGGGGCAGCAGGTAGACGGACACACGCCTCACACGTGCACATGCCTCAGACGTGCACACGCATGTATACACACACACACATTCACACCCTCTCTTTCTGGCAGCACTGGCAGAATTAGGAATGCATGCAGTGTAGAGGACTGGCTAGACAATTACCCTGTCACTCCCACTCCTAATTTCTCCCTCTTGTCCTTGGACACAATTGGGAATCTCTTTTAGGCTCACAATTAGGCTCCTTCCCCAACGGGCCTTGTTTCCTCTCCTCGCCACGAGACTCCCCTCTCCTCAAACTTTTCCGTCGCAGCCCAGCGAAGCCAAACAAATCCTTCCAGCAACATGTATGTCTCAGGCGCACAACCTTCCCAAATAAAATAAAAACCCTTATGAAGCGACTCCATTGGACTCAAAGGCTTCTGTTCACAGCAGCATTCCCAGCATCTGCTTTCTCCCCAGATCACAATGATTTCTTGTGTACAGGAGCCATTCAGGCCAAGGTCAAGGACAGCCAGGGAAGCTCATTGCTCCAAAGACCCCAAACAACTGGACCACAATGATTAGGCACCCCCACCTTCCCACCTTGAGTGCGTTGGGGGTCAGAGAAGGAAGCCACCTAGTCTCTCGTGAGGATAGAGAATAACAATTGTAGTTATTGTCAATACAAGTAATTGCCACTTACTACACGCCAGGCACTGTTCTAAGCACCTTGCATTTCTTAGCCCATTTAGTTCTTGTGCCCATTTTACAGATGGGGGTGCTTGCAAAGACTGAGGCCACCTGACAACCAAAATCAGCATCCTCACCTGGCATTGATCATAGGAACAGAAAAATGGCTGCCCCTTTAGGTGGGACATGCACACTCCAGTTAGCCACAGTCCCCACCACCCCCTATTGTATTACACCCTGTCTGCCCGGCTCATGTAAGTGACTTGTTCCACCCGGCAGGTGTCTGAGTTATCAACTCCTCCACCACGCTGCCTCCTCCCCTGTGCTTCCTCCACCCTCACCTGGTTCTTAAGGACTCAGGATCCTTGAGACCAGCAGATCTGCAAAAAGCTCCACTCTTCTCCATCCTTTAAACCAACTCCTCCAGGAAGCCTTCCTTGTTTAATCATCAGCATTGCAAACGCCTGAGCTGAGCTGAACGGATTCTTGGAGGTCATCTGGCCCTGACCAGCAGTTACAGGTGAAGAGACTGAGGCCGAGGGAGCCATGAAATGCTGCTCCCCCCTCGCCCCGTCATTGAGCCCTGTCCCACCAACAAGGTCTCCACTCCCCTTCCTACCTGTGGGGGGAGGGAGGGCTGGTGCTGTTCTCATACCCATTTGACAGATGAAGGAACTGAGGTGAGACCCTGGGTCTTTGCAACTTACGAGGCTGCTGTCACTTCCAAGGTCCCCCTGCCCACCAGCCAAGGCCGATTCTCTCTGATTATCCCTCACTCTCCTATTAGCCCCCGAGCTTAGGCCCAGGTCTGGGCGCCCCTCGCCTTCGCCTGGGCACAGGCCTCAGGTAGCCTGAGCCTGGTGCCCCGTCGACCCTCCTCCTCTGAGATCCAGGCCCTTCATTCTGGCCCCCCGCCCACTTCACACCCACCACAGAGACACTCTCCGTCCGGCCCAGGCAGGGCCTGGTTCTCCCCTAATTTCCCAGCTGAAGAAGGCGCATCACAGAGGCTGAATGTGACCCAGGCTCACAGCTGCTCCTGGTAGAGCTGAGACCAGCACCTGACCCCTGACCCCTGACCCCGCTTCACTGTGTTTCCCGCTCCACTCTGCATTGTCCCCACACACACAGAAGCCAAGAAGGAACTCTGAGACGCCACTGGGACCATTCCCCTTGCTTGGCCCTCTCTCCGGGGACCCTGATCACCTGAGAGCCACCCCCAGAGAGTCATTTTCTCAGCACCTTTAATATACAGGTCCTGGCGGATCCCTGAGTTCCCCTCCCTCCTTCCCTAGGGCCCTGCTATCTCTGGGTGCCACCAGCACTGCCCACCAGCCGTGCAGGTTGTGCACCGCTCCCCTGGCACCGCCGCGTGTGCAGTCATGACCGTCACTCGCCAGGCGTCGCCATTGGCCCGCCGCTCCACCGGCCAGGGCGCCCCTCCTCCCGCCCCGGCCCCGGCCCCTGGGCCACCGGCTCCCTCACCAACTGTGGCTGGACCTCCGGGACTGTCAGGAAAGGTCCCCCGAGCAGGGGGAGTCTTGCTCGGCTGTAATTAAACTCCATCACCACACAGGCTGCAGACAAAAGGGAATCCATAATAGGATTAGAATTGTCATAAATTAAAATCATAAATTCAATAATTGCCTTATCGGCCTCCTCTGAAAACGGCTGGCCCACCGCGGCTGCCTTTGATAGGCTTAATGGAGGGGCCTTGGGAAGGCGGGTCAGTGCAACCAGCCTAGGCTGACAGGGCCAGGTCAGGGGTCCCTCTCCAGAGAAGGCTCCTGCAAGGACAGACCATGACAGCCCCGGTGCTCCAGAGCCCGCAGTGGCTCCCTATCACCCCCACTATCTAATCCAGCCCAGCTCTTCACCAGCTTCCTGCCTTAGAACAGCTGACACACACCTCTGCCACCCACCACATGGGCACCCATTACATGGCCTTTGCCTCAGATGTATGGTGTGGGTGGATATATGTGACACGGCAAAGTTCTGGGTTTGAATCCCAGTTCATCTCAGGAAGACAGGCACGACCTCCGACAGGTATCTGTGTTCAGGAGTATTTGCCATCCCCCCCAGCCCAAGAGGACCATCTATTCACCCCTCCATCCATCCTCGAATTCTGCTCGTTGTTACGAACTTCAGACTGAGGGCCACTGTGCTAACCACTGCGGGAAAGAGCAGTGAGCAAGATCCCCAAGGTCATGGAGCTGGCATGGCAATGGGGGAGACAGACGTGAGCAGGCAATGTCACGAATAATTGATTATAATTGCAGAGGGGCCACAACGGAGAAGCCCAGGAGCCCAACCAGACTGGGGAGGGGAGCGTGCAGTGAGAGACTATGTATGTGAAGAACTAAAGCTCAAGCTGAGGTCTGAAGGATGAGCCAAGAGGTGAGGGTGAGAGAGAGAGAGGCATAAAGAGCTCTCAACATAGGAAAGGGTATGTGCAAAGGCCCTGGGGCAGGAGCAGCAGGGGGTCCTAGTTTTATGGGACCTGAAGTTTATACAACTTGGGTGGGAGCAGGGGCTTTTTAAAAAAGAATGCAAAAGATGCAAACTTGAATTCCTCATTCAAAAGAAGGCAAAATTGGCCTGAAACTCAATGTTTATTTAGAATAAAAAAGTGTTACAAATTACACAATTTTTAAAGCTAAAAAAAATAGAACAGGCATCACAATATCCAGGGGAAAATATTTTTATTAACTGCTGAACACAGCTCTATTACATTTTCTTCTTCCATTTTTGGCTGTGTGCTCTTGGATTCCCTCTCCGTATGTCAAGATTTTGTAGCATCATTTTCTACAGAGAAGGCAGAAAGGTAATGCCCACCCTGGTCAGCGGAATAGTGGCCCCCAGAGATGTCCATGCCCTAATCCCCAGGACCTGTGAACGTGTTAGGTTGCATGGAAAAGGGAAATAAGATTGCAGGTAGAATTAAAGGTGTTGATCTGTTGACCATAAACTAGGGAGATTATCCTGGATTATCCAAGTGGGCCCAATGCCATCACGAGGGCCCTTAAAAGTGGAAGAGGGAGAGAGAGGAGGGAGAAGCAGAGGGCTGGCAGCGTGAGGAGGATTCTGCCGGACATGGATGGAGGAAGGGCCACAAGCCAAGGATTGCAGGCAGCCTCTAGAAGCTGGAAAAGGCTAGGGAGCCTTAATACCTCCAGAAAGGAATGCAGTCCTGACACCTAGACCTTAGCCCCTGATTTGAGACCCATTTTGAACTTCTGACCTCCAGAACTTTAAGATAATAAATGTGTATTGTTTAAGCCACTAAGTTTGTGGTCATTTGTTACAGCAGCAACAAGAAACTAATACACCTACAAACATACAAATTCTGATCTATCCTGTTTCACATGATTATCATGGAAAAATAAACTCACACAACACACACAGCAATTTATTTGTATATGATACCTTCTCAAGTGTGTTTCTGACTGGACAGAACACACTCCTATTTTGATAAGGCCTCAATGAAAACCAAATCTTCCACTTAAAAATTTCCACATCCCATGACTGGCTCCCACTCCTCATATGTCAAAACCTCCTGGGCTGGGCACTGAAGGACACAGTCACTTGGCCCTATGTCTTCATGTCGTGACCTTGGGTGAGTCATGGGCAGGGGGTAGGAATGCTTCTTAACCATGAACCTTGTATGTAAATCCCACTGAACCCTCACTAAATGAATCCCCCACTCTGCTTTGCCTTGGATGGGTTCCAAAACTGCCCATGGCCCAAGGGCGGGGAAGGCAGAGAAGTCCGAGTGAACAGAGACAGCGGGCTGCAGTCTACATTAGTGGAGCCCTGAGCCTTGAGTGCCAGAGCTTGTGGCAAATCCACACTTGCCCCGTAGAAGTCGCTCAAAGCAGGTACGGTGCCTGGGGCACAGAGAGCCTGGAGGAGTGATGGAGGCAGAGGTGGGCCTGGGGAGGGGGGCAGGCCAGACCAGGCAGGGCCTTGTAGCTCAAACAGGGCCTCGAACCAGTGCGATCCACCTCATCCTGTCCACCAACGGCGAGATCACAGCAGCTGCAGGTGGTGACAGGCAGGAGGAGAAGGAGGACCTGGTGCTGGGAAGTTACTGCAGTTCCCGGGAAGAGCCCCCTGGAGACTGGAGAGGGGGGACGGGGTGGGTGGGGAAAGCGAGAGAACCACCTAGAAGGCAGCAGCCACATGGTTTGCAGACAGGTTAGAGGTGGGGCTTGAGGGAAAGACAGTGTCAGGGGTGACTCCACACTTCTGGCGGAGAGATGGGAGGACTTGAAGGGGTGGGAGCTCCAGGGGCAGGAGCTGTGAGGGAGAAGAGGGGACCTGTGTGCCCACCTCCCCTCCCCACCGCAGCCCACGGGACAAAGGAAGAGGTCTTACCTCCTTCCCCTGAAGCCACCAAACCACCACCCGGGGATGAGACTAAGACCATCTGCCACACTACCGGGCTACCTGAGGCCTCAACCCAGGAGGCAGAGCAAAGAGCTGGCAGAAACAGAAATGGGGTTCTTTCCTTATGGACAGCACTTTCACAGCCTCTTGGGAACCCCATCCCAAACCAGGTGCTCCCCCCCTCAAACCCCACCCCTGGTCCTCTGGGGAGGTCTTCATCCCCTGCACACCCCGACTCCCAAGCCAAGGCCAGAGTGGTTGCAGGTGCTCATTAAGCCACTAATTAATTGAATGTTTCCCCCTCATTGCATGCTGTTAATTAGTTCCTTGTAGTAACAGAGACTGTGATTCTTGGAAGTAATAACTTGGTCCAGGGGCAATTTTCATATTACTTATAGTTGCTGGAGGAGCTGGATCCTGTGCTCAGGTGGGCAGGGCTAATTCAGGAAAGTTGACATGATTCTCTGATCTAAAAAATTGACTTTTAGTTTGTCTTAATGTTGCTCTGCATGTTCCAAATGTCCTCCACTGGAAAGCATTATTTTTATAGTATCAAAAGTAAAAAATATGTAAATAATTTAAAGCAGGGAAGACCTTAGAGTGCTCAGGAAACCTGTGCCTGGGAGAATGGAGCCACAGCGTGCTGGGCTAGGGGCCTGGGGGAATGGGCGACCTTGGCTCCCACAGCTTCTGTTCCAGGCTGTCCTTTCTGTTCCCTCCCCATGACCCCACAGCTAGTGAGCACCAAAACCAGGGTACAAGTCAGGGCTCTGATGCAGAGCCGGGGACCCAATGCTGACCCAAGCTGAGTGACAAACACAGCTACGAGTAACGTCTCCCCCAGATCAGGAGTCGGGAAACAAGATGCGTTGATGAGAAATGAGAAGCATCTGAAATTGCTGAGGCCCTCTTGCCTTGGTTTCTCGTCTTCATGGAGCCTGCATTCTAGTGAAAGAAACAAAGAAATAAGGAACCAAAACGAACTAAAAGAGAAAACTGTGGGGACAGAGAAATGCGCTGTAGTTAGGATGGTCTGGTCTCCTTAAGGGGATGACAGTTAAGCTGAAATCAAAAGGATGAGGGGAGAAACCCCAGCCATACAAAACGGGAATCCAGAGGACGTGTCTGTGTTTATCTCCAAGGAGGGGCCTCAGTGCACACCCCACCCCCTGCCAGAATCCTGCCTCATCCTCACAGCAAAGCAAAGAGCTATTACTCACACCTATAAAAGCTCTGATTAACCTTGAGTGAGACCTCAATTAACTGCAAGGTCTTAACTCCATCATTAGCCTGGATGTGAGAGGGGAGGGTAGTGGGAACTGCACCTGATTCCTAAAACGGCCTGTGATGTTGAAAAGTGGCCAGACAGAGGCCGAAAAGCCCAACTCCCTGCAGTCGCGTGCTGATAAATGCTTAACAACCAGCTCTCCAAAGGGGGAAAAGCCCTGAACTGAAGCATCTGCCAATTTCCATGGTGTAAATACTCCCACTGTGGCCAATTTCAAACTACCCACCTGACGTCAGCTAAGGCCAAGCTGGGAAGAGTCTGCCGGGCACATCACTGCTTTAGGTGTGACCCTGGGCAAGCTGCCTCATCTGTGCAGAGAGGATTGAATGAGAGGTGAGTAACCATCGCCATCTGGAAGGGCCTGACACAGGTTGGTGCTGATAAAAATAAGGGTTTCTTTCTCCCTCCGAGGAAAGCAGAGGAGTCCTGGTGCAAAGCTGGGAAATATCATCGAAGGACTTAGGCATTGGCTGTCTCGTTTAACCATCTGGGCAGAATGGGTGGGCTTGAGGCGGGGGTGGAGGGCCGGAAGGAGAACATAGGGATGAACTCCCACCCCCAGCCAGCGCCCAGAACAGTCTCGTACCGAGTGGTAGCAGAGGGATGGGAGGTGTAGCACGACTTAGGCTCCCGGGGCAGGGGCCGGCTCGCTCGGCTGGTCCACCCCTGTGTGCCCAGCCCCCAGCCCAGTGCACAGATGCTTAATGCGTGTTTGCCAAATGAGCGAATGAATGAATCGGGGTCCCCCCCAAATGGGGGGTGGTAGCCTTCTCCCTCTCTCAGCCCACGCACACGTGTGACAGGCAACCCGAATGGTGGGCTGCCAGGCAAGCAGCCCCTGGGACACTGGGGAGTTGTCTTGGGGCCTGCGATGAGCCTGCGGTGGCGTGTGAGCGCCGGTTAGAGACAGCCCTGTGATTAATCGCAGCAAATGCCCAGGAAACTAATATCACCGTGCCCTAGCCCTTCCCATCCCAGCCTCTAATATCCCTTCCGCTTTATTATTCAGCGCCCGCGGTGACAGCTAACGGGCAAGTCAGGGGCCCGGAGATCGCTCCCTGGGGAAATTGGATGTAGCTTCTGGTGAGGGCCACTCTGCAGGGGAGCGGGAGTAGAGTGACTGTGTGGGAGCAGGAGGGGGTCACTTTGGGGCAGCAGGAGTGGGGGCAGGGGGCAGGTGTGGACAAGCTCCCTGCCCATCCTCTCGCTTCCAATGAAGCTCACCTGTTGGGGAGTCCACCCCCACCCCACCCCTGTGCTGTCACGTCCCAGGTTCTCCTCTGATTGGCAGTGCCCCCACCCCACGGCCCCTGAGACAGAACCAGCTCACAGGTGAAACGCCCAGTTCAGAGGAAGCTCCGCACGGTCTTCGGGGCCCTGCCCCCGCACCCAGGCCCCAAATCCTGGACCAGAATCCACCCTCCTAGGCTGGAGGGGCTGGAAGCCTATCTGCCCACCCATTGCAGGAATAACAGACCGGAGTGTCGACACCTAATTCCTTGCTATTGGCCTGGCACATAATAGCCCCTCAATAAACATTTGTCGTGTGAGTGGGTCAATCAACAAAGGCACGAGCAAGTGGCGACAGGACAGAGCGGGCGAGGTCGCGCATTTGTCGTCCGCTTCTCTGCCTCGTCAGGCTCCTCCTTTTCCCAAGGCTGCTCCCCCGCTTTTCATCGCAGCGGCAACGTAACTCGCTGGCTCACACCCGTCTCTAGCCCCCTTCTTCAAGCCCCGCTCGGTGTCGTTTCCTTTCCTCCTGCCGTCAGGATGTCACTGCCCCGAAGTCCTCTCTCCCCGTCCAGACGGTGGGCATCCTGAGCAAACTGGCCGGGCCCGCTGACCTCCTGGCCAGCACAGTGTCTGCCTCCCCGCCGGCCCCCGAGGGAGCCTTCACGGCCGGAATCCAGATGCTGGGCCAGCCAAGGGGACACTCTGGGGGCAAGGGGGCTCTCCTGTTGCCTTGAAACCTGACGGAGGAGCACATTTCCAGGGACACGTGCCTGCAGGGCTTTGCAGGGAATGGGAGCCGTGCGCTTGGTAAGAGTTTAAGGCCCAGGTCCAAGTTCTTCCCAAGGTCAGCAGGATACACAGTGCCGGCCCCGCTGTCTGCCATTTGGGCAAATCTTTCTCCTAATTATATCTGAATTATGCAAATCAATACCGGTGTCGATATATGATTTCCTCTAACAAGTTGAGGACATGCAAGCAGTGAAGACCTGGGGAGACGGAAACCCGTCTAATTAGGAATGAGTTTCTCTGTGTTGCTCTTGGCTGCGGGAACAAATGGCTCCATGGCGACCTGGGGAAGAGAAGGTGAGGGGCCTGAGCAGGCAGAGGGCAGACAGGACAGGGCGGCGGGCGGGTGTGGGCCGGAGGGGCTCGAGAGACTGGGGGCCATGGCCGGAGCATGGTGGTGCAGCGCCAGCCACGGAACAAATATGTGATCTCGGAAACTCTCTTTCCATGAGCAGTTTAAAATCCCCCCGAGCTGGAAGCTGGCAACCCGGGGACACACAGCAGGCATGGTCTCTCCCCCTGGACATGGGCGAAGGAGGGAAGGAAGGAGGGAGGGAAGGAAGGGAGGGAGGGAGGGAGGGAGGTCTACCGTACCTCGGACCTCTGCTATGTGCCTCTGTGAAGCACTATGCCTCCATCTCTCACTGAATCCTCAGCACTCTGAGTTAGGTACTTCTATGACCCCATTTCACAGATGAAGACAGTGAGGTCCCAGAGGTGAAATGTCCTGCCAGGGTCCCATGGCTGTAAGTAGGAGGCTGGACACCAACCCTGGCTCTCCCACTGGACCCCAATTCTTCATTCAGTGCAACTGGGGGATCACAGGCAGGGCACAGATAGGCAGAGAGTTGCCTATGGAGGGATGGAAGAGGGGACAAGGACTCCCACCTTGAAGCCATGGGGGCCTGGGGAAAAGGTACCCCTTGCTGCAGGCCCCTCATGCGAGGAGGAAGCGCCTGAGCTCCAAGACGGGAGGGTCATCCCGGGGCTGGCTTAAATCCCTCTGGAGTGTGCCCAATAGCTTCTTTCTGGCACCTCCTTCTGAGATAGAGACTGGACACCTGACAAGCTCCTCATGCGCTCGATGAACAAACGTCCTCGAAGCTGAGGGCCCAGCATGAGGCGTTATAGCCTAGTGGCTAAGAGCCTGGCCTCTGAGGCAGGCTGCCTCCATCCGAGGCCCAGCTCCGCCACTGGGAGCCACCTGGCTTATGACAGTTACTCCCCATGCCTCAGTTTTCCCACTTCTAAAATGGGACTGATGACAGTGCATGATACATAGTAGGTGTTCAATAAATGTTAGCTATTGTGATTGCTCAGGGCAGGGCACCAGGTCTCAGGATGAGCAAGGCTCCTTGAAAGAGCTCATAATATAAAGAGAATGGGGGAAAGACAGCACTTTTTAAGAAGGAAATAATGGTGAGTGGAAAGTCAGGGGGGTGACTAAAGGGCCATGGGAGACCAAGGACACACTTACCCTTGTCTGGCTCTGCATGGGGCAGTCAGGGAAGGCTCCCTGCAGGTGATGCCGCTAGGGCTGAGTCATACACAATAAGTGGTGCTCTCCAGGTGGACAAGAGAGGCAATAGTGGCTTTGTAGGCAGAGAGCTCAGCCTGTGCAAAGGCCCAGGGGCATCCTGCAGATGGAAGTGACAGGAGCTGAAGCCGGAGAGGTGGGCAGGACCTTGCCTCCCTGAGGCCTTGAATGCCACACTCAGGGGTTGGGATTTCATCCCAGATGTGCCAGGGAGATCCTGAAGAGAGACAAAATGAGCCTTGCACTTTGGAAAGGTCGCCCTGAAGCTGAGTGGAGCCTGGAGAAGAAGGGACAAGGCAGAAAGCTGAGTCCTGGAGCCCAAGCCCCAAGCTCCTAGCTCCCAGCCAGACTCCTCTGTGGGGGCTGCGGTGGGAGCTGGAGCTCAGCGGGACCAGAGAAATTATTAATCGCTCCACGACGCCGCAGGCCATGGTCCATTTGCTGCTTTTCTTGGTCTGTTTTGAAACTGTGAAATGAGCCCTAGTCTTTAAGGCAGCCGTAATAACCATCCCGATTCTGACATTTAAATTACAGATGGCATTTTCAATTAAACAGGCGCGCTCAGCAGGTTTAATTTAGCTATCAGTTCTGGTCTGTTCTTTAAGTGCTGAAGAAAAAAAAAAAAGGCCAGAAGTGAATTCTAGATCTCTTTCCAAGAAGAGAGAGGAAGGACTCTCCAAGATGTGACACCAACTCTCATCATCTGGCCCCCAAGGGGACTCACACACACTCCTGTAAACAGTCACACTCCACTGGGTTCACCCGCATGCACGCCCAGAGGCACTCGCACGCCGCACGCCACACAGGCAAGCACAGACCAGACTCCTGTCTTTGGGGCCATCGTTGCCACCAGTGTGCAGAGGCTGGGCCTCTCCCATGCGATCAGAGAAACGGTAAGAGATTCTGGAGTCAGAAAAACTTGGATCAAGGTCGATGCTCTACTGCTAACTAGCTGTGTGACCTGGAGCAACTTACTTAACCTTGCTGAGCCTCATTTTCTCAGCTGTCAAATGAAAGTGAAGATGAGGCTGAGCTGGAATATTAGTGTCCGGCACTGGCTCCGCTGATATAAACACCCCGTAACCCCGTGCCTTTCCTCCGCCCTGCCGTAGACTTGTGGACCTGCAGCTCTCCTACCCAGGATGTCCACTCCTGGGCTCTCTGGTCTCAGAGGCCCGCGGGGTGCTGTGCACGGTGCTGAACCACGCCAATCGCTTGCTCTCAGTCCCAGATGGGTTATCTCCCTGCCCCCAGCCCAGTCAGCTTGCTCGGAGACTCTCACCCCAGCCAAGGCAGCCACTGCAGGTGACCTGGGTGACA
Organism: Miniopterus schreibersii; assembly: GCF_964146895.1. NCBI lineage: Eukaryota > Metazoa > Chordata > Mammalia > Chiroptera > Miniopteridae > Miniopterus > Miniopterus schreibersii. The sequence continues at coordinate 4,722,411 of NC_138109.1, read as the reverse complement.
AAGGCCTAAATTTTCCCTGAAGGTTCTGCCTCCCCGTATTCCAAAGTGAGTAAACCCTGGGGTGGGGTGGGGAGCAGAGGGACCCAAAGGAACAGCACGGCTGGACCCTGACCCCCAGCCCATGTTGACACAGAAAATCCCCACCTTCAGCCAAGTAAAAGCCTGGCTGCGGGGCTCTGAGAGGTTGTTCCTGAGGATTTTGTTGTTCCAGGTTGACCCCCCCTCTCCTTTTTCGGTTCTGGACGGGGTGTAGATGGGCCGCTTCCTCCAGCCAGTGTGCGCTGGTTCCAGCATTCAGGGCAAGGTGGCTTTGGAGACGCTGCAAGTGGCCAGTTAGGGTGTATCTGCATGGGCTGCCTGCCCCCCCAGATCAGGTCCTGATTGGGTGGAATTAGGGGCTGAGAGAGAAGGCAGAGGTTATCACCCCCACTTTGCAGGGCAGCTAACAAAGACCCAGAGAAACTCCAAACCCATTCAGTGGGGGGGGCAGGTCTAGAGCTCCAGCGGGCCCTGCGACCAGCAGACCGGGTGAGCGTCTTCCAGAGACGCGAGAAACCGGCTGGGCGGGGGCGTGAGGCTGCGTGTTTGGGGCGTGGCCAGGCCTCCAAGGGAGGGTTATACCATAAGGGAGAAAAGTCTTCGACTCCAGCAGGACCCTGTCTGCCGAGCCCACTTTCTCAACCACTCGCCTCATTGGCTCTGGTAGCAGCTAGTTCTGTGTGGCGAGTGCTATGGTCCCATTTCACAGGGAAGGAAGCTGAGGCTCAGAGAAGTGGAGCAAACTGCCCAAGGCCGCCCGGGAGAAAGCAACAGCACCTGGGCATGACCTCTGGACTCGGGCAGTCCCATTCTCCCTGTGCTCACGCCCCAGGCCACCTTACCCAGGAGGGAAGGGGAGCTGGCAGAAGACAGGGAGGGCCGATGTCCTCTTAGGTGAAAACTACGGGGGCCTGAAGCTGAAGCTACAGGGATCCAGGCGGCCTCAAGAAGGCGGATGGGTGTGTGAACCCACACACTTTCCAGGCTGGGCACACCTGGCCTCAGGTGACGCGAAAGCGCCATCTTCCCAGGCGACTCATCTACTTTCATCTTTTCCAGCAGCTCTAGTCCGAGTCTCTGCCCTCTGTCCGCCAAGTCACAGCTTCTGGGGGCCGTTGTGACCAACAAGGCCCCAATTGCAGCCCCCCCACCTCTCTACTCTGTGTTGGACGCAGTAGGGGATTTAAGCCCCTCCCTGCACATGGCAAAACCAGATCAATGCCCAAGTCCTTAGTGAGCACCTGGGTGAATGCCCAATGCTTTATGTAGAAGAAACTTAACCCTAAGGGTAGGCATTATTATGTTCACGTAAAAAAAAAACAACATTTTATTGAGGTGCAGAAAGGTAAATGACCTGCCCGAGGCTGCCAGGCTTGCTAATGGTAAAAGTCAAATTCGAACCCAGGTTCCAGCTGACTCTCTTCCAACTATGCTGACTCTCAAGAGGCACATTCATTCCCGCCCGCAATGCGGCCTCAGTTTCCTCATCTGTAACTGGAAAGGGGCAGGGGAGGGGCTGCCTGGAGAGCAACCCCTAAACAGGCCAGGCCAGCGGTGCCCCCATCTCTGGTGGGTGCAAAACGGGACACTCATCTTCTCCATTGTCTCCTGCTCCCTTTTTTTCGTCCCTGGGGCAGGTGGCCAATGGCTAGAGTGGGTGAGAATCTCTCAGTCGGGCGGGAGGTGGGCCTTGTAACATACAAAGGCAATCGCAAGATTATAACCTGACTTGATATTTGGGGGGAATGAGACAGCGTTTCTACAATACAGGCTAGAGATAACCGAGCTTGGCAAAATTGTCTTAGCCATTGGGGTATCTCCTACATGGAGTGGGTTAGACGATGGGGGGCCATGAGGAGGGCAGGGGTGAGCTCCTCTCAGCTTAGGGGCACAGAGCCCCCCTTGCCCCCTCCTCAGGCCCCATACCTCTCCCCCTCTCCAGCCCCTACAGAAACCCCGCCTAGACCAGAAGCAGCCCGCTCCCCATCTCCCTCGGCCCCAGCTCATTAGCCCTGAAAACCTGCCCAAGTCCAGGAGGGGCTCCAGCGCAGGCTTCTTTTCCTCTCTTCCCCACATCATTAGTGAAAATGCAGCCTCCGCAGCTCCCGGGGCCACGTGGGCTGGCGAAGCCCCCTCCCTGGGGACCCCCAGGCAGGCAGAGGGCTGGAGGCTGGGACCTGGCCTCGGAGTAGGCTGGGGGAGCACATGAAGCCGGGGACCATGAGGGAGGCAGAGGGAGCCCCTCGGATCCTGCCCAGGAGGACCCTGGAGCAATCGCTGTCTGTCGGGCCCTGGTTAGCTGACAGCTTGCCCTGTGCCAAGCGCTGGGCCAAACACTCTCTCATCCCTGCCAGTGGGACTCTGTGTTAGCTTTTTGTCCCAGCACCCAATCCTTCTTCACGCCCCACAGTGTCTGTCCCCTTCTCCCAGCCTTGTGGTTCTCACTGGGCAACTCTACCCCAGGCCTTGCCCATCAGGGCGTCAACCATCCCTCTCACCACAGTAACGGTTCAGAGGTGGGCATGTGAGCCCACTGGACTTAACTCTGGAAAGACACAGGTCTGGGGGTGCCTGGCCCCTTCTGGGGGAGCCTACCTAGGATGAAGCCACACAGAGCTGAGAGACAAAGAGAAAAGCTGAGCTCTGAATACACCTTTGGAGCCTCTAGATCGAGCTGTACCTGAAATAAATCTGTACTGGACTTTTCTGTTACATGAGCCCTCAGATTTGCTTTTTAATTAAACCACTTTGAATTGCATTTCTGTCATTTGTAGCTGACAGAGTGGCAACCAGTATTAGGATTTTAGAAAACCCCATTTTTCAGATGAGTAAACTGAGGCCCAGAGAGGTTAAGCTACTTGCCCCAAGCCACACAGCTATGGATGGGCAGAACCAGTGTTCAGAGTGCAAAGCTCCCAACCCCAACTCATTTCACCTAAGATTCCCTCGTGGGAGGGGCGTCCTCTGAGGCCATTTTCAGCAGGACCCAGAGGACAAGGGACAAAAAGGTAACAGATTGCCCTGGTTACCATGTCACTGTGTGGCCTCAGGCAGGCAACCGCACTTCTCTGAGCCTTGGGCTAAGAACAAATGTCTCCCCCCTGCAGGGTGCAGGTGTCCCCTCGGCGGCCAGGACGGCTGCCTCTTGCCCCCAACCCAGAGGACTGTGAGCCGGGGGGCTCCCCAGCCAGGCGGGGGAGCCCCCGGGGGCAGTCAGACACCCCCACCAACCCACACGTTCCACCTGGCTCTAAATGTCTCTCAAAGACCAAATTCAATTTGGCCTAACTCTGCCAGCTCCGCAGTGCAGAATTCATCGGATGAGGAGCCTGCTTTTCGGGGAATAATTCATTTTTCCGGTGTCGGAGAGGAGAGTAATTGATCCGGGGGGCTGGTGCCTCCCGCCCACCCGGGACCGGCTGATTCCAAATGCAGCCCCAAGACTGTTCGACCAAAGTCAGAGCAATAAATAGGAAGGGGCTTCTGCTTTAATATATTGGATTATTCCACTCGGTGGTGACAAAAAACAAGATTTAATTCCCGAGAAGGCCAGCTGAGAAAAATCATTTCCCTGCCTGCCTCTCCCTTCCCTTTTTTTTGCTTTTTGGCTTTTTTTCAGGCATCTTTGTCTTCGCACAGACTCTGAGGGCTCGCTTTGAGGCTTTGAGGCTTCCCCGCGCCTGCCCACCTGCCCGGGTCTTCCTCTGCCATCCTGGGACCCTCTCCGCCCAGCCCCCTCGCCCATGGCCCCCTGAGGACAGAGGCTTCGAGTTGAATTCAGATGCCACTAGGGTCCTTAGCACGTTGATAAATTACGTCACTAAGCCCTGGGGAATGGCCAGTTAGTACCACAGCCGCGACTGATGGGCAGGAAGCTAAGGAAGCCTCCTTGGCTAGCGAGGCAATTTAGCATCCTACTCTTCCTCAGGTCGTGTCCACTCACTGCCTCCTCCAGGAAGCCTTCCCTGATTACAGTCCAGGTTAGATGCCCCTTCTTTGGGCTCCCAACATACAGAGGCTTCCCTCTCGCAGCCCTTTTCCTATGGGACTGTAGTTGCCCAGCTTGTTCATTTTATTTATTAAGCAAACTCATATGCAGCACTTTCTATGTGCAGACCCCAACCTAAGTGCTTTACAAATATTAACATACGGTGTTATGCAATAACGCTAAATGCATAACAACCTTATAAGGCGGCACCTGTGCTCCATCTACCCATTTTGTAGATGAGGAAACTGAGGCACTTCCTGGCTAAGTGACCTGGTCAAGGTCGCGCGGGCAGGGAGGGTCAGGCTGGGAATCCAGATCCGTCTCTTCCTTTAGCCTGTGAGCTGCCAGGGGCCAAGGTGCTCGGCTCACTGTTGTATCCCGGGAGCACAACAAGGTGTCCCGGACACAGAAGGTGCTCAGTAAATGCCCGGGCACTAAGCGCTTTCACATGCAAACCGCAGGTCTATCCCTAAGGCTGAGCTTCAAATCCCACGGGTCCCACTGAAACCTCGGGCCATGCCCTCCACCAACGCTCCCTCCCACAGGACAGGAGTCCCCGTGAAAGTCACGTGGTGCGGGGAAGCACTTTGGCGTGGGGAGAACTCCAGGTCCGGAGCGAGACAGGCCTCGGGTGGACAGCAGCCTTGCCAAGTCCTAGCTGTGTGACCCTGGGTGAAACCGCACTGCTCTGAGCACTTCTCGGCTTGGTCGCAGCCTCTCAAACGGTGATGGTAACAGTAAATACCTGTGCTAGGAAAATTAAGTAAAACCACGTGTGAGCGGTGCTTTGAACACGCCCCGAACGCAGTGGGCACACAGTAGGTGTAAAATACAGACGCTGGGGATGCTTTTGCCAGGCTCAGGAAAGAACAAAGCCTTATCAGTCCAGGTAAGGGAGCGAGCTCTGAGATGTGGGTGGAAGGGTGGGTTTCTCTCAACAGTCGAGGCGGGTCGGGCGAGTGGCCAAGAATTACCAAGGAGGATTTTGCAAATCACACACAATCCACTTACTTCTGGGAGTTACCAAGATGTGGGAGAGTCTGACACAGGGACTTACTAGATCAGGACCAGCACTTGACGAGTGTTTCATTCCCACGTCCTGTGCATATTAAGGGCCTTTCACGTGCAGGAAGGGATCCGGGTTCAGGGAGGGGCGCGAGCCTTGGGGCCCCTCAGACCCAGGCCCCAGCGAGCTGGCTCTGCAGGTTACAGCTTTGTGACCTTGACCACTAGGCCCTCCTCCCCGAAGCTCCGCTTCCTCTTCCATAAATTGAGTTGACAAAATTGGGCTGCCATGGGGAGTCGATGACATCACGTAGACTGGGTGAGAGATCGCAAACGGGAGCCCCTCCCGCTGCCTCTCAACAGCAGCACCCCCAGCCCCGCAGCAGTCAGCAGGCCCATTCGCCTCCCATCTTGTGCAGAAAACCTGGGAGCTGCATCTGGACCCCTGGGCACTGCTTCAGCTCCTGGGAACAGCAGAGCAGGTTGGCAGGGGGGCTGCAGATGGGACAAGGGGCAGAGCCAAGAAAAACCCCAGTGTTTCTGTCCCCAAATCCATGCTCTTAACCCTGGGCGTGTGGCCTCCCCGATTCCTAGGAGAGGAAGAGAGGAGGGAGAGCAGGGTGCAGAGGAGGCTGGTTCATGGATCAAAGGTGACCCTGGAGGGGGGCTCATGAGGCTGAGACAGGTCACAGGGACATCCCCTGAGGGAGAGAATGCTGCAGAGGATGCCAGGGAGCCTGGGCGGAGATGGGCAAGGTTAGGGGCCTCAGAGAGCAAATGCCCAGCAGTGCAGGGTTCAGGAGTTCCCCCCGGAGCCTCCCTCTGTGCATCACCTGGGGGGGGATCCATGCTCTTCATGCCCCCCTCCCTGACCCCAGCGCCCTCCCTCACCCAGCAGTTCTTCCTCACATCTAGCTGGAATCTTTCCTGCTGCAGACCCCAGCCCCGCCTGCCCTGTCTGCAGAGCTCCTGGGTCAGGGCAGCCGTCCTGCTGACAGTCCCTCGGCCCTTGTTGGAGGAGGATACCATCTCCTCTTCTGGCTCAGCACAGTCCACACAAGATTAGGTTTAATTGATGGGGAAAATAGCAAAGTCATTACTCACCAGGCGATCAGGACTGGATCTGCCTGGGTGGCCTGCGTTCACTGTGGGCCTGGGCTCCGCCTAGGCGGGTGGACTGGGGTTCCAGGACCCAGGCCTCTTTGGGGCTGGGTCCCGGGAGACCACCAGCCCTTCCTAGTCATATAAGACGTAGACCTCGGAAGACCCATCTTCCTAAATGTTTCTCAGGAGCCTCTGGCGTAAGAGCAGCCCCAAAGCAGGGCAGGGGGCCCAGCCCTTGCAGACCCAGACTTAGCCCCAAGCAATGGGGGGGCGGGGAACCAGACTTTGGGTTCAAATTCAGCCTTCTGAGACCCCCCTTCTCTGCGGAGAACTGGGCAGGACCAGCCCATTCTGGGTACTCCCTTGACATTGCTGCCACCTAGTGATATTTGGAGGAACCAGTCCTTCCTTCCTCTAGTTCCACAACCAAACGGCACCACACGTACAAAAACCCAGATTTACAAAGTAAACAAACCAGAAAGAGGAAAGGGGGCCTTTTTCAACTGCAAAATGGTTAGAAGACTCCACCAAAAAATATAAAAGGGAATTCTTCCTTTCCCCCCTGACCCCTTAGTGGCCCAGAAGCACTTAGCTCCTCCTCCTGGGGCAATAATATGCACAGATGCCCTAAAGCCCCACGGTCCTTGCCGTCTCCAGTTCTTTCCACCCTCCTCATCTCGGAGCCCCTGCTGCCTCTGCTCTGTGCCCTGGCATGTGCCCATCTTTGAGCATGTACCATAGTGAAGTGACTAGGACTTGGCTGGAAACCCAGCCTCAACTACTTACTCATTGGGTGACCCTGGACGAGTACCCAGCATCTCCGAGTCTTAGCTCCTTCACTTATAAAATAGGAATATCTGTATCTGCCAGAGAGGGCCACTGCACAGATTAAATGCGCCTGTGTGCTCAGCACAGGAATTGGCACCTGCAGGGCTTCATCAAATGCCTGACATTGTCACCATCATCATTGTCATCATCACCGTTCAACCTGTTACTCTTGGGAAATTTGATTTCATCAACTAGACTGTCAGCTGCTGGTATCTAACTCCCCATCCCAGCTCCTGTTAGACAAAGCAAGGTTTTTCCTTAAAGGACACTGATATCATATCTGCTTCCTATAGCATTTATACCTGATAAGACAAAGCACACAGTAGGTGCTCAGGAAACTCTTAGGATAGCTTGCCTATATGTCCAACCTCATGCCAAACCATTCCCCAACTTGCTCACTGAGCTCCAGCTATGCTGGCTGCCTTTCTGCTCTGTAAATAAGTCCATCTCTACCTCAGGGCCTTTGCACTTACTGCTCCCACAATGCTCTTCCCCCAGTTCTCTGCATGGCCAGTTTCTCCTTATCATTTAAATGTCACTTTATCAGCCCTAGCCAGTATGGCTCAGTGGATAGAGTGCCAGCCCACATACTGAAGGGTCCCGGGTTTGATTCTGAACAAGGGCACATACCTCAGTTGCAGGCTCGACCCCCGGCCCTGGTTGGGGCACATGTGAGAAGCAATCAATTGATGTGTCTCTCTCACATCAATGTTTCTCTCTCTCTCTCCCTTCCACTCTCTGAAAAGCAATGGAAAAAAATATCCTCAGGTGAGGGTTTTTTAAAAATTAATTAAAACTAAAATTTTAAAAATAAAAATAAATGTCACTTCCTCAGAGAGGTCCTCTCTGATAGCATTGCTTGCCCTCATTCTCCACTTTGTCTGCTGTACTATAGAGGTCAAGAACCTAAGTGGCTGAAGAGAATTCCAGTTCCACCACTTATTAGCTGTGTGGCCTCAGACAAGTTGCTTCACTTCTCTGTGCTTCAATTTTCTCATCTGTAAAAACTGTAAGTAATAACAGTTCCCACTTCATAAGGTTATTTTGATGAATTAATACGTATTAAGCTCCTAGAGTAGTGCCTGGCATGGATATTACGTGCCATAGCATGTTAGTAATTTTCTTATTCATTCATTCAGCCTTGTGTGTTTATGTTTCTTCATCTAGAGTGTATTCCAGGAGGTCAGAGTCCTTGACTGTTGTACCCTTCCTGACAGATAGTAGGTGCTCAATAAATATGAATTAATTGGAAAGGATCTCGGGGGACGGGCATGCCTCTCTTTCCTTACCCAGTGTCCATGGGCCATTGAGCAATGTGGCTGGATAACCTGTGGGCTATCTCTGGCCTCCACACTCCTCACTGTCCCGAGAGGGTGCCCCCTGTTGGACAGTGTGTAGGTGTCCCTTGAAGGAAGCTGATGCCCGCAATCCTGTAACTATATCATTCCTGGGGGTCCATCTCTGCCCTCTAGAGCAGAGACCATGAAGCTGAGGGGTTAAGAGCAAGCTCTTTGGAGCAAGATGCATCTGATTAGACCTTGTGCTTCTCCAATTACTCTGCGTGTCATCTGCCAGGAAAGTCTTCCATCCTTAGTCTTGTCCGAGTGAAAAAGGGAGATGACAATGCCCTCTCCCCCTCCCCCACCTCCAGCTGAGGGACTGGGGCGGTGTGACAGGGCGTGCCCGGGGCACAGGGAGCCTTGCAGGCCCACCTTCCCCCGCAGCGTCAGCCCTCTGACAACTCAGGAGCAGCTGTCTTGCCAGCCTATCCAATGGTCCTTCCAGCGACAGAAACGGGAACAGTGGGTGTGGACCACCCCCTTATCTAAACCCCGAGGTCTCTTCTGCAGGCTCTCTGTGCATCTGGCTCTTCCTCTGAGAGCAAGCAGCTGGCCGGAGGGGGACGTGCTGGACTTGCACCCTCTTACCCTCCCCACCGCCCTCTCTGGCTGCTGTGTCTCCCCATCACGGCCCCTGAGACCGAAGTTTCCCTGGGCCCTCTGGGCCCTCTCCTGCCTCACTTCACAATTGTTCCCGGCCCTCACCAGTCCCTTGGCTTTGATTGCTGGCTACATACACTGCAACTCCTCTATCTCCAACCCAGAACCCCAGACACCTCGTAAACCCCTGAATCCCCAAGGGGGAGCTCCCCTATCTACACCACCTTCCACCCCCCCAACCCAAATTCCCGCCCTGACATCCAGTCCTCGCAGGCACCCAGTCCTGGGCCCCTGCCTCAGCCCAGCCTCCTCCCACAGCCCAAGGAGGGCTCTGGTCCTCTCCCAGCTCATCCCCATCTGGCTCCCCACATGCCCATCCTAGTCCCTCACCCCAAAGCTTTGAATTGCCTGTTACTCCTATACTTAAACCTGGGAGCTCACGGGGTGACCCTCTTCCTTCACAAGTCCTCATCAAACGGCCCCCAGGACAAGGTACTGCTTCCCCTGGCCGATTGGCAACTCAGGTGGGTGTGGATGGTGCCCTCCCCGCCAGAAATCCAGAAAGGACTGGGAGCAGGGGCCACGCCTCCGCCTTCAGACTGGGCATTCTCCGAGGTCAGGGCTTTGCCTCCCCTTTCAGACTGAGGATGTCCCCAGAGCAGGGATTATACCTCCATCATTAGACTGGAGACCCCCCCCCTTAAAGGGTACCCCCTCCTCAATGAAGCCAGGATGTTAACTCTTCCTGGGACAAGGAGTGTCTCATTCAACCGCCACTTCAGGGCCCTGCACAGGGCCTGGCCCATGATGGGGACTTCAGCAATCATGAGTGAATGGATGAACCAGTAAACAAGAGCAGGCAGGCCCCAGCTTAAACCCCGCAACCCCACCTGACTAGCAGGTGGCATCAGGGCTCAGAAGCAAAGGAAAGCGGGAGGGACACGGGGATTTTATTGGTCACATGGGAGAGAGCAGATGTCTCAGGACCTTCCACGGCCCAGGGCCAGCAGCTGAGAGTCCTGGGGAAGGGCTGGGTTTCAGAGCTCCTGGGAGGGCCAGAAAGAGGGTGCCTGGCACAGAGCCTGATACCACACCCTTTCCTCTTCCCTTCCCCTCAAACCAGGACCAGGGGCCAGCCTCTGGGCAAGGCTTAGAAAATGACCAATGAGACCAGGTGCTAATGACTCCAATAGCAAGCCAGGGAGCAAGGCACAAAGTGGTCACGAACTGAAGAGGGACACCAAGCTGCCCTTTCCATGCTCCCCCACCCAGGTCAGGGCATCCATCCCTGGGCCCAGGAGAACTGGTACACTGAATGAGGTGTTGCCATCACCCACCATCCTGCCTTCAGAAAGAAATGAGAATGGAGATCAAGAAAGGCCTGGAGGGTGGCCCCCCACACAGAGCCCCCCCCCCCGGGGGGGCCCCTGTTCAGGCCTCTGGGCAGCTTGGGTGTCAGTCAGGCGCCAGGCCCAGCTCCCCACTCCTTGGCCTCACAATCCCAGCCTTTGTCCACCAGCCCGGGCCTGGCTGGCTCTGCACCGGCCCAGTGGGCCCTGGAAACCAAAGCAGCTGGAGCCCCACCAAGTATTTTTCCAGGCTGAGCCAGGGCCCTCCGGAGACAGGGAAGGATGCAAAGGAAGGGTGTTTATCCATCCATGTGTTCAGTCATGTCTTCCTTGAACAAATAATATTTATTGAATGTCCACTTTATGGCAGGCACTGTGCTAGAGGTGGGGAAATCAGGGGACGCCCCAGTCCAGGCCCAAGCCTTCACCTATCTTATTTTCCAGGTGCAAAACTATGCCAACAAAGCCCTTTTCTACCTGTGTGGGGGCTGGGCTTGGAGGAAGGGGCGAGGGTGGGGATGGGGGGGAGTGCACGGGATGGGAAAGGTGAGGGGGCTACCACTAAGGCCTATGGACCCCAGGCCTCGCCCCTCCAGGGCAGCTGGGGGAAGCTGGAGGAGGGGTCACTCAGGGCTCCACCCACACGCTGCTGTTGGTCACGCGGGCCCCGAACCAGCCCTTCCAGTAGACGGAGTCCTGCCCCCCGTGCTCGAAGCGGACAAAGCGAACGCCGGGCCCGTAGTCGGTGAAAGTGTGCGAGACCTGGGGGGGTGAGGGGAAGGCTCAGGCTGGGCCCCCCCCCAGGCCTTCCCTGGGCACCGCCCGGGGCGCACTGACTCGCCCCTAGGCCCCCTGGATTCCTCAGCCCCCCACCCGCACCCCTTCCACCCCCGTTGGCCCTTCCAGCCCCGCGCCCGCCCAGGGGGCACGGTTTCCACAAGCCCCACCCGTCGCACCCGGTCCGCCTGGGAGCCCCCGCGCTCACCTCGATCCAGCCTCCGTCGTCGCTGATTTGCGGCACGGCCACCTGCCCGGTGCTGAACTCGGCCAGCACGTCCTCGTGCTCGGACAGCAGCCGCACGGTCAGCTCGTACAGGCAGCCGGCGTCGCTGCGGCCCGAGTACCTGCCCCGGGGAGGGAGGGAGCGCGCGCGGGGACAGGCCTCAGCCGGGGGGCCGGGCCTTCCATGGAAAGTAAACCTGCGGACCCGGCTGCCAGCGTCCCCATTTTACAGACAGGGAAACTGAGGTCAGAGAGAGAAAGTGACTTTTCCAAGCTCCAAACCCAAGGGCCGAAACCCAGGTGGGCCCGACTCACCTTTGGGCCCAAAGCCGGCCCACCAAGACATGTTTTGGTTTGGACTGTAGACGGACTAAAACCTAAACTCAGGAGCAAAGGTGGATTTCACCTTCTCCTGGAGGCCCGGCCCACGTGGCCACCACCCTGAAGCAGGGTAGTGACTCCAGCCCCCCTCTGCCCCCTGCAAGTTGCCCGGGGGCGCTCACCAGTCCTTCACCACGATGGCCGGCTGAGTGGTGTCCAGCAGCTCCTCCCAGTAGCCCTCGGCCTGCAGGTCAATGACCTGCGCTTTGCGACACCACCTGGAGAGAGCGCGTTAGGAGAGAGTGGCGGCGCCCTCTCCCCATCGCCGTCCACCCCCCCCCCCCCATCTCCTTACTCAAAGGAGGAGGCGAAGAACTTCTTGACGCTCTCGTCGTGGACGAATTCCAGCCCACAGTCTCCGGGCAGCTCCTCCACGCGCCAGCCGTCCCCGCCGTGCTCCACGTCGCACCAGCCCTCCAGGTCCTCTGCAGGGACACGACAGCCACGCTCGAGTCGCCCAGGCCCCGCTGCTCGCGCCCCGCCGTCGGGGCTGGGCCAGCGGGCACGGTGGGGTGAAAGGCAGGCATTTCCTGTTTGCCCCAGATTCTCCCCCCCTGGGAGGGTGGTGGGACGACCTGGGATAGAGACCCCCAAGGAGCAGGCGGGCGGGGAGATAATGCAGTTTCTTGGGGGCTATTCCGTGCTGGGCCTTGTGCCAAGCGCTTTATCTCGGTTAACCCTCCAAGCAGGCTGGCACTGCATGTGGCGCATTTTCCAGAGGGGGAAGCTGAGTTGAGCCCCTTCCCCACCTCCCGCCCCAGCCGCAGCCATGGGGTAATAGGGCCTGACCCTCACCTTCCCCGCACGGGTTGCGCAGCAAGTTGCGCCGCCTCTTGCTCAGGAAGTAGAACTGCTGCCAGTGGTCGCGCTCGTCCTCCGAGCCGCCCTCGGGCACCAGCCCCTCCTGCTGGCACTTGAGCAGCCACAGGGGGGCGCCGTCCACCAGCTCCTTCCAGCGCAGGCACACCAGGCGGCAGGCCTGCACCAGCTCCGAGGCGGGCAGCTCGGCCAGCACGCGCAGCAGCAGCGGCTCGGGCAGCTCGGCCAGGTAGGCGGCCTCCGCCTCCTCCGCCTCCGCCTCGTCCCCGGCGCTCTCCTCCGCCGCGCCCGGGCACCCTTCCTCCTGCTGCTGCTCATCCGAGCTCGCCTCCTCAGGCTGGCCCATGCTCTCTGCGGGGGGTGCAGGGGGGAGGCGGTCACTCCCCCAGACCGCCCCCCTGCAAGCCCCAGAACCGCGATGCATCAGGTATCCCCCCGGCCACCCACCCTCGGACGTTCAGCAGCTGGGGCCAGAGAGTCTCTGACCAGAAACAGGTGCCAAGTGGAGCAGAACCAAGGGGACCAGGCCCACAGACCAGCCCCAAGTGCGGAAGACCAGCCTCACAGGCCTGTTTCCCCTGCAGAGCCAGGACACCCCATCCCTGAGCAGATAACAGCAACCGGTAATAGTAACAGGATTGCCTCAGGTTTCACGCATAAACTTCTCTAATCCTTCCAAACACGCTCTGAGATCCCTGCTCCGGTCACCTCCTCATGGAAGCCCTCCTGGACTTCCCCGTTACATCCTCTCACCCCGAGTTCCAGTCCTTCCCAGGTTTTGTCCTAATGTGTGATGGCTTATAAAACACCTTTCTTGAGACTAGACTGAGGACATGGGGGCAGGAACAAGGTCTGGGAAACTCACTGCTTCGTCCCCAGTGCCTGGCATCTGGCACTCCCTCAGCATCGAATGTTGACTTGGGCACTTTGCAAGTATAGGCCTATTCTGAGCATTTTACGTTCATTTACTCTTTAAAGCCTCACGGCATCTCTGAGGTTTTTCCTGTTGCTGTCCCTGTTTCACTGATGAGGAAACTGAGGCACAGAGAAGTGAAACACCTGAGGATCACATGGCAAATGAGTGGCTGGAGCCTGGACTCGAACTCAGGTAGCCTGGCCCCAGAGCGACCTTTAACCGTCACACATCAATAAAATAATTCATTGAATTAGGAGGCACTGTTATGATTTTGATTCTGCAGATGAAAATGCTCAGGCTCAGAGATGTGAAGTGACTTGCCAAAGGTCACACTGCTAGTATTAGTAAAGGGGACATGGGAATCTGAGGCCTGAGGGGAAGGAAGGGAACAGGAGTCTTTGACTTGGGGATGGAGGAGGGGGTTCATTAAAAAACACTTTGTGAGTGTGCGTGTATCAGACAGGGAGATGTAATAAGTGCTTGGGAAAGGAAGGGTATTTCACTCTTGGCCATCAGTTTTCTCGTCTATAAAATGGGGGTAATCCTGGTGCCGGGCCATTCAGACAGTGCTGATGTTCAAATCCCCTGAGGAGGGGCAAGGACATTCTGAATTGTAAGGAGGTGGACAGATATCAGGAGCTACAGGCTGGGCTATCTTCTGGATCCCAGCTGGCCTCAGCTAGGCCATCGAAGCCTTGAGTAAGCAGATACCAAGTGCCCAGTGTCTCTGCAGGAGGGAGAGACAGTGGGGAGGAAACGGGGCCACTCTGGGTGATGGGGGTGCCACAGCTCTCAGACTTAGGATGGGGGGTTCCTAAGGTCTGAAACCTGGAGAGCCAAGGTGGTGGAAATAGGCCAGGCACTTGGGGAGGGAACAGGCAGGGCTGGACCCAAGTCTGGGTGCTGCCAGGACCCCAGCCTGCCAGCCCTTTACCTCCTCACATGCAGCATTTTCTCCCTCCCCCCACACAGTCAGACCCTTAATAACTGTATCAGAGTTTACCTCTTCATAGCCCAGCGCACACAGTGAGTCCTCAGTAGATCTTATTTAGTGAATCTTACTATTCAGCATGGTCTGTTCCCTTCATTATTAACTTTTTTTTTTTGGTCACATCTTTGTTATGTGGGACTTTACCTCTCCCCTTTTGGCAAAGCGGAAACTAAGGCCCAGAGACCCTTCCTGGGTTCTCCCAAGTCACGCGGCAGAAGAGTGGTAAGTGAGAGAGGAAAATGCCAGGCCCCACAGCCATATCACCTGCCCATCCTGCGGCCCACAGCTCTCTGGGGAGCAGGGCCCAGTGTCCTCACCTCTCCACCCCTCCCCCTGCCCTGCCCTGGCCTTGGTGGACACCTGATGCTCCCCCGAAAGGTGCACCTCGCCCAGTCCCCTCTCTTGGCCCCAGGCCTGGCACTTGAGGCCCCAGATCTGATTACAGGCCCCCCCACCGGCCGCTCAAGCACACACAACTCCCCACATTGTTGCTGTCGGAAAGTTATCTGGCCCCTGGAAGCTGCCTCCAAGGCTGATTCACTCACCTGGATTGGGCCCTGGAGTCCAGGGAATAGCTGAGCCCTGAGAAAAAGCAGGAGCCCAATCTGGGGCCCTATAAAAGGTGTGGCAAGGGGGCCACAGAGGATTGGGAGCGGGGGCCGAAGGAGCTGGGGTTTTCGGGGCTGGAAGGGGGCTTGGTTATGTAAGCAGGCATCGGTGTGCTGTGCCTCCCCCAAGCAGTGCCCACTCTCAGACGGGCCCACTGAGGAAGGGATGGGGGAGTCTGCAGGCAGGACTTGTTCCCACCCTGACTCAGCTGACAACCCCTACAGGCCCAGCCAGCTCAGAGGATGGGGAGGGGGGGGTCTCTGGTGCCAGACAACATGACTGGGCAGTCTGAGGGCCCTGAGCATTGGCAAGAGCTGGTGCCCCAAGCCTCCCTCGCTGCTGGCCTGGTCCCCACTGGGCATCTGGCCACTCACATGAAGGGTGGCCCCTCCAGACAAGGGAACCCAGGAGGAAGGCTGGGATGGGATGGGTAGAGGCCCGTAACCCCAAGAAATCCATGGGGGACTCAGGCAGCTCACGGACCAGAGCTGGGAAATAGAAGATGATGGAAGAAAAGGGCTTGTAGCCTCCTGTATCCCAGATGCGTTCCAGACCCCACCCCGATAGCCCCTCAGCAAGCTGGGAGGGGGCAACGTGGGGTTACTCCTTTGCTGTTTCCTGGGTAAATGGGACCCAGGAGACCTCCCTCCCTGGCTGTCACCTCTTGAGGCCTCCCGCCAGACCAAAACGCCAGACAGAGGGCCGTGCTCTTTGGAGGCTGTCTCAAGGACTTTGCTTAGGTAAAAGTTTGCGGCGCTGGGTTTCAGCTGGGCCCCCGCCCCCCGCATCTCCCAAGCGCTCGCTCGCGGGTGCCGGTCTCCCCTCCCGGCGGAGCCCGTGGGTCCGGGCGGCGGCGGCTACCTGGGTCACCGTCTCCGTCCATCGCTGCGGTGGGCGATCGCGAGAGGGAGAGAAGCCGGAGCGCTGCGGGGCTGCCTGCGTCCCGCGGCGGTGGCCAGTCTCGGTGCTGCCCGCGACTGGGTCGGGTCCCGGCCCGCGGCGCCTCTTAAAGGCCCCCCGCCCCGCCCCGCCCCCGCCCCGCCTTTGGCCGCGCGCCCGGGCGCCCCGCAGTCCCGAGCAGCGGGTCCGAGGCCTGAGGCTGCAGGTTCCTCCGCGGACCCAGGAGGCCGGGAAAGGTCAAGAGTCGGTTTTTGTTTTTTGTTTTCTTAAAGGGGGCGGGGGGTCGGATCTGAGCCTGCTCCCAGCTCCCTCGTGGGGTGGCCGCCGGGAGGGGGGGGCAACAGGGTAGGGAAGAGTCTGGGTCATGCGGAGGGTGCGGGGCGAGCGGCCCAGCGAAGGGGAGGGGCAGAGGCTCCTCCCGGCACCCCCCGCCCGGGGTAATTTTCCTACCTGGCGATGGGGGGCGCGTCCCAGGCTCGGTGCACCCCCGCGCCGCTCCGCGCTGGGAGGGCCGCGGGCTGGGCGGGCGGGGCTGGGGCGGAGCCATGCGGGCCGGGGCGGCCCCACATCCACCGGCGGACGCAGGCCGAGGCCGGCTCAGCTCCCGCGACCGAGAGGGACATCGCAGCGGCGGCCGAGCGCAGGTGACCGCTGGGCGTGGGCGCGGGGAGCGCGCGGCGGGGGCGGGGGCGCGGGCCTGGCGGGGGGCGCGGCGAGCGCGCAGCGGGGGGGCGGGGGCGCGGGCCTGGCGGGGGGCGCGGCGAGCGCGCAGCGGGGGGAAGGGGGCGCGGGCCTGGCGGGGGCGCGGGGAGCGCGCAGCGGGGGGAAGGGGGCGCGGGCCTGGCGGGGGGCGCGGCGAGCGCGCAGCGGAGGGGCGGGGGCGCGGGCCTGGCGGGGGCGCGGGGAGCGCGCAGCGGGGGGAAGGGGGCGCGGGCCTGGCGGGGGCGCGGGGAGCGCGCAGCGGGGGGGCGGGGGCGCGGGCCTGGCGGGGGCGCGGGGAGCGCGCAGCGGGGGGGCGGGGGCGCGGGCCTGGCGGGGGGCGCGCAGCGGGGGGGAGGGGGCCTGCGCGGCTAGGTCTCTCGCGGCGGTGCGAGCGGAAACCCGGGCTGGGGTCTCCGTCGATGCGCAGGGCTCCGAGCCCTGACTTTGGGGGTCATTTTAAAGTCACGACGGGGAATGGGAGGCCGGAGTCGCGCTAGGGGACCTGGAGCTGGAGCCCGGCCGCGGGAATCGGGGTGCGGGCACGGGGAAGGCCTTTCCTGCTCGCACCCCAGCGCCAGGCCCAGCTGGGCAGGTCATTTCCACATCGGTCTTGAGAAAGTCACTTGAGCCCTTTGGACCTCGGTGGGAGACAGTAATTATCCCGGCCCCCAGCATCCCCCCTTTTCGGGAGAGAAGGGACAAGGCACCGGCCTGGCTGGAGCGCGTTGCTGCTTCCACTCTGGAAACCGTCTGGCCTGTTGGAAAAGGGCTGACTCGAGAAGCAGAGGAGACTCGGGCTCCTGTCCGTGTGACTTTGGGCAGATCCAGCCACCTCTCCGCGGACCTCTGTAGCCTCCTTTAGAGGCTATTGTGAAGTACCAGGAAAAAAAAAAAATTTAAAAAGACACAGAGCTCACGTTTTCCTGAGCTTCTGCTGTGTCACAAGCTCCTTGAACCCTGCCCGGTAGGTGGTAAGTGCTCTCCCTGGCCCCATTTTACAGAGGAGGACACTGAGGCTCAGAGAGGCACAGTGACTTTCCTGAGAGTAAAGGACAGACCTGGAATGGGAACCTCCACCACCATGGGGTGCTGCGAATACCAGGTCCCGGGACAGGGCCCGGTCTGTAGCCTAGCTTTTCAATGCCCACAGGAGAGTGGCCAGGAGCGGGGAGACATGGCGGTGGGCAACATCAACGAGCTGCCTGAGAACATCCTGCTGGAGCTGTTCACACACGTGCCCGCCCGCCAGCTGCTGCTGCGCTGCCGCTTGGTCTGCACCCTCTGGCGCGACCTCATAGACCTGGTGACCCTCTGGAAGCGCAAATGCCTGCGTGAGGGCTTCATCACTGAGGACTGGGACCAGCCTGTGGCCGACTGGAAGATCTTCTACTTCCTACGAAGCCTCCACAGGAACCTCCTACACAACCCATGTGCTGAAGGTGGGGTGCAGAGGTGCCCCCGACACAAACACTGTCAGGATACCAGCTAACATTTATTAAGCACTTACTATGAGCTAGGTACTTTGAATGGCTTAACAGCTTTAATCCTCTCACAATAATTCTAAAAGATAGGTACTGGTAAGTGTATCCATTTCTCAGATAAGCAGACTGAGGCCAAGAGTGGCATTTCTTCCTCAGCCCCTAAGATGAGTGCCCCGGTGACCTTTCCTAGGAGAGGGAATGTTGGGCAGTTAGGACTAATTCTGCCCCAGGCATAAGAGCAGGAAGTCAGCTAGGTTTTGTTGGCCTAGTTCCAGACTCCAGGGCTAGGCCTACTAGGACAGTCCCAGAGGTCAAAGGGGGCTTTGCTTATGGAAGAATGAGAGATCCTGTCTTCTTTCCATCACATTTCAACAAGACTTCTACAGTCATCCATAGCTCCCTTGTTCCCTTGCTGTAACTCGTCAGCTAGACACTGGGATGGGGTGGGATGGGAGCCTCATGCTCTGTTATTTGGATAAATTCTGGAGCAAAATGACAACTCCAGGCTCTCTAGAGCTTTCAGATGCCCGCCTCACTTGACTCCCCAACAGCCATGTTTTGTGGTGTTTTTTTTAAATATATCTTTATTGATTTTGGAGAGAAGAAGGGAGAGAGGGAGAGAGAGAGAGAGAAACGTCAATGATGAGAGAGTCATTGATCGGCTGCCTCCTGCATGCCCCCGACTGGGGATCGAGCCTGCAACCCGGGCATGTGCGCTGACCAGCAATCAAACTTCGATCTCCTGATCCCAGGAGCTAAAAATAGATTTTACTGTTTTAAAGGGTTATTTAAAAAAAAATACTATGTGATAGAGATAGTATATAGCCCACAAAACCTAAAGTATGTTGGCCCTTTACAGAGAGTTTGCCAGTCCCTATTCTTGACCCATTTCTAGAGGACAAAACCAAGGCTCAGAGGGGGAAAGCAACTTGTCTAATGTCACACAGCCCAGTATTGGTAGAGGTAGGACTAGCCCCAGATCTCGCCAGCAGCAGAGCATGCTGAATCACAGGAGGGGTCTGGATTCATATCATCACATGTCTCAGGATTCCCAGTGGAAATTACTTACCATGTGCCTGACACAGGAAGCACCTGACACAGGAAGCACCTACTTTGAGGCAGGCACTGTTGATCTGCAACATTCCATGGCACAGGGCTTGAGAGCAACTGCTAGGATCCAGGGAGAAGAACCGGGAGGAAGGGGCCCTTGGGAGAAGGTGACCACTGAGGGGCTTCCCTTTGATGTGAACTGTGCTTTCTTTCCTGCCAGAGGGATTTGAGTTCTGGAGCCTGGATGTGAATGGAGGCGATGAGTGGAAGGTGGAAGATCTTTCTAGAGACCAGAGGAAGGAATTCCCCAATGACCAGGTCAAGAAATACTTCGTGACTTCCTATTAGTAAGATCCAAGATCAGGGGATCTCGGGGTGAGGGGGAAGCCCAAGTCACTGCACCCTGGGGTCTCTCCTGCTCTGGGAGTGCAGTCCAAGCCTCCCAGTGCCCCAGTGGTGAGCCCCAGCACCTCCCACCCTCCACCCGCCCCCAGCACCTGCCTCAAGTCCCAGGTGGTGGACCTCAAGGCCGAAGGGTATTGGGAGGAGCTGATGGACACTACACGGCCGGACATCAAGGTCAAGGACTGGTGAGTGCCTGGGGCGAGGGTTTGGGGGGGGCCTGCCACTCAGGCGCCCCACCCCTACCCTGCCCCCCCTCTCCAAGGCCCTCATGGGCCCTCCCTCTGCCTGCAGGTTCGCAGCAAGGCCAGACTGCGGGTCCAAGTACCAGCTGTGCGTTCAGCTCCTGTCGTCAGCGCATGCGCCTCTGGGAACCTTCCAGCCAGACCCAGCAACGATCCAGCAGAAGAGCGATGCCAAGTGGAGGGAGGTGTGTGGGACAGGAGGGAGGCAGTGGGCTCATTGCCCAAGGCTGAGACTACAGCCAGACAGGCCTGGGTTCAAATCCCAGCTCTGCTGCTTCTCACCTGGGCTTCGGCTGCTCTGAGGTCTGAAAGACCTCAGTGAAGTGACGCTGGTAAAGTCACATTCAAAAAGGTTGAGCCTTACTAATTACTAATATTGGTTGTCACTCTTATCTAGACCAGGGGTCAGCAAACGTTTTCTTAAAAGGCCAGACAGAAACATTTCAGGCTTTGGAAGTTCTGCTGTCTCCGTCACAACTCAAGTATTCGACTCTGCCGCTGTGCTGAGAAGGCAGCTTCAGCAAGTGAACGTGGCTTTGTTACAATAAAACTTAATTTACAAAAACAGGCAGGGGGCCCCTAGGCCATAGTTTACCAAATCTGGATCTAGACCAGTGCTCTCCAGTAAAACTTCCTGCAGTTAACAGGTCTGTTTGCCTGTCTGGTGTGGCTGCCAGTAGCCACCTCTGATTCTCAAACACTTATTAAGAGCCAGTTCCTAGTGTGGCTGAGGAACTGAATTTTTAATTTATCTAATTTAATTAATTTTAAATAGCTACACGTGCCCAGTGATGACTGTATTGGACATCCTTTGGCAGCCTGTGAAATTTCCTTCAGTTGCTCTGCACCACACGTAGATAATCCTATGGGTTTTACTCCATTTTACAGATGAGGAAACGAAGGCATAGAAAGGGGAGGTGGTCTGCCCAGATCGCAGAGATAGAACTAGAACTGAGTTCTGCTGGCTCCTGGTCCAGCACTAAGATAGCAGCCCCTTCCCTGCCCCCTGCCTCTCAGGCAGCGCCACCCTCAGGGTCAGCTCCCCTGACCTCTCTACCTCCCTCTACCTGCCCCTTCCCAGGTCTCCCACACGTTCTCCAACTACCCACCTGGCGTCCGCTACATATGGTTTCAGCACGGCGGCGTGGACACTCACTACTGGGCCGGCTGGTACGGCCCGAGGGTCACCAACAGCAGTATCACCATCGGGCCCCCCGCTGCCCTGATGCCCCCGAGCCCCCATCCGCAGAACCCTGACTGGTAAAACTGTTGTCAGAGAAAGGCTGGGCTTGAGAAGGGGAGGTGGGCGAGGCTTCCCCAGACCTCCTAGTTCACCCTTGCCCCCCAGGCGCCCCTTTGGGGAGCCTCTCCGTTGGTGCAGCCTTCATATGCTCTGGACAGTCAGCTCTCTGCCCGAGGGCTTGACCTGAATAATGATGGGGGAGGGCTGGGTGTACCTTTAAGAGAGGGGGCCCCTGAGGTTAGGGAGGAACAGGATGTTCCCCAGGTTCCTTCCCCCCACACTCCTCTGATGGGGGTCTCCAAGCTCGGATGGTAACCTCAGTCTGCATTTCTACTTCCCCCTCCTGGGCCTTTCACCCTGTCTTTTTGGGGGGCCCTTGGAGCAGGGACAGTGTGGAGGACATCTGGCAAGCCTGTGGCTGCGGATGCTGGAAGGTGACTGTAGCTCAGGCAGATCTGGAAGTGGAAGGAGGGCTCTGCTGGCCTGTCCTCTGTCCCATTCTCAGCTGCCCCCAAGCTCTCCCTTTGCCTACCTACTCAGAGAGGTGGCTGTGGCCCAGAGGCTCAGGCCTGGTCTGAGATGGGCAGGCCCAGGGTGGGGTGGAGTCCATGCCAGGTCTGGACTGTCCTCACCAGCAATGAAGCCCAGAAGCCAAATGGGGTGGGGCTCTTCAGGAGACCTCGGGAATCCTGTGTGTGGTAACCCAGGGCAGGTGGGTGCAGGATTGGGCTCTGATTCTGAGAGCTACGATGTGTGAGCACAGGATGAGTGGGGTGGGGATTTTCAAGGACCCACCTAGACTAGGCTCCCTGTGGCTTGGAGAGCATTCCAAACCCCCACCCCATCCTTGGAACTGCCCTTCTCAGGACCTCCCCACCCTGCCCTATGTCTCTGCCCCCTGCTGAAAGGGCAGCAGGGCTCTGATCCTGCCCTGCTGCATGCAACCAAATAAAAGGTTTTCCCAGCCCAACTTGTGCCCTGTGGTTCTGGGGGGGGGGGGGGGGAGACGTCAGAGGAGGCCCCAGACCTGCAGAAGGTTCAACATGTGTGGCTTCTGTCCAAGGTACAGAGAAGGGTTGACATTTCAGGAGCCAGAACATTGTGGAGCCAGGGTATGGGACAGACCTCTCAGCTGTAAACACCTTGCCCCAGCAGTCACCAGGTTGCTAGCTTCCTGTGTGGCTTGGCCGAAAGCCAGGCGAGGGCTGAAGCCAAGGCATTCAGAATGGTGCCCGGCACACAGTAAGTGCTCAACAAATACTGGAAAACTTACTTATCTTACTCAACAGTGAGCTAGATTAGGGCCCCCACCAGGGCAGGGACCCCCACTCACTGGCTGTAAGGCAAGTTAGCAGAGGACACCCTTCCTTGGAGGAGACGCAGCCCTAACGAGTTCCTGGGACCTGGCCAGGCACAGCCTGCTCCTGAAGTACCAGGTGCACCATAATTAACTGTAGAGTGAAGAAAGGATTAATGAATTTAATGGGACAAACATGCAGAGATATTTTTACCTTTGGCCCGCCCTCGGTCAAGCCCTGGAGAGGGAGGGAGCCAGGCTAAGGCTGACTCACGGCCGGCAATCGCCCTCCAGGGCAGGGCCCAGGGGTCCTTACTTGGGGAGCAGGTGGGGAGGTCGGAGCCGCGCTGGTGCAGGGGCGGGGTGCTGGGGCTGGGTTAGGAGGAGCCTGGGCTCCCCGGGGGCAGGGGGGGAGCACGGGGAGGAGACGGGTCCCGGCCGCGGCCGCACGCCGCCTGCGGGAAAGGCGGGCTCGGGGGGCCACGTCCCGGGTTCCAGGCGCGGCGCGGTCCCGAGGACTCCCGACTCCCTCGCGTGTCGCTGAGCCCGGTGTCCTGACGTCAGCGCCGCTAGATGGTGGCGCAGCTTCCAGGGAACCGGCCGAGGGCCGCGCGTGACCGCGGGGCGGGGCGGGGCGGGGCGGGGCGGGGCGGACAGCGGACCAGGCCCCTGGCTCGGGGCAGACGCGGAGATCCCGTCCCACGGGGGTGTCCTGCCCGGTGCGCAGGTCGCAGCCCAGGTGAAGGACAGGCGGGGGCGACAGGCGCGGGAGGGGGGAGTGTCCAGCGCCGGGCGGGAGGGGACCCGGGGCATTTCCCTGGGGCGCCGTCTCGGCCGGGCCGGGACTCCCGAGGCCGCGGGGTGGGGTGCTTCGGGGCGCGGGGCTGTCCCCGCGCCGCCCTGGAACTCGCGTCGCCCGGCCGTCTCCCGGGGTGGGGGGCGGGGCGCGGGCCGAGGAGGGGGCCCGCCCAGGAAGCGCGGGCCACACCCTCGCCGGGGGGCGCTGGGAGCTGGCACCCTGCCTTTGGCGCCCGTCCCCAGCCTCGCGCTCTGCCCTGGAGGAATGGGCTCAGTAAGTGTTTGGAGGAGTCGTTGGGAGTCGGGGCCCGCGCGCGACTCGGGCCAGGCGCGCGGGAAGCCCGGTCTCGGGGGGAAATGTCCCTCCAGGGCTTGGCGATCTGCGCTACCGGAGCCCCCCAGGCAAGATCCAGGCCGCTGCCGGGGTGGGCTGTAGATTCTTCAAAACCCTCCTACAATTTAGATGTAGAGGGAGTAAAGCGTAGGCGACTTAGATTCTTTCGCTTTTGTTTTCGCTCTTGCTCTCCTGATAGCACAGTAATGTCCTGTGCTGAACGCTGTCCTCAGCCACCCCAGCCCCTCCGAGGTTGGGACAGTTATCACCTCCCTTTCACAGCATCCTGGGCCCTCAAACTGCTTTTCAGTTTCTGGGCATTTCAAAGTGGGCTCTGGCCCTGGCCGGGTGGCTCAGTTGGTTAGAGCATCCTCGGATAGGCCAAGGTTGCCAGTTCGATCTTTGGTCAGGGCCTATACAATAACCAACCAGTGAATGTATAAGTAAGTGGAACAACCAATCAGTGTTTCTCTTTTTCTCTCTCTCCCCCCTCCTCTAATACCAATAAGGAAGTTAAAAACAAAGTGGGCTCTGGCCTGACACACCCCCCAGGACTGGGGGGAGAGGGGCTCCTAATTTGGTTGTTTCATCACGTCTGGCTTCCAGGCCAAAGGAAGCAATTTGGAGAGAAGTGGTTCCTCAATACAAGCCCTGCCTAAGTTGTAATAGTCTGGGGATGTAATAAAGATTTTTATAACAGTGAATTGACACACTAAAATATCGCCACAAACCCTTACAGAGCTCACAGACAACACCGTGGCCTGGATTTTACTGTTCACCAGGCCCGCCAACTGAAAACTAAGCAATTATTTTCTGAATGGCAGAAAACGCCTCTTAAAAAATTAATCTGTATTTTGAGGGCCTGCTGTGTACTGGAAAGATGCTCAAATGCTTTTTGTCTTAACCCCTCTTGTTTTACAACAGAAGCAGGATTAAGAAGTCCTTGGCCCAGGACCCTGGGGATCTGACTCCACTTCCTTGGTAAAGGCTTATAACCACTGTTGCTGCCGCCCCCAGGCCTGTGTGTGCCCCCCACCCACCCCAGCTATGGCCCTGGTCAGCATCAATGAACTGCCTGAGAACATCCTGCTGGAGGTGTTCACATACCTGCCCGCCCGCCAGCTGCTGCTGCGCTGCCGCTTGGTCTGCACCCTCTGGCGCGACCTCATAGACCTCGTGACCCTCTGGAAACGCAAATGCCTGCGTGAGGGCTTCATCCCGGAGGACTGGGACCAGCCTGTGGCCGACTGGAAGATTTTTTACTTTCTATGCAGCGTCCGCAGGAACCTCCTACGCAACCCATGTGCTGAAGGTGGGCTGCTTCCTTTCCTCCCTTCTTGGAACCCCAGGGCCTTTGCGCTTTCTGTGCCCATGCTACCTGGAATGTTCTCTCAAAACCTAACACCCACCACGCTCCCTTGGTTCCACCTCATTCTTGTGGCCTCAGCTCAGAGACCTGCCCCAGTCCATCTAAAAACAGTGCTCCCTACCTCAGTCCTATCACTTAGTTCCTTCATAGCACTTTCCATAACCTAGAACTACCCTTTTCTCTTTTTACGTGCAAGTTCCAGGGGCCTGATGGATCTCACTTGCCACACTATATCCAGTATCCACAATGATACCTTCACATAGCAGGTGCTCAATATACATTTGTTGAATGAATAAACAAACTGCAGGTCTACCTTTCCCCCTTGAGCTCAGTGCAAGTTGCCTGTCATTTATAGAGGGCTTCCTCTGTACAGGCCAGGCACTAGCCTGAGCTCTCCACAAATGTAATTATCCTCCCATTATCCCAACTAGACAGACGAAAAACAGGATTTTGAGAGGCAACTGCAAGCACGTCATTTAAGGCACCTGAGTAGCTCAAGTTCTCTGGTATTTGCCAGGGTTTTTTCCCTTTGTTCAGTACCTACTAATAGCAGGCACCCTGCTCCTTATTGGGGCTGTGGCAGCAGCTGATTAAGAGGCATTGTTTGTAATATTTAGAACCCTGTCTATTTTCTCTTTAGCCTCATATGAATCCCAGGAATTGGCCAAATGAGTAGGGTTAGCTCCATTTTATAGATGGGATTGTTAGGCCCCAAGCAGAATGAGTGTTTTGTCCAAAGATCCAGAAATGCCCAGCTGCTAAAGGCCTGAAGGCGCCTCTCAGAAGCCCCATAGTCAGATATCTCTGCTGGCCCCCGATTCCCCTCAGAAGCTGCCCAGCTGGGTCAGACACAGCCTGACAGAGCCCCCCTGCAGCCGCGTACTGGGCACTGGGCCCATGCTTGGTGCAGCCCAGCTCCTGGATTTCTGTATTACCCACCTGGTTCCCTACTGGGGGACCGTGGGCACCCTGGAATAGGTATGAGCTCCTTGTACAGGGGGCAAGGGAGTAAATTGGAAAAGCTCCCCTGGTGATTGTTCTGGAAAGCCTTGATGAGAAACTCTGCTGTTTTCTAAGGTCCTCTCATCTCAGTCTGAAGAGGGAGGCAGGAACCTGCTGAGCCAACCTGGTGGGGATCCTCCCACAAATACGGGGTTACTACACACCACCAACCAGAAGGCGCCCACTCTCCCAGTTATTACCCCTCCCACCCAGGGCAGAGGTTCCTATGACCACCAGCAAACCTGTGAATGGTTCTCACACCCCCTCAGATCTGTTACATAGTTAGGATGTTCGGGGGTGGGGGGATGTCAGTTGTCTACTTACTTAGTGGTCCCCATGGGGACAAATTCACATTAGCCAGTAAGAATGGAAGTACCATCACAGGCCCTTCATACTTCAGTGTTCTGAGAACTGAAACCTGGGTATTTCCCAGAGATCCTCAGCAACGGGGAATGAGGAAGGGTTGGTTTTTTCCCCAGCTCACGTTAGAAGTCAAGCTAGTCAGGGACAAAGTGGGAAGGAGAGGTCAGAGCTGATATGGTGGGGACGGGTGGGAAAGGGTTGGAGGAGTTGAACTTTGTCGGGGTGTTCCAAGGCAAGGTTGGGGTACACACCTTGGGATCTGAGCATGAGCAAGCCCTGTGTTTCACCCTCCATCCCTCCCTCCCTCCCAGGGCCAGTGGGGAGGACCAGGCTGTACACTTATATTTACTCGGCTTCTATTTTTCCTAGAGGGCATGAGATCCTGGAAAATCGACGAGAATGGAGGGGACTGTTGGAAGGTGGAGAGCTTACCTGGAGCCCATGGGAAAGATTTTCCTGACTCCAAAGTCAGGAACTACTTTGTCACATCCTATGAGTAAGACAAACTGAACGAGCACGATGTGTTGGAGGAAGAGGGTCAGGACACCATCCACCAAATCCTAGGCCTACCTACATCAGGGCCTCGGTGAAGCTCAAGGGAGATGGTTCCAACACCAGCTCAGAGGCTACTGCCTCCTGGGGCAGAAGTAAACTCAGTGACTGGGGGGTGGGGATCAACATAAGGAGGCTGGGAACCCATGGGGCAGTTAGGCTCAGGGTGTCCACGGGCTGTCCATAACCTAGGCACGGAGTTCCTTGGGGCCCAGGAGACGGGCCTATGGACTGGGATCAGGTGCCACCCAGGTACAAGGGAGTCAGACTCCCTGCATGTTTCTCATGGGCCTATACTGAGGCAGGAGCCAGAGTCAGCACCAGCCAGCAGCTGTCCTACAGTGGTCAGGGGACACTGCTGGGTCCCCTGAGCCACCTCCCTGGGTCCAGGCTATGCAGAGCCCACCTAGGAATACAAGCCTTTCTTTCTGGTCCCCAGATTATGCCTCAAGTCCCAGATGGTGGACCTCAAAGCCAAGGGCTACTGGGAGGAACTAATGGACGTGTTCCGGCCTGACATTGTGGTTAAGGACTGGTGAGTGAGACTCGGTCCCATACTCTGCATCCTTCCCTTCTCCTGCGAGCACCTGGAGAGAGTGCCTGCTCTGTGCCCAGCAGTGTCCTAAGGCAAAGGTGGCTCTTAAAGCCAGGCCAACCCAGCTGGCTCTCCCACCCCCGTGGACAGACCCAGCACTTGTTTACCCAGCAGCACCTCCTGGCTTCCCCACCACCGTATCAGCAGGAAACCTTAACCCCAGTTTACAGATGGGGAGACTGAGGCCTACAGATGAGTTGTCACGAACAGGCACTAGGCCTACAGACAACTAAGACCTAGGCTTCTTGGACCTCACAGATGTGCACATGCCTTCTCATGTACCTCCTCTGCCCCCTTTCACCATTCATCCCACGGCTATTCCTCAAGCTCCTCTCTGCAGAGCTGTGCCAGGCTCTGCCTCGGCCCATGGCAGAAGCAGGACCCTGGTTTCAGCCAAGGCCATGATTCAGGGTGGAGGGGTGAGGTTTAAGGGGTATGCAGAGCTTTGGGAGGGGGGACAGCAGGGCTGAGCAAAGAGTGAGCTCTGTGCCAGCCCCTGCCACACAAGCCACCCCTGGAATCTCCCACTGAATCCACAGCCCGGGCCTTTATCTCTGTAGAGAGCCTTTTTCTTTTTAAGGTGAAATCTCTGAAATACCCAAAAGGGTTACCCTTTTCTCAGACAGAGTAACTGAGGCCCAGTACAGACAGACTGCTTACCCTGGGGGTTCAGGGAACACAGAAGATGGGCCTCAGAGGCTGCACAGGAAAATGAAACTCAGCTCCAATTTGTAGGCCTGCTGCCTTCCCACTGCCAGGGCCACTCTTTGCCTTGGGGTGCACAGTCCTGAGCCCCAGCCTCCCCTAGGTTTGCCGCCAGAGCAGACTGTGGCTGCACCTATAACATCAAAGTACAGCTGCTCTCAGCCAACAACATGCCCTTGGCCTCCTTCGAGCCACCACCTGTGACCATCGAGCAGTGGAGCGATGCCACGTGGACAGAGGTGAGGCCTTAGCTGCTGGCCTGCCATCCGCTGCCCCCAGGGCCTGGAGTGCTGCCAGCTCTCCCACCTGGGACTCTTCCTTCTCCTCTCCAGCTGAGTGGTCACCCCCTCTCAGCCCCCCCCAGTCCTGGTGGTCACTTCCTCTCCCCTCCTTCCAGGTCTCCTATACCTTCTCAGACTACCCTCCAGGCGTCCGCCATGTCTTCTTCCAGCACGGGGGCAAAGACACCCAGTTCTGGGCAGGCTGGTATGGGCCCCGCGTCACCAACAGCAGCATCATCATCAGCCCTAAGATGACCAGGAACCCAACGCCTTCCATAGCTCAGCGGTGACCCTGACCGATCAGGAGCAGGAGTGGGGGCGGGGGGCAGGGTCAGGGGAGGGGGAAGGGGAAGGGGAAGGGGAAGGAGTGCACTGACTACTTGCCCTCCCTGCTTCGTTTCTACAAACGCTTCTAAGGGCAGAGGCAGGGGAAGGAGCAGGAGGGTGACGACCTACCCTCCCCACCTGATTTCGACACCCCCCCCCTGACAGTATCTGACAGCCATTCACCTGTCCTCTGTCCCTGCCAGGCAAGTGCCAAAGGTCTCCTCCAGGCAAGAGATGAGCCTATGGTGGGGCAGGGAGGCCCCCTGCCCCGGGACTTCTTGCCACAGTTCTAACCTTGCGCAAATGTATCAGCTGATAGTAATTTACTGTCATGTAGCTCTCACATCTCGTCATAATAAATGTTTTCAGTAAAACCAGCCTGGGGTTGGGCTAGGGGTGGGGTTAGGGTGTCCCGGGCCCTTTAGTAGAGAAGCAGCCCTTCCCCAGGGTTAATCTGGCTGCACCTGTCCCTCCCACTGCAGTTGGTGAGAGCCCAGATCAGCCCTTGGGGCCCTTTATTGAAACAACTCACAGCACAGTATTGGAGACAGTGTCGACCAGCTGAACCCCGGGAGGCTGAGAAATTGAGGTCCCAGCACCCTTCCTGCCCTCCTGGGGGGGAATTCCTCCACGAAGGCAACCAGACCTGAGGAGCCCCGGGCTGGAGGGTGAGCAGTCCGTACACAGAGGCAATAAGAGCACTTGGAATCAGGGTGGCCCTGCAGCGCTGCCCGAGGCTGAGGACCCCCAAAGTCTGACAGTTGTGGCATCCATGGGGGCAGACACACACTCAGCTGCTTTTATGAGCTCGTTCTTCCACGTAGAGCTGCATCTAATGGACAGGAACAAACAGCCATGTCAGGTGGACAGTCAGGGCACCTATGGAGGGCCCGCGAGCCCCTGGCAGGCAGATCTCTGCCAAGGGTTGGGTTGCGTGGCCACAACCAGGTATTAAGGGAAAGGGGAGGTGGTAGGAACCTTACGCCAGGTATTCCCTGGTAATCCCCTCCCAAGCCTTGTCCACAAGGCCTCAAGTACACCCTAAACAAAGCAGACCTGTTCCCCATGCAGCTCACCTTTAGAATGTCCGACGTCATGGTTTTGAGGGGTATGAGCCGGGGGTCATGCATGTGGACATCCTGCTCGTCTGCCAGGATCCAGGGGAAGTCCTAGGGATGGATCACGGTGACTGGGTGGGAGGAGGCTGCACCCTGGCCCACCGGCCCTGTGCTTCCCCCTCCCCCTCCAGAGCCGGCCCTGCGATCCCCTCCAGACTTTGGGGAGCATCAGAATCACCAGGGAAGGACAGATTCCCATCTCCTGCTCTAGACAGGCCCAGTCTATAGGTCAGAGCTGGGCTGGGCACTAAGTAATTTAATACGCCCCAGCACTGATTCTGAAACTGTGGGGAAGGTCTCTCCCTAGAGAAGCTCCACTGAGCTGGCAGCCCCAGCACACAGCCCACCCTCCTCAGTGCTGAGTGCCCAGGGGTAGCATGCATGGCTGACACACAACAAAAACCTACTGGGTGCCAGGCACTGTCATAAGCCATGTTATGAGTGCAGTGGCCACAGGCAGCACCTCTGCCCACTTGGAACTGTGGCATCCGCTTATCAGAGCCTCCCAGCTGTCTCCCTGCCCACCAGCCCTGACCAGTCTCATCTCACCTTGATGACCTGGATCTTCTCCATGTTGCGAGTGGCAGCTTCCCTCGTGTGCACCAAAACTGTGAAGGTACAACCTGAAGAGGCAAGAGTTTGGTCAAGGCTGGGCCACACCATGCCTGCCACCTCCCTAGCTGGCTCAGCAGCCCCACAGATCAGAGTGTAAGCCAAGTGTTAAGACAGTCAACAGGGTTACGGAAGCCAGGGTGGAGTCATCAGGGAAGCTTCCTGGAAGAGGTGGACTTTCAAAGTTCTAAAAGGCAGGAAGAGATGAAGCTCAGTGCAACCCAACAGGAACTTGAGAACACAGACCAACCCAAGGCAGCAATGGAAACGCCCAGGGAAGAGGTGGTAGAAGGTGAGCACACCTGGGGGGTTGTGGTCCAGGACAGCATCACACACACTGATCTTCAGGATGAAAGCTCGGAGCAGCTGCTCCACATGAGACAGCAGGGAGTCTGAGCTAGGAAGGAGAGGAAGGTCTCCCATCACCTGGTGTCCCCTTCCCACCAGCAAGCAGTCAACCCTGGAAGCAGACATGGGGGTCCCAAGCCTCTCAAGGCTTCTGAGTGTTGGCTTCTAAGTGCCGCTACCTATCGTCTGGGGAGTTTAAAACCAATGCAGAGCCTCATCCCAGACTAGTTAAGTCAAGATGGGGGAAAGGGGTATAGGGAGCCCCTATGGGTGGTTCTAATATGCTAACGTCCCCCCCAGTCTGAGAACCAGGACCCCAGGCCTGAGGGGAAAGGGTTTGCCCAAGGCCATGTGGGGACAGATTCTATTGCCCTGATCTCATCAAAGGAAGCTAGCAGCTGACCAGCCAACATACCTCCCAAGGTCAACTTCTAATTGACTATGGACTACACTGCTTGACTGGGAAGTTAGGACACTTGGGGGGGTCGTGTCCTGGCTCTGCCACCATTTGGGTGACCCTGGGTAGTTCACATCACATCTCTGGACCAGTTTCTCCATCTGTATAAAATGAGGCTGGGACTAGCCATTCACCGGTGCTGTGGTTTTCCAAGTGTGACATAGGAGGGTCTCCATGTAACCTGTGTGATGTCCAGAGGAGACCACTTGGCGGCCTGTTAGGTTGGCACACCTTGCATTTCTCCAAGGTACTCTCAGAGCTGCCTGAAAGGAGTGAAGGTGGGGTGTTCCTAGGGACCTCACACCATCTAACAGGTGGATGGCAGAGAGGCAGCTCACCTGATGGACAGCAGCGGAGGCTGGGTGATTTCAAAGACGAATTTCTCCACTGGGCGGTGCTCTTTGTCCAAAATTACCACCACCACCTTCTCCACGTCATTCTGCAAGGACAGGAATCCCTTCCTTACTCCAGAACTGGGTGCCCCACCCCATCCACCATGCCCAAGGAAGGATGGGAAAGGGCACACTCACAACCCTGCTCAGCCTCTAGGCCGAGGGTCCCAGAGAGCCTGGGGAGAGGTTTGAGAAGTTCAAGTAGGCACTCCCAGAAATGAGTGGCATAGGCTAAGGGGAGAGCCTACCTGGGCAGCCTTGGGTATCCCAAGACATCCCAGAGAACAGGACTAGATAGGAGGAGGAAACCCTGAGGGCCCAAGCCCAGACAGGGGTGGGGGGAGAGAAACAGATGTGAGAAGAACCCAGAATCCTTCCGGGCAGGCCCCACTCATAGAACCATCCACTAGCCAGGGCTCTTGGGCCCAGCACACCTTGCACATGGCCCACGTGCCCTAGGGCCTGTCCCAGGGCAAGAAACAGACTTCAGGATGTGAGAGTCATAGGGAGCTGCATGGTCCCAGCATCCCCCATCCCATATCAGGCGTGAGGTGGGCCGGGGGGTGGGTTCAGGGCCCCGCGCCCTCACCTTCTCCAGGAGCGGCTTAACACAATGCAGCGTGTCCTGGATATACTGGTTCAGCTCCGGGTGGCAGGACATCTGCAAGCAATGCCGTGATGGCTGGTGAGGCCAGCAGCACTGATGGGGAAACCACCCAACGTCCCCTCCAGGAACCCAGCCCTGTCTGCCTTTGCATAGAGGCCCAGCAGTTTCCTAGGCCTTCCTACCCAAGCGACCAACTTCCCATCACAGAGCTCAGAACTCTGAGTTATCCACAGAGGGGGAGAAGTTAGAAGATAAGAATTCAGGCGCAACATCAGCACTTACAGCATTAGGGTTTCCTAATGTGGGGGGCCTTTGGCTCCTTCAGAATCTGAGAAACTCCTAAGTTGTGTTTACTTGAGTATATTGGCATTTTTCAAGAGAAGGGATCCAGAAATTTAATCAGTTTTCAAAAGTTAAGAATCTGGAACTAAGGAGCATTAGTTCCTGGAACTAAGGAACTAAGAAGGCACATCACTTCGCTGAGCTTTAAATAAACTTCATCTGTTAAGATCTCAAAAAAAAAAAAAGTGAGGCTTAAATGAGATATGTACCTAGCGGTTGCTTGGTAAGTGCAGTTTCTTCCTTTCCCTGTCCATTCCCTAAGCTTCCACCACCTTCCCGTACTCAGCCATTTATTCTAATGTTTACTGGGTGCCTTGTAAGGGGCAGGCCCTTCTAGAGACTGGGAACAGAGTAGCTTGTGGCTTTGTCTCCCTTTTAACCTACAACTGGGGAGAGTGAAGGCAGAGAGAAGGTGCCTGAGGTTTACAGAAATCCCCTTCCCCAACCAACCCTGGACCGCCTTCAGGAACTCTTAAAATACAACCATGCCCAAGGGGCAACTCTAACCCGAAGGCCTGGTCCCTAACTTCTGGAGGGAGACTCTCCGTTCAGACGGGATGGAAGGAGCCACTGCAGTGAGGGGTGGGAGACTGTCATGCTCCCAGCAGCTGCCAGGGCCTGGGAGGCTGGAGAACGAGGGGGCTGGGCCTGAAGGTGGAATCGAGTTTTAAAATCCACTCTGTGATTAGGGGGTGACCCAGTGGCCCCAGCCCGGCTGCGGGGGGGGGGTTCACCTGGACAGGCACGTTGTACTTCTTACGCTTCTGGAAGATGCCCACCGGGTAGACCTCGCGCACGTAGAGGATCAGGTGCACCGCCACCTCCAGGAACTCGCAGAGCACGTCGGCCACCACTGCGGGGGGCAGAAGCGGGTGCGCTCCGCGAGGTCGGCCCGCACGGCCCCTCGCGCCCCCTCCCCCCTCCCCCGGGCGCGCGGGCCCAACCTCCCTACCTTGGCCAAAGTTGAGGTCCTGTCGCGTGAGCGTAGTCATCCTTCCCGCCACCTAGGGGGTGGGACAGAAGCGAGGGCTGGTTCCAGAGGTCCAGGCAGCCACGGGGCCCGCCCGCCTCCGCCGCCCCTCCCCTCCGCCGGGGGGGGGGAGATCGGAGCAGGACCCCCCCCAAACACAGAATCGGGGCAGCTGGGGACGACCCCCCACGCTGGCGTCATAGCTCCGGGGCATCAGCTGCGCCTCGATCAGCCTCTGCTCACTGGCCACCTCACCCGATGTCTCGGGGGGGGGGGGGAGTTAAGGCGGTGCGGGTAGGAAAGGCCAGAGCTGTGCGGGCAAAAAGGGCCGCAAAGGGAACAGCGGACGCGCAGGGCCGGGCGCGTAAAGCCGTGCGCGCGGTCACAGAAACTAGGCTGGAACGAGGCCCCACCCCCTGGCTGGCTGGGTCCCTCCCCTGGACCCTCCCCGGAGGGATCCCGCCCCTCGCCCCTCCGATCGTACCCGCTCCGGCCTCGGTTCCCGGCTCGGGGCCCGGCCCCCGCGCGGGGAACCACGGACCCGGCCCCCGGCGCCTCCAGCTCAAGCCGCGCCGCTTCGTGACGTCCGCGCCGCCGCGGGCGGTGCTAAGTGCCGGCTTCGGGCCACGCCCACTCCCCTTCCCCGCGGCCGGAGCGGAAGCGGGAGGGCAGCGGCGCCGAGGGGCGGGGCCTGGGAAGGGGCGGGGCTTGAGAGAAGGGGCGGGGCCGGGCCTCCGCGCAGGAAGTCCGGGCTCCGGGCGCTCGGCCTGCGCCACGCGGCCTCTTTCCAGTTTCGGGTGCGCGCGGAAAATCAGCCAACTTTGGTTTGCACGTGGGATCGCTACGAATCTCCCTCCCCGCGGCATTTCTCTCGCTTCAGGAGGCGCGGTGAGGAGGCGGTAAGGGGACGCGTTGCTGGTGCGGAGCAGGTGGAGGTCGGAGCTGGGAACTGGGGCCAGCGACACCTGCTGCCAGCTCCGGGGTCACGGTTTCCGGGCTCAGCTGCCCGACCGAGAGCGAATCCGCCCGCCCCGGGGCGGGGGCGGGGCGGGCGAGGGTGCACCTGGGACGTCCCCACCCCCCACCCAGAACCTCTACAGCCTGGCTTAACCTCCGAAGAAGTTAAAACCTCCCGGGCCCACGCATCCTTACAATAGGTGGCCTTAACAAAGGTCCGTCCGTGTGCCAGGCGCTGGGCTAAGTGTGTCCGTGGATTATCTCACTAAATTCTCACAACAGGTCTACGCGACAGTTACTGTAACTGTCCCCCTTTTACAAATGAGCCAGAGAGGTTTAGAGGGGTGAAGTAAAACGTCACACAGTTAAGAAAGGGGCAGGCAGAGGTGTCTTCTGCCACTAATAGGATTTACAGCTCTGGAGTCATCCCCTCCCTGCCCCCCTCGGACTCTGGAAGGGCTGAGAGACCCCAGGGAGATAATGATATTCATACTAAAATAATTACTAGCATAGATTGAGTACTGATTATGTGTCAAGCATTGATTTCTTTAATTCCCTCATTAACTCTAGGAGCTAAGCGCCCATTCTTCAGCCCCACTTTATAGATGGTAAAACAGGCACAGAGGTGTTCTCCAGTTTGCCAAAATCACACCTGTGGTATACAAACCCCGTTCTGACTTCTGTTCTGACTCCAGGACTTCAACTTATTTTCAGCCCCTTTATTTTACAGGTGGGAAAACTAAGGTCAGAGAAGTGGCTGTGGAGTTATGGGAAACAAGTCAGGACCAGAAGCCGGGAGACTTTGTCGATGACCTCCAAGATCTTGTCAGGAGTCATGCTCATCTGTGGGTACACAGATCTAGCAAGGAATATTGGAGACCTGCAGCCCCCCTTCACCCCAGAAGCCTTCAAATCTTCATTTACACACTTCTGATGGGGTGGGGGCAGAGGAGAGAATACATAACCTGGCCCATTAAGCCAGGAATGCCAGCAGAGCAGGTCTCTAAAGGAGTCCTGGGAAATCTGCATCATAATCCCTGGGGAGCCCATTAAACACTGGGAACCATGGCCTCCCTGACCTACCAGATCAGCCTGTGTGCACAGCATGGTACTGGCTTTTTAACAAGCTCCCCAGGGGCCCTGATGCCCAAGAAAGTGTAGGAATCACCACAACCGGTTTAAACTGTTCCCTAGGAAAGTCTGCATTTCATAAAATGGGTAGAGAAGCTCAGAGCCCAGATACTGCTGTGGGGTGGCCTCCAGGGCATAGTGTGAGCAGCACAGGGGCTCACACCAGGCCCCCTTCCCTGAGAAGATGCAGTGCAAGCCACCCAAAGGTCTCCTGACACACAGCTAAAAAACTCCAGAGACCTTGGAGGACATACAACCCAACACTTATATTTTTCCAACTGGGAAACTGAGGTGCCAACAGTCTTTGTTTGACACTGGGGTACCTGCTTGGTCAAAACCCATAGATAAAAATGCCTGGCTTGCCCATCCAGGCATGCCTCAGTGGTTGAGCATCGACCTAGGATCCAGGAGATCGCGGTTCAATTCCCGGTCAGGGCACATGCCCGGGTTGCAGGCTCAATCCCCAGTCGGGGGCGTGCAGGAGGCAGCCGATCAATGACTCTCATCATTGATGTTTCTGTGTCTTTCTTCCTCTCCCTTCCTCTCCCTGAAATCAATAAAGATATATATTTTTTAAAACAATGCCTGGCTTGGGGCTTTGGATTCAGAGTCAGCCATAAGCAGAGGAAAGCAGGTGGGAGACAGATGAGGGAGCCGAACTAATCTGACCCCTAACCCCAAAAAGGCCTCTCCTCATTTGTGAAATGAACAGGCTGGACAGATATTCCCTAAACCTCTAGTGGGTTCCATGGGGACCAAGAGGCTGGGATGGGGCAGGGGCAGGGGGCTGTAGGGGAGCTCTATGAAAACTCATCTGTCATTTCCATCCACAGGGCTCTGCAGCATCTGGTTTTTCATACCTTAATCACATCAGCATGATGGATGGTGGAGGGACCCAGATTACATTATGGGGTTAATTTGTTACATTTTTTGAATACCCATTTGTTGGGAGACTTTTTCAAAGTTATTTGCATATTTTTCACCATAACAATATGTAGGAGGGTGTCTGGGAGGGAAGGGTGGGTGTTTAGGAGGAGGGAGAGCTTATTTGCCAACTGGAGCAGGTCCCTGAGGGTCTGCAATGGGGACAGAGAGAAAATCACTCCCAGGGGACATTTAAATGGAAACTAAGAGAAGGCAAGATGCAACAAAGTCTTGCAAAGACTAAAGCCTGCATGGGCAAAGGAGGGTTCTTGGGGTTCACCGAGCAAGCACACAATGAGGGAACTGGGGGAAACCACAGACAACAGTGTCCAGACAGCTGCAAGGCTCCCATAGCCACCAGGCTCTTCACAGGCTGAATCATGGAGCCAACCCTGCCTAAGGTTCCCAGGACACCAAACACAGGGAGGTGGGGGGGTCACAGAGCCAGCCACATACAGCCTGGTGACAGTGTCATGGATACTGCACTGCTCAGGGACCCAGCCAGTTGGGACAACCCCTAAGCAGAGACCCAGCTTCATTAGTAATTTTAGTCTAGTACTTGGCCAAACCCGGACTCTCAGTGAGTGTGTGTTAAATAAGTGAATGAAAGAACCGAGGAACCAAACAATGGCAGACTCAAGTCCTAACAGTCTGGATGGGGAGTGAAGACCTCTGATGTCAGTGCCTTAGTGTGGGGCACAGAGAAGAGCTGCTTTTGAAAAGAAGCAAGGGGCCCAGCTGGCGTGGCTCAGCGGTTGAGCATCGACCTAGGATCCAGGAGATCGGAGTTCGATTCCTGGTCAGGGCGCATGCCCAGCTTGTGGGCTCAATCCCCAGTAGGGGGCGTGCAGGAGGCAGCCAGTCAACTACTCTCATCATTTATGTTTCTCTCTCCCTCTCCCTCCCCCTTCCTCTCTCTGAAGTCAATAAAGATGTATTTTTAAGAAAAGAAGCAAAGGATGTGGAATGCTCGCTGCGGTGCCCCCAAAGGTCTGCTCATGTACCAACCTGCTGTTTCTTTCCCACCACTGCCCCTGAACCAACTATTTGGCCCTCCTCTCTTTGAACCTCAGTTTTCTCATCTGTAAACTGGGAGAGCAGTGGTACCGATTCCATAGGGTAGAGCAGCAGGAAATGAAATAATGTTTGCAAAAATATAAAGTACACAATACCCGGCACATAAATGCTCAGTTAATGGCTGTTATGACGGTGATATTAAAATTGATACATACTATCTAAGCCCCTAAAGCACACACTCTGGACTAGCCATCATGATTTTCAAAACTGCATCCAAAACAGCCTTAGCTGTGCCCCCTCCTGCCCCATTTTCATTTCCCAAGGCACCAGGCAGCTTTCAAGTTGCCCTAGGGGAGAACATGCATGTCATGGCCCGAGGTGCCTAAGCAAGGGACTGCAGCAGACAGACAGACAGTTTCTCTCCTCCCTCTTCTGGTCTGAGGCCTGACCTGCACAGCTGCCCCACACCCTGGGGTCCACTGCTGACCTCAGACCCAAGCCAAAGCCCAACTTAGGCCAGTAACACTTCAGCCCGGCCAGAGTGCAACCTGCCATTCCCTCCGCAGGATTCAGCTGACTCCCCAGTGTCCTTGACCCCTTGTTGGTCAAGATGACCTTACAGATCATCTCTTCTTAAACTCTGAACCTCTGCCCAAATGCACAGAGACACTAAATATCTTCCACAATTTTAGGAGTGTCCAGGCCCTCTGAAGCCATCCTGGACCACAGGGTAAAAATCTTTGATCCGGCTCAACTGCCACTTTTTAAAAAATAACTGCTTTATTAAGGTACAATTCACAAACCATAAAGTTTGCCCTTTTAAAGTGTGCAGTTCAGTGGATTTTCATATAGTCACAAGTTTGGGCATCAATCACCGTCTAATTCCAGAACATTTTCATCACTCCAAAGACAAAAAACTCCACATACATTAGCAGTCACTCCCCAGCCTCCCTCCCCACAGCCCTGGCAACGGCAGGTCTAGTTTCTGTTTCTATGGACTTGCCTATTCTGAGCATTTCATATAAACTCAGTCATACAATATGTGGCCTCTAATGTCTGGCTTTTATGTCTTAGCATAATGTTTTCAAGAGTCATCCAGATGTGGTGTGTATTGGTACTTCATTCCTTTAGATGGCCAAAGAACGGCCCATTGTATGCATATACCACATTTTGTTTATCGA
Source organism: Miniopterus schreibersii (assembly GCF_964146895.1). NCBI lineage: Eukaryota > Metazoa > Chordata > Mammalia > Chiroptera > Miniopteridae > Miniopterus > Miniopterus schreibersii. The sequence goes on along the minus strand of NC_138109.1, from coordinate 4,683,738 downwards.
TTCATCGGTTGATGGATGTTTCAGTTGTTTCCACTTTGGCCATTCAACTACCACATTTTCCAGATGGGGAAACGGAGGCCCATAGTTACTATAACCTGGTGGAAAAGGAGTCCGGGCCTCCCCTAACATCCACCTCTCCCACTGCATCGCTCTGGGCAAACACAAGGAACAGAGATTCTCAACCTGGCAGAAGGTTCCCTGCTGGATCATAGCAGCAGCACTCAAACCAGTCTGAATGCCTGGCCACAGCTCATTCTTGAAAAGGAAAATCGTGGCCACTGTTCCTGTCCCAGGCACAAGTCACCATCACCTCTTCTCTGCCACAGTTCCTAATTGGTCTCCCTGCTTTGCTCCTTGCCCCACTACAGTCTATCAGAATGAGGCACTGTTAAAACCCAAGTCAGATCACGTCTCTGCTCTGCTCATAACCTTCCAATGGCTCCCATCTCACTCAGACCAAAAATCGAAGTCCTTACTCTGGCCTTTGCATGCTCCCACCATCCTCTCCTTCTCTGACGTCATCTCTCTGTGCTCCAGCCTTGCCGTTCTGCCTCAAACACCAAGCACTCTCCTGCCTCAGGACCTTTGCACTGGCCCTACCTTCTGCCTGCATCACTCTTCTTCTCACAGCCACGTGGCTCATTACCTCATATTCTTTGTTAAAAAACTCCCTCACCAAACGGGCCTTTCCTGGGAACCTTGTGTAAAACAACTCTTCCCCTTCATGTTTTCTCTCCTTACCATGCTTTTTTTTTGTAGCACTCATTACCACCTGACATGTAATATAGATATCTGTTCACTTGCTTATCTGTCTCCTTTACCAGAACGTAAGCTCCATGAGAACAGGGAATCTGGTTCGTGTTGTTCATTATTGTAGCCCCAATGCCCAGAACGGAGCTGGCACATAGTAGGTGCTCAATAGGTGTCTATGAGTTAAGGGATTCAAACAGGCCGGTGAGTAAGCAGTCTAGCCCTGACGTCCATCAGGCTGAGAATAATACCATAGCACTAGCAGACGGCTTTTCTAGAGCATTTCCTATGACGCCAGGACGGTACACAGGTCGTCCCACTTAATCCTTGAACCCTGAGAGTCAGGGATGCTAATGAGCTCGGGGAGGTTAAGAGACTTGCCCAAAGAGACAGCGAACGGCATCAGAAGGAGCCCAGGCATGCAGCCTGACTAATGAGCAGAGCTCTTCCACCTCGGAGCCATAACTTGCCGTACTCTCGAGAAAGCAAAAAAAAAAAAAAAAAATTGGAATGGAAGCGGCGGTGGAGCTCCAGGCGCCCGGCGCGACTGCTGCTTCCCGCCGCCAGTCCCACCCCACCGCTCTTTGATCTCGGCAGCGCCGGTGGCCCCGCTGACCCCGCCGTGAGTTATGGGGGCCGCGGGACCCATCACGCAGCATTCCCGGACTCCCGGGGTCTGCAGGACACGGCGCCCGCGCGCTGATGGATGAGCCAGTCCCAGCGCCGGCTTTGTCCCCGCAGGGCCGGGCTGGGAGCATCAGGCAGACTTTGGACAGGGCGTGGCGAGAGGCTGACAGTGTGAGAGTGTGTGTGTGTGTATGCGTGCGCGCGTGTGTGAATGTGTGTGTGTGTGAATGTGAGTGTGTGCATGTGTGTGCGCGCGAGCGTGTGTGAATGTGAGCGTGTGTGTGTGCGTGTGAGTGTGTGTGTGAATGTGCGTGTGTGCGTGTGAGTGTGACTGTGTGTGAATGTGAGTGTGTGCGCCTGTGCGTGTGAGTGTGTGAGTGCGTGTGTGTGTGTGAGTGTGTGTGTGTGTGTGAGTGTGTGTGAGTGCGTGTGAATGTGTGTGCGTGTGTGTGAGTGTGTGTGTGTGTGAGTGTGAGTGCGTGTGAATGTGTGTGCGTGTGTGTGAGTGTGTGTGTGTGAGTGTGTGTGAGTGCGTGTGAATGTGTGTGCGTGTGTGTGAGTGTGTGTGAGTGCGTGTGAATGTGTGTGCGTGTGTGTGTGCGTGCGCGCGCGCTGGGTGGAAGGATCGTCTGGCTTCCTTTCCTGGGGGCGGGGCGGGGGGTGGGGGGAATTAGTGCGGCCCTCAGCGCCCCGGAATCTCACCAGGTAGCGCGTTGAGGACCCCACACCCCTACACCCTGGAGCGCGCTCCTAGAACCCCGCCTCCCGCTTCACCTACTTTCCACGGCTACAAAGGCCCCGCGGCGCCGGGTCCCGCCCCCGCGCACCCTGCAGTTCTTCCGTCCCGTTTGACAGCCTAGGCGGAATAATCCTTTTGGGGACCCGCCGGCCCCAACCCGGCCAGATGCTGCAGCAGCTGAGCGCTCAGTTCAGATCCATTGTTGGGGTCCGCCAGGGACCCCCTGCCGTGACCCTTTGTCCCCCCTCCCGGCGGGGCCTTCCAGATGCGCCACCGCTGCCCGCGCCCCGCCCGTCCCACGCGCCCCGGGCCGCGCCGAGGCGGCTCTTACGCACCGGGAGGAGCGGGCCCGCCTCGCCCGGTGCCCGCACGGCCGCCGGGCTGCGCCCGCCTTTGTCTGCCTCCTTTGTCTGCCCCGCGCCCTTGCGGCGGCGGCTAGGCCTCTGGGGAGCGGGCCGGGAACGCCGAGTGCAGCTGGCGAGGGCGCGCCGGCGGAGAGCGCGCGGTGCCCGGCCAGGCCCGGGGCTGCCCCTCCGCGGGGGGCCTCGGAGCCCGCTCCCGCCGCCCCGCCTCCGCCCCCTCCCCGCGCTCCCGCCCCCTTCCCTCCCCTTCGCCCCCGCCCCCTTCCCTCCAGCCCCGCGCAGCCTGGGCACATCCTCCTGACAACCGCGCACCTCCCGGCTCCGCGGTTCGGCCCTCGGCTGCGTTCGGTTCCCGCAGGCTCTCGGCCCAGCGCCCCCTGCCCCCGCCCCGCCCCGCCCGCCGGACAGGTAAGGCTCGGCCTCCGTCCGCCTCCGGCCCCGCCCTCAGCCTCACCTGGCGGCGCCCGGGACAAAGGTGGGCTACCTGGCGCGCTCCGGGGCGGAGCGCTCGTAGGACTCAGGCTGGAGGTGAGGGTGCCGCTTTCTTCCCTGCCCTCCTGGCCCTCGGACCCGTCCGTCCGTCTGTCCGCCGCTTGCGCTCCTCGCCGCGTCTCCCCTCGGCTCCCCGCGCCTCGTGCACCCACCTTCGCCGGACACGCACTTTTCCACGCTCCGTCACTCCGCCTGGCGCGCGCCCTCGCCGCCCTCCCCGGGGGCCGGCTCTCGCCCACTCTCCTCCTCGGCACTGGCCTTCCCCTTCCGGGGCCCGGTCTCTCTTTGTCTCTCTGTCTCTGAGTGCCTGGCTGGTCTCTCAGGCCGGGGACCCCAGGCCGCCACCGTTCCAAGAAGCTTGGAAGACTCCCCGAGCCCTGGACGGAGCTGGCAGGTGTGCCCTCCCGCCGCTCTCGAGGCCACCCAGGGGGCTGAGGTGTGTTGCAGGGAAAGGGGACTCGGGGTGCGCCCCCCGCCAGCCTCGGGGTGGGCCCCGCGTTCTCCCTTTGGGCTCCGGGCCAGCGCCGCGCCCTAGCGACCCCGACGGCGCTGAGCTCCCCTCGTCCGCCCCGGGCGCAACCCCTTCCCTCCCCACCGCCGTCCTCTCCGTCTCCGAGCTGGGGTCTGAGCCTTCTGTGGGCGCCACGGTTTGAGCCTAGCGGGCTCTTAGGTGTCCCGCCAAGTCTCCTTGCTGGCCTCCCCTGGGTGCCCCCTGGGCCTTCACCGCCGTCTGGTCTCCGCGGCCCAGCGCACTCCTCGCTGCCCACCTCCCAGCCTGGTGGCATGAAAGAAAGTGCCCAGGGCCTGATTCAGTACCATGCCTCAGGGGATGGGCAGACATGTGCTGGGAGTGACTTGGACAAAGGGATGCACTTCTCTGAGCCTCAGTGTCCCCTGCATAAAACGGAGATAACAGCACCTAGCTGGGGGGGAGGGGGGGAGGGAGTCAGTGAAAAGAGCCTGCTGGACGCCAGCGCAGTGCGCACTCCGGGTGGGGAGGGAGTCTGCAGCCCCTGGTGGGGTGGGGATGGGGGCTCCACTGAAAGGGGAGATCTATAAAAACTTCAAGGTTAGAGACACTGCAGAGAAACCAGATTATGCCCCCTCCCACATCGCTCCCCCCCCCCAGCCACCCACCCCTACAGGCATTTGCACTCTTACAGACCCTTCTCTCTGTCCCTCTTCCTGTTTGTCCTACAATCAGAGTTTCAAAAAATCAGGGTAAAAAAGGCCTCTGCTTTCAAAATGAGATCCATCCTCGTGGCTGTCGGTGTTGCCGGCAGCTGGTCATTTATCATGAGGCATCCAGGTGACTCGCCCCCAATGCTGAACCTCTGCCTGGGCACTGATTGCTTTTTCCCTGGCACTAGCTCACAAGCCATTTTCTTTCCTCTGAGGGGGTCGTCTTGCTGGACCCTGGGCCTTCTGTGTAGTCGCCCCAACCCTCTGACCATCGTCTGTGTCATCATAGACGATCACATACCTCCCCAGCTGTCCACAGGGATGTGGGCAAGAATGGGACTGGGGACACACTCACACCCCATTCAGCCTCGGCTCATGATCCTGCCTGGCAGACAGGCCCAACTCTAGCAACCGAGAGCCTTGCTCCATCTCGGTCCCCTCCCTTCTTGGGCCATAGCCATGCTGGGGAAAGCCAGCTGAGCAGCCCCTGCAACCTCTAGGAACCTCACTCATAGCCTCTTTGTCCCTCGCCCACATGAAAATGATGGCACCTTCTCTGCCTTCCTCACCATTCAATCCGCCCCTCTCCCCAGCCCTAAAACCCTCCATGGCTCCGTATTGCCACCGAATTAACTGCCTGCCCCCTGCCACACCTGGGGTTTCAGCGGTGATGAAGGGCCAACCATCTCCATGCCCTGACTTCCTCTGAGCTTTTGCTGGGGCTCTTCCCTCCATCTGAAATGTCCCCCCCATCCTGTGTTCAGTTGAAGGCTGCCCATCTTTGCAGGCCAAGGTCAGATGTCCCCTCCTGGGGGACGCCCTCCTGCTCCCCTTTGCCTCCCTGTCTCTCGTGGTCCTCACTTTCCCTGGGCTGGGCTGGTTCTCATTCCACCCGTGGTCCCAGTGCCTGACCCACAGTAGGTGCTCTGCACACACTTGTTCTATTGAATGGAATCCTTAGTCCAGGAGACGGGAAAAACTGGAAATTGCAGGCCACAGGTTACCCCTGAGTGACGCTGGGTCCTGCTGGCCAGGCCAGGGGCAGAGTTGGCCCTGGAGCAGAGGACTGTGGCAGGGGAGTTTGGAGGGGAGCAAGCTGCCTGGAACATCCCTGCGGTTGCGGGGGCCTCTGCATCTCTCTGGAAGGAGAGGGTGATTTCTGTGCCTGAGTAGAGCAGAGGAGACAGACCAGACAGGGAAGGGACTGCCTAGGTCGGCAGCGATGGTCTCCCAGCTGATCAGCAGCTATGTGACCGGAGGAGCTCCTTCGCTTGTCTCGCCAGGACTGCGCAGAGCTGGGATCTGCATCCTGGCCTCCCTGACTCCACAGCCTGGGAACAGCAGAAGCAGAGAGGGGTCCTGGGCGTGGTCCCACCTGATGTGTCACACGAGCATCTCTGTTGTGACCCTTACGGTTGAGACCTGCCTCTCTTGCTGCTCCAGGCTTGTGCTAGCCCAGCCTTTCCTCTCGAGTGGGCCTTCATGGCCAATGGAGCGTAGACCTCCCCAGGTAGGATGTGAGGGTGGCTGGAGACTGACCACTAGGGGCCCTGTCCCCTTTCCCACCAGGTCCCAGCTTTGGCAGTCCCCCCACACACACTGCGACCCATGGCCTGGCATTGATCACCTGTACGCATCCCTGAATTGTGTGGGGTTATGAGGAACGAGGCCCCTGCCTGACCCAGAGCAGCTGGGATGAACGAATTATAGAACCCACACGTTTTTAGGGGTCCTCTCTGTGCCCAGCTTTGGGTTAAGGCCCTCAGAATGTGTCATCCCTGAGAGTCATGGCATCTGCCCTGGTATCACTCACTGAGTGTAGCATGAGTGGTCAAAACCCTGCTTTTGGAGTCAGATGGCCATGGGTTCAAATCCCAGCTCTACCACTTACTTGACTGTGTAACCTTGGGCCCAATACATGATGCCCAAAAGAGCATATTCATCTTTCAGATGTGGGACTGAAGCCCAGAGAGGTTAACTGACTTGCCCAGGATCACACAGCTACAAAGTACTGGAGCCAGGATTCATACCCAGGCTTGTCTCATTCCAGGTGTCTTTCCACTCCACACTGGCTCTGCCAGAGCCAACAGCAGGCATTTTTGTCACTTGATGATTAAGTGATGGGTCTGACCAAACAGCGGGTGGAGTTAAATTGTCTGGGCACTGAGATAATGAAGTCTGGGGAACAGCAGGGCGGGAGGGTTGCCCAGGAGAAGAGGAGGAGAGGAGCACCTGTTCCGGAGGTAGGACTCTGTCTCACCCCAGAGGTGGGAGTGGGATACAGGGAGAGAGAAGCACCCCCCAAAAAATGACATCCCTACACAGGTTTTTTTTTTTGAGGCCTTATTGGGGGTAGGAATTCCTGAGGCTGCTGTTGGAAACAATAAAAGCAGATGGGACCGCCCCTGTGGGGAAGCCATACCTCATTTGCCAGACAATGGTCCCTTCCAGGCTGGCCTTGGCCTGTCCTGCCCTGCCCCATGGAAGCCATCCATCACCCCACCAAGGACTGAGGATGGGACCACCTGCGCCTGCCCCCAGCACACACAGGCACAGATGCACAAATGCACCACACACACCCCCTCTCTTTTCCCTCTCCAAATAACCACAGTTGCTGTCTCTGCGCCCCTACTGGGTAACACCCACTTCATATATCTTTACCTCCTCTCATCCTCACATCCACCGGCATTTTACAGGAGAGGACCCTGAGGATGAGAGGTTAGATGACTTGCCCAAGGTCACATAGCTCTTTCTACTCTGCTCAGTGGGGCTCTCCCATCCCAGGACTCAGCAGAATGGGTTTGGGCTGACATCTGTGTGCTCGAATCAGTAATAGTCCTGTCTGTGCCTCAATCCTGCATGAGACCTGTGGCCTCTCCAGGCAGAGTGGACACCTGGAGGGCAGCGACTGCATCTTTGCCTGCAGATTAGAAGCTCCGTCCAGCAAAGAGTATGTTTTCCCCATGTTCTAGAAACTTCCCAGGCTGGAGCTGTGTCTCTCCTGTCAGGGGGAGGCCTGAAGGGCAGCAAATGGAACTCACCCTTTAGACTGGAGGCTTCCTGGGGCAGGGGCTGCTTTTCCTGAGGGCGGGAGTTGTGGCCCTCTGGTCAGAGTGTCCCAGTACTGGGTTGGGATCCTGGACATACATTCGCTGCCCCCAGGATCCAGCGATGTGCCCAGGACTGAAGGTGGGGTGAGTTCTCCACCTGTTGAGGGGTTGCTGGTCTGCGGTGTGTGCTGCAGACTGTCTACTGAAGAGTTTTAAGCGGAGCGCCAGCGATTGGATTTCTTCTTTTGACCATGAAGTAGAGAATGTTTTGGTGAAAAGCAGGGGCTAGGGCCGAAGAGCAGCGTAGAAGGCTGTTTCATTCCCTGAAACCTGCAGGGAACTTGGAGAGAGTTTTATACCAAGGGGACACCCACATGGAGGCCAGTCCTGCCGGAGGTTGCTGCTCTAAAGGACAGAATTCAGCCCTTAATGCTCAGGGTCCCCCAAGAGGAAGGCATGAGGTGCCCAGCTGTGCCCAGCAGGCCAAGAAACCCCAGGCCCATTTCTCCTGGGAGCTGAAAGGGCTGGTCCCCTGGGCGCTGCAAGGGCTGGTCCCCTGGGCAATGGGTGTGGGATGAGTTGAGCATGTTCCTCCGCAGCTGGGTCCTCTCAAGGGACCAGGACCTCCTTGGACATGTTTCCTGGCCTCTCATGGTCAGAGGGCCCTTCCTGCCCAGGTTTAGCAGAGGTGGCTGCCTTCAAGTCTCTTATGAACTGAAGATGTTTAGGGTGTTTCCATGCGGAGGGTCATTTCAAGATCTGAGCTGGGGCAAGAATCAAGACCCCTCCCTATCCAGTCCCCCACCCCCACCCCAGCACCATGCATCCCTTTCTGAAATGCCCCTGTCATCCCAAAGAGACCCTGTGCTGGTCTCAGGGTGTCCATCCCAGTAACTCACTGGGTTGGGGTCTCATCTGTGCCCAAGAGTGAGGCACAGCCAGAGATGGACAGAGCAAGGCAGGCCACTTCCATAAGTGAGGGGGGTGTCCATGGAATGGGGTGGTCATTGTCATGTATGTGACCCCCTCAGCCAGCCCTGCTCCCCCCCCCCAGGCATCTCCCGCTCCTCCCCCGACCCGCCATGCGGTGGGTGAGCTGATCAGCAAGGCAAGAAGGCAGGACCCACGGTTCTGGATTGCCCAGTGGCAGCCCAGCTCCACAGTTGTCTGCCAGGCGGGAGCCCCCCTCTCTCGTGGCCCCCAAATGCGAGGCTGTCAGGGGGGAGGGGCTCAGGAATCAAAGCGGGCCCCAGGCGGGATTAGCTGCCTTCATTTGCATGTGATGCTGCCTCCTGGCAGGCTTTCGGATGGAAACAGCTTTGCCGCTCAGCTCTGCACAGTGTGGGGACCGGATAAGGGCATGAGCCAGATAAGCCCCTTTCCCCTCCTTGGGCAGTTTCCCTTCCCAGCTGCCGGAGCCTGATCTCCCCCGCTGGGTCCTGACTGCCTCTGGGAGATGACAGATGTGGGGAGGCAGGTGACCCCTGGTGCAGCTCAGTGCACGTGTGATGGAGTAGGAGGGGTGTCCCCTGTGCGGAGAGAACCCAGGCCTTGAGTGGCTTTACCACTCACCAGTCATGTCACCTTGGATTTGTGGTTTACCCTCCCAGAGCCTCGGTGTCCTCATTTTTTTAAATGTGGAAAACCACCTGCCCTGTAGGGCTGTTGAGAGGATGCGATAAGAAATGGAAAAAATAAGCGTGTAACAGCCTGGGCTTCACAGCTGCTCAGGGAGTGGCGGCTCCCATTATCACGATTGCTTTTGTTTTGTTTTGCTTTTAATGAGTCGCTATTAGATCTCAGTTGTGAGAGCGCCATCTCCAGGTTGTGGGTGGTCCTGATGTCCCTTGACGACAACTCTTGTCGGGGCAACTCCAAGCTGTTGATTGTCCCCAGTCTGGGGGTGGCGGGAATCAGCCCCAGCCCCAGAAGAGGGGGCTTTGTGAGCAAGCCACAGGCAGAACCATCCACGGCTGACGGGAGGGGGGGCGAGGGGAGGGGAGGACAGGAGAGGGGAGGGGAGGGGAGGGAAGGGGAGGGGAGGGGAGGGGAGGGGAGGGGAGGGGAGGGGAGGGGAGGGGAGGGGAGGGGAGGGGAGGGGGCGCTTGCTGCCCCTTTTTGCCTCGATGCTTGGCGCTTTGTAATACGGCCTCCACAGGCTTCCAGAACGACAGAAATGGATTGGAGCCCTTCACCACTGTGGATCCTTGGCACTACTTCTGTAGCAGCCCACGTTTCCTGAGTGGCTCTTTGCCAGGCTGGCATCTTGGCTGCTGGGCTGTGCCAAGATCTGCGTGCAAGCCCTATGGGCTTGGAGAGAGAGTTCCAAGCAGTTGTCAGGACAAAGTGGTGCCAGGTCTCCCAGCCCTCACTCCAACTCCCCCTCCCTCCCCTCCTCCCCCCACTTTGAATATATTTATGATCTTGTGCTCAGGTGTCAGTTCTGTTGTGCTCCATTTGACCCACTTCCATTCCCATCCATAGTTATTAGTGCCTATTATTTGCAGGGTCCTATAGATCTGATAGGAAGAGAGGGGCAGTCGGACAGAGCCCCCTAAAAAGCTGATCACCCAGCACGAAACGGCATGGGAGATCTTCCAGAGCTGGGCAGAGCTGGGCAGGAGCTCAGAGGTGGAAGCACATCTAATTGAGGGAGAATAGAAACAGGAAAGGTGGGGTGTGTTTGGGGCCCAGGGAATAGTCTCTGTTGTCTGTGAAGGGGAGGAAGCAGAAGTCAAGGCTGCAAAGCTAGGTTGGGGCCACATTCTACAAGGTCATAAGTGCCAAAGTGAGGAGTCTGTGATGAACAGGGAAGGCAATAGGGAGCTATGGATAGTTTTGAATGGGGGTGAGGACATGATCAGGGTAATCTGGAAGCAGTACAGGCTGGGTCTGGGGGCAGGATGGTGCTGATAAGGGCAGGGGAGAGGGATGCTCCCCCATGTGTGCACCAGGACTGCACACTGAAATCGCCTCTCCCCTGCCCCAGGCAGGCTGCATGCTGCATGCACGATTTGTGGGGTACAAAGGGCAGGAAGGAACAAAGATGGCCCTGAAATTGGGTTCCTGGGTACAATGAATGGATCCACAGCCACCGGCAAGGTTTTTTCCAACAGTGCTTCAGTGTGGGGGGGGGGGTGGCAAGTACAGGAGGGGTCATGATACAGGTGAGGCTGGGCTTTATCTCCTGGTGCAGGGGACATGCTGTCTTCTGAGACCAGGTGGACAGGAAACCAGGCCAGGGCTGCAGAGTTAATGGTATCAGGAATGGAAGGATGTGTGACAAGATGGGGGTTGTCACAAGCAGCTCACCAAGGCTCACCTAGGATACACAGGTGGCTCCAACGACAGAGGATGAGATGAGAAGTGATGGGACAGCCTCTTTCTCTATGGTTCCAGGAAGAGCAGAACCGAGGGCAGTGGAGGTCCGGCCCCGGCCTCTCAGGGGACCAGGACACGCCAGGCCAGGATGAAGAGAGAGCAGGGTGAAGGGCAGCAGGTGACCCAGCCGGGCGAGGGGGAGCTGTTCCCCTCCCTCAGCCCCCGGCCCGCTCACCGTGGGTCAGCCTGGTCCTGTCCCAGCCCTCCCCCCATCCATGGCAAGGGCCCCTCACGCAGGGGTGGCTAAGGGTGGAGCTGGGGTGAGGGCCAGTGTGGGCTCTGCAGGGACTGAGAGAGCTGGAGGCAGACATTCGGGAATCGCCACAGGCCCAGCACCCCTTCCTCAGCCCTGGGCAATTACAGGGCCACAGATCACAAGGAAACGCCTGGAAGCACCTCTGTGAGCCTAATGGAACACTTGAGGGACCCAGGGAGCCCATAAAAATGCAATCGGCCTGGCTAACCTGGTGCCCAACTTGTCTGGATGCTGTGAGACAGGTGCGGGGGTGAATGCTGTGGAGGAGGTGCTGCAGGGGGTGGTCTCCAGGGGCAGCAGACACCCCCAGCCGTCCCCAGCCACAGGCCTCAGGAGCCTTAGCTCCAAGGTCCTCCAGAACCCCTCAATCCAGCAGGAACAGACCTGCCCAGACCCTGGAGGAAAGAAAGGGGCAATGACAGAACCGGGATGCCCAGGGAAAGCCACAGGACGGTTCCAAGCACAGGCATGAGAATCACATAAAAGAGCCCAGCCAGTGTGGCTCAGCGGTTGAGCGTCGACCTAGGATCCAGGAGGTCATGGTTCGATTCCCGGTCAGGGCACAGGCCCAGGTTGCGGGCTCGATCCCCAGTGGGGGCACGCAGGAGGCAGCGAATCAATAACTCTCATCATTGATGTTTCTCTCCATCTCCCTTCCTCTCTCTGAAATCAATAAAAACATATTTAAAAAAACAAAACCAAAACATATCCACAGGTGAAAATTTAAAAATAAATAAATATTTGTTTTTAAAAAAAAAAAAATTACATAAATGACACTTCTTGGGTGTGACGGAACCTTAACTGTCACTTCGGAAAACAGTAGGTCAGAGAGCTGCGGAGAGGACTGAGCACTGAAAATTCCCACAAAGCGCTGAACACAAGTCCCGCCTGCGGCACGGGCTCAGACGCTGTTACTCGGTTTGTTTGCATTTGGGCTTCGAGTCCAATCCCGGGGACTAGAGGCGTAGCTCTGAGCTTATTCCGGGGGGCTCGGCAAAGGGCAGAGGTTTGTGCGGAGAAGGGGATTCTAGGCTAATCTGGAGCCTGGATGCCGCTCAAGCTGTTGGTACTGGGCTCTCAGCCTCGGCACCATGGTCCTTCTGGGCCGGCGAGTCTCTGTCTTCGGGGACTGTCGTGGGGGACTGTCCCATGCTTCGTGGGCTGTTTGGCAGCATTCCTGGCCTCCACACAGTAGAGTCAGTAGCACTGCCCAGTTTGGAAAACTTTGCCAAATGTCCCCTGGGGGGCAAAGTCCCCCTCTGCCCCTGGTGAGAAGCACCGGGCTGGAGTGATGTGAGGGGATTTGGGAGTAGGAAGTGGGGGAGGAGGGCTGTGCTGCCCCTCAAACGCTGCTTTTTCTTTCAGGGAGGAGCCCATGGCTGGGCCCACCACCCACATTGTCCCCATGCTGTTCCTTGCTCTCCTGGTGCTTCTGGAGCTGAGCCTGGCAGGCTCCCTGGGCCTTGGAACCCCTGCTCGAAACCTCCCTGAGAATCACATCAACTTCCCAGGCCCAGCGCTGTGGACACCTCAGGCCGGCCACCATCGCCGGCGGGGCCTAGGCAAGAAGGAGCGGGGCCCAGGCATGCCTGGCCGGGCCCAGGATGGAGCTGTGGTCACCTCCACCAGGCAGGCCTCCAGGCTGCCAGGGGCAGGGGGGCTGCTGCCTGGGCAAAGTCCTGCAGGCCTACTGCAGGACAAGAATCTGCTCCTGGGACTGGCACTGCCCTACCCTGAGAAGGAGAACCAATCTCCAGGGAAGAAACGCGGCAGGGAGCACAAGAGACGCAGGGAGAGGTTGAAACTGCACCGAGGTAGCTGGATATCTGGGACCTGGAAAGGGGTGGTGGGGTGGGGGTGAGGAGAGGGCTTTAGAGGCAGACCCAGAGGGTGTGTCAACGGTGTGAGGTCCCTGGGAGGACATCCAGAGGCCCCAAAGGAGGCAGGCAGTGGACACCCAGAGGAGGGGGGGGGGTCTTGCTAAAGTCCGAGGGATCTGGTAAGGGCAGGAGGCTGGGGAGGCCAGGGGCTGGAGCGTGGGAGGAGGAGAGGGGCGTGTGGCAATAGAAACTCAGTCATATCAGTATATGATCCTCCTAAGTCAGAAGTTCTCCTTTGTATCTGACCTAAGTCCGTCCTACTGAGTGGAGATGGGCCAGTTCAGTGCCCTCCAAGAACATCGCTTATCAACTCCCAAGTGTAGAGCAGGGGCTGAGAGCTTGCTTCTGAAGCCAGACCTGCCCAAGTTCGGATCCTGGCTCCACTGTTTACTTGCCGTACGGCCCTGGGGGAGTCACCGTTCTGTGCCTTGGTTTCTCCCTCTGCAAAATGGGGACAATGGCCCCATCCAGCCTCAGCGTAGGTGCGGAGGCGTCTTGATATGTGGAGTGCTCGGGATGGTGCCTGGCAAGCGGCAGGGACAGTGAGCAGTTGTGACTGGTCGATTCTCAGCGTTTTCATGATCCTGAATCAGTGTCCTCCAACCCTCCAGTCTGGACACAGGTGGTCCAGAAGCGTCACATCCTATCTCTCCTGCCTCTGTCCTGTTTGTTTCAGGCGATGCTCCCCACCCCCACAGCCCTCCTCACCTCCCTTTAAGTTCCCTCCACACTCCCAAATCCTGGGAGCATCCAGCTGCCCCCTGGCCCCAGCCGCCCCCTCCCGCTACCCATTCAGCCTCTGAACAAACTGCTCAGCAGCTCCGCTCAGCTGGCTCCTCCCCAATCTCACGCCCTAAACCTCGGCTTCCAAGTCTCTTCATGTGACAAGCCTGCCTCTAGGGGCAGGTCTAGTGCTGCAAACACAGATGGGTTGAGGGGTTCTGCAGGAGGAAGGTGGTGGAGCCTGAGCCCCACCTTCCCCTGCAAACAGCTGGGGCTTGCTTCCCTGCCAGGCCTACTGAGACTCCCCCCCAAGTGGGCAGAACACCCCCTGGCAGGTGTGTGGGGGTGAGGGATCAACTTAGACTCTCAGCCTCCCACTTCTGGATGCTGGCATCCTTGAAGACAAGCCAGAGGGCACACATGGGATGTGGATCCATCTCAGCTCAGCTCCAGTGGACCAGTGGGGCCCTCCTAAGAGAGTGGGCAAGAAGAGGAGGGGACAGCGGAGCTCTGGAGGCCAGGCCCAGCCCTGCTGACCAGCCGTGAAGCCTGGAAAGTGAATGGAACAGATTCGATGGCCCCTACGTGGCTTTGCTACTCTCTGGGATTCATTTCTGGAGAGTGAGGGATCCCAACTGACCCAACCAACCTTAAAGTCAGATCTTGCCTGAAAAAAAGAGGCAGGAAGGAGCCTGGGCCCTTTAGCTTCTCTCGAAGCCCCTTTGTTCCCAATCACCCCAACCTGCCTGGTCACACTCACCCGACCTCTTGCCCATGTGTCTTAGAAGGTGGCACTGGTGGTTAAAAGTATTGATGTTACACTCAGGTGGAGCTGGGTTTGAATTCAGACCTCACTGCTTACCAGCTGTGTGCCCTCAGGCAAGTCTCTTAACCTTTCTGTGCTTCAGTTTCCCCCTTTGTGGATGAGGCCGAAAGAGTACTTACTTCCCAGAGCCTGCAGAGCTCATGAAATAATGGGTATAAAGCACGATGGGGCAGTCAACAGGGTCCTCATGCACAGTAGGACTTAGTAAACGGAATGATTATCACCTCATAGGGAGCACTCCCTGCATGTGACAAGCCTCAGCTCTCACCTCCCAGACTTCTCAGAGGCCTCACCCCCTGCAGCACCTCTCAGCCTCATCACGGTGCTCCCTTACTCAAACTTTACCTCCTCCAGGAAGCCTTCCCTACTTAGTTCCCATTTGTTGTACTTACACCTTTGGCTGCACCCCACCAACCCAGACTTGGACCTGCTGGAATGTTGCTTTCGATTGGGAATCCTTGGACTGTCTCCCCAGCAACACCGCCAGTTCATCCAAGACATTCCCCCACCCCCAGTCCCCGGTTTCCACCTGCCCAGGAGAGTGGGCAGCAGGGATGTTTGCCGAGCGAGCTGGTGGCTTGTCAGGCTGTCAGGCTTGTCCCCTGGTGCTTGCCACGCCCCCTCGTTTGCAGCAGGAAATATGGGTTCTGCTTTGGGCTGATGTGGGTGGTGAGCAGATAAAGGCCCTGTGTTGCCCACCCCGTGTCTCAGGTCGAGCCTTGGTCCGAGGTCCCAGCTCCCTGATGAAGAGGGTGGAGCTCTCTGAAGACCAGGCACCGGACGCCGCACTGGAGGACTCCTCCACCAGCCTGGCCCCTACCATACTCTACCTCACCAACTTCGAGGCAGCCCCTGCCACGGAAGAGTCCCTGATCCTGCCTGTCACATCCCTGTGGCCCCAGGTAAGGGGCCTCAGAACGGCCCTGGAGCCAGAAGAGTCCTTGAGACCACATCATGCAAACCCCTCTTAGTACATTTAGGGAGGCTGAGGCACAGGGGTGGGAGGGAATTGGTGGAGGCCACTGGGGCTAGCTGGAAACCAGGTCTCCAGATGCCCGTCCAGCCCAGTTACAGCCGGGTGGGCACCCTGCCCTGAAAGGGCTGCCCCTGCCCGGGAGAAAGTGGGCCTGGGGGCTCACCCTGGGAACAGCAGAGGAAGCCAGTGCCCGCTCAGCACACCGGCCTCTGCGGTGAGAACAGCAGGGCCCTTGGCAAAGAATTTTATACATACCGGAAAGTACAGGAATAACAGCACTGTAAAAATCCACGTCCCCGCGACCCAGAATTAACAAGCGTCGGTTAACACTCAACATCTGCCTCAGACCTTTACGAAAGACATATGGAGCGAGCAGGCGGGCACATGTGGCCAGTTTGCTACCACCAGCAAACAGATGAAGGGAACTCGGGAGTTCATCGCATCCTTCTTGCAGTTAACAAGATGTGCTTCATTGCGCCTCTTCTGCGCCTTTGAAATATTTTTTGAAATAATATCATTTAAAACTATCAGTAAAATGTACGTAGACAAAAAGAACTTTACTTTTTAGCAGATCTTTTTTATTCTCTTGCACTCCCTGATATTCTGATAAAAGCTATGGACCATCCCCAAGGAATACGTGGTTACCCCTGCCAACGCCGACCCCTGAAGTCCCTCCATTGAGCACCCGGCCCTGGCAGGTGCCTTTATTGCCCATGTCCTACTGTGGGCAGATCCAGCCCCGAGATGGCTGTGAGTGGGACGGAGCCGTGGCCGTGGCCTCAACGGTGCCATGGAGAGCTGATAAGTTCTGCCCAGGAAAGAGGGGGCAGGGAAGTGAGCAGCTGGCTTCATCCAACTCCTTCCGCATGGACGTAGACCCCCTGAGCGGGCACGATTGCCTGCCCAGCCCCTCCCTCAGAGGGCCCCTCTGACTGCATTGGCTGCCTGCAGGCACCGTCCGACTTGGATGTAAAGTGAGGACGGTACCCAGGTGACTGCTGGAGCAGGAACCTCGGGTGACTGCATAGATGTCCCGGGGCTGGGATTCTAGAGGCCCCTCCTTTGCCCTCGAGCCTGGGCCCCACATTTCTGCTCCCACCTGCTGGAAGCTCCACATTCCCTCCTCCCCACCCACCTTCTGCAGGCTCCGCCCAGGCTCGATGGGGAGGTGATGCCCACGCTGGACATGGCCTTGTTCGACTGGACCGATTATGAAGACATGAAACCTGAGGTCTGGCCCTCTGCCAAAAAGAAAGGTCCGTCCACCTCCCCACCACCCCTGTGCCTGGGCTCCCTTCCCTTCCCCGCCGTCTGTCGGTCAGCCCAGCCTGACCCACGAATGCCCAAAGTGGGGGGAGGGTAGGGTATGGAGTCCACACTGGAACAGACACCCCAAAGGGAAACATCACTATCCAGAACTTATCACGTGCCAAACACATTTTTTAAAATATTTTTTTATTGATTTCAGAGAGAGGAAGGGGGACAGAGGGAGAGAGAGAAACATCAATGATGAGAGAGGCATTGGTCGGCTGCCTCCTGCACGCCCCCTACTAGGGACCGAGCCCGCAACCCGGGCATGTACCCCGACTGGGAATCGAACCGACTTCTTGGTTCATGGGTTGACACTCAACCGCTGAGCCACACCGGCCGGGTGCCAACCGCTTTCCATGTATCAACTCATTTTACCCCAAAGGGAAAAAAAAGTTAGGTCATTACTGCTGATGATCCCGCTTTAGAAAGGAGATAGCCTGAGGCAGAGCACCCCAGCCACGCTGTGGGAGTGGCAGGATGAGCTCTCTGTCACCAGTGTCCGTGTCTCGGCTCGGCTGGGCCTCAGCTTCTGACCGCGGATCTTCTCGTCCCCAGAAAAAAACCGGGGTAAACTCTCCAGCGATGGCAATGAAACATCGCCGGCCGAAGGGGAGCCGTGTGACCATCACCACGACTGCCTGCCAGGTACCGAGCCCGCATCATGTTCAGGGCGCGAGGCTGGGTGCTGGGAGACCTGGGGGGGACCTTCCCAGGCACAGGAGGGGGGCCTTTGGGTCCCTGACCCTCTAGGAATAACAAGTAGTAACAATTGCAGCCACTTTACTGAGAGTTGCCGGATCACAGTTTAATCCTCGTAGTAACCCAGGGAAGGAGACCGTTCACTCCCCACTTTCAGATGGAATTAAACCTCAGAGGGGCTGTCTCAGCCCAGGCCACACAGCTAGGAAGCGGCTGGAACCTGAGCCTGCCAGGCGAACCCCTGCCCCGCGGGGCCTTAAGTCGGGACCCCTCTCTGGACGTCCTCCTAAAGTCCCTCCGGCTTAATCCTGCCCTCGGCCCATCCTGACGCGGCCGGGCTCTCGGTGGCTGTTCCGGTGACACCCCCCCCTGTTCAGCAGCTGCGCACGTCAGGACAGACTCAAAGCAAAGAGCCTGAAAACAAGGGGCTGATGTTTTCACCGACGCCCTAGACCGCGGGCCCTGGCTGGGCCCGTCGGGACCTCTGGGGGCATCTAGTGCGGTGGGGAGAGAGATGCAGGAGGCTGGGGTGGGAGGGAAGCCTATGGGTGACAGCAGGGGAAGGAGCAGGGATGGAGGGGACACCTGGTGCAGCCTCCTCCAGCCGACGAGGGGCGCTCCAGAGCAAGGCAGCCCTGCTACCCCGCCAGGCCAGTCCTAGGCCGGGACTACTCAAGGGACATGACATGGGCCCAGTGTGACGTCCTCAAGATGCTAACAGCTAACTGCTCTCCTCGCTGCTGGACGGCAAATGCCGTCCAGAGGGAGAGCCGAGTGCTACAGCCCCATGGGGCCGCGCTGTTCGTTCAGTGGCCAGAAAAGTCTACAAACCCGCGACTTAACCGGCATCGGGCATTGTACGGGGCAGACCACCAGCTCCCCGATGGGCTGTTTTCTTTCCAAACCATTGTTTACACCCTGAGCAGAAAGAAAAGGCTGGAGTTTGGGCCAACTGGACAGTGGCTCTGAGAGCAGGCTCCATGGTGGGCGAGGCCGGGCCTGGGGAGATGTCGCTGCTCCCCAGGGGGCTTCAGTTTCCCCATCTGTCAAATGAGGACGTTGGTGTCAGTGATCCTTGAGGCTCCCCCAGCTCCAAGCTGACTCCACACCTGGCGGCCCCCAGCCCGCTCCTCCCGTGATCAATCAATCGCCCGTCTGGGGCAGCTGGGGTCTCTGCCACCCGCCCACAGGGCCGCGGCCATGACATCCATCAGTGGCTCCGGCTGCGAGCCTTGCACACCAGATGGCCCCACCCTGCCAGGGCACGGCCCTGCCACAAAGATGATGGATCTCCTGTCCGGGGGGACCGTGTGCCGGGCGGTGGGGAGGGTCCCCTCAGCTTGGCTGACCACGAGTGCTTGCTGTATCTGCAGGGACCTGCTGTGACCTGCGGGGGCATCTCTGCACGCCCCACAACCGGGGCCTCAACAACAAATGCTTTGACGACTGCATGTGTGTGGAAGGTGAGCCTGGACTCCCCTGGGGCATGGGGGCCCCTCATGCTCTGAGAACCACGAAACCACCCTTTTCCCCTGAAGCTGGTTCTGCAGTGAGCTGAGGACAGGATTTCGTGGCACAGGGTGGGCCAAGGGGCCTGCGGGGAAGAAGGGGGTGGGAGACACCCTGGGGAGCCGAAGCCGTGAGCAAGAACAGCTTTGCTTGGTGGCTTCCCGACGTGTGAACTCACTCAGGCTCAATTCCTGGTATCGTTTCTCAGATTTGCTTTTCTCGCCTCTCCAAACACAAGCTGGCGTGATCCCCCACGATCTGGAGGCGGGAGGAGGGAGGAGAGAGGAGCCTATCTCTTTAAATAAGATCAAACCTGAGAAGGCTGGTGTTTTCAGGCCAGAACTCTATCCCAGGGGAGCCATGCCAAGCGTGATAACAGGGCAGGGGGTGGATTTCCCAGCACGTCCCGGGAAGGAGGCACTTGGCCGGCCCCCTTTTTAGCTCCTCTGAGCTCCAACACGGAGCAGTAGGTGCCCCGCTGCCCAGGTGTGCGGGGCTCTGTGCCTAATACTTTACTCACATTACCCTCCTTAATCCTAATCCTTATGTCTCCTTAAGCCTCACAGCCATCCATTTTACACATCAGCAAACTGAGGCACAGAGAGGTTAAGTGACTTGCCCAAACTCACACAGCTAAAAAAGTAGGGGAATATTTTTAATTTTGTATTCTGAAAATTTTCAAACATATATTAAGTAGTCAGAATAAGACTCAGTATGATGAACCCCCGCTTTCCATCACCCGGCTTCAACAATTGCCAACTCCCTGCCAACCTGTGTCGGCTCTCCCCTGCCCAGTTTCCACATTCCAGTATGATTGTGAAACAACTCCTGGGAGTTTAGAGATATTTCATCTGTGAATCCTGGGCAAGAGGCAGAGAAAAGACAAGGCCCTCAGGCAGGAACGAGGCCACTGTGTTGAGTGGGCCTGGCACACAGTGGCCATGGGGAGGTGGCACACAGGGAGGTGGGGGAAGCTGGTCAGGAGGGTGACACAGGACCTTGTTGGCTTCGTTAGATTTGTAATTGAAAGCTGCAGGCAGATTTTAAGCAGGGAAGTGACATGGTCTGGCTTCGGAGTTAAAAGCTCACTGTGGCTGCAGGGCTGTGGGGGCAGGAAAGGAGTCAGGAAGGGCCAGCTAGGAGGTGAGAGGAGATGGAGGCAGCAGGAGTGGGAGGCAGAGGGGATACTGGGAAGCTTCTTTCCAATACCTGTGTGCAGGGTTGGGGCCCATTTCACAGAGGAGGAGACTGAGGTGCAGAGTGGACAGGAGACACTCCAGTTCAGGGAGCCCAGAACAGCTTTGGGGCCAAACCTCAGTCCTTGGCCTCCAGGTCCAGCCCACACGAGTGAGGGGCACTTGGCCCTACTGAGCTGCATAAGCCCAGTTGGTGCCCAGCTGGATGCTCAGTGGTGGCCCCTCTGCCCAGAAATCAATCCTCCCTCCCTCCCTCCCTTCCTGGGCCTCAGGTGGAAGGGGACAGCTTTCCAGGCACTCTGGATATGTCTGCAAACAAAGCAGCGTTTACTCATTTCCGCTGATCCCTCACTCTGGTTAGTTCCATCTAAACTCTTGCTTCCTCCCTGGAGACTCAGGCTCAGAAAAAAAAAAGAGTGAAAGTGACTGTTCGGGCAGCTCCTTAAAGATCGTCTAGGAGGAGGTTGTCACTCAGATGCCACACCAGAGGGCTCTAGGGGTGCCAGGAACCCTCATGAGGACCAAGAGTCCTGAGGACTCCTGAGATATCCAAAAAAGGTTGAGCACAGGGCTCAGGGCTGAATCCAGCAGCCGGGGCCAGCTGAGTCCTGGAGGTGCCAGAAGGGCTTCTATGGCGACCAACCACTCCTGCTCGTGAATGCCTGTCCGCTCCTGTGTCACTTGTGTGGCCACAGGTCTAAAAGCCCAGTGACCCAGGTGTCAATTCTAAGCCACTAAGTACAAACTTTATAGCAGTCCCTTTATTCTCTTGACGGTGACATAAGTGGATCTTGAAGTAGCAATGTCCTCTCTCTCTCTTGTGGTCACTCCTAAGCTGAAGTGTAGGGACTTGCTCAGGCCACACTGACATCTCTTTCACCCACCATCAAGAAGATGTGGGTTAAATGAAAAGCATGTCTGCCCATGTATCTCAGGGGGTGCCTGTGCCAATGTGGAGAGGGCCATGCCTACTTTAATTAGGGTGGCCAGGGAGGGTCTCTTTGAGACCTGCAGGCCATGAAGGAGCCAGCTGAAGGGGCTTGAGGAAGGGATTTCTGGCTGAGAGAACAGCAAGTGCAAAGGTCCCGAGGCAAGAGATGGCTGGATATGGGAGGGAAAGCAAGAAGACTGAAGTTAGGTTTCCTTTTGAGTACAGTGGGGCGCCTGGGAGGTTTCACAGGGGAGAGGGCAGAATCTGCTTTCCTTTAAAAAGTTAATAGACTTTCTTTTTTTCATCTTCACCCAAATATATGTTTATCGACTTGAGAAAGAGAGGAAGGGAGAGAGAGAAACATCGATATGAGAAATATCAATCAGTTGCCTCCCATATGCATCCTGACCGGGGATCAAACCAGCACCCTAGGTATGTGCCCTGACCGGGAATCAAACCCTCAACCTTTCGGTGCACAGGGCGATGATCCAACTTACTGAGCCACCCGGCCAGGGCTTCATAGACTTTTTTAGAGCAGCTTTAGGTTTACAGAAAGATTGTATAGAAACCAGTCTCAATACATTATTTTTGTTATTTTAAATAAGAGCAGTTTCAGTTTTTTTATTTATTGCCTTGAGAGAGAGAGAAACATGGATTTGTGGGTCCACTTATTTATGTGTCATTGGTTGAGTCATGCATGTGCCCTGACCGGGGACCGAACCCACAGCTTCGACGTATCCGGGTGATGCTCTAACCAACTGAACCACCCAGCCAGGGCGATGCATCACCATTATTATTATTATTAATTAAAGTCCGTAGTATACGTTACGGTTTGCTCTTTGCTTTTCATGTTTTACCTTCTGTGGCTTTTGATTAATGCATAATGACATGTGTCCGCCATGCAGGGTCACACAGAATAGTGTCATGGACCCAAATACCCCTGCGCTCTGTCTGTTCCCCCTCCCTTCCTCGCATTCAGGCTGCTGTGTGGAGGATGGGTTGGTTGTAGGGCAGAATGAAGAAGGGGGTGGTGGTGAGAGGATGCAGGGGTCCCAGAGTATGTGTGTGGGGGGCCTGGCCGGGTGCACCCCTGACCCCCTCGCCTCTCTGCGCAGGGCTGCGCTGCTACGCCAAGTTCCACCGGAACCGCAGGGTCACACGGAGGAAGGGGCGCTGCGTGGAGCCTGAGACAGCCAACGGCGACCAGGGATCCTTCATCAACGTCTAGTGGCCCGCACTGGCCTCCCCGCAGGCCCGGGGACTGGGGACCGAGTGCCGGAGGTTTGGAGAAGCGGGCGATGTGTTTGCACCTAGCAGCGGGAGAGCAAATGGGGGACTAGATGCCTGAGGCTGCAGGCTCGGCCCAGGACCCGCAGCCCCCGAGGGGCGCTTTGGGGGACTGTCTCTGCCCCGGAGCCAGGCACCCCTGGGGCACCCGCACTGGGCGGCCTGCGCCACCGGTGCCCTGTTCTCTGCCATAGCAATGTCGAGGGTGCCCTCTGCTGTCCCCTCGCAGCACTGCCACACCCTCAAGTTTTTAAAAGGAGGTTTCTGAACCGGGAGGAAATAGAAACTTCCTGAGACGGGGAACTCAAGGGCCGGACATGAACACGAAACACCTCTTATGCGCCAGGCGCTGTGCTAAAGTCGTGGCATACGTGGTCCCATTCAGCTATCACATGACCTTATCAGCATTTTACAGGTGAGGAACCTGAGGCACCGTTGAGTCACAGGACTTGCCCAGGTCCCCAGATCAATGCTCCTCAAACCTTAACCTGTGCACCAATCCCCTGGGGCCTGGGGAAAATTCAGATTCCTACTCAGTCCATTCTGCCTTTCCAACAAGCTCCGAGGGCCTGCCCACGCTGCTGGTCCGGGGACCCCACCAAGGGCACCCACCCATGTCTTAGGGAGTAGATGTGGAGCTGTGAGCAGAGCCTGGCCCGAGGCTGTGCGGCTCCGCAGCCCACGTTCTTGCTGGTCTACAACTAAGGACTTATCCAGGCTCTGCGGGGCTTGCGGCGAGAGGCGTGTTCCCCGGTAGTGCTTCTGCTGGGATAAAGCCGCAGGGGCTGACTGCTCTCTTCCTTCCCGGGACAAATGGGCATCATCTTTAAGGCAGAACCAGGTCTGCACTAAGCACCTGCTTGTCTATAAGGCATGATTTGGGCAGATGGGCCCCTGCCCCCTGGGAGCTGGCGTTCTGAGATGTGACGGGTCCCTTGGATTCCGATGGCCCCGCCCACCCAGTCCTGGGACATGCACTTCGCAGCTGCCCTGACACCCTCCAGACCGGGGCTCTTTAGTTTTTGTAGTTCATGCCCTTTGAGGATCTAATGCAAGCATGGGCTTAAAAACACACACACATTGGGCCCTAAACGGTATGGCGCAGTGGTTAGAGCACCAGCCTGCAGACTGAAGGCGTCCTGGGTTTGATTCCGACCAGGGGCACATACCTCGGTTGCAGGCTCGCCCCAGTCAGGGTGCGTGCGGGAGACAACCAATTGATGTGTCTCTCTCACATCGATGTTTCTCTCTCTTTCTCTTTCTCTCTCCTTTCTGCTCTCTCTGAAAAGCAATGGAAAAAAATATCCTCAGTGAGGATTAGGAAAACAAACCATAAACAGGAAACACACACGTTGGCCATGTGCACCCACTTTGCTACGACTTAGTGGTTCCCAGGCCTCCCAGAGACCATGTCAGGACCCTCACCCCACGCTTCTGCTGCAGAGCCCCCTGAGGAGTTGGGGAACCTCTGAGGTTGAGGTGCTTGAAGCTAACTGTTTCCCACAGGCCAGACCCATGATGCCCACCCAGAACGTCTCTCTACACAGAGCTAGTTCTAGGGGCCACCTGAATCCCCCCCACCTGGCACCTCATTCCTGGCCAGCTCTCTGGTCCAGGGCAAACCAGGTCGCAAATGACAAAAACTCTACCCATCCGAATTCCTTGCAGGCCCTGGGCACCTGCTGGAGGGAGGGGCCACGCCCACAGGATGCCAGGGCTGTTTGCTCCCCTGAGAAAATCAGTTGGGATCAGGGGTCTGGCACCGAGGAAAGCAGACTCATCTAGCAGAAACCAAATATGCTTGCTCGTTTCTCCTAGTGAAGTTTGATGGGCATGGGGCTCTGGCGGGGTGGGGCGGGGGAACTGAGCGAGATCAAAGCCAGCTCTTTGGAAATCGAATCCTGAATCTGCCAGCAGTTTTGTCTGTTAGAGAGCAAACAATACCTGTGCTGTGTGTGCCTCACATGGGGTAGCTGGTTGGAGACTGTGATAGAGCCCTAAGGGTGGGGCTGCAGGCAGGCAGTCCAGCATGAAATCTGGGGGGCAGTGAGCAGTGAGATGGGTCTGGACATCAGCAATGGAAAACAGAAGGTCGGGACAAAGCTGGAAGGCCCCACAGAACTCTCACTTCCCCCCAGGGGAGGGAAAACTTGGGGCCTCGCCCTGGCTATCTGCATTTGGCATTTGCAAAGTTGGGTGGGGGTGGGGTTCCAAAGCCCCCTCAGTGTTTAACAAACTTCTCTGCCAGGAAGTTCTTCCTTAGGTCTATCTTAAATTTCTCCTGCTGGTACAGTAGTCAGTTTCTTCTAATCCAGGGCTCAGCAAACTTTACCAAAGGGCCAGAGTGTTCCAATAAAAATATTTATGGACACTGAGATTTGAATTTCATATAATTTTCACATGTCACAAACTACTATTCTTGATTTTTTAAAAAGATTTTTAAGTTGATTTTTAGGGAGAGAGGAAGGGAGCGGGAGAGAGAAACATTAATGTGAGAGTGAGAGCACAACATTGATCAGCTGCTTCCTGCACACCCCTGACCTGGGATCGAGCTTACAACCCGGGCATGTGCCCGAGTGGGGAATCAGGTACATGGGACGACACCCATCCAACTAAGCCACATCGCCAGAGCCTTCTCTTGATTTTCTAAAGCACATTTAAAAATGTAAAAACTTAACTCGTGAACTACACAAAAATAGGCAGTGGGGCCCGGCCAGTGTGGCTCAGTGGTTGAGTGTCAACCCATGAACCTGGAGGTCAGGGTTTGACTCCCAGTCAGGGCACATGCCCGGGTTGTGGGCTTGATCCCCAGTGGGGGGGCGTGCAGGAGGCAGCCGATCAATGATCCTCATCATTGAAGTTTCTGTCTCTCACTCTCCCTTCCTCTCTCTGAAATCAATAAAAAAAAACATATTTAAAAATAGGCAGTGAGTTGGATCTGGCCCACAGGCCACAGTTTGGGGATCCCTGCTCTAGTCTGCTCCTCTCAGCCTGGGCTGCACATTAGAATAATCCGGGGAACTTTTAAAGGCACTGATTTCCCAGGCCCACCTGCAGAAACTCCAGTTTAATTGGTCAGGGTTGTGTCTGGGTTCCCTGTGTTTTCAAAGCTCTGCAGGTGACTGACGTGGAGCTGGGCCCAAGAGCTGCTCTTGTCCTACTGCCTGTGGGAATGACCAAAGGCCTGCTCCAGCTCTCACCACCGTCGTGACCTTAGAAAAGTTCCTTAAGGTCTCTGTGCCTTGATTTCTTCATCTGTATAATGGGGACAATAGCTCTTCCTTCATAGGAGGATTGTGAGGAGTAATTGCAAAATCCTTCTAATGTGCTTCTAACAGTGCTGGGCACATAACCAGCCCCCAGTGTTAGCTAACTTATTTTCTAGGATAATTTTAGTAGGTTTCTGTTCTTTGCTAATGATCCATCACATATTCAAAGACCATTTCTAAGTCTCCATTCAGTCTCCTTCCCCAAAGTGTGTCCCCTGGAACACTGGGGCCATGAGATGCTCCATTAGAGAAGGTGGCGTGGGTTCTGTGGTCAGAGAGGTTTGGAAGCTGCTCTGGACTCAGCCTAAGGTCGCAGGGACTGACTCTGGGCAGAGCTGGAGGTGCACGTGGCTTTGAGATAACAGGTTCATGAGTTTTTAAAAATGCATCCCCGGGGAAGAGCAGGGGCCAAGTAGAAACCAATAGCTGCTGAGACAGTCACCTGTGCCCTCCTGCATTCCTCCGGCGGAGCCTTGCAGCCGTTCCCCAGAGATAGTCCCCATTCCCACGGGCTGCCTTTCCGTGATTTGTCTGGTGATGCTGAGAGTGGCTCCCGAGGCTGCTGGGAACGCCCTGAAGGTCAGAGGACACGAGGGCCAAGCCTCATGGGAAAGTGACAGCTTCACTCGCTCTTTGGGGATTAACTGAGACATGAGTCGCATCTCAAAGCCACGACCCCCTCCACCCAGAAGATGCTGCAGGTGGATCTTTCCTTCGAGCCATGTTCAACACACCCAATAAAGCCGAGTGCTGCGTGGTGGGCACGCAGCCCCCCGGAATGGGATTCCCTTTGCAGCTGGAGAGACGCTGAAGACGTGCCCCTGCAAGGACCGTGTTTACAGCACAGAACAGCAGGGCAGATGGTGCTGGGAGAGGTGGGGGGCTCAGAAGCAAACCATTTCAGCTCCTCCATAGGGGCTCCGCAGGTGGAAGGGGCACCATCACCTCTGTGATGACCTTCACTCTCGTGGCAGGTTGTGAGGAGGGTGTGTGAGTGTGTGTGTGCTGGGGAGGGGGCCGCAGGAACCCGCTGTTTGCAAAACCTGGTGCTTCCATTGCAGGGAGTGTGTTTTCTGCATCCTATGTCAGAGATTTAGGATCCGTGGCCTCTTCTGAGTGAAAGAGGCTTCCTAGTCCCTCCTTACTCCCGCTGTGCTCCAGGACCAGCAGCGTGGTGTCGCCTGGAGCTGGGGAGAAATGCAGGACCCTGGCCCACCTGCTGAATCAGAACCTCTGGGGCCGGGGCCCGACCCTGTGTATTTCTAGCAAGTTCTCCAGGCCATTCTTATGCACCATAAATAAGAGACAGGCCTAGGACACGGAACTGTTGGGTCAGGGACCTTGGATGATTCAGGGACATTTATAGTCAGGGGTGAGTTGGCAGTCCAGTCGGCCCAGTTTATAACCAGCGATGACGAACTCACAGGCTCGAGGCCCTGCCTCCAGGGCTGGGACTGGTCTTTATTTTCAGAGAAAATCAAGTGGGGCGCCTGGCCTGGGGCCTCAGTTGTTGGGTGTTCTGACTCTTAGGAGCTTCCCTGGGGGTCTGTGGTTCCTCTTTGAAGTGGGGGAGGTGGGGGAGGTGCTACGCCCTGTAGTCCTGTGTTGCATGTGATCTCTCGAGCTGTAAATAAAGGGATGGTGGTTAATAAACTGACTTGTCTCTCTCTGTCCCTCCAGGAGGTGGTCTGTCTGGGCAGGCAGTGAGCATGGTCAGGGTGTTTGGAGGGGACTCTAAGCTTAGGGTTCCCTCCCCCACGGTTCGTTCATTCACTCACAACTTTGCTTGAGCATTTGCTCTGAGCTAGGCAATAGATAAGGCAGACAGGGCCCCTGCCCTCATCTGGGCCTCATCATGGTCCTTTCACCAGCCCTCTTGGGTGGGAGTTTTCTATTTTTATTCCCCTTCTCATTTTCAGGTTGGGGCAGCTAAGGTCCCAAAGAGATTAGGAAGCTGGTCACAGCAGGCTGGCCTCTGGCAACCTCATTCCAGGCCTCGGTGGCCGAGTGCAGAGAAATACAGGTGCCAAATTTGGCAGGATGGGGAACACAGTAACGCCATCTGCAGGGGGCCTGGGCAGGCTCAGATGCCATCTTGGGAAAGGACATGCACTGACGAGGGGGTGGTCTGGCTTAGCGCCAGGAGGGACACGTCTCGTCGCAGCGGCAGCTACAGCCAGCACTGCTCAGCTCCACTGACCTCGTATGACCCTTATCCATGCTTTTGCTTTCCACGGTTTCAGTTTCCCGCGGTTAATCTCAGCCTGAAACGATTAAATGGAAAGTTGCAGGAATAAAAATCGCGTGCCATTCTGCGTAGCGTGATACAATCTCATGCCACCCCGCCCTGTCCCACCCGGGACATCAACCATCCCTCTGTCTAGTGTGTCCACGCTGTAGACCATACTCCCGTTAGTAGCCGTCTTGGTTATCAGACCGACTATCGCCATGCTTGCGTTCAAGGAACCTTTATTTTACTCGACAGTGTGTCGTTCACCTCCCTTCATCTCATCACACAGGCTTCGTGTCATCTCACATCATCACAAGAAGGGTGAGTCCAGCGCAAGATATTTTGAGAGAGAACACATGCATATAACTTTGATTATGGTATTCTTGTTATAATTGTTCCATTTTTATTCATTATTGCCATTAATCTCTTACTGTGCCTAATTTATAAATTAAGCTTTATCACAGGTATGTATGTTTGTACAGGAAAAAGCATAGTATATGTCGTACTGGGTGGATATATGGGGTTTGGTACTATGCGCGGTTTCAGGCATCCACTGGGGGTCTCGGAACATCTAAGGGGGGGAGGGATGGGTAAGGGGGGACTGCACATGTTTAGAGAGGAAACGCGTCCATCCAAATACAACCTGGCCCCTGTTTATTGAGCTGTGCCCGCTGCGCGAGGCACCCGTCCTCTTGTTTAGCTGGGAATTGTTGGAGCCCAGTTTGCAGAGGCGAGAAACTAAGACATTGAGAAATAAAGGCCGCTTGTCAAAGTTGTGCAGTAGTGCCAGTGCCAGGGGCTCCCCCCAAGTCTCTCCGACTCCAAAACCTGATTATGTTTACGCCGGCCCCATGTTGCTAGTCAGTCACCTGTCCTCACCCCCGCCCCCCACCCCCTCCCCAGCTCATCCAGGATCATCAAGGCTGCTGGCAGGGCCTGCAGGGGACAGGAGCTCCATGGGACAGGCCCCAGCATTGGGCTTCCAGAACCAAAGGTCATGCACTCACCTTCACGCTGCCTCCGGGAAGGCCCCTCGGGTTTCCTCCCAGGGGCTGCAGAAGCACCCGGCCTACCTGCCACCTTCTGGTCACAGGCTCCCCACTGCCCCCGGGCAGCCTGCACAGAGCCAGGCAGGAAGCCTCTGCGGTGAGCCAGCCCAGCCACAGGGTGAAAGCAAACACCAGGAGAAAGCCCCCGGGGGGCAGGCATCTTGGGGGCTGCAGGGCTCGGGGGGCCATCACTGGCCTTGTTTGTGTGTCTGAGCGACCGCCAAGGCACAACCAGAGCCCTGGGGTGCCTCCCTTGGGATTCCACCCCGGTCCACAGGGAGATGGGAGGCCGGACAGACGGAAGGAGGCAGCTGGAACTCAGACAGAAGTGGGACGGGGCCAGAACCAGGACCAGCAGCAGCTGGCGGGAGGCAGCCAGCACACAGTGAGGGCCTGCACGCGTCCCCACACACGACATAAAGAGGGTCGCTGGGGTCGGGTAAGGGGAACGAAGAAACGCCGTGGGACAGAGAGAGAGAGCTCTGGGGCGTGGGCCGACTTCGCCTTGGGCAGCAGCCTCTGAACTCCGGCAGCCCCTCTTTCAGGCTGGTGTCTAAACGGCCACTGCTCCCTGGAATACAAAGCGTCACAGGTGGTCTCCTTTTCTGCTCCTTCCACAGTCACCCGCGGGCCCGTGGAGCCTTCGGATGGGCTGTCTGATGCCCTCCTTGAGCACACGGGGTAGTGTCACTAAGTCTCTGGTGAGGACTTGCCAGGACGAGCTCACCCAGTAGTCATTTGCACAGGACGCTGATGAGATGGCGAAGCAATAGGAACAGTAAGGATTACTGGCTGCATTTTAAAGCTCGAGGAGGATTATTCCAGGAGCCTGGCCGGGTCTATAAAAGTCGGCTATGGATGCTGCTGTAAGTTTGAAATCTGCCGTCAGGACAGAGTTTGGAATCAGCCCCCCTTCGTTTTGGCTAGTAAAAAAAATAAAACCAAGCATCTTCTCTGGAGAGGGGGGCTCTCCTGGGCTCCCAGACTTCATTTCCTGCTGCCTCTGTTCCCAGAAGCTGGCCTCAGAAAGAGCGAGAAGATCACAGATACAAAGAACAGCATTGAGTAACAAACGCCAGGCCTTCCTTCCCCACCCGCCAGGACTCAGGCCAAGGAACACAGCATCTGTGACAAGCTGAGCAGAAACCCTGGAGGACAGGTCTCCAGATCAAACCCCAGCAACATTCCCTGTGCCACCAAGAGCCGTGCTCTGCCGTCAGACCCTTCTCTGAGGTGGAGGGGCCTGCGTTCTCATAGGCACGCGTGCCCTGCAGACAGTGCTTAGTTATTGTCTTTGTTCCAGTTTGATTTCCCTACTTGGGGAAGGAAGTGGCCAGGCCACATCCAAATTGTGGGGTGTTCAGAACCCTGAGGACCAAAGGACAGTTGGAAATCATCTCAAAGCTTTTCGTAATTGATGACGCCCAGGTGCCTCACACAGCTCCATTTTTCAGATGCAGAAAAAACTTCAGAGATTACGTGGCTACCCAAGGTCACATAGATGCAAAGTGGCAGCACTGGGGGTTCAGGGCTGGGAAGGCACAGCACGCTCAAATGCTGAGGCCCGGCTCTCAGACTTTGCTCCTAGGAAAGGGGCATGGGTGGAGTCATCTCTCCATGAAAGGGGCCCTTTCCTGCTCCTTTGGTCCTTGCATGTATCGCGGGCCAGGACATGCTGAGAGGTGCTGAACGATGCTGCGTTTTTTCCATAGCAGCAGGGCAGCTGTTTGCCTGCTGAGCACTTACAAAGTGCCAGGACCTATGCCAGGTGGGCTGTGTAAATTATCTCATGTGATCCCCACAATCACCCCAAAGGGAAATAACTTGCCCAAAATCACTCTGCTAGGAGGGGGCAAGGCAGGGATCCAAAAAAATAACTTCACCAAAGGACACAAGCACCCATAGGAAGGAAACAGCTCTTTCTATAACTGGCCACACTGACCAAGGGACTTCCTGAACAGAGCCTGGACTGTTAGTGGCATCCTGAGGACAAGAAGGGAGTTGGGTGGCAGGTCTTCTGGGTGACAGGTGGAAGCGGTGCACATAAATGTGTTCAGTTGGTGTACGTTGGTTCATTCCCTGAACGCCTACTATGTGCCAGGCAAGTGTTGAGGTTGCAAGATCCTTCTAGGACTTGCAGTCTAGTTGGGGGGGTGGGGCGCAGACAAACAAGTAAACAACTAAATTGATAGGGCAATACCTTCAGATATTGATAAGTGCTACAAAGAAAAGAAAATAGGATGGTACAACCAACTTACATAACAGTTTGGTGATTTCTTAAAAAGCTATGTAGACACCCACCATATGATCCAGCCGCTCCTCTCCTAAATATTTACCCAAGTAGTTGTTCCATAACCAGTCCCTGAACGAGCTAATGAATGAATGAACGAGTCTATTCTGCATGTTGGTTTCTTGGTTGAAGGTTAAAACATAAAACTTGGCTGAGACAGACGGGATTGATGAGGGACATGAAAAACCTAACTTCACTTTTCAGTTCCAAGTGTACTCAAAAAGTATGACCCCCCACAAAGCCTTGTGGAACGTGCTTTGTGGGGGGTCCACTCGTCCTTCCATAGCAGGAACTCTGAGAATAGTTTCGCTTTCCTTTGTTCCTCTGGGCTCCCTTCCCACCCCAGCCAGCTGGATCTCTCCCCTCCCCCAGGCTCAGGCCCCAGCTGACTGGGATGAATGCAGTGTCACTGGGTGAGCTGCAGGGACAGTCCACAGACCCAGCCTTGTGCTCCATCCGGCTCCAGCCTGTCTTCCCCTCCTTGCCTCCATCCTTTGCATCTCAGCCTGGGCAGTATTTCCCTTGCATGTGGGCGGCTGAGCAGAGCGGCTGAATGTCAGGGTCCTGGAGCCAGACCTCCTTGGAGCCCAGCCAGTTTCCTACAACTAGCGATGTGCCTGGGGCAAGCCCCTTACCGTCCCTTAACCTCAATCACCTACTGTAACTCTGGATAAGAACAGTACCTACAGCAGGGGGTTGTTGTGGGTGTTTACTCTGAGGGCTTTTCACACTGTCTGACACAAAATAAGTACTTAATAAATGTCAGCTTTAATCCTAGGAATTGTTTTGCATTTTCTCCTTACAAGGCGATCAGTCTTGTTACAGACCTACAGGCTTGGGTTAAACGCCTCTAGGATCTGGGGTGCATGGGGAGTATTTCTTAGAAGGAAACTGATAAATAATCATCTAATAACAATGCTATAATGCCCACCATTTATTGAGGAATTACTCTTTTCTAGGTACTTAGCCCACAGTGATAATTAACTAATCATTAATGATAAAAAATATAGCTAATCCTGAGTTAGCCTGCCAGGCGCTGTTGTACATGTTTTTCATGTATTAACAAATCCTAACAACCCTGTGGGGAAGATACTGTTTTATCTTCATTTTACAGATGAGAAAACTGAAGTACAGAGAGGCAAAGCAACTGGCCCAAGTTCAAATAGTAAGTGGACAAGGCCAGGGACTCACACCCTTGTGGCTCCAGTCTGGAGCTGTTCCCTGTGCTCTAAATCCCAAAAAACCAAGCTAGACGTGGCCATTTGGCTGGTCTCTACAGCGCGCCAGCTCTGAGTTAGGTGGCAGGCGCTGCGCCGCGGTGCCCCGGGGCAGGAGCGCTGTATCCCCACACGCGGCATTAGATTAGGCCGGTGGGCCCCGCAAACGTCCCCACGCCCATCCAGAAAAACCCCCTCTTCGTGTCTGGAGACAGTACGTGTCTCGATATGATCTCAGGCCCCGTGTAGGCAGCTTCCCAGGTTCCCACGTGGATTCTCCCCTCCTGGAAACAAGAAGAACTTCTCAGATGGACCCTGGGGAACCTTCCCCCCAGGTGACTCTAAATGAAAGCCTTCTCTGGTCATGGGCGAAGGAGGTAGTGGGAATTGATGTTCCTGTTCTGGGGAGGTCAGCAGTCTTTGAGAGGCCAGGTGAGACAGCCTTTTCTTTCCTCAGTTTATTCCATTCGCAGTCAAGGGGCAAACAGGATGTTGCCAGAGCCTGTCTTCTCCGCTCTTCTTCCTTCTGGAGACAGATGTGTCCTATAGGTTTTCCGCTGGCCTTCCAGCCAGATTTCTCTAAAGCTTTTTTAGTATCTTGACTCAAGAGGGTGCCAACCATTGGCCTGTTGTGTATTGATAGTAACAATACCTTATATGCACTGTTCATTTGCTAAGTGCCAGACACGTGACCCTGACAACAACTCTGTCCTTGACCAAACTTTAGTTAGGCTCCTCTGAGCCCTCTCCTCGATGAGGCCTCAACCTGGCCTCTGTGTCCACCCTGTTCTTGCTGAGCCTGCAAAGCCCAGTTTAAGCAAGAATCCTGACCTTGCCCTGGCTGGTGTGGCTTCGTTGGTTAGGCATCCTCCTGTGCACCAAGAGGTTGCTGGTTTGATTCCCTTCAGGGCACATGCCCTACTGCAGGCTTGATCCCCAGTAGGGGGTGTTCAGGGGGCAGCTAATTGATGTTTCTCTCCCTCTAAAAATCAGTAAAAATATTTAGGGGGGGGAGGAATCCTGACCTTGATATCTGATCACCTTCAGTATCTGTATCTGATCAAGTCTGTGCTCTCACCCCTGGAGCTTTTGAGGCCTAAGCCCCTTGGCCTGCATTTGCAGGAATCCTGCTAGGTCAGTTAGCATGATCCCGCCTACGCTTGACATCTGTCTCCTCTTGGTATTTTCCACCCACTGACCCCTCACTCCGCTGCTTGGCTGCAAAACCCCACTTGTCCTTGCCGCGTTCCTAATTAAGCTTGGTGTCTCCCCTCCCTTGCCATATCCCTATTACAATCGTCTCGAATAAAGGCTTCCTTGCCATGTTAACAAGTGTCAAAATAATCTTTCTTTAACAAGGTGAGTTCGCTCATTTATCCTGACAAGGATGCCAGGAGGTAGGTAGGTCCTGTAACTGTCTCCACTTCCAGGGAGCAGCGAGGGCGCCCTAAGAAATGGGACGCCAGCTGTTGGCACACCTGCAGCTCGCACCTGGACGTGCCCCCGCGCCCTCCCGGCTGCAGGTGGTGCTCTCCGCCCGCCTGCTGGCATAGTCACAGGCCCTACAGGGCGCCCTTTGGACAGAAACCCCGGCGTCCCCCGGAGGCGCGGGGACGGTCCGAGCCGGGAGCGTCGGCGGGAGGCGGGAGCCCCGAGGACGCGCCGGCGGCCCGACGCCGTCTCCTAGCAACCGCGCCGCGCCCACGTGACGGGCTCACGTGGCCGGGAGTTGAGCCGGGGTTGGCGCCCGGGGCTGCGGGCTGCGCGCTGGGCGGGACGGGCGAGGTTCCCGTCGGAGTTCGCAGGCCGGGACCCTCCGCGGCCGGGGCGCAGGTGCCGTCAGCCCGGGGGCGGGATGGAGCTGCCGGCCGTGAACCTGAAGGTGGCGCCGGGCGGGTCTCCCGGGTGCGGGGCGCGGGGCGCGGGGCGCGGGGCGCGGGGCGCCGGGCGGGTCTCCCGGGGGCGGGGGGCGTTTGCTCTTTTAAAGCGGGAGTTGAGCGGCGCGAGGGCCGGGAGTTTGGGAAAGGACGGGAGGGAGGAGAGTGTGCGGAGCGCAGGCGAGGAGGCGGGCAGACGGGTCTCGGCGGGAGCGGGGATCAGCAAGGGGCCCCCCGGGGCCGGCCCGATGGAACTGGGGGCGGGCGGGAGGGAAGGGCCGCCCCTTCCCGGAGCGCCCGGCCCCGGGGGCCGCTTTGGTCTGCGCGCCCCGAATTCCCCTGGGGAGCTGGGAGGGCGCGGGGCCGGCCTCGCCCGGAGCCCCAAGGCGGGGTGGGGCGGGGCACCCCACCTCCACGGGGGGGAGGGGAGGCCACACCTTTTACCTGGCCTCCCAGCAGCGCCTGGTAGCCCCGTTTGTTTGCAAAATCATGCCAAGAGAATTAGATTTCCCAGGCAAGTAGTTTTTCCAAAATAGGGAAACCCAGCGCCCTTATTTCTAAGAAACACGAACTCCAAGGAGAAGTTGCTTGAAAGCAGAAAACCCCAACTCTGCGCCCTTAAGAAAACACTGCCGGGCTTCCTGGGGTGTCTTCATTTCCTCGGCTGTTCTTTCTCTCCCCGCCCCCGCCCGCTGTGCTGCTTGGTCTCGTTTGCGACACAGGGGCCGAGCCTGTAGCTTTGGTCAGGAGGCTGTGGACCTTGGACCAAAACTGCCATTTGGGGTCTCTGTGCGGCCCCCTTGGAGACTGGAGTCAGGCGTATGCACAAGTGACAAAGCGCTTAGCAGCCAGGGGGTGTCTGGTACTAAAGGAACCCCAGTGATAAATGACTAGAAAACAACGCAGGAGGTCTGTGCAGTGATGGGCTTCCTAGTCACCGTGGCCTGGGCAAACCCCCCTGAAGCTGCCGGTCAGCAGCTGCCTGGGGAGGTGGCTGGAGCAGGGGGGTGGACTTGGGGTCCTGTGTTAGCTGGGAAGAAATTTACATGCGGGCAGCTGAGGTTCGTGGGTATCCATACTCAGTCTCTTTCAGACAGTGTGGGGTTAACGCCACCCGCCTTTTCTCTGACTAGAGATTTGCCTAAAATAATGCTGAGAGAAAAGCAAGTGATGGGCAGAGGTGCAGGAATTGAAAGGGGCATCTGTGATGTGCCAGGTTATTTAATCGCAGCAACCTTCCGAGAAAGCTGATACCATCGGCTCTTTACGGATGAACACACTTCGGCTGAGATCCAGTAAATAACTTGCCGAGGTCCCACAGGGATTAGGTGGCAGAGTCAGGATCTGAGCCCACGGGGTCAGACTTCAAAGCCGTCCTTTCCTGCCCACCAGTTAGTTAGGGGCTGACTTCTGCCTTGACAGTCTGTGTCTGTCAGGAGGAAGGACTTGGTCTGCTTGTGGCTTTTTTTGAGCAACTTTATGGGCCTGACAGCCCAGCACCGCCCCACGTGTGGGCTGTGCTGGCTTTTGGTGAAACTGCTGGTCCTTCCCTTGACTTGTGAAATAATATCCAGTCTCTAAGGGTCTTAGCTGCTACTAGTCAGAGACAAGTAAGTGTTGGGAGGCCCCGAGGGACTAGGGTTGTCAGGTAACACACAGGCCATCCAGCTGAATTTGAATTCCAGATCAACAATGCATAATTTTTTAGCATAAGTATATTCCATGCAATATTTGGGACATACTAACAAAATAGTCATGCTCTGAAATTAAAAATTCACTGGGTGTTTTGTGTTTTTGTTGTTAAATCTGGCTGCCTTGTGGAGGGCAGCTGTTGATTCCTGGTTCACCGGCACTTAGCTGGGATATTCGGAGATCAGGGCCCAGAGGGAGCTGGGAAATGTGCCCCTGTGTCCCTGCACTCCCTCATTGGCTGAATGCCTGCTTGTGCCCAGCCAGAGTTGGTAGTGTGCCAAATAAGAAGAAACAACTGCCCCAGGCCCTTTGCACAAAAGGCAGTCCCTAAGTCCTGAGCTGGAGGAATGACATTGTGACAAGCTTAGAAAGGACTAGGCTTGGGTCCGTGAGGCCTTGTCGAAAGGCCCTTGGGAAGGGGTGGGGGGTAGAGTAGCATTAGGATTAAGAACTAAGGAGGACAGCTGGTCATCAAGGGCTGACTACCTGAGCCAGGCTCAGATCCATATATTTGGCTCCAGTGCTCATACAGTTAACCACTGCCTGGTTCTGTCTCCCCTTTAGGGCAGCCCTGACTGGTGTCCCTTAGCTTCAACCACCCTCGGGGATCTCACTACCTCACTTAACAGGTCATGTTTGCATGGGACTGGTAGGAATGTATTCCATAGATTGATCTGTATGTTGATCTGAGCTTTGTCCACCACCTATCTGAAAAGTTCTCCACTCCTGCCCCAATCCCCATGGGCTCTAGTGGCAGACAGAGGGTCTAAGTCTAGGTCCACATGACCCCTTGGTTTCCCCTTAGCCTTCCCCTCTCCAGGTTAAACCTCACTTCCATCTGCCCGCCCCCTGCTCTTCTAGATCCTGACAGTGTCATGCAGGCCTTGGGGCCAACCTGCATTCAAGGCCAGGCTTTGCTACTTATTAGCTGTGTGACCTTGGGCAGGCTTCTTAACCTCTCTGAGTATCAGTTTCCTCACTGTAAAAAGAGGACAGAAATAAACTCTGTCTTCCAGGGTGATAAGAGGAGGGTCCAGTGGTCCAGGAGGTGGTGTAGCATTATGTTTTTATTGGCATGAGAACTCGAACTTATAAACCGATTCTGAGATTTGCATCTGGGCTCTCTTGTTTATGAGTGTTATGTTTTGGGCCAGGTTACTTAATTTCTCACAGCCTCAGTTTCTTCATAAGTAAAACGGGATTGATACTCTCCCATATATTTGCAAGGGTGACAGGGGTTAAGTGTTCGGGGCAGTGTAGACACATGGCAGGCAGACCCTCCTCAGCAGCAGGGGCTGCGCTTGTTAATGCTGTGCCTGTCCGGCACAGGCACTTAGGCTTGTTCAGTGGATACATCGAGAACTGTGCAGATGCCTGTCTCTGGAAAAGAGCTGGGCAGCCTCCTAGGCCGAGCACTACATGAAGAGTCTTTCTTTCCTCTTGCCCAGCCTGCAGAGGTCTGGCTCTCCAGGCACATTCTCGGATCCCGGTCCCTCCCTCCCCGTTAGCTGGGCCCTACCTGAGAATCCCAGGTGCCCCCTTGGTGACCAGAAACCTCCCCGGAGCCAGCAGACAGTCCTGGGCTGAGATGAGTCACTGTTCCGGTGCTGTGGGGAAGGGCAGGGCCGGTTTGGCCAGGTTTCTTGTTGGAGCTTTCCTGAGCATAGGCCTGGTTGCGTGTGCCCTCCCATTACAAAGATGGGGAAACTGAGGAAGAGGGAGCTTAGTCTTCAGTGGGTTTCTTTTCCCAGGGGCTTAAGAGAAGTGATCAGATAGTGCTAAATTTCTTGAATATTTATAAAACAAAAGTGATGTCACATGGAGGGGACTGTGTGTCTTTTGAGGACCTGCAACATTTCCAGGTTATGCTCTTTCCTTCCCCAAAGAGATGGCGCAGTTTTAAACCTTAGCCAGGTCCCTCCATCTTGCAGGCCTCTCCGCCTCTAGGAAAAGTCTTTGTCTCACAGGTAATACAGAGTGACTTCCCCACACGCTTCCCCGAGAATCAGCTGCCCTCCCTGCCTCTCAGCCTTTCCTCCAACCATAGTAAAGCCGGGCTCTGCAGGGCCATTTGTTGAAGACCTACTGTGTGCACAGGCTAGATGTGAGAGCCAGAGCACTGGGAAATGAAGACCGGTTCTGCCACAGAAGCCAAGAGTGGGAAGGGTCAGGTGTTGATTTTCAGGGGGAAGGTGGTGTGAGCTGCCTCCCCTGACATCACTTTTGTTTTATAAATATTCAAGAAATTTAGCACTATCTGATCACTTCTCTTAAGCCCCTGGGAAAAGAAATCCACTGCCTCCCCTGTGCCTGCTCCTCTCAGTCTGAAAGCCAGATACCAGGGCCACCGTGGCTGGCCCCACTGTGTGGCCGTTGGCAGATCCCTCTCCTTTGTGGGCAGGGGTTGGCTCTTAAGATAAAGATCAGCCCTGCCCAGCCCACCCCAGCTTCCTGCCCCACCCCCACTGTCCTCTAATCTTCTCCAGTCGCCTTGGCTTCCCAGTTCCCTCTCAATGACCAGTAGTGGAGACCAGTTCCAGTCAAGGGGGCTGTTACTTTAAGGGCATAATTGGCAATAAAAAGGGCAGAATATTATAGAAATCTAGAAAAAAGCCGGAGGGTTTTTCCCCCTTAACAAAAATCATACTGAGTTGCTTCTTTGCAGAAGAGCCTCCTGTGGCTTCCCTCAGCGCCCTCAGGAGGAAATCCACGCTCCTTACCGAGGCCCTCAAGGCCCCTGCCACCCAGCTGCGCCCCGCTCCTGCCCTGCACAGCACCCCAGCTCCTGTGTCCCAAGAAATCACCCTCTTAGAGCTCCCTGCTCCCCCGCTGGCCATTTCCCATCAAGGCCTCCTCCATTCTAGAGCAGACTTCTGGTTCCCCAAAGGAGCCTCCAGCCTTCGGGAGCAGGAAGCAGTGTGGGTGTCAGCTGCCCCAAGGGGATAGGGAGGGTGATGTGGCAGTGTCCCCTGGCCTGGCCTCCTCCCCCACTGCCAGTCCATTCACCCTTGCTGATGTTGCTTTTCAGCAAATGTGTGTAGCCTCTTAGGTGCTAGGCAGGGGCCTCCTGTGTTTTCTGGCTCCAAAAGCTTCCCCACCCCCTGCCCCATAGTGGTCATATTCACAGACACCCCCCCTTTCCCCCGCTTTGTGCCACAGATGATCATCCTGGTGCACTGGCTGCTGACGACCTGGTAAGTGACGAGGTAAAGGGGAGCTATGTCACCTGAGGCTCCCACAGGGCTCCTTAGGCCATGAGAAAGAGTCTATTTTATTTCAAGTGGGACAGAAAGCTATTGGAGGACTTTTAGGAGAGGAGTGATATCACCAGATTAACATTACTGGTGGCTATATAGAGAACAACCTGGAGGGGGCAGGAGTGGAAGGAAGGAGACCAATGGGGAGGCTGGCTGGTAAATCCTGGCAGGAGAGGATGGGGGTTCAGACCTGAAGGGATTCATTTGGGAAGCAGAGCCAGTGGGATTTGCTGACATTCCTGGCTCACAGCCGGGCAACAAGTGGCCTGGCAGACTGTGGCTTCTTCTCAGGGGGTCCCTGAGATCCTGGAGCTCGAGGGAGGTGACCTGTGGGAGGGGTGGGTACCTGTGGGGCAGTCACCTGCTCACCTGACTCAGGTGCATCTTCTCGCAGGGGCTGCCTCACGTTCGGGGGCCCCTATGCCTGGGCCAACTTCACCATCCTGGCCTTGGGCGTGTGGGCCGTCGCTCAGCGGGATTCCATTGACGCCATAAGCATGGTGAGCTGGGGAGCAGCGAGGGGCCCTGGCTTCAGGGTGACCCGTGGCCCCTGCTCTGTCTTCTTCTCGCCTGTCCCAATCTTCTGTCTGTTCCTCGTGCCTGTTTTCCGTTTTCTGAAGCCTTGCAGATAAGCCTGCCCAGGCGGTGTTCGCTGGCCTGGCCTGCTCCTCTGCTCGCCTGGCCCAGAGAGCCTGGAGTCTGCTCACTGTCTTTCCACAGAAAGGCCTAGGGCGGGGTCCCATCAGTGCCCCAGATTGGCCACTCCTCGAGCGCAGTGGAGCATGTACTCAATAACCCCCAACCCCCAGGACCCTCTTTTAGGAGGGAGGGATTTGGCTGGGATACCCTCAAAGAGGGAACTCCACTACTGTGTGAGGTCAGAGTGGATACAGTCCAGCCAAGCTCTCCTATGGGGCGGGGAAGGGGAGGGTGTCCCAACACCCACTAAGCCCTGGAGGGTGGTGGCTGGGGCCTCTCAGGATGACCGAGAAGGGATTTCCTTGGTGATGGAGACAGAGGGGGGGAACTCGGAGGTACCTTCCATCTCGGAGCTTCTAGAACCAAGTCTTGTGCCTTGTCATGGCCTCAAGGCCGACAGGAGGTGAGTGGAAGCTCTGGTGGATCTGGCAGGCTGGGTCTGCACCTCAGGGCCTCCAAGCCCCTGCTCCAGCCCTGCAGTCCCGTCGGGCATCTCACCCACAGGGCCCTGCCTACCTGCTGGATCTGTTTTCCAGCAAACCCTAGGGACACAGCAGGGCTCGAATGCAGTTTCTGGTCTGGTATATGCAGTGGGGAGTGATGGGGCGCGACAGGGAGGCAGTGTGCTCATGAACTCCGATGACGTGTCACACCTGGGCCCTGTGCTGGCCTGTCTCGCAGTTTCTGGGTGGCTTGGCGGCCACCATCCTCCTGGACATCATCCACATCAGCATCTTCTACCCGCGGGTCAGCCTCACGGACACGGCGCGCTTCGGTGCCGGCATGGCCATCCTCAGCCTGCTCCTCAAGCCGGCCTCCTGCTGCCTGGTCTACCACATGTACCGGGAGCGCGGGGGTGAGCTCGTGCTGCACGCCGGTGAGCCCCCCAGCCAGCTGCCCACCCTTTCCCCAGCCAGCTGACCGCACGGCCGTCTCCCCACATCTCCGCCTCCACCTTGCCTCACCCACAGCCCTCCCCAGGTCCTGGTGAGCGTGCACCAGGAAGCAGGGCTAGAAGGTGTGCCTGCTCCTGGCCCCTGCTGCAGGAGCTCTGTGGGCCCCCAGCTGGCCCACCCTGGTGTGACTTTTCCCCGACATCAGGCTGTAAGCAGAGTTGGGGGCAGCAACAGCCCCCCTCTGAGCTCAAGCACTGCCTGCAGCTGGGGGTGTGATCCAGTCCCACAGGCAGCTCTGGGCAGTCTGCACCCTGAGGCTGGAAGGCACCTGCAGGGCCACCCTCTCTCAGTTCCCACCAACCCATCCATAGGACAGCCCCCCGTTGCCTCCTGGGGTCTGGCTGGCCAAGGGGGAGATGGTGTCGGCATGAGCCAGGGATCCTCAGCCACAGATAGCGCTGAGCTGTAGGTGCTGACCCTGCAGCCGGCCCTCTCGCCTTAACCCAGCCCTCGCCGCCCTGCGAGCTGTACCCCTTCTCGTGGTGGCTGAGACATTTTCCTGCTCTCTCCCACCCATCTTCTCATCCCCCCTCCCTCCTCTCTCTCTCTCAGAAAGAAGTGGGGAGAGAGGTAGGTATAGTTTCCTACCTTTCACTCCTGCGAAGAGGCCCGGGTGACCTGTGACCCCCGCCTGGGGGAGCAGTGGGGCCAAGGGCAGGAGTGGCCTAGGGGCACCCACCTTGATCTACCTCAGCACTGCCTGGCCTGCCCTGGGGTGAGGGGGAACCAGTAACATTCTTCCCACTGGACAGATGGGGAAACTGAGGCCCAGGGCCCTTGGGATTTGTTCAGGATCATAGGACAAATGAGCGGAGTAGGGATGGGAGTTCAGAGTGGGCACTGAGAGCCCTGCCGCCTGCCCTGCACCCCAGCCCCAGCTCTCTGGGCTCTGCAGCTGCCAGGCTCCGGGCCCTTTGGACAGAGCAGTAATGCTCAGCCGGGGTGCCGCAAGGGTGTTTAAAACATGCAGTACTTAACTATTTAGTCAGGAGCACTGACCTGTTTTCCCTTAGATTGTCAACTTTAAAAATGACAACAGCCAACACAGCTGTTCCATGTGAGTGAATCAAAATTATACCTTAAAAAAAAAAATTATACCTTTTTTTGGTCAGATCAGCAAAAAATATATATTTTTTGGTGTGTCACAGAATTTTAGTAATTAGTTTATGTGCCACAAGATGAACAAGGCTGAAAAGCGCTGGGATAGAGTAACACAGTGTCCGCCCTGCCTGGGCCAGCAGCCGAAGGGGAACGTGGGCCCAGGGCCAGATGCCCTCAGGCCAGGTTCCTGTGCGCACTGCTTCGGGAAGCACTGAGGCGTGGTGGCCAGGGACCCTGGCTGTGGGGCCACACTGCTTATCTTTGAATCCTAGTCCTCAGCTTTGAGCTGTGTAATCTCAGGCAAGTCCGTTCATTTCTTTGACCCTCAGTTTCCTCATCTATAAAGTAGGGACAATAGAAATACCTGCTCCGTAGGGTTATGGGAGGATCCCATGAACAATACCTGTTGTGAAAGGCATGTTGCCTGGGGCTATGGCCGCTGTCACTGTCCGGGTGCCAGGATGCCAGCTCTGGCCTGCCTGGTGGGGGTGGAGTGGGCCTCAGTTTGGACTCAGCGGAATGTCCTGAGCCTTCACCCTTCATTTTTCCTTTCTCTTCATGTCCCCACCCACTAGGTTTTCTTGGACCATCACAGGAGCGCAGTGCCTACCAGACGATTGACTCACCAGAGGTCCCTGCAGGCCTTTATGCCAGCCAGGAGGGCAAGGGTTATACCCCCCAAGGGTACTGAAACCAGCCCCACTGCCCTGGCCCGGCTCAAGGGCCGGAATGACAGACTGTAGGGGAGGGTCTGCAGGGCCTTCCTTGTGCCCTGGACACTGTTCTTGGGCTGCACCTGACCCCCTTTCTTGGACCTAATGTGGGATGTGTCCCCCTGTTCCCCATCTCAGGTGTTGCCTGAGTGCACCTGTGCATACACCTGTCCCAAGCTCCGGAGGCCCTCCCTCCCTACCAGGTACCCCGCTGGTCCCAGGCTGGGAACCGTGGTCACTTTATTCACCTCTACCTTAGCTGCTCCGTGCAGGCCTCAGGCCAGGCTACTCCTGAACCTGGCAGAGTCCAGCCTCTAAGGGCCAGTGATGCCCCTGCCCTGGGCCTCTCGCAGTTGTCAAGCCCTCCCGCAGAAGGGCACAGGGTAATGTCCTGGTACTTCTCACTACCTGATCACTTGGTCCTGGGAACCCCGGGGCTGGAGGCAGGAGGTGTCGGCTACACTTGAGACCCACCATACTCCTCAGCTGCCCTTCTCAGAGGCATAGCATTAAAGTTTGGGGAATTGTGTAGCTGGGTGTGTGCTGAGCCATGTTTAATATCCCAGCTGGGGTGGGCCTTCCCTTCCTGGGAAGATTTCTTCTGCAAAACCCCAGGGCTCCTGGGCTGAGCTGCCTGCTCTGCTGTTGCATGAGGCAGGGGCTCATGACCAGCTGGGCCTGTGTTCGGTGTGGCACATGGATGTCTGTTTCTCTGAATCAGATGACTCAGGTAATGACTTTAGCCTTGCTCTGCCATGGGCTGGCTGTGTGCCCTTGGGCCACTTAGCCTCCCTGACCTCAGTGTCTCTGGGCGAAGACCAATGTTTGCCAGAGGGTGACAATGCAAATGAAACATGAAGTGCCCAGGCTACCCAAGATGACAGCTACGTTGTTGGGGTTGCTCCTCGAGCCTGTGATGATACTGGGTCAGGAGGTGACAGGTGACTTCTTCCTAGCTGACTCCAGGTCTTGGCCTTAGAGCTAACCAGAACTGATACCTGTCCAGAAGCTCAGAGGGTCCCTTGGCCAGGGCCCCCACCCCACTGACTGGGATGGACATTGACCATGGGGCCCCAGGTGTCTGGCCCGTCCTGGCCTGTCCCCAGTATGAAGAGGTCAAGGCCTAGTGCACAGCCCCTGCCATTCTGTGTCTGCATCCGTCAAGGAGGCCAAGCACCTGGCAGTGCTGGTGCTCTAGGGGTGAACTCGGTGCCTATTCTGGGAGCAGACACTCAGAGTCCTCTGTTGGGAGGCCAGAGCCCTGGAAGAAGGGAACACGGCCTCAGAAGGGACTCACGCTCTGGGGCCAAGGGATGCCAAGTGCCGCAGCTGCGACAAAAAGGAAATGGCCTCACCGTCAGAAAGGGACAAACGAGCTGTGGTACCTTCACTCTACTGAATCCTGTGCGGCAGTTAAGTGAATCAACCAGACCTTTTTCTCTTGACATTGGTCCCCCCAAATGTGAAAAAACAGACTGCAGAATGGCAGTCTACGA
The DNA here is from genome assembly GCF_964146895.1 of Miniopterus schreibersii. Lineage (NCBI taxonomy): Eukaryota > Metazoa > Chordata > Mammalia > Chiroptera > Miniopteridae > Miniopterus > Miniopterus schreibersii. Next base: position 4,639,715 of record NC_138109.1, on the reverse strand, counting down.
TAGGACAACCTTACTGTGAATTTTTAAACCTTACAGCAATACCTATGTTATTCTTGAGTGTAGATGCGGTAAAATGTAAAAGTGAGAACGAGAAGGACACATGTCAAGTTTATGATTGTGGTGGCCTTGGGTGGGGGAGGGGTGTGTTTCCCTAGGTGGTCCTTATTTCACAGCTGGGAACACATCCAGAAAAAGACTTAAAAAAGATCTTTTTTAAAAGACTTCTTTAAACAGACCTTTTAAAAAAAGAAAGGTTAATGTCAGAAGGTCCAACATCAATATAGTCAGTTCCTGCCAGGGACCATGGGAGAAGAGCAACACTGAAAAGAAAGATGGTAAAGAATTTTCCGAGATAGAACACCAAAGCTCAGATTCTGGAAGCCAAATAATCACCAAACAGAATGAAGAAGAAACCCCCGCTTACAGTCCTCATCATGGGACTTGGTTCACTCACTGCTGTACTTTCAGTCCCTGGAACAGTGCCCGCACCCCTCAAGTGCTTTATAGCAGGGGGAGAATGAATGGATGAAGGAAAACTGCAGAACACCAGCCACAAACATTAAGATCCCCAAAGCAGCCAGGTAGAAAAGATACCATCCTAAAAGGAATGAGTTACACCAGCAACTAATGACTTAACAGCAGCCACAACAGACGTCAGAAGACAGGAATGTTATCTTCAAAGTAGTGATAAAAATAACCACCCAAAGTTGTGTGCTAGGGATTATCTCTCAGGGATTCCGGTGAAATAAGGACACTCCAAGAAATGACAAGAGTTTATCACCCACAGACCTTCAAGACAGAAACAGCTAAAGAATTTTTGTGGAAGGACATTTTTCCATAAGGAAAATGTGACAAGCATGAAGGAAATCATAAACGTGGTTTAGTGTTCATGACAATAATATGTTTCAGGAGGAGTTGACCAGACACAGTGTTGTAAAGTCTTTTTTTTTGTCCAGAAAGAAGGTAAATACTGGATTAACTTTAGACTTTGTCAAATAGTACATATTAAAGTGTCTTGGATTACCACTGAAAAAATAGAAATAGATTGTGTAAGTTCCAAGCCAGTTGGGGGAGGGGGGGCACGAATGAGCAAAAACAAGAAAGGAGGAAAAAAAGAAACACGAAGTTTGACCATTAGCAAGCACAAAAATAAAGTGGTTTGTATAAATGTGTCATAATCATACACTTGTAAATAGTTTTTTAAAAATCCAGCCATACTGTGCTCATAAGAGACACCTAAAATATAGGGACACAGCAAGGCTGAAAGTGAAAGGATGCAAAAGTTAAACCAGGCAAGTAGCCGCAGTAGAGCTGGTGTAGCTGCTTTAGTATCAGACCAACTCTAAGGCAAAAGAATTGCTGGAGCCTGGCCAGTGTTGCCCAGTGGTTGAGCGACGACCAATGAGCCTGGAGGTGGCGGTTCCACCCGGGGTCAGGGCACATGCGTGGGTTTCCACTCTATCCCCAGGCGGGGGCGTGGAGGAGGCAGCCAGTCAGTGATTCTCACCCTTGATATTTCTCTCTCTGAAATCAATGAGAACCTTTAAAAAAAAAAAAGTCTTGCTGGGGACAAAGATGGAACCAAGATTACCAGCAGGTTCAACCCGGCAGGCTTAGGAGGTGACATGAGATGCACAGGCTTAAGGAAGCAATAATAGTCACCCCCTCTTTTAAGAATTGCTTTAGGGTTTAGAAGGCGGGCCGGCGTTGGCTACACAGCCCGAGGGCGGCAGCAGAGTGGGCGTCGCCACGCCCCCCTTTGCAGACGCGGAGCCCGAGGTTCGGGCAGGTAGGGACCTGAGGTCACACGGCGGCGGAGCCCGGCTCGGTCAGGGCTTCCGACTCCCGGCCCCGTGCTCTTTCCCCGCAGCGGGGCTCAGAAAGGAGAAAGGACGCCCCCGGTCGGGGCTAGGAGAGGGCGGGGCGGGCTGCGCGGGGGGAATGCGCGGGCCGAGGGGCGGGGCGGGGCGCGCTGCAGCCCCACGCGGGCCTGTCTCGCTCGCGCAAGAAGTTGCGCGCGGCCTCGCGCGCGGCCCCGACACGCGGGGCGGGAGCGGGGCGGAGACAGAGCCCCGGGGCGCAGCGCCGCGCATGCTCGCGGCCGCCCCCGGCCACGCCCTCGGCCCACGCGCGTGCCGGCGGCGTCGGGGCGCCCCGAGCACCCCAGAGGCGGCCGCGGGGACGGCGGGCGGGCGCTCGGCAACGGCGCCCCCGCCTGCGCGCTCGGCTCGTTACCCACCGCCCGAGGGCGCCCCAGGGTCAGGCCCGGCTGCGGGAGAGCCCTCGGGGCGCGGAGGGCGCGGGGCAGGAAAGCGGCCCGGGGCCTCCTGGCGTTGGGCAGGACGGGGGGGGGGCTCGGCGGACAGAGGGGCTGGGAGCAGGTAGAGAGCCCAGGCTGGGTGGGGTGGGGAGGGGAGGGGAGGGGAGGGGAGGGGAGGGGAGGGGAGGGGAGGGGAGGGGAGGGGAGGGGAGGGGATGGGATGCGGGGAGAAAGGGACGCGCGGATTGAGCTAAGGGAAGTCGCCTTTGGAAAGGGGGGGAGCGTGGCCCCTTCCGCAGCCGCTGACCTGGGACCCGATCCTTCGGGCTGCGGTGCAGATTAAACGATAGGATGCATCCCAAAGGCGGCCCGGTGCCGAGCGGGGCTCATTCCTTTAACACAGTGTAGGAGCCCCGATTGTGTGCCAGGTGCCGTTCCACAGGCCGTGACTACAGCACGGGGAAAAAGAGACAGTGGCCCATAGCCCACGGGAGGGAGAAAAGCAAACGCTGACTTCCTCAGGCCGTTAGGTGGGGCTGAGTCACGGAGAAAAATCTGGCGGGGTAAAGAGAGGAGGGAGGGGGAGGGTGCTGTGGTCCAGAGACAGCGGTCAGGCAAGGGCTCACTGGGATGTCTGCGGCAGGACCTGAAGGAGAGGAGAGAGGGAGGGTTCCGGGCAGAGGGAGCAAGTGCAAAGGCCCTGAGGTCAGAACACGCAGGGCATTTTGGAAGAACAGCGGAGGAGGCTGGGGGCATGGAGCAGAGAGAGCAAGGGAAGAGGCGTCGGGATGAGGTTGGTAAGGTACCTGGGGGCCAGGCGACTGGGGCAGGGGCAGCACACTTCTTTTTAAGTATACTTGGTATACAGACTTATATTGGTTATGTTGGTTTCGGGTGCACAATAGAGTGATTTGACATTTCTATACCTTACAATGTGATCAGCCCGCTAATTCTAGTGATCACCTGTCACTGTGCAAACTTGTCACAATATTAACTATATTCCCCTTTCCCTTTTCACCCATTTCCCAACCCCACCCCCCCTTCTTAAGCAAACTTTCTAAAAGCCAGAAGGTAAATGTTTTAGGGTCTGTGGGCCACAAGGTGTCTGTTGAAACTACTCTGTCATGTAGTGAGAAAGTAGCCACAGACAAGCTGTGTCCCCGTGTCACTGTATTTACATAACAAGCAGGCTCCCTTGCGTAGGGCCTTGAAAGCCTTCAGTGAGGACTGAATGGGTGGGGGGAGCCTTTGGGGCTGTTTGAGTTGAGTCAGGACATGCTCTGATCTAAGGTCACAGGATCACTCTGGCCACTGGGGGGAGTAGAACACAGGGTGCGGGGATGAGGGCTGGGTGGGAGCCCAGTCAGGAGGCAAGAGGGATGGTCACTTGACCTAAGGAGGTGGGGGTGGAGGTGGTGAGCAGGGCCTGGATTCTGGATCTCTGGAAGGTAGGGCAGGTGGGATTAGCTGATGGATTGCAGGTGGCATGAGGGAGCGAGACGTCAGGGTGGCTCCAGGATTGTCCCCTGAGCCAGCGGGAGGCTGAAGCTGCCATTCTCAGAAAAGGGGGATGGGAGTCCACCTTAGAACTGTCTGAAGCTGAGATCACTTGGGGTGCATGTATCAGGGGAGGGAGGAGGCCCCAGCACCTCCAATACCAAGTGCTCAGGAGGAGAGAAGGAACCAGCAGAGGAGACTGGGAAAGAGGCAGGAGAGACAGAAGCCAAGAGGTGGTGTCCTGGAGGGCTCCAAGGAGATGAGTGACCACTGTCCTGCTTCGGGCCTGAGAACTGGTCAGGGACCTGGCATCTTGGAGGTCACCTGGAGGAAAGCAGCTTTGGGGGGGGCTGATTGCAGTGAGGTCAGCAGAGCCACATGGAGGTGGGAGAGGAATTGGGATTTGGGGAGAAGAGGAGAAGTGGTCTGGGACCTGGAAGCTCAAGAGAGGGAGGGTTTTGGGTGTTTTTGCTTATTGCCTAAGTGCTGAGTGAGTAAAGAAGGGGGAAGTGTAGATGATGGGGGGAGGGGACTTCAGAAGCAAGGACAGGGCTCTGACGCATCATAGCCTGTGTCCTGCCCACCAAGCTCTGTGGCCTGGTGTGTGGCTGAGTCAGCGGTGGGGTGTGGGAAGTGTGGGTCCTTTTCCTGATTCAGAGAGTGGCATCTCCGAGGCTGGCGATGGCCCTGGGAGCTGCCCTTGGGCGAGGGAGACAGAATAGTACCCAGAGCTTGGGGGAGGGGAGTATGGCTGGGGATGGGACCACACAGGATGGCAGAGGGGCTGGAGAGGCAGTGGGCATGAAGCTGGTGGGGGAGCTGGTGGCATTTCTCTTCTGATGGCCATTTTGTGGGTGGAGTAGGAAACAAGGTCCGCTGGAGGGGTTGTGGGGAGCAGCGGTTTGCGGACAGGGGAAAGTGTGAATTGGTGTCTAGGAGGGTGGGGAAGGGGGAAGAGAAGCTGATTCTCCAGCAGCCTGTTGGGCAGACTTGAGACTGAAGGGCTGACTACAGGCCAGGGGTTGGAGGGATTGTGCATGTGGAAGGTGAAATGACTAAGAACTTAAGCAGGTGTGTGTTGAAGGAAGGGTCAGGGAACCAGGAGCTGAAATCTTCAAGGAATGACCAGGACTTCCCGCACTGAGTACCTGGAGCTTGGAACCGAGTGTTTTAGAGGGGAGCGAGGGAGAAGGGCCTGGGAGTGGAGACAGAAAGCAAAGAGAGCCTCACCCCCTTTGGGGACTGGGCAGGGACGCTGGGAGATGAAAGAGAGATGGAAAGGAAGTGGTTTGGGGGGCAGGGAGAGGAGATTCCAAGGGGGCCTGACCAGGACAGCTGGGGCTGGGCCTGAGGGCAGCCAGGGGTGCTGGTGAAGGGTGGGGTGTGGGCCAGGGCTGGAGTGTGACCTGGTGGGAGCCAGGGCACCCTGTTCTTGCCCCTCAGATCTCATCTGATCAAATAGGTTGCTGGCTGTGGTGTGGATCAGGGACACTGCTGCTACCTTGGCTTTGCCCTGGAGCCCATGGAGCTGAGACCTGACACCAGCCACAAGGAGAATGTGTCCCCGGGGCCTGCGACCCCCCTGAGGCCAGGCAAGAGGCTAAGTGGGTTAGGGTTGGAGGTGGCAGGAGGAGGGTCCCCACTAAGTAGTGGCCCAGAGCTCCTTTCCCAAACCGGCCAGCGGGAGCCTCACTAATTCCATAGACAAAGTTCACAGCCTGGGGTCCAAGGGAGGGTCAGGAACCTGGAACAGGTTGGACCAGGAATAGGCCTGGCCAGGGCCCCTGGCTGAGAAAGGGTTCCCACAGGCAGGTCTGTGCCAGGGGTAGTGGGCTGGGGAACCTCAGAATTCAGGTTCCTGGGGCTTCAAGAAAGCCACAGAGCTGGTACAACCAAGGGTGGAAGCAGCCCAAGAACAAATTCAGATTCTGATCCACATATCAGTTTCTCTGTGTTCTAGCTGTGTGACTGTGGGCAAGTTGCTTAAACTCTCTGAGCTTTAGTTCCTATCTACAAACTTTTATGGCCCACACTATATTTTCCAGGCCTTCCCAGGCATCACACCAGCCCTTGGGTGGCCCTCGGGGCTGGGGACAATTGGAGGGAAGGCTCTGAGCTCCACCCTGAGGTCCCCAGAGCAGCTCACTTTTAGCTGTTTGATATGCTGGGTCTTGCTTTCATCTCCAGCCATTGCCTCCGCCCCATCATTTCTTTGTTCAGGCTGGAAATCAGGGATGCATCCTTGACACTTCCCTTTCCTTCACCCCTCTCCTAAGCCTCTACCCCCATCGCACATCTGAATCTGTCTCCTTCTCTCCCCCCTCCTGCCACCCCTGATTCCAGCCCCAGTCATCTCTCACCTGGGACCCCTCAATAGCCTCCTGTCCCCCAGGCTCCCTCTGCCCTCCTCCCTGCCTCTGACCTTGCCCCGTCCCTGCTCCAAGCATCCAGGACACAGAGCGAGACCACGTCACCACTCTTGCTCAAGACCCCCAGGCACTGGCCATTGGCCTGCAGAGCGGGGACCCTGTCCCTCCTGGGCTGTGAGACCTGACTGGCCCCACCTGCTCCACCTGAGCACTGAACACCAAGCACCCCTTCCCACCAGGGTGTGACTTTCTCTACTCTCTTTAGAGCAACGGAGACTCCGGAAGAGCCTGGGTGTCCTCCTGGGAAGTGGACATGGCCCATGGGGGCCCAGGGGCCAGGCTGAGAGGGGAGCACCTGCCACCACAACCTCCCCAGGGCCCTGCCGAGTCCAGAGCAACCTGACCAGCCCCCGCCCCCGCCGGGGCCTTGCCCTAAAGGACAGGACTGACCGGCTTATCAACTCAAGCTTTCAGCAGCAGAGCAACCTACAGCCCCCGGGAGCCCTCCCCCAGGGGGCATCGGGAGCATTCGCTGTCCAGCAGAGTAACCTGAGCATGCGGGAGGCCAGCTGGGCTGAGTGTGCTAGTCGCAGCAGCTCCCGCCCCTGGTTGGAGCCTCAGGAAAGCTGGCCTCCTGTGATGCCCCAGGGAAGCCCTCTACCCAGAGGGCCACAGCCTCGCCCATCCTTCACCCTGACGCAGTCCCAGCTGCTGGCCACAGACTCACCCAGCCCGGGCTTCATGCCCACTGCTAGCTATGCCCCTGTCGTTGGGCACACATGGCCAGACCCCAGATCCTGGTGTGGCCTGGGGAACTGGACCTCCAGGCTCACAGGGGAACCCCTCACCCTGGAGGACCTGGCTAACCCTGCCAAGAACCAGGCTTGGGCCCCATCCCAGGCTGCCATCTCCCAGCTGCTGGCCTCCGTGCAAGGCCTGGAGCACGAGGCAGCCCGCCTCAGGTGCCTGGTGACCCAGGAGCCCCCAGGCCCTTTGCAGCAGGAACCCTGGACCGGTGATGGCCAGGCCCGCCTTGCTTGCCCCCAGCCCAGCCAGCCTGTTCTTGCTTCCTGGGACAAGAGGAAGAAACGACCCCGAGGTCTCAGGGGAGCTGTGAGTTTCCCAGAGACACCAGGGGTCCAGGTGGGTCTCTCAGACTCTCAGGCAAGCCACAAGCCCGCACTGCCACCGGAGACCGCTTTGGAGGTGCTGACTGGGGATTCCCCTGACCCTGAGCAGGGGGTCCTTCCTGCCTGCATCCTAAGGCGAGGAGAGAGGCCTGCATACAGCAGGGGGCGGAGGAGGGACCCCCTGCTCCCTCAAGAGGTGGGCAGCAGAGGGGCCAGACCCCTCTCCTCCACGTTCCCCAGAGCAGCGCTGGGTGTCCTTCCCCCGCAGGAAGCAGAGGAGAAGGCCCCGAGGGAGCAGGTCAGCAGGGAGGAAGAGAGGAGTCTGGGGGTGGGATTTTGGGGGGCTTCAGGGGGCTGCTGCCTCCCCCAGGAATTCTCACTCCAAGCTAGCCAGACTTGTCACTACCCTGTCACACCCCCTTCCCTCGGAAAGGGAGGTCTTGGCGGGCAGGCCTGGCAGGGGTGTCCTGTCCGGCTTGCTTCTTGGCCTGACTGCCTAACCCCTCTGTTTTCCAAGAACAAAGTCGGAAGTGTGAGCCTGGAGCCCAAGACAGCCTGGTGAGGCCACAGCTGTGGGCTGGGACAAAGGACACTAAGGCTCCATAGAGAGAAGGCCCTGGCGGCAGATCCCCATAGAGTTTACGGGGGAGGGACTTCTGCACTGTCCCTGCTGGGGATGACAAGGTCCTCCAGGGCCCCAGGGACAGGGATGTGGGGACTGCTGCTTCTGGGGATTGTCAGTGCCGAAGCCTTCTCCCGCCTCCGGGGGCCGTCTTGTCTGAAATTTCCAAGCCATCAATAGAGGGAAGTCCGTTCAGCAGCCTGGGGCTGAGGGGCCGGCCTACCCCCTGACCGGCCCCTGTCCGTCCCCAGCCGGCAGCTGCTATCCAGATGTTTCAGAGCCTGGCAGCACTTGGTGCGGAGGCAGCGGGCAGTGGCCATGGCCGTGGCCCTGGGCCGCCGGCAGCTGTTGCGCAGGGGTCTGCAGGCACTGCGCTGGGCACTGTGGCTCCGGGAGGCCCAGCTGCAAGTGGCATGGGGCCGACACACGAGGGCCCTTCTGGCCCGGAGCTTCCAAAAGGTCAGAGATCTCCAGGTTGGGTCATGGGGAGGTGATGAAATGCTGGTGTGTCTCGGGAGGAGGTTCTTCTGGGGCTCAGGTTATCACCAGTGGACTTCAGAGTGATCACCAGTAGAGCAGGTGGTTGTCAGCCCAGGCGCCTGAACCGGCTCTGCCTCAGCTCGTATCCTCTCTTCACTACTTTCTTTCTTTCACATTTCTGGCTTTGTGACTGTAGGCAAGTTACTTAACCTCTCTGTGCCTTAGTCTTGTATTTCTAAAATGGGGTAATAATTATACATGCTCCTAGGGTTGATGTGTGGTTAAATAAATAAAGGGACTCAGAGCCCTGCCTAGCACGTAGCTCACACTCTGTCATACACACGGTTGTTCGTTTTCACCCGTGGTGCGTGGGCCAGGACTGGGAGGGCGCTTCTGTGTTCCTCCTGCTTTGGGAAAGGGGTGCCCTGGGAGGACCCAGCTCCAGGTTTGGTCTCCCAAGGAAAGCTCTGCCTCTCCATTCATTCGTGCATTTCCAAAGAGGAAGGGTATTCTAATGGTTAAGACCACAGGCCTTGGAGACCAATAGAAATGTTTGGCTCCTGTCCCTGCCCCTCCCTGGTGCTGCCTCTCAGGGCACATTTGAGGCTGCAGCCAACGTCCCTCTTCTGCTTCTCTCTTGATCCAGTGGAGAGGCCTGACTCGGCAGCAGAAACAAGGGCAGCCCCACATCCAGGCTGGGCCAGGGCCCCCACCCTCTGGGGGAGGCCACGGCCAAGACCCCTCAGGAAGGAAGCCAGTGGTGGACCCTGCCCAGAGAAGCAGGTAGTTGGGGACACCCCAGATTGGTCAGTGTGGCCCAGGCAGTGCTGGTAGCCTCCCCTGCCTGTCCCCCATTTCCCCTCCCCATCACAAGAATGAGGGTGCAACCAGCAGGTGTAGACAAAGATTTGTGCAAAAAGATGTCCATCACAGCATCATCTATCCTTGCAAAAATTTGGAAACAGCCTAAATGCCCAGTGAGAGAGAAAATTTGGTAACCTTTCAGCATGATATTTACAAAGACTTAAAAGTTTCCTCCCCTCTCTCTTTTCCTGTTTTTCATTTCAATCCCTTTCATTCTGATTTCCAATCGGGACAGTCCTGCTCACTCGATTTGAAAAAAACATCCAATACAGTTGGAAATTTCATCTCCTCCCCATGTAGCCCCCTCCCTGGAAGTATTTTTATGGATATTTGTGTAGAATTTTTGATGACAAGAAAAAATGTTTATGACGATGTTAAATGGAAAAAAAAAAAAAAAGAATAAATATTATCGAAGGCATTTTTTTCTATGCACTTAAAACTGCATAAAAAAAAAAAAAAAGACCTGAAAGAAAAATACTAAAGTGTTGCACAGTAATGTGAAGGACTTAGCACTCCTGAACTGTCCACTTAAAAACGGTTAAGATGGTAAAGCTATGTGTGTCTTACATTCTTAAACATAAAAGTAAATATTTTCTCTCCCACCCCCAAAATCCTAAACTGCAAATGGTGCTTATCTCTGGAACAGTGGGGTTAAAGTTGGCTAATTTCCCTCTTCATTTCCTCAATTTTCCACTGCCGTGATGTATTGTTTTTATTCTTATTTTTAATTTTTAAAATGTGTTCAACAGTTATTGACATGTTTGTTATTTTTAAAAAATCCAAATAGTATGGAAGAGTACAAAGCAAAACCAGAACCCCCTCCCCGAATCACTCGTGTAATCGGGTAAGCGGACCGCCTGGAAGAGAACGGGGTGGCTCGGTGCCCCTTTGCCGCTGTGGGCAGGCAGCATTCCCCCCTGGGCTGGGCTGGGCAGGTGGATCGTGTGCCCTCGCTCGGCCCTGGGCATCAGTTTCTCTCTGGGCAACTTCACTGTCAGTCCAGGGAGTCTGAGGGAGGAGGCAGGAGCCCGGTCGATCCCATCGCGTTTTGGGCCGAGACCAGATGGAGGAGACGGGAGAGTCCAGACCCTGCAGGCCCTGCAACAACTGGCTGGTGAGATGTGGGGTCCTGGGAAAGCGGGGGAGATGGAGCTGGGAAGGCGGAGCCCCCACACGGGGCAGGGCAGGGGGTCCTGAGTGGATGAGTGTTTATTGAGCATCTACTCTGGCAACTTCCCAGACACGATCTCATTTGAGCCTCACAGTGACCTCAGCAAGGCCTTGTGCCCTTTTTACTGATGGGGACTGAGGCACAGAGAAATTAAGTGACCAGCTCAAGGACACACAGTATGAGATTTGTGTGCCACTGATGCCGGTCCAGGCCCAGCAGAAGCTCGAGTGTTAGAGCTGGAAAGTCCCTTAGGCTCACGGGGAAACAAGCCCAGAGACAAGGAGCGACTGGCCGGAGGCTACACAGCCTGCTGTCCCGGGTGTCAGTGGCCCTCCTGACCCTGATCCTCCTGGCCACTCACTCACTCTCTCATCCCCCCTTTACAGTCTTCCTCCTGTGGTGCCACCAGAAGGAAAGGGCTGGGCAGGAGAAGGGGGTCCAGAGAGAGGTCTCCTGGGCCATGCTGAGGACTCAGAGCATGGGGAGGCCCCCCCAGGCCTGGTGCTCCCCTGCCACAGATGCAGCCTGGGCAGCCCCACTGGACCCCCAGCACCAGAGAGCCTGGCTCCGCAGGTAGGAGGAGGTGGGAGGGCGTGGGGTGGGGATCCCCTTCCCGGAGGCGGAGGGTGGGATGCAGATGGGAGATGCCCTTTGAGTTGACTCCTCCTAGTCTTGAGAGACAAAGATGAAAATAAGAAATGAAAACAGCTGCCCTGGCTGGCTTGGCTTAGCAGTCAGAGCGTCATCTGGCGGACTGAAGGGTCCCGGGTTCGATTCCGGCCCAGGGCACGTACCTCGGTTGCAGGCTCGCCCTGGTCAGGGTGTGAGCAGGAGGCAACCAATTGATGTGTCTCTCTCACATCGGTGTTTCTCTCTGTCCCTTCTACTCTCTCTGAAAAAGCAATGAAAAAAAATATTCTCGGGTGAAGATTAAAAAAAGAAAAGAAAGCAGTTGCCACTTACTAAGAGCCTGAGACCTGCTAGATGCCACCCAGGAGCTGGGATTTAGTTATAAGTAAATCTGAGCGCCACTCGTCACCTGCCCCATGTGGAGCCTGTGGCCAGGTGGGGGCACAGACAGGAAATTAGCAGTCAGAAGAGTTGTGGGCGAATACCCCCCGAGTTTAGCGTTGTGAAGGGAAGGAACACAGATCTATGAGCTGTTCCCCTTGTTAACTTTTAATTATGGGATATTTTTACCTTGCACAAAAGTAAAGAAAATGGGATGATACACCTGTGTAAGTCACCCCGCTCCAAGAAAATCACCCAACTATTCCCTCTGCATCATTGTGAGGCAAATCCCATTTCACCCATAAATATTTCCGTAGCATCTCTGAAAGACGAGGACTCTCACACAGTGTGACCACAAGGCCATGCTCACACCTCACACGGAACAGAAATTCCTTAATACCAGCAAATACCTGCCCAGCATTCAAATTTCCAGTTGTTTCACAACCATGCATTTTGCTACAGTTTGTGTGAATCTGGATCTAAGTAAGGCCCACCTGTTGGAACTGCTCGATGGGTCACGTTAAAGGCTTTGTCAGCTGTGGACTCCCCTGAGTTTTTTGCCTTGCAGTTTATCTGTTGAAGAAACCAGGTTGCTTGTCCGGCAGTTGCCCGTGGCCTGCACTTTGTTGATTGCATCCCCCAGTGGAGTTTCCCAGGAGAATGTTTAGCAGAGGGGCCGACCTCGAGAGCTCAGCCGAGGTGTGAGGGATGAGTGGCCCACTAGGGGAGGGAGAGCAGAAGAGCGCGCCGGGCAGAGGGAACAGCATGTGCGAAGGCCCCGACAGCAAAGCGCGGGAACCCCGGAGAGCGGCAGTCCGGCTGCAGCCCTGCTAGTGTGGGGCGGGGGCCCTTGCAGGCTTGGGGAGGAGTGGAAATGTTATCATGCAAGCAGGGGGGCTGCCACTGGAGGACTTTAGCAGGTGAGTAAAATGGTTTGATTTGAGATTTGAAAAAAATCACTCTGGATACCGCCGAGTAGCTACTGACGGCAGGGGCCACGAGTGGATATGGGAGGCCAGGTAGGAGGCTGCTGAGGCCATCCAGGCACCCAGAGGGGACAGTGTCAAGTCCTCCCTGCAGCCCCATTTTACAGATGAGAGGGTGGAGGCCCAGAGAGGTGAAGTGGCGTCCCCGAGCAGTGTGTCTGGCACATGGCAGGCGGCTGCACCTGCAGTCTTTAGGATTAGCGCCCGCGCTTTCTCTGTCTCTCCCAGGTGCTTCTGGGCCTGGCAGCAGTTGGTGAAAAGAGGGGCCCAGTATCGGGCTCACCTGACCGACCGCCAGATGGGAACCCTGAGGATGTGCCTGGAACAGTGGGTGCAGATGAAGCACCTCCAGGCTTCGGAAGGGGAAAAGGTGACTCAGCTGTCCCTCTGCCAGCAGAAGGTGGGTGAGCAAGTAGCAGACCAAGGGCTTCTCCTCCCTCCCACCCCAGCAAACAGTGTCACTTAAGCACCTTCTGCAGGGGGCCAAGGTGAATTATGGATTGTTGAAGTGGGAGGTGATGGAATTGAGACCTTTCTCAGGGGAGCAGCCTGGTAGGCCTGGGAGGGTTCCAGGAGGGGTCCCTGGAATGGGTCGACCTTGGCTGGACCTTGTTTCCATCGTGAGCTCCTCTAAGCAAGAGACTTTATCTTCACCAGGAAGAAATGTGGTCCCTGCTCCCGGGATGCTCCTGGGGTGAGTGGCACACAGCCTCTGCCCCCACCAAAGCCCGATGGGAAGATGGGGTATTTGAGGTGCCCTGGAGGGAGGGTGAAGTCCCCATGAGGGAGGAGAGGTCCTAAGGGGAGCCTGGGGCAGCAGCCACCAATGGCTTTGGGCAGAGGGAGGCCACTGGGGACATGGTTGATTTGTCTCCTGACTGCTTCTCAGGGAAAATGGTCCTCTGCAGCTCAGCTCATGGAGGGACCACGTGCCATGGCCTGGGAAGGGTGGCTCAGGCCCAGGGGCTGCCCCAGGAGCAAGGCCGGGGCTCCCCACAGGAAGCCTGCCCTCCGCTGGCCCTCCGCTGGGTGCTGCTGCTCTGGAGGGCGAGGCTCTCCCAGCGCCGGCGGGCCAAGTAGGTGTCCACAGGCCTGCGGCTTGGGGTTGGGCCTGGGGGTCAGGGGTGGGCACATAAGCAGTGCTCACACTGGGAAGAGGGTCCCATGAGGAACAGGCCACATCCTGTTCCTCCTAGTGACTCCAGCATGCGGCCTGGAACACTTTGGTGCCCAGTGGGTGTGGGGCCAGGGAGGTAGCCCAGGGACACGGAGACAGTGATTGAGCAGAGAGCTGTGGGGACAGACACGTAGTCCAACCCGGTGGCTGGAACCTGCTGGAGAAGTTGATGTAATGCTCCTCTCCCTCCCCAGCATCGAGAATCACCTCTCCCACGTCTCCTGGTCAGGCAGGAGCCTCCTGGTGGCGGGAACTATATCTGTCTCCCCGCCTCTGTCTCCCAGCACCTTGCAGGTGCCCAGCCTGTGGTGGGCACGGAACAAATACTGTAAATGAATAAGTGAAGGAGCCTCTTATCCCTGGGTGCCACCTGCCACATTATACAGCTAGAGAAACTGCAGCTCAGGGGTGGAGCAGCTTGCTTTAAATCACACTGTGGGTCAGGAGCAAGAGTGTGGATTCAGAGCCCAGGCTGATGGTTTTGTATGAGGGGATTGGTGAGGTCAGGAGGGGCCAGCTTCTCTCACAGGACATCAGGCGGGACATAAGCCAGCAGTTGCAGGGTTAAGAATTCTGTCCATGAAAGCCATACGCCTGGCATCCCTCAGTCCCACACCTACTTGGTCTACTTTGACCTTCAGTCTCTTTTAATGCACCCCTAGAACTGCAGGGAAACTCAGTTCACCATGATCCTTCAGAATGTAGCCCTCCCACGCCCAGTCCATCCTCTGGGCTCTGGGCATCAGGACACGGTCTGTATTTCCCTGCGGCATATCTTTGCTGCCTGGTGGCCCGAGATGAGTGTTTGGATCCCAGGTCTGCTGCTGTTTGGAGTTTGGGGAAATGGTTTCCCCCAGGCCTCAGTTTCCCTATCTTTATTATTGAATGGAGGCAGAAGTACTAGTGTGGTCATGCATGTGGCCTCTTGAGGCTGGGGTCCCTGGACCTGGGGCCCAGTTCCATCCCTCATCAGCTGCGTGGCCCCCATCCCACCCCTGGAGCATGTCAAGGATTAGCCAGGTGATCAGCACAGGTTGGGCGGTGGTCTTGGTTTTAGCTGCTTAGCAGAGCCACTCTGGGAACTTTGGAAAAGTCAGGAAGCCCAGGCCACACCCAGACCATTAAGTCAGAATCTCTGGGGGTGGGACCCCAGTGGGCATCAGTATGTCTTAGAGCCCCAGGGGTCCCAGAGTATGGCCGTTTGGGAGGCGGTAGTGCAGAGCCCTGGCCAGGTGTTTGGCACGTGGCAGCACCTTCCGGCGCAGCTGTTACCCAGGGGCTCTTTCCCAGCGGCCCAGCTGAGGGCAGCCCCTGCTTGGCAGTCATTCCAACCGGGGATGAGGCTGGGCCCGGGACTCACCTGCCCCCTTCCTGTAGCTCCTTCTCCCAGGGTATGCAGCAGCGGATGCTAAGGCGCACCTTGAGGGCATGGCACTTGAGGGTGTGGGGTCCAGGCACCCGCTCAGACAGTGCCAGGCCCGCCCCAGGCCCAGAACCGCTGGGCAGGCTACCGGGAGGAGCGGCCTCGCTGGGCCGTAGCACACCCCGCAGCTCACCGGAGAAGGTGAGGGTAGGGGCTGGGATGGGCCAGGGTAGGTAGGGGACAGGTGGGAGGAGGGGTGGGGCGGGCAGGGGACAGACACCCAGGACTCCACATCCCCTTCCCCAGGCTTCCAGGGCCCCCGCCCACCTGGAGACCCTTCGGCTGCGCCTTCTGTGGGCAGCTGGGCAGCAGCAGCCACAGGCTCCGCAGTCCCCGAGTGCGGCAAGGTGGCACCAGCGCGCCCTTCAGAGGCGGTAGGTTCCCCTCCCCAGGACGGTGAGCCCTGCTGCCCACTACTCTGTGGATTTACTGTTTCCTGAAGGCCTCTTTCCCCTCATTCCTTGTCCTTCACAGCAGCACCCCCTTGGGGTCTGCATCCCAGGGGCCTCCCCTCTCATGCCCCCGGACTCAGATCCTCTCAACTCCTCCAGCCCTCCTGCCTGCCCTGCTGAGAGGCGTGTGTGGGTTGGGGGGCACCTGTCAGGGCTAACATTTCTCTCAGGGATTTCACAGCTGTGGTTCGTTCATTCATTCATAGCACGGTGCTTAAGAGTCAGTCTGCCTGGGTTCTAATCCCGGCTTTCCCCCTCACTGGCTGTGTGATCTTGGGCAAGTTGCTTAACCTCTTTGTGCCTCCATCTCCCCATTTGTGGGGAGGTAATAATAGTAGTCACTTCAATGGGGATCAATGAAGTAGGGCACATGCATCCCCTAGCACAGTGCCCGGCACATGGCAAGCACTTTATTCATAGCAACGTTTAGCACTAGAGGTTGAGTACAGGACTGGCATTGGAGGTCTAAGGTCCCATCTTATCCCCATCACCTGTTATTGTGATACTTGGAGGAGGGTTTCAGTCCTTCAGCCCTCAACAACGACTCTCCCCCAGGATGGAAACAGGGAGAAGAGTCACTCCAAGCCCCTCCCTGCTGCTGTGGGAGGGGTGGGCTGGGCTGGCCACCCCATGACAGTGACCGTCCTTAGGGCGGACACTCCCTTTCTCAGCATCTTCCTCAGCTGGAGCCACTGGGCAGTGGCCCAAGGGGCCCAGAGAGAGTTGGCTGCCCACTGGGCCTGGGACCAGAGCTGCAGGGCTGTGATGAGCCTGTGGCGGCGGCGACTCAAGCAGCGGCGGGAGGCAGAGCAGTGGGCCCAGGAGCAGGGCCGGAGACAGGTGCGAGACGCCCTGCAGCACTGGCACTCCTGCTGGCAGAGTGAGTGGGGTGCTGGGACGGGCCTCTGAGGGTGAAGGAGGGCCAGGGTCCATCAGGGAGGCCCAGGAGTCCATATCCTTCAGCACAGAGCCCAACAGTGGGATCCCACAGGGCATGTGCAGGACCGGGGTGGCAGAACAGGACCTGGAGGCGTGGACACTGGTCCCGTGTTCATGTCCCCACTTCCATTCCCTGTCTGTGTGGACTGTAAACAAGCTACTTAACCTGAGCGTCAGCTCACTTACCTGTAAAATGGGGATAATTGTAGTAGCACCTCACGGGGGGATTGTGGGGATCCTGTGAGACAATCCACCAACGCACTCGGCTCAGAACCCGGCTCCTGGCAGGGTTCCTGTCCATCTTCATCGTCACCCTCGCCTGGCTTTCGGGAGTCACAGGTCTGAGCACCGAGTCACGGCCCCCTTGGAGCCCAGCACAGGAAGCAGGGGTCACCGGGGCAGGGGCATTTTGGAGGTGTCCCATTACATCCATGTCACATATCAACGGGCTGGCGGGTGGGACTTGGTTGTTCTGGAAGGTCATGCGCTATCCATAGGAGACAGTTGCTTCTCCAGCCCAGTGTCCAGTTGCCCAGAAAGCCTGGCCCAGTGTTGCCAGACCTTCTAGTTTTTTAGAAGAAAAGCTGGAAATTTATGAAATTCTCAGAATTCCTGACCATCACCAAGAAATTTTAAAAACAAAAAAACCCTATGAGTTGGGTTGACCTGGTTACCAGTAAGACACCTGTAACCAAAGCATTTCAACCCAGACAGTTAGGTGGTCTCCTCTGTCCCCACTTGGGTAGAAGGCAAAGGGCTGGCTAGGGAGGGACCCATGGTGACCCAGGGCCCAGGGGTGAGGCCAGGATGAGTACCCAGTAGTACTTCAGCCTCTCTCTGGCCACAGGGCAGCAGTTCCTGCATGAACGGTACCAGAGGTGGGTGCACGCTCACCTCCAGGGCCTGCGCAGGGCCGCGTTCCAGAGCTGGCAGCAGGCGGCCAGCAGGCGGAGGCACAGGGCAGCCAGGCCAGAGCAGCTCCTCCTGCAGAGGTGGGTGGGACAGGCAGTGGGGGGCGGGGGGTCATCTGCACCCTGGGAGAAGCAGGGAGAGAGCCCCGGAGATGGGAGGCTGGGTTGCGTCAGAAGCTCCAGGGGAGTCCAGGCTAGAGGCTTGGGACCTGGGAAATGGGGGGCGTGAAGGGAGACCCTAGCCTGGAGCTGCAGAGCCACGGCCACCAGCCTTCCACTGTCTGCTTTATGCAGGAGGTGGGGTGGCAAGCCCCTCATCCCACCTCAGCTCGCCCTCCTGACCGGGTCAGTCCTTTGGTTTCAGAGGATACAATTAAGATGGAGAAATGAGCTTCTCAGACATCCAGCTTAACCTGTGTCTCAGCACCGTGTGTTGTTTGAGGTGTCAGCACAGGGGAATTCCTCACACAGGGCCCAAAGGAGAGGCTGGAATCTTAGAGGTGTTCATAGTCCATTAATGCCATTGGAAAGGAGAGGGGACAGATGGTGCCCACGGTGCGGTTACAAATTTGAGAACATTCAGTGTCCCCACGGCCAGCGAACATTGGCCGCAGAGTGGCTAGCCCCTGTACTTTCACATCTGAAGGCCGTGCACCTTTCTCAGGGCCCTTGGAGTGGGGGACTGTGTTCCACTCACTGCCCACCTGTCCCAGAGCGGGCTTATGAGGGGAGGCGGGAGTGGCTGTCCCCCAGTGGGTCTGGACTTGAACCCACAGCTGTTGGGCTCCCACAGGCTCACGGGCAGCGTCTGCCCTGAGCTGGAGTGTGTGCGCCAAGGCCCCAAACCAAAGCCAGCGCTTTCCCCGTTATATGTTGCTCCCTTCATTTTTAACACAGGGTTGTGCATGAAACCGTGTGTAACCTATAAGATTTTAGGGGCAATTGCGGGTGTACTTTTGAATGTGACTTCTCACCGTGACAGCAGCTGAGCCCTCCCCTGCTCCTGTTTTGCAGCCATTTCCAGGCCTGGTGCGGATCTGTGAGACACACAGGGATGCTCCGGGCTCAATGTCGAGCCTTCCAGGATGGCCTGAGGAGCCGGGCACTGGGGGCCGCATTTGGCACATGGCGGGAAGCCCAAGTGGCCTCAGCCCGGGCACGGGAGCATTGTGTGGCCCAGGCCTCCATTGCTTGCTGGAGAAGCCACGTGCAGGGGGGCTGGACAGACAGGCAGCTGAGGGCGGCCCAGGCCCAGCAGACCTTTGCGGCATGGCAAGTGGCCCTGGGCCAGCCCTGTGAGGCTCACCAGCAGGCAGAAGAGAGAGCTTGGGCCCAGACCCGGGTGGCCCTGTGCTGGACACAGTGGGTACATGAGTCCCACCTACACCGGCTCAGCCGAGCCCACGCTGCCCAGAAGCTGAGCGCCAGGTGGGTGTCCATGGCTTGAGGGCAGGCCTCCCTATGCTTCCAGCTCAGGCCTGGAGCTCGTCTGGGGCCAGGGTGGAGGGATTTGGTGGCTGGGGCCAGGACTCAGGAGGCTGGGGGTGATAGGGAGAGGCCATCCTGGTCATTGCCGCCAGGCCTGGACCAAATCTCAGCTCTGCACTCGGGCTGTGTGACCCCTCTTGGGCAAGTCTAACTTTAAAGGTCAAAGGAAGGTAACCGACCCAGTGGCCAGAGATTAGAGCTAAGGAATGGAAGCATCAGCTCAGCCAGGGCCAGACAGACGCAGCAGGTGCTCCATAAACCGGGTTCTTGTGAGGACAGGAGAGGCACAGTGTAGCGGGCAGGACTGTCCTTCCTCTAACCGGGACGCTCGTCCCTGCCGTGTGATATTCTGCTGCTCTCTGTGCCCACTTTCGCCTGTGTTCTCCAGCAGTGGGGAAGGAGGAGCAGGGTTCGGGGCTTTGGCTGGACGTCCCCTACCGCAGGGCACTGGCCAGGTCCGGGGAGGGCCCCGCACAGCCGCCCTAGAGCCCCGGCCCTGATGGCCGTGGGTATGGGTTCTTCTCTCTCTCCCAGGGTCCTAGAGGCCTGGGCCCAGCTGGCGGCCCAGGGTCGTGTCCAGCACATCACCATCACCCAGTTCCAGCACAGTCACCTGCTGCGGACCCACTGGGCCCAGTGGCGGACAGCGCTGCTCAGAGTGCGGCTGGAACCGCCGACAGAGGCCCAGGAGACCAGCGCAGCCCACCCCAGGGCCTGGGCCGGCCTCACGCACTGGCCCAGGCTGGCCGGCAGAGGGCGCCTCCTGGTGCTGATGGACGGGGCAGCCCCGCGGGTGCAGGTGAGGTGGGGTCCAGGCGGAGCGAGAGGTCCAAGCATGACCTGAGGGCCAGTGGCCTCAGAATCAGCTTGGTTTAGCCCATGGTGGCCGATGCTTCCCCAGGGGCCCAATAGCCTTGTGGACACGGCCCCTCCCTAGTCTTTAGCCAGCCTCCTGGCTCTGGAAGGCAGCCAGCTGCCGTCTGTCAGCAAACATTTACTGGGTGCCTCCTGAGGGCCAACCTAGCTCAGGTCTGCTGCAGAGACGAAGGCGGGGGTCACAGTCTGTTAGGCACCTAAAGTCACTACGTGTCATGGTGCCCTCTAGCACCAGGATAGGAACATGGGAACAGCAGCAATTCTTTGTCCAAAGCTTTTCTTTCTTATTGGAAAAATGAAACATGCTAATTTCAGAAAAAGCAGAAAATGTAAATGAAAAAAATTTTTTGTAACACTCTCTACCCAAAGAGAACTGCCAGACCCTCTCCAGACCAGCAGCAGTTAGTTCTGAGACTAGCAAATGGTGGCAGAAGCTTGACGGCCTAGCAGGAGAGGAGAGGCCACAGTGAAAGCCAGGCACAAGAAGTGACACGGTGTCCAGGGATGTGTCATTGTGGGACAGACAGCCCCAGAGTTACCGGCAAGGCCACCTAGTGTTCTAAAGAGGAACCCGCATGCCCAGGAATCCTGTTTCAGAATGCCGGGAATAGCTAATAGACTAGAGTGTCTAGGAAAAAAAGACTAAGTGGCTTTTTAATGGAATGGAAAGAGACTAGCTCTGGTTATTTGCAGAATCCACCTGTTTGATGTGGGGCTCTGGCAACAGCAGGTTCTGGGGGCTCGGGGTATTTTATTTCTAGATCTGTGTTACAATTTTATTTCAGGGTATGTTTATAGACACTTTCATCCATTCCTGTCCACAAAGGCAGGCGGGGATCCCACTTACTGAAGGAGAAACTGAGGCTTGTAGAAACTAGAAGTCAATGCTGGGAATGGTAGCTTGGGTGCTGAATTCCAGGCCCCCCCTTTCTGCCACATGAACGCACATGCCTAGGAAGCCCTCACCTACATCATGAGCAGGTACTGTGCCATCTCCTGGTGGCACAGAGTCCCCGAGAGAGCCCGGGGTCTGTGAACAGTAGCTGGGGCTTAGGTTTCAGAGTCAGCCTGCTCCTGAGAGGTGGGGCCTCAGGCAAGTGAATTAACTTTGTAAAGCTTCAGTGGGAGAGCGCCCCCTTACAGGCCGTACCTGGCACAGGTGAGCTGTCACCGAGCGGTAGCTATTATTGATCTACCCCGCTACGTGAGCCTCCAGCCACGGGGGAGGCCGGGGAAGGGCCAGTGGTGTGTGCTGGCGGCCATACTCCTCTTGGGCACCTCTGTCTCCCTGGGAGTCCTGGGGCTCACGGGAGAACATGCAGTCACATGAACTATCCTACATGTGCCCACACAAGTAGGAGGCCCCGCTACTGGGGTCAAAGCAGGGCAGCAGAGGAATCCCACAGGTCACCCGGGCCCCAGGAGGGCCAAGCCCTTTGGGCTCAGGTTTTCCCCTCCTGCTGTCCCTCAGACGCGCAGCTGCAGGCCACAGGGCCCGGGGCCCGTGCTGCCCAGCCCGACGCAGCTGCACGGCCTCGGTGGGCAGAGGAAGCGGACAGAAACGTCCTGGGCTCCGAGTAAGGAGGCCTGCCCTTGGGGAAGGACGGTGTCTGAGTGCAGGGGTGGCCCGGTCTCCAGCCCTCGGGCTCGTTAATGAGCTTCACGCTCCTTGGCAAATCCATCACGTGTTTACCTGCACTTCCCCCAGCCATTTCCTCTTCTGGGATATCTCAGCGTTTTCAGAAACAATGTATTCTGCCCTGCCCACCTGTTATTTCTGTGGGCAGCAGCCCGGGGCAGGGAGCTTGGGCAGGTGTGGAGGTGGGGCACAACGCTTACCTCAGCCCCTTTGGTGGTTCACCCCTTTTGTGTGCTCAGCTTCTAAGAGCAGACTGAGGGGAGTGTGCCCTCCTGAACTCGAGCGTTTACCTTTTCTGACTCAATTCCCCTTTCCAGGCGACAGTGCCGTCCAGCTCTGGATGCAGTGGCCTGGATGGGCCCACTGGGCCCAGGGCCAGCCCCCTCCAGGACCAGGAGGGGATTGCATCTCTGAGACCAGTGCCCTCAAGGTCAAAGGCCAGGTGGATAAGAGGTGGCTGGGGTAAGCAATCCTGTGGAGAGGGTGGGGTTGGGGCCAGGGCTGAGGGGCTTGTCTGGGCTGTGGCCAGGGCTGTGCCTCTCTGGCCAGTGCTCGTCCCTGCAGGATCCTGCAGGAGCTGAACCAGGCCCACAGCTCGGCCCTTTTTTTGGCCTTGAATGGGGGTCATGATGCTCTTGACCGTTAGGTTGTACACAGGGCCTCTCCCTCCCATCCCCAGGAGGAAATACCTGGGACGCTGGCACCTTGAGGCACTGCTTCATCGGTTCCAGGGCTCCCAGCAGGCCAGGCACCTGGCAGCGACATGGCAGTGCTGGGTAGATGCTCAGGGGGCAGAGGAGCTGGGGCGGTCGCTGGTGAGTGGGGAGGACCCCTCCCCAGCCTCATACTGGTTTCCCATCTCATCCCATTCTCAACCCTAACCCCTGAATGAAGCCTCTCAAAGTATGGTCTTTGGACCTACTCAGTCTGGAAGCTGGAGACAGGCCTAGGAATCTGCACTGTTCACACACCTCAGATGACATCCTCCTTGTCACATGCCCTTCATCCTGGTGCCACTGGGGGGCTGAGGGGAGCACAGGTGCCCCAGGCAGCAGTCCGCCCAGTTTGGGGCCTTCTCACCAGCTGTCCCCACAGCTCAGGCAGTGGCACCTGAGAAGGGCCTGGCGAATGTGGCGGCGACAGGTTGTGCGGCTGCAGGTGGCTCAGCGATTACAGCGACGAGACCAGGGCTGGGTCCTTTCTCAGGTACTGGTGGGGCAGCCCCTAACCCCCAGCAGGCCCTTCTAAAACCAGCGCTGGACGTTTCTGAGCTGCAGGTCCTCCCTGCTTGCCACCCAGGACCCCTTCACATTCAGGGGAGGTCAGTTTGGGTAGAGAAACAGCTTGGGTTCTGGAACCCTCGATAGAGCTGGTAGCTATGTGCTCGGCCTGGTCCTGCCCAGCACTCAGACTGGGAGCAAGTTGGGCCAGTGACACAGCTGACTCACACGGCCAGTGCAGGGTATAGTCCAAGCGTCCCTTCCCGTATCTGTTGAGCACAGCTTCCCAGATCCCAGGTCAGATCTATTCTGAGCCTTTGCATTTGGCTCGGGGCAGGGCTGGCCGCTTGCCTGCCCCAGGGAGAGACCTCTAATTTCCTCAAGGGAGAGAAGGAGCTGGGCACAAACAGCACCGGACCGGGAGGGCGCTGAATAACCTTTCCTCCCCCCTCCTTGTTCTAGGCCTTTGAGAAGTGGCACGAGAACCTGGCAGCCAGGGGCCCGAGGAGGAGCCACCAGCAGCCTGAGGCCCCTGAGTAAGGTGGGCAGCAGGAGCCCTGGGAGCTGGCTGGAAACTGCCCGAGCCCCTGCGTGTGGTGGACTCCAGGTGGCGTAGGGCCCAGCATAGCTGTGACTTGTTGCCATGGAAAGAAAATCAGAACTGGGCCCAGCCTTCCCAGGGAGTACAGGCTGTCGGGCGCTCATCCAGCAGCCTGGCCATGGAGGGAGGAGCTCTGGGAGCTCTGAATGAATAAATAAAATGCTCTCCTTAGTCCCAGCTGCTTCTCTGGCTCCCTAGCCAGCCAGCCAGCCTGGAGGGCGGTGAGGGGATGTGCTGATGGCTGCTCTGTGGACACCCACCCCACTCTCCTTCTCGAAGCTAGCAGGCAGGGATGGGACAGGGCCTGTGCACCTGCCAGTTACCACCCTGGGCAGCAGGGCTTGAAGGCCAATTCCAGGGGAGCAGGGCCAGGCAGGCAGTTTCTGGGATGCACAGAGGGTGGGAGCAGCTGGACAGATGAAAATCAGCCAGGAAGATATAGGTAAAGGGTGGGGGGCAAGGGAAGGCAAGGGCTCCACCAAGCACAAAGGTGCAGACACCCTTAAGAGGTGCTTTATCTCTTGAGCCACCAGAAGAGAGAGACAACTGTTTCAAAAAGCAGCATTGCCGAAAGGTGAAAGCCAGCTAAGCTCTCAGGTAGAAGGTGGCAGGAAGTGCTTGTTACTGGGTTTCAGCCCCAGACCCTCCAGGGGCCTGGTGCCAGGGTAGTATCTGCCCTTCAGTCACAAGTAGGAAGTGCCCAGCTGCCAATGTGGAAGTGGAAGGGGCAGCACCTTCACTCTGCCACAGCTATTTGGCAGGGCTGCCAGTGACTGCTGCCCATGTTTGCTTTGCCCGTCTCCCGTAGGCCCCAAGTGCAAGGTCACCGGCAGTCTCATGCAGGCAGGGAGGGTCCAGTCAGCAATAACCAGTCTCCTCCCCTTCACAGGGAGGACAGGGTTCCACCCACCATGGTCCTCTATGGGGTGGGGGTGCTCCCCACAAAAGAGCAAAATCTCCCGCCTGGGCAGGGAATGCCAGGCTCCCACGTGGGGCTGACTCAGGGCCAGCCAGAGCCCAGAGCCCAGAGCCTCACACCAGTCTAGCTGCCATTACATGTGGGGGAGTGCAGGCCAGGGCTTGGGGACAGATGGAGATAGGGTTCCCCAGAAGAGCCAGTCCTGGGGGAGAGGAAGGCAGGACACAGCCGGCCGAGCTAAGGATGTCAGGGTGCAGGGTCACGGAGCCTGTCTCCCTCTCTTTCCGAGGTGGGTCTGTTGAGAAGCTCAAACGTGTCTTCTACCACCTGCCACAGGCAGTTGTCCAGCGGAAACTCATTGTCCACCAGGTTGACGAGGAAGTAGTTGTCGTGGATGTACTGGATGATCAGCCGGGACGGGGACTCCTCCTCATACAGCTTGCCCCACTGCTCCACCCACAGGGCGAAGGCTTCGTCCTGCGCGTGCACGCGAGCCACACAGACAGGCGCAGACAGCCACACACACAGACACGGGCACACACAGGCAAGGTTAACAGGGCTGCCCTCGGGTCAGGGCTCCATGCTCAGTGCCGCAAGAGCCTCTGCCACAGCCCAACAGGACATTTCCAGGAACAGAGTAAAGCCACTGCCAGTGCCACCTCCCACTCGCAGGGCAGGAATAGACTGAATCACGGGCAAGGTGCAGCCAGGGGAGCCAAGTCGGGGCCGCACGCTGGGGACCCAGGGATACTGCCTGCGCTAGGTGTTTCAGGTGGGCAGGGCAGGCCCGCTCCCAGCCCCCTTACCTTCCAGAACATGAAGCTGACAGGATCCACCACCGTGGGCTGGATGATCTCTCGCCCAGGGAAGATGCCCCAAGTGACAGCGTTGGGCTGTAGGTCAGGAGCATTGGTGATGTTTTCACCCTGGGGGCGGAGCGTAAGAGCAGATGGGACAGAGGCAACTAGAGCCCTCTTACTGCCCATACCTTGCAACTGCTCCTCCTCCAGCTCTACGAGCCCAAAACCTAGAGGCCTGAAACCTGGGCATTTCCTTCCTCCTCTCCCCACTTTACTCAGCATCACGCCCAGTGGTTCCACTGCTTCCTCCCGTCCTGCCGGTGTCTAGCCCAGCCGGCCTCTCTTTGCTACTCAGACCACCCCAAGGGCTTCTGCCTCCAGCGTTCCCGGGCCCATTGGTCATCAGCTGCCCACCGTGACCTGCCTAAAATAAAACGGGGCCAAGTCTCTCCACTGCTGGGAAAGGCTCCCTCCTGCCTTCCGGGTAAAACCCACATTCCAAGCGGGACCGTGGAGCCCGAGGACCTGGCCCCTGCCCCTGCCTAATACCTCAGCCCCACTCTGCTGCCAGTCCATGGTGTCCCCGCAGGCCTGCAGACGACGCCTTCGCACCCCCTTGGCCCTTTCCCAGGAAGCCCTTTTCCCCATCCTTAAAGATCCAGGCCACAGAGGACCCTCCGAGAAGCCTTCTGTGACCTCCCAGGTTAGGTGTCCCTCTGGGTCCCCACCACCCTACACTGAACTGTGCTAATCATCCACTGCCGGGCCTCCCTCGCTAGGCTGGGAGCTCTGTCTGCGGGTCTGTCCTGCACAAGCCTGGGGCCCGCTGAGGGGGAGTAACCAGGGGTGCCCTCGCTGGCATGCTGCCCACCAAGCGCCACCCGCCCCGGAGCCGGCCCACCTTCACGTCCACGATGTGGTAGTTCACCCGGAGCTCGTATTTCTTCAGCACCTGCAGAAGCGCCGCCACTGTCTCTCGAGAGGTGAAGAACTCCAGGTAGGCCTGTGGGAGGCAGGCACCTGTCACACCACCTGGGCCCTGCTGGCCGCCTCCTCGGCGCTCAGCAACACCAGTCAGGTGCCTGCCCGCGACCGTCCCCGGGGATAGACCCCCGCACACAGGTGTGGAAGGACACGAGACATTGGGACTAGTGGTGTCCACATGGGTGGAGTCATAGAGCAGGTATGTGAGAGTCCCCAGCTGGGCCGGTCGGGGGACCTCCGCCAGCCCTCCTCAGTTAGGTAGGGGAGGCCAGACGGAGAAGCCACTTCAGACGCTGGACAGGAGGCCCACTTTGCCACCTTCCATCGCCCCACTCCCTGGACGGTGACAGTGAGGGCTTCTCTAGCCGCAACTGTGTATCAGAGATTGAGCTGGGTTTATGTAAAGTCATTTCCTGTAATGCCCATAACACTGCAGGGGGGCCCTCTTATCCCCACTTCACAGATGGGGAAAGTTAGGCAAGGTGAGCAACTGGGCTCACTGACGATAAACAGCAGAGCTGGTCTCTTCATACCCAGGTCTCTCTAACTCCAGGGCCAGGGGCTTGGGTAAGCAAATTTTCACTCCAGCAGCCCCGGGAGGAAGGTTCAACTCAGAAGAGTAGTAACAGCTCCCCGTCAGAGAGCTTCCTGTGTCCTTCCGGTGCTAAGCTTTGTGTGCGTTGTCACGCTTCATCCCCAGAACGGGATGCGGTAGGTCCCCATTTGAGAAGGTGGAGGCCCGGAGCAGTCAAGGGACCTGCCCCCCCCCGGTCTGCGTGACCTAAAGCAGGAGCTCCCCCGTCCACCCTGGTCCACTCAGGGGCCCCAGGGAGGAAGGCTCCCTGTGCCCACCTCCAGGGTTCCTGGGGGCCAGTCAAGGTGGGGCAGCCCTGCGCATCCTGCACACCTTCTGGAAGACATAGCCCCCACTGGGGCCCCAGCCCACGACCGGGTCCGAGGACGGCTTCCCATTGATGTTGGGCTGCGAGTTGATGGTGAGGATGCCCTGCCGGTTCACACGCAGCAGCTCCTCCTTCATCAGGCTGGTCTCAGCCGCCAAGGGCTCGTCATTCCAGGGCAGGCAAGTGACCTGGGAGAGGGTGAGCTGGGCTGGGGCGACCATCGGATCTGGCACCCTGGGTCCTGTCAGAGACCTGCCTGTCTCTGCCTCCATAAGCCCCTTCCAGGCCCCCCAGGAAGCGACTCCCCACTCAGCCTTCTCCCTTTGCTGAGGTGCCAGGTTGACCAGGGAGATGAGGCGAGGGGTGGGAGGGCCCACAGGGAGATGGGAGGGGGTGTAACCAGGGATCCCACCCCAGCAGCACTCACTCGACAGCCGTTCTGGGTGGGCTCTCCCGAGAGGTAGTGGACGAACACTTCGAACACACTTTCCTCGCTGGTCAGCTCCTCCCCCCACATCCTCAGCAGCTCCTCCCTCGGGGCCTTGCTCTTCAGGTAGAAGAGGTAGTAGTCCTTCAGCTCCCCAAAGGCCGGAGAGGAGGAATTGCCCCTGGCAGAGGACATGCCCGGAGGTCAAGGTGCACTCCTGACCCTGGGTCCCTTACAGAAGGACAGCTGTCCCACACACCACTGAGGGGCCATTCCTGTGACTCCTGTCCCTCAAGGATCAGATAAGCATGCACACTCCTTCTGCCCCCTGCCTCCCAAGAGATAGGACCCGTTTGCAAAGGACTGTGCCGGCCTCACCAGCGGCCGTTGGGGAACTCATCCCACCCCTGGGTGCGGTAGATGTAACTCTTCGGTCTAGAGGCCCAGAAGATGGGACGCACATCTTCCTCCCGGCGCTTGGGGTGGGCGCTGACAGCCCAGGGCAGGGGACGCCTGGGTGAGATGGGGACACAAAGGGTAAGGGACTGGCTAGAGGGTGCAGGGAGGAGGAACCCACTGAGCCTGGGTTCTTCAACCTGACTTGCAAATATCAAGGTACATGTGGCCCTGCCGCTGAGGCTGGAAGCCTGAGTGCTGCTCGCCAGGGCACAGACAACGCCCTGCACGCCTGTCGCGGCCAGCACTGCTAGGCACATTCTTCCTGTGACTTCTCTGACCTCCTTGCCCACTGACTTCCCTCTGTGGCTCCTGGACCTGAATTTGGGGCCACTGGCCTCACCTGGGGTCCTCTGTCCACATTCCCAGGCGCTTCAGCACCTCGGTGGTGGCCATATTTTGGTTGAGTGTGTAGAAGTGCAAGCCGGGCACCAGGCCACTTGCCAGCAGTTCTCGGCACAGGCTCACGGCTTGTTCGATGCCGTAGTTGCGGATGGCAGCGTCATTGTCCTTAATTGGCTCTATCACGTCTTTGATGGTCTGCGGCACCTCCAGCTTGGACAGCTTCATGAGCTGCTGCAGGGAGTGGTAGCCCTGTCCGAGACACCAGGGGGCCGTGGAGTCACGTCCTGCCTGTCTCTCACCCTGCTTCTCCCCCTTAAGCCCCCTACCAGGTCTCCTGGCCAACTGCAGCATGACACAGAGTGACCCAGGAAAGTCAGACCACACTGTACGAGGACCCTTGCCTGGCCCTATTTCCAGCCTGCAGGGACAGCAGCTGCCCAGAGCACTCCTGCCGTCAGTCTCAGCCAGCTTAGTCCCAGGGGCTCCCAAGCCTCATGGGTCCTCAGAATCACCTGCGAAACTTAGGCCCCACCTCAGATCTAACTCAGAACTTTTAGGCATGGGATCTAGAGGCCCATCTTTTGAAAAAGCTTCTCAAGTGATTCTAATGACAGTGAGTTTGAGAAACGTTGATTGAATCAAAATTTAGGATGAGTGTTATACTAATCCCTTGTAGTGATACTTGCCAGTAAGCCAAAGTACAACAAGCCCCTCCATCAGGTGCTGTTGCTGTTTTTTGGGGGAGGGCGGGTAGAGGTAACCAAAATGGGGTGGTGAGAACATTTTGCAAGGAGCATCTCACAGGAAATCCAATGAGCATCAAAGAAGAACTTGACCATGAACCGAGCACCTCACCACCCCCAGGGCCCTGGCTGAGCGAGGATGGGGTGGGAGGGCCCGTCAGCTCTCCCGGGTCCCTCACCTGAATAGGGAAGATTCCGGGGAGGATGGGGCAGGTGATGCCTATCTCGGAACAAGCTTTTACAAAGTGGAAGAAGGTGTCAGCCTCAAAGAAAAGCTGCGTGATGACGAAGTCGGCGCCTGCACACACCTTCTCCTTCAGGTGCTGCAGGTCGGCCTCGAAGCTCTCTGCGTCAGGGTGGCCTTCGGGGTAACCTGGCAGTAGGGATGACAGTAGGGAGAGGCTGGCTCCAGCTGCTCAGAGTGAGTAAGAAACCAGAGAGCCGGGAGCAGAGTTCTCCGCCTCCAGGGTTCCGGACCCGGACCTTCCAGCACCACAGCGCGGACAGGCTGAGACGGGTGAGTGGCTGGCTCACAGTGGATGCACCCCCGCACCCTCGAGATGACCTCTGGTGAGCAGTGGCTTAGAGCCACCCTCCCAAGACTGGGGGTGGATTGCTCCAAACTCCCCACACTGTCCCACCTTGCACCCCTTGCAACCAGCCCCGCAAACCAGGCCTGCACTGGGTGGCCATAGAGGAGAGAGGCTCCGAGGGCTCAGCAGCAGCGCGGCAGCACTTGCGGTAACTGCGCTGGACCCTAGACACTGGATTAAAGCAGCACTTATTTTTTTTTTTTAATATATCTTTATTGATTTTAGAGAGAGGAAGGGAGAGGGAGAGAGAGCGAGCGAGCGAAACATCAATGATGAGAGAGTCATTGATCGGCTGCCTCCTGCACGCCCCCTGCTGGAATCAAGCCCACAACCCGGGCATGTGCCCTGACTGGGAATCGACCCGCGATCTCCTGGATCCTAGGTCGATGCTCAACCTCTGAGCCTGCCGGCTGGGCTAAAGCAGCGCTTTTAACGTTAAAGTTACTCAGAGGTCCAAGCTAGCGAACAGTCAGACACCGCGTTACATGAGGAAGGACTATGGAAAGGGGAGATGTTCTGCTTAAAGAACAAAGAAAAGAATCTGCAGCCTGGGTATGTGCCCTGACCGGGAATTGAACCGGCGACCTTCTGGTGCTCGGGATGACGCTCCACCAGCTGAGCCACACTGGCCAGGGCGGGCTGGGTTTCTGACTGCGTCCTGGTTCCAGCACCTAGTGAGGTCTGGTGCTGTTTCCTGCCCTTGGGTTCTGAGATTCCCTCCCTCTTAATAAATATTCTTTTGTTTTAAAGAAGAAAAACAGGCTGGGAAGCAAGCTAAGAGCATGAAAAGGCAGAGAATCCAAAACTTCAGGGTGGTGGCAGCGTGGGCGGCAGATGACAGACCCCGAGTGGGGACACTATTCACTCACCTCTGCCCCGCCCTTCTCGGGGTGCTGGGATACCAGGCGCTGAACTGAACGCAGCTGAGCTCTGTGCCTCTGGGCGCTCCCTTCTCCCCTCCATCCCCACCCACTGGGCACTCCAGCCACTCACCTGCCACACAGATGTCGAAGTAGTCACCGCACTCGCTGTGGATGTGCTTCACCAGGTCTGTGGCGTGGCGGAAGCAGCCTTCCTCCTCCTCCCACTGGTCACCCACGGGGTCTGCAGGGTTGGTGAAGGTCATAGTCACCAGGGCTCACTGATCCCCAGCTGGCCTTTCTGTCCCTTCTCCCCACCCCTACACCCAGGACCATGAGCTCTTCAAAAGCAGAGCCTGCATGTTATTCAAACTGGTGTCTCCTCTTCCTAGCACAGCACTTGGTAAATAGTGGGAGGGAAGATAGCGCCCAGCCTGTCGGACATTTACCAAGTGCTGACTCTGTGGGCACGGGGCTGGCAGTGGCAAGTAGGGGACAACAGGGGACAGCTGCTGCTCTTAGCCTGGAGTATCTGAGAGACCCCCAACTCAAACCTGGGTGCCTACCCTCACCCAACCCCACTGCTCACTGTACCACCCTCTTGGAGCTCTTGCCTCCTGGGAGAATTTTCCACTCATCTCAAGTGAGCAGTGGTCTTGTGGTAGGGAGCACAGGCACACAACCCCACTCATCAGGATCCCTCTTTCCACTCTGTGGCCAGAGGCACAAGCAGCTACTTTCATTCCTGGGACAAATGCCAGAACTGCACTCTCGACTGGGCCAAGAGCTGGGTGCAGCCAGCCATCGATGAAGCTGTGTAGCTAGGGCACAGGGTTATCAGGCACCAGCTGTTTTTCTGACTCAACGCCTTCACTGGGGTCAAGAGGTAAAGAGGTGGCTCCACCTGGGCAGCGTCTATTGATGCTATCAGCAGGGATGGGCCCCTGAGCGTGCTCAGTGTGGGATCCGGAGAGAAGTAAAGGACCATTTCAGGGACAGAAGAGGCCCTCGGGAAAGCAAGATCCCAGAGAGCACTGACGGTGCCATACCTCCTCTCAGCGCCAGGATGTTCTTCAGGCCCAGCTGCTTGGCCTTATGCAGATGGCCTGTGATCTCCTCCTGGCTCTGACGGCAGCAGGTCATGTGCAGCACCGTCTCCAGGCCACAGTAGTTGACAGCAGTGCTGGCGATCATCATGGAGGAGGTCTCCTTGTCAGATCCAGGGTCTCCTGCTGGGTGCCAGGTCACATCTATGAAGAGGGGACCGCCTGCCCCCATCTGGTCAAACCTGCAGGGAATTCCTTTCTGAAGAGAGGTTGCTGAGGGCACACCACCCTTCACCACCTTCCCATGGAGTTCGGGAGTTAGCGGGGCACCAGAGCAAGTTGGAATCAGACTGACCTGTGTTCATATCCTGGCTTTGCTACTTACTAGCTATGTGATCTTGGGAAAATTACTTAATCTCTCTGAGCCTCAGTTTCCTCATTTCTACAATGTGACAGAGAACAGTACTTACTTCATAATAACTCTATGAGACTATTATGACAGATGGCCCCACAGCTCTTAGAACAATGCTAGGACACAGTGAGCTGCTGTTACTATGATTTCTATTGTGGAGATAATATATAACAACAATACAACCATTCTGTTTAAGAGCAGTACTGCAGATTTTTCAAAGTGCTTGCATATTTATTATCTTGGATGTGTTAAGTTCAGTGGCTAAGAGTTGGGGAGCCCTCAGTGTGGCAAGCAGGGCCTCATTCTAGGAAGAGGAAAAGAGAGACAAAGTTTCCATCATGCTGCGCGCCCCCACCCCCACCCCCGTCCTGGTGCAGCAGCCAGCAGTCCTGCACAGCAAGGGCACAGTCCAGGAACCACACTTGAGTGGCCCAGGCATGTACATGCGCTGGTTACAAGCTGGTTAATGGTGTATTGAAACATCCTTGTGCCCTAAACTTCAAGCTTTGGGAGCGAAACATGAGAAGTGCAAATGGTAAAACGCATAAACTTTAAAAAGAGGAACTGCAATTCATAGAGTGCTAACATCATTCGGTTGGCATTTCTAGATTCCAAGAGGCATAATCCAAGGGCCTAACTTGCTGGAAATGTCCTCCAGGCTCTGCTATGTGACTTCCTAAACTATACTCGGATCCAGCTTGACGTTCCGCCAGAGAACTGAATCAACATTTTTAACTCATTGAAGAGTGTGTCCAAAAACCCAGAGGCTTGGGGGGAATTTTACTGACAACCAAGAAGCTGCAGGTCAAACGACAGACTGACCCTGTGTTTACTCTCTTGAGCC
The DNA here is from genome assembly GCF_964146895.1 of Miniopterus schreibersii. NCBI lineage: Eukaryota > Metazoa > Chordata > Mammalia > Chiroptera > Miniopteridae > Miniopterus > Miniopterus schreibersii. The sequence goes on along the minus strand of NC_138109.1, from coordinate 4,607,268 downwards.
CCTCTGGCTGCCTCTCCCTGCTGGGTCAAAGTGGCCCGTGGCGGGCTGAGGGGACGCCCCCCAGTCCGGCCCGCTCCCCGACCCCGTGCCAGCTCACCTGGAGATGAGCTGGGCAGCTCTCTGTGCCGTCCGCGGAGGGAAGAATTCCAGCGAGAACCACTTGTCGCCTGACTCCATCCTCCGCCTCATTTTCTCCCTGAGTCTCTCGTGCCGCTCGGGGTCCAGCCCTGGAGAGGAACATCTCGAACCCTCCTTGGAGCCCTCGATGCCACTGCTGCTGCTCTCCAAGCAGGGGCCAGGGCCGCCATTCCCTCTGGGCTCGTTCACCATGGCCGGGCTCCTGCTGCACGGGGTAGGGGCAGAGGGCGTCAGGAGTCGGTGGGCTGCTGAGCCCCAGAGGGGCAAGGTCAAGTGAGTTGCTGCATTTCCACGCAGGATTAAGGCCACCGAGGGTAAGGGTGACAATGCCCCTACGGTGTGGCTCCATGAGCCACAGCTACGGCCGACTGCGCTGCCTCACCCCAGGCTTCTCCCTCCGCTGCTGCCCAGCTCCGTGTGTGGCAGGCCCCACCCGCACAGAAACATGCTCCTTCGGCCCACGGATCCTCAGTGACAGCTACCTGATGGAGGATGGCACTGAGAACCTCCTGATGCCAGCCTCCGAGGCCAGCATTCCTAGGGAGGGGCAGCGGTGCCTGGCTGGGAGGGCCTCAGGTGCTGGATGGTCCATCTCTGCCAGCTTAGACCCAAAACGGACTGTGAACTGGAACACTGCCCGTGGGTGTTTACTTCATGGGCGGAGCAGAGACAGAGGAAGAGCTTAAGGCTAGGGCTGGGGCCAGCGGTAAGGGAAAGGAAGGCGGGGGGTGAGGCCTCCAGGAGGGAGGGAGGGCTGTGACTCCAGCTGTAGTAGGCAGATGGAAGGAGGGTGACTCAGGCCAGAGACTGCAGGGGCTGGTGGAGATGTGGCCAACAGGGGTTCAGGGTCACTGGATCACTCTCCAGAGAAGAAATAGCTGTTCCTGGTCCTGCCTGCAACATCTCTCATTGCTTGCAACAGTTTGTGTGCACGATGAAAGAGACGAGGGCTTGACAAAGCAGCCAGATTTCTCCTGAGTTTGTGCTACTCCAAAAAGACCGTGTCATGCATTAGAACTTCACATTGGCTGGGTTCCAAAAGTGGCCAGAACCAAGTTCAGTAAGGGCACGAATTTATGTCCAACTCAGAACAAAGGCTGTCTGGTGGAAGGAGACTTGACTTGGGGTGGTGAACACACGATACAATGTACAGAGGATGTGTTATAGAATTGTACACCTGAAACCTTTATAATTTTATTAACCAATGTCACCCCCAATAAATTCAATAGGAAAGAAAATTAAAAAAAAAAAAAGAACAAGGCTGCCTTCCAGGCACACCAACCACTTACACACACCACTGAAGTCAAAGTAATTATAGTGGCTGCACAGCCACCACATCCCAAGCCCTGAACCATGGCAACCGCAGGCAGGCCAACTAAGGGCACAGTGCCATTGGGTGGTTTAGTGGGACAAATGAGACAAATACTTCAAAACAAAAACACTACTCTTGCACAACTATGTGCAAAAACAGTCCTGGAAATCTGGTGTGTGGTGACCTGGAAATCAGAGGAACAATCCTGCCAAGCTCATTCCTTTCAGGGAACGTCCACTGCTAAGCTGGTATTCTTAACCCCTCTGGGGTCCTAGAGCCATGAGAAACTAATGAAATCCAAAGCTCCTCTCCCCCACAAAACACACACAAGTGTGCGTAACACACAGCGACGCATCCAAAATCAAGGAGTCAAGTCCCGACTAAGAGCCCTTGTGCCCGCGTTTGCCCTCCCTAGGGAGGCCCACTTTGGTTCAGCCCTAAAACTCCAGCTTCTCCGTGAGGCCGGCCGTGGGAAGTGAGAAAGGGGTGAGTGTGCAGATAGCCCAGGGGGCCTGTCTCATGAATTCCAGGGAGCGCCTCTTGACTGTCTGCTGGAACAACATCAGGAGAGGGGAGGAGACAGAACCGCCTACAAATGATCCGCTCCTTCATTTGTTCGGTAAAAAAAACACACACACTGCATTCCTAGCATGTGCCGGGCACACGCCTTCTTCCCACCTTCTTTCTCATGCCACAACTGATCCACTTTAAGCTGGGCTCCCACAGCGCCCTGGGTTGTAACTGTGGGTTCAACAGGTCCGGCTACCCCCCTCCCCGGGGTTCCAGGACCCCCTGCGTTTGCCTGGGGTCCTGTGACTGGCACGAGGTAACGTGGCCGCCAGCGGGCCGGGCGCGGTCGCTCGTCTCAGAACAGCCCTCTGCCATTATGCTGAGCATGTAACCGGCGCCAAGCACGGCGCAGCGAGGCCTGTGGGGCGCACCCTGCGCGCAGCCCTGCGCGGGGCGCGGGGCGGGGGCGGCAGTGCCGGCGCCCGGAGGCTCTTCTCCAGGTTCCCGGCGGGGGGGCGGGTTTAAATGGCTGGAGCTGGGGAAAAAAAACGCCTCCCGCACGCGCCCAGGTGGCCCTGAATCAAGTCACCGGGTCAATGGGTCACGGGAGGGGGCGGAGGCTGGGTCCCCGGGGGGAGGGGGAGAAAGGGGGGCCGGGTCACCACCTCCATCTCAGGGCCGCCTCATCTCCTGGCCTCTGTCCGTCCGGGCTGGGGACCAAAACAGAGTCTTCGCTTCAGGGTTGGGGGCTGCTGGGGGTGACAGCCACCTGGGGTGACACCAGTCCCCGCGAATCAAGCTGAGAAGGGTCGGGCGCCCCCACCGAGCGGGGCAGGCCGGCCTCTCTGGTTCCGCGCCCCCGGCGGTGGTCCCCGACGCCGGGTCTGTCCACCCGACGACCCCCGGCCACGCCGTCACTCACCCTCCGGTCGCGGGTGACTCGGGGCTCGCGCGCCGGCCCCAGCTGCGCGGCCGCGGCCGAGGCACGTGCGGAGGGGGCGGGCCGCGGGCGCAGAGGCGCGTCTTCCGACCCGGTTGCTAAGGGAGGCGGGGCCAGAGGTCGGAAACCACCCGAGCCGGCGACCGGAAGCTCCGCCCCCGACGTGGCCCCACCCAGCGGCCTCGCCGAGGGGGCTGCCGCCGTCACGTGACGCGGGCCCTCGCCCCACCCGGCCGCAGCCACTCCCCGTCTCCGTCGCCCGGCGCGCGAGGGGCACGTGACGCGCCGGGGGCCAGTCACGTGAGGCGCAGGTCCCCGGGTGGGAGGGGGCTGGCGCGGGACGGGGGGCGGGGGGGCGTGCGTCCCGAGCGGTAGCGAACGAGGAAGATGGCGGGGTGCAGGGGGTCCTGGTGCTGCTGCTGCAGGTGGTGCTGCTGCTGCGGGGAGCGGGAGACGCGTACCCCCGAGGAGCTGGTAAGGAGCGGGCGGGGTCGCGGGGGCGGGGGCGGGGGCAGTTGCTAAGGGACGGTGAAAGGCGTTGCGGGAGGTGGGGCTGGGCCGAGCCGGGCGTGCGGGCCCCGCGCGTGGGGCCTGGGGGCCGCGCCCCGGGCTCTCTCAGCATCTTCCCTGCCTCACGTGCCCAGGAGTCTTTTTCTCGTAACCGCTCCCTGGAATCGAAGTCAGAACCCAGGCCCGCGCCAATGAATCCCATACCTTTTTTTATTTCTCAATTTCCATCCGAAAGGGGTTTTGAATGAAAGAAGCGTTCCCGGCATCAGCCCTTTCCCTGGACCTTGTGCTTACCCAGCAGCTGGCTCCGCGTCTCCAGCCCTTTCCCGCTCTGTCCCTACCCCTTTCTGGGTCACTGACAGTCCAGCTTTTCCCTGCAAAGCACCCTGGGAACGCTGGAGTCGCTGTGTCCCCCAAGAGTTGACAGGTCCCTTCTGATTTCACATTCGGCGCTTTGTCGGATGGCATCTGAATCCTTCCCCCCCCCTCCCCCCCGAAGCTGGCAGGGGGCATCTTTGAGGTGTCCTGAAGACACAAGGGTGGCTATTTGGGGAATGTATCAATGGAAATGAAGAGCTGAACTGGATCCCCGCCCCCCCATCACCCTCTGTCCCAAAAGGGGGTTGTTTGGAGGTCTTGTTCCCATGGACGATAGTGGTTCCAGATGATTTAGAAACTAGCAGCAGATTTCAGTCAACGCTCCTGCCTCCTTGTAACTGGGAACCACTAAAAGGGTCTCCCTTCTGTGCATCTGTTTTTCTAGACCATCCTTGGAGAAACGCAAGAGGAGGAGGAGGAGATCCTTCCAAGGAAAGACTATGAGGTGAGATTCCTAGATGCCGTCTTGAGTAACACACAGTGAATGGCCTGGCCCCTCAAGACAGAAGCATTAGGATCCCAGCCGGGGCTGCTCGCTGACCTTCTGTCCAAGGGAGAAAGCGGTTGAGAGGTCACTCCCCTCTGTGAAAGGGGCTGTTTAACAAGCCCTTTTCTCACCTCAACCGCAAAACAAGGTCTGGCTGTCTCCATGCTTTCATTTAATCTGGACACAGAATGTGTTTGACATTAAACTGTTTGCTTTTTACAGCTCAGAGAGACCCAGAGTCAAAGCCACTGATAAGTGTGTGCCCATAGCAGGTGTGGGCCGGTAGACCTTGCCTCTCTTAGGAGAGAGCTTAGTTTTCAGAAGACTGTTTTCTGCTCAGGAGGCTTCTCTGTGAAACGTTCTTGAGCGTAGTTCCCGATTTCAACATGGGACTCGTGTGCGTGTGCGTGTGTCTGTGTGGTAAGGCCAACACTGCTGGAGTGAAACATAATGTAATCAGTTCATGATGAGTTCTGACATGACAAAAAAAGGCATGGTTGTGATAGTGAATTCTTAAAATTATTTACAAAAAGAAGCTAGAGAAAAACCCATAATAACTTTGCTCATGAAAAGATGACTATTACTGCCTGGCCAGTGTGGCTCAGTGGTTGATCATCAACCTAGGATCCTGGAGATCTCTGTTGGATTCCCGGTCAGAGCAGGTGCTGGGGTTGCCAACTTGATCCCCAGCAGGGGGTGTGTAGGAGGCAGCCAATCAGTGACTCTCATCGTTGATATTTCTCTCTCTCCCTTCCTCTCTGAAATCAGTAAAGACATATTAAAAAAAGAAAAAATGACTATTACTACCTTATTAACCTTTTTTTCCCTTACATATATGCTTTTTTAAGTAACAGAAGTGAGATTCTACAAAATGTTTTAACCTCTTTTTCTCCCCAGTTGATTATCACTTTTCTGTCACTAGATACTTTTCTAGAATATATTTTGAATAGGGAAGTATTTTTTTATTGTGTCACAGTTTATTTAATCTGACTTTTCTATTTGATGAACTGCATGGTGGTTACCATCCTTTCTTGTTCAACCTTAATTGTTTCCTTAGGATTAATTCTAAGAAGTGGAAGTTTATGTTTAATGCTTTTTAAAAAAAATACCAGGTAGACTTTAAGAATTCAATAATCTAGGGCAATAATATACTCAGGTTCATTTTCTTAATATTTTATCTTATTTTTGCTGCAGAATTTGGTGTAACTACTATGACTTGTCATGTAGCATGAAATTAAAAAAAAACACACAAGTTTTTATTACAGACAATTTCAAACATATACCAAAGTGGACAGAACAGTGTATTGAAACCCCCTGTACTCATCCCACAGCTTCAGCAGTCATTCAGCTCCTGCCTGACCTTGTTTCATCTCTGCTCCCTTCCACTGGCCTGTCCACTGAGAGTAAATGAATCAGGAGGCTTCACCAGAATTAAATGACAGCATTTTATTAATGGGTCTTAAGAGTTGCAAATCAGAAACACCCAGAGTGTTCTGAAGAAAAGAGAAAAGTTGAGAGTTTTTACAGGTAAAAAGGACATTCCTAAGAAGAATCATTCCTGCATTCTTAGCTTCTGGGTCGGTCTGTGATATTGATCTTCCAAATGTCAGGTGGTCTGGATGCTTAAACATTCCTTCCTGAGTTCTTCGGAGGCTTACCTACAGGAGTTACACATACATCCGCAGGCACTGATGTACAGCTGCAAAGTTCTACAGCATAAGTCCTCAGGCTCCTTACAGCGAGATAAAATCTCGTGTTTCAGCCCATTCTGATTAAAGCAATTTTGTTAGCTTGGCTATGATCACTCTTTCCTTGTCCCCCTTCCCATGTTGCTTTGAAGAAAATTCTAAACCTCACATCAGTTCACCCATAAATAATTCAATGTGCATCTCTAGAGGATAAGGACCTTTTTTCTGGCATAACATTATACCAGTTTCACACTTGTGAAATTAGCAATAGTCTTTGATATCAAATATCCAGTGTTCAGATTTTCCAGTTGTCTTATAAACGTCATATGTATTTCTTTTTTTTTCCCCCTCATCCGAGGATTTTTTTTCCATTGCTTTTCAGAGAAAGTGGTGGGGGAGGGAGGGAGAGAGAGAACATCGATGTGAGAGAGACACATTCGTTGGCTGCCTTCTGCACGTGCCCCGACTGACCAAGGCCAAGCCTGTAACCAAGATATGTGCCCTTGGTCGGAATTGAACCTGGGACCCTTCAGTCTGTGGGCTGATTGGCCAGGGCCATATGTATTTCTTTTTTTTTTTTTTAAATGTATCTATTGATTTCAGAGAGAGGAAGGGAGAGGGAGAGAGAGAGAGAGAGAAACATCAATGATGAGAGAGTCATTGATCGGCTGCAGCCCACAACCCGGGCATGTGCCCTGACCGGGAATTGAACCCTGATCGCCTGGATCCTAGGTTGACGCTCAACCACTGAGCCACGCCCGGCCGGGCCATATGTATTTCTTAATAGTTGTTTGAGTCAGGCTCCAAATAAGGCCCTCATATTGCATTTGTTTGATACATATTTTAAATCTCTTCTATCTTTAAGTTCCTCCATCTTTTTCTTTTTTTTCCCCCTTTAAATTTACTTGACAAAATAATTTTAGGACTCCAGAATTTGCCCCTTGCCTCACTATGGTGTAGTTTAATGTGCTACTTTGATGGGACTTCTTTTAATGAACCGGAAAGCATGGTATCTGCTGATGTATTTTCCTATATTTTTCAAATATCTGTTTTCTGTATATAGTTGAGAGGTTTGCAGGAATTAGTGTAGACGCTCTATGTTGTATTGTCTCATCATTGAACCTGGTGGTATCATTCTGACCGTGTTACTGTGACTGGACCGGTCTCAGCCCTCATCCTAGTCCTGGGAGAGCACCGCCACTCCTCTGTGCCATGGACCCTACTGTTCCCAAGCCCCCTCCACTCCTTTCACTGAATTGCTCTTACGCTTGTAGTGCATTTGCTTTCAGTTGAAAGGCACATTTATGTAAGTTTTGTGGGTTAATGTTCTTTTATGTGAGTCATTAATATTTCTCAATTAGCCATCTTTTGTGTTAGAGCTTCCTGAGAGCATTTGCTTTGTGTAAGAGCAAATTTAACCAGGTACTTAAATCAGAAAAGTCTGCTCAGATTGTATTTCTTAGGGCTCGCCTAGAAAACCCTTCTGTTGAAAATCTCTAAAATGTGCTTCTTGCCTTAGGAAGAGTCCATCACACATACTTGACTCTTTGATAAGTTGTAGGTCGCATAAGGTGTTAGAATCCCCTTTTTGACATCCATTCACTTAGATGGTTTGAAGAATGATAACTCCCTACCTGTCCCATTGGGAGTTAGATGGTGCCATTACCAAACAGTAACGTTTTCATGCAGGCCACAGGCTCTTTTTTTTTTTTTTTAATCCTCACATGAGGATATGATTTTTCTTTGACTCGAGAGAGAAAGAAAGAGAGGGGAAGGGAGAGAGAGAGAGGAACATCAATTAGTTGCTTCCCGTACTCACCGCTACCGATTGAACCTGGACTCTTCGGTGCTTGGGATGATGCTCCAGCCACTGAGACACACTGGCCAGAGCCACGTACTCTTTCGAGTTGGAAAAAGGCACCCCTCAGAGCAGAGGACTTAGAATAAAAGGCCTACCCCTCTGGGCCATAGCAACATCCCTAGCTCAAGGCCCACTGAAGGTGCTTTTTGGGTGAGCACTAGGTACCCTGCCTGGTTGAATTTGGGCTGCATTTTAGCCCCCACTTCCCCATGGCCAGATGCCACAAGCAGCAGCCCTATAGGCTACCTGTAAAAAAAATTTTTTTCTAAAGTTGTTAGTCCCCCAAACCAAAGAGCAGCGTATATAGCAGAAATAAAAGGAAACTAGTCATGGCAAAGGAGAAGTGACAGCGTCTGATTTTCATAACAGATCTTATATAGTTCATTGGTACATATTTCCAAAATGTTAGGCTCTCAACTGATTTATTAAAAACAGGAAAGAAAAGATTGATGTTCTGGCATTGCATCTGTTTCTAAATGCCCCTTTAAACAGCTTTATTCAGGGTCAGGGTTAGTATATGATTCACATACTATACAATTTACCTATTTAAAGTGTATGATTTAATGGTCTGTTTCGTATTCGGAGTTGTGCAGCTCTCACCAAATCAATTTTAGAACATTTTCAGCACCTCGGAGGGAAGCCCTTCGCCCCTTAGCAGAGTCACTGCCCATTCCCCTTGTCCCTGATCCTGGGCAACCACTAGCCAACTTTCTGTCGCTGTAAAGTTGCCTCTTCTGGACTTCTGAAAACCTTTTCAATGTTTGTGGAGTCATAGCGTTATTAGACAACACCGTCAAGCAAATAATTCATTGGCCAGTCATTTCTGTAAATATTTGGTATGAAGGATATTCAGTTTTCAACATTTTAATTTTTCCCCGTTTGTTCCTGGAATGTGATGTCACTCACATGATTAAAAAATTATACACACACACACACACACACACACACACACACACACACACAGACAGACATACAGACATACAGTCACTCATGAATGAGCCTAGTTTCCCAGCAGAATTTTTTACTGTGGTTTTTTTGTTTTATAATCAGAAAAAAAAAGGGTGGTTGTTTTTTTTTCAGATATAACAAGTACACCATGTTTGCTATGAAAATTTCAAATACCCAGATGTGAACACCTCCTAAAATAGCACCTCAGAGATAACCACTGCTAACAGTTTTCCCAGACGTTTCTGCTTCATGTATGCCGACATACAAATAAGCTTAATATCTGTTACTCAAAATGGGATCATATGATACCATATTATGACTTTTTTACTCTTTCAGAGCTTGGATTACGATCGTTGTATCAATGACCCTTACCTGGAAGTCTTGGAGACCATGGATAATAAGGTGAGTCCCTTACTGATCTCTTGGGGCTGAGGAAGTCTCACGACAGCTCCTTTACCTTTACCCCTTGCCCTTTGACCCCTTTCATGAGATCTGGCATTTATTCCTTGACCTTCCTCCCCGCAGCCAGAGTTCCCCCGGCCCAGCCGTTTATCTTAAACTCATCATTCTTGCATTGTAAAGCACCCTCCCTGCGAAGGTCACTCTAAAACTGGCTGGCCAAGGCATGTTCCTTCCCTGGAGCCAATGTCACCCTGTAACAAACTGAGTCATTCTTTCCCTGTGTGAACAGAAAGGCCGAAGGTTCGAGGCAGTGAAGTGGATGATGGTGTTTGCCATTGGAGTCTGCACCGGTCTGGTGAGCAGGAAGGGCATGGGGGGTGAAGGGGGTCAGGGGTAAGCTCTGGCCTGACAGGTAAGTTGTTTGTCATTACAGGGACCGCCTTGTCTTTTGTCCTGTTTCTCTTTTTAATTAATAACCTGACAGCGTTTTTCATGCTTCTCTTTTGCTTTCGCTTTATGAAAAGAAAGTGAGCCATGCAGCTCTGGTGTTCTTTAAAGCACTCAAAGGTGGTTAAGCCCTGTGTCTTAGGATAAGGTGTGACCCTATCACATAGAGAACATGGAAGGGAGAGTCCTCAGTGGGTGTTGAGGTCACCGTAGGGGAAAAGGAAAGTCGTGGGAACAAAACTGTAAACAGTGCACCCTCGCCTGTAGCACAGCGTGCCAGTCAGCAGGACACCGTAGGTCTCAGTGGACTTTTTGTGCTGTCCTGGGTCTCTTCCCTGCACATTGCTCATTTTTTTCTGTGAGGTAGAGCTGGTGGTTGTGGGCAGAGGAATATGCCTGAACGCACTGGGTTCTGGGGTCAGCACGTTCACACATGAATCACTGACAAGAAAAGATTATGAAATGTTGCAAAAGGTTATAGTAGCACAGGGCTGGAACCACCCATAGCTGCTGACTTACCATGGTTAACCTGGAGACAAAAAGCTGGAAAAGTGAGCAGCCAATCCAAGCAGTACACATCCAATCTGATCCTCCATCAGTGCAGTGTTAGAGTAGGGGGTTGTCTCGGTCCGTGGGGCAGCTGTAACAAAAATGCCATGGACTGGATGGCTTAGACAACAGACATTTATTTCCCACAGTTCTGGGGGCTGGAAGTTCAAGATCAAGGGCCGGTAGATCAGTGTCTGGTGAGGGCCTGCGTCCTGGTTCATAGATAACTATCTTTTTGCTCTGTCCTCACATAGCAGAAGGGAACAAGAGAGCTCTCTGGCTGGGGTCTCTCTCTTTTTAATCATAGTAAAATTGGTATATAAGACAATATATATTTTAGGTATACTACAGTATCATTCAATATTTGTGTATACTACATAGTGTTCATTACTATAAGTCTAGTTACCATCTATGACCATACAATTAATCCCCTTCACCTATTCTGCCCTCCCCAATCCCCTTTCCCTCTTTGGGTCTCTATAAGGGCACTAATTTTATTCATGGTGGCTCCACCCTCATGATCTTATCACCTCCCAAAGGCCCCACCTCCAAATACCATCATATTGGGGGCTATAATTTCAACATGAATTTGGGGTGGGAGACAAACACAATCATTCAGTCTTTAATAGGGGTCTTATATTTTCCTAAGCAGCAGCCTGTTTGTCACCTTTCTCTGGACTTGACCACAAGTCTCATACTTAAGCCTGCATGATATGCCCATAAGATGTAAACATGTGTTTAGTGTAATAAAGCCACACGGGCCACTCAGTTTTGTCTTCATGGCACTTGTCAGATTTTTACTAGTAGTAAATTGGAGGTCAAGGAACATCTTAGTAGTTAAGACTAATGGCATGTAGAGGCCTCTCTAGTAACATTCAGATGGATACCAGTGTGGGGCAACTTGGGCCAATCTAATTGTTATATTGTAGTTTCAGGGTGTGAATTTTGCTGTATATGGTTCTGATTGCAAATTTCCCTGCAATAGGCATAGTCCCTAGCCATCTAGTTGTTAGTCTTCCTTCCACTTTCAGATCAAACTCCTTTGAACTGCCATTTATCAATACTAGCAACTTAACTTTGTACCCTCATGGTTTAGGAAGGCAGGCCTGCCTTTATAATGTGGCTACTGGTTCCTCTTGCTCCTGGCTCTCTTGTCCTTTGATCTGTCACCACTTATTGCTTTGGTATTTAAAAGCCTCTGGCATTGGCTTGAGGGAAGTCTGGAGTTAAAGGCATGAAGCCTTTGATCATGAATCTACAAAATCAGAAGTCTTCCCAGGTCTCCTTTAAGCCCAGAGCCCATCTTATGAGAGTGGAATAGTGGAATGTGAGTGGTTCTGTCTTATTTACCAGGGTAACCATTGACTGTATAGGACAGTTATAAGTCAAAATCGTGAGTTATATAAAATAGAAATAACCCACATACAGCTAAGTGAATGTTGTCATTCAAAGTAATCTAAGCTGGCCCTGGCTGGAGTGGCTCAGCTGGTTAAGCATTGTCCTGTGCACCAAAAGGTGGCAGATTCAATTCCCAGTCAAGGCACGTATCCAGGTTGGGGGTTCGATCCCTGGTCAGGGTGCATATGGGAGGCAACCAGTCAATGATTCTCTCTCCTCTCCCCCCTCTTCCCCCTCTCTCCTCCTCCTCTTTCCCTCTCCCTCTCCCTTCCTCACTCTAAATCAATTTAAAAAAAAATTTTTTTCCCCTCAAAGTAATCTAAGCTGTGTGCTCATGTAGCTGCGCGTCGCTGAAGACATTGGTCTTCCTTGTTCTCATCTTCGCCGGCATCCTTTCCCCTCTGTTTTACTCACCTCCTCTCAACATCGCTGTACCCCTCCATTTTGCTCTTCGGTGGGCAATGGGGCCAGGGTGGAGTGGGGCCTTCGGAGAGCCAGAGTCACTCTCCAAAGCCCGCTCACCCGCTGCTGGGTGAGCGGCGGGGCGCGCCCGTGCCTTTGAGGGCAGTGCCTGTACCACCCGGGAAAGCCGTGTGACGGACGCTTCCTTGCTCCCCTCAGGTGGGTCTCTTCGTGGACTTCTTTGTGCGCCTCTTCACCCAGCTCAAGTTTGGAGTGGTGCAGACATGTATCCTTTCCGCTCTCGGCCCTCCTGGATCTCAGCGGGTGCTGATTGTGCTGTCTTGTCTGGAAATGAGTGTAACAGTGGACGTGATCTGTGAAGAGCTATTTATTAGCCGTTTGGCTTTAAGGTGTTTAATTACCATTGAAAGACACGAAAGGATGTATAGAGAGACGCTCACATTCATGGTTGGTAAGACACAAACCACCAAGATGCCGGCTTTTCCCAGTCAACCTATGAATCCAATGTTGTTGCAATGAAAATGCCGATAGAATAGTTCATGGAACTTGGAAGCTCTCTTCCTAAATTTGTTTGGAAGAGTAAAGGGCCAAAAGTAGTTGAGATAGTTTTGAACAACAAGCAGGGGGTCTTGCCCTCATAGATGTCAAGACATATAATTTAAGGTACAGTCATTGAAACAGTGTCCCCTTGGTGCAGGAATACCCATTTAGACAATGGGACATGATGGAGACACAGAAACCAGCCCGTATGGGTACAGAGGTACAGCGAGTGACAGAGCCAGTGTGATAAGTCAGGATGAAATGCGCCACTTAATAAAAGATGCTGGTTATCCATCTGGAAAAATACAAAGTGAGATTCCTGCTTTGTACTAGGAATTAATTCCCGGTAGATTGAAGATGTAAAATAAGAGATCGTAAGAGTAGGGAATCATTTCTTTAAACCCCAGAAGGCAGACAGTGAAAGGGGAAAGGTCAGAAAACTTGACCACATCAAAGTCAATATTCTGTTTATACAAACAAAAAGCCAAAACAACAGTATACACTAAGTGAAAACCTACAGCCTCAGCGAGGTTTTCACTGTGCAGTTAAGAGAAGATGATTCCTTTCCAGAATACAGGAAGAGGTACAACTCTAAGAAAAAGGCCCAAACACCCCAATAGAAAACTAGCAGAGGGTTTGAACAGGCCCTTCTCAGGAGAGGAAAATTGAATGGCCAATAAATAAACCTGTGGAAAAGTGCTCACCTCGCCGCTGATTAGGGAAATGGAAGTTTAATAAATAGGAAGCTGCGCCTTCCCTCAGCTCATGACTCCCTCTCCCAGCTGTGGCTCTCAGACGTGTGCAGAGATGTTCGTTGCAGCTTTGTGATTGTGAAAGGTTGTTACGGGAAAATGGAAAAATCACGGGATGTTCATATGATACAATTTGTGCAGAAGTTAATATGAACGCAGACCAGAACTGTATCAGCAAGGCTAAGTCTCAAAAATGTACTGTCAACTGAGAATAAAGGAAGCTGGAGTATGTACCTAAAATACAGCACCATTATTTTAATTTTAGAAACATACAGCACACGTTTCCTTAACCCACTCCCTAGCGGTGGAGGAATGCAGCCAGAAAGGGTGCCTCGCCCTGTCCCTCCTCGAACTCTTGGGTTTCAACCTGACCTTCGTCTTCTTTGGGAGCCTTCTTGTCCTAATAGAGGTGAGGGCTGTGGGTGCTACCTTTTTGCTTTTGACGTCTTGGGTCCTACACTCATCTTCACCATTGCTGGGAGGTCAGAGAGCTGAATTATACTTGGAACATAGGTTCTTGCAGAGAGTGGCCTCTCCTTCACTTAGAAATGTTTCTGAAAATGAAGGTTTTAACCCCTGGTGAGATTGAAGAGTAAACATCTAGATTTGGAGGGTGGCTCTCCACCTTGGGGGGAGCACATACGGATCCCCCGGGGACCTCAAATGGGATCAGAGTCTCTGGAAGTGGGGTGCCTGCACGGATCGCTGAAAGACTCCCCAGGTGATGCCGAGTCACCAGGAACTTGGTAGAACTGCACATCTTCCCATCCCCCCAGACCTACTGAGTCAGAAACCCCGGCCCCAGGGGATGCTGCGGGTGGTGAAGAGCCCGTTGTCCCTCTGCATTGAGGTCGGTGAGGGCAGGCCATAGTGCCGGTGGGTTTGAGCGTGTGGCCGTGCCTACTCTCCCGCCAGCCCGTGGCAGCAGGTTCTGGGATACCCGAGATCAAATGCTACCTGAACGGCGTGAAGGTGCCCGGAATTGTCCGTCTCCGAACCCTGCTCTGCAAAGCCTTCGGAGTGCTGTTCAGTGTAGCCGGAGGTAAGGAGGGTCTTTCTGGTAGTTACCTTCAGGTCTTCAAGGGGTGAAGATGACAGGAAGCATTATGTATGTGAATGAAGTAGATTTGGGTTAGAGGGCCTGCCCCCAAACAGACCTCCACACTTTCTGTCGTTGGCTTGGCTTTTAAGTGCAGACGCTGTAGGTAAGTCACCATTCAGAGCTCTCTGACTGACTCACCATTCAGTTTGGAAGTAGACAGACCATCTAGTTGGTTTCTGGAGATGGCTTTTAGCAAAGCCAGAGAGCTTTTTGTGTAAACAGCCAATAGTTAATATTTTAGGCTGTGTCAGTGAGTCTGTTTGGCCTACAGGCTGTAGTTTGCCGATGCCCGAGTTAGAGTTTAGAGTATTTCCTCTTACCTGATGGGAATTGGACTCACTTTCTCTGTTAGTCACAGGAGCACCACTGTTTTATATTGTCAAGCGGTGGGCTGCCCAGCAGAGGTGTCCGAACTGGAGGCGGTTCTATGCTGACTGATGGTCTCCCCTTCTTCACCTGTTCCCAGGGCTCTTTGTGGGGAAGGAGGGCCCCATGATCCACAGTGGAGCCGTAGTGGGCGCTGGCCTCCCTCAGGTAAGGGTGGGTAGGTTGGGAGGGTGAGTCCCGGGTAGGGGCGTCCTGTGATTCAGTCTGGAAGAAACCCATTGGGAGCACCCGAGCATGACTTTGGAATCTGATGTCAGCTGGGGTTGATGAGAAAACCATGAATTGTCCCCTGGGAGAGGTAACTGGTGCCTCAGTTTTAATGAAGTCCTAGGAGCAGAAATGGGACATAAAGTCTGTTCAAATGAAAGTCACCTGTGGCCCCACAGCCATTGCCCAGCACCTCTGTGTAAAGTGGCTCAATGGGTCAGCTCCACACTGCTGAGTCCCAAGATGCTGGAAGCACATCTGAGGTGGCTCGGGCACAGGGCTGCGCTGAGGGCACCTGAGGTAGCAGGGGACTAATCCCAGCATAGGGCGAGGCGCTCGCCCAGGGCTCTGAAGCTCCCATCCTTTCGGGCTGCCGCTTGGAGATGCTCAGTTCCTTGCGATCTGTCACCTGTGGATGTGGCCCTCTCACATCCTGGGGGCGTGAGCGGCTGGTAGTGAGTGGTTGAAGCACAGGCGAGAGGACTGCCTCGTCCAGAGCCCATCTTCCGATCTCTTGCTGCCGCCTCACCTTCACACCCAGGCCCCGGGCTCCCGGGAGTGAGGGGATGGGGCGAGCGCGAGCATGTGGTGCCTGGTTGGCAGGGGGCTCCTGGCCCTTCCTTACCGCCACTCCCTGCGCAGGGCTCACTTCATCTTCTGCAGCAGCTTTCATTTCCTCCCAGCCCTGCGCTCAGCTGTTTCCTTCCCCATTTTCTTTCTGGCTTGTTGACTATGTACAAAATGCAGTTTCTGAAGATCATAGAAATTTAGGGGCAGGAAAGGAAGTGCCTCTCAAAGATCACTGCTTTTTTCCCAGGCTCTGTTCTGGACTCTCCCTCTTGCAGCACATCCGCCCAAGTGTGCTCAAGGTGGGGACTCCCCTGGGTTCCTGCAGATTGGGCCCTTGTGGGCCCCTCTCTGACATTGTTTCCTCTTGTCTTAGTTTCAGAGCATCTCCTTCCGGAAGATCCAGATTAACTTCCCCTATTTCCGAAGTGACAGGTATGGAAAGGTTAGGAATTGAATTTTCTTTCTTTTTTTTTTTTTTCCCTTTTTTTAAGTTAAATAATCCAGGCGACATTGGTTAATAAAATTATATAGGTTTCAAGTGTAGATCTCTATGATACATGATCTGTTTATCACATCGTCTGTCACCATATACTGGGCCCCCTTTACCTGTTACTCCCCACCCCCTCCCTCTGGTAACAAACCTACTGTTGTCTGTGTCTGTGAGTTTCAGTCTTGTATCCCACATATGAGGGAAATCATACGGTTCTTAGCTTTTTCTGACTGACTTATTTTGCTTAGCATGATACTCTCCAAGTCCATGTTGTCATAAATGACAGTGTTTCATCTTTTCTTGTGGCTGAGCAGTGGCATTCCATCGTGTGTATGTCTGCATACAGCATCTTCTTTATACAGCCACCCACAAAGGACATTTTGGTTGTTTCCATGTCTTAGCCACCATGAATAATGTGGCAGCGAACATGGGGGTGCATATATCTTTGCAAATAAATGTTTTTGAATGTTTTGGGTAGATACCCAGAAGAGGGATTGCTGAGTCATATCATAACTCTGCTCTTAATTTTTTGAGGAACCTCCCTACTGGTTTCCATAGTGGCTCTACCGGTTTACATTCCCACCAGCAGTGAACGAGGGTTCCCTTTTCTCCACAACCTCTCCAACACTTTTTACTACTTGCCTTGTTGATAATAGGGATTAGATTTCCTTTTTTTTAAAGATTTTTTATTGATTTTTAGAGAGAGGAAGGGAGACGGAGGGAAATATCATTGGCTGCCTCCTGCCTGCAACCTGGGCATGTGCCCTGACTAGAAATCAGACCGGCAACCTTTTGGTGATGGGACGGCTCCCAACCAACTGAGCCATGCCACCCAGAGCGGATTGGATTCTCTTGAAACAATGAGCTGTTCACTTACTGCCCCTCAGACCTGATCCCCGCTCTAGCCCGCTCGTCGTCTCCGCTGCTGGGCAGGCTGCGTGTGAACCCTGGTGTCAAAAAGGAGGTGGGCTTTAAGCTACTGTCCTGAAAATGAGCAGCAAGGGCCTGGCTGGTCTGGTGGCTTCTGCTTTGTCGTGACCCGAGTCCTGGAAGCATCTCAGGCAGTGGAGATGAAAAACATAAATGAGACAGCCTCCAGGCATACTGTCAAGAGGGTATTTCATATTCCAGAGCAGTGTGCTGGGTCACCGCCTTCCTGGGTTGGAAGGTGCTCTCCTCGGGATCTTTTTGCCCTGTGGGACTTGTGTGTGTGAAACTGTCTAGCACACAAGGCCCTTGGGATCGGGCCCTGGGTCACAGCTGTGGTGCACCTTCCCCCGCTTGGTATTCCTGCAGGTCACTGGTACCTGCTGCTCTGCATGTCAGCAGCACTTGGAGGTTTTCATGAAGCTGTGGCTTTTTGGAAGGAAGGTCTGGGGCGAGTGTGCCCAGCAGGACTGAACTGGTGCTGAGATTGAGAGGAGACCGGGACCCCTCCTCCTGGAGGAACTCAAGCTGGGGAGAGCGTCTGGCGCTCAGGGGAAGCTGTTGCCCAGTCAGCCCCACCAGAGACTGTCCTCCAGCCCTGACATCGGGGCCCCGGGATAAAACGTTGGCGGATAGGAAGGGAAAACTGCCTTTTGCGGCCTAAGGGCTCTTTGTCCAATACAGTGTCTGTCTCTTCTCTCCTCAGAGACAAGCGGGACTTTGTATCAGCAGGAGCGGCTGCCGGTGTTGCTGCAGCTTTCGGGGCTCCCATTGGGGGGACCTTGTTCAGTCTGGAGGAGGCCTCATCCTTCTGGAACCAAGGGCTCACATGGAAAGTGGTGAGAACAACCTTCCATGAGAACCTCCTAAACTTAACCATTCCCCAGCTATAAACTAGTTCTGACGAGACCAGCATGGTCAACCATACTGGAAAGCCCTGTGCTTTAGACACTCATAACAGCCAAATACGGACTTTCCTGTACTTTCCACACGCATGCCCTTGCATTCCTCACATCAAACTGCCATTGTCCTCTCTCGAGCCACCTGGTGTGAAAACGTGGAACTGGCCGTGGTCATCAGGCAGGTGGCGGCAGAGCCCAGGCTTGAACCCCTGTTGCCTGTCTTAGAGTAGCGTGTTCTTCCTCTTGTGTTTACTGTTTCTCTTTGGCACAGGATCTGGTGCATCGTCTGCTCTAAATAGGTTCTCACAACAGGCTATTGAAATGAAAGCTGCTTGTAGCCTGTTGTGCAGTTGTCCACGTGGGGGCGCCTTTCCCGCTATGGTTACCGGGTCCTTGCTCCAGACCTGGGTTGGCAGGTTTCCGGGTGGAGCAGCAGGTTTTAGGAGGAGGGTCAGGGAGAAAGTAGGACTCGCCGCTATTGGGCGTTCTGTTTTTGTCACCTGTCCCTAGCTCTTCTGTTCCATGTGTGCCACCTTCACCCTCAGCTTCTTTCGTTCTGGGACTCAGCTTGGGGGCTGGGGCTCCTTCCAGCTCCCGGGACTGCTGAGCCTCGGCGACTTCAAGGTATGTTTTGTCCCTTCCCCGCAGTTTCTTGCTTGGCCCGTGGTGACCACTCTAAGTGAAGCGCCGGAGACCGCCAGCAGGTCGGGCAGCCTCTGGTGGGCTCTGCCGCGTGGCCTGCTGTGCATGCCCCCCGCTGTGGGCAGGCCCCCGCCTGGCACAGGCTCCCGAAGCCAGAAGGCGGCCTCGCATCCTGCGTCTGTCTCCTCTGCTTCCACCCCGTCCTGTTCTCATGGGCACCATGGTTTTCCTCTCTCCCTTTCTTGCCCCTTCTCTCAGTGCTCTGATTCTGATAAAAAATGTCACCTCTGGACAGCTGTGGATTTGGGTTTCTTCATCGTGATGGGGGTCATTGGGGGCCTCCTGGGAGCCACATTCAACTGTCTGAACAAGAGGCTTGCGAAGTACCGGATGCGAAACGTGCACCCGAAGCCTAAGCTCGTCAGGTACCTGAGCAGCCGCCTCCCCTAGCCTGGCACAGCTCCCCGAGCTTCGTATGGACCAGGCCACCTCTCCCCGGGGAGGCGATTACGTGAACAGACCCTGCTTCCTACACCAGCTCTGATTTCACATCTAAGACAGAACGTAGATGGGCCGGAAATCTGCTATATTTGTCACACAGGCCAAAAGGCTGGATCTGAGCTTCATTTATATGAGTTGCTGGTTGACTCCCAGCCTGTCCTGACTTGCCACTAGGACACATGGCAAAGTCAGAAGGGTCAGTGGGACTTTCACCCCGGGACCTGAAATGAAAGGTGATTTTGTTCCCCAGAGGGAGATGATGTGTCCATGGCTGCCCACTTTTTACCCAGAAATGGCTGAACACAGCACGTCGCTGACAGATTGTGCACATGTGCTGACCCACTGGGAGCTACTGTGCATGCTCTTTGGGGAAATGACGGTTGGGGGTACATGGGGTTGTGCGTTTGAGTCCCAAGACTGGGGTGTTGTCTTATCGCCTAATCACAGCCGCCCTTTGCTTCCTAGAGTCTTAGAGAGCCTCTTGGTGTCTCTGGTAACCACGGTGGTGGTGTTCGTGGCCTCGATGGTGTTAGGAGAATGCCGACAGATGTCTTCGAGTCAAATCGGGAATGACTCATTGCTGCTCCAGGTAACTGTCCTCTCAGCTTGTCTACCTGCCACTGTTCTGAACACATTTCTCCTTTGCCAGCTCTTCCTTGCCATGTTCCACCAACAGGGGGCACTGTCCTACTTCCTGCGGCAGCCTTCATCTGAGTGTATTGCCCAGCCAGGTTCATCTGGTAGGATTATACAAACCCATCACCTAGTGTATTTACAGTGTCCACATAAGGGCACCTCTACAGTGTTATCAGTAGAATTGAGTCCAGGAAAAGTCCAGCCCCTTAACGAGCTTTGTAATAACACTGTTTGTATGCCCAGCGATAGGTGTGAAGTACACCCCCGTACTATCGGACACCATCAAGTAGAAAACCAGAGCTTTCATAATCCAGATACCCTTGCTTTCTTTTTTTTTATTCTTTTTTTTTTTTTTATAGGCTTCAGCTTTATTGTTGAAAGTATTACATATCTTTATTGATTTCAGAGAGAGGAAAGGAGAGGGAGAGAGAGAGAGAAACATCAACGATGAGTCATTGATCGAGCCCACAACCCGGGCATGTGCCCTGACCGGGAATCGAACCCTGATTGCCTGGATCCTAGGTCGATGCTCAACCACTGAGCCACGCCCAGCCGGGCAGCCCTTGCTTTCTAATGAGTTAGGCAGCACTAGAATTTCATCTTCCTACACTGAATGATGGAGCAAATGAGAGGTCTGACGTGTGGAGAAAGCATCTCTTTTCCCAGTCAGGGTTTTGAGCCTCCTGGGAAGGCAGCCAGGAGCACGGTGTCTGCATCAGGCCTCATGTGGAAGTGGTTTTGCTTCTGCAGCTAATTCAGGATGGAGGCTTTTTCTGTTTGAATCCAAAGTTGGGGCATTAGGTCAGCCATACCCTGGACGCTCCTCAGCGAACCTGTCAGCTCCCGGCCACTGGTCTGTCACCTGCCTCATCTTCCCCCAGTCCACAGGGTCTCCGGGCCAGGCTTCCAATAGTATCATACACACAGTCAGCACCGGGAGAAGAGGGAGGACCCAGCCCACGGTGAATCATAATTGCAGTACATTCTCATTATGAATGTGGATGAATGAGGGACCATGTGCTGATTCATTCATTCTCAAAATGCAGGGGATACAGTATCAGTTGGCTGCTCTTGGGTATAGATCTGTTTTTTACTGCCTGTTTAATTTACAGGGGAAACTTGGGTGCCAGACTTTTTCGACGTAGCTGGAGACCTCCCACTTAGAGATTCAAGTGCCCCTGTTAGATGTACTGACCTTTACTGTCCTTGTACTGACTTTGATTTCGGTTTCTTAGGTCACATCAGAAGATGTGAATTCAAGTGTCAAGACCTTCTTCTGTCCCAATGAGACCTACAATGACATGGCCACACTCTTCTTCAATCCCCAGGAGTCCGCCATCCTCCAGCTCTTCCACCAGGATGGTGAGTCCCTGTGCGCCTGCCCATTCCTGGCAGGTTGGTTTTTTTTTTTACATAGAAGAAATAAGTATCCCTGTGCCCCCTGTTGGCCTTCGGACACAGCCAGGCTTCCCCTTAATTCTGAGCAAGAACAGGACTTTCCCTTTGTAATACCAGCCCAGACATGTTAGCATTTCTGCCCCCAGTGTTGGAGGTGGACCGGCTGGGGTACGGAAGGGCCTTGTAGGAACCAAGGTGGGCCTTGGCGGGCACCTGGCAGTGGGACTCAGGTCTGTCCTTGCCTTGCAGGTACCTTCAGCCCCATCACTTTGGCTTTGTTCTTCGTCTTCTATTTCTTGCTCGCTTGTTGGACTTACGGCATTTCTGTTCCAAGCGGCCTCTTTGTGCCTTCTCTGCTGTGTGGAGCTGCTTTTGGGCGTTTAGTGGCCAATGTCCTCAAAAGGTACTGTGTGTGTATGCTTGTGTGTGCTCTGCGAGCTGGCGAACCACAGCCCCTGCCCCGCCCTGCGGTGCGATCCTAAGCCACGGTCTCGTTTTCTTCCTTCACCAGCTACATTGGGTTGGGCCATATCTATTCAGGGACCTTCGCCCTGATTGGTGCCGCGGCTTTCTTGGGCGGGGTCGTGCGTATGACTGTCAGTCTCACCGTCATCCTTATTGAATCTACCAATGAGATCACCTACGGGCTTCCCATTATGGTCACTCTGATGGTGAGCACTCCCCTTCCAGGCCTCTTCCCGGTTCACGGCCAAGTTCATCCCGCAGCAGCCTCCTTTCAAGTCTTTACTCTGTATTTCAGGTGGCCAAGTGGACAGGGGACTTTTTCAATAAGGGCATTTACGACATTCACGTGGGCCTGCGAGGAGTGCCGCTCCTGGAGTGGGAGACAGAGGTGGAGATGGACAAGTGAGGCCATGATGTCTCTTCATGTCCTAGTTTCAGGGTTTATAGACTCTTGTATGAGGGTAGGAAGTGCTTAGATTATTGGGTTGGAATTAAGTGAAACGGTAAATAACAGGAAGGTCATTAAAACAGCCAGCTCATTTGTTCCCAAGCAGGTTTGGGAACATCGAGCAGCTCAGTGTGTCTGGGAGCTGGGGCAGGGTTTCTTCTGGTTCCTGTGGTATTCTGGTTAAGTAGGAAGCAAGGGCTCTGCATAAGTCTGTGTTAAGACTGAAGTTTAAATTAAGGATATGCTAATCCTTGTTTGAGAACTAGCTTGTCTCATGCATTCCTAATGAAATCTTATACTGTAATCACCCAGTGGTCCATCAGCCCTCCGATGGTTTGGGCCTTCTGTGTCTAGGTACCACACACAGCCCTTGTGGTCTCATGTGGGGGTCAGCAAGCTTCTGTAAAGGGGCAAATGGTAAACGTCAGTTTTGCAGGCCAGGTGGTCTCTGTCAGTTGCCCAGCTCTGCCCTCATGATACAGAAGCAGCGTAGACAGTGCATAGACGAGACAGGCAGGGGCTTGACTTTTGGGCTGCAGCTGCCATCCCTGGTCTAAAGGGGCACCCAAGCAACTTTTTTTTAATTCCAATAGTGTAGTTAGCAATTCAGTAGTTACACAGGGAATGTGCCATGGAGTGCAAGGAGGGGGTCGCCAGTCAGTCCCCTGGACAAGAGGAGGGGTTTGTGGTGAGAGGACTTTTCACGTTGAGCTGAGGGCTGAGTCGAGGAAAGGGCATTTCAGGCCTGGGGAAGGGCATGTGCAGAGGAGGCAGTTCAGGAGAGGCACCCAAGGGGCCCAGGCAGGGAGAGCCAGTGCAGCCCATCATGGCTTGCTCCCAGGGTGCTGTGGGCTCAGGCCTGAGTCTGGATGGCTTCCCTCCCTCCCTCCCCAGACTGAGAGCCAGTGACATCATGGAGCCCAACCTGACCTACGTCTACCCGCACACCCGCATCCAGTCTCTGGTCAGCATCCTGCGCACCACGGTCCACCATGCCTTCCCGGTGGTCACCGAGAACCGCGGCAATGAGAAGGAGTTCATGAAGGGCAACCAGCTCATCAGTAACAACATCAAGTTCAAGGTAGGAAAGCAGCCCGAGAGGAGAGGTAGGTGACAGGCGACAAGTGGTTCCTTAGTGCTCACACTGACTAGTGCTTGTCACACCTTGCAGATGAGGCGGCTAAGGTTGGCTCTCAGAACATCAGCAGTCTCCATTCTGTGGGACAGTGAGTGTAGACTCGATGGCCAGTACGGACTCTCAGGCCATCAGGATGTGTCTGTTCGCGCAGTTAGCACAGGGACAGATTTGTTTTTAATCAGCAGTCTGCAGGGTTCCTGCAGGTTGTATGAGGGGAGGGTTCTAGAGTTGCCATCAACAGAAATGAACTCTAAGAGAGAAGAAGCCACTGGAAGCTGTGGGACCTGCAGGGAAGGGAAGGAGCCAGAGCAGTGTGCTCTGCGCCTGCTAGTGGCCCCTCGGAGCTGGCTGTTCTCTGTCCTTGGGATGCTCCTGGTTTGAAATCCAGGCAGAGGGAGAGTCCCATTGCCTCACCTGGGTCATGTGCCCCCCTCACCCACAGAAATCCAGCATCCTCACCCGAGCGGGCGAGCAGCGCAGGCGCAGCCAGTCCATGAAGTCCTACCCGTCGAGTGAGCTGCGGAACATGTGTGACGAGCACGGGACCTCGGAGGAGCCGGCCGAGAAGGAGGACCTCCTGCAGCAGATGCTGGAGCGGAGGTGAGGGCACAGCTGCTCCCGCCGCGCAGGCGCCAGCGCCCGCAGGGGCTCAGGAAGGGTCAGCCCTCTGGCCGGGCGTTGTTGGGCAGCTCCTGAGACTTTAGGGAATCTGGGGAGTGGGTTGGGACGTGGGTGAGGCACAACCCTGCTGAGGGTGTACTAGGCAGCGTCTGGTTTTTATATAACAGATACACCCCCTACCCCAACCTATACCCTGACCAGTCCCCGAGTGAAGACTGGACCATGGAGGAACGCTTCCGCCCTCTGACCTTTCACGGCCTGATCCTTCGGTCGCAACTTGTCACCCTGCTGGTTCGCGGAGTTTGCTATTCCGAGAGCCAGTCGGTAAGTGTCTCTTGTCCGCACCGGGATTCTGGAAGGCTCGAGGGTGGGAGCATAGCCCTCCACTTCCGGGAGGAGGTGGACACGGAGACATGCCAGCATGCTACCCCCAGGTCCTCTGCTGCAGGAGGCGTGAGTCCCCCGGTCATTCTCCACTTGGTCTCTGCACCTGTTGTCAGGTGTCCTGCCAGCTACAGGCTTTTAATATGGTTTGTACATTTTAGTTTCTGGTATGCATGAACTTCCTTACATGTGTTACCAGAAGAAAAAAAAAAACTTTCTTCCCGTGAACTCCCCTGTAGTTTCTTTTTCTTTTGTTTGGTTTTTAGCGATAATCAGGAGTGGGTGAGGCGTGTTGTTCAAAGTGGTCCCTAGCGACCTGAGACCCTCTCAGTCTCACACACTTTGTTCCTTTAGATGGAGCCTGAGAAAGGAGACTGAAAAAGTTTTGTAGCGACCTAGTTTTAAAACTGGCTCTCCTGGTTCAGGTCTTGCCCATGGGAGGTCAGCCTAAGGTCACTCATGGCCCAACTGGCCTACGGAAGAGCAGCCAACCTGGGGCGAGACAGGAGGAGCAAGGGATGGAGAGGCGGGGTCTTGAGGGTGTGGTCAGTGTGGAGGACTGGACAGGCCGGGTGGGGTAGGGGTGATGAGTGGCGCACAGGGGACAAGGCAGTTGGAGGCGTGAAGTGGGCAGATTACAGAGGCCTTGCCTGCAGGCAGGAACCAGCTAGAGCTGGCTGGGTGCAGCACTGGGAGTCGGGGTGAACGAAGACATGTCAGAGTGGGAGGAAGACTGGGGCTGAGCAGTCACCAGTACTTATGGTCTCGCTTGTGGTGGTGGCCCAGGTGCCCAGTGACAGCAGCAGTGAGACTCAGGTGTACGAACAGTAACAGAGCTGTTGTCCAAGTTTCCTGTGGCTGCTGCTTGCGTTTGCCACTGAAGTCCAGGTGTCAGCAGGGCCACGGTGTCCCTGGAGGCTCCAGGGGAGGATCCTTCCTTACCCTTCTAGGGTGGGGTGGTTGCCAGGAGTCCTTGGCGCTCCTTGACCCTAGACTTAGCACCCCATCTCTGCTTCCTCTGGTCTTCTCTCTGTGTGTCTCCACTTTCTATAAGGACAGAGTCATTGGATTTAAGACCCTCCCCAATCCAATGTGACCTCATCTCAAAACCTGATCACATCTGCAGAGACCTGATTTCCAATAAGGCCACATTCACAGGCACCAGGGTTTAGACTTGGACTTATCTTTTGGGGGGACACAAGTCAACCCACATAGCTACTGTTAGCACATTTCTCATTTAAACTTCAAAATGGCCATGTCCATTTTACAGATGAAGAAAGGGAAGTTCAGAGGGATTGGGAGACTTGCCTGGGTGACACAACTAGGAACAGGCTGGGAACTGGCTCTGGGTCACTGTGTCTCACCCCAAAGCACTTGTTCTGGCCTCTGCTCTGGGCAACCTCACTCTCAGGTCTCTCTTGGGGGGCTGTGGCTGGGCAGGTATGGACAGAAAGAGGGAGGGGCCTCTACACATGGCCCTGCCAGTTCCTGCAAGTACAGTGTCTCATTGGGATTGCAGAGTGCCAGCCAGCCGCGCCTTTCTTACGCCGAGATGGCTGAGGATTACCCACGGTACCCTGACATCCACGACCTGGACCTGACCCTACTGAACCCACGGATGATCGTGGTGAGAAGGGCTGTCCCCTAGAGTCGGGCCCAGGAGAGGACTGCTGCTAGTTGTTGCTGGTTTGTGTCTTGTCCTGGTTAGGGCAGAACCGGCCGCAGGTACCTCGAGTTGTCTTTTCTCTGCAGGATGTCACCCCGTACATGAACCCGTCACCCTTTACTGTGTCACCTAACACCAGCGTCTCCCAAGTTTTCAACCTGTTCAGAACAATGGGGCTGCGGCACTTGCCGGTGGTGAATGCTGTGGGAGAGGTGAGTCTGAGTCCGGGGAGGAGGGAGAACCCACAGGCCTGCAGCTGCGCCAGCCTCACCACCCACCACCTCCTGGAAGGGACCCACTAACCACAGGGCTTCTTACCCCCAAGGACATGTCAGAATCCGCAGGGAAGTTTCTAGACTAAAACCTCTGAATGTCTCCCACCTGGAGTGAGGAGGGAGTGGGCCCTAGGGTGGCTTCACCACCTTCCCCCTGTTGTCTCCTGTTTCTTATATGCTGTGTCCAGCGTGGCCAGCAGATGTCGCCAGTGGCACTGTGGACTAGAAAGTTCAGGGCCACCTCCTCCCTGCTGACCTGGCAGCAGCTGGGTGTGGGGGGCGGTGTCAGTCCCCGGCTGTCTTGGGCATTTGTAGCACTAAATGAGAGAATTTCAGGTAAAATACTGGGAGTTTTAAAAAATACAACACCTAGTAATTATTGCTGCAGATTTCCGTTTTTTCTTAGAACTCCATGCTTTCCTTATTACACGATTTTGTTTGATTGTAGGAAAGTAAGAAAATACAGATAAGCAAAAAAACAAAAACAAATACCAAACGCTTATCTCTACAGAGGTAGCCATGCTAATTTTTCAAGGTACATGCTTTATCTTTTTCTTTGCATCTATAAATAGAGATTGTATATACCAAGTTTTAATGAAAAGGCCATCACTACTTATAGTTTAATACCTGGTATTTTGCTTAGCCTAGAGAGAGTGACTTCCCACAGCAGAAACACTCACTGATGGCATTTAGGGCTCGACAGCACCCATTCTGTGCCTGTCCATTCACTTTCCCACTGACCTCTGCTGAGGAGCATTTGAATTTCCTGCAGTGATCACCTTTTAGAGACTTTTCATACATGTCGCCAAATCCCCCTC
The DNA here is from genome assembly GCF_964146895.1 of Miniopterus schreibersii. NCBI lineage: Eukaryota > Metazoa > Chordata > Mammalia > Chiroptera > Miniopteridae > Miniopterus > Miniopterus schreibersii. The sequence goes on along the minus strand of NC_138109.1, from coordinate 4,580,408 downwards.
CAGAAAGTGACACGTCTCTGAGGTCAAAGTGCACAGCACAGCTTGTTCCGATGCTGGTTAATGCAGGGGGTCCAATCGTGTCTTTGACACAACTGCACTGACAGTTCCAGCAGCTCATGGTGCGAGGCACCTTCGTCAGGGACATGGGAGTCACTGCAGCGACTGAAAGTTGACTGTTTAGGAAAAGCTCTGTTCCTCTGCACTCACACCTTGCACACATCTGTCACAGATGTGGGGTCCCCACACCAGCTGGTGTTCTCTGGACACCAGCCAACATTGTCTACCTGAGAGCGTCAGATCCCACAGGTCAAGGCCTCAGTCCCCCAGGACTGTCCCTCCACCCCCACTTCAGGTGCAATCGGAAGTCCCATTGTCACCTGTACTTCTGACCTGTCGATAAATCGGGTTCCCGTGGCCCCTGATCACAGAACTCAGGAAGACAATCTACTGAGTAGATTACCAGTTTGTTATAAAAGAATGCAGCTCAGGAACAGCCTGGTAGGAGAGACGTGTAGGGCAAAGTCTGTGGGAAGAGACACCAAGCTTCCGTGCCCCCTCTTGTATGCCACCCCAGCCCTAGCACCTTCCACGTTCACCAGCCTAGACATTCCCCGAACCCTGTAATTCAGGGGTTTTAGTGGAGGCTTCATTACATACATGACTGATAACTTCATTGGCCGTTGGTGAATGATTCAGCCTCTAGCCCAGCCACCCTAGGTAGGGGGTTGGAGCTGAAAGTTCTAATCCTCTAGCCATGTTGTTGGTTCCCCTGGCAACCAGCCTCCATCCTTAGGGCCTTTCTAAAAGTTATCACCATAAACTCAGGTATGGTTGAAAGGGGTTCATGAAAAATAAAAGACACTCTTGCTAGTCTATCACTTAAGAAATTCCTAATATGTATTTCTTATTATAAATCAGTATGACAGTGACTCAGTGGTTCTGAAGATGGTATTTACGAGCTGTAGGGTCACAGCCATCAGAATGTGCCCTGGGCTCTGCCTCGTCCACGTACACGAAGCAGGCTGGGGGTGGCAGGGACTAAGAAAGCTGGAGCCTGTGCCCTGTTTACACAGATGAGAAATCAGATTTTAGCGGCCCAACTGCAACCCATTGGCCCCAGTTTATGAGCCGTAGTTACCTGTGCGTCTCCTTCCGTCTGGAGATCGGTGACCTTTAAAGCGAGTGTCCTGATGCCGTGTGTGCTCTCACTGTGCAGGACCTGGTCTCTCCTCCACTTCTGCTGAAGGCGGGGCGAGTTCTGTCCACTCATGGTCTTACCCCACTGGGTGTGACTCAGGTGACATGGGTCTTTTTCTCCTCATCCTAGATCGTTGGGATCATCACCCGCCACAACCTGACATACGAGTTTCTGCAGGCCCGGCTGCGGCAGCACTACCAGACCATCTGAGGGCCAGCACCCTCGGCCAGAGCTCCCTGGGGAGGCGGCTCTCCATGCCCCCCTGTCGTGGCTGGTGGGGGCTGCCCCAGGGCATGGCAGATCCCCATCACACACTCGCTTGGAAAGCCTGCAGTCATCGAATGCCCTGCTGGTCAAGATCCTGGGGGTGGTTTGACCCGTCAGAGTTGGGACTTGTCTGACTTTCTCAGCAAGTATCTTTCCGTTTCCTGCTCCCCGAGCTCTTCCATCCAGAGTTGGCACAGGCCCCAGCCCCTCCACCCCACTAATGCCAAGACTAGAGAGGGAGGTCAGGCCTCACCGTGGAGGGTGACACCTAGAGAGCAGTGTTCCTACCCCCTCTGCTGCTTTCCTGGGGGGGCGCGGCTGCTGCCTTAAACCAGGACGGGAGGGACCGTGCAAGCACTGGGGGAACACCAGTTGCAAAATGAAGTGAATTCCTAGTGCAGGAGCTGGGCACTGAGCAGAGACCCATGCTGCAGGGAGGCCTTCCCCTGCTGCGCTCCCAGCGCAGCGCCTGCAGCCGTTCACTTAGGGGAGATGTCCTGCTTCCGGGGTGAGCTCTGCGCTCTGGTCTGGCCCCTGTGGTTTCAGTCTCCTTAGAACCCTCCAGAAGCACAAAGCATTGAACCCCCACTAACACTCTCTGAATGTAAATCTGATGGTCGGGCCAGGTTGACCTCTGCCCTGGTTTTTACCATTTCAGCTTCCTCTCCACTTCCCGAATCTCACGGTCCCCTGGTGACACGTCTTTACCTGACGGTCCCCTCACTTCCCCTCCACTGCTCCCTTCCCCTCCACTGAATTACTAAACCTCCCTTCCATTCCTGCCTGCAGCTTCCTGGTAAAGCCCAGAGGAGCTTGGTGCCGCCCCCGAGCCCCCCAAGTTAACTAAAAGCAGTCATACCTGTCCTGTCCCCATCCCCGTCCCCCCTCCCCCCCAGATAAGCCCCTTGGCTCTGGGGAATGGTACGGTTATTTCCACGATGGAAAGGAGTGAGTCCTGAGCCAGCGACACTGCAAGGTGCGCAATGTGGCTTACCCAGGTGTGATGAGACAGGTGACATGCTCGAGGAGGAGGGTTTCCGCCCTTCACAAACCCGTCACTTCCCTGCTGCCACCACCCCTGCTTGCTAAGGGACCCAGAAGTGGGAACTTTAGGAGGGTCTTCCTGGAGCGGGGAGGGGGGTGCTTCCTGCCAGGACGTGCCCCAGTGTGTTAGCATCAGACCCAGGAAGCCTCCCTCTGCCTTTCGGCGACTTAGCTTCTCCCCAGGCTGCTGGTCCTCTCTGAACAGGGCCCCGAAGTGCCCTCGGCGTCGGGCATTTGCTCTTACTGGCCCCTTCCTTCTGCTCTCTGTATGTGTTACGAGCATCCTGGGCCCATCAGGCAGCCCTGTGGCAGGTGTGCTTTGGGACTCGGGTGGCATTCGCTTGCGTTTAGTTTTCTTGTGTATTAATCTGGAAGTTGCCTGCAGGCCTTGATGCCTGGCCCTGGCACCACTTCCTTCACCGCCTCGAGTTGACCTCGATGCCAAGACCCTCCAGCTGGGGATGTGTCAGCCCTGGCTCCGCGGGCCGAGTGTGTGCTCAGTACACTCAGCGAATAATCCCTCTTAGGCCAGGGGCAGCTTCAGGGTCTTTTCCCACAGACCAAGGTCCCTCCTTTTTATCTTGTCTCTGCCCAGAAGCACTTGGAGGTCTGAGTGTTTCAGCTCCCTGGGTAAACTGGGTTTGTGAAGCGGGCATGAAACCCCCAGTGCGTCGTTGGGGAACTCACAAGGACCAAAAAGACAGGCCCTTCTCCATGTGACCGTGTCGTCTCAGAGCAGCGGTCAGGGCGTGACTGCGTTCTCCGCTCCTCTCGGAGGCCAGTGGCCCCAGCTTCGCCCCCCTTCCCAGCCTCCCAGAGATGGGCGGGGCTGGGGCCCGCGTCCGGGGCTGGGTCATAGGCACCCACCCGTCTCGAAGGCCGCTGGTAAATGCCATCGGAATTTACCCCTCGCGCCATCGCGTTGCTTGTGAGCCACCAGATATTTGTCCCCATCAATGTAGTCCAGAGACAGACGGCAGGACGCAATGCCTTCCTCCCCGAGCTCACTCTGGGAAGGCGCTTCCTGTCCTCCGGGGACGGCTGTCCTGTCCAGATAAGCCCGATGACAACCACTGCCCACTTGTAACAAAATACGCCTCGCTCCTGCATTTCCAACATTCCCCTGGTCCCCCCAGCCGTGGCCTCCCAGGGATGTGGTCCATCCACAGATGACACAGAGGGCTCTGGGCTTGGCTAGAGGTGGTTGTCTTGTCTCCAGCGTGGTGTTTCGGGGTCCCTGGCTGCAGTGAGTGGGGGAGTGAGGGGAAGAGCCCCCACGGCTTTGGGGCCTTTGCACTCTGAGGGATGGTTTGCTCGTGACCTTGATTAACTAGCGGCTCCTGGCTGGAATGGACGCTTGCTTGACCCAGCCACCCAGGTGACACTGCTGATGTGAGATTGCGCACTGACAGCCCTGGGCGACAAGGCCTCCGATATCCGCATCCCGCGGGCCTTGGCCGTTCTGACAGCAGCAGCTTCCTTTTTTCCGTTTGCACTGTTTGTTTATACAGTAACGTTAGCTAATTCCACTGTGTATATAAATTGTATTTTTTTAATTTGTAAAATCCTATTTTTATTTGAATTTTGGAACTTGGAAGTTCTCGTTACAACCTTACCGTGTCGGAATAAAACACCTTCATCCGTCTCCGTTAGCTTCTGTCTGCACGGTTCCCTCTCCAGCGCACACTTGGTTTACCTTACACCCTCTGCTGTGCAAATCCAGAGCTGGAACGCAGTTTATAGCTCCGCGCTCCTCAGTTTCCCCAGCAGACTCCTCCCGGGGCCCGCTCACTACCTTCACAGGCGCCCTCTGTCCCCCTCAGGCTGACACTCGGGTCTGCTCACTGCTCCTCTCCCGCCGGAGAAACCGCCCATCTTCATCCCCGACTGTGTTTAGGGGTTCGCCCCACAAACGGGTTCCCCTGAGAGCCTACCAGAGGACGTGAAACCGATGCCGAGTCTGGATGTTTAGACCTTGTGGCTCCCGTCGGTGCCACGTGCCACTGCTTTTCGTTCCCTTCGGGTCTTGCCAGCAGTGTGACTTTCCTCTAACTGATCCGCTTCGAGTTGCCATTCCAGCAGCTCCAGCAGCGGCAGGAATGGCCTCAGCAGGTCCCCTCCACCTGTCCCCACGGTTCCTAACCCCCAGGGGCATTTTCTGTGCGCTTGGCGCTTTCAGCCGACCCGCTGTCCCCAGCTGCCCCGGCGCCTGACCTCAGGAGCCAGGCTGGGACAGACTCCGCGCTCTACCCTTGTCCTCGGCCTGCTTCTCGGTGTCTCGCCCTCCCGCGTGTGGAGCCCACACGAGGAGTATTTACTGGAAGTGGTTAGAGTTCCTTCCCGACTCCACTCCCTGACCACCACCCACTCCTGGCTTCCCTGTCCCTCTACACGGAGCCAGTCGCTCCCTTATCACCTCTTTTCCCAATTTCCGTACAATACCAATACAATTTGACCGACATTTATTGAGCATGGACTGTGCCGTGTGCCGCTGGGGGTGCTGAAAGGGACATTTACCCTCGGAGAACCTGCAACCCGGGGACAGAGACTATGGCTACCAAGACAGACTGCTCCCTGTTATAACAGTTATGCACACAAGGCTGCCAGTGAAGAGTAACTCATACTGGGCACGTGGTATCAGGGAAGGCTTCCCGGAGGAGGTGGCATTTCCCAACGAGCCTTGAGAAAGAATGAGCAGATGTTCTTGGGAGCACTGGACGAAGGGTATTCCAGGCGGAAGGAACAGCGTGAATCCGGGCACGGAGAAGCGGCCGTGTGGGTGTAGGAGGAGGGTCACGGCAGCCGCCCCAGGGAGTGGGGCGCGGGGAGGTGACGTGGGAAATAGGGTAGAGAGCGTCTCCCTGCTGCAGGGGGGCTTAGTGCCTGGTCGTTCCACCTCGGAGACCTTTTCAGAAGCAGATACAATGAAACTGCGTCTTCTCCAGGGGCTCCCCCTGTAGTCAAGGCTACAAGTCCAGGCACCTTGGGCCTGAGTTAGGGAAAGACCGTGGCTATTTTTTAAACACGTCAGTACCCAGAAGGCGTGTGAACTTGCAGTTTGTCTGCATAGCAAACATTTCTGTCTTCACTTTGCTCAGCTTTTAAACCCAATTCTTCGCCTACTCTTCTTAAAAGTGCAGTTGACTCAGCTGCAGCAGCTAAGCGTCCCCAGCTAAGTGTACTAGAGAAAATGTAGTGCCCTTATTTCATTTCTTTACATTTATCTTTATTGTTGAAAGTGTTACAGGTGTCCCCTTTTTTCCCCCATTGGCCCCTTCTATCCCGTCCCCACCCCTGTTGGTGCGCTCATTTTCTAAATGTGCCTTAAAAAAAAAAAGCTGTAACCAGAAGGCACTAGGTGTGCAAAAACTGTCTATTGCATACAAGCCACATTAGGTGTAACCAGGGAGAGAAAAACTTAGATGCTTCAGTTTTCTTTTTAACAAATAAGGTCCCTGCATGTGAGCAAATCTAAAAATCAAAATGCCCTGTCGGTCTCCTGGGGCGTTTTCAGGACCTGTGATGACGCTGGAGCGAGAGAGCCGGCTGAGAACTGCAGTTTGAGTCCCAAATCCCCACCCAAAAAAATACTAATAAAGAGGAAGGAGAGAGGAGGAACGCATTTGTCCAAGTCCGCAGAATGCACGCCAAAAGGGAACTCCGTAAACTGTGGGATTTGGGTGATAACCACGTGCCCACTGGGGCTCAGCAGCTAACAAATGCACCACCCGGTGGGGGTGTTGGCGACGGGGGAGGCCTGGCGCGCGAGCGGCTGGGGGTCTGCGGGAAACCTGCACCACCCTCCGCTCAGCTTTGCTGCGAACCTCAAATTGCTCTAGAAGCAAAGCGTATCCGTTATTTTTAAACGGCACCGAGCCGCCTTGTGTCTGGCAAAAGTAACCGCGAGAAGGAGTATCCGGCGGAATCCTTTTTCCCCGGGAACCAGAAAGAAATCACGCCAACGCCCGCGCCCCGGCGTCTGTCCGTGGTGCTGAAGTTTATTCATTTTTCAAAACTCTCTGAGTAGCAGGTGAGGGGTTACCCTAAAGCGTAAGGCGCGGGCCGGGGGAGGCGGCGGGGCAGCCGCGGGTAGGCCGCTGTATCTACACGTAGCCTAAAGCGTGAGAAAGGCTGACGGGCGGCTTGAGCAGGGGGCTCGTCACAGCTCGACGGCGATGACATGGGACAAAGGGCAGCGGAAGGCCCCCGGGGACCGGGGTCTCGCCAAGTCTGCCGGGGCATGGCCGTTATCTTCGGTACTGAGAAGAAAACACAGACGGACGTGTTAGGCCTGGCGACCTGGCTCTGCTGGAAAAGCTGGCTTCGTGGGACTCTGCTCACGGCCCCCCGCCCCAGTCCCCACGTCAGCCTGGCGACCCTCTGAGTCGCACCAGCTGATAGGTTGATCATTGGACGCGTAAAGGTGAGTTCTGGTCAATTGCAACTGAGCTTTGGGCTCCGACGGTCCCAGGGAGGCACATCCCCTGCCGGGCAACCATATGAAGGAGACTTGGCCCCGTGAACGTGTTAAGTACCCGGTGCTCACGGCGGTAATATTTTCCTCTCAGCGTTCTCTCAACAAGCTGTAGCTAAGGGTGATGGCGCTGTCCCCAGAGTCACCGGACACCCGCCAAGTTGGGGCAGAAACTCCCAAGGGAGTAGCTTCTATGCTGGTCCCTTTCCTGCCAAAAGCATCCCCTGGAGGTGTTCTATGACGAGGCGTGAGACTCAGTGAAACCCCAGCTTCCTTCCTCCCCCCCACCCCGCGTCACCCCCAGTTCCTCTTACCCGGAAGCTGTTGCAGCCCAGGCCGCTCTGGGCTCCGATCCTGTCCATCCTGCCCCCGAAGCAGCTGGACCTCCGCAGGCTCCGGGGGGCGGCGAGCAGCGCCCTCAGCTTGCTTTTCAGGAGGGCCGATCTGTCGGAGGAGTCCCAGGGGCCCCGCCCAAGGGCACCCCCATCTCTCTGGGCTGGGCTGACCTCCCCGGTCCAGGGGGGCACCTCAGGGAGGGAGCCGAGAGCGGCCCCAGCCTCTTCGTTCTGCTCACTCAGTCCTTGTGGGGGCAGGACCTCCTCTTCTAAAGGCACCTTGTCCTCCAAACGGTCCAGCAAATTCTTCGTGGAAGGAAAGCCAGGGGAAGAAAGGCGTCACCGACTGGCAGAGCACCCCAAAGCCCCCCGGCCCCAGACCGGCCCCTACCTTGAAATCCATCAGGTCGGCGTTGGACACAGAGCTGTACACGGGGTTGGCGCGGGCCTGGCCCGGGAGCTGCACGGCCAAGAAGAAGAAGAGGCCGGCGGCGATGGTGGGGAAGGAGCCCATGCCGGCGGTCGAGGGGGGGCCTGCTGCTTGCTGCCTTCTCTGTCCTCTCTGGTTCCCTTCCACCGACCTTCGGCTCCGTCTCCCAGCTGCCCTGCGCCTCCTCTTTTTATAGCCCCCCGGCTCTCGGCGAGCGCAGGAGGGGCAGAACCCTCCCCATTCTGTCACTTGCGGCGATAAAGCAGCCGAGCGAGGAGCCCGCAGAAGATGCCCTTTTAAAGTTATCAGCCCAGCAGAGCTCTTCACGGCCCCTCCACCTTGAGCAGCCCCAACTGCCCCCCGGGAACCTGGGCTGCAAGAGCCACATTCTTGTTGATTTGCCTCAAGAGGTCCCCACTTCAAAGGTGTGAGAAGAGCAAAAAAGAGTCCTTGGTTATCTCACAGCGATGCCTGGGGCTTCTTTCTCCTGGGCGGTGGGACCCATGCCGGGAAGCAGAGGGTGAGGGCTCAGTCGCCCAGTGGGTTTGCGGCTCAGCTGTCAGGGGCTCCAAATAAGGGTGGGAGAGGAGGAAACGGCAGGCAGCCGGCTGCTGCTGGGGACAAATTAGTCCGGATGTTGGTGCTGGCCTCGCACCTGACTCATCAGTCCCGAGGGCAGAGCCTGTCCCTCCGGCGGCGGGGCTGCCCCCACTTTTAGCAGCAGCTCCCCGAGGTCAGGTGAAGAACAAGCTGTTTTTCAGACGACTAACTCAGCCGGGAGCCGAAGGTGATGAACGCCCCCAGAACCCAGCTCCCAAATATGAACAGCAAGACAAGTTCGGGGAGCACCATCATTCCCCCCACCTTGGGGAGCAGAGCCCCTCCCCCCTTCATCCCCAGGGTCCCCTCCGAGGTGCTGAGGGAGATGGGCCCTAAGCAGACGCCTGTTTTCCTTTCGCTGCTTAGAGAAGCCCAGATTCTTTGCGTTGGAAGCTTGCGACGCCCCCCCGGAGGTGGGTGGGTACTGTTCCCACCTACAGAGAAACAGAACTGAGACTAAGAGCTTATGTCACTTGCCCAAGGTCATGAGCAGCAGAACTAGGACTTGAAAGCCAGGCCTTCCTTACAAGCCCTTTAGGTACAGTCCCGGGTGAAACACACCCGTTTCCCAACCTCTCAGGTTGCAGCTCACCTTCCCCTGCCCGGGGGCTGGAGCTTTGTGCGCCGGGCAGGTCTGTGTTCAACCTCCACGACCTGCTGGCCCACCCAACGCGTCCCCACGGGAGCTCAGGAAATGCGTGTCGGTGACCAGCCCCGACCTGGCCGGACCCCTCCCCAGCGGTGCTCACTCCTTGGCTCGCAGGCAGCCAGGCTGTTCTATTTCGAGAGGGCAGTGCGTGCGTGGCCAGACATCCCGAGAGGTGTCCCCGGGTGATTTTATTTAAGACAGAAGGAGGAAGGAGCCTTCGGGAACTGACTCGGGTCAGACAAACAGCTTGAAATGGAAACTGGTGTGATTCTGAGGAGGGGCTCTCGGGGCGAGGAGCCACCGCATCCTGACGAGCCCCTGGGCCGTGCTCAGGGCTTAATTGCGAGGCTGGCAGGTTATTCTTAGCCGAGGGTTCAGCGAGCAGCGCTGGGAGGAGCCGGGGCCCCGTGCTGTGTGCGTCACGCAGCCGTCCCCGGAGATGCCCTTTAACACGGGCCTTTGATGCTGCAAAGACGGGTCAGGAGCGTCGCGGGGGTGGCCTCTGAGGGCCGTGCTGCCCCTCCGTCCTGGGCCACTGCTGAAGCCTGTGGGTGGCCCGAGGAGAAGCGGGAGTCCCGTCCGAGGTTCCAGACAGAGAGTTTCGGAATTCGCCCGCCTCCGTGGACTCCAGTCCATTTTCCTCTCCCGGAGTGAAACGAGCGGGCGGGGGTCCTTCCTTGAGTTTCTGGTGAACCAGGGTTTGTAGCCAGGGCTTGTTTGTTTGTTTGTTTGTTTGCAGAGGGGCTGGCGAGGAAAAGAATATTCCGTTTTGCTGCCCTGAGGACTTTGTGTAGAACCAATGCCACCCCCTGCACTAAGTGGACCCGAGGAAACACAGGCAGTTCCCAAATACACTTTCTAGCCCGAATGTGTACGGGGAGCAATTATTCAGTGGGGTGTTTAGGAGCCAGCCTGCAAGAGAGAAGGAACGTAAAAGGCGCAGAAAACCGATCCCCCACCCCCACCCCCCTAGTAGCTGGAAAATCAGAGGCTTTATTTCCCTATCGCCGGAAAGGAGCCGTGCTAGTCGCATACGGAATGAACGCTGCGAATGGGGGGGGGGGCCGGAATTGGGGCATCTCCAGTTTCTAGCCCGGGTGTGGCTTCCCGCCCTCCATGGGGATGCTGTGGGCTGCTTTGGGAAGCCATAGGCCCAGCGATGTCACACGTGCGAAACTGGTATGAAAAGCCATCGTATTCATGGGACGAGTCCGTCAGACCCAACTGGTCTAAAGCAGAAGTTCCAGTTGGGAGAAATGGGTGGGACACTTGCGTATCGAGGGACGGTTGCTTCTGACTTTGAAGACAAGGATCTGTCTCTTTGGTACAGTATGGAGGCCCCTGGGATAGGAAGCGGAAAGGTTCCCTAGGAGACGAAGCCCAAGGTGAAATTCATTTGCTAAAGCTCATGGGGGCTCCCGTTCAAGGGGAGCAAGAGCGAGAGGCAAAGTGTATTAGTTAACCGTCGCTGCGTAACAAGTTACCCCAAACCGTAGCGACGTAAAACTGCACACATCTGTCATCTCAGGGTTTCTGCGGATCAGGCACGTGGCCCTGCCCAGGGGGTGCTCCTTGCTCAGGGCTCTCACGGGCTGCCGTTAAGATTTGTCGGGGGCTGCGGTCGTCTCGGGGCTCGGCTGCGGGATCTGCTTTTAGGCTCACTGGTTTAGGAGCCTCGAAGGGAGGCAGTGTGGACACCGCACCTGCCTGGGCGGCTCCGCCGGAGGCCAGAGACTGGGGCCGAGGGAGATTCCCAGGACTCTAGTCATCGAGGGCGGGGCCCTGGGGGGAGGTTTACTCAACCGGGGGGTGTCTCAGTCTGGGTTTTCCAGAACCTGAGGCGAGGATCCAAGCAAAGGTAGTTTATTTTGGAGCGGATCCCAGGGAACATCAGGAGAGTGGGGAAGTGAGCAGGTTACGCAGCAAGTCAGCGACCACCTTGGGCAGTTGGAGCTCAACCCTCCCTCCCGGCAGAGGACTCTGGGAACCGGCATCAGATGGGTCCCACCTGTGGATTGAGGGCGCCGGGGTATCAGATGGGTCCCACCTGTGGATCGAGGGCGCCGGGGTATCAGATGGGTCCCACCTGTGGATCGAGGGCGCCGGGGTATCAGATGGGTCCCACCTGTGGATCGAGGGCGCTGGGGTCTTTAACCGCTGACTCCTGTCGGATGTTGGCCGAGTGAGTTCCCAGCACTTCCTGCCTGCACCCGGGGAGCCGAGTGGGCTCCAGCTGGCTGCCGGAGGAAGCTGGGAACTGCTGGATGGAATTAGGGTGCCCTGAAGCGTTGAGGGCAGGGACCATGCGCAACAGAGAGACGAGAGCTCCGCACACGAGACTGGGAGCCTGTGTCCCAGGCTTGGTGCATCGTTTGGGTTTAGAGGTGCTTCAGGACATCCAGGCAGCTGTGCGGAGCTGGCTCCTGACCCCATGGGAGAAACAGGTCACGCCGTGGAATCGGACTGATCGTTGAAGCTAAGGCCGTGCGTGGGAAATCCTACAGACACGGGGCTGCGAGGCTGAGAACCACACGCTGAACAAAGGCAAATGGCCAAGTGCATGACCTTGTTTAGACCTGGCTCTGCAGAAGAGTAATGCATTTTTTTTTTCTTGCCTCCAATCATTCTCAGAAGGGTCAAAGCTGCCCCAGAGGGGTGGAGAGGGGCTGAACATGCCTCGAGAATGTGGCACGTGCCAACCCTGCCACCCGAGGAAGCATTCAGGCCCAACTCTGTGCCCTAACATCCGAGACCCAGCAAGGCCTGCCTGCCCTCTGCTGAGCCTCCTCTGGCTCTGAAGGAAGCACCAGCTAGACCTCCTGGGGTCTATTTCACCAACACATCTCTGGGAAGGTTAAAGTGACGTGGAGATGGAGCGACAAGGAGATCTGGCAGCTCCTTCGCGGGACAGAGGTTGGTAATAGGGGAGTCAGGGAGGTTAGGGCATGGCTGGAGTTGTGAGGGGGCGTGTTTGAAGGGGCCGGGGTCACACGTTAAGGACGCTGGTTTTAAGGGACATCCACAGACGGTGTGTGCTGCCCAGAAACACCACGCAGAGGGAGCCCAGGGAGATGTCACTCCATTGGGTACCTCAGGCCACCCCCTCCCCTCCGCCCTCCTCCGGCCGTCATCTGGCTCCTTCACAGTGGTTTTGGGGTTCTCTCTCCTGGAAAAGCCCGCTGGCAGGATGGGTCTGTATCTCATGAACAGACTCCCCCACCTGAGCCCTGTTTGTGGGAGAGCAGACACACCTGGAAGAGCTGCAGGGCCTGGCTGGTGCGGGGAGGGGGTGTCCCGGGAGGGGTTTATCTCCATCAGCTGAGCAGAGAGGAAAGGTTGCTGTGGCACCGAGTGTGAGCTGAGTGATGCACCAACCAGCCCGGTTCACTGACCTGGGAGAGGCTGGTGGTGCCGTCGTTGGGGCCTAGGCGCCAGGGCCAGGCTGGGTGGGCTGGAATCCTGTCTCTGCCACTCACTCACTCGGTGACTCTGAGCGAGTTACATCACCTCTCTGTGCCTCGGTTTCCTCATCTGTAAAATGGGAGACACGAAGAATTCTTACCTCACAGAGTTGTTGTCAGGAACGTTAGGCGAAGATGACTCACCGTCTTATTGGGACTGAAGTTGCTCCTAAAACCTCATTTTTAAAATCTCAGTAGATCTCATTAGATGCCCACGATCTCTGATGCACAGTGAGTTAAAATGAGAAACAGCACCAAGACCCCCTGCTTCTGGTTCCCTCTCTTTCAAAGAAACATCGTGAGACAAGCAGGGCGGCCGTGAGTGCAGTTCGAGGCCAGGAAAGGGCGGAGGCTCCAGAGCCCCTCGGATCTGCGCTGAAATCCCGGCACCGGGGCCGAGCAGCCGCAGGCAGACAGGTAGGACGCTTCGTGTCTCTGGGTCTCGGTTTTCTCATCTGTAAATGGGCGGTAAGGATAGTCCTGTCTCCTTTGCTGAGTTGGATCGTAATATGGACGGCCCTGGAACCTGAGAAGCAGGGCCAGGCCCAGCGTCGTGGTCTGGGATGCCTAAAACGCAGGATGCGGGGCAGGGGGCGCCCACAGAGGACAGGGCCAAGACCCCTGCTGGGCCCCCCGGCCGACTGAGGCGCCACAGGAGGATTCTAGTGCTGGTCTTCTTTTCTGCCTTAAAATGAGGGGAAGTGATGATGCAGGGCCCGGGGTGGGGGGCACCCTGAAACACGGGGACTCTTGTGCCGCGACCTGTGTGGGGAAGTGGGGGATCCTGAGAGGGAGCGATGGGAGATTAAGAAATGCACAGCCCGGCCGGGCGTGGTTCAGTGGTTAAGCGTCGACCTGGGATCCAGGCGATCGGGGTTCGATTCCCGGTCAGGGCACATGCCCGGGTTGCGGGCTGCGGCCGATCAATGACTCTCTCATCATTGATGTTTCTATCTCTCTCTCTCCCTCTCCTTTCCTCTCTCTGAAATCAATAAAGATATATTTTTAAAAAGAAAAGAAAAGAAATGCACAGAGACAGGGAGGACAGTTAAAGCTGGGCCGGGTGGGACCCTGCCCTCGGATGGAGAGACAGGGGCCCCAAGCAAGCTCAGCGCCTTTATCACATCCATCAAGGTAGCAATTCTTCAAGGAAACTCGGCTAGCTGAAAATGTCAGGAACAATCCCTTGGCAAGCCTTCTCAGCACATGCTGCTTTGCTGCGCCCAGAACATCTTGGGGGTTCTCTGTTGTGACAGCTGCCCCCGGTGTACACGGAAGCTGGCCCCTGCCCGCGGCCCGGCTGATGGCATCTGCCAGCCTCTGGCAGGACACGTCGCACGCGAGCGGAGCTCTGCTCGGGCCAGCGTGTCGGCCCACGCGATGGACGGGGCCCCTGCTCCAGGCACGGCTCTGCCTCTGCCCCGGCCCAGGTCCCTCGGGGTCTGCAGGGCACAGCCTCGCTCCTGCCCGAGTCCCGACCAGCCTCCAGGGTCAGCCGCTCTCCACATCTCCCCGTTTTTTATTTTCTAAGTGCAGGCTGTGCATAAGTATCCGCGTTTCTCGGGCCTGGGCTCCAAAGATTCTGCAGCTGACTGAGAACAAGCAAAATAGCATCAATAGCAAACTTCATATGAATATCAGATAGCATGCAGCATGTTTCAGCAAATTAAAAGGGTTAAAACCTTTCAGGTCATTTCACAAATTCCCAGCAAGTTCTGCAGGATCCAGCACGGGGGCCTTGCTGTTTTGAAGAGCTTGTATGTGCTGGTGGAGGTGAACCACGTCTGTGCTGAGCCTCGCTTGCCAAGTGCTTCACTTGTCCCCAGGTAGGAAGCTTCACCTGGCGAGTGGCTCTGCCGGGTCTTCCAGGAACCCCACCGGCCGTGTCGCTTTCGGTCTCTTGAAGCCGGGCTCGAAGTCATCACCCTCCATGGTCCTCCCGCACCACTCGCTGCGGCACCCAGACGGGATTATCTGGATTATCGGCGTCTCCTGGGAAAACACAAACAGGACCTCACCCCCCGCGTTAGTCCCGGGTCAGGCCCCCTCCGGCTTCCTGTTGGCAAATCCTTCCACCGTGTTCGCCCCGCAGGCCCCTGCGGGAAGCCGGCCTGACGTCGCTCTGCTCGTCACAATTCAAAAAACTTAAAGCATAAAGGGATTGATTTAGTTGGTTTTGTGGAGTACGACACCCGTCTTCCCCTTTCTAATAATTGAGTTTTTAAAGTTTTGTTTGTGCTTTCCGCGACAGCTTGCCCTTGAGCACTGTGCGGGACGCCCGTTTTACGGACCGTGCCATACTGGATGCAAAACTGTTGGAAAGAGGAGCTGGTATAGGCGGGTCCGTGGTCGGCTTTTATTTCTAGGGGTTTCCCTAGGACCACAAAAGCATCTAGGCAACGCGTCGTAACCTTGCTGACATTTCCACCAGTTTGACCAGCTGCGAACATAAATCTGGAGAAGGTGCCCACACGAACGTGGACCCCGCGTTGTCTGTCGGCCCAGTTCAGGGACGTGCGTAACATCCATCTGCCGGGTTTGGTTGGGTTTGAGACCCCGAGGATTCACCCCGGACGGCCAGGCCGGAATGGGACTGGGACATTGAGAGCATCGCCTTACGATCCCCCGAGCCTGTTCCCGGGTGAGATGACAATCCCGGCGGGGGCCGGAGGCGCTCTGGTGATGCAGCGCAGGGGAAGCCTTTGCAGGAGCAGAGGGGGCGTTCGCGTGAGTGACCACATGATCTATTTTTTGATTCCCTGTGGCCAGAGGACCGGGCAACCCAGAACGGGCTCAGATATGGCC
Source organism: Miniopterus schreibersii (assembly GCF_964146895.1). Taxonomy (NCBI): domain Eukaryota; kingdom Metazoa; phylum Chordata; class Mammalia; order Chiroptera; family Miniopteridae; genus Miniopterus; species Miniopterus schreibersii. The sequence goes on along the minus strand of NC_138109.1, from coordinate 4,565,145 downwards.
AATAAAACAGGCATGTGGACGGCACTGCGCTGTCCTTTGTAAAGCAGTAAAGAGATGGAACAACGCCCCAGAATTTGTGTGACCTACGGTCGCCGTTTCAATCGATTGTGCGACTCCAGCAGTGTCTGAACTGTCACTATAAATATTAAGAGGTCCGGCTGAAAATCGCATAAGAGCCCAAATAAGAGCCTGAATTTCTGCATGCTGTGCAGAGGAATGGAGGGCCTGTTCCACTTTGGAGCCCCGGGCACGCGAGTACCCGGCTCGGCCAGAACTCGAGCCATCAGAAAAGACGGCGATAGCCTGCGGAGTGGGCTGAGCTTGCATTGCCTGTGGAAATACAGATGAAGTAACAGAGGCAAACTGCAGGAGCCTGTCGGCTGGATAGGGACTGTCGCTGGAGCCTGGAACGCTGGCCAGGGCCACCTGCCAGCCTGTAGAATTCTGCCGCGGCCAGGAACGCTGGGACAGTGTGAAAGGCACCGCGACAGGTAGCCGGCTCCTGAGCTATGAGTTGCCGTAATCGACGGCGGCCTTTGGCTATTAACTGAGCGGCCAGGTCGTGGGAGGGGGTAGGCACTTTAGAAGGGGAGTGAGACAGATGCAGCCATTCTGAGATCCCCGCCTCTTGCCGGAGCACACCAGCTGGCGTAGGTTGCGTGGGAAAAATTAAAATAGAAATGGGCTCAGCAGGATCGAGTCTAGGGAGCTGGGAGCGCCGACTAGCACCCCTACCGACGTTAACGTTCCCCGTGCCTGCGGAGTCAGCTGCCGGGAAGGGGTAGGAGAAGGGTCCCCTCGGAGGACGTCAAAGAGGGGCGACAATGCTCCGGTCGTTAATTTTAGAGCCGGACACAACCGGTTGATGTCCCCAAGTAATTTTTGAAAATCATTTAGAGTAGACAAGGTGTCCGCTGAGGACGAACGGTGCGTCCTTCGATAAGACCACCCAAGTGTTGAACAGGAGCGGCCTTCCGCACCTTCTCGGGGGCGATCCGTAGTCCCCACCCCGGCAAGGACAGCCGGACGTCAGGGAGGCTTCCTTTAAAGTTGCCTGATCTTGATGAGCTAAGAGAATATCATCCATAGAATGAATGATATAAGCTCGGGGATGCTGCCGTCGGGCCGGGCGTCCGGCCCTGTCCACTACATGCTGACATAGCGTAGGGCCGTTAGCCAGGCCTGGGGGAAGCGCTTTCCAAGCGTGGGAAGCTTGGAAGTTAGGCGAGGGAATCCTCAAAGCAAAACGCTTGCGATCTTCTGGATGCAGGGGAATTGTAAAAAAAACCAATCTTTTAAATCTAAAATAAGCAAATGATAGGACCAGTGGTGACGGCAATCCAGGCTGCAAAGGGCCCACAAGTTCCATGGTTTTGGTAACTGCTCTGCGATCCTGCAGCAGCCTCCACTTTCCTGATTTCTTCTTGATTGCAAAAATAGGAGTATTCCAAGGACTAAAGGTGGGCTCCATAGGACCCGCCTGCAGCTGCTCGAGAACTAATTGAGCGCTTATAGCTTTTCTCCTGTCGGGGGCCATTGGCCCCCCGTCTCCAGCCTGCGCAGAGCTTGCCGGCTTCCCTGCCGTGACTTTCCTTTTTGCCACACTACTGGCGTTGGTCTCATGTGCCTCATACTCTAGCTCACGCTCAAATATGGGGCGGGAGCGGCTCGTTGGGGACCCCCCCCAGCTACCGGTGGCGGCGCTGGGGGGGCACAGCCCCTGCGCTCCGGGCACGAGCCGCGAGCCCCTCGTATCCGTCTACAGTCTGCTTTCGGCTTGTCTGCGGCGCACTGACTCCACAGCCCTTCCACCTCCTGCTCTGGGTCAAGCGAATCCCGAATCGGCCCCCCGCAGGGAAAACGTCGTGACCGGCAACTTTTGAGGCCCTTCAGTAGCGTACGGGTCCCTCAACTGCGGACCGGTCTTTTCCCAGGTCCCTAAATCGACAGGCCCCTCCTCTGAGAACCGAGGGCAAGTTCCCTGCACATAATCTAAAAAATCGGCCAGCTGCTGTTTCTTAACAGGGCATCCCCTAGCTTTAAGCTTCGCGTTTAAAATTGGTACACAGGGATTTCTTTCTCGGGGACTAGCGGGCCCGTGTCTGACGCCCGGTTCATTCTCTCGCGCCCCCGACCTAAGCTCTGTGCCCAACGGACGCGCTTCCCGGGCCGGCTCCGCCTCTGTGTGCTGAGCTCCCGCTCAGGGGCTGCCTGGTGATCTGCGCGGGGAGGTGGGGGATCCTGAGAGGGAGCGACGGGAGGTTAAGAAATGCACAGAGACAGGGAGGACAGTTAAAGCTGGGCCGGGGGGCACCCTGCCCTCGGATGGAGAGACAGGGGCCCCAAGCAAGCTCAGCGCCTTTATCACATCCATCAAGGTAGCAATTCTTCAAGGAAACTCGGCTAGCTGAAAATGTCAGGAACAATCCCTTGGCAAGCTTTCTCAGCACATGCTGCTTTGCTGCGCCCAGAACATCTTGGGGGTTCTCTGTTGTGACAGCTGCCCCCGGTGTACACGGAAGCTGGCCCCTGCCCGCGGCCCGGCTGATGGCATCTGCCAGCCTCTGGCAGGACACGTCGCACGCGAGCGGAGCTCTGCTCGGGCCAGCGTGTCGGCCCACGCGATGGACGGGGCCCCTGCTCCAGGCACGGCTCTGCCTCTGCCCAGCCCAGGTCCCTCGGGGTCTGCAGGGCACAGCCTCGCTCCTGCCCGAGTCCTGACCAGCCTCCAGGGTCAGCCGTTCTCCACACTCTTGCCCGACGCTTCTAAGCCGGTGGGTTTCGGAAATGAAAATCCTTTAAAATTCTGGGTTTTGAAGGCTCCTTTCAGATGACATCAGGAATTGAAGGCTTGAAGCTGAGGTTTGGAGCAGGGAGGAGGGCTCACCCTCATTCAAGAGTGCCCATGAGCCAGGGTGTCTTGGCATTTGTGTGTGCGCCCATGTGCTCACTCACTCGCTCACTCTGCCCCAGTCTCGAAGATTTCAGCTCAGTTAGACCTTCTGGAAACAGCCAACACCAGGGAGAGTGCCTCTGACGGAATTGAAGGCAGAGGAAAGACTAGTGGGGCAAAGACTCGGACCCGGTCTGCTTGCAGAAAGCGACCACCGAGCCTTGAAAAGCAGCTTCTGGGAAGTGTCTCGATTGCTTGAGGTATTTCTAGACATTTCAGGGCATGAAAACCCTTAAAGAAGAGAAAGTCCCCCCCGCCCCCATTGTTTGACCAGCCCGGGAGTCATTGTCCCCACCCTACCATTAAGACACCTTTGAGACCTCCAAGAAAACACAAAATTTGGGGTTGTGGTTTTGTTTGGTGTTTTTATTTTTAAATGATGAATTATTTTGAATGCACTGAGACAAATCAGTTCCCCCAAAGAAAGATTTAATGCTGACTTTCTCCCATTATGAAAAATGTGTGATCAAAGTTAAGATCCGTCTTAGATAAAACAATCAAATAAATTAAAAAATAATAAAGAAGATTTGCTCCAAAGGCATCCAGGGGGTGGGTGGCGAACCGGCCGTAGGTCTCTGCCGCCAGGACTCCCTCCTATCGCTTCTTCCCCGGCACTGTGGGAGGAGAGAGAGGGTGATGATGGTGTCAGGGTGGGAGACTGAGGCAGGACCTGAGCTTCCTCTCACTGTGCGCCATCCTTGCCACCGCCACCCCGACCCCCATCCTCGGCTGATCTGAATATCTGAAGCTTTGGAATAATCCATCTCTTTGAGCCTCAGTTTCCTCATCTGTACATGGGATAGTGGCGGCCCTGGGGATCCCGCCCCCTGTCTCTGCAGCTATAGACAGTCGAAGGGAAACCAGGAGGTAAGTATTTAGGGCTCTTTCTAGTCCAAGGGGGGGCTACCAGACATGACTGAGTTCCACCCTAAAGCAACTCTGCGTTCTTCATCACAGATGCAGGTGGTGGAGAGAAGGCGGGCGGGTCTCGTGGGTTTGGTAATGAGTGGTGTCCACAGTGACTATTCCCAGAAAGCCACTCCTTGGCCCTGAGGACTGTCAGCAAGAGGTAGGGATGTCCAGGTGTCCCTTTCTCAGAGTGTGGTCCCCGGAGACAACAACCCCAGAACTGACTGTAGTGGCAGAACCGAGGGGAATGGGGGTGGGAGTGGCCTGGGTGGCAGGGAGGGATCTCACCCTTGCAGTCCGGGCCACTGTGGGCGCCCATCTGGTCTCTCTTCCCCGCGATGCAGCCCGAATCAGTTTTCTCCTTGGGCTTTTGTCCAGGGCCAGTGGCCTTAGGGTCAGCAGCAGGATCTGCCTCCATGGCCTCCTGGCCTTCTGTGGAATTGAATCTTTGCTGAAGGTGCTTCGGGTCCGTCTGCTCACTCTGCTGCTTCGAAAGCACGCCCTGAGGAAGGCCCTGCAATGGGTGGAAATAGCTTGAGCCTCAGGAACCCTCACCTGAGCCCAACCATCCTTCATAGCGCCCAAGTGAACTGACTGCTTGGGTACAGGGTCCTGGCTCCCAGCCTCGCCGCTTGCTGATTCTCAAGGGGGCCTCTTCTGACAGTAGGTGGAGACCTGTGCATTGCGGCTGCCTGGTGTCCAGACCTGACGCGTTTATGTGGTTCCTGCACTGCTCACCTGTTCGTGATGATCCGAGCCTGATCTGGGGCCAGAGCCAGCCGGTGGGTGCGAACGACCTCCTAGCGGGGACAGGTACAAGAACAGAAGGAACAAGAGCACTCGGGACAGCCCTGTCTGCGGGTCCATGTTGCTGGAGAGGCGGGCGGAGGCTGCTGCTACAGCTGCTGCTGTGTCTGGGGTCACGTCTCACCTCCTCCTGGTCCAAGGGCACTCTCCTGGGGCCTGGCACCCACGGCCTTTTATCCTGAGCCCGGGTGCCCGCAGGCCCTGCCCTCCAGAGTTATCTCAGATTTATCAGCCACATCCCCACCCGCTGAGTTCAGGGCAGGGGAATGCACCCCTCAGCTCCTGCAACCAGTACTCGCGGGGGGGGGGGGGGGCTGGGGAGAGCAGGCCTTGTATAGAAATGAGCCTGGCCGGGGACAGGAGCTCGAGGAGCAGGGTGTGTGTGTTGGGGGGGCGGGGACACACATGTACCAACAGCTCCCTCACCTCCCACTTTCTCCTTTCCTGCAAAAACCCCAGGACCTTAGCGGGGATCCCCCTCACCCCCAACCATTCCTGGAGAAGGAAGGGGGAACCCCAGCCCACGGAGGCCCTACGCAAGCGCAGGGTGCACTGGGTGACTCAGAGGCAGAACAGCCCCAGGGGACACCCCACCACCGCAGGGTGTCCTCCCGCAGGCGCCAGTGGGTCTCCCCCGGGCCCTGGTCGCTGTCCGTGGTTCTGATCTCCCTGAGCGAACTCAAGGCAAGAGGTCCTGCCCCAGCAACGCTGGTCCAGCCAGAAAGACAAGCGTGGGACCCCTCCTGCGCCTCCCACAACCCCCTGCCCCAGGATGCTGATTCTCCAACGTCACCTGATTAAAAGCCTGGGTATGACAAGGAACTTCTGGAATGCTGACCCTGCTTCCAACCCTTAAAGGGGAGAGCTGATTTGGCTGGAATTTTGAGAGGCAAGGCCTAGAGATGAAGTCATTCAGAAATGCCTTCTATCGCATCTCCTCCAGGTGCCAACACCTCCTCTCCGTCACCAAGCCAGCGCGTAACGGGAAAGGCAGGCATAGCCGGGCGATGGTTATCTATGTGATGGGATGTGGGGGGTGAGGGGTGCCCTCATCTGCTCATCCGTGATCTCATTCCCATTAGCAGATGGTCCGGACCCCTCATCTGTGATTACAGGGGAGGCTCCAAAGAACAACGGCCCCGGGAAGAGGCGCAGCGGGTTAAATCCCCCCGACAGCATGCGTGACCCGTGTCACCGCCCCTTCCAGGGAGCTCGTGCTAACGCGCAGTCGGACGAGGGGCAGGGTTGCCCAGGAGGGGAGGTGGGTCATGACACAGGCGGAGAAAGGGCCGTCAAGGGCAGAAGCCGTGACTTCTAAACAAATCTTGCCTCAAAAAAAAAAAAAAAAAGCATCTGCCAGAAACGGAGTGAGAAAAATACTGTCCCTGTTCCGCAATTTTCAGATGAGGAAACCGAGCTCAGAGGCGTTCGTTCGCACACACCACACGCCGCAGAAAGAATAGGCAGGCTGCCCGCGGTCTCCGCTGGTTGACTGGTGGGCGCCAGCACAGGGGGTCCTTGTCCAGTGCAGCCCGTCTGAGGCCAGCCATGGGGCTGCTGGCCTGGTTTTGCTGTTGTTTTCTGGACCTGGACCTGGAGCTGAAATATAACTGAGGCCTAGACGTTATCTCTAGGGAGGAAAGGACATGGGGTCCGAGCAATGTGACCAGGAATATGCTAGGGGAGGAAAGGCCGCCCTGGGGCGAGGTCCCACCCTACAGTTGCCTATTTGGGAGGCCCCTGGGAGTTTCTGCCCTGATGACCTTCTGTACCTGGCCCGTCTCTGCTCGTGTCTGTCCAACTGCCTGCCACATGGGAGACAAAATCGCGCTCGGTTGAGAACCGTGGTTTTAGATCTTTTACTAACAATAAAAGCCCAAGAATGAGGCTGAATGAGAGGCTATGTGCGTGCTCACGGGGCTCTGTGATAACGCGTTACCCTCCCAACAGTCTTTGGTCACAAAGGTCAGGATAATGGGAACACCTGGGAACAGCGGGGGGCATCTGTGAAAGAGCCGTCGCGTGCAGGGCTCAGTACGGTGACCTTGTTTATCACGGTGAAGTGCGGTGGCTGAGTCGCGGGAACATGCTCCTGAGGTTTCGGGAACTGCGGGGTGAAGTCGGGCCGTTCATAGAGATGGAGGGAAAACCCGTCGGGGAACTCGGTGACAGCAAGTGGCTTGGGATCTAGCATCACGGCGGACGTCACCAAGTACCTCTCAGAGCTGAACGTCAAGCGGCAGGGCCCCCACCAGCCTCTCAGCTCCCTGCTTCCAAACGTGAAATCATCTGAAGCTAAATTAAGGCTGCGGAAAGCGCAGCTCGGAAGCAACGCCACGGGGCCTTTCCCCGCCTGGAAGGACAAAAGCCCCCCGACACTAGAATACGCTGCTGAACGGGCGAACCTAACGGAGGCATCGCAGGGAAGATGCCGGGGCGGGAAAGGTAAACAGGTGGAACTGAACATCTTTGCTGCACGGCCGGGTGGGCCCAGCCCATGGGCTGCTAACCCGCAACGCGAAATCCTCCCGCGGCCGAGCGGTCAGGGGCTGAAAGCCGAGGCCTGAGTTCACAGGCCTTACAGCAGCCGTGGGCCTCCCCCTTCCAGGAGACACGCGTCCAAATAAGCCTCTGCGTTCGGAACAACTTACTGCTACGAGCAGTTCTTTCCAAAACCTACCGTCGCGAAGAGTCGACGGCGCTCAGACTGACCGACGCCAACCTGGAAAAGCAGCTGCGAGGCGCAGCGTCATCCCCAGCAGCCCACGGACTCGCCTCGCCAAAGAGCAGCAGTCCCCGCCATCGCAGCAGGGCTGAGCTCATGAACTGTTTCACCAACTACAGCAGCTAAATTTTTTTTTAACTTAACCCTCACCTGAGGATATTTTTTCCATTGCTTCTCAGAGAGTGGAAGGGGGAGAGACACATGGATTGGCCGCCTCCCGCACAAATGCCGACGAGGCCAGGGAATCGAGCCTGCAACCGAGGCACGTGCCCTTGGCCACAATCGAACCCGGGACCCTTTAGTCTGTGGGCCGACGCTCTAACCGCTGAGCCAGACTGGCTAGGGCCAGGCTAATTTTTAAGTTGACAATTTCGTATGGCCCGCAAAATGATGTTATAAAGATCCAAATGGCAGAAAAACGGTTCCCCACCCCTGCTTTAGAGGATGACCTGAATGCAGCAGCCCCTAGCGTGAGGGGTCATTGAGAAGAACAGGCACTCGCTGGCTTAGGTCCTGCAGACACTCTGGAAGGGGAGGGAGGGAAGGAGCCGAGAACAGAGGAAGGGCACAGGGCAGAGCGGGGAGCCAGCCAAACCTGGGGGGGTCACATTCATGAATGGCTTGGAGCTGGGGTCACACACGAGGATGAGAGCATGAATGGCTGTCCCAGAATGTCCACATGAGGGATATTAATAGAGCTGTTCGAGGAGGGGACACTCCGTGCTTGGGGAGGGTCAGACAGGAGCAGGGCCGGGTGTGCAGGGAGCAGGCCCTGTGACAGCCCCGCCACCGGAAATGGGGGAGGCATTGGCAAGGCACCAGAGGCCCTCTGGCTGACTCTTGTCCCCTGACGGGAGTCCCCGGTGCAGGCTCACAGTCCCAGGCCCTCCGTGGCTAGCTACAACCTCCTGAACATGGTTGGAGACCTGGAGCTGGGTTTCCTCCATTTAAAAAGCTGCGTGGAACAGTGTGAGGGACTAAGAATGTCACCAGGTGTGACAGGGAAATCAGAAAGGGGCATTATACTGGGTTGAACAATGTTCCCCCAAATTCATGGCCACCCAGAACCTCAGAAAGTGACCTTATTAGGAAATAAGATCTTTACAGATGTAATTAATTAATATGAGTCAGACTGGATTAGGGTGGGCCCTGAATCCAATATGATTGTTCTTATAAGAAAAGGAGAGCCACAGAACAGACGGGGAAAGCCACGCAGAAACAGAGGCAGCCAGGCCGGTGTGGCTCAGCTGGTTGAGCGTCGCCCCCATGCACCAAGAGGTCGCCAGTTCAATTCCGGGCCTGAGCACATGGGCTTCAGGGTTTCGGGCTCGATCTCCCAGTAGGGGGCATGCAGGAGGCAACCGACGGATGTTTCTCCCTTATCGGCGCCTCTATCTCTCTCTCCCTTTCCCTTCCTCTCTCTGAAATTAATAAAAACACATTTAAAAATTTTTAAAAAATACAACACAGAGGCAGAGGTGGAAGTGATGTGTCTATAGGCCAAGGGACACCGAGGACCTCAGGCAACCACCGAAAGCTGGAAGAGACAAGGCAGCCTCCTTCCCGAGGGCCTTCAGAGAGAGCACGGCCCCGCCGACACCTTGATCTCAGGCTTCCAGCTTCCAGAACTACGAGAGAATCAACTTCTGTTGTTTTAAGCCACCCGGTCTGCGGTGCTTTTGCCACAGAGAAGAATGCAGCCATCTTCTATTTGCAAAAGGTCTTTGGACAGGGGTCCTGGGTCCTTAATGGGGCAACACTGTGCAGCGAGGCAGAGCTGGGGCCCTGGAGTCAGCCTTCCCGGGTTCGAATTTCAGCCCCGCCTCTTACTAGCTGTGGCAGATTGAACCTCCGAAAACGGCTGCAAGATCTCCCAGCCAGCATGCTCTTCTTGAAATGGATCTTTGAATCTCCTCCCATCAAAAAGTGGATACGGCCTGGGCAGCGAGGCTCAGTGGTTGAGCATCGACCTAGGATCCAGAAGATGGTGGTTCGATTCCCGGTCAGGGCACACGCCCGGGTTGCGGGCTCGATCCCCAGCAGGGGGTCGTGCAGGAGGCAGCCGATCCATGACTCTCTCATCATTGCTGTTTCTCTCTCTCTCACCTTTCCTTGCTCTCTGAAATCAATTTAATTTTTTAAAATATATCTTTATTGATTTCAGAGAGAGGAAAGGAGAGGGAGAGAGAGAGAGAGAAACAGCAATGATGAGAGAGTCATTGATCGAGCCCGTAACCCAGGCATGTGCCCTGACCGGGAATCGAACCCCAATTGCCTAGATCCTAGGTCGACGCTCAACCGCTGAGCCACGCCCGGCCGGGCAAAATATATTTTTTTAAAAAGAAAAGTGGATACGGTTCCCTTCTCTTGGATCTGGAGGAGCTTGTGACTGTGGTGGAAGTAACGCTTCCTGATGACTTCTCAGGAAGTAACTTCAGCTTTACTCGCCAGAACGTTTGCATTGGAGCCCTGAGCAGCCTCGGAAGCAGTCCCACTGCCCTGAGGCCACCATGCTGTGAGGAAGCCCAACTAGCCCACCCAGAGATGCCCTGAGGACATATGACGAGAGAAATGGCTGGCCAGCCCCCACCTGCCCCAGCTCCAGCCGCCAGCTGACTGCAATGGCATGAAAAAAGACCCAGAGCCAGAAACCCCACAAACCTGCCCAAACTCCTGACCCACAGAAATCATCAGAGAGACTACACTGTTGTTGTTCTAAGCCAGTGAGTTTTGGGTTATGTGGGAACTAAAAAAATATTAATACTTTTCCTCCTACCATTTAAGTTCTTCTAGCTGGGCTAATAATCATATCAACAGACCAATTAACAGGAGAAAACAGAATTTTAATGCATGCTCATGGGGAATTCACATAAGCATGAAAATGTCAAAGACAATGAGGCAACGCTGGATATATAAGACATTTTTGGACAAAGGAGAAAGCGGGGATGGAGTATTAGATTTCAGAAGTGAGAATGGGTGGTTTACAGGTTGCTAGACAACTCAGAAACAATGGGACACGGGGCATCTAACAGGCCCTCTGCCTGGGTGAGTTTTAAGTCTCCTGTCCCCTGAGTTTAGCCCCTGTCACAGCTCAGCTGCTCTCAGCCTCAAAAGCAAACAGGAATGAATGGAGGGGACTTTTATAATCATCCGTTTCCAACCACCTCCTTTAAACAGAAAATGAACCTGAGGCCCAGAGAGGTGAAGCCATTGGTCCTGGTTACACAGCCAGCTTCTTGCCTCCCTCCTTCCCTCTGTGGATGAAAAGGGGCCACCTACTGAACCCAACAAGCTCAGGGGAGGCCAGCGTGGCGGGCCCTGCAAACGCAGAGGGAAAGTAACCGCGTAGGATGGTCTGAAGATAAAAATTCCTAACTGAAAGCCAGTCATGGTGATAGTCACATCCTGGGCCTGTAGCTTCCTTGACAAAGGTCAATCTTGACCTTAAGCGAGCCCGTCTATTATCTTTTGCATCTAAGATAACATACCTTTGAACTGTCAGAGTGACCCCCCTTTTCCAGACCCCTCAGGGCACAACCTCCTACTAGAGCAGAGACCACAGAGCCCCTCCCCCCTTATCTTGTTCCCGGACACTATCTCTGTGGGCCGAAAGTGTTCATTGCTAACTGTCCTGTACCCAGCAATGTAAAAGAAATATGTGTCTCTCTGTTTTACTCTTTAAAAAAAAAATAAAAATGTTTTTATTGATTTCAGAAAGAGGAAGGGAGAGGGAGAGAGAGACACACACCAATGATGAGAGTCATTGATCCGCTGCGTCCTGCACGCCCCGTACTGGGCATCGAGCCCGCAAGCCGGGCATGTGCCCTGATAGGGAATCAAACCTGATCTCCAGGCTCATGGGTCAACGCTCAGCCACTGAGCCAAATTGGCCGGGCTCCGTTTTACTCTATCCAAACCCAGAGGCCTCCCGCTTTGCTTTCTCCCGCCTCCCAAATCCACTGCCAATGATTTCCTGTTACCCCCTTTACGGCTCCTGCTTTGAATCTAATGTGTAAAATAAGCTGTAAAACTGCCCCTCTCCGGAGCATTTTCTCAATCCAGCGAGATTTTGCTTTCCGGCAATTGTCGTCTGTTTGGCTCAAATAAACTCATAAAAATTCTCTAGGGCTTTGGCCGTTTCTTATGTTGACACTTCCTTCCTGTGCTCAGACACTCACCGGAGGTTTCTAAGGGCCCTGCAAACACGGGGTGTCTCCGAGCACGTCCCACGTGCCACGGACGCTTCCGAGCCCTGAAGTCTATCGTCTCCCTCATGGCGACATCTGGCTCATCGACGTTTACATTTGTGACACCGCGTCACAGAAAGGCCACGTGCCTTGCCCAAAGCCCCTGGCACACAAGCGGCGGTGCCCGCGACGGTGGTGGCACCCACCCCACTGCTCAGTCCTCAGGCCCTGCTGTGCTGGGCCCTGAGATGCAGCCCCTTTCAGTGAGCTTTGCAGCCTGGGGCCTAGAGTGGGCCTGGGTGGGCATGTGTGTAGCCCCTCCCCACCCCACCCTGCTCTGTGGACACTCATTCCAGGGGCTTTGGTCGGGGAAAGGCCTAGGCCCTGTCCCCTAAGACCAAGGCCAGTACACACACAAACCTCAGGGTCTGCCCAGCCTGGACCCGGCATTACTGGTGTCTGGAGAGGCTGGGGGCTGGGGGCTGTCAGCCGAGCCTCTGCTCAGAACAAAGCCAGGGAGGACTCAGGGAATGTTCCAGAGCTCAAGAGGCCCAGCTCCCCGCTTAGGGCTGTTAGGGGCTCAGGATGGGGTGTCTCTTCCTCTCCCATTCTCTTTTGCATTGAGCGCCTACTATGTGCCGGCCATAGAGGGCAACTGGAGAAGTTCTCTCCAAGGATGTGACATTAAGGCTTGAAGAATGCGGAGGAGCCAAGATTCCAGGGGACAGTGATCCCGAGGCAGACGGAGGGGCTGGGACCAAAGGGCTGGAGCAGGGAGGGAGAGAAAGGCTAATTCACAGCCCCCAAAAGAAGCCCACATCCTATCCCTGCCCCCTGCGAATGTCACCTTACCAAAAGGACTTCACAGATGTGACTGAGTGAAGGAACCTGAGACGGGGAGAGTATCCTGGACGGTCCAGGTGGCCCTCAGTGCCATCACAGGTATCCTCATAAGAGGGGTGCAGAGGGAGATTTGACACACGCAGAGCTGAGACGGCTCCGTGACCAGGCAGACAGACAGAGGGTGGAGGGGTGCAGCCACCAGGAGCTGGAGGGCACCAGGCTTCTCCCCAGAACCTCCCAGGGAGTGTGTCCCCTGCCCCCAGCCACACACACCCTGATCTAGCCCAGCGATATTGAGTTTGGGCTCTGGCCTCCAGAACTAGGAGAGCTCCGCTGTCTTTAGGGAGCAGGTTTGGGCCATGGCAAGGCTGGGAGGGGAGCTGCGGAGCTAGGTTAGGGTGGCCGTAGGTGGGAAGGGTTCGGATTTTGTTCCTGGTGTGTCCGCCCACCCGCCTTTTCTCTCACTCACCTCCTCCCTTCTCCCTCTGATGCACCCCAAGATTTCCTACCCCCTTTTCAAATCATTTGCAGTAAGCAGGCATCAGCTTTGGAATTGTAAACACATTTTTAAATCTTTGAAGGAAAGAAGGGGGGGAAAGCAAGCCCCTTGGCCCATCTTTCTCTCTCTCCTTGTCTCTGCCATCCTCTCCTCTCCTCAAATGTCCCTGCGCTGGAAACCGGAGGCACCGGGCAGAAGCTGTGCCCGCCTAACTCCTGGCTGTCAGCACCCTCTGCCAGCAGGCCTGTCGCAAACTCTCGCTGCTGATAAATCCTCACAACCTGTTTGTCTGGGGCCTGGGGCTCTGGGCCTGATAAGCCGGGCCTGTCAGCACCATGTCCACACTTGCTCCCGGCCGGGCCACCCAGAGCCCACCCCTGGCCTGTGTTTCCTGCTGACTGTTTACAGCCAAGCCCTGGCCACTGTGCCTAGGTGGGGCCACAGTCACCTTGAGATGACCCCTGAGGGCCAGGCTTGCAGCAGCAGGATGGAGGACAATTCACGCAGGATGTGGAGTGGGGCCAAGTGCCGTTCAGGCTGCTATTTCCAGATTCCTCCACGTGGGGCACACGAAACTCACAGCATCCCGGCCCTTCCTAGCCCCCCAGCCAGCCCAGGGTGTGACCTTGACCCCTGGGAGATGCTTGGCACTGTCTGAGGCATTACTGGTTGTCATAATTAGGGAGGGGGTGCTACCTGCAGCTGGCGGGTGGAGGCCAGGGATACTGTTAAACATCCTACACTGCACAGGACGCCCCGCAACAGAGAATTATCCGGCCCCGTATGTCGGTGTTGCAGAGGGTAAGGAACTGTGAGCTGGAGGACACGGGAATGGGGCCTCCGGATGCCTCGCCCAGGGATGCAGAAGCCAAGGCTAAGCCCTCCCTCGGGGACCAAATGGCTAGGAGAGGCCAGACTCCCCAGCATCTCCCAGGCTGGCTCCCCGCGGCCCAGCCAGGCCCTGCCCCGCCCTGCCTGCAGGCACCAAATGCAGGGCCCTCCTGACCCTGCAGCCTCTCATCCTGGGAATGTCGTAGGAAATAGTAGCTGTTCTCCGAGAGGGGATTACACAAGCTGGGCGCTGTGCCAAGCGGGTTTCTTCCGCATAGTGTCTCTACACGCAACTTCGAAGGGAGTGGTTATTACAAACTCCACTTTACAGACAGGAAAACTGAGGCCCAGAGCTATTAACGGACTCACCCAGGGGCACTGTTATGGTCATGTTGAAGCCCCAACCCCCAGAACCTCAGAATTAGCTTATTTGGCCCTGGCCGGTTCGCCTCAGTGGTTAGAGTGTCAGCCTGCGGACTGAAGGGTCTTGGGTTCAATTCCTGTCAAGGGCACGCACCCCGGTGGCAGGCTCCATCCCCGGCCCTAGTCGGGGCGTGTGCAGGAGGCGGCCTCTGGATGTGTCTCTCTCATATTGATGTTTCTCTCTCTCCCCCTCCCTTCCACTCTCTCTAAAAAAAAATCAATGGAAAAAGTATCCTCGGGTCAGGAATCAAAAAGAAAAAGGGAGAAAAAAGAATTAGCCTGTTTGGAGATCGGGTCTTTACAGAGGTGGTCAAACTTAAGTGAGGTCATTAGGGTGGGTCCCATTCCGATAGGATTGGTGTCCTTAATGACCGGGGAATTTGGACACAGAAGTGTGCACACATTTGAACAAGAAGGCAGAGATTAGGGTGATGGGTCCACAAGCCAAGGACCCCAAAGATTGCCGGTGAGCCGCCGGGAGCCACAAAGGGGCCGCAGACTATCTCTCTCAGTCCAGAAGGAGCCAACCCTGGGCACTGTGGTCTTGGAATTCTAGCCCCCAGGACTGCGAGACAAGAAATTTCTGTTGTTGAAGCTGCCCGGTTTGTGGTCTTTAGTACAACAACCCTAGCAGACAAATACAGTCACATCGCTGCTAGGGGTGGGCTCAGGGTGGAGCCCAGGCCTGTCCAATTCCAGTCTCCGACCATGTTCCAATTACTCCTTCGGGGGCGGCCACCCTGCATGTAACAGGTCCCTGGGAGTAAGGCTTTAGCTTCCAGAAGCTTCATTTGGTTGCTGCTCATAACACCTAAAATAATGCTCTAAAGCCCACATTTAATCGCTCTAAGCAAGCACCATCCCAGGCCGGGTGGTGGGATGCTTTTTACCCCCAGGGAATAATGATCCTGGGCCACGTGGCTCTGGAGGTCTAAAGCACAGCCTCAGGTTTCCCAGTCTGTAAAACGGGTACAGCAATTGTGTTCCCCCCCATGGGACTCATGAAGATCAAGTGAGATGATCCCTGTAGCTGCTCGGCACCGTTCTCGGCTCATTGCAGCCTCTCACTAGCCAGCTGCCGTTGTGATTATTACTGTTATGATGACTCGTCTTAAGTCCCCTTAAATTTCATCTCCGGGGCCCCTCTGACATTTTTCAGCACCCTGCCCTGTTCCTCAGAGCTGGGGCTCAGGATACCTGGGAGGCTCAGGATGGGGGTGCTGGGGCCCACGCACACACTTTTCTTCGCATCCCTGAGGAAGTCACATGGGTGGTCACAACTCAGAGCGTGAAGTGCTGTCAGCAGCCCCGTCACATTCCGGGGATGCTTCAGGGCTGCCAGCGCGATGAGAGCCTAAGCTGCCATCGCACAGGACAACCTGTAACCCCCACACCCTCACCCCCCCCCCGCGGCCACGTGCAGGATAACCTGTACCCCCCCTGCTGCGGTCGCACAGGGTAACCCGAAACCCTGCCCCCCACCCCGGGCACCGTTAACTGGGCACCATTAACCACGCTCTGGAGCTATTGCCACCAGGCCACCAGCATCTGTCCCAAGATGGACCATGCTTCCATCCCGGTAGGAGACCTAGAGAAACTCTCAGGAAAGATGGGTGAGCAGCCAAGGACAGGCGCCCCGAGCGACCCCGCAGGCCTCCTGCTTCCGAGAGTGAGGCTGGCCTTGCGCCAGGCCCTGGGTCTCAGCAAACATCTACTCACCCTGACCGTGAGCCTGGCACTCTGTTGGGGCCCCAACAGGGCCCTGCCCTGGAGGAGTTGGTAGTTGAGAAGGAGAGAAAGACCAACCCTTTTTCTGTTATATTCTGTTATATTACTGCGTTATTCATTGCAAAGGCCAGGTCTCACGACGTTTCCCACCAAAACCCAGAAATAAAAATAGGAAAGTAACAGAGGAGCAGGCCCCGAGCCGTGTAATAAACACCTGGCGCGCAGGCGAGGGGAAGGGGGTGGCAGATGGCCGGCCCTTTGTTTTCTATAATTTTATTTTTTGCAAAGAAGTAACACATGTTCACAGTAATAAACAGGAAATCAAACTTTTGAACCGGGTGCACCACCTAGAACCCCGCACCTCGGCTCCGCTCCCCTCTGAGCCGGACACCGGGCCAGTGCTCGCAGCTGCTCCATGGGTAAAACACCCACACCCGGCGCACACGGCTGCCTAACTGCACATCAGTATTTTGCATATTTCTACTCTTTGACTTAAATTCTTAAGCTATTCAATCACTAAAGCCCTAAAATTACCAAATAATCTTAG
Source organism: Miniopterus schreibersii (assembly GCF_964146895.1). NCBI lineage: Eukaryota > Metazoa > Chordata > Mammalia > Chiroptera > Miniopteridae > Miniopterus > Miniopterus schreibersii. The sequence goes on along the minus strand of NC_138109.1, from coordinate 4,548,693 downwards.
AGATAATCCTATACGAACATATATTGACTTAATAGCATAATCGTGTAACATAAAGTCCAAGCCAGGATGCTTTTGAGCATGAAGTAGGTGATGTTAAAAACCGGGCAATGGACAGAAGCCAGGACTGCCAGGCACACATGTCAGGAGAGCCAGCCAGCAGCCAGTGAGGAGACGACACTGCCCAGGGACCCTGTTCCGGATGTGCCCCCTCCTCCCACTCCCCTCCTACCTACCTGGTGGCCCAGGCCTTCTTTGCCCAGGCAGCCCACCTGCAGAAGGGCACAGCCATTTCCCCAGGTCTCCAGGCCCCTGTTGCCCCACAGTGACCAGGGCTCTGCCCTCTCAGGCTCCACCTCAGGGACTCCGCGTGTTCCCAGCCCCTCCTTTGTGCCAGGCACTGGAGTTGGGGCAGTGAGCGGCCAGCGGTGGTTCACCCGGAGCTCCCGCCCCAACCGGGCGAGCACACGGGCATGGGGAGTGTGAGCAAAGGGAAAGGGTCCTGCGGACACAGAGGGGGGACTTAACCCGGCGTCAGCCTGGGCAGCCTCTCCGAGGAGGGGACGCTGCGTTGAGTGATGGGCGCAGCTGGGCGAAGAGGTGGGCAGCCCCCGGTCAGAGGAACTTGGCGTGTCGGAGAACGGAAGACGCCTGGGCAGCTGGGGTGTGGGGCGACAGGGAGGAGGCAGGGCTGGACCTCAGGGGGGCCTTCTAGACCCTGTCCCCAGGGCCATGACCTGTTGTTAGAGGAATTTCAACGGCTATAATGACAAGATCTAATTTGTCACCCTCCCTGCTCTGAAAAACAACTTGGGGGAAGCGGAGAGGCAAATGGCAAAGTCTTAGACCCCAGGCCAGGGTTGGGGAGGGGAGAGGGGAGAGGAGCCGGCTCAGAGCCGGGGCTGAGAGCTCTGGCACCCCCCCCAGCTCCCCTGGGCCGCATCCCTGAGGGCTGGGGTGAGGCTTAGGGACTGAGGAGGAGACAAAGAAAGTCCAGTGATAGGGGGCTTCAGCGACCCTGGGGCACAGGGGCAGAAGCCCAGGCCCAAGTGGGCATGGACACCTGGCCCCTCACTGGGAACACCCCAGGCCCCGCCCTGGGAGCACCAGGCGTCAAGGTGGATGCTGCTTGTGAGGCCCCCTCTCCCCCCAACACACATACACCCCCCACCCCTCGAATGGAGCAGAAAGCATGGGAGGCGAAGGGACAGTCAAAAGAGGAACAGCACAGCAGAGCGGTCAGGCAGTGCCAGGAGTGTGTGGCGCAGGAGCGGCTGGAGCCAGCTCCGGGATTGTGCCGGCGGCCGGGCGGCCGGGGACCCGCGCTGGGACCACCGCCACCGGGCGGTCCCGTTGGCCTGCAGGCTGACCTCACTGTCCAGGCCCGCGGGAGCCCTTCCTGGGGTCACATTCCGCGCTGAAGAGCCCTTCTCCAAGGCCTCGGTTGGCGCCAGTGTCTTTTTAGGAACCAAGGGTCTAATTTTAGTGTCCAGGCCTTCGACACCTCTCGAAATAGCTCCCTGTTTTCCCTCTCGTCCCTGCCCCTCCTTGGAGAAGGTGAGCCCCCCACATCCCCGTGATCTGAGTCAGAGAGCACAGGCCCAAGGCCTTGTATGGGTTTGGGTGGAGGGACCCGTGTCCCTGCCGTGTGTTCCGTGTGACCAGACTCGCCCCGGGAGAGGGCAGCTCACGGAGCCCACCCGGCCGGGTTCCCACAGCAACGGCATCAGCCGGGCGACCCTGCCTCCTCCCTGGGGGTCTGCCATGCTCAGGGGTGGCACGCGCTCCTGTGGCCCAAAGTCAGGTCCCCTCCTGCTTCTCGACTCAGCCCAGCCGGTGTGGCTCAGCGGTTGAGCATCAACCTATGTACCAAGAGGTTGCCAGTTCGATTCCCGGTCAGGGCACGTGCCCGGGTTGCGGGCTCGATCCCCAGTAGGGGGGTGCAGGAGGCAGCCGATCAGTGATTCTCTCATTGATGTTTCCATCTCTCTCTCCCTTCCTCTCTCTCTGAAATCAATAAAAACACATTTTGGGTGGAGAAAAAAAAGAAATCATAGCTCAGCTGCCACCTTGACCCAGGGAACCCCTGTTTTCTGTTTCACAGATTCTGTGCCATTTTTGTGTCAGTAATACCAATTGCTAAGTCTGTTCGGACCACTTGCTGTGTGGCTAAGGGCTTCTTGGGTATGCTTTCATTTAATCCTGTGATTGTCCCCAAGGTTGTGAGGCCACCAAGGGGTGGAACCGGGGTCTGAACTCAGTAAACCTACCCCCAGCCTCTGCTTCATGGCTCACGTGGTGTCACCCGCTTCCATCCTCACAGCGGCACCCTGTCCACCAGCCCTTCCCCAGATTCTCCAGGCTTCCTAAGCAGCAGGCCAGGGGGCAGCCTGCTCGCCCGGGGTCGCAGGGCACACTGGTGATGGTGAAGACACCCAGCTCCGAAGCCCTAAGATCCAGGCGGCCTTCCTGGAAGAAGACTGCGGCTCCCCGAGGTGAGGGGTCCGAGAGAGCCAGGTGTGGGTCCACCCGGGGAGCAGCCAGGCGTGGGCAGCAGGCCTGGGAAGGCTGGGCCAGCGGCCCTCCCCAACAGGCCCAGGCGCTCACAGCGGAGAGCTGTCTGGAGAGGCCGCGCAGGCTGAGTGACCCGCGTCCGGGAGCCGTGATTCAGCAGGCTCCCGCATCCAGGGCTCCCTGCAGGGACTCAAGAGGCATGTGCTCTCCACTGGGGCCCCGCCTGCGGCCAGGCTGCTGTGATGGGCTCTTGCTCTGCAGCCTGGGAGCCTGAAGCAAGCCACGGGGCAAATAGCCTGACCTTTGACCTAAGTGTGGGGGACATCACAGGACATCAGAGGGCTGCGGGGACCTAGAGAACCTTGTCTGAAGGGAGAGGTCAGCCCGCCCGAGTGCTGAGGGATGTACTTGTATTGTCCGATGCAGAAGTAAATTCAAAATCTTTGGTAAAAATCTGATTTTTAAATTTTGGCCAAAAATTAAAATTTTTTTTTTTTTTGGCTGCTGAGAGTTCCTAAGAAAACGTGTCTGCAGGTGGTATCCAGCTATGGAGAGGGCCAGGGAGGCAGCATTTGCTGTAAAATTATGCTTTTCTCATTTACGAAGCACATTGTCTTGTATCATTGTCACCCTGACCCTGTGAGCAGGTGGGGCAGGTCTGCTGTGCCCATCTGACAGATTGGGAAAACTGAGGCCCAGAGGAGTGAAGTACTTTGCAAGTGTCACACAGCAGTGGTAGAGCATGGATTTCAACTCAGATCTCTCTGATCCCAAAGAGAGGTGTTCCTTCCCCTCGGCTATGTCAAGGCCATGTGGCGAGGGAAGGGGTGGGGCTGCCTGCAGGAGTAGAGACCCTGTGCGCTTTTGCACCAGGAGAGCTGCCCCCATCCTATTACCTGAGCTCCGGCTCCCTGAGAAAAGCTAAGGGTGGAGATAAGGGTGCTGAGGTGCTGATGGGACATGTGACACCAAGATTTTTGCAGCTCCAAAGACAGCCCCACCCTCCCCCGGGGTCTGGCTGGGTGGAATGCGGAGACGAAGGGTCAGGTGATGGACAGGGTGTCGGTGATGGGCAGATTCCAGTGTCAATCCCAAGAGCTCCAGGCTGAGGCTTGCCCCACCTCTGAGGCCGCCTCCCCACCCGTGGCTTCCTGTGTCTCACCCGCTTGGCTCCTCGCCCTCCAAAGGGTCCTCACTCCCTGCCTGCCTCTTGGGGTCCTGCAGCCCTGAGTTCTGAGATGCCCGGTGTGGGAAGGGCCGCCCAGATGCCTCCCACTGGACTCAGTGTCCCAGAAGCAAACTGGTTTGCTGGGACCCTGCCTTGGAGACCAGGCGGCATTACTGGTGCCCCAAAGGAGACCCAAGAGAAGCCACTTGGGACCAAAGACGGCCCTGCCCACCAGCTCAGTCCACAGGACACCCAGCCTCTGAACACTCAGGCCACAGACACACTTTGGAAACACCTGTCTAGCAGCCTCTCTGGCTCTGGGGTCCTGGCTCTGCCGCCCTCTCCTTCCCCGGCTGAACTGCTGCTTCCTGGGTGTGGGTCCTGTCTGGGGTCCTGTCGCTCCCCTCCCCTCCCCACTTGAGGCTCCAGCCAGCCCCTGACATTCTGCCACCTCTGCTCAGAAACACACGCCCCAGCACCCACGGGCTTGCCAGTGGGGCCAGACAGGCTCTTCCAAGGAAACTAAGTCAAAATCTGGCCTCTAGGATGGGTTTTGCTGCTTTTTAAAATCCCTGCTCTTTTATGTTTTAAGATCCCATATGAGCATGAGGATGTTTGCCTGGCCGGGCTTTTTTTTAGAATAGCAACTAAAAAAAATAATAAAGAGGCATTTTTCCTCCAGCCCTATTGTGAGAGAAGCAGGGGGTACTGCAAAATCAGGGTGATGTGTCCAGGTGCCCCCAGTAGGGGGCAGATACTAGTGTGGTTTTGGTCACCCCACCCTCAGTTCTGTCTCACCAGGAGCCCAATTCTATCCTTGCTCGGGGGGGTAAGAAATACAGCCCCTGGCTGGGCTCAGACTGCTGACAGGGCCACAAATATTAAGTGTGTGGAAGGAGAGGGAACCCACCACCTATTATAATTTGATGCTTTTACACAATGATTCATTTAACCTTGACACTGACCTGGCATTAGGCATCATTACCCCATTTTACTGGTGAGTAAACTAAGGCTCAGAGAGATGAAGCAACTTGCCTACAGTCACACAGGCCTCAACAGGCAGAGCTGGGATTTGAACTGAGGTCTGTGTAACTGCAAGGTCTATGGCCTTTCCAATGCCCTGGGAACAACTCTGGGGAGACAGAGTGAGGTTGGTTCTGTCCACTGTGCCACTGATCCCAGACAGAAGGGGGACAGGCCCTCCTTTACAGCCTGGAAACGCCCACATGAGGACCCAGACCTCTTATGGGAGTTCTCCTGCCTCGCCTGCTGGCCTCAGGCTGAGCCACTGCCCAGTCTGGCCCATCTGCTCCTTCTCAAAGCCAGGACTCAGCAGGCAACGTCACCCAGGTGAAGAGAGAGCCTTTAGCGTCACCTGCTGGAGATACTATAACACCATCTCCAGTGGCCTGTGTATCTCCAGAGTATGTGGTCCCTGGCCACTGGGGAGACTGGGGTGAGATATGACAAAGGGCAGGGAGAGGGACCAGGCTGCCTCTCAGAAGCTTAGCTTCTATACTTGAGCCTATAAACAAGGATGGATATTGCTCCTGCCAGAGCCTTAGAAAGTTGCAGCTGGAAGGCTCAAAGCAGAAGCCTGACCTCGCAAGGGTGGGTGGGTGGATGGATGGTTGGATGGAAGGGTAGATGGGTGGGTGGGTGGATGGATGGATGGAAGGGTAGATGGGTGGGTGGGTGGATGGATGGATGGAAGGGTAGATGGGTGGGTGGGTGGGTGGATGGATGGATGGATGGATGGATGGATGGATGGATGGATGAATGGGTGGATGGATGGATTGGTGGGTGGATGGATGGATGGATGGATGGATGGATGGATGGATGGATGGATGGATGGATGGATGGGTGGATGGGTGGATGGGTGGATGGGTAGATGGATGGATGGGTGGATGGGTGGATGGGTAGATGGGTGGATGGGTGGATGGGTGGATGGGTGGATGGATGGATGGATGGATGGATGGATGGATGGATGGATGGATGGATGGATTGGTGGGTGGATGCGTGGATGGATGGAAGGGTAGATGGGTGGATGGGTGGGTGGATGGGTGGATGGATGGATGGATGGATGGATGGATGGATGGATGGATGGGTGGATGGGTAGATGGATGGATGGGTAGATGGATGGATGGGTGGATGGATGGATGGATGGATGGATGGATGGATGGATGGATGGATGAATGGGTGGATGGATGGATTGGTGGGTGGATGGATGGATGGATGGATGGATGGATGGATGGATGGATGGATGGATGGGTGGATGGGTGGATGGGTAGATGGATGGATGGGTGGATGGGTGGATGGGTAGATGGATGGATGGGTGGATGGGTGGATGGGTAGATGGATGGATGGATGGATGGATGGATGGATGGATGGATGGATGGATGGATGGATTGGTGGGTGGATGCGTGGATGGATGGAAGGGTAGATGGGTGGATGGGTGGGTGGATGGGTGGATGGATGGATGGATGGATGGATGGATGGATGGATGGATGGATGGGTGGATGGGTGGATGGGTAGATGGATGGATGGGTAGATGGATGGATGGGTGGATGGATGGATGGGTGGATGGATGGATGGATGGATGGATGGATGGATGGATGGATGGATGGGTAGAGGCATGTCTACTGCTGAAGGTCACGCTAGGAGGAAGACTGGCTAATTGCTGTAGCCTGGAAGCAAGGCAATTTTCTGCAGTTTTCTGAACACTGCCCTGGCTGTTTGGGTCCAGAAAGGAAAAAGATCAGAGGGGCCAGCTGAGGTCTCATGTCATTCCTATTTCTGATCAGCCTGAAATTTTCATAATAATCATGACCATTAGTGAGCCTGTGACCACTGTCACTATGCACCTTCCCTCTCTTTCTTCTCCCAGCTGCAGTGGGGGGTCTGGGGTGACACTGGCCCCAGGAACCTGGGAGAAGCGGGCAGCAGGGCCCTAAGGAATGCGCCTCATGCAGAAGTCGTCTGATCTTTCCCCTTCATGGTAGATACTCCTTCCTCCTGATTCAGTTTGTCCCTATGTCCTCTAAACTTCCTGTAAACTAGAACATCAGACCTGCAGGCCTGATTAGATTCAGGTTTGTCATTTTCGTATTTTACACTTTCTGACATTAAATGTATTGAATACCAGCTTTTCATCCATTTCACAGGGTTGTCAGGGGGATTTAAGGATCGTCAAGCATTTCTTGGCACCTGGCGTACAGCAAGTGACTGCTGGCTGCTGTCCTATGGCCATTCAGTCAGTTACGCCAGAGATGAGAACCTGGCGGCCTGCTGGTTGAACCCAAACTACAGATGTGTCTGGTCTTGTTTTTTATTTTAGAATTAATTCTCAGCACAAAAAGCTGGACATGCCCAGTCCGTGTGGCTCAGTGGTTGAGCGTCGACGGAGGAACCAACAGGTTGCGGGTTCGATTCCCGGTCAGGGCACATGCCCGGGTTTCAGGCTTGACCCACAGTAGGGGGCGCGCAGGAGGCAGCCGATCAAAGCTGTTTCTCTCTCACTGATGTTTCTATCTCTCTGTCTCTCTCCCTTCCTCTCTCTCTAAAAATCAATAAAAACATATGAAATAAATCAATCAGATAGACGGTGAAGCTCAGTGGGAAATGATTGTTGAGAAGGAATAGTTGCACTATCCTTGCGGCTTCGGGAAAGACGGGCTTTTTTATTATGGTAAAGTACGTGGAACACAAAAATTGCCCTTTTCACCGTTTTTGAGGGTAGAATTCAGTGGCACTAAGTCCACTTACATGCTGTATGTATTACTTCGTCCTTACGCTGCCACGGTCTGGGACCCTTCCTCTCACCTGAAGTCCGCCGCAGCCCCCCAATTTCCCTCCCACCCCCACTCTGCTTGTTTCCTCCTGAAATTTCCCCCCTCTCCCATCAGTGTCACCCTCCTGATATCAGAGAAAGAAAAAGGCCTCCTTTAACCTCGTACCCCTTCCAGCTGGTCTCTCTTGAGCCTCTACTCTCCCTGCCCCCCCATACTCCCTCAACAACTCCTGGAAGTTAGGGTTCCATCACCCTCACTCCCGGAAACACCTCTGGCCAGGGGCACCCACTTTTCTGCTGTGACATCCACGGGCCTTTGCAGACCCCCCCCACACACACTTTCCTGGACCTCTCACGGACGGTTGGCACAACTGACTGCTGCACAGCCCCCGCTCCTGGCTTTCCTCCCGCCCCCGTGGCATCTTCCAAATCCCCTTCACATGCTCCTCCTGCCACACCCAGCCCACCCTCGTTTATGCCACCATCCTCTAAGGCTCCACCTTAGCCCACCACCAAGTTCTCTGTGGCGTTAATGCTCAGCTTCCTAAATCCCCTCTCCAAACCCCGTGTCCTACAATCGCCGCAGTAGCCAGAATGGTTGTCCAGCAGCAGTTCTCAACCTAGCCTGTGTCGCAGTCACCTGGAGGGCTTGTTAAGACCCAGCAGCTGGCCCTGGCCGGTAGTGGGGCTCGGTGGTTTGAGTGTTGGCCCTCACACGAGAGTGTCTTGGGTCTGATTTCCGGTCAAGGGCATGTACCTGGGTTGCAGGTTCCATACCCGGCCCTGGTGGGGGCATGTGCATGCGGGAGGCAACTAATTGATGGGTCTCTCTCACATTGATGTTCCTCCCCCTCGCCCCCACCCCATTGCTCTCTAAAACTTAATGGAAAAAATATCCTAGGGTGAAGTTTAAAATAAATAAATAAATAAATAAATAAATAAGCTAAAATTACCCACATTAAAAAAAACAACAAACACACAAAACCCAACGATCCCACTCCCAGTTTCAGATTCAGCAGGTCTGGAGTGGGTAGGACCTAAGAATTTGCATCTCTACTAGGTGCCCAGGAGATGCTGATCTGGTTGGTCCAGGGGCACTGTATTAAAATACTAATCTGATCATGCTATTTTCTTTTAAAACTCTTCCTTCTAGGTAAATCCAAGCTCTTAGCTTGGTGCTGAAGGCCACCTGGTCACTCACCCCTTCAGCACTGTGCCTTCCTACCAGAATGTCCTTGCCACCCTACTACTGCTGACCATTTAATGCTCTGCCCAGATGTCAGCGAACATTCTGTGATCGGTGCTGACCACACACCTGGCTTTCCCATCACATAGCTTGCTCCTTGAAGACGAAATGTTAGGAATATGCTCTATCCCTAGAGGCCAGCCCAGGGTTTAAAACAGTGCTCGGTACACTTTTGTTTCATGAATAAATGAAGGTGATTATCTTCAAGTTTTATTTTATAATTTTAATTACTTTTTTTTTATTGAAGTCCCAAAGAAATTTTACTTAGAGGGCCAATTATAAAGGAGTCAGACTTTTTTCTGGTTGGGCGAGGCTCAGGTTTACATTTCTTAAATCCGGCTTCCGCTCTGCCCCCTGGTGGTGGTCCCGGTCCCAGCACCAAAACGAAGGATCTATTTAAGGTGTTCCCGGAAACCGGGGGCGTGGCGGCTGAGGCTCATTTGCATACCCACAATGCCTTGCACATAGACGAGCTCCGTTTCCGACTTAAAGAAATTCCTGGATTCGCCTATCTCCTTTGAACTATTTTCCCCACAAAATGAGACTTCTCTCACAGCACTGTCTGGGGAGAAGGGAAAAGTCACTGGCTGTTTCGGGTAAATAATCACCGTTATAGAATTAGGGGTACCAATTACCCGAGGAATGTGGGCGCCGGGCGCAGGACATACTCTGGTTTCTCTTCAGATCGCATAAATCTTTCGCCTTTTACTAAAGATTTCCGTGGAGAGGAACAATTCTGAGTTTTGAACCAATTTTTTGAGGCCTTGCACCTGCAAGGCTAACTAATGAAGTCAAAAAAAGTAGAGTTTGCTTTTGGGGAGTCAACTCCCCAAGTTTGTGGGTGGTAAGGAATAAAGGTGTGTTTTTGTAAGTAGGGTAAGGGAGTGTGCAGAAGAAGTCTGTAGCTGAGCTGTTTCAGGTCAGTGTTTTTACCTGAGAGCATCTTATGGAAAGGGCACCCAAAGGACTTATTTTCATTGCCAAGTCTGAGTGTTATGCCCAGAATATTCCCAGGCTGCAGACTTGCAACTGGTAATATGCTCCCAGGGCCTCTCTCAGGGCCTGGCTCCAGTTAGCCTGATTTTTGCACTTGACTTAGATATAACTTTTTAACTTTATTTGAAGATGGCTCGATTCCCCCATGGGGGCACGCAGGAGGCAGCCGATTAATGTTTCTCTTTCTCTCTCTCCCTTCAATAAAAAATTATTTTAAAAGGGGTGGGGAGAGGCATCCTACTGAGGTCATCAAGCATTCGTTGAACACCTACCCTGTGCCAGGTATTCTGCTAGTTTCCGGCCTTGTGCTAGTTTCCTACACCCGCCCGGAGACGATGTAGCCCCTGCCTTCGCAGAACTTAAGCGCACAGTAGGTGTTCATCAGATGTAACGTCCCCCGTGCAGGCGTGCGGGGCCTGCTAGAGGATTCTCAGTGAACATTCGTGGAAGCAAATGATTATCTGAAGCTTCCACTGGCCAAAGTTCAGAGGAGAGGCTCTCAGGAACCAGGGGTGCCAGGCTGCAGGTAGCCTGCTCAGGGCGAGGCTGTTTGCTTGGCGAGCACCCAGCAGCTGAGGTGACCCCACCCTCCCCGAACCTCCTTTCTGCAGGGAGGGTAACTGCCTCACAGCGTGTAGGGTGATCCGCCCAATTGCCAGCCCCCTAGCCAGGCGTCAGAAGCTCAGGCCGCTGCTGCTTGCAGGGAGGGGGGCGAAAACAAGTTATCTTATTAAGGTTTTTAAAGTCAGGCATCCTTTTGAGCATCTGAGGAAAGCTATAGAACCTCTCCTTAAAAAAAAAAAAGTACATATATTTGCAATTCCAGGGGTTACAGGTCCCTTGAAGCCAGGTTATGAACTCTCGAGCAAGCAGAGCTCTCGGTTCCTTCCTCATCTAAGATCCTGTGGGTCCCTTGTATTTGTGATTTGTTATCACCCCTGAAAAGTTCTCTTCCTTCACTGGAGGAGTATGATCCCATCTTTGTCCGTTTGGGCCCCTGTAACAATACAATAGGCCGGGGGGCGGGGGGGGCTTATAAATAACAGAAATGGATTTCTTAGTTTTGGAGGCTGAAGCCCAAGATCAGGGTGCCCGCACAGTCAGGCTCTCGTAAGAACCTCTTCAGGGCTGCAGACCGCTGTCCTCTCCTTGTGTCCTCACATGGCAGGAAAAAGACTAGAGAGCTCTATGGGGTCTCTCTTATTAGGGCACTAATTCCATGCCTGAGGGCTCCACCCTCCTGACCCAATCCCGCAGCTTCCTGAAATTTAGGAGAGAAACTGAAGCAGGAGGCTACTGGGTCCTCACGCCCGTGCAGAGCTGTGGCTGCAACCAGGGCGGGAGTCAGAGGTGGGCTGAGAGGACGGGAAATGCGGCGCCAGAGGCCCGTGGGGCAGGTGGGTTTTCAGGAAGCTGATGCATTTCAGAACCAGCTTTGTCAGCCCTGGGAGTGCTGGGTAGCTCGCAGTCAGATTTTCCACACCAGGTGCCCGCCCCTGCAAAAGCAGCTTTAGATGAAGCCTCCTTATGCATCCCGCCTGAGAGGCTGAGAAGGCAGCTCCCGGCGCGGGTGCGAGGCGGGCGGCCGAGGGTCGGTGCCCGGCCTGCTCCCAGCCGAGGCCTGCCAGCGCCTCCCCTCTGCAAGGGGCCCGAATGGAGGAGCTGAGTCACTTTGACAGCAGGTTGCTGATGCCGTCCTGGAGGGGAGGAAAATGCCTCACCCCTAGTCCATCTTCCAGAATACGTCAGAGGAGCAGTGCGTGGGGTCATGGGGTGGCGTGGGGCTGAGAGAGGCAGAGGCGGGGCCTGCGGCAAGCCCCAGTTTGCATTCCCCCTTGGTCCTGGGCAAATTATTCAGTCCCAGGTCATTTCCTCATTTCTCCAAGCGGGATCTTAACCCTCAACAACACCCTCCCTGCACAGGGCCAGGTTCATGTAAAATACCGAACGCGTATGGTGAGCACTTAAGTGAGAGCTACAATTCACAAATACTAGTTTATTGAAATTTTGATCATTCAGTAGGTATCCCAGGCACCAGGTACGTGGGTTCACTTCTCCATAGATGGCAGCCTACATGTTGGGGTGCAAGTTAAACAGAGGGAGTGGGGCTATGAAGTGTGGTTCCTGTCAAGCAGCTTCCGGTTTGGTTTAATGCTGTGACTGGAGAGCATGACATATTAGCCACACCCAACTGCACCCCATGAGGGTCCCCATCTAGGAAATGGGCAGCCAGCCTAGGACCCAGGCTGGGGGGAGGGGAAGTATTTCCCAGCTCTGCACGACCCCGAGCAGGAGTGGAAGTGCCTGGGACTGAGGGCTGGACGATCAGGGCAGCTGGCAGTGAAGCCTGACCCTTGTTTACTTGCTCATCGGTATGGGCCATTCAGCTCCTTGGCAAACCAACCAGGGTGTCGGCTGCTGAGAACAACACTGAGGATGTCAGCGTCCCCAGGTGGGCTGCTGCGCCCAGCTCAGCCCTTTTTGGTCCAGGTGCCAGCTCCATTCTCTTCCCACAAAGGCAGGGTCAGATCTTAGTTTTAGGAAAGGGGTAGAAGGCCACTCAGGGTTTTCTGCTGCCCAGTCCTATGGCCAGCAAAACCCAGAGCAGGCAAATCTCGGCTACTTAGGGCAGGTGAGGGGACAGGGCGCTGCAGCAGTGAAAGGACCGGGTGATGTTTCTCAACCTGCCTACTGGGCAGGACTACCCAGCGAACCCCTCAGGGGAGCAGAAAAGTAGCTGCCTTCCCATCTGAGTGGACTCCTCTGAGGGGAGGAGACGTGGGAAAAGGATTCCTATTGCCACAGCAGGGCCCTCCTGCTCAGACACTACCCAGTCTGGTGACGGAGGGAGATAGGGTGTCTCCAAGGGTTTCAACCACACACAGACCCATTGTGAAGTTTGAAAGAGATTTATTTAAAAACAGAACAAAAGAAAGCTTTGGTATTTCAAAACCCGACAATCATCGATCACTAGAAAGTTAAACACGTCCCCTAAAGCCCAGAAGTACAAACCCACCGATGTCCGCGGGCTCATTGGAAAGAGACCATGTGCAAACCTGAGGATGACCCCAGACCCAAGCCCTCTACACAGGCCACCGGTGGGGCCCCCAAATGCCATCCCTGTGGAGAGATCGGAAATCACCACCAAGATTCAGTCTAAGGTGGATGCCAAAGCCATCCAGCAAAATCTCAACAATAAATTAAAAATGCAGTCAAGAAGGAACACATTAAATTAGAAAAAACCCCACAATTTTTCCCAAAGTCTTTTCAAAAGAGGTCTAGTTCCTGGGCCAGAGGAAAGGGGAAAAGGGGAAGGAGTGAGTTCGATTTCAAGTATTTTCCATATAGGTTCATTTTATTGAGTCGAAAGCTTACAAAAAGTCCACTGGCCCCTCCCCTCCCATTCCCCAATGCAAACTCCTGAACATCCACACGCGCTTCTGCGTCACTGGTGTCCCCAACAAGGCACAAAAGGGTGGGTGCTGTCAAAGGATCCCTTGTTCGTAGCAGCAGCAGTGTCCGTGCTGGGTGTCTTGTGCAATTGGTGGCTGAAAGCAGGACTGTTGGTTCACTCAGACACTGGGATCTTCCTGTTCAATTAACAAAACAAGTTGTTACTGTTTGCCACCAACCCCATGGACAGCCACAGAAATACTACGGGAAGCCAGTCAGAGCTCCGATCTGGATAGGCAGACAGCGCCTGGCCCAGCCACAGGCTAGAGCTACCGTGGATTTAGTGGTCTGGGACTCGGTGGGCTGGTGCAGTGATCCCCGGGCTCTACTGTGGTGTGGCCAACTCTAGCACAAGGAAACTGAGGACGTGAGGCAGTGCCCCAGGAAGGTAGTTTGGCTTGTCCCCGATTCCGTGGGGAACCCAAGTGGATGGGTGGATGCCTCTTTAAGAGCAGAGAAGTCCACCAACCAGCAGGGAAAAGCAGCCTTGGGCTAAACAGAAGCTGCCACCCAAGCAATGCAAACCACGCAGCTGCTCTGTTACAGCTGAGCCGGAAGGCTCACCGGACATCTGCACGTCTCTTTTTGATCTGATTTCCAATTTGTTCTTCAAGCTTGAGGAACTCAGACCTGCCTCCCACCCTTCTCCCACTCCTTCAGACTGGATTCCACTTCCTTCTCTAACTCCTGGCGCCAAAGCCCTCTCTGAAGGTGATGGGGCATTGCTCCTGCATTGGGCCCTGGCTCTTTAACTATTTGAGAACACAGACCTAGAGCTTCATATACCTCTCTACTCTCAGGCAGCCAGGGGAGGGGACCAAGCTCAGCTCCTCCCTGGCACCTTCTCCTGTGACTGCCAACAGTGGACTCCCTTCTGCCCTTTCTCCCAGGACATCCTGACAGTGAGAAAGCACAGACGACTGACTGGGTGACAGGGCAGCAGGTGGCCTCCCCTGAGACACCAATTCTGATGTCCTGAAATACATTCCAGATGTGAGCCCCAGAGCAATTGTGGTCAAAACCATAGCTTCCTAGGGGCACAGGTGTCTGAGGAAACATGAGGGGAATGATCCTGTCCTGTGCTTGCAAGATGACCACTCCGGGCTGGCCCACAGGGAGGGACTGAACGGGGTTAGGAGGTGGTCCCACCAGCAGTTTAGACAGAGGCTTCAGGTTAATCTAGGCCTTTGCTGCATTTACAGATGCTGAGACTCATGTGGGGGTGGGGTGGGGGACAACTGCCCATGTCGCTGGGAGGCCAGTGGGCTGATCTATGCACAGCTGTCCCTTCCTATGGTCTCATCTCAAAAGTCACTTTTTAATGTCCTTTCAGAAAACATGCGCTCCTCTCTCTGTGTTAAGGGCTGAGGGCCCTGGCTTAGAGGGCACCCCGTGACTGCCCAGCCTCACCCCGTCCTAGATCAGGACAGAACACGGGGCCGGGGCTGCGGGCTCTGCCGACACAGGGGCTTTCTACCTTGCTCCTGAAGAGGGGCTTGGCCCCAGGCCCACAGTACTCGTTGTAGATGAGCTTGAAGAGGAAGAGGTGGAACAGGGTGATGAGGGAAGCCACGCTGAACCAGAAGAGGAAGGGCAGCCCGGGGTCCTGCTGGGCCATGTGCTCATCGTGGGCCAGGATGGCCTTGAGGTGCAGTGTGTGCCGCAGGTCCTGCAGGTGCATGAGGTCCGTGGAGATGTAGAGCAGTGGAGTGATCGGCTGCGTCACCATGACCGAGAAGGTGTGGCCCTGGGGCGCTGAGGTCAGCTCCACAGGCTCATCCAGGCAGCCCGCTTCACAGGCGTAGATCTTGACGGGCTGGCCGCGGGACTCCACGGACACGTGCAGGTATGGTTTGCCCTCGGTGTCCGCCAGCACGGCCAGGTTGATGTGGTCATTCTTGTAGCGGATGCCGTGCAGGGCGTAGCTGTTATGCAGCACATCGGGGTCCGCCTGGAACTGGAGGTGGTTCTCGGTGAACTGCAGCCCACCGAAGCTGAGCACCATGCCCTGCAGGATGCCGGGGGCGCCCGCCCTCGCCAGCCCCTTGCAGCCTCGCTTCTGCAGGGTCAGCCTCCACAGGTCAGAGAGCTGCAGGATCTGCTGCACCGAGGCCAGCCGGCCCGGCCAGAGGTTCTCTGCGTGCATGGTGGCATGGCCACTGAAGCAGTGGTCTTCATAGTTGAGCGTTGACTCCATTTGGTCTCTCTCCCTGTGGCTCAGGTTGGGGCTGAGCAGTGGGGCTGGTGAGCAGGATAGCATGTAATACAGGGTCAGGTTCACCGTCAGGCCGGACGGGGTATGGGCATCTGTGATCTTCTTCATTTCCACACCTGTAAGGCCAGAGGTTGCACGTTACGGGGATGGCATGGCCGGGAGCTAAGGCTATGAAATGGAGATCAAGAGCACTGGAGACAAAGGTTTTGTCCCTGGGGATGAAGTGGCAGTTCCCGTTTCCCTGGAGTGAGAAAGCTATCCTGCCTGGCCTCCTCACATGACCAACTGGAACCCTGTGGGTCTGAAACCTAAAATCTTGTTGAAAGGCAGTGGTGCCTCCTGCCAGAGCACAAAAGAACCCAGACAGAGCCAGAACTGGGCACCAACCATATAGAGCCAAGTAAAAAATCCCACTCCAGAACACTATCACCAGTGCCCTGGCCAGTCTTGGGCTTCTCCCCTCTATCATCTCTCTCTCTCTCTGCAGTCCTATAGCTTTAAATAACATCTAGACACAGCATCTCCCAAACGTGTACGACCTCTAGATTCACCCAGCGAACCGCCCACTTGGTGTCTCCAGCTGGATGTCCAACAGGCATTTTGAACCTGACGTGGTTAAATTTTTCCAGCCCCAAACCTATCCTTCCCTAAGTTGTCTCCAGACACCTGCTCAAGCCCTCCCCCCTAATTCGGGAGTCACCTCAAGTTCTCACTCCCCATAGCCAGTCCTTGGGAAGTCCTGGTGGCTCCACTTCCAAAGGTATCAGAATCCATCCACTTCTGTCCCCACAGTCACAACTCTGATCCCAGCCACCCTCCTCTCTCACCTGGGTTCCTGCAAAAACCTCTTACCTGGTCTGCACGCTCCACTTTTGCCCCGTATAGTCTATACTCCGCATACAGCAGCCACAGGGACCCTTAAAAACGTGCAGCAGATGGTGTCTCAGCCCTGCTTTCCATCCCATTTACAGTAAGATTCACCATCCTCGCCAAGCCCTACAAGATCCTTTGCGATCTGGCCACTGCCAGCCTCCCCTGTCTGACCTCGCCTCCCACTGCCCTCCCCTTGCTCACTACTTGCCAGCCACACTGGCCACTCAGCCACACCCACTCCTGCCTCAGGGGCTCTGGCCTGCTGGCTTGGCTTCCCTGCTATTCAGGTCTCAGCTTAAGTTTTCCTCCTCAGAGAGGCCTCGCTGACAACTGGAGCTAAACAGAGGCTGTCCCACTTCTCTTACTTCCCCCTCTGGGCACCCTCAATCATGTATTCTTAACCTTTCTCCATAGTACTTTTTATTCTAGAAAGCTATTTTTCTTATCCAAGTTTTCACTTTTCTAATATTTGTCTTCCTCCCGTCCAGAATTTAAGCAACACTATGAGCACAGGGTCTTCGTCTGTTTATGTCTGTTGTCTCCAGGCGAGAACAGACTCTGGCAGAAGCATTCAGTAAATACTTGAGTGAATTAAAGACTCCTTGAGCAACTAAATGTAAGGATTCAGACAAGTAGAACCCTGGAAACCAAAATCTCTCCCTCCTCTGGAACATGACTTTTTTAAACAGTCAAGGGGGAAAGACGTTTTCATTTGACAGGGCATCCTGCCTGCTGAAGAGGTCCTATACCACCTTGTGAAAAAACTGCAGCCATAACAGCTAGGGCACCTCAGCTTCAAGGGAGGTCAAGAAGCCCATGCTTGTGACCAGCCAGACTATGGGGAACTGAGGAAAGAATCTGGGGATCAACCAGGCCTCTCTCTGCCTGCTTTTTTACCCTTTACAAGCTGACCCTCCAAACCACTTTGCTCAAATCAGGCCTCACCTACAAAACAGTAACAAGACCTACCCATTACACTCATTCTTTCATTAGAATCTCATAAAAGCCCTTGAATATGAGTCCAGAGAGATTAGGCTACTGGTCCAGGTCACAAAGGCACTAAAGGAGGCAAGTCCCAGGTCAAATGCCCTGCCCAAGTGTTAACCATGCCTCTGCTCCCCTTCAGCGTCCCCTCTCCAGACTTTGGAGGGGCATCTCCAGGGTGGACCATGTTCACCCTGGTGCAAGGTGTGAACTATAAACCAAGCACTTGCCAGGCCTCACCTGGGCTGAAAAGCTGAGCCCAGAGGCGCTGGTGGTCCTGAAGCAGCTCAGCCGCGGGCATCTCCAAGAGCTCCAGCATTTCCTTCCGCGCCAAGTCCTGGAGCAGCTTGAGCTCCTTGGCTGCTTTGCTTTTGAGCACCTGGGGGTTAACAGGGCCTGAGACGTGCACCACCCACAGCACCGTCTCATCCAGCTGCGTCTTGGGAGCCACTTGGAGCCGGTTCACTAGTTTCTTGGCGGCCACCACCACCAGGTGCACCAGGCCCGTGGGAAGAGGCGGGGACAGGCCCGAGTAGAGGAGGAATTGATGGTCTCCGACCTTCTCCAAGGTGCTGGTGTAGGCCCTGGGGACCGGACCGGCAGTGGGGCCCACAGTCTGCAGCGCGGCCACGCGCTCCGTGGGGTTGTTGAGCTGGATGCGCTGCAGATAGACGTGGGGTCGGCCTCGGTGCGCCAGAAAGTCCTCTTGCAGCAGCACGCAGTCGCGGCCGGACCCCGTGACGAGGCCCGAGGCCGAGGCCGGCCCGGGGGCGGCGGCGGCGGCGGCGCCGGCGCCCGAGGTCCCGAGCTGCAGGCAGCGCACCCGGCGCAGGAGCCCTTTACGCAGCAGCAGCACCGACTCCCCAGCTTCCGACAGCGCGTTCAGCGGGCGCAGCTGCACGAAGGGCACGAAGTCCGGCGCCACGGCGGGCTCCCGCTCCCCGGGGGTCACCCACAGCCGGTTGGCGGCCGCGTCCAGGGCCAGGAAGCCGTTGGCCACCAGGGCGGGCACCCCGGGGCCCAGCGGCACGGCCTCGCCGCGCTCCCGCAGGCCGCGCCACGCGCGGGTGGCCGCCTCCAGGCAGGCGGACGGCTCGGCGGCGCCCGGCTCGCCGCGGGCCCAGGCCGGCAGGCCCAGGCCGCCCGCCGCCCGCCGCGCCCCGGAGCCCCCGAACCACAGCAGCAGCAGCAGGAGGCCGAGCAGGCAGAGCAGGCGGCGGGCCCAGCTGCTCGACAGCAGTCCCCGCAGCCCCTTCAGCCGCTGCTGCAGCCACATCGGGCCGCCGGGCGCGGGCGCGGCGCGGGGGCGGCCGCCGGGCCCGCCGCCCAGCCCACCGGCCCGGCCGCCCGCGCCTCACTCTCCAGCCGGGACCGCGGAGCCCACCCCCGACCGCGTCGCAGCGGCCGCCACCTTCTCTTCCTCCTCCTCCTCCTCTTCCTCGGTGGCCTCCGACAGTCAAACGACGCCGGCCGTCAAGCGCCACCGAGTCTTTTGCGACATGTGGGAAAAAGGAGGGAGGGGCGGGGCCAGATAAAGGGGCGGAGCCACCGGGAGAAAGGGGCGGGACACCTGGGGGCGGAGTTTCTTTTCCCCGCCCATGGAGTGGCGTCAGAGGGAGGAGCTACGCCCAGGGTAGCCCAGGAAGCAGCCAACACGCTCATAAAAAAAAAAAAAAAAGCCACCGAGGCGGCCAGGCCGAGCACGTGTGGGGCCCCGTTTGCTACTAATGGCTTCAACAGTAATAATAAAACTTTTTTCTGTACAAGTGACGATCCTCGCCGCAAAAAAAAAAAAACCACAAACAGTACAAGAAAGAAAGAAAGAAAAAGAAAGAAAGAAAAACAGAGAAAGAAGAAAAGGAAATAGCCACTCGACACTAGACTTCCTAGGAAATATTTTGTTGACAGCTCCCCCAGACCTGCCTGGCAGCACGCAGGGCATATGGGACAGGAATCCAGCCTAGGACGGTCGTTTCTCTACCGCACCAAGTCGCCTTCTTGTTGACCCTGGGTTTTAACTTAGTAAGTAACTTAAGGCGCTAAAGTCTCGTACTTTGAAAATGCCTTTAAATTGTGAATCATCATTGCAAAAGAGACATTCTGCTTTGTTACTGAGGGGGGGGGGAGTCACTGTGAGCACGGGGCGGACAGTGGGGCGATTGTTTCGCCTTTGCTTTCAGGACATTCCAAAGCCAGACAGTGCTTCCCAGTTGTTGAAAATTAATCGGTCATTCCAGGTGGCTTCTTTTGGGCTGTGAGCAGACAGAGATGTACAGTATTTGTCAAGTTTGAGGGCCAGCCCCCTGTGGAAAGGTGCCTGTCCAGGTGATGGTACAGTACCTTTTTTTCTTCTCAATGTTATTATCAAAACACAAACAAAATTTTTAAATACCACTGAGAGTTCACAAAAGCCACGGAATATGTTTGTGGCTGTGTAGGAAATCCATGCCCTATAGCTACAGAGAGAGGATCCATCCATCCAATCCCCTGAGGGAGACAGAAGTACTTGGGAGACACAGTGCAGTGGAAAAATACCAGACAGGGGTTTATCCCACCTGTGACATGGAGATGACCAGAAATCCTGCCTTTCATGTTTTTGAGGAATAAGTAAGTTAATACAGATCAAGCAAGCAAGGTGCATGACACACGCTAAGTAATTTTAATTGTAAATCCATGTCATTATTTTTACCTTTACAAACATCCATTTAATAGGCATATACCTTGGCCCACTTGTGTGATTTTCTTTTTGGGAGGGGAGCAATTTCAGAAAGCAGATTCCTAGTCAAACAGAAAGCTCATTATTTGGGAACTCCCTCACCACTCTCAAAGACCTCAGGGGGAGGGGACTCACAGCAACATAGCCACAACAAAGCCAGGGGATCAAGAATAAGGGCCTTGGCATCAGGCTGCCTGAGTTTTGAATCTTGGCTTTACCCCTTGCTAGCAAGTCAACTAACTTCCCTGGGTCTCAGTTTCTCCATCCATAAAATGGGGATCATGAGACAGTAGGATTGCTCTGAGGCTTCAATTGAACAAACACGTGAAACATTTAGCATAGTGCCTGGCTCAAAAGAACCATTCATTACTTAATTTATTTTTACTGGGAAACAGGATACCCGATACAAAATTCAACATGTGCAAAAGGGTGACAATTGTCTTCCTTCCTCCTGGGGCTCCAGCTAATCTGTTACTCTCCCTAGATGTAGCAACCACTGCCACCAGCTCCTTGGATACTCTTCCAGATATTCTATTCGTTTACAGATATATAGGCACCTAGACATATAGTATAGATTTTTTCTTTCACAGAAATTGTAGAGTATGATTTACATTTGCATCTTTTTTCACTTAGGGGAACAGCTTGGAAATTCTATTTCTATTATTATTACTATCATTGTTATTATTATTAAAGGGACTAAGTACCAGTGGGATTAGCTGATGGTTGTAAAGGGGGAGGGGACTGAGGGCCAGCTGACAGCCTGTCTGGCAGCACAGAGTGTGGCTGTCTTCAGGCCAAGAAAGGATATGGGTAAAAGAAGAGAAGGAACATGAGAAAAGCCCCCGTGGCACCAGACAACTGCCCTTCCAGCCAGCTATTCTTTCGGTACTTTCCCAGGAAAGCAGGGTCCTGCGCCTCTAACTGTGCACAACATGTGCCGCACGTACCAGAAGTAACATCTGGGCAGTAGCCACCCCTGGTTAAAGAGACAGGCTCTCTTTTTGGAGGAAACTTGGACTGGGTTCAAGTTCTAGCAATCTGATGAAGGCAGTAAGAAACAGATACCGAAGGCGTGGAGGGCAGGCTTCTCCAGGGTGATTCCTTTCTCCAGGGGAAGCCAGCAGCCTTCAAGATTGCTTCCCCCTCCTGATTTGCAACAACTTTGGGGACTCGGGCCATGGGAACCCGCTGCCCAAGGATTTTTTCTGTCCACAGAACATCACCATTGAAGTTCTTCTTGGGCCCCAACAAATGGGAAATTAGAGCTCGGTTCCAAAGCTGCCTCCCTTACTATGGTCCCACATCAGCTGTGTGACTTCAGGCAGGTTGCTTCACTTCTCTGAGCCCCTGTTTCCTCTTTTCACAAATGGGGGCAACAGTGCCTAACTCGAAGGGCTGTTATGAACGCGGAATGAAACGGAGCTTTGAAAATTGATCCAGCTGACATATGCTCATTCTCTTCTCTCTGCTCATCTCTCTATTTTCTCCTCCAAGGGTCTGGAATTTCAGTCCGCATCCTCTGATTCAAAAACATCCGGTAGATTCTGGCACCGAGTCCCATCCCCAGCTGCAGAAACTCCTTGCTGGGTCCCAGCTGGGTGGCAGAAGCCCTGGGTTGCATTCATGGCTCTGCTCTTTACTTGCCGTGTAACTTGGGCTTGCTGCTGGGTCTCTGCCATCTGTACAATGAGATGATTGCCCATGTTCCCAGGAATTGTACCTATCTTCTAAAAATAGCACATATTAGTTTTGTTTGGTTTGGACAAATAGTATATATTCACTGTATAAAAAAAAAAAATCCTAAAAACAATGAAAAAAACCCTACCTGGCAATAACATATATAAAATCACAGCAAACATTTGGCTGTCATTTCAGTATTGTCTCTATGCATTATTGTCTCTAGAAAAGTATATTTTTACCCAGTGGGGTCCTAATGTGTATTCCACATCTTCCACTGAACATCTCAGAGTGTTTCCCTTGCCTGAGCAGTCTTAGGTGCTATGGATTTCCTTTTTCCCAGCACCTACCCACGGCCTGCTTTATGTTGTCATTGACATCAGGACATTCCTCCTCCCTCAACCCTTTGTTCCTTTGGGGGGGGGGTGCCCTGCCCACCAGGATTGCACCCACCACTCATTCCTCTGGAGCCTAATCAGCTGCAAAAAAAGCCCCGGGCTCAGCCTGCTGTTGCTCAGCGGTTGACCATCGACCTATGATCCAGGAGATTGCAGTTAGGTTCCCCGTCAGGGCACATGCTCAGGTTGGGGGGCTCCGTCCCCAGTTAGGGGTGTGCAGGAGGCAGCCGATCAATGATTGTCTCATCACTGATGTTTCTCTGTCTCTCTCTCTCCCTCTTCCTCCCTCTCTCTGAAATCAATAAAGATTTTTTTTTTTTAAATTTTTTAAAAAGGGATAATTTTTAAAAAAAGAAGCCCCTGGATCTGAGGGTCTCTCCCAAGAGGTGGAAGCTCTTTGTGGACACCTGCTCCAGGAGCCCTTGTTCTGGAGATCCTGAGTTATTTGTTGGTCTTTGAGAAGTCCTGATCTGTGAAGAGGCCCTAAACCTTCCTTCCTTCCTTCCTTCCTTCCTTCCTTCCTTCCTTCCTTCCTTCCTTCCTTCCTTCCTCCCTCCCTCCCTCCCTCCCTCCCTCCCTCCCTCCCATCCATCCCATCCATCCATCCCATCCATCCATCCATCCATCCCATCCATCCATCCATCCATCCCATCCCATCCATCCCATCCCATCCCATCCATCCATCCCATCCATCCATCCATCCATCCCATCCATCCATCCATCCATCCATCCATCCCATCCATCCATCCATCCATCCATCCATCCCATCCATCCATCCCATCCATCCATCCATCCATCCCATCCATCCATCCATCCATCCATCCCATCCCATCCATCCCATCCCATCCATCCATCCATCCCATCCATCCATCCATCCATCCATCCCATCCATCCATCCATCCATCCATCCCATCCATCCATCCATCCATCCATCCCATCCATCCATCCATCCCATCCATCCATCCATCCATCCATCCATCCATCCATCCATCCCATCCATCCATCCATCCATCATCCATCCATCCATCCATCCATCCCATCCATCCATCCATCCATCCATCCATCCATCCATCCATCCAATCCATCCATCCATCCATCCCATCCATCATCCATCCCATCCATCCATCCATCCATCCATCCATCCATCCATCCATCCATCCCATCCATCATCCATCCCATCCATCCATCCATCCATCCATCCATCCATCCATCCCATCCATCCATCCATCCATCCATCCATCCCATCCATCCATCCCATCCATCCATCCATCCATCCATCCATCCATCCATCCATCCATCCATCCCATCCATCATCCATCCATCCATCCATCCATCCATCCATCCATCCAATCCATCCATCCATCCCATCCATCATCCATTCCATCCATCCATCCATCCATCCATCCATCCATCCATCCATCCATCCATCCATCCCATCCATCATCCATCCCATCCATCCATCCATCCATCCATCCATCCATCCATCCATCCATCCATCCATCCATCCATCCATCCCATCTATCCATCCATCCATCCATCCATCCATCCATCCATCCATCCATCCATCCATCCCTGAGACGCCAGGAGCAGGACCTGCCATGGCTTGGAGTTGCCTCCCAGGGACAGAAAGACAAATTAAGTGCCTCCCTTTTTTTAGGGGGTGGTGATAAGCCTTCTTCATTTCCAGCAGCCAGGAGTGTCAGCAGGGGCGCGGACGCCTCGGAACACATTCCTCCCCGTCCCCCCACCCCACCCCACCCCACCCCACTGGGGGTTCAGACCTTCCCGCCCGAGGGCCTGGGGAAGGACCAATGACACCCTGAGAGCTGAGTCTGACTGAGGGCGCACCACAGGGCTGTTCTAAGGCCGCCGCGGGTACCACGGTCCCTACCCCGCGCAAGACCCCTGGACAGGTGCGACCGCAACCCCGCGTTAGGCGACGAGCTGAGGCTCTGGGTGACTGAGGTCCTCAAGCCTCGGGGCGGAACCTGGGGGGCAGAAGCGGCGGCCTCGCAGTGAACCCCGGAGAAGGGGGGGAGGCGGGCGGGCGGAAGGACCCGGGAGCCCGGGCGGGCCGGGCGGAGCTGCTCCAACCGGGAGGCCTCCGTTTCGGCGGCGCCGCCCGAAAACCTCCCCCAGGGAGGCGGCGGGAGGGGCGGCGGGCGGCGCGGCCCCGCCCCGGGGCGGGCCCAGTGCGTGGCAGCGGGGCCGCCGGGCTCGTCGCGAAGTTTCCAGCCTGCTGGCCCGCGGGCCCCGCGGACGTCGCGACCCCGGCCATGCGGCCCCTGCTGCTGCTGGCCCAGCTGGGCTGGCTGCTGCGGGCGCAAGCGAAGGGGGACGCCAGGCCCGAGGGTGAGCGCGGGCGGGGGCGCGGGCCGGGCGCGCGGGCCGGGGGCGCGGGCCGGGGGCGCGGGCCGGGGGCGCGGGCGGGGGCGCGCGGGCCGGGGGGCGCGGGCCGGGGGCGCGGGCCGGGGGGCGCGGGCGGGGGCGCGGGCGGGGGCGCGCGGGCCGGGCTGGAGGGCTGAGCTGGGGCTGCCTCGGGGAGGACCGGTCTGTACCCGAGGCCCGGGCTTGCGGGGGGACAGGGCGGGTGTCTGAGCTGCGGCTACTTGTCCATCCGTTCGCTGGTGACTTAGGACAAAATCACTTCCCCCTCTTGGGGTTGCGGTTCCCACATCTGGGAGGGAAGGGACAGCCGAAGTCCCGCTCAGCACCCTGATGGCAGCCTTCGGGTGTGCGTCCTTCTGTTATCCCCATTTTTCAGCTGGGCAAACTGAGGCTCTCTAGAGTTGGTTCACTTGCCCAAGGTCAGGCCGCTTGTGGGCTTGGGAACCAGGGTTAACACCCAGGTTGAGTTCCAGAGCCCAGCTGCCCCCCCACAAGAGATCAAGGGGATGAGAGGCCACCTGGTGGGGTGGGTGGGGTGGGGGCATAGAAGGGGTGGTTTCCCTGGCAGAGCTGTTGGCACTTTAAGCCATGCCCTCTGTCGGCTGCCTTGCCCCTGCCCCGTGGGTCTTACTCTCTCCAGTTTGCACGTGGGCAAACAGGCTCAGACAAGTGCCCTGACTAACCAGGGATTCCCAGCCCCGGAGTGGTTGCTCCAAGGCCTTCTGGACTTCATGTCTAGTGTTGCATCCTCACCTCCAAGGCAGATGGGGTCTCAGAGTGGGCCCCACTATCCTGAGTGGGTGCAGCTCTCCTCCCCTGCCTTGCCTGGGCCCCCTGCAGGGCTGCCCGCTGAGCATCTGGGAGCCCCAGAGGGCGTGGATCCTGGCAGTCCCGGGGGAGCAGATCTGAACTGGCCACACCTTCCCTGATCCTCTGTCCCCTGGACCCACTCACCTGGAGAACCTGGGAGCTGGAGGGGTGGGGGAGTAGTTTAGCAGACCCTTGGACCAGGGGAAGGGATGGGAACCGTCATGTCTTGAGTATTCCTTTGTGCCGCGTTGTGCCCAAGGCCACGTGTCTCTGGTAAAGCCGGTTGCTTGATCTCCATGAGGCTTGGTGTGCTAGCCTGCAAAATGGGCCGTAATACCTCACTCCTAGAGTTCTTCCAGGGATCCCATGGGATGAGGCCTGTTGAGTGTTCAGATCAATGCCTGGCCCATAAAGACATTTTCTGGCCCAGTGCTGCCATCTTTTCTGGAGTATCCCAGCAGGGCAGTAAGACAGGTCAAAAAATCCAGTGAGGGAAGTGCTGAGCACAGCTGGGCTGGTAGTGTGTGCAAAGGGCCTGTGGCCACTCACTGGCTGGGAGCCAGGAACCCTATAATAGCCTTTATTTTCCCTGGGCCTCTGCTGGGAGTTCCTCTGCTTCCATTTATGTGAACTCCTTCCACCCCAGCGCATCCCATGAGAGAAACTCTAGCCCTGCGCAAGGAAGCCCAGAGAGGTGCTTGGGGAGGGACCAAATCAGTGACAAGCCTTCAGGTATCCTGACCCCCAGCAGGTGATGAGAGGGTGCAAGACAGCCCCCACAGAGTGTGCAGGATTGAGGGTGTCACTGAGATGACCCAGGTAGAGCACCTAGTAGATCATAAGCATTCATGGATGGAGAAGAGACAGCGGGTCCCTGGGCATGGGACTAATGTCAAGCTGCTCTCAAGATGAGGCTTTGTGCTTCCCTTGCTCCATTCGGACACTTTTGATAAGTAAGGACTCATTAGCCCCATTTTGCAGATGGGAAGACTGAGGCTCTGAAAGGTTAAACACCTGATCTAAGATTGCCACAGCTGGTTGAAAGTAAAGTCACTGACTGGGACTCAGACCCACTGCTCATTCCTGTGAACTCTTCCTCTAGATAGGGTGGGGGGCTGTTGCCTGGAGACACTGCCTGGAGGAACCTGCCCAGCTCCCCCAGACCCAGGTAAGGTGTGACCCTCAGCCTGCTGGCCAAGAGGACAGAGTGGAATGGCAATTTTTCCTGCAGGCATTGCCCAAGCTGGCCACGGACTGCTGCTGGGATGGTGCAGCCCAGCAGCCCCCAAAGAGCAAGCTCCTCCCTCTCCTGGCTGGGCTGGGATGCCCATTCCAGCACTAGGTGGCTAGGATGGGGCAGCTGCTGAGGAGTGTCCCATTGGGGCAGGCACAGGGACAGCACAGCAAGGCCTGTAGTGGGGCACAGAATTTACTATGAAGTGTTGGGGTGGAGGTACTTTTGTGCACCACTAAGCCAAACATGGATTTGGCACATGGAGAGAAAGATGGGCAGTTTTCACTTTTAGGGGGCTCCCAATCTGTGGGGGGACACAGAGCTCCTCTCCCCAGTGGATGCCTAGTCTGATGGGGGAGACACAACCATCTGTTCCCAGAGAGCCCTGTGCATGAGGGAGGATCCTCTACCCTGTCCTGGGGGAGCCCCAAGACCAATGTGGGGGACAGAAAAAGACCTTCAACAAAGCAGCATCCA
The DNA here is from genome assembly GCF_964146895.1 of Miniopterus schreibersii. Classification (NCBI taxonomy): domain Eukaryota; kingdom Metazoa; phylum Chordata; class Mammalia; order Chiroptera; family Miniopteridae; genus Miniopterus; species Miniopterus schreibersii. The sequence goes on along the minus strand of NC_138109.1, from coordinate 4,521,757 downwards.
AACAAGCAGATTTCTTTAGAGCTGAGGGGCCAGGACAGTCCAGACACCCCATGGCCCTTTCTGCCTTTTGCAGAGGCTTCTAGCTCTCTCCCAGGGCTCACCCTTTCCTTGCAGACCTTGGCATGGAGAGGGAAGAACCCACCGGAGCCTAGAGCTGCTGAGATCCCAGGCTCCAGGGATGTTAGCTGGGCTTGGGTGGGTGCTCCAGGTCATGCCATCACATTTCGGTCACACTGCAGGGGATGGAAATGTCCCCCCGAGTCAGGCCTGGCTGGATGTGTATGAGTCACGAGGGCACAGTTTGTGGAAACCCAAGGCTGCTAGACTGTGGGAGGCAAGGTTGACTCCTGGGCGCTGGGGATCCCCATCTCCTGCTGTTCTGCTTGACCCAGTTTATGGCTTTCCAGGGTGAGCTTCATTCATTCCCACCTCCCCAGAGAGCAGACTGGGTGTGTCATGACAATGCCTGGAGAGCCAAGGCCACAGGCCAACTGACCATCCAATCCCTTGCCTGGGCTGGCACTGCTTGGGACAAAGGGGACATCAGCCAGAGCACAATGAACCCAGCCGGAGCTCTCAGTCTTCTCTTAGGACCCCAGAGAGGTGTCTGTACCCCCCACCCCTGGCTCAGCCTCTCAGAAGGGGCTCTTCTCCACCCTGGTAGCCCTTACACTCTCCCCGTCCCAGGGGAGCTTCCCTGGGACCAGAATGCGTGGCGCCCCATGGCCAGGGGCTGTGCTCAGCACTTTATGGACATTCGCTCCTTTCACCCTCCTAGGAGTCTCTGGAGGAAGGTACATTACTGTCGTTACTCTCCTTTTGCTGATGAAGAAGCAGCACAGAGAGGCTCAGTTACTGGCCCGCTCTCTCTTGGCCACTCCCCTCTGCTGTCCTGCTTATCTCTGCTGACACGGTCACGGGTCATTGTCTGGGGAAACCACCATTGAACTTTGGACAGCAGGTCATGAGGGCCGAGAGCCCTGGGTGTCAGCTCTCCTGCGGGCCCAGCCGCAGCTCCGTCTCTGTTAAGTGGTGAGATCCTTTCCCAGCTCTCTGCAGGCTGGGTCAGAGCTCTGGGCCACCCGTAGGGTGTAGGGTGTCACCCTGGAGCACCAGACCCCGCCCACCTGCTCTCTCTGGGCTCCTAACTGTAAAGGGGATGCGGTCAGTGTGTGTAGAGGCTTAGAACAAAGTCTGGCGAGCAGTGTTCAGTAAAGGTCAGCCATCGTTGTTGTTATTTGGAAGCAGAAACCGCAGAAAAGGAGCCTGAAGACACAGCCCCCATCCCCCCTTCCCTCCTTTGCTGCCTGACTTCAGGAGCCCTGGTCTAATGGAGAATCCAGAATCTCACACAGGCACACAGGCTGGCTTTTTCCATCCATGAAATGTGACACTTTTCCTGTCCCCAGTAGCCCCTGTGGATAACAAGAGGGCCTCAGAGCTGGCAGCCCTGGCTCTCCTCACCTGGGTGGAGACAGGGGGGACTTAACAATCCTCGCAGGAGTTAGGGGGAGCCCTTCCCCAAGGGTGAGAAGCACCCCTTTTCCTGGACCCCAGGGTCAGGTGGTGAGGCCTCCCCTCTCCACACCTGCCTAGTGAATCCCCCCCTTCTGCCCCAGGTCCCTGGGCCCAGCCCCAGCGAATTCCTGCCATCCCCTGCTGGGCCTTGGCGCCAACGCCCTGCTCAGGCGGCAGCCTGCCCCTCTGCTCAGCCAGCCCTGCTAGGCTGGGCCCTTTAGTCTTCCTGTCTTTTTTAAATCCTCGCAAGAGGACATATTTTTTACTGATTTTTAGAGAGAGAGGAAAGGGGGGAGAGAGGGAAAGAGAAACATCAATTGGTTGCCTCTTGTCTGGGGATCCAACAGGCATGTGCTCTGACTGGGAATCGAACCCGAGACATTTCGGGGTACGGGATGGTGCTCAACCAGCTGAGCCACATGCCTTTGTTCTTTTAGCCCTGGCTCCTCCTGACTTCCTGGGGCGGGAGTGGGGTGCCTTACCTGCCCCTGCTGGCCTGGCCATGCCACTTGGTGGTCTGTTCACCTGGAAGTGTTAAGTCCTGGGCCCCAAGGAAGCAAGGGTCACCCAGTGGAACAATGGTGAGCGCTACAAAGTGGGGTCCTGCCTCTGAGGGAGGGAGAGAGGTCAGGAAAAATCTGAGAAGGCTTCATAGAGGTGGTGGCAGGGAAGAGGTATCACTGTCCCTGGCTCTGGGACCTGGAAGAAGGCTAGAGAAAGGGTAGAGAGAGGAAGCCCTGGCAGGAGGGAGGAGCCCAGCAAGGTGGGACTCCTGGCTGGAGGAGGGCCCCTCTGTGGAGCGAATGAGTACGTCATCGGGCCGGTCAGCAAGGGCCTTGAATGCCAGAGCAAGGTATTTGCTTCTCATTTATCAGCACCAGTAACAGCTCTTAGCATGTGCCAGCATCCCAAAGAGGATTCTACAGGCCCGATCTCATGGAATTAGTCCAGAAGCCCTGGGAAGTAGGTAGTGTTATTAATCCCTATTTTACAAGGGGGGAAACTGAAGCTAGAAAGGTCGGGGACTTGCCCAGGGTCCCCTAGCTGGTAAGGAGCAGAGCTAGGTTTCTGACCAGGCAGGTCAGCTACAGAGCCTTCACTACTCAGAGAAAGCAGCCTCACAGTGTGGCCTGGAGGGGCTTCCCCAGGGATCCTGGAAATGCTTTCTGGGGAATTGTTTCCCATAGATTCTGTTGTAGAGGTGAAACTGCGCTACAAAGCCTGGGAGAGGTCCCTTGTTAAAAAGGTAATACAGAGCCTGGCCGGTGTGGCTCAATGGTTGAGCACCAGTCCACGAACCAAGAGTCACTTGGTTCGATTTCTGGTCAGGGCACATGCCTGGGTTGCAGGCTCAATCCCCAGCAGGAGGCAGCTTATCAATATTGATGCACCAATGTTTCTATTTCTCTCTCCCTCTCCCTTTCTCTAAAATCAATAAAGAACATAGTTTTTAAAAAAAGGTAATACAGCTGCTCTGGTCAATGGTCAGGATTTCAAGTCGGTTTCCATTCCTGGCTGCCTCCCACTGGTTCTCACGGTGTTGGGAGAAGCCAAGGATGAGTAATGCTCATCCGGAAAGTCTGTGGGATTGATTAGCAATGTCTGCCCTGGGTGCAGCTGTGGATAGTGGTGGCTGTCTCTGGGCTAATGTCCTGCATGGGCCCGAGAGGTCCTCCTGGCATTCAGAGCGAGTCCTCCCCTCTGCCCCTATGCCCAGAGCCCCCTAGAGCCAGAGAGACTTAGTCCCACAATGCAAGATGAGGACACCTCTCCTCTGGACACTTCCTGTCGTGTTGGTCAGTTACCTGGTGGGTGGAACCCTGGAGGAGAATCGGGAGACCAGGTCCAGTCCCAGCTCTGTCACTAACCAACTGAGCGATCTTAGGCGCATCCCTTCCTACCTGGGCCCTGGGCTCTTGCCTGTAATGGAAATGGAGACACATCCTGCAGGATTTGACAAGAACAGCGACCTGCTCCTGCCTGTCACCTGTCCTCATCGTCTATTCCCACTCACCACCCCCTTCTCTGTCCCTAGACAACCTTTTAGTTCTCACGGTGGCCACGAAGGAGACCGAGGGGTTCCGGCGCTTCAAGCGGTCAGCCCAGTTCTTCAATTACAAGATCCAGGTGAGGGGCTTCGCAGGTGGGGCAGAGACAACCGAGGGGTGGAGGGAGAGTCCAGGAGCCGGGTGTCCACCCTTCCCCAACTGACTTGGGGCCACAGGGAAAGCCTCTGGAAGCCTGAAAATTGGAGATGAAAAGTATGGACAAAGTGAGACTGGAGAGGTGTGTGGTGGTGCTCAGTGCTAGTGTGCGAAGCTCACCTCGGGGGAACGTGGCTAGGTTAGAGGGCGCTGGCATTTCCACGGCTCCCCCCAGGTGATTTGGGGATGACCACAGTCTGGAGACTTTACTGTACAGACTCTGCTCTGAAGAAACACCGGCTAATGCCCAGTCAGTCGGCATCGTGGGTGTGTGTCCTGTGTGTGTGGCCCATGGGGCTGAGCCCACAGGGAGTCATTCCTCCATTTAGCTGTGTGCTGAGTGCCTCCTTGTGTCAGGCACAGTGGTAGGCACCAGGAATGATGGACGAGACAAACCATGTCACTGCCTACACAACTTGCAACCTAGCGGCATTAAGCCAGAAAGAATGTGTTAGCTCATATGAATGAGATTTGAACCAGGGGATTGCTTCAGGCATAGCTGGATCCAGGGGTTCAAGCATGGGAAAGCCTTTGTTTTTTCATTTCTAGGCCCTGTTTATTTTCATTTGCAGACATACTCTCTTTATATGGTGGCAAGATGACCACCAGCCACACACTCAGGTTCCCCAGCTTCTCAGCCTCAGCAGAAAGGACAGTCTTTCCTTAATTTTAACAGAACAGGCCCAGAGAAGACCCTGATAGGCTCTGCTTGAGTCACATGCTCACGCCACAGCTATGGGAGAGGGGAGGGATGCGACACTCTGATCCCCCGGGCATGGTCACAGGACCACCTTCAGTGGGCTTTTCTCTGCAGGCGCTGGGCCTGGGGGAGGACTGGAATGGAGACAAGGTGACATCGGCTGGGGGAGGGCTGAAGGTTCGGCTGCTGAAGAAAGCCCTGGAGAAGTATGCAGACAAGGAGAACCTGGTCATTCTCTTCACAGACAGGTCAGTGCTGGGGGCTCCCTGGGCAGCCCCTCAGCAGAGAGGTAGGGGAATATTTTAACTGAAGTCCTCCCAGGGCATGTGGGATGAGGGGGCATTGCTCTGGCTAAGGTTGCCTACAGTATTGAGGGAGGTCTCTGCAGCCCAGGAAAGACCCTCTGGTGTAGCCCATTTTCCGCTCTCAGTGAAAAGATGGGCGGGGGACCCGCCCAGGTGTGACGAGCCATGCCCTGAGCCTGAGTTAGGGGAAACATCTCTGCCCTGGGTGGGGGTGGAAGCACTGCTGGCAGGGCCAGGGCCAGCAGAGCAGATCCATGCCCTAGACCGTGGGAGGAGGGGCACTGGAGAAGCCTCGATCCCGGCCTCCTAGGCCCTCACCGCGCCCCTGCTCACCCCTGCCCCATCTTCTCCTGGCTCTGGCTGCAGCTATGACGTGGTGTTTGCATCGGGGCCCCGGGAGCTCCTGAAGAAGTTCCGGCAGGCCAGGAGCCAGGTGGTCTTCTCGGCGGAGGAGCTCATCTACCCGGACCGCAGGCTAGAGGCCAAGTACCCGATGGTGTCCGACGGCAAGAGGTTCCTGGGCTCCGGAGGTGAGGAGTGTGTGGCTGGGCTGGGCGGGCTCCACCCTTGCTTGGTGTCCACAGGGATGTCTCTCAGATCCCAAACATAGGATATCCTGATTCTTTAATCCTTAAACTCCCCCACCCCCCGCTGTCTTCCTCATCTCATTGACAGCCACCCACCTGCACCTGGGAGTCGCCCCCATTCCTCCCTTGCCCTCCCCCAACCATAGTCCTTTGGCAGGTCACACGACTCCCACATCAAAAGATCTGTGGCCCTGGCCAGGTAGCTCAGTTGGTTGAAGCGCTGTCCCGTACATCAAAAGATTGCAAGTTCGATTCCCGGTCAAGGCCCATACCCAGGTTTCGGGTTCGACCCCTGGATGGGGTGCATACAAGAGGCAAGCGATGGATGTTTCTCTCTCACATTGATGTTTCTTTCTCCCATCCTCTCTCTCTAAAATCAATAAACATATCCTCTGGTGAGGATTTAAAAAAAGCTCTCTCAAATCCGCCCTCCAAGGTCCACACCCACTGCCACCGCCTCACTGGGCTCTTGGCCATGTGTAGCACTCTCCAGACTGCTCTGCCAGCCTCCACCCTCACCCCTTCCCGTCCATTCTCCACCCAGCAGCAGATCCACACTCATCACTGAGTGGCTTCCCACTGCCGAGGATTTTCCTTAATTTATTCTGGATTTCTCTGGCCAGCCCCGGAAGGGGGACCTGCCCCCAGCAGCCATTTCCCCTCACTAGCACAGAGACTTGGCACAGTGCAGATACCTGGCCCTGGCGCTGGGGTATAGGTATCCCCTGGGGTGGGGCCCTCACTGGCTACCCACCTCCTCCTATTTTTCTTCCTCTGTCACCAGTCTGCACCATAGCCAGGGACCTGTGTGGGTGTTTCCCTTTATGCCCCCATGTGCTGTGTGACCTTAGCCTAGCCTCTGCCTTCTCTCGGCCAAGTTTCCCAGATAACTGTCAAAAAAGGGCTCCAGCTTGTGCCCACCAGCTCTGCTCTCCAGGAACTCCTGGTCTACTCCATTCATTCACCGCCTGTGTGGTTCCTAGCACCTGAGCTGGTGGTGCAGCTTAGTGGGCACCATTGATCTTTCTGGGCTCAGTGCAAACTTGTCACCAAATGATACTAACTGGCAGACCCTTTCCAGTCTATAGACATCACCTCTCCTCAATCTAGGAGGACTTCTGAGAAGAGGCAGGTCTTGTGGATAAAGGAATAGGAGATGGAGGGGAGAGGAGACTGGGAAGAGTCCCCTAGCTTAGAGGCTGGAAGCTAAGTGTCTGTCTCTGCAATCCCCAGGCTTCATCGGTTATGCCCCCAACCTCAGCAAACTGGTGGCCGAGTGGGAGGGCCAGGACAGTGACAGCGACCAGCTCTTTTACACCAAGATCTTCTTGGACCCAGAGAAGAGGGTAAGAGTCAGCAGGTGGGGCTGGGGAACCCTGGATCCCATGAGCCAGGTTGCACTGGGAGCAGCCCTTCCCAGGCCTGAATCCCTGGGTTGGCCTTGACACCCCCATTTATGCATTCATCGATTCACTCATGTATTCAGCAGATATTTATTGGGCACTCACTGTGTGGGAGACATTGACAGGTGCAGGGCAGGTATGTGGCAATGAACCAGAGAGCTGGGGGTCTCTGCCTTCATGGACCCTCAAGTGGGGGACAGGAATTTACAACTTCATGTCAGGTGGTGGTGATGCTGATGAAAAGAATGACAGGCTGAGCTGCCCCTCCCCTATTCTGCTGGGGTGGGGAGGTGCCTGGGGGGCTGATGAGAGCTTGATAGGCCACTGAACCTGTCTCAAGGCAGGGGTCAGGGAGGGGAGTGGAGATAGCAGAACCAGGCCAGTGCAGCCCCAGACCCGGCCAGTAGCCTCTGGGTAGACAGGAAACTCAGGGAGCTCTTAGGGGTCAGGATTCTGGATTCTGCTTTGCTTCCTCCCCCAACCCCTATCCATGCAGTGCTGTGTGACCTAGGGTAAGCCACTTCCCCTCTCTGGGTCTCAGTTTTTATCATCATTATGATGAAATGAAGCAGTTGGGCCTGTACAGTGGAAACTATAAACGACTTTTTTGTTAACTCGGTCCTTCCTCCTTCCCCTTTGCCTCCAGTGACATCACTGTAGAAGCCCAGGGACTAAACCATAAAAATGGAGCTGCTCTACATGGGATGAGGGCGGAGCTTAGAGTGCCCCTTGCCCTTTCTTGGCCTGGCCTAGGGCTCCGTGAGACACAGTGCAGTGGAACCGGCAGCATTGTACCCGTGAACAGGGGCTTCAGGGTCAGGCTGTCTGGGTTCAAATGCCAGTCAGCTACTTACCAGCTGTGTGACCTTGGGCAAGTTACCCAACCTCTCTGTGCCTTGTTTTTTAAATCTGTAAAATGCAATGATGGTGGAATTTTTCCGTAGGGATGTTGTGAGGATTAATGTATATATAATGCCTAGAAGAGTGATTGGCACACCGTAAAGTGCTAAACAAGTGTTTGCTATTATGGTGGTGATAGTGGTTGTAGTGGAGCCAGCTATTTCCTTAGATTCCTTCCAGTTCTGAGAGCCCCTGGTTCTCTGTAAATGGAGCCACTAGGCCAGTAGATCCCAGGAGCTTGGCCACTGGCTGGCCTTCCCAGGTCTCCCAGCTGGCCTGGTGTGACTGGGCAAAGCAGATGTGGGAGAGGAAGTGGCAGAGGTGGAAGGGCAGGCTGCCCACAGTGGATATGATGGAGCCCTGTCCTGTGCCAGGGCCTGTCCCTGCTGCAGCCCGGTGCCCTCTCTCCTGCAGGATCGGATCAATATCACCCTGGACCACCGCTGCCGCATCTTCCAGAACCTGGACGGAGCCTTGGGTGAGCAGCCCCCACAGGGAAGGGTTGGAGAGAGGAAAGGAGGATTCCAGGCAGGGCCTGAGCCCAAGGGGGAGAGAGGGTTGGTTCCTCTCTGTCCATTGTACTGGGAGGTTGCCTGCTGCCCACCCCATCCCCAGGTCTCCAGAGACCACCTGGGTGTCCTGAGGCAGAGCTGTAGGTCTCTGCAGGTGGAGGAAGGAGATTCATGAGATCAGTTTACAGAACCCACCCAACACCAGGGCAGAGAGGCAGCCTCTCAGCCTGGGAGGAGCTGGGCAGAGCACACAGCAGGTACTCCTCTCCCGGATCCCTGGTCCTTATGGGTGAGCCTGCTTCACCTCCTTCCCCTGTCCTCTGCCTCCCAGCTGAAGGCTTCCTGGGCAGGGGGCAGGGACGGAACTGGCAGGGAGTTGGGAAGCGGAGGCCAGTTGGTCCTTGAAACCAAAATGCCCCTGGGCTGACCCCAGGTCCGTGGCTGGTGATGACACTGCTTTGCCACCAGCTTGCTGGGTGACTTCAGGCAAGACACAGACACACACACACCTCGGGCCTCAGCTTCCCCATCTTTAGAAAAGAGAAGTTGGACCAGATCACTGATTGGTGATTTTATGGTATAAATAGACCCCTTAACGAATCCAAGGAAAGCTATGGCTCCTCTCCCGGGAAGGTGTGGGAACATCACACCCTTTTGCTGTGGTTTCTGGGAGTTCATGAGCCTAGGTTAAGAAGCTGGGTCTAAATCACCCCTTGGGTGGGCCAGGAGCTTGCATAGAGGGGCAAGCACTTAGCACCATGCCTCACACGGTGACCCACCACAAAGCCCTCCCTCCCCAGCACCTCTCAGGCCTTGGAAAGGGCCACTCTGGGTTTTATAACTGCTGAACAAGGCAGCTGCCTGTCTTATGTGCAGACTAACAGGGTCCTAGCATGGGGATTAGGTGCCACCAGAACTCTCTCCACCAGGATAGGACCTATCCCCATCCCTCCCAGACCTCCCTGTGTCGCTGGCATGTACTCAGCGCTGCTCTGCGTGTCTGTCGGAGTGGGCGCCTCCCAGACCCTGTTAGTGGCTCTTCTCTGAGTTGTGTCTGGAGTTGGGATACCCAGGTCTTCTTCATTTCTCCCTTCCCCGGCTTTTAGCTCTAGTAAGTAATCACAGTAACTAATGTGGGTTGCTGTGGATTCCGTGCTCACCCGGAGCCAGGCATGGTGCTAAGTGCTTGCCGGATATGGAATCCTCTCACTCTTATCCCCATTTTACAGATGAGGAAACTGAGGCTCAGAGAGGTGAAGTGACTAGCCCAAGGGCACACCCTGCTCACTGGCAGAGAGCTGGGACTCAAGCCCAGCCCGTCAGCCCCTGAGCTTGGCCTCTGGGTCTCATACTGGATGGTGTTGTCATTTCTCACCCCTAGATGAGGTTGTGCTGAAGTTTGAAATGAGCCACGTTCGAGCTCGGAACCTGGCCTACGACACACTCCCGGTCCTGATCCATGGCAACGGGCCCACCAAGGTAGGGAGGAGCCCCGGCCCCTGGGGAGAGTGGGAGAGGGTCAGCTTCTCCTTGGGTCCAGGGCCGCCCACCTAGGCCCCGAGAGCCCATGGGCACTGACCTTAAATCTGAGTTCAATGTGGAGCCTCTTTCCTACTATGGTGGTGGGTGAGGCCCTGCTCATCCTGCTGGACCACAGGACACAAAGGAAGCCACTGTCCCCATCCAGCCCTGGGCCCAAATCATCCACACTTGATGACCCCAGGGCAGACTCATTTGTTCATTTAAGCAACATTTATTGAATGTTTGCACCAGGGCATGAGACCTAGTCAGCCATGAGCAGGACAGACTGGTCCCCATGCTCCTGGCACTACAGACAAGCCCCTGGGGATCTCGTCCCTGGGGAACCAGCCTCTGGTTCACAACCCGTTTCTCTGAGGGAGGTCCTCAACCATCCCAATCAGCATCACATGGAAGGGAGAGGAAGGGGAGTGTGTTAAAAACCCAGATTTTCTGACCCCACCCAAAAGCTGCCAGTGGGAATCTCGGAGGGGCATGGCCCGGGAATCTGCATTTTACAAGCTCTCAGCCCATTCACAGATGGAAAAGCACCAGAGCACCAAGCCCTCCCTCTGTCCTCCTGTAGCTGTGGTGACCTCTGGGGGGGGGGGTGTGTGACCAAGCTCTTCTAGGCACCCCCAAAGTAAAGCCCGTCGGGTGTGGCAGATGGCTGGGGTGCGGACCCACCAGGGGCGCAGGGAGATGGGCCTCAGTGGCCACAGGTGGGTGGGACTGGCTCCTCTCAGACCCTTGGCTCCCCACAGCTGCAGCTGAACTACCTGGGCAACTACATCCCGCGCTTCTGGACCTTTGAGACTGGCTGCGTCGTGTGTGACGAGGGCCTGCGGAGCCTCAAGGGCATTGGGGTAAGGCTGTCAGGAGCTGGGGTGGGGGAGGATGGGTGACTCTGGAAGAGACTGTTGTCTTTGGTGGAAGGTGAAGGGATCATCTCCCTGTCTGGGGTTCCATCTTCCTCCTTAGCCAGGCACCTCCTCCTGGAAGCCTTCTCAGACTACACATGGCTCCAGCTTCCCCCAGATGCCTAAGTTCCAGTTTATTCTGCCTGGTCCTTCAGGCTCTCCTGCAGCCCCCTCCCCATCCCACGAACCTTATTCCTCATGTACGGCCCCACTTCAATCCCCATGCCAGCCAAACTCTCCCAACAGCCTGCCATCAACTGGTCCTCGCTCCAAGTCATGGCTCTTGGTCCCCAGCAGGGGCTTCCTCCTGCCCTCCTGCCCTCCTGCCTCTGCCCAGCTGCACATCTGCTCGGAGCTCCCCGGCCCAGGCCCCTTTCCTGCTAGCGCCACATGCCTCTGGCTCCGGATCCCACAGGCCACCCAAGGGGCTGGACACTGCTGGACTCTGCTGTCCCCTCCCCATGCAGGATGAAGCTCTGCCCGTAGTCCTGGTTGGCGTGTTCATCGAACAGCCCACGCCGTTCCTGTCCCTGTTCTTCCAGCGGCTGCTGCGCCTCCACTACCCCCAGAAGCGGATGCGGCTCTTCATTCACAACCACGTGAGGAGCAGGGGCTCGGGGTTGCTAGGTGGCTTGGGTCAAGGGCCCGGCCTCACAAGGTGTCCTGCAACCTCTGAGGAACTGACCGAAGCGGGCTTATCTGGGCCGAATGGCAGTGAGCAGAGGGCTGTATCCCCAAATTACTGGGATGACTCTGGAGTGAGACCGGCCGGGTCTGAAAGCCAGCACCACTGCCTGCAGTGGCTGGCTGACCCTGGCATGCTGTTTAGCCTCTCTGTGCTTTCGTTTTCTTGTCTCTTAGAGATAATAACTGTGCTGCAAGGGTTAACCAAGTTGACATGTGAAGCACATAGAAGAGTGCCTGGCTCACAGGCAGCACATAGTAGGTGCTCGTAGCTGTTGTCATGGTCACCGATTCCCTCCCAGCCCCAATCAGGCCTTCCTAATTCGATCTGATGATAGTCAAACTTGTTTTCATTCCTTCAGTATCTTCCAGGGAATCGGGAGGGCCCCGGAGGCTTGCTGCTTTCTGGGGAGCAGCCCTGGCATCCGCATTCCTGGTTCCCTCCCTTTCAGGCCTCCCCTTCCTACCCGGATAAAGTCCCAGCTCTCAGTCTTTGCTTCTCCCACTGTCCCTACCTGGGAGCCCAGATATACTGTTTCAAGTCCTGCCTGCTCTCCAGGCTCCTGTCTTCCTTAAAGTTTCTCAGCTGCCCCATCTAGGGTCACTCCCTTCTGAGACTTCTCAGCCCTGACAGCCTGCACCCCACCCCCAGGGACCTGGGCCCCCACACTCGGCTGAGCTCTCCGCCTGCGTCACACACATTCACTCAGCTGTGCCACATGGAGACAGAAGGATGTAGGCCCTGCCCTTGGGAGGCCCCCAGCTTCCCTGGAGACATCAAACAGCATACCCGTGAACTGTGACTTTGAGTAGAAAAAGAGAAATGTCACAGGCAGCATTTGAGGACCTACTGTGTGCTCCATCTGACTTGTCGACTCCTTACAGTGGCCCTGTGAGGCAGGCCTGATCGCCTTCCCTTTTTACAGGGGAGGAAACTCAAGCTGAGACAGGGGAAGTGACGTGTCTGAGGCCACACAGCTGATTGTAGCAGGGCCAGGCGTGCCTCTAAACCCCGGGTTCGGTTTTAAAGATCTGCTCTCTCTGCTTCACCATGCAGGGGGCCCTGGGTGTGGGCTTTTGCTCTTCAAAGCGAGGTGCGAGCATCATCATCTGGAGCGTATTGTAATAAAGCAAATTGTCGGCTCCACCCCAGACCAACAGAATCAGTGGCTCTGGATGTGGGGCCTGTGGGTTGGGGATGCTGTCCTGGGGACAGAGGCTCCTAAGAGGCCTGTGGGCCTGGCCTGGTTAGGGGAGGGTGGTCAGAGGGTGGCCAGAGAAGTGCACTCCAGGCAGAAGGTCTGGCATGGCAAAGATGTGGATTCAGGGAAGCAGGTGGCCAGGGATGTGCCAGGAATGAAGGGGAGCAGCCCCCAGTAGCAAAGGTGCTGTGGTCGCTGGGTGGGATCTGTGCCCTCATCTTCACCGCCCCCTCCAGGAACAACACCACAAGGCTCAGGCGGAGCGCTTCGTGGCGGAGCATGGTGCCGAGTACCAGTCTGTGAAGCTGGTGGGCCCCGAGGCGCGCGTGGCGAACGCTGATGCCAGGAACATGTGCGCGTGAGTTGGGGGTCTGCGGGACCGTGGTTATCTCTGCTGACAGTAGTGGGCAGAGGGGCCATGGTGTCAGGGGCACCAGATTGGGAGACAGGCGTTCAGGAGGCTGTGTGGTCTCGGGCAGGTTCCTGCCCCTCTCTGGGCCTCAGGGTTTCCATCTGTCAAATGGGGAACTATCCTGTGTCCTGCGATTGGCTGGGGCTGAGCAGCGTCCTTAGCGTTTAGGAAGCAAATAAGAGAAAGAGAAAGGACTGAAGGGCCAGGAGTTGATAAATGCTGACAAGCAGAGAAACAATCTCTGATTTCCCCTTTATTATTAAAACAAACAAGTACTTTGCTGACTATAGAAGAATTAGACTGTCCAGATCCGTGGTTGGCAGCCTTCCTATAAAGGACTAGATTGTGAATCTGTGCAAACCAGCTTCGTGGGCTCAGCCACCGCCACTCAACTCTGCTGGGGCAGTGTGAGCGAGCGTGGCTGGGCTCCCAACAAAATTTATTTATAGACACTGAAGTTTGAATTTCATATGATTCTCATGCAACTAATTTTGACTCTTTCCCCCAACCAGTTAAAAATGTAAAACCATTCTTAGCTCACGAGCCACACGAAACCAGGCAGTGGGCTGGCTTTGGACCACGGATCATACTTTACTGAGCCCTGGACCAGATGAACAAAGGAACAGAACAAGTTACCAAACACCCTATGGGGGGGGCAGAACCAGTTTACCCCCCCTGACCCCAGGCAGTGTAGGGGCCTATCTGTGGGCCTCGCCTTCCCAGTGCCAGGCTTTTCAGGGCGCTTGATACCAGTTGTCAAGCTCTAGGCCTTCATCTTGAGAGTTTGGGATCTGCGTCTGGGTTTGGGTCTTGCAATCAGGTGGGACCTTCGAGGCTGCTGGTCCTAACCTGCCCCAGGGCTGACCCAACCTCTCTAAAGAGCCTTGGCCGGTACCCAGTGATCACAGTGTGGGCTGGGGTGGAGAGTGCAGCTGCAGGGTGGCTCCGAGACCCTGGGTGGGGAGGCTGGCACTGGAGCCCCAACCCCACTGACCCGGCATTCCCCTGCCTGCAGGGACTTGTGCCGGCAGGACCATGGCTGCACCTACTACTTCAGCGTGGATGCCGACGTGGCCTTGACGGAGCCCAAAATCCTGCGCCTGCTGATTGAGCAGAACAAGTGAGGCTGGGGGTGGGCCCTCAGAGCGGGGCTCCTGGCCCAGCACTGCTCCTGATAGGCCCGGGCCCGGACTGGGAGCCCTCGCCTGCCTTGGCCTCACCTACCACCCTGGGCTTGCCGCAGCCTGGAAACTTGTCTTGGTCCCAGATGGTCCCCCTCCCTGCCACGCCCTAAGCTACCCCACCCCCACCCCGCCCTCTGTTCCTGGCTGCCCTGTAGGAAAGAGCAGGTGTCAGATGGGCCAGACCCCCCTCCATGCCCTGCCCCAGGGAGGTGCTTGCAGGTTGAAACAACCCCCCCACACCCTCCCTCACACCTAGTTCGATCTGCCCCACACTCCCAGTGGGCAGAGGGACCCCTCTGAGGTGCTGCCTTCCTTAGGAACGTCATCGCCCCATTGATGACCCGCCACGGGAGGCTGTGGTCGAACTTCTGGGGGGCACTGAGCGCAGATGGCTACTACGCCCGCTCCGAGGACTATGTGGACATTGTGCAGGGGCGGCGTGTGTGAGTATCTGCGGGCTGGGGGCTCCCTCACCTGTCTTCCTCCTGGCCTTGCAGCACGGCCTTCCCCAGTATTCTTGTCCTTGTTGCCCTCGAATTCCCACTGAACCTGAAGCGAGGAAGACTGCAGTTAGACACACAGAAAGACTTCCCGACAATTATCCTGGGCCCATTGCCCAGGGTGGGGGAATCAAATCAGCACTATTCTGCCCTTCCCCTTGGCCACTGGCCCTTAGTCTCTGACCCTCACCACCGGCCTGTGGTCCCCTCTCCCTCAGTGGCGTCTGGAACGTGCCCTACATCTCGAACATCTACCTGATCAAGGGCAGTGCCCTGCGGGCTGAGCTGCAGCAGGCAGACCTGTTCCACCACAGCAAGCTGGACCCCGACATGTCCTTCTGCGCCAACATCCGGCAGCAGGTCAGCCTCGCGGGGCGGTCCGAAGAGGCCCTGTTGACAGGGAAGGTGGGCTGCCATGTCACCGTGGGCCCTGGAGCTCCTGAGCTTCCAGCAGGGCTGCTCAAAGGCTGCCAGGGCCTGGTGGGGGCACTTGGGGCACTGGCATGCAGGCTGGTCCTCAGGGTCTGTGGCAATCATTTTAGCAGACTGGTTTTCACAACATCTATTTTATTTATATTTCTGAGAGCACCTAAAGAAAACGAAACTTTCTACCTAAATGTACTCTAAGTAATGTGCCCAAGAGACATCTGTGCCCCACCCAATATTTTTTTGTGGCTATTTTTATTTTTATTTTATTTTTTTAAAATATATCTTTATTGATTTCAGAGAGAGGAAAGGAGGGGGAGAGAGAGAGATAGAAACATCAATGATGAGAAAGTCATTGATCGAGCCTGCAACCCGGGCATGTGCCCTGACCAGGAATCGAACCCCGATCACCTGGATCCTAGGTCGACGCTCAACCACTGAGCCAACCCGGCCGGGCTGTGGCTATTTTTAAAAATGTGACAGCATGTTGATGTTTCCCCTGTGCCCCAAACATCAGGATCAGAACACCATCCTTTGTGCACATTTCTTTCAGTCCCATTCAGTCCTCCAGGAAGCCTTCCCTGATCGCATCCCCAGTGTCAGGTCTACGCTGGGTGCCGGGGACTTCGGGTGACCCGTAATTGGTTCCCTGATCTTAGAACTGGAACGTGGGGGGCAGAGGAGGCTGCTGTCGTGCCCCTCCGCTGGGCGTGCAGGGGAGGTGGGGGAAGGTCTCTCATCCGGCCTGCTCTCCCCAGGATGTGTTCATGTTCTTGACCAACCGGCACACCTTTGGCCACCTGCTCTCCCTGGACAACTACCAGACCACCCACCTCCACAATGACCTCTGGGAGGTGTTCAGCAACCCTGAGGTGAGGCCCTGGGTGGGTGGACAGGGGTGGGAGTGGAAGGGGCCCGCGGTGATCCTGTAGCCTGTGGGGCTGGATGTAAGGAGAGGAGGGTGTTTTGAGTGGCAGCGCCATCTAGTGGAGGAGGGACTAGGAGTCAGACCCATCAGCTGTGGCTTAGTTGAGCCTCTCAACCCTTGGGGCCTCAGTTATCTTAGCTCTAAAATGGGTATACTGTCCCAGCCTGGCTTGCCCCTGAGAGTGTGATGCTCAGAAAGTTGTGACAATATTCCCAGACACTGTGAGCTTGTGGCTGATGTGGGCACAGGCCTATACCTGCATGCATGCACACGTGTAGACATGTGCAAACACCTGCTCCTGGGGGCACACTTTTGCGCTCAAACACAGTGCACCCAGCGGGCACAGGCGCAACCCAACCCAGCTCCCCCAGGCACACACACATTCGCTTGCATTGTGTGTGGCCTGGGCGGAGGAACCATCCCATGGAGTTGAGCAAGGGGTGAGTCCCAGCTGGCCCAGGCCAGGCTTGAGGACCCCAGCTCGCTCTCCCCTCCCCACAGGACTGGAAGGAGAAGTACATCCACGAGAACTACACCAAGGCGCTGGCGGGGAAGCTGGTGGAGATGGTGAGGCCGGGGCACGTCCTGGGAACAGAGCTGCTGGGTTATACCTGACCCTTGCTGCTGGGATGGAGGGCGGAGGAATGAAACTAGCTGACCTGGGGGAGGAGGGGAGGCACCTTTCTGTGCCCTGGCAGAGTGGACAGCGGGTGGCCCCTTCCTGCTTCTGGCACTTTCCAGCTGGAGTCTGCAGGGCCTTGGGGACCTTAGGCTTCTTCCCTGGGCCAGGCAGGAAAGGGAAGAAAAATATACCCAAATGTGGTCTCAACTGCAGACCATGGCCCATCGGCCAGGAGTCAGAAGCAGGTGCACCTCTGTTTCCCCCAGAGCCTGCCGGCCTCTGCTCCCCTGATTCCAACACACGGGTAGCTCTGTGACCTTGGCCAGCTCTGAGTTCTGCTTCCTTCTTCCTTCAGCATCTCACTGAGTCCCGGCTCCCTGGGGACCCTCATGGGGACACTCAGAGGCTCTCAGACTGGGGTGGGGCAGGGCATGGACCACACTAGGGGTCTTGCCTGCGGTGGGTTCTGCAGAGGGCCATGGTTCAGGGGTGAGGGTGAGGTGGTGCCACTCTGGACCCCTGTGACCGAATCCTCGCCCTCCCCAGCCTTGCCCGGACGTCTATTGGTTCCCCATCTTCACGGAGACGGCCTGTGACGAGCTGGTGGAGGAGATGGAGCATTACGGCCAGTGGTCTCTGGGAGATAACAAGGTGGGAACCCCAGGCGCCTGGACTGGGGCTGCTGGGAGGCTGCCCCTCCACCCACGCCTGCCCCCTGGGCTTTTTTCCTGGCACGCTCGCCAACCTTTATGGGACTCTTAGATGGGGGCGCTGGAGAGGGTACCTGCAGGCGCTTAGGAGTAGGGGGATCGAGAAACGGGGTGGAGTGCTGGTCCCCGAGCTGCCATTGCTGCTGGGCGACTGAGCTGCCTGAGCCTTGGGTGCGAGGTTTCCAGGTTCTGCTTTGTTATTAGAGCGACGGAGCCCCCTCCCCAGGCTGGGCTGGGGACGGGTGAGGGATGAGCGGTATGGATGAGGGAGGAATTAGGAAGCGGCGTCACCAGACAGCAGAAGCAAGGGGCGCTCTGCTCAAGGAGGAATCCCAGGCCTGCCCGCATCTCGCAAAGTCCAGGAACCCTTTTTAAAGGCTGTGAGCCCCTGGGCCGGTGTCTCGGAGACTGGCTAGCTTTGACCTGGCAGCTGACTAACCCATGGTTCTGGTTACCTGCCTAATCATGTGCTTTGGAGGCAGAATTAATCTCCAGAACCCAGTAACTGGCATGGCCCTTGCATTCTGGGGTCTGGCTCACCCATAGGCTGCAGTGACCGGGCTGCCGTGGGACTCTCGTGCCTGAATTAACCCTGGCTCTCTGCATGGGTTTTCTATGCTGTATAAAAAGTTACCATCAAGCTTAATGGCTTAAACACCCGTTTATTATCTGTCTCCGGGTTTCTGTGGGTTGGGACTCTGGGTGTGGTTTAGTTAGGTGCTCTGCCCAGGGTAGCCAGGGCTGCCATCAAGGTGTCAGCCGGTTGGTGCTCATCCGAGGCTCAGGGTCCTAGTCCAAGCTCACAGGGCAGAATTCCTTTCCTTGCAGCTCTGGAACTGACCATGACTTGCCTCTTCCGGGCCAGCAGGAAGATTCTCTCTTTCCAAGGTCCTCCTTTAAAGGGCTCACCCAGCATGTCTCCCTTTGATTAAACCAAGGTCGACCGATTAGTCACCTTAATTACACCCGCAAAACCCCTTCATCTTTGCCCTGTAACCTAACCTTATCCCATCAGGTTCAAGGTCAGGGGAGGGGATTAGACAGGTAGCTGGAATCGGGGTGTCATAGAATTCTGCTTACCTCCCTCTCTGGGTCCCTTCCAGGACAACCGCATCCAGGGTGGCTACGAAAACGTGCCGACCATCGACATCCACATGAACCAGATCAACTTCGAGCGGGAGTGGCACAAGTTCCTGGTGGAGTACATCGCCCCCATCACCGAGAAGCTCTACCCCGGCTACTATACCAGGGTGGGTAGGCCTGGATGCAGTGGGGACCAAGGCCGGGGTGGAGTGGGAGGGGAGGGGGCGAAAGGAGGGGAGAGAAGCATTCCCAGCTTGGGCAGAGGACTGAATGTTTGGTCTCCAGGCCGGAGCCAAGTCTCCCATCAGGTGTTGGGGCCAGAGAACGTGGGGCCACTCTGCCTCTGGTCTCTGATATCACCTGACCATTTGTGTCCTTCCTCTGTGTCCTTAAGAGCTGCATCCACCAGTGGCTGCGATGCCAGCTCACCAGACAGGCCCCCAGTCAGTGGTCAGCTTGCCCTCTTCCCTCGGTTTCCCTTTAGCCCGCTCACTCATGAATCCCTTGACTGCCTCTTTGGCTTTGGTGCTTCCCTCCCTCCATCACTTCCTCGTTGCCATGGTTTTCTCCAAATACATGTGCCTGGGCCCTGCCTTCCAGGGATCACCAGCCTAGAGAGTTGCCAGAAAGGGATGTGAGGATTAGATTCCTTCATCCCACCTGTCCCTCCCTCCTCTCCTTCCCTTTCCTTCCTCCCATTTTTTTAAAAATAGCTTTTTTTTTTTTTTTAATTGATTTCAGAGAGAGGAAGGGAGAGGGAGAGAGAGATAGAAGCATTGATGAGAGAGAGTCATTGATCCACTGCCTCCTGCACGCCCCCTGCCCAGGATCGGAGCCCGCAACTCGGGCCTGTGCCCTGACCGGGAATTGAACCGGCAACCTCATGGTACATTCCTCAGCCGCCTCTCAACCAACTGAGCCACGTGGGCCAGGCTCCTCCCCACATTTTTATTGAGAACGTTTTCTGTGCCAGGCAGTAAAGAACACAGTGTTCAATAAACCCGCCCCCAGGGAGCCGACTCTCCAGCAGACTGGATGAGGGGCCCTTCTGCACACCCCTGGCTTTCCCGGCCTTCGCAGAGCCTCTGACTCGGTTCTCTGTGTCACTTCCTTGGTGCAGGCCCAGTTCGACCTGGCCTTTGTTGTCCGCTACAAGCCCGACGAGCAGCCCTCGCTGATGCCACACCACGACGCCTCCACCTTCACCATCAACATTGCCCTGAACAGGGTCGGAGTGGATTATGAGGTGAGCAGGGGCCGCCCCGGCCCAGGGGGCAGGCAGGAGGGAGGGCTGGCTGGTGGGCAGCTTGCAGGGCGTTTGAAGCTAAGGGGCCCGGGATGCACCAGCACCAGAGGACTAAAGAGCCAGAGAGAAAGGGCGCCAGGTCCCTGGGGAAGGCTTCCTGGGAGGGGTGGGCTCAGAGAACAGTTTGGCAGGAGGGAGAGGGCTTTAGACACGCTAGAACGAGGGCCCAGGAGGAAAACTTGGGTGCCCTCCACACAGTTGTGAGGATGACATGAGCTCATCCTGCGAACTCTCCCGTGGACCCATAGTAAGTACTCAGGAATGATAGCTGTTAGTAACGAGGAGTTCAGGAAGAGGGCGGCTTTGGGAATGACTAAACCCAGGCTAGCCTGGGTATGGGGCACAGGCTTGTGCCTGGAAGGGAAATCTGGGGAAACCAGGAAGACGTGAGGGCGAGGAGGGAGCAGTTCTGGGGCCCCAGGACCCCAAGGGAGGCCTCCGGGTGTGATCAGCTTTGGAGCCATTCATCCGTCCATTCATTCCATAAGCTATTTTTAAGGAGTTTTTCGGGACTTAGTCCTAGGTTAGGCACTGTGAAGGACACCCGTAAAAAGACCTATGTTTTTTTGAGAATTGACAATGTACCAGGGGTTCTCATAGGGGAGGATTTCCCCCCCCTCCCCACCCAGAGGACATTGGCAATATCTGAAGACATTTTCGGTTGTCACAACTATGGGGGTGCTGCTGGCATTTAGTGGGTAGAGGCCAGGGATGCCCACACAGCCCCCATAAGAAAGAATTATCTGGCCCATAGTGGTGATGCTGTATAACAGTATGAATATACCTAATACCACTGAACTGTTCATGTTACATGTTTTACTGCAATTAAAAAAAAAAAAAAAAGAACTGTCTAGCTCAAAATGTCCATAGTGCTGAGGTTGAGAAACCCAGCCCTAAACTCTTACTTGTATCATCTCATTGAATTCTCACAACCCTGTGCAGTTTAACGCTCATTTTCCAGAAGGGGAAACTGAGGCTCAGGTTGGTCACTAAGCTGGTAAAGGGTGTGCCCAACATCTGCCCGGAGCTGCCTGACCTTGATCACTTGCCTTGCCCAGTGACTTCCTTAGGCAGCGCATGGCTGTCACTCCACAGGGCATCCCAGGCAGGCTGTGCGGAGGGCGCTTGGCTGGAGGGGCTCAGATGGGAGAAGAGAGGGGAGCGGTGGGGGAAGGGCCCAGCTTCCTGCTGGGAAACTGACACCTCATGTCTCCCAGGGCGGGGGCTGTCGGTTCCTGCGCTACAACTGCTCCATCCGAGCCCCACGGAAGGGCTGGACCCTCATGCACCCCGGGAGACTCACACACTACCACGAGGGGCTCCCCACCACCAAGGGCACCCGCTACATCGCCGTCTCCTTCGTCGATCCCTAAGTGGCCAGGCCCGGCCACCTCGGACTTTTCCTCTCTGCCAACAACCACTGCCCAGCAGCCTCTGGGGCCTCGGGGTCCCAGGGAACCCGGTCACGGTCTCCAGGGTCTTGACCTCCCGCTGTTCTTGGAGCTGCCATCGGAGAGACTGGGCCGCAGGCCAAGGCGAGGACACCTCCTTGGCTCTGGCTTTCCTGGTGCTCTGGGCCCAGCCCCAGGCTGCTTGTTCACTTTCACTGTGTTGTACCAACTCAACTTTTCTACTTGTCTTCCTGACAAACCCAGCCCCCCCATCGTCTGATTCTTCCGTCTGTGACACTTGAGCAGAAGAGAGACTCTAGGGGCAGGGGCCACCCCCCGGGCTCCTCCCAGGCAGAGCTGAGCCCCAGGGCCTTCCGCTTCAAGCTTCCGGTAGACGCGAGACCTGGGTCAGACTCAGGTCCTCACCCTGACCCTGGGACTGTGGAAGCCCCCCCTTTCCTGGCTCCTGTCATGGAGCAACACATTGTCCCCGGAGATGGTGACTCAGCAGACTTCCTGGAACGCAGGAAAGGCATGGAGGCCACAGCGCCATCCTCTACTTGATCCTTGCTGGGGAGAAAGGAGTGATATGTCCACACACTGCACTGCGTCACCCTGTCCCGGATGTCGCTGGAGGGAGGGACAGGCAGAGGCAGGAGAGTTTCTATTAAAAGTCATTCAAACCACTGAGTGGGAGATGCCTGGGTGGCTGAGTGCATGCGTGCCAGGGCGGGGGTCTGCAGGGAGAGGTGTTAAGAGCCCACGATTGGCAAGAAAGGCCGTCAGGACACTGAGGGTCTGTGTTTCCCAAACAAGCCTGGATCTTGGTGTCATTTGTATGTTCTGTAAACCCATACGCGAGAGCCAGGCACAGGCTACCTGGGGCACGCTGCTCCATCTGTCAAGATCTGCACTGGGTGTCACCTCCCCTCTGAAGCCTTCGCTGACTGCCTTTCCTGCAAACACGAACCTCAGAGAATAGAGAACTTCCAAACTGCTGGTGGCCCCGCCACACCCTGGAAGACTCTTCTTGTGGCACTGACAACTCGGGGCATTTATTAATAGCAAAAGCCAGCATCTGTCCATCCCTTGCTATGGGCTGGGCACTAGGCACACAGCCCTCTAGGATACAGCTGTTATTTCCTTTTTATAGATGAGGAAATGTAGGCTCAGAGAGGCCAAGTAATTGGCCTAAGGTCACACAGGTAAGTGGTAGGGACAGAGATTTGATTATGATTTCAGCCAGAATCTGGTCCCTGCCCTCAGGCACCCTGCAGTAAGCAGGCAGGACAGAAAGAACCAAATGCACTTAGTTCACTGTGGACCAGTGTGATAAGTGCCACATGGCTGTCAGAACTGCTGCAGGGAACAGGACATACTGGTGGCTTGTGTTAACACAGTGCTTCTCAAATACAGGTGATTTTGCCCCCAGGGGACATTTGGAAATGTCTGAAGGCATTTTTGGAGGGGGCGAGAAATGCTACTACACTAGTGAGTAGAGGCCAGGGATGCTTCTAAACATCCTACAGTACACAGGGCAGCTCCTCCCTGCAACCAAGAATTACCCAGGCCAGAATCTGAGTAGTGTTGAGACAGAAGCCTGGCAGAAGTTGCTCTTTGAGCAGGCCCTGGACGGGAGGAGGTTTCCAATAGGCGGGGAGACTCCCCAGGTCAGGCGCTGGAGCCAGCCAGGCAGGGACAGGTAGGGTCAGAGAATGCAGGGTGGCTGGTATGGGCGGGGTGGAAGGGTCAGACTCAGAGCCCATTTTCCCAGGCTAACAAGAGGTGGGCTATACGATTTAATTGGAGTCATTTGGAGCTTTTGCATATGCCTTCTAAAGATGTTTGTTTTTTTTTAAATTGGCCCATGGTAAATTCATACAGCACAAATCTTGTCCTGGCCGGTGTGGCTAAGTGGTTAGAATGTCGGCCTAACCTAGGGTCTTGGGTTCAACTCCCGGTCAAGGGCACGTACCTGGGTTGCAGGTTCCATCCCCGCCCCAGTCAGGGCACATGCGGGAGGCAACCAATCGATGTGTCTCTCACATCCATGTTTCTCTCTCTCTCTTCTCTCCCTTCCTTCCCCTCCCTCCCTCCCTCCCTCCCTCCCTCCCTCCCTCCCTCCCTCCCTCCCTCCCTCCCTCCCTCCCTCCCTCCCTTTCACTCTCTCTAAGAAAAATTCAATTACAAAAATATCCTCGGGTGCAGATTAACAAAACACAAACAGCACAAATCTTAACTCCTTTCTCCTCTCTCACCCTGGACTGCCCAGTTCTCCTGAGAAGCAACCATATCTAATCTGTTTCTTGGGTGTCCTTTCTGAGCTGATCTGTGCACATCCAAGGTGTGTGTGTCTGTGTTAGGGGTATTTTTAGCTTTTTCTGACTACAAATGCAATTCCAGTCCACTGAGAAATTCTAGTCCAGTCCATCAAAATAGAAACAGGAAACGTAGAAGAGAGAGGTCTACAGATGCACAGTGTCCCGCCCTGCAGTCCGCCCCAGAAACACTCAGCCGCACTGGGGGTCGTGTCGTGGAGGCCTCACAGCTTGAAGCTGTTTCAGAGGAAACACGGGGTACAGGGCGGAGGGCCAGACCGGAAAGCTGGAACGGATGCCGAGGCTCCTGCAGCCGTCCAGGCAGGTGACCAGGGCCTAGGCCAGAGCTTGCAGGAGGGAAGAGATAGAACAGATGTTTAGGAAGGAGACCCTCCAGGCCTCCGCCTAACTGGGGCGAGACTGCCGCAGAAGGGAAAGGAAGTGGAATGCAGATCCCGCCCTGGCAGAACTGCCCATCTCCTTGGGGGCCAGGGAGCTTGGGGAAGCAGCAGCAGCGCTGCAAGGCGGCTGTTACAGGCCTGATGTGATGGCAATCACGTCCCAGAGGCCTGGCCACACCCCGAGGCGGTGTCTGGCTGCAGCCCCAAGGTCCAGAGTCTGACTCTGACTCCAGGCCACTGGCTGGCTCAGGGCAATAGGTCTGGACAACTTCCTCTGAGCAACCCCACTGGGAACAGATAAGCTGGTAGATCCCGCGGGTACGGGCTTGCTTCCTGCAGTCTTTGTGGCCAGGTTCTCCATGGTTACAGATCAGTGCTGTCCAGTAGAAATAGAAAACTCTATTTCCCTTTATGCTCCACGTAGCACTCCACTTCTGAAACTTCTGGTCGCCAAATGTGTGGGGTTTTCCCCACACCAAGTAATTCTCCAAAGTCTCAGCAGGCACCGAAAGGGTGTCCTGAAAATTTAACTCAATTCGGACACTATCTACCTGGAGATAGCAAGTTAGGGGCTCAGTCCCATAAGACTGCCCCTTCCCTTATTCAAACACTAGTCACAAATCCAGGTTGTCACCTGTGCTGCTGGCCTATGAGAGGAAGAGTTTGCCGCCCAAAATGCACCTTTTGGGATACTGATTATTTTAAGCTGGTTAAGAAACAAAAGATCAGAAAGAACCATTGACCTTCCAACCCTAACCTCCTAACTAAAAGAATTCAGCCCTGGTCGGGTAGCTCAGTTGGTTAGAGTGTTGTCCCCGATATGCCAAGGTTTTGGGTTCGATCTCCAGTCTGGGCACACATGGTAATCAACCAATGAATGCATAAATGAGTGGAACAAATCGATGCTTCTCTCTCTCTCTTCCTTCCCTTCTCTAAAAAAATAAAATAAAAAAGAATAAATATAGAAGTCCTGCTCCAGGAAGAGAGTATTTTCATAGATAACTATAGTTTAATGTGAAATAGGTATGATAGGAGCCTGGCAAAATTAAGGGTCCTCTCTGTGTCCTATGTTAATGACCCAGCAAACAATTATTTTTCTGCAAGAGCACAGGTTTTAATTCCCCAACAAACAATTATTTACTAAACATTTACTTTTCTATTTCCACATGAATTGCCTTCCTGACCTTCGAAGTCCCAAATCACAAACCCCACCCTTCTTCTTAGCTCAAGATGGCATATAAGTCTTAACTGCCCCATCTGTCCTGGGGGCGTCCTCATATTCTTATGGAACCCATGTATGTACGTATATAATAATTTGGCAATTTTCTCCTGTAAATCTGTCTCATGTTAATTTGATTATTAGTCCAGCCAGAGGAACTTAAAAGGGTAGGAGGGAAAATTATATTTTCCCCTCACTGACCAATTATAAATCAGAGATTCTTACGACCCCCTCCTCGGGTTCAATTAATGTGCTAGAGTGGCTCATAGAACTCAGGAAAACAGTTTACTTACTAGTTACCAGTTTATTATAAAAGGATACAATTTGGGAATGGCCAAATGGAAGCGATGCATAGGACAAGGTATGTGGGAAGGGGTGAGGAGTTTCCAGGCTCTCTCCAAGTGCACCATCCTCCCAGCACCTCCAAGTGTTCACCAGCCTGGGAGCTCTCTGAATCCTGTAATTCAAGGATTTTTATGGAGGTGTCATTACCGAGGCACGATTGATTAAATTATTGGCCATCCGTGATCAAGTCAATGTCCAGCTCCTCTTGGTTCCCAGGAAGTTGAGGGAGTGGGGAGGCTGAAAGTTCCAACCCTCTAATCACATCATTGGCTCCCCTGGCAACCAGCTCCCAGCCTGAGAAGCTTTCCAAAAGTCACTCATTAACATCAACTCAGATGAAAGGGGGCTTGTTACCAGTAACAAAAGATACCACTTTCACCTTTATTTGATGACTTTATTTGTAAGTACTATAACGAGATGCCCCTATGGTTCTTAAATAGAAAATTTTAAGGATTTCAGGAGCTATGTGCCAGGAACAGTGGACAAAGACCATATAAGACCATATATATATATATATATATATATATATATATATATATATATATGTGTGTGTGTGTGTGTGTATATATATATATTATTATTATAAACCACAATATCACAGCGAGCCACTATGCAATTTTAGATTTTTCAGTAGCCACATTTCTTAGAGTAAAAAGAAACAAGTGAACTTAATTTTAGTAATATATTTTATTTAAATCAATTTATCCAAAATATTATCACTTGGTCCACGTGAGAAACGTCCAAAAGTGTAGAGAATTTTTATAAGAGAATTTGAGCCAAACTGATGACACAGGCCTGGAGGAAGCTCTCAAATGCTCCAGAGAAAAGAGTGTGGCAGCTTCTTTTATGCATTTGAAATTGAGGGAATGTAAGGAAGATTACGTGAAGGCGGGAGGAAGCCATCTGGAAATGGGGGTTACAGAATAGTTAAGGTTTCGTGCTGTCTCAAGGGGTCTGAAAGGGGGCATTTCAAAGGTGTGTTAACCTAGATGGACAGGAACAACGGACGGCTTGCTTAAGGCAAAAATGAGCCTTTTAGTCACAAGTTTGTATGCCTGGGGTGTGACTACCCACTAGGACTGGCCCAGTTCGGAATTTACGCTCAGATCACCTGGCGAGGTTACTTTCCACAGGACCCCCCTTTTTAAGTTCACAACTTGAACACATAATCAATACAAAAATATCAATAAGATCGTTTACGTACTTTTTTGGTATTAAGTCGTCCAGCACATCTCAATTCACACCAGGGGCTGCCAGGCCCCATGTGACTGGTGGCTGGCATACTGGGGAGTCGGGGCTTGGGGCCTCCCCTTAGGTGACTGGGGCTATCAGGAGACCCGCTTACTGCTGTATCCTGGTGCCTGGCACATAATGAAGCCCAGTGATCTGCCATGTGTGATCTCTCTGAGGCTCCTGGAACGGTTGTGAAGGTTGGTTGAAACGAGGCACGTTAAGTACCTGCTCGGAGAGTGTCGATGCTGTTCTTCCTTCTCAAAGTCAACTGAAGGGCAGCGGGCTCCCACGTGCTTCCTGTGTTCCTCTTGAGAGCGCTTCTCTAAAATTACAAAACGAAAGCTTAGATTCCAGAGCTGGCAGAGGCCTCGGCATCAGGCTCGGGGCCAACGAAGCAGAAAGCGGGAACCTCTAACCCACGCCCTTGTTTTCTTTCCCCTTTGACAGCTGGAGGCCCCGCCCACCCCAGCGCAGGCGGGCTCCCGGCGGAACTACAGCCCCCATGATGCAGCGGGAGCCCCGACGCTTACGTCATCGGCCTGGGACGCCGGCGCGGTGAGGGAGCGCGCCGAGATGCCTCCGCAGTCGCCGAGCGGGTAGGCCCTTGGCCCGTGACGAGGGTGACGGTCCAGCCAGCTGGGTTCGGGGGTCCAACGACTCACCCGGGCCACAGCGGCACCCCTGCGGCGGCTGGGGACACCCGCCTCCGTCCCGCGCCTCCCGCCTCTCCTCGGGCCGGCGCCGGCTGGTGACGTCGGGGGCATGATGGCTGCCGTGAGGCCGGGAAGGTGAAGGTGAGAGGGCGAGCGCGCCGGGGCGGTGGGGACGGGCCCGGCTCAGCGCAGCCCGGCGAGGCCTGAGCGGCCCGGCGTGGGATGCTGGGGCCCCTGAGATGGGAAGCTGGGGGCCCTGAGGATCCAGAGCCGGGCGGGCGGGCGGGCGTCCCCACACCCTGGTCTCGCCGCCGGGCCCGCCTCGGCCCTGAGAAGAGGGGGCGGGACTCGGGGTGGGGTCCCCTGAGGCTTCTCGGCCACTTCTCACGCCCCCGTGCCCTTTCTCCTTTTCTTCCTCGCGCCTTTACATTAGCCGGCTTTGACTCGGCGCGGGGTGAGCGCCCAGGCCCCTCCCCGGGGCGCCCCGCGCTGACTCCCCTGCCTCGGGCACTTCTCACGCGCTCCTGTGGTTGTCTATTTACTTGTTTGACTTCCACCCCGACGGTGAGGCCCTTGAGGGCAGGGACTGCTTTGTTTTACCCATCCCTAACTCTCGGCCTAGCGCACATAAAGAAGGCGCGAAGGCACCCAGAAAATGCCGAATGGTTGGCCCTTTGGGTGCATGAAGCCAAAAACTGCCCATTCCCCTCTCTTGTAATCCTTCATTGCCCTATTTCTTTAATTTCTTTCTTTTTTAAAATATATCTTTATTGATTTCAGAGAGAGGAAAGGAGAGAGAGAGAGAGAGAGAGAGAGAGACAGGAACATCAATGATGAGAGTCATTGATCGGCTGCCTCCTGCACGGCCCCGACTGGGGACTGAGCCCGCAACCCGGGCCTGTTCCCTGACCGGGAATCGAACCCTGATGGCCTGGATCCTGGGTGGACGCTCAACCGCTGAGCCACGCCCTGCCGGGCTCCAATTTCTCTGTCTTCCCCCATTCCCTCATCCCAGAAAGGGCTCCGGTCATTGCCCTTCTCACATACTTGAAAACAAGGGAGCGTTAGAGTCAGAGGGAGGGGTATCTCCGTTCTCAGCCTGGTCGCTTAACTAGTGGTCTCTACGTCTTTTAAGTATTCCAAGCCTCTGTTTGCACCGTGGAATGGAGAATTAAATAAGACATTTTACAGCACCTGGCACACATGCTTTTACTGAGTTCCACTTCTCTTCCTCACCCTCACCCTCCTGTCTCTAGTTCTCAGTTCCACAGCCTCCAGCCCAGTCCTTGTCAGGGTTCTCCCCTCCCCTCCCCTCCCCTCCCCTCCCCTCCCCTCCCCTCCCCTCCCCTCCCCTCCCCTCCCCTCCCCTCCCCTCCCCTCCCCTCCCCTCCCCTCCTCCCCCTCCCCCTCCCCTCCCCCTCCTCTCCCCTCCCCTCCTCCCCTCCCCCTCCCCTCCCCCTCCTCTCCCCTTCCCCTCCCCTCCTCTCTCTTTCCCCTTCCCCCTCCCCTCCCCTCCCCTCCCCTCCCCTCCCCTCCCCTCCCCTCCCCTCCCCTCCCCTCCCCTCCCCTCCCCTCCCCTCCCCTCCCCCTTCTCCTCTCACCACTCTGGATTTGCCTCTACCAGCACGCCTCCTTCTTACCAGCACATGACTGAATACATGTTTGTGCACACCCAGGATTGGCCCCACACCCTCGTGTCCTGTTTTTCCTCAGGGCACTTCACATGTCACCCAGTACCTCAATGAGTAAGCTTCCCTCAGGGATGAGTCTGTTTAGCTTTATACCTGTTAGTCATGTTTTGCACACCAGTTGTTTTTTTTTTCTCCTGTCTCTTGACATGTCCCTTTTTCTTTCCAAAGTTGAAACTGCTGGAGTTAACACAATCAGTAGCCAACCTCAATCTGAGACAGAGGAGAACTGAAATACTTTCCATCATTTTGATCCAGCCACGTCCATGATGCCCACCCTGTGAAGGTCTTTTCACCATCCAAAAAGTAAGTGGTGGCTTTGAAACCTGCTACTCTGGATCTGGGTTGAGTGGAAAGGGATGTGCCCTGTTTGGCATCCAGTGGCAAGTCTCTTGGATGGGGTCATCTTTGTGCAGAGCTGGAGTTTTCCAACCTGTCTTGGAAAACTGTCTCCTTTCTGTTTCTGTGGAGGATTTCACTGCTTGCTGAGAGAGCCTGTTTGAACACACCGTGGAACTGAGAATTAAATAAGACATTTTATAGCATCTGGACAGTTCAGAAAGTAGCTGGGCTCTCTGAACTCTCTGAAGAATTAGTCTTCCTTGTTTTCTGCTGTGCTGACTCCACCCTCCCGCTCTCTGCCCGGCGGAGATTGGTTCCTTATCATGGCTCTTCTAAGAGTCAGCTCTGCCCCCTTTATCCTGTATACTCTTTTGTTTCAATTTCTCAGCTTCTCCTCTGTTCCAGTTGTGCCAGCAGACGATCCGTGGATCCATTTTATTTTCCCTGCTAGGAGTTGCTGTACATAAATCTGGGTAAGGAGGTGGTGTGGATCCAGGGACTGTGCTTGGGATCCAGACATATCTTGCAGTGAATTTTGCTACTGCTCTCCCTACACCCAAGACACCTAATACTTCTCTACTAATAGCCTAAGTTGAGGCAAAGTTTTGATTACCTTGGAGTGCTAATAGTTTCAGTTTAGAATTGGGTTTGATTCTGGTCTTAGGTTAATATTAGTAACAATCTTTTATTATTATTGATTTGAGAGAGAAGGAGGGAGGGGGGAGAGAGAGAAAAACATTGATGTGAGAGGGAAACATCAATCGGTTTCCCTAACTGGCAGTTGAACCCTTGACCTTTTGGTGTACGGGACAATGCTCCAACAAACTTAGCCACCTGGTCAGGGCAACAACAGTCTTTTAATATTGTTCCCCTAGTAGTTCTTTGGGGTGGGAGTGTGAGACTACTAGGATTCATGAGGCTTTTCCCAAAGTGTGATCCTCAGGATTTTAAAAACTGTTACATAAAAGAAGGGTTTCTTCAAATAAATTTGTGAAAGGCTGCATTAAGTATGGTTAAACTAGTCTTTACAAAAGGCCTTGCTTCCCAAAGTCTTTGCTGTGCTCATGTGCTCCAGTGGAGGGGGTCTGAAGCATATAGTGCCGTACAGATTGATTCTACATGGAACATTGGGTGCACTAGAGTGCTGTGGACCACTGTTGGGAAATGCTTTCATAACCTGTCTGAAACTATGACCTCAAAATTACTTTGCAGCAGTCACAGCATCTGTAAGCACAGTGTATAGCTGATATTGGAGCTGGACTCCGGCCCAGCTGTACCCCACATGCTTGCGGTGAGCCCTGTGGTAAAGTGAGGACTAACTATCAGGGCTTTCCAGAGGAACAGGAACCCAGTCGCCTCCCACCACTCTGGCAGGGTAGAAAGCCAGCAGGCAAAGCCCTAAGATAGTGGGGGCCCTATCCTGGCTTGTGAGCATATGCTTTGCAACTTTGGTTTGTTTGTGCACTTATGCATGTCCAGCTTGCTCTTTGGAAGGATTAAATCCTAGAATCTGAAAGGATTGTTCAACTCGTGACTCACTGAGCTCCAAGTACTAAGAAACATATGCTTAGTCAAAAGCTGCTTTTAGGAAAAAAGTAGATTTGGGTGTTCCAGGGATGGATGGGTAAGAAGGTACTGCCCATAAGGGCATTCACTCACTCTAACTATGTTTCTCACAGTTGTGGAGGAGGGAAGTAGAAATGGACATAGATCACTGCTCTGTGTCAGACACTAGCTTTCTAGGAGCTCACAGACTAGACAGGGAGATAGAGTGAGGTAAAAAACTAAAACATCTGGTAAGGTTGTATGTCCTCCATGGAGACATCAGGGAAGGCTTCATGGAGGGGGTGACACTAGAGTTGGGTCTAGAAGGACAGTAGGAGTCAAATGAGTAAAAAGGAAACAGGACTCCAGGTTGAAAGCAGCAAGTGCAATACAAACATGGAATCTCAGCTTGAGAATTAACATAGCCAGAGAAATGAGAGTTTGGAGGGGTTGGAGGTTCCACGTGAGAGGTTCCACGTGTGTGATGTGGGGCATGGACAAGTTGGGGAATGGTGAGAGCAGGTCAGCTCCTGGACAAGCTGGAATCCCATAGACCTTTAACATGCAATCACTAAACTTTTACTAGCATGTATGCCTTTGAATCTTGCACTTACTGAACACTAACACCTTTGGTTTCATATCCTTTGGACTTGCAAACAATGACCAGAACTTGAAAGCACTTGCCTCTAAAAGCCCAGCTGATCTCAGGGAACTTGCTGCCTGCAAGCTAGTACCTTCTTGGCTGAGCAGACCTGTTTACTCATCCTCATGGCAGCAGGTGGGGGAGCTGTGGGTATGTGGCGGGGTTGCATCTGCCCTTTCCTGAAGGCTGGGTGTTGTGATCTTGCTGGTAGAGTTTGTTGTTGCTGCCGTATAACATGGTGAAGCTAACTTGAGCTCGTTCTATGCCATTCCTACTATGTCGTTCCTACTCTTCTTAGTCTGTGGGTATCACACCTGTTATACACGTGAGGAATCCAAGGCTCTGAGGTTAAATAGCCTGCTCAAGTTTATATATCCCAGAAGTAGACAAGCACAACTTGCACCCAGCTGTGTCATTCTGGAATCTATTGTCTGCAACACATCAGGCCCCACCTCAGATCCCTTTTCTTCTCCCTCCAGTGGTTTTCCTCTTGCTTGCGTCCATTCCTGTCTCTCTAACAGTCATAACTGCTGGGCACAGCAGCCTGATTTCATTGCTCTCTCCTTTTCTGTGTTAAAGGAGCTAGTGGTATTTTCTTCCCAATGTCCCTTCTCAGAGCTCTGCTGGCTCTCTTATTTAAGCCCTTAACATGTGGCCTCCATGCTAAGAAAACCTCTCCCGCAGTTGTGGCGTTTTACTGAGTAGGAAGGTAGAGATGGACATACAGTCACTTTTATCTCCCCAGGAATCATTAACAGTGCAAAATAATTGGTGTCTCTAGGCAGAACATGTGGTGGGTTCCTATTTCCCTGTGGGTCTGTTTTCCTGCCCAGTCTTTGGGATGGTTAGTTCCTAAGAGCCAGTTTTCAGTTATTATGCTAACTATACTTTCTCTAGATATGCTTTCTGCTCATGAACTTACTCAACACCCTTTGGAAGTTTCTCATATATGCTTACTCATGAGCAACGCCTCTCCCAGATAGAGCAAATGCTTGGTCGGGGAGAGAGCTGATGGCACTGTGATTAGGGCTGCTGGAGAGGGAGTGGTGGACAGGAATTTGCTGGGTTTGGGGGAGGGTAGAGCCAGGCACACCCACACGGCTGTGCACACTGAGTCATCCTTGGAGGGGCCTTTTTCCTTTGACTCCCCAGGATGGAGGGCTATGCTGGTGGAGTAGCTCTTGTGTAGTGGGATCTCTGAGGAGCAGTCTACTTCGGGGACCAGAGATTCCCAACCACATCTGGATGGCACCTTCTCTGGTTTGTCTGCCTGCTTTACTTTAGCCAAAGATCTCTAGGACTTTGGAGTGAGGTCTCGTGGCCCCTAACATGTTACTGCTATCTGAAAAAAATAGGCTGGGAAGATGTGTGTGATTGAGTGAGAGCAAAAGAGCCACCTACACAGAAACAGGCTGTGTTGATAAATGTTAACTGCTTATCACAGGGTGGTGGTATCCACCTAAGAACTTCCAAATCTATAGAAACATTTTTTTACAAGAGTTTATTAGAGCCAAACAAGGACATGTCCGCAAGCAAGATTGAGAAAATGCTGTGGACAGTGGCTGTTTTGCTGCTCTTTTTATGCATTTGGAATCAAGGGGGGAACATAAGGATGATTATGTGACATCCACTGATGGTACACTAAGGTGGGGAGAGCAAAGCCAGGAAACCTCTGATTGGATAGAAAGTAAAATGGAGAGATCATACTTCTTTGACATGGGTGGGTACAGAGTAGTTAACATTTAACATGTACAGTAAATAGAGATGGTATAGGGACAAGATATGTGCTCCTGTGAGGGTGGTGACGCCTCTGAGGGGTCTGAGAAAGGGGATCACTCTGGCATTTCACAGGTTTAACCCAGGTGCCCCAGAGCAGAAGGTTATGGCAGAGATTTACCTTTCACTGAGGCATTAGAGGCCTGAGGTGTGACTGCCCCCCATGACCTGCCCAGCTAGGCATTCATCACATCCTGTGAGGCCCTTTTAGGCCACTGAGCTTGTCTGAGTCACTACATAGCCCCTCGTTCATGCGCAGTGGGCTTACTGTTTTTTTTACCTTTTAGTTCCCATGTTTCCTGTTGTGCACGTGTTGATAATGAGGGAGACCGAGAAATGGTTTTAAGTAAATTATAGACCTCTCCCTTGAGGAGCATCCTTCCTTATGCCCACCCCAAACCCAAAATCTGTTAGAAATTAGGGCTGTCGGGACCCGGACAGTGAGTGGCCGGGGGAGGGTGGTGGGAGTCACTGATCCCGAGCATCACTTCCTCTCACTGCTCTCCCTATTCAGCGCTGTTTCTCAGGTAGGCGATGTGTAGGAAATAAGTGAGATTTCTGCCACGCTTTCCGGCCTAAGACCCAGAGAAGGGCTTCTCTGTGTGTCACCTCTCGATTCCTCCCCGTCTCTCTGAGGTGGGGAAGGCAGGGCCTGTCACTGTTCAACAGGCAAGGAATGGCTAGTGCTAGGCCTGAACTCAGGGCCTGACTCCGGGGTGTGAGTGCCCACACTGTGTGACAGGGAGTCGCCCTAGTGTCCTGAGACGTCCTTGCCTACTCGAGATGTGGCTTGTACTTCCCCCACCCTGCTCTGGTCCTAGAGGGCCTGTGTTCTCCATGGACCCTGGGGCTGGTCCTAGTCCCCCTACTGCACCCTGCCTTATCCCTGGCAGAACGCCCAAGCTGGGTGTTCCTGGGTTCGCTCATGCTGTCTTCTCTTACAGCGCGATGTCCCTGTTCTTCCCTCGATGCAACTCCGTTGTCACAATCAAGAAGGATAAGAGACACATGGCTGAGGTGAATGCTTCCCCACTCAAGCACTTTGTCACTGCCAAGAAGAAGATCAATGGCATTTTTGAGCAGCTAGGGGCCTACATTCAAGAGAGCGCCACCTTCCTTGAAGGTGAGTTGGGCAACTTGCTGAGCCAGACCTGCTTCTGTCAGTTTTGATATTTAGGTGGCAGGATTTGGGGGTGTGTGGGAACAGGCTTGGTCTTGGGGAGCTCATACCCAGATGGGTTGTCACCTTCAGCAGTACTCTGCTTGGAATCACGTGGAGCTGGGCTCCAGGGAGATTGACCAGGAAAACGGGGACTGTCATTTAAGAATTCTGTGTGTACTGCTTCATTTAATCACGAGGGGTGGGTGAATCTTATCCCCATCTAAAGCACAAACAGATGGAGGTTTGAGAGTGTGCGATACTCTGTAAGTGACGCACGGGAACTTTACCCCAGGCGTCTCTGACTCCAAAGTCCAGGTGTTTTCCTTGGCCCAGTTCTGGCTGCCATTAATACTGGGTTGGTTCTGGGTGTTGTTTGTTTCTGACCAGGGTGTTCTCTCTGATATTTTTAGATAGTAGGACTATGAATAGGAAACTTACATCACTAGCACCGTTTCCATTAGTTACTAATTTGAGCCCAACCTGTGGTCCCTGTTATATCAGCAGAGAAGGACTGGTTCCCAGGGTCCCGCTCAGTCTGAGCGCCATCTCCAGCTGCTCACTTTCTCAGGCTCCCTCTTGAAGGCACACCTGGATCCAGGTCCTGGGCTGTCAGTGAAGACCTGGTTGCTGAGCCTTATCTGCCCTTGGTCTCCTCATTTATGAAAGCAGGGCTCAGGCGAGACCAGGGGTTTACAAGTTCTAGTCTGTGGCACCCTACAAGTTCAGTGGAAATGTCACAGGGATACGCTTCTCTCCACTGTTTTCCACTAGAGTGGCTTGGCTTCTGCCTGGTTTACATGTCAGGGTGCTACTTAAAAGAAAGGAAATATGTCCAGTGCTGTGTTCTGAATGTTTGTGTCCCCCCAAATTCACATGTTGGAATCCTAAGGCCCATGTAATGGTGTTAGGAGGTGGGGGCCTTTGGGAGGTGATTAGGTCATGGCAGTGGAGCCCTCATGAATGAGGTTTGTGCTCTTACAAAGGACCCCACAAAGCTCTCCAGACCCCTGCCACCAGGTAAGGACACAGGAGAAGTCTGCAAACTGGAAGAGGGCCCTCACCCAACCAGCTGGCACCCTGATCTGAGACTTCCAGCCACCAGAAACGAGCAGTACATTTCTGTTGTGTGTAAGCCCCCCAGTCTGGTACTGTTATAGCAGCCCGAACAGACTGAGACTAAAAGTGGGCTGTTGTCTCTGCCCTGCCCCCAGCATGTGCTTGATGCAGGAGAAAGTAATTCCTACATATTTGTTCAGTTTAAAAATCTGAACTTTAAAGTTATAAGGTTGGTTGTAGAAATTATTCCAGTTCATTCCATGCTGCTTTAGCAGTAGCTCTGCTGTGCCTGGCAGTGGGCTTGTAGGGATGGGGCAGACCAGGCCATTGTCTTCCCAGAGCACAGACTGACCCTCTGAGTCACTTACTCAGATGGCGCTGTGGACAAGCACTTGCTTATGAAGGTTTTTATGTGATGGCATTAGGAATGGTATTTTGATTTCTCTTTTTTGTGAAGATATGAGGCCTCTCCTGTTGGTAGACTGAAAAGGAAAGAGCTGGAGTGATCCTGAGGTGGGTTTGGGATTGCCCTGGCTAGGGGAGGGGATAGTCACTGCATTAGGACTGAGAGTTTATTGGCTTACTGCCTGTTTCTTATAATGTAGCCATACGCATTAGAGCCAGCTTCCTCTGAGGTACGTGCCAAAGGCGAGCCCATGTGCCCATGTAAGGGAGGAATGTTCTAGGTAACTCACTGGGCAGTCTCTGAAATGCCAGTTGTGCTCAGATGCTGTGGGAGTGTTCTCAGGCCTGGGGCCTGCCAGCCCAGTGGTTCACAGGTGTCTCAGTCTGTTTGGGCTGCTGTAATAGAAATACCATAGACTGAGTGGCTTATGAATGACAAGCATTTACTTCTCACAAAAATCTGGAGGCTGGGAAGTCCAAGGTCAAGGCATCAGCCGACTCAGTGTCTGGAGAGGGCCAGCTCTCTAGACTACTGTCTTTTCTCTGAAATCTTACATGTAACCACATGGCAGAAGGGGCTGGCTAGCTCTCAGGGGTCTCTTTAATAAGGGCTCTAAGCCCGATCGTGAGGGCTTCACCGTCATGACCTCCCGAAGGCCCCACCTCCATATGCCGTCATACCACATACATCACATGGGGGCATGAGCATTTAGTCCATCGCAGCGTGAGTGTGCTGAGGAGCCAGACTCCGGTCTACTCTCTGGCCTGCTGATACATCTTCCTGTTGCCAGCGTAAGGTGGGGTGGGGCAGGATCGTGCTCGGTCGCTCCATCTGTCATAATCTCTGTCTGCCATTGGGAAAAGACAGTGCAGTGATCCCTGGGCTCCTTCACTTAGCAAATATTGCGCATCTGCTGAGCACTGGGTGCTGGGATCAGACAGTTTGGCCCTCATGTGGTAGACAGGTAAGCTAGACAGTTGTACTTTGGTGAAATAAGTGCTGAGATGGGAGAAGTACAGGGTGCTTTGGGAGCACAGAAAGGGGACATGACATGGGTTGGGGGTGTCAGGGAAGGCTTCCTGGGGGCTGTGCAGTTCGAGTTAGAACTGGAGCTAAGTGGGAATGAGCCAGAGGGCCCCAAGGCAGTGTATTCATTCTTCAGAGTGTAGATCAGGGACAGCACTGAGTAAGGAGGTTGCATGGTGAGTGTGGGGACATGGAGAGGTGGAATGTGAGGCAGCGGGATGGCAAGAGACCCAGCAGGGGCAGAGGCAGTGCCCAATCAGAAAGGGCCTTGGGAAGGTACACAGGGTGGCTAAGAGCCAGGACTTCGGAACCAGGCTGCTCAGTCCCTTTCCTGGCTCTGCCATTCACTAACTCTGAGATTGGTAAATGACACTGTGTTTGAAAAGTGATCAGAACAGCCCAGCCAGGCATGGCTCAGCGGTTGAGCATCCACCTGGGATCCAGGCGATCGCGGTTCGATTCCCGGTCAGGACACATGCCCAGGTTGCGGGCTTGATCCCCGGCAGGGAGCATGCAGGAGGCAGCTGATAATGACTCTCTCATCATTGATGTTTCTATCTCTCTCTCTCCGTCTCCTTTCCTCTCTCTGAAATCAATAAAGATATATTTAAAAAAAAAAAAATGATCAGAACAATGCCTGGCATGTAGTGAGAACTTTGTAAGTATTTCTTTTTTTAAAATATATCTTTATTGATTTCAGAGAGAGGAAAGGAGAGGGAGAGAGAGATAGAAACATCAATGATGAGAGTCATTCTCAGCTGCCTCCTGCATGCTTCCTGCCAGGGATCAAGCCCGCAACCTGGGCATGTGTCCTGACCGGGAATCGAACCGCGATCGCCTGGATCCCAGGTCGATGCTCAACCGCTGAGCCACGCCCGGCCAGGCTGTAAGTATTTCTTAAGTAATACACATAAAAGTAAATGATGGCAGTTAATATTTGAATATTCACTAGCCACCATTTTTAGCACCTTTTATGTTTTAATTCATTTGATTCTTGCAATAGTCACATGAGGTAGGTACTGTTTTCTCCATTTTAAGGGTGAGGAAACTAAGACCCAGAAAGGTTCATTTGCCTGTGGTCACAGAGCTAGGAAGAGGTGAGCCCAGCACCTCCTTGCCTGCACTGGAACCAGGTAGTCCTGCTCCTGGGAGCCATGTGCATAACTGCTGTATTGTGGCCTCACAGTAGGGAATCTGGACTTTCAGCCCAGCACCGGCAGGCAGCCGCAGTGGTGGGCTCTGTCCCTTCCAGATTGTGGCAGTGGAACTCCTTAGACCAGGTGTTGATTCATTTTCAATCTCCACCTCCAGACACCTACAGGAATGCAGAACTGGACCCTGTTACGACAGAAGAGCAGGTTCTGGACGTCAAAGGTTACTTGTCCAAAGTGAGAGGCATCAGCGAGGTGCTGGCCCGGCGACACATGAAAGTGGCTTTTTTTGGCCGGTGAGTCCTTGAAGCCCTCACACCATTTTTCTTCTCTGCTGGGACGGAGGGGTGAAGGGAGGGAGACACCTTGTGCAGGACCACAGTCTGAGTAACCCAAGGTGCTCTTCTTATTTTTAAAGTTTTACTCATAGTAAAATACACATAACAATAAAATGTACCATTGTAACTAACTATTAAGTGTACGGTTCAGCAGCGTGGAATACATGTACCTTGTCGTGCAGCCGTCACCACCTCCATCTCTAGAGCTTCTTGCAAAATTAAAACTGTGCCCATTGATGAACAGCTCCCCATTCCACCACCGTTTACTTGCTGTCTCTGTGAATTTGTCCGGGAACCTCATATTAGTGGAATCATACAGTATTCATCTTTTTGTGACTGGCTTATTTCCCTTAGCATAATGTCCTCCAGGTTCACACATGTCGTAGCTGTGTCAGAATTTTCTTTTCTTTTTTTTTTTTTTAAACATATCTTTATTGATTTCAGAGAGAGGAAAGGAGGGGGAGAGAGAGAGAGAGAGAGAGAGAGAGAAACAGCAATGATGAGAGAGTCATTGATCGGCTGCCTATCCTGCAACCTGGGCATGTGCCCTGACCGGGAATCGAACCCCGATCTCCTGGATCATAGGTCAATGCTCAACCACTGAGCCACGCCCGGCCGGGCAGAATTTTCTTCCTTTTTAAGGAATAATATGTTCCAGTGTATGGATGGACCACATTTTGTTTATCTATTTATCCATGATGGACACTTGGGTTGCTCCTACTTTTTGGCTGTTGTGAGTAGTGTTGCTATGAACATGGGTGGATACATACCTGTTCAAGACCCTGCTTTCAATTCTTTTGGAATTCTTTCAATTCAGCAGTGGAATTCTTGGATCATATGGTAATTCTATTTTTAACTTTTGAGAAACCACCATATTTTCCACGGCAACTGCACCATTTTACATTCCCACCAGCAGTGCACAAGTGTTTCAGTTTCTCCACATCCTCTCAACACTTGTTTTCTGTTGTTTTTTATTTTTTTATTTTTATTTTTTTAAAAATATATCTTTATTGACTTCAGAGAGAGGAAAGGAGAGGGAGAGAGAGAAACATCAATGATGAGAGAGTCACTGATCAGCTAGTCTGCAACTTGGGCATGTGCCCTGACCAGGAATCGAACCCTGGATCCTAGGTCGACGCTCAACCGCTGAACCACGCCCGGCCGGGCTCTGTTTTTTAAAAATGTGTTTTTAGCCTGGCCGGGCGTGGCTCAGCGGTTGAACAGTGACCTAGGATCCAGGCGATCGGGGTTCAATTCCCGGTCAGGGCACATGCCCAGGTTGCGGACTCCATCCCCAGTTGGGGGCGTGCAGGAGGCAGCCGATAAATGATGATTCTCTCATCACCAATGTTTCTATCTCTCTCTCCCTCTCCCTTCCTCTCTCTGAAATCAATAAAGATATTTAAAAAATATGTATATACACACATATACATGTGTGTGTACATATGTCTTTATTTTATTATTTATTTACTTTTTAAAATATATTTTTATTGATTTCAGAGAGAGGGAAAGAGAAGGAGAGAGAGAGATAGAAACATCAGTGATGAGAGAGTCATTGATTGGCTGCCTCCTGCACGCCTCCGACTGGGCATCGAGCCCACAACCTGAGCATGTGCCCTGACCGGGAATTGAACCCTGATCGTCTGGATCCTAGGTCAATGCTCAACCGCTGAGTCACACCCGGCTGGGCTATATATGTCTTTATTGATGTCAGAGAAAAGAGAGGAAAGGGGAAAGAGAGACATAGAAACATCAGTGATGAGAGAGTCATTGGTTGGCTGCCTCCTGCACACCCTCGACTGGGAATCGAGCCCCAAACCCGAGCATGTGCCCTGACCGGGAATGGAACCGTGAATGGAACCATGAATTGAACCGTGACCTCCAGGTTCATGGTCCGGTGCTCAGCCACTGAGCCACATTGGCCATCCTGACTGGTGTGAGGTGGTATCTCATTGTGGTTTTGATTTGCTTTTTTCCCTGATGATTAGTGATGTTGAACATCTTTTCATGTGCTTGTTGGTTATCTCTGTGTCTTTGGAGAAATGTTTGTTTAAGTCCTTTGCACTTTTTTTTAAAAAATATGTCTTTATTGAATTCATAGAGAGGAAGGGAGAAGGAGAGAGATAGAAACATCAATGATGACAGAGTCATTGATTGGCTGCCTCCTGCACACCCCCTACTGTGGATCAATCCTGCAGCCCAGGCATGTGCCCTGACCGGGAATCGAACCACGATCTCAACCTCTGAGCCACACCCAGCTGGGCTGCACATTTTTTAAAATTGATTTTAGAGAGAGAGAGAAACATCAATGTGAGAGAGAAACATTGATTGGTTGCCTCCTGTACCTACTTCAATGGACTGAACCTGCATGTGCTCTGGGCGGGAATCGAATTGGCGACCTTTTGGTGCACAGATGACGCTCAACCAGCAGCCACACCTGCCAGGGCCCTTGGCCTTTTTCTTTTAATCCTTACCCGAGGATATTTTTTTTCCATGGCTTTTTCAGAAAGAGTGGAACGGAGAGAGAGAGAGTAACATCGAGGTGAGAGAGACACATCAATTGGTTGCCTACTGCACGCTCCTGGACCGGGGCCGGGAATCAAGCCTGAAACTGAGGTTGAGGTACATGTCCCTGGCCAGAATCAAAGCTGGGACCCTTCAATGCTCAGGTTGACGCTCTGTCCACTGAGCCAAACCAGCTAGGGCTGCTCATTTTTAAGTTGGGTGTTTGATGTTGAGTTGTAGTTTTTTTTTCTTCTTAATCCTCACTTGATATTTTTAGAGAGAAAGAGGAAGGGAGGGAGAGAGGAACATCGATCGGTTGCCTCATCTCCATGAGCTAGCTGTCAGATCAGACGAGTCTGCTGAGCTGTTTTGAAGCAC
The DNA here is from genome assembly GCF_964146895.1 of Miniopterus schreibersii. NCBI lineage: Eukaryota > Metazoa > Chordata > Mammalia > Chiroptera > Miniopteridae > Miniopterus > Miniopterus schreibersii. Next base: position 4,480,557 of record NC_138109.1, on the reverse strand, counting down.
CAGAATCTAGGAAAGGGGCATGGAAGGCAGGAATGCTACAGCGTCTCTCCTGTAGCCAGCAGTATCAGTTGGGATGGACGTAGTGGGCCTTCATGTGTGAGGTGGAGCACAGTGGGAGAAGAGCAGGGACGTTGGGGTCACTCGGCTGAGGTCACTTAGACTGAGGTGTCAGTGGTTTCAAATAGAAGGAGTGGGTCTCCTTCAGGTGCTCTCTGTAAGTGATGCTGAGAGGCTTGCCGTCGGTGGTAGGCCTGTTTAAGGACACTGTCATTGTGCTGGCTTCGCACAGTGTGAGTACCTTGCATGTGGTTTGTAGTGATGAGCTAGGAGCACCTCACAGGCGTAGGCCAGAGGTATTTGTCCATTTTCACAAGTGCAGAGCACCCACTCTGCCTGTCCGCACTGCTCCACTGCAGAAAACAAGGTTTTGGACTTGCAGGCTGGGAACTTCATTGTGGAAGCCCAACATGAAGCTGTTGGTGGCCTCACTGACAGCCAGTGTCTCCTTCCCACAGGACGAGCAATGGGAAGAGCACTGTGATCAACGCCATGCTCTGGGACAAAGTTCTGCCTTCTGGGATTGGCCACACCACCAATTGCTTCCTGCGGGTGGAGGGCACAGATGGCCACGAGGCCTTCCTCCTCACGGAGGGCTCAGAGGAGAAGAGGAGCATCAAGGTGAGGGTGCTGGGCAGGGACTGGGGAGGACTGCAGGGTCTCATGTGCTGGCCCACCTGTCAGCCCCAGGCATCCTGGCGGGGGAGTCTGGGCTTAGACCAACTACAAGACAGGACTGACAGCACCTCTGAGGAGAGGGCGGTGCCTCGGTGGTGCCCTGGTGGGGAGCCCTGTTCCCTAGCTGTTTAGAAGGAGAGCTCTTTCAGGGAGGGTCTGACACCTGGAGCACCAGGAATCAGAAGTCTGCAGTCCCTGCATATTGCCCAGCCCACCATCTGACTTTTCTCTTGACCTGAAGAGGGGATGTTGCCAGAGAACAATTTCTGCATTTGCTCTGTGGTTCTGACATACCAGCCAGGGGCTTGTACATTTTAATTTTTCTGAGAGCCAGTTGCATTCTTGTTTGGGGCCAGATGCTCATTTTGGTTCTTAAACACTTAATACCAAACACCATCAGCTTTAGGACAGTGTCTGAGAAAGAAGCTTGAAAGAGGAGTGAAATATAGTTGGTCCTTATGGGAACGCCCAACTCTTAACTTTTGATGTGTGAGTGAAAGGAAAGGGGTAGCAAATTGGGCAGAAGTCTCAGGCCACTGTGCTGTGCCAGGCAGCATAGGAAATTGGCTGGTGGCTGGTCCTCAGCTCTGAACGTCCCTTCCCTTCTCCCCATCAGACTGTGAACCAGCTGGCACATGCTCTCCACCAGGATGAGCAGCTGCATGCCGGCAGCATGGTGAGTGTGATGTGGCCCAACTCCAAATGCCCACTGCTGAAGGATGACCTTGTGCTGATGGACAGGTGAGAGGGAAGGTGCCTCCCTAGGAGGTTCAAATGAGAGGACTGGGTGTCCCATTTCTGGACCATCCAAGCCAGTGTCTCCTGGGCCCTGTCGTTGCTCTGCTTATGTATTACTTCCTTTCTAACTGGCTCCACCAAGTCCCCCGCCTCTTGGATTTCCTCCAGGGTCTAGTTACTGTACCCATTGGCATCAGTGCCCTGAAGATGTCCCAGTGATGGCCTGTGAGGAGGGGTGGCCAGAGCCTCAAATCAGTGTTAATAGGTGTATGGGGGTGAGGTCCGTGCTATACTTTATTTCTGCTGAAGGAGCACTTTCCTTTTCTCCTGCTTTGTGGACAGGTTGCAACTATACCAAGAAATACGGTACTATAGTGCTTATTGGACGCACATAAATATGACACTTCACCTTTTTTAAAAATTATTTTAGAGAGAGAGAGAAACATGGATTTGTTGTTCCGCTTATTGATGCATTCATTGGTTGATTCTTGTATGTGCCCTGACTAGCGATTGAACCCGCCACCTTGGCATAGCGGGATGCGTTAACCAACTGAGCTACCCAGCCAGGGCAACACTTCACCTTAATTGTTTATCTCCGAAGTGAAGTTATAAATCATTATGTTTTTGTAAAAGTGGTAGATGCATGTGGTAGAAAACACATTTTTGGACAATCTGGAATGTTATGAAAGGAAAAGTAAAAATCCCTCCAGTGAGGGATGACAGGCCCCATTTTTCTGCACTCTCTAGCCGTCTCCTTCCTTTGCTTGGCTGCCTCAGGTCTGTCAAAGCAGGAAGAACAGGGCCTGTGGTCTGTGAGCCTGATGTTGGTTTACCCCTGTCACCTCTAGCCCTGGCATCGATGTCACCACAGAGCTGGACAGCTGGATTGACAAGTTTTGCCTGGACGCTGATGTGTTTGTGCTGGTGGCCAACTCAGAGTCCACTTTGATGCAGACGGTAACCCCTCCTCTGCCTTTCCCATGCTCCCGGGGCCTTGGCTGGCTTGGCCCCTACTCTACTGAGGTCTTTCCCTCTTATCCAGGAAAAACAGTTCTTCCACAAGGTGAGCGAGCGCCTGTCCCGCCCCAACATCTTCATCCTGAACAACCGCTGGGATGCATCTGCCTCAGAGCCCGAGTACATGGAGGAGGTTGGTGCCTCTTATTTTTTATTTTTTCCAACGTGAGAGCGAAACATCGATGGGCTGCCTCCTGCAGGCCCCCTACTGGGGATCGAGCCCGCAGCCCAGGCACATGCCATGACCGGGAATCTAACCGGCAACCTTTTTGTGCATGGGACAACACCCAGCTGAGCCACAGTGGGCAGGGTGGTTGGTGCCTCTTTATTCAGCATTTTGGGGACTGCCACCCCACGTGTGTACCCAGGGCCCCTTTGTGCATTCCCAGCCTGCATCAGGTCCATGACTTCCCTGAAGGAATTTCATCACCAAAGATTTCCCAGGTGTTCCCTTTAGGTCACTGTGGGGGTCTTCTGCCAGCTTTAAAAACACTCTCTTCACCTCCCATTCACTTTCCCAGATCCTTCCACTCTTCAGAAGGTTTTCATCCAGGGCTGGAAAGCACCCCCGCCACATTAGCTGCCCCCTTGCCTGGGCCTGTGCTCACTTTGGTCCATAAGGGATTACTCACCATAGACCAGGCTTAGCTGCAGGAAGACACCCAAGAAGGAAGCTGGAAGAGGAGTGAAGAATAATTGGCTCATGTGTGAAATGAAAGGAAAGGGTCCCAGATTGGTGATAAGGGTGATAAAGTGAGAGTGGGCACTGTGACTTTGGTAAATGCCTCGCTTGTGAGATGGATGTAATAGAGATACAGTGAGGATGACATCTCAACGTTGAGAAAGGCTCCTGGCACGTGGCAGGTGGCCACAAGAGGCTGTTAACGTGTGTAGGTTCTAGTAGAGCCCTAGACTTCGGAGCTAAGCGGGATTGTATGGTGGCCCCAACTCATTTCATAAACAAGGCCCCAGAGGACTCGGCTTGTCAGCACAGAGCCCGGGTGTAGGTTTCTCAGCTCTCAGTTCCTTTCATTTTGGGGAACAAAAGTGAGACACTGTGCAGACCCTTACAAGGGGCAGTTTGGGGCATGTTTTAGCGTTTCTGCTTATATATGTGTAAAGTATCTTTGGCAGGCCATACCTTAGGAAACTTCCACGATCATTTTGGTTCTGAGGAGCTTGGTGCTGGCTAGAGATTAGAAACGGTGGGAGATGGTTCGCTGTGGGTACCTTCTGAATACTGAACTATAGGAATATACTACCTATTTTTTAGAAAAGAAGCAGTTAGTGGCTGTGGGCTCCCATCAGGAGGGGCCCGCCCGCCCGACCCAGTCACGTACAGCCATCTGCTTGGGCTCCAGGTGCGGCGGCAGCACATGGAGCGCTGTACCAGCTTCCTGGTGGATGAGCTGGGCGTGGTGGACCGAGGCCAGGCTGGAGACCGCATCTTCTTTGTTTCTGCCAAGGAGGCTCTGAACGCCAGGATCCAGAAGGCCCAGGGCATGCCTGAAGGAGGTGACGATGGGACAGACTTCCTCCTTTTCCCTAATGTTTGAGACGTTTGGTCTCGTGCTGAGTCAGCCGGTAGAAAATAGTTCTGAGAAGGATCTGGTGCGGAGAGCCTTGAGTGAGCAGCTCTTTGCTCCCCAGCCAGTGTTTACCCAAGTACCCATCACCTTGGCTCTGTGGGTTTTCACCATTTTCTTCTGTCAAGTTATTTCCAGACTAATGGTTTGCAATTCTCCTAGGGGGCGCTCTTGCAGAAGGCTTTCAAGTGCGGATGCTCGAGTTTCAGAATTTTGAGAGGAGGTTTGAGGTGAGTCCTTTAATTCTGGTGTCAGGCACTTCTGGGCTTCCCCAGCCGTCACCTGCCGTGTCCCTGGCAGTGAAAACCAGAGCCTGGCCCTTGGCTGGTGGCCCTTGGCTGGTGGCCCCTGCTGGCCTCCCTCAGCACCTCTTGTCTGTTCTAGGAGTGCATCTCCCAGTCTGCGGTGAAGACCAAATTTGAGCAGCACACAGTCCGGGCCAAGCAGATTGCAGAGGCAGTTCGCCTCATCATGGACTCTCTGCACATCGCAGCTCAGGAACAGCGGTAAAAACTGGGGACCTCGGACAGTATGGGGTGAGGGGAACAATGCTGATGAAACTGCCGGGCCCCCCTGGCCTCGCTGCGGCCAGGACCATAGCTGGGGCCCACACAGGCTTTCCTGCAGCCCCTCTTGCTCCTCTGCTTCATCGAGTGGGGACCTAGGTCTTGTAACCAGCGCACTCCCTCTCAGGGTTTACTGCCTGGAAATGCGTGAGGAGCGGCAGGAGCGGCTGACATTTATTGACAAACAGTTGGAGCTCTTGGCGCAAGACTACAAACTGCGAATTAAGCAGATAACGGAGGAAGTCGAAAGGCAGGTGAGAAATGGAGGAGGTGCGCTCGGGCTATTCAGACTCAGAGTAGAGTCCAGGGTGCTGGAGCAGAGAAAAGGCCGCCCTCCTCACTTTGGGGGTGCCTCAGCCTTCCAGAAGAACCCGTGGCCCTGATTCAAGAACTCAGAGCCTCGCCCTGGCCGGTTTGGCTCATGGTTAGAGCGTCAGCGTGGATGGAAGGGTCCCGGGTTCGATTCTGGCCAAGAGCACCTACCTCAGCTGCAGGTTCCAGCCCGGGCCTCATGTGGGAGGCAGCCAGTCGACATGTCTCTCTCACACTGATGCCTTTCTCTGTGTCCCCCCCCTTCCACTCTGAAAAGCAGTGGAAGAAGCATCCTTGGGTTAGGAGTAACAACAACAAACATGTGGAGCCTCTGGGCTCATCGCTCTTGTGTGACCCTGGGCAAGTCTCCTTCAGACCTAAATGAGCATTTGCTCAGCCAGTCTTTCATGTCCCTTCTACCTCAAGTGCTTTAATTCCATGGGCGAGCTGCGGAAGCCACTGGCCTCGGGAAGGATAGACAGTGTATTAGAATCTGTTAGACGCGCTCCCGGTGCTACAGATTCCAGCCATGTTCCTCCCTGAAACCTTCATGCTGCCTCCTGTAGGTGTCAACGGCGATGGCGGAGGAGATCAGGCGCCTCTCTGTGCTGGTGGACGAGTACCAGATGGATTTCCACCCTTCTCCAGTCGTCCTCAAGGTTTATAAGAACGTGAGTCATTAACCCGCAGTGCGCTCGATAAGCCCTCCCCACCAAATCCTTTTAGCTACTGGGTGGAATCTCCAAGCAGACAGCGATTCAGTCCCTGCTGGTCTGTCTGGGCCCCTCGGCCATGTCACCTGGTGGGTGTGGGCCGACCAGCCTCCGATCTCCTGTTCCTTGGCTTCCCAGAAGGAAGTCCTGACTGGGGGTGCTGCTTCTCTCAACCTCTCTTCTGGTTGCAGGAACTGCACCGCCATATAGAGGAAGGACTGGGCCGAAATATGTCGGACCGCTGCTCCACGGCCATCACCGGCTCCCTGCAGACCATGCAGCAGGAGATGATAGGTCAGTGTCCAGGGGCCAGGCCACAGAGATAATGACCTTTCCTTATCTCTCACCTTTCATGATGAGTCAATGCGATACCGTCTGGTTCTGGGTGATGACATGAGTTCATTGCACACGTAGACTCCGGAGCCGAGCTGTCTTGTGTTACCACATAGGACTTTCACGGCTGAGAGTTTGGCCTGCTCCTTAGTCCACGTGAGGCATGAATGTTAGCAGGGACAGAGCCCAGGTTTGCATCCCTGGGAGAGCTGGCCTGCCCCCTCCAAGTATGGCACTCCCGGTCCCATAGGCCTGGTTTCTGGGCAGAACTGTCAGCATCCTTGGACGCAGCTGGCTGGCTCCCGATCTGAGGCTTGGCCCTGGTGGCCACAGCCGAGCTGAGGTGCTCTCTCCCCATTGTCTTCCTGACAGATGGCTTGAAACCCCTCCTTCCTGCGTCTGTGCGGAGCCAGATGGACATGCTGGTTCCTCGGCAGTGCTTTTCTCTCAGCTATGACCTGAACTGTGACAAGCTGTGTGCTGACTTTCAGGAGGACATCGAGTTCCATTTTTCTCTTGGGTGGACCATGCTGGTGAATAGGTTCCTGGGCCCCAAGAATAGCCGCCGGGCCTTGATGGGCTACAATGACCAGGCAAGCACAGTCTCTTCCCGGGTCTGCACCCCATCTCCAGGCACATGAGCCATTCTGGAAGGGGTTCCCTGAGGTCAGCAGCTGGGGCACCCTGCCACCATTACACCATGGGGTCAAGGGTCAAAGTGTTCCCACAAGTCACGCTGGCCTATCCTAAGCACTAATATTTGTGAAATTTTAAGTGCTAGCTAGCTGTCTCTCTCTCTCTCTCTCTCTCTCTCTCTCTCTCTCTTTCTCTTTCTTTTTCTCCTCACCTAAGGATATTTTTCCCATTGCTTTTCAGAGAGAGTTGTAGGGGCAGAGAGAGAGAAACATGGATGTGAGAGAGACACACAGACTGGTTGCCTCCTGCATGCGTTCCATCTAGGGCCAGGGATCGAGCCTGCAACCGAGGCACGTGCCCTTCACTGGAATTGAGCCTGGGACCCTTCAGTCACCAGCCAACACTCTAACCGCCAAGCCAGACCAGCCAGGGCACTAACTGTGTTTTTTTCTAATGCGGATTAAAGTAACTATTAGTACTTTTATATTAAAGTAAGTACTTTTAAGTAACCATTATAATACGTAACTTAAATCTAACTGACATAAAATATGTCTTCATGTGCCATTTAAAAAAATGTTTTTAATCCCTGTCCAAGGATATGTTTATTGATTTTAGAGAGAGAGAAACATCGATGTGAGAGGAGCATCGGCTGCCTTCCGTACATTCCCTGACCGGGAATCATCCCTCACCCTTTTGGTGCACAGGAAGATGCTCTAACCAACTGAGCCCCCGGCCAGGTCTCCATATTCCATTTTAAAATTTAGATTTTACACCACCTCTCTGTATACCACTGCAGTTATTGCACATATTGCTCTTGGTACACATCCCACACTGGGTGCTGAAGCATTTTAGGATGGCCACCGCTCACATTTTGGGGTATCCCACAGTGCTCACCTTTGGACTAGCAGGTCTTTTATGAAGCTTAATTCCTCTTTACAATTTGTGAAGCTCTTTTCCCTCCTTTTGGCCTTTTGGAAATTGAAAAGCCACCTCTGTCCCTGTTTCAGGACCCCTAACCTCAAGGGTCATTGAGGGTTCCGTTGAATGAGCCCTGTTTTTCTTACTCCTCTCCTTGTTTCTCCCTTCAGGTTCAGCGTCCCGTCCCTCTGACGCCAGCCAACCCCAGCATGCCCCCTCTGCCACAGGGCTCCCTCACCCAAGAAGAACTCATGGTTTCCATGGTCACTGGCCTGGCCTCCCTGACGTCCAGGACCTCCATGGGCATTCTGGTTGTTGGAGGAGTGGTCAGTGACAAGCCCTGCTTGGGAAGGGTGGGAAGTGGGAGGACAGGCGCCTGGAGGCAGAGGCATAGTTCTGGTGGTCTCTGTGTGGGCACAGCCTTTTCACCTCCATCAGTGGGTGACTGATCTGTTCTCTTCACTGATCTGTGCAGAGCTCTGCAGCCTCAGCCCTTGGACATACACTTACTGACTTATTCGTCCCACTCAGCTGACATTGAGGTAGCTCCATTCCCATTGACAGATGAGGAAAGTCTGTAATTGCCTTGCCAAAGATACACAGCCAGGTTTTGAGTTCTGGCCCCGCCTGACTCTGCCATACCCTTTATCCTGTAGGGTCTGTACTACCTGGTAGGTAGGGAAGTGACCCAAGAAATTGACAGGCCTGGGTTCTAGAGAGATGGGCGTGACCAGGAGTTTCCCATTTTTAGGCAAGAAAATCAAGAGCAAAACTTGAAAGAGTTTAAGACAAAAGAGACCAGGCCCAACCATGAACCCTTGTCTCTCCATCTACTGGTTTTATGGCCCTTTCCTTTCTACCCTGAGGCCTGAAATTGCAGGCTGCCTTCTTGATAACAGGTATCCTCTACTTCTTGATCCAAGAGGCACTGCAGCCAAGATAACTTATACCTTGAATTTTCTTTTTTTTAAACTTATTTGTTGATTTTTAGAGAGAGAGAGAAACATCGATTTGTTTTTCCACTTAATTATGCATTCATTGGCTGATTCTTGCATGTGCCCTGATTGGGGATCTAACCCACAACCTTGGTGTATCCGGACGAAGCTCCAGCCAACTGAGCTACCCTGCTAGGGCTACCTTGAAATTTTTTGATGACGTGGGCAAGTTCTCTCTCTCACGGACATTGGATTTGTAGAAGTGGTGGCAAAATGTAACTGTAACAAAGCTGCATTCTCAGCTTGTAATACTGGCCCCTCTCCCTCCCGCTCTGCAGAAGACAGGTGCTCGCGTTCCTCTTTCACAGAGGCGACCTGGGCAGAGGGTCATTTGCTGAGACGCTGACACTTGATGGTTATGGAACCTTTTTACAATATCTCGTTTTACCTCAACAACCCTGTGAATTGGGTGAAGACCATTATGCCAGTTTTGTGAGGAAGCAGGTGTGCAGAAGCTTGCCTCAGCCAGGATGCAGCTGCACTAGAGCCTCGATTCCTGGCTGCAAGTCCAGCGTTCTCTGAATATAGTCACACTGCCTTGAAGCAGAGTGTTACAAACAGGACCAAAAGAAGCCACCTGCTGAGGAGTGACGTGTGGAATCTGACTGGTCAGTGTCATTACTCTGTATGCTGGCTGGGTGGCCCAGTTGGTTGAGCTCATCCTCTGCATCAAAGGTTGCTGGTTCGATTCCTGGTCAGGGCACATACCGAGGTTTCAGGTTCAGTCCCTGGTTGGGGCACAAAGAGGAGGCAACCAGTCGATGTTTCTCTTGCACATCAGTGTCTCTTTTCCTTCCTCTCTCTAAGCATGTCCTCAGGTGAGGATTAGCAAAAGGAAAAAAATTCTGTGTGCCTGGATCTGGGCTTCTGGCCCTAATACCCTTACCCCCTATTTTGTACAAACACTAAGTTTCCCGCATTTTAAACTAGCTGGTCTCTGCTCTTTTTGGCCTCAGCGGGATTAAAGGAGACATTGAAAGACGTGTTCTGGGTTGAAGCACAAAGGCTCCTTGACTGGGGCTCTTGGGAAAGTCCTGACAAGGGCAGGCCGAGAGGATGGGCGGCAGGGTGGCAGGGAGGCCGCCTCGGCTGACTGCTGTGCCTCTGCAGGTGTGGAAGGCGGTAGGCTGGCGGCTCATCGCCCTGTCCTTTGGGCTCTATGGCCTCCTCTACGTCTATGAGCGTCTGACCTGGACCACTAAGGCCAAGGAGAGGGCCTTCAAGCGCCAGTTTGTGGAGTATGCCAGTGAGAAGCTGCAGCTCATCATCAGCTACACTGGCTCCAACTGCAGCCACCAGGTCCAGCAGTGAGTGGCCCGCAGCCCTGAGCCAGTGCCCGCTCCAGTGTCTCAGGACTTCCCTTGGTTCCCTTCCAATCTTGGCCTGGAAACCGTTGGGTCCTGAGCATCATCTGACCCTCACCTTCACCTGTGCAGTGCTAACTTGAAGCCAGGGGTCGGAGAAGCATCTCTCCAGGGACGCCTGTGTCCTGGGTTGGGACCAAGTAGGAGTCTGGTTCCCCAAGGAAGGAGGACATGGGAAGATGAGGGATGGTACTTGTAGGAGTTTTTAAAGGTTGCCTTGAGGGGCTTGTGTTGTGGACGCAGCTTTGACATTCTAAGGCACAGCCTTTCTTCATGGCACAGCTCTGTCAGGTGGGAGTGGATCCCTTGATCTGGGTGGCGGGTCTTTTGCTAGGCATTTGCTTCTCCAACCCTGTAGAGAGAGACTTTCTCTAAAAACAAGATAGAAAAACAAGATTGTTTTTCTTGGCATTTTCTTTTTCAAAATGAAGAAATGGGAGGCTTGAAGAGTAGTCACTTGTCCCCTGTCACCTGGCTGACTAGCAGCAGAGCCATGATCTGATTCCTAGTCTCTTGTGCCCAAGCCAGGGTTTGCTGCCCTGTGCTCCTGGTTCTCACACTGATGATATTGAGTGTGTGTGCTGGTTGTGATGTGCATCACTTCAGCATGGGGTAGGGAGCATTCTGCCGAACCAGGATTGGTGCTGGGCAGAGCCACCAGCGGGTACAGGTGGGCCTGGCGGTTGCCCTACTCTGGATGAGTTGGATTTAGCCACCAACGGTGTTCTGCAAAATAGCCATGTCGCCCAGTTGACCCTGACTCTCTCCTTCTCAGGGAACTGTCTGGGACTTTTGCTCATTTGTGCCAGCAAGTTGATATCACCCGGGAGAACCTGGAGCAGGAAATTGCTGCCATGAACCAGAAAATCGAGGTTCTTGATTCACTCCAGAGCAAAGCAAAACTGCTCAGGTGAGGTTGGCCTAGGTGGTGGGAGGCAGTGGGTTCTGGTGTGCGGCGCAGGTGTCTGTCTTGGGCGGGAACACACATCTCTGGTGGGTCCTTCGCTGGCTCCTATGTTCACAGAGCACCTGCTGGGTGCTAGGTGTGGTTCTAGCACTGGAGGCTCAGTGGGATGTGGTCAGTGCCCCCCAGGTGCTTGCAGCCATGGCCACGGCAGCAGCAGAGGAACCAAGCAGTATGGGGCCAGGAGGTTACAGCTCACTGGCACCTTCTCTTAATGGTAGCATCTCAGGCACTTGACATGAGCTGTTCCACTCAACCTTCAACCCCTCAGAGGTTCACTGCAACCTCTCAGGGTGCAGCAGCATCTCCATTTTATAAAAAGGAAAAGTGGGGCCTAACTTGTCCAGAATCTCCCAGTAAATGGTCCAGTCAGGAGTAGAAGAGTCCAGGTGTGCTTGGCTTCAGTGCCCTCTGACACTGCATGCCCATTTGCCCTTTACTGTCTGTTGTGTGCTGGGGACACTGGGTTTCTCTTTGAGCTCAGGAAAGGGGGCAAACTGGGTTTGCTGGGGAGAGTATTGATCTGAGGAGTCGGGTTTTGGGTTCTGGTCCAGGCACTCATGTTGGGGCAAATCATAGCTTTCCTGTGTCTCATTGTTTCCATCTATAACATGGACTCTGATTTCATGACACAGCCCCTGAGCTGACTGAGAGTTCTGCAGAAGCCCTGGGCCGCCCAGCCAAGATAGCATCAGCTCATGGGGACCTTTGCTTCCTGCCCCCGCCCTTGACGGCAGCACCCAGGAGCTGCGTCATCAAGCACAGGCTCTAGCCCCAGGGACATGGATTTCCCCTCCCTGACTGTGCCCATGTGCCCTCCCCACCCACCACCCCAGGCAGCCATTTTTCAGGGACACTTTCAGCCCCTGGGAACTCTCAGGGTCCTGTGGGATTGTTTCCTACTTGTCAGCCACTGGGACAGGGTGAACCTGAAACAGGACAGGCAGGAAAATGGAGTTCCCACCAGTTCAGGGACTGACCTGGGGTCCCAGGGTGAAGCAGACACAGCTTGTGGGCCAGAAGGCCTGCAGGAAATTCCTTCAGCTCTCCAGACCCCATTTCTCTGTGTGTAAGAAGTGGGTTTTTGGAGGGAGTTATGCCAAGAACAGGGCTTGGCATGTGATGCTAATATTACCTATTATCAGTTCTGACCGCTGCAAAACCACTATTTCTCTGCAGGAATAAAGGTGGCTGGATGGACAGTGAGCTCAACATGTTCATGCACCAGTACCTGCAGCCCCGCAGATAGTGGGCAGCCGGAGCTGGAGCCTGCGTGAAGGCAGTGCTGCCAGCCTCATGGGGCGCCTCCGGGGCCTCACGCTGCTCCTGTCTGGCCGCCCCTGCCGTGAGAATGGAAGCACCGGTGTCTCACCGTTTTGAGCCCTTAAACACTAGTTGCTTTTCCCCCTCCTTTGCCTGCTGCTGCAGGGAGATTGTCTGGCTCACACCCCTACAGGAGACTTTTTAAACGATGACTGTGGATAGTGTAGCGCTGAGGAGTTAAGTCGAGACTTCTCTGCTTTGTCAGGTTCACATGATTGAGCATCACTGGCATGCTTGGTAAGGTCCTGGGCTCCCAGCATCACGGCACATCTGCGTGGAGCCTCCCAGGGTGTCAGGCACATGCCCCTCTTCTGCCAAAATGAATGCTGACTGTGCCCACCTGTGCTCCTTGCACCCAGCACACCTGCAGAAAAGGGCCACCCCAGGGGATGGTTGGATTTTCTCCCCAGATTGCATTGTAGTGGTTCTGTCCAAGAAGGACTGTGGCTTGTGTCACTTTGGTCCTTCAGCTTTCATGCTTTGTCCTGTGTGCTGTCCCTCTCAGACACGTGTTGGTGGTGGCACTCAGTACAGACGCCTTGGATTTTAGGTGAGGCGGGCCCTGTGCCATGAGGGGGAGGAAAGATGCTGCAGAAGCGACCGCAGTGGTGAGAATAGCTTAGGGTAGCTTGTGTGTGGAGGGCTGTGTCCCCTCCTGATGCCTGTGCCGTTGGAGGGGGCGGCTTGTTACCATGACAAGGAGGGGCATGCCTCCCTGCTCTTCTTTGTGTCCCTTGTTCTAGTTTTGGTCATTGGTCTGTGTAGCTTGGTTTTATTATTAGTGAAAGATGGTTTGGTCCAGGTTGTCAAAGGATGTTGTAGAAGGCAAGATGGTGGCAGGAAGGGGACCTTGGCAGCAGGCTGAGGGGATGGCTGGAGAAGGTGGAGTTGGCGCAAAGCAGGGCCCTCCATTTGGCCTCACTGAGGGGCTTATGGGGTCTGGGAGCCCACCTCACTAGCCTGATTGCATCCCTGTTATGCCCCTTAAGAGACAGGTCCCTACCGCCAGCTTGGCCCAAGCTGCCCTTGGCCACCTTCCTCTAGACTAAGGCTCCTGTGCCAAGACAGTGTGGGAACCCTGGGATCCAACTCCCCACCCTCCCATCCCAGAGCCTCCAACTGACACACATGGCCACTCCTGTTACATTTTCCACTGGAGTTTAGGAATTGTTACTAGTTAAAGTGGGGGCAGGTTCCTGTCTCCAGTATGTTAACTGGGCAAGTAGCCTTTGGGGACAGCCTTTGCAGAGCAGGTCAGAGAACATGCTAGAAGTGAGCAGCCTCTCTTCCAGCAAGAGGCGGGGCTCAGGCAGAGAGCTGGGGTTTGTCCTGCTCCTTTGAGTCCACCCGCTCTCTGTCGTGGGGATGTGAGTGGTGACCTCTGTGCACTGATGGGTGGTCACACAGTGGGGTCCTCTCCAGGTCCCACCGGTCCTTCAAACCCGCAGTCTGCCCTGCTTGGAACAGAATGATGGGCTTTGCCAAGGTCAGCCTGCAGGAGGAAGGCTCGCTGCGTGTCCTGCAGGCCTGGATGGTGGGCACCTCATAGTGTGTCAGGAGGAATCAATGTCACACAATTCCAATGAATTTTGTGCTTTTTTTGGGGGGAAATTATTTAATATAACTAAACATGAATTTTTTTGAATGTACTCCTAGGCAATGAATGAATTTTGAGCTTATACAATAAGTAAAATGAAATACCACCTAGAGACTTTCTGAAGGAAGTGTGGCAAAACCACTTTAATTTAATGCTGCTGACTTTTCTGTTTTTATGTTCATTTGCTGGAGTGCGAGACATGCTTGACAGTGAGTTTTTCTCTGACGTATTTAAGGGGATATATTTGCCTGAATTACTCCTGTATCATTGCTGATAATATTGGAACTAAAATAAAACTAGTTGGGAACCCTTTGTGGTATCTTCTCAGTTTACTGTTCTGCAAACTTCTTTTCACATAACCGAGCCTACAAGTTAGTATTTTAAAATGACCTCGCCCTGGCTGGTGTTGGTCAGTGTTTAGAGTGTCGGCCTAAGCACCAAAGGGTCACGGGTTCGATTCCTGGCCAAGGGCATGTACCTGGGTTGCAGGTTCCATCCCCGGCCCATGTTTCTCCCTCTTTCGCCCTCCCTCCCTTCCTCTAGCTCTAAAAGCCAATGGAAAAAAATATCCTCAGGTGAAGATTAACAAAAAAATAATAATAAAAACTAAAATGACCTTAACTTCCCTCTGGACTCTGCCCTTGGCCCCTGCCCACTCGTGGGAGTAATCTGATACTGTCAGAACAAAAGGCGTTACTGATCTTTGAGGACCAGGAAATCTAGAGTGATTTATTTACAGATTTCACTATAACTAAACCCTTCATTTTTCACTTAAAAAGTCATGACTCAGACTGGTCCCCAGCTCGCCTTCTGAGAACTCGGTTGTGACCTTTTCTTCTTTTTCTTTGAAGAGCCCTACAGTGGCTTCAGACATGACCGGTGGGCCCCCGGGCCCCCACCCTGTCCCCTGGGCAGTGGCGCCGCCCACTGCTTGCACTGCTGGTCCCTTTAGAGGCCTCCACATCTCCGTGGACGGCAGCCTCATCCTCCTGGGTTCCCGGGCCACAGGCGGGCATCACCCTGGACTCCACTGTCACATGCTGCACCTAACCTGTTTTTCCCTTTTTTAATTGAATTTATTGGGGTAACGTTGGTTACTAAAATTATATAGTGTCACATGTACAATTCTCTAATACACCATCTGTATATTGTATTGTGTGCTCATCACCCCACATCAAATCTCCCCCATCACCATTTGCCCCCTTACACCTACTCTTCTACCCCCCCCTTCCTCTCTGGTAATTGCCATGTTGTCTGTGTCTATAACCTGTCAGTTGCTGTCTTCAAAGTATGTCTAGACCCTGACCACTTCCCTTCACCCCACCCCAAAACAGCCACTCCTCTGACCCGCTTCCAGTCCTCTAACTCAGCCCCTCCTTCACCCTGCCCTCTTGTGTTTGTGTCCAGGCAGCTGCCAGAGTGACCTTGACATAGGCTGGAAATAGAACTCAGATCTTGTTACTTCTCTGCTCCAAACACTGTGCTGGCTCCCTGTCCCACCCAGAATGAGGCCCGAGTCCTTGCAGGGGCCTTTTGGGGTCTGTACTGCCTCTGACCACCCCTCACTTCTCTGCTTCAGTCACACCAGCTCCTTGCTGTTTCTTGAAACTGCTCAGCACACTTTTCCATAGGGCCTTTGCCCTGCCTAAGCCTCCGCCTGTTCTTCCAGATCTCAGCACAGTGAACTGCGTTACACCCAAGTCTGCTGAAACGTTACCCCATGGTCTGGGTGTACCCAGAACACCTTTCTTAAACGCCCTCCCACCTTCCCCTCTCACCCTACATGTGTAATACATGTGTTTTTATTAACAGTCATCCTCTAACATGCAATACTGTTAGGTGCCTCCATCTGCTGGAACATATGCTCTGAAGGGCTGATATTTTTGTCTTGTTTACTGGTGTGTGCCAAGGTTCTAAACCAGTGCCTGGCACAGAATCAGAACTCAGTAAATACTTGCTGAATTAACGAGCCCTGTCCTGGTAACACTCTCCACACATCATCAGCCCTCTAGCATCGGGGGACAGAACAGATGCTCCTGGGAACTTCCTGTAGGTCGTGCTAGGGGCTTTCAAGTGTTCGAATCTCAGCAGCTGGCGGTGGGGGCGATGGAGCCTGGGTCTGATGGAGTCCAAGGCCTAATTTCCCGGAGCCCAGTAGCTTTCCAACTTCTCACGCTGACCCGCCATTAGGTACACAACACGATCCATTCCACACGTATGCGTAAGTGAAACCAAAAACTTTAAATCAGTCATTACTCCAATCCACAGGTATTTTCTCCTTAAGCAGCAGCTGTTTGCTACTCGCTCAGCTGTCCCCCAGCTGCTCCAGGGTGGCGACCTCTCGTTCAAGAAGGGTGTTCTCCACCGCGTGGGCTCTCACCACCACCTAGTTCTTCATTCCCAGCAAAGCCAGGCTCATTCCCACGGTTTCCCAGCCTACCTTATCCGTCCCCTTTGAGTTCTGGGGAACCTGAGAGGGCTGGGATTTGGGGCCCTCCAGTAACAATATCCCCCTTTAATCCCAGAAGATGTAGCTAGGAACGAATCTCTGTGTTTCAAAGTTGGGCCCTCCCCACGGGCAGCAGCTAAGTTCACTGTCTCCGGGTCGGAGTCAGGGGCGAGGTCCCAGCGGCCAGCCTTTCCTGAGAGCCCACCGCGTGTCACACGCGTGTGCATGAGCCCACGTCCTCTCAAAGGCCCAGGGAGGGGTCTGCCCGGCTTCATCTTTTGTTTTGTTTGTAAAATGGGACAATAACTTCACACCGTACGCCCTGGCCAGGTAGCCCAGCCGGTTGGAGCGTGGGCCCGGATCTGCAGGTTCCACCTGGGTCAGGGCCCATGCAGGAGGTGACCAGTGCACGCACAAGCGGACCAACAAAGGGATGTTTCTAGCGCGCACGCTCTCACAAGAAGTAACCGGTGAATGTACAAATAAGTGGACCGGAAAATGGATATTTCTCTCTTCCCCTCCCTCTCTCTAAAAATCAAATAAAATTAAGAACAACCACACGCCTTAAAGCACACGTACGAGGCTGGCACGCACTGGCACGTGGAAGGCACCTGGCGCGCAGCAGGCACTCCATATAAAGTGACCCATTTTACAGCCCGTACCCACTTCTTACCCCCGCCTCTTAATCTAAACTTGCCTCTTAATCTAAACAAGGCAGGGACTATGAGTACTTGGGAGAAAGTATAACAGAATGGGTCGCCGGCCGCCGCCCACCGCGCTCACGCAGGTCTCCTGCCACCGCCCAGGAGCCGACCCCGAATCGGCGTCTGCCAAACTCTCCGGAGCTCGCGGCCCGGTCCTGACCAATCAGAGCCCTCCTTCCAGGAGACCGCCCCCCCCAATCCGAAAAAAAGAAAAATTTGATCTCGGAAGTTGGCCAATCAGCTGTGGCGCAGCGCTGTTAGTCCCGCCCCAATGTTGAAACTGCCGCTTCCCAACGCGGAATAAAGCTCGCAGGCGCGTCTCGGCCCCGCCCCTCACCTGGCCAATCAGAGCGGCCGCATCTGGCCCCGCCCCGACCCAGAGCAGCACCGCGGAAGGTGGACCGAGCGGAACTCCAGGCGCCACCGGCGGGGTCCCGCGGCGTGGATCGGTGGCTTCCGGGCGGTGGGTGCGAGGCTGGCTGGGTCCGGGTGGCGTGGGGGCCGGGGAAGGCCCCGGCGGAGGGTTCCGGGCTGCGATGGGAAAGGGGGGTTTTACTCCGAGCGCTGACGGTGGGCTGAGCTGCTTTTCCGGGGGTCCCGCCCCTGCGGCCTCCGGCGCCGGCCCTGGTGCCATCGCCGCCCCAGCCTCTGCTCCGAGCGCTGCCTTCCCGTTGCATTTGGGCGGCTTTTCGCTGCCCAGAGCGGGGCTGGAGCCGGGGGGGGGGGCCGTGCGGGCCGTTCTCTGTGACCCGGTGCGAAGCGGGGTGCCGGCCCAGATGAGGGCGGGCGCGCTGCCGGGCCCGCGGTCTGTTCGCCCCGCTCGCAGACGAGCCTCCCCTGGGCCTTGCTGCGCAGATGTGAGCGGTGGGGTGCCCAGTGTGAGCCTGGCGTCTGTCTGCTTCAGCCCCGCGGCCGGGCCATGAGGAGGCCCCCGCTCCCGGTGCGGGCGACTCCGGTGAGTGCGGGGGGCGGGCTGGGGCAGGGTTTCTGAGAGCGGATGCCAGACCGACCCCAGGGGTCAAGGGGGCTGGTGTGCACGGGGGAGGCTTTCTGTGCGCAGGATCTGGGCTTGGGGGCCTGCGGGAGGTGGGGAGCCCCTTCCCCCGGGCTGCAGAAACTCCTTCCAGAGGCATCTGTGTACCCCGGGCCTGGGTCCCTGGAGGGGGGGCGGTGGCAACGCTTGGGAATAGGGGGAGGCAGCTTTCCAGGCCCCTCCACCCTGCTGGGGAAAGGCTGGCCGGACTGTGGACCCGGGAGCTAGATTTGGGTTCAAATCCTGGCTTCACCACTGACTGGCTGTGTGACTTGGGGCAAGTTGCTTAACTTCTCTGAACTTGGGTTTCTTTATTTGTTTAAAAAAAAAAAAGGAAGCAGGAAGAGTGGGCAGGAGAGAGGAAAGAGTCCCTTTGGGAGCCTGGTTTGTGTCGGATTTACGAGTCATAACGCCTTACATTTGTAGAATTGCTCGAATTGTTTTTTATAAATTAAACTGGCCTAATTTTCTTTTTCTTTTTTTTAAAAAATATATCTTTATTGATTTCAGAGAGAGGAAAGGAGAGGGAGAGAGAGATAGAAACATCAATGATGAGAGAGTCATTGATCGACTGCCTCCTGCACACCCCCAACTGGGGATCGAGCCCGCAACCCGGGCATGTGCCCTGACCGGGAGTCGAACCCCGATCGCCTGGATCCTAGGTTGACACTCAACCGCTGAGCCACACCTGGCCAGGCTGGCCTAATTTTCATAGTTCAAGTTGTTAAACGGGGTTGTTCTCTTTTGGCACATAAAGAAACACACTCTGGCCAGATTAATGATAGGGACATTTGTTGCATGCTTACTGTGTGCTGGGAACTGTACTAAGGTTGAACATGCATTGCCACATTTAATCCTTACAACAACCTTTTTAGGTACATACTGTTATCATCTCTGGCAGACGAGGAAACCGAGGCAGGGAGAGGTTAAACTACTGGTCTGAGGCTGCACAGCTGGGGAGTATCTGAGTGGGAGGATTTGAACCCAGGCCTCTGGCTCCACAGGGCAGCCTCCTCAGCCCTGTGTCATGCTGTCTTTCCTTCAGGTAGCAGAGCTGAGCCTGGAACTCAGCCCTGAGGACACTCTACAGCCCAGGAGTCAGTGACATCTGCTGTTGGAAGCCAGACGATACACCGGGGATGGTGGAGACCAAGGACCTGGCACAGCTGCGGCAGCTCAACCTGGAGCTTCTGAGGCAGCTGTGGGTTGGACAGGATGCCATGCGGCGGTCAGTGGCCAAGGCCTCCAAGGTGGGTGTCCATCTTGGGAGCTCCCAGAGGACGAGGGGTGGTGCCAACCCTCAGGCCAGAATGCAGGCCTCCAGGGTCATGTTGGGCAGTGAGTCCATTTTATTACTGATGAGAAAACTGAGGCCCAGCAAGGGAAGGGACTAGACTGAGACACTGCCAAGGCTGGAGCAGCAATGCCTAGTACATGCCAGCTGGGTGGGTGGCTGGGTGACCTGGCCTCTCTTCCAGGCAAGCCTGGACTCCAGCAGCAGCTATGAGTCAGAGATGCCATCGTCCCAAGAGATATCCTCAATGGTCCTGAGAGCCCCACGGGATGCCAACCAGAGTGACCCCTGCGATGTGTCCTCTCCTGGCGGGGCCGGCTCAGGGGTGATCTCTCTCTCACCTGCCGAGCGCCAATACCAGGAGTCTCTGAGCCCGAGGCCCCGCTTGGCACCATTGCTGACCACCTCAGACTCAAACGACCCAGAGCGATCAGCAGAGCTAGAGGCACAGTCCCCGAGGCCCATCCTGGATCAACAAAGCAAGCTGCCCAAGGTAACATGGGAGAGTGGGGCATCGCTGATTGGAGCTTCCTGGAACCTCAGTTTCCCTGTCTGACAAATGTGCTCATGGGCAGGCTCCCTTGCAAGGTGAGAGGCTGTGCAGGAGATACCATGAGTTGTGTCCAGCTCAGCCTACCTGCTGGATAAGTGGTGGTTGTCAGTTTCTCAGACAGCACTTTGGGAAGAAGGTGATGAGCCCCATTATACAGATGGGAAGGCCAAGGCTCAGAGGCCACACTTACACAAAGTCACACATAGAGAGTGGTGGGGGCCAAACCTTTGTCTTTCAGCTCCCAAGCCCTAAGCTGAGGCCTCCTTTGGGCTCGGCCTGCTGGCCTAACCTCTCTATCTTTGCCTCATCCGCCACGCGTGACCTTCAACAAGGAGTCTCCAGTGCCTGAGAGGAGCTGGCGCTTCAGACCCTACCTGGGCTATGACTGGATTGCAGGTGTGGCCCGCCCCACACACATACCTTGCCTGGGAGTGGGGGTGGAGGCCCCCCTACACACCTGCCTGAGCCCCCACCCTGTGCTGCTGCAGTGTATCTGACTGGCCCACCCTCCTTGGTGAGCACCTCTGTCAGCCTCCCCCCTCCCCTGGCACAGTGACAGGCAGAGCGACAGGTGTTCAACGAGTGCTCGTCTGGACTCCCCTGCTTTTACCTCTGGCCTGCCCCACTCTGAATCCTGGACTTGTGTAGCTGGCTGTCTTCTGTATACGCACATTAGGTGTCTTAGGTTGCTTTCATGGCCAAAATCAAGGTCCGGATTTTCTCCCCACTGTAGTCTTTCCTGTGTTTGTAAGTGGCAGCTCTAGGTACCTAATAAGTGGTCAGGTCATAACCTTGGGATCGACCTTTATTTCCGTCTCTCCATTTTACGTGGCCCTCTTCTAGTCCATTGGCACATCCTGGTAGCCCTGCCTTCAGCGTATTTCTAGCATCCAACTGCTTCTCTCTCCCAAGATGCCTATAGTCACCTCCTAACTGGTGCCCCTGCTTCCCCTCACCTCACAGCAGCCGGGGGGAATTCTATAAAAATACATGGCTGATCTGATTGTGTCATTCCTTGTCCCCAAGCCCTCTGCTGGCTTCCCAGCCGCATCTCCTCCACTCATCCCTCACTCCCTTCCAGCCACTTTCACCTCCGGGCTGTTCCTCAAATACACTTCTACCCCAGGGCCTTTGCACTTGCTCTTCCTTCTGTCCACATGGCTCCCTCCCTCTTTCCGGGTCTCTGCTCAGGTGTCACCTCCTCAGAGTGGCCTCTCCTGGCGCCCCTGCCCTAGCAAGCTGGGTTCCCTGGTTCTGCTTCCTGGCAGGTGTCACCATTCAGTGTATCATATACATGTTTCTTTGGTGACTGGTTTGTCTGTTGCCACCATATTAGCATGAAATACTCATGAGGGCAGGGGCTTTGTCTAGTTCACTGCTGCTTTCGCAGCACGTAAAACAGTGTCTGGCCCATAGCGGGGGCTCTGTAAATATTTTTGCATGGACAGCTGGATGTGCATCGGGGTAGGTGGACACTGAGACACAACCAGCAGTCACAGTGAGTGGAGGGTCCCTTCTGGTCTGAGGCCTGGCGGGGGCAAAGCAGCTGGACGGGTGCCAGCTCTGAGTGTCCCCTAAGCCTTGGCCAGCGTTCGCACAGCAGCACCCCGTGCTTTGTCCACTGCAGAGTCTCTGGATAACTGCTCGCCCATCAGCAGCAAGCCCGACGCCTTCTTCTCGGAGCTGCAGGAGTTCCGGGAAGCCCACAGGGAGGACTGTGTTCACAGCGAGCCCGAGTGAGCGGGGCAGGCCGGGGGGTGGCGGGCAGCTCGGCCCCGTCACCTGCCCGCTCACCCTCTCGCTCTCACAGACCCCCGTTCCTAGGCCCGCGGGAGCGCGATGGTGCCAAGGAAGACCACGAGTGTGAGTGCAAACCCTGCGGGCTCCCCAGCTGAGGTCGCGGGAGCCTGGGAGGCACTGGGGTGTTGAGGACTCGGGGCGCGGAGGCCTGGCATCAGGACAGGGCGAAGCAGGCCCTGGGTGGGAGGTGGGGGAGCTGAGGCCTGGCCTTGTGGGGATGAGGGTCAGCCCTGTGTCACCCGCCTCCTCACTCCGTAGCAACCTTCACTTTCTTCTCAGCTGCCTCATTTCCTGTGTGCCCCCCACTCCCACACACTCCTCTGCACATGTGTCACCTGTGGTGGGGTGGGCAGCTCAGTCACGTGAGCACGAGTCTGCCGTGGGTTTGCATGCGTAAATGCTGGCATGTGCATGTGTCCACAGATGCGACTAAAGCCAGGCTTTGTGCTTGCCCGTGTGGCTTTCCACGTGTGCAGGTCCTAGCCGGTGTGTGGGTGTGTGGGCATGTGCACACGTGTGTCGTGCTTGTGTGGAAGTGCGTGCTCTGTGTTTTGTGTGTGAGCACAAGTCCATGTACATGCTCTGTGTGTGCACCTGTACACACCTGTGCGTGCCGGGGCGGTTGGAAGGGTTGTTGGGCTCTGTGGTTGGGGGCAGCGGGGCCCCGGGGTTAGGCCCGGAGCTGAGGGGCTGCTGCTTCTCATGCGCATCCTAGGTGTGTACTGTTACCGTGTCAACCGGCGCCTGTTTCTGGTGCCTTCGGACCCCGGCACCCCCTGCCGCTTGTGCAGGACCCCACGGGACCAGCGGGGCCCTGAGACCCTGGCAGAGCCAGCGCAGGTCCGGTGAGTGGCCAGAACTGGCAGGACACCTGGGGGCTGCCGTGGGTGCAGCGGCAGCTGAGGACGGAGTCAGCGCCTGGGGCTGTGGCCGCACGGCAGCCAGGAGGCCTCAGCGGCAACTCCCCCACTGTCGCCCCCGCCCAGGGTGAGCGTCCCATTGTCCATCCTGGACCCCCCGCACCGCTACCGCATCCACCGGCGGAAGAGCTTCGATGCCTCTGACACGCTGGCCCTGCCCCGGGTGAGCAGCCACGTGGGATGGGTGTGAGGCTCTCTGGCCCTGATCCCCAGATGGAGTCTGAGGCCCAGAGAGGGCGAGGGACTGTGCCAAGGCCACACAGCAAGGCTGAGCTCAACGAGGATGAGCACATAGGGAGTGCTCCGTCAGTGTCTGTGGCCTTCCCTCTGCCCATCTCGGGTCAGGGTCAGGGTCAGGGCCTGGGTGAGCAGGGTCGGGAAAGGGAGGACCAGTGGGTGGACACAGGCCCCTGCCTTGGGGGAGCCTCTTTCTTTAGGGGATGAGGGGAGCCCTGCCCTAGGTGTCCTGCCAGGGACCTTGACCCCTTGCTCTCCACAGCACTGCCTGCTAGGCTGGGACATTCTCCCTCCAAAACCCGAGAAAGGCTCAGCCCCCAAGAGCCTGGACCTCTGGTCCTGTGTCACCTCCGAGGCCCAGCACCGGAAGCTGCCAGGCAGCCCTTCCCACCAGGTATGGCCTGGGGTGCCCTGGGAGGGACAAATGCCCTGGAGCAGCCTATGGGCTCCAGTGTCCTGGGAGTAGGATTGGGGTGTCTCCCCACAGGGGCCCAGCCCTATCTCCGGGCCCTGACCCACGCCACCCTTCCCGGCTCCAGCCCTCCCCACCGCTACCCCATCCCACCCAAGAAGGTGACCCTGCTCTGAGATCCAGAAGGGGATGAGGCTGGAACTGGGGTGACCTACCCCCAAAATGGCCCCCTCTGATACCTCCTTATGCACCATCCAGGCCTTGCCAATGCGGGTCCCACCCCTCACCCCGATCTGGTCAGAACCCCAGGTGCCCCGGCCCTGCGCCCCCTGGCTGAAGCCCTGAGGACTGGCCACTTGGAGGAAGACAGTGCCCCTGCCATCGTCTCTAGCCTCTCCCCTCTGGCACGGGTGCCCTGAGAGGAGCCCTGCCCGGCTGACGGTGGGCTCAGGTCCCATCCTCCCAGGTGGGGCAGGTGGGTTGGCCCAGGCCTGTCTCCTTCCTGGGTTCAGAAGGAGACCCTGGGGTGGGGGGAAGGGCATTCTGTGACATGTTGGGAAATAAAGCTCAGCACTGTCTGCAGCTCCAGATTCCCACGTGTGCTGGATCTGTTCTGCGGATGCCCTCAGTGCCCGGCAGGTGCCCTGCCTCACCCTGCCCTCCCGTCACCTGGGGGGAGACACTTCTGACAGTCTGTGCTGGGCGGGTGGGTCCAGTGCCCTGAGCAGCTCCCAGCTCTGGGTAGATGGCCTCCCAGGTGGGAGTGAGGGTTCCCAAGACAGGCTGAGGTCAAGGTCAGTGTTAAAAAGCCAGCTCAGCCAGGGGGTCAGGGGCTCACGCTGTTCCCTGTAGACCAGGCTGAAGTTGTGACAGTGGGAAGTGAGCAAGCGCTCCCCTTGGTCCCTGACACCAGGGTCCATTCATAGAGGGGCCCCCTTGAAGTCCCTGAGCCAGGTGGTTCCCCCCTACCCCCTCCACCCCCCAGCCATCTCTAGCCCAGCCCTAGACGCCATGGATGATCCAGAGGGATCAGATAAGGAAACTGAGGGCCAGGCAGTGAGTCAGTGGCAAGGTTGGCAGAGAGCCCAGATCTGCCCCATAGATTAATAAGCAGCACCTGTCTTTCCCTCTGTGGGTTGAACAATATGAAATTCCTATTTCTCTAAGAAAAATGGGGAACCAAAGCCCAGAGAAAGCAGGTGCATTTTCTGAGGTTTCCCTGCGTAGAAGCAGATCTAGGGCTGCGGTCTCCACGCTTCCCTCCTAGAGCTTGTGAAGCCATGAAATCCTTTCTCTCCCCATCAGGCACAGTGTGTGTTTTAGGATAAGTGAGGTTATGGTGCAATAACAAATGAACCCCCAGATCCCCTGGTTCGACATAAAGGCTTATTTCTTGCTCACTAGCTCACACTACCTTTCCGTCATGGGTCACGTGGGTCCTCTGCTTTTTAAAAAAAAATCTTTATTGATTTCAGAGAGAGGAAGGGAGAGAGAGAGAGAGAAACATCAATGATGAGAGTCATTGATCGGCTGCCTCCTGCACGCCCCCTGCCGGGGATCGAGCCTGCAACCCGGGCCTGTGCCCTGACCGGGAATCGAACCGCCATCTCCTAGATCCTAGGTCGATGCTCAACTGCTGAGCCACGTCGGCTGAGCCACGTCTGCTTTTGACATTGTCTCTTGGGGACCCAGGCCAATGGCTGCTCCACCCTGGGGGACATCACCTGATGCTTCAGCCCAGTAATCACATGACACACAGGTTACTGCTGCCTGTGGTTCATTGTCCAGAGCTGGTCACCTGGACCGACAGCATGGGGCTGGGATGCGGAGGGGGCCTGTGGGATTTTTGGTGACCATCACTATCCTCTGTGTCCTGTTACCTGACTGCTACCAGCTCTGTCCATGCAGAGCCCCAGGCCCAGGGCAGCAGAGACCACTAGCAAAGTAAGAGGCACCATAGATTCTTGCCTAAAGTCTTCCCTCACTCTGTGGGGTTCCAGCCTCAAATGCCTTCAGTAGCCAGGCAGGTGAGGTGACTGGGAGCCGTGGGCTCAGGCTACCTGCTGAGCACATGTCCTCCAAAGGCTTTCAAGTTCAAACGCCTGTGTGATCCAAACTATACATGTCTGTGGGCAGATTCCACAGCAGGCCATGCTGGCCGCTTGATTCCAGGACAAAGTCTCTTCCACGTGCAGTTTTTTAAAATTTATTTTTAATTGGGTAAAACACATAACATACAATTTAACCATTTTTATATGTACAGTTCAGTGGCATGAAGTACCTCCTCGTTGCACAATCACCACCAACCATCCCCAGAATTATTTTTGTCTTGCAAAACTGGAGCTTCATACCCACGAAACAACAACTCCCCATTCCCCTCCCAGCCCCTGGCAGCCACCCTTCTACTTTGTCTCTATGAATTTGACTACTTTAGGGGCCTCGTATAAGTGGAATCATACAATGTGTGTCTTTTTTTGGTGCTGGCTTATTTTATGTAGCATCACATCCTTAGGGTTTATGCTGTAATGTGTCAGAATTTCCTTTTTAAGGCTGAGCAGTATTTCATTGTATGGACGGACCACTTCTGTGTATCCATCCATGATGGACGCCTGGGTGGCTTCCACCTTCTGGCTGTGACTAAAACTGCTGTGAACATGGGTGGAGGTGGACACATCTGTTTTGGCCCATGCTTTCGGTTCTTTGGTTAGGCAGCCGGAAGTGGAATTGCTGGGCCACATGGTAATTCCGTTTACTTGTCAAGGAACCACTGTTCGTTAAGTCCAGGTCCATCCCCACTGCTCCCTCTTCCTCCCACCGAACTCTTACGCACGCTCGGCTTCTGTGTCCGCTCCTCACCGCCTTCCCTGATCCCACAGGCCTGGGGGTCTAATGGGAGCCGAGGCACCCCGAGCCTGAGGCCCTGCCTCTGCTCACCTGTCATGTCCTCTGCTGCACCCAGTGGTAAGATCCTTGGGGGCAGGACCCGAGCCTGTCTTGTCCTCAGCTCCATCCTGGTACAGTACATGGCATATGACACGTGTTCAATAAACATGTTGGATGAATGATCCAGTGAATGAGCCCCAGGTCTCGGGAATTAGAGGCCACACAGCCCTGGGACCTGAGGCGAGCGTGTCCCAGGAGCGTGGGGCCGTGGGCTGTAGCTGCTCTGGCCATTACTGGTTTTCAGAGCGTCACGTCCTATGTCCCAGGCAGATCGTGGGGGTTTGGCTCCTGGGATGGGAGGTATTGAGTGAGGGGGCACAGCTGTGACATCTCCATCCTGGGAACTTTACGTGTCATCAGCTGCGAGCCCCAGCCCCTCGCGTGCAGGTGGGGAGTGTATGGAGAGCAGCGAGCACTAGTTGGTCTCCCGAGGGACCCTTTCCACCTCCCAACGAACAAGAATCTCCTGATGGCCGCCCCAGAGGGTGACTCCCTAGAGCGGTGAGTGGCCCCAGCTCTCACTTCCCCATCCTCAGGGGGGTGGGCCAGGCATGGCCCAGGAAAAACAGCACTGCGTGTTCTGGAATTGGTTCCCGGTGTGCCTTCTGAACGCAGAGTCCTGACATTCTGAGAACTGACAGCATTTTGGTGCCATGAAAGTTCTTATTCGGTGCCAGCCTTAGTGCCAGGCTCACCCCGAGCTTGCCGGCCCATCGGGGGGCCGTATCAGAAGCCTGATCTGGTAGAGGGGCACGGAGCGAGGCTTCGCAGGTCGGGGGGCAGCTCAGGCCCCCGCCGTTGGGCTGCTTCCCGCCCGCAGTGTCGGGGGGCGTGGGAAGGCGGCCTGACCTCTAGCCGGGCTCCGTCGGCCGGCAGACGCGGCAGAACCCGCACGAGGCCGGCCCCAGGAGGGTGACAGGTGATCACGCATCACGGTTGTCATCAGCTCCTCCTGTCCCCACCCCACCCGTCATACCTGCCCTCTCTGAGCTCACTGTTTTTGCTCCCACCTTCCCTGGGGAGACAGGAGGGAACGGGACAGGATCAGCGCCGGGTAAACTGACATAAGGACAGCTGTCCCCCAGCTCCTTGGTGGGCGGGGCTGGTGCTGAGAGCAGCTGGGGGGGGGCAGAGCTGCACTCCCTGCAGGGCCGTGGTGACCAGCACCTCGGGGTGGGAGGGAGATGGGCCAGGGCTGTGCAGGAAGTCAGGAGGGGAAGCCCGGGCCTCACGGTACCGTCTGTGGCTGGCGGGAGTGGCATGAGGTTGGATCTCAGTGACTGGGCACATGATGGTGGCTTAGGTGGCCTTCGGGGACATCCCCGTCTTGGCACCAGGGTAAGGCTGACCACGGCGCTCTCAGGTCCTGTTTTTCTGCGGCTGAGGGTGGCAGGGCTTCTCCCTCCACACCCAGAGGCCCCCAGCACAAGGCCGCAGGCCACCGGGAGAGCCAGGCACTCTAGGCCCCAGCTCCCACGCAGAGGCTGTTCTCCAGCTGGGGCTGGGGCTGGGGCTGGGGCTGACTGGATCTTAGCCCGGGGAGAAGGGAAGGGGGGGCTCTGAGACTTCCCCAGATCTCGGGCCTGATGGGCGGTGGATCCTTCCTGCCTCCAGGGCTGCGGATCAGGAATCCCCAGCCCAGAGGGAGACCCAGCTGCCCCTTCTTCCCACTCCCAACATATTCTGACAAACTTCCCCGGCTTTTCTTGGCAGAGGCTGGCGGGAGAGGGAGAAGCAGCGTGAAGGGACACCCTCCGGGTTGGTGGGGTCAGTGCCAGCTGTGGGCAGAGCACTGGCCTTGGAGTCGGGGTTCAGGGCAAGTCAGGGGGCCTCTCTGAACCTCTGTTTCCTCATCTGTAAAATGGGAGACTATAATGTTACTTACCTGATAGGGGTGTTTTGAGGGTTAAACGAGACGATCAGGTAATGAAATGCTTGATGCAGGAATTGGCACTTCGTATGTGCTTAACACCCGTGAGATCTTATTATTTGAAAACAAGGGCCCACGGGCGTACTGCGAGATGGGGTCCTGTCTTTGGGGAGTCGACCTCACCTGGCCTGAAACAGTGAGGAACGAAGTGGAGGGGAAAGTTCTAGGCAGCTTCTCTAGTAATTGACTGAGGAAGGCCCCTGCCCGTGTCCCTGCCGGAGTGGACGCTCTGGAAACCACTCGGGCCCTTCCAGGAAATCTTGGGTTCAAACTCGGGGTGTGTAACAGCATGTGCCCCTGCCTGGGAAGCTAGGCGGGACCATGGGGTTTACCCAGGCCACCATCTGTCCCCTTCTTTGGGAATAAGCCTCTCGTGTCTGACTGCAGGAACTATTGCCCACACCTTCCCTGGGTCTTGCTGCCTGGCACATGCCCTCCCTGTCCCCGACAGCTCTGTCGCCATCCCCCCCACCCCCTCCCTGCCCTGGGTGACCTTGTGCCTCTCGTCCAGGGCCAGGTGGGCTCATCCGTCTCACCTTGAATGGCTGGGGCCTCTTGAAGGCAGGATGCCCTAGCTGGTCAGCGCTCTCAAAGTGTGCAGTGGCCTCCAGCATTGGGAGGAGCCAGCATCCCTCCTGGGGCCACGACATGGTGGCCCTAAAACATGTCCCCTCAGAACCTTGGAATGTGACCTTATTTGGGATAAGGGTCTTTGCAGATGTAATTAATTAAGGTGAGGATCGCAAGATTGGGGAGGGCCTTAACTCCAATAACGGGTGTCCTTGTAAGAGATAGGAAAGTAGGTGCACAGACACAACAGAGGCAGAGACCGGAGTGAGGAACCTACAAGCCTAGGCGCACCCAGGATGCTGGTGCCACCAGGAGCCAGGAGAGGACTGGCAAGCTTCTCCCTCGGCGCCTGCAGGAGGAACCAACCACGCACCCCCCCCCCCCGAGTTCAGCCTTCTACCTTCTAGAACCGTGAGAGATGCAACGTTTCAACATTGA
This sequence comes from Miniopterus schreibersii, assembly GCF_964146895.1. Lineage (NCBI taxonomy): Eukaryota > Metazoa > Chordata > Mammalia > Chiroptera > Miniopteridae > Miniopterus > Miniopterus schreibersii. Next base: position 4,451,477 of record NC_138109.1, on the reverse strand, counting down.
TGTCAAAACCATAACCCAAGTGACCTCAATGTAATGGTATTAGGAGATTAGGGCTTTAGATTAAGTTAAAATGAGCTCTTTATAATCCAACAGGACTGGAGTCCTTATAAAATGGGAGAATTTGGATTCAGACATGCACATGTACAGTGGAAAGACCATGGATGAACACCGTGAGCTAGACGATGGCCCCCTGCAAGCTGAAGAGAGAGGCCTCAGAAGGAACTGAGCCTGCCACACCTTGATCTCGGACTTCCAGCCTCTGGGACTGTTAGAAAATAACTTTCTGTTTAAGCCAGGTGTTATTCTAAGAGCTTGGCATCTCTTACCTCTTTAAGTCCTCAAAACCATCCTGTGAGGGAAGGTTAATATCCCCGTTTTACTGATGGAGAAACTGAGGCACAGAGAAGTTACGTGACTTGCCTGAGGCCACACAGCTAGTATGTGACCAGGCTGGAATTTGAACTCGGACCACCGTGAACTCCGGAGTCCATGCTTGTAACCTGCACCCTGTGCCCCTCGGTGACAAATGTCCTGGGATTCCTTTTCTCCTGGGGCTGGCTTTGGGTTGGACTCCTGTTTTCCTGGGGAGGCAGCTCAGCGGGGAGCAGTGACAAAGCCTAGGCCTGCCTGTGGTCCCCACACCGGGTGACACTGGCAGTCGCTTCCCCACCCTGAGCTTTACTTTCTGTCCCTGGTGATGGCCTTGCTTCCAGGCGGCTGTGAAGCCGGGCAGATCCTTATGCTCGCTGACCACGCCGTCCTCACGCACGAGTACATGTACGCACCTTAATTCATGCACACAGCCGTGAGCGCACACACCCATGTGCACACACCCATGTGATTTCGAGGGCATGTGCCTGCTCACGCTCACACACACACCCTCGCACATGTGGGCTCAGCCTCGCACTCACCCTCTCTCACACGCACCCTCACGTGTGCGCACACACGTACACACACATGCACACACGCACACGTGCTGCAGGAGGCCCTGTCACTGTCACCGTGGCCCCAGCACTTAGTCATTTAACAACCCCCTGCGCTGTGCTTCTTTCATGGAAGCCGCCGTTTGGCTGCTATTCCACCGAGACCTTCTCACTCAGTTTCTCTCTTTCACTTTTCATTCTGACTGGGAAGGAGTTTTTTCGATCTCTCTTGTGGTTTTGACAGCGCCAGTGGCTGCAGATCAGACCACACCCCCAGGCCACCTCCTGCCCCTGCGACGTGCCCGCTTGGCCCACTTGTCCGCCCTGCCGCGGCCCAGCCCGTTGCAGAATGGGAGGCGGAGAGGGGGGACATGGGAGGACAAGGGCTGAGGTCCCAGCCGGGCCTGTGTCCAGATCCCAGCCCCACGAGCGTGTCACTCAGCCGCCTCGGCTGGGAGTTTCTGTGAGCGATTCAAGAAGTGCTCGGGGAAAGAATGCTGACGTGACAGCTGAGAACCCCTCTGGGGGCCTTGGGGTCACCAGCTGACGCAGCCTTCCGGGGATGCTGACACCTGCGTGCCCCAGATGCGGAGCCTGGCCTCGCAGGCCCAGCCTTGCCGCCGCTGCAGAGCCTCTGGGCGCGGGGCCCGGGGCCCGCCTCACCGCCTCGGCCTGAGCCTGGGCAGCCAGGGCAACCCCTGAGAGAAAGGGGTCTCTCCCTGCCCGCGCCGCAGACCCGTCCCAGGACCCCCTCCGCCTCTCGCAGTCATTCCGGGCTGGGGGAGGGGGCGCAGGGAAGCGTGTTTGTTCCTGGAACCGCAGGAAATGGTGCTTTTTACCTCTTTTCTAGTGTGACACTGGACAGTTCCTCTCCCAACTCAATTTCGTATCTATAAGTTGGCTATTGTAGTGCCCGCCACACGGGATGGGGCGGAGCACACAAGCCCGTGCGGTCAAGGCTGTCACAGATGGAGTCGTGTCCCCCAAAGTCCACATGTTGAAGCCCCATCCCCCAATGTGACTGTGTTTGGAGGTTGGCCTGTTAAAAGGTGATTAAGGTTAAATGCGGTCATAAGGGTAGAGATGTAACCCAATAGGACCAGGTCCTCAAGGGAGAAAGGACCCCAGGGATGCGCGCAGAGAGGAGGCCAGGGAGGACCCAGAGGCGGCGGCCAGCTGCCAGCACCCTGATCTTGGATTTCTGGCCTCCGGAGCTGTGAGGGATAGTTTCTGTCGTCTAAGTCCCCCAGCCTGTGGGATTTTGTTACAGCAGCAACAGCAAACTAATACAAGGGCTTGGATGGTGAGCCCTGGCATGCGCGGGAGCTGTGCCATAGCTGGTGCTCTGTGTTATTGCTGGGAGAGAACTGTCCCTGGTGTTTCTACACGTCTTAGGCCTGCTTTTGTCCTGGACAGAGACAGTGTCTCCCTGTGGGTCAGGTAGCAGGTTTATTTACCTTCCCAGATGGTAGGGTCTCCTCCCCCCCACGGAGATTTGCTCCCAGTCTGGGGTAATAACGTTGATGTCTCCTCAGGGCAAAGCTTGAGCAGATTGTCTGTGACATTGGGGGTGTCCCGAACGGTGACACAGCTCACCTGAACCTGTGGAAGTGTGGCAAGCCGAACAAACTGGTTGGCAATTATTATTAACTCAGGATGCTATCGTCATGAAACCCACAAATATTTATTGTGCCAAGCCTTGGGCACAAAAAACACTGAAGAAATAGACAAAGACCCCGCACCCACCCGTTTGTGTGCTGGATCCTGGCTGGTGGGCACCTGTTCAGAAGACACCCCTGATCCCGTCTTTGAGGTAGTTGGGCAATGAGTATCGGAGAAGTTCCCATTGCCCAGCAGGAGCTAGGACCTGTCAGCTTTGGTCTTTGCACACCCATGTGACATGCGGGGAACAGAGGCTCAGGGAGATTAACCAGTTGCTCCAGGTGTCGCCTGGAGCAGTGACCAAGGTGGGATTTGCACCCAGCTTTGCCTGACTTTTCCGAATGCTTCTGTTTTGAAGATACCTGGCTGTCTCCAACTATTTTTTTTTTCAGTATGAGGCTTTTATTTTCTGCTTCTCTTGCGTTTGAAGCGCTGATGGCAAGAGCAAGGTGTTCTGTGTGCTGTTCTCTCCCATCTGAGTCCTGGGGGAGGCGATGCGGCCCCAGCTGCTCTGGCCCCTGGGGTTTTGCAGGGTTGAGCACTGCACGCACGTAGGGGGAGGGGAGGGCTGGGGTGCCCTGACCTGGTCATTCTGAAATTAGGGGCCCCTCCGGGGAGGGGTGCAGGCTACGGAGAGCTACAGGGCAGGCTCAGAATCGGGGCTCGAGATGACTCAGCCGGGCTATTTGTTACTCGGCGCTGTTTCTCAGTCTGATTGGGCTGCTCAGGAGCCAAGCCTCCTTCCTCCTGCGTGCTGAGTAAGCAGCCGGGCCCTCCTGCCCACCTCTGGCCTCCTCTGAGCTCTCTCTCCTCGCCCTCAGCAGCACTCGGGCCCCTTGGGGCTGCTGGAAGTTCCCCCCAACTGCCCTCATCCAGGGCTTCCCAGCAGCCGCTCGTCCTTTCTCCCCAGCCTGCCCTTCCCTCGGGTCTCAACTCATTTGTCATTTCCTCAGGGAAGCCCTCTCTGGCCACCACACCCACCCCGTCACCATCTGGTTGGGTGGCCCTTGCCATGTGCTTCTGCAAAATCTGCCCTCTGTCCTAACAGTCGCCAAGGGGCAATGGGCTGCTCCACTCTCCCTTCTCAGCTGAAGGCAACTCCCTCCTCCTGGGTTCCCAGGCCCAGCCCTCGAGTCGCTCTCCATGCCTCTGTCAGCGAACCCCGTCCCTCTTCCCTTTCAAGGTCACCGGGTCCGGCCCCCTCTCCTCTCCCCACTGCTCCCTCCTGTCTGAGTGCCCGTGACCTCTCCACACCACCCCCCCCCCCCCGACCCCGCACGCTGTAGTCAGAAGTCAGATCATGCTCCTCCGCTCACAGCTCCCAAGCGACCCCATCTCACTCAGAGTCAAAGTCAAAGTCCTCGCAGTGGGACCTCCATTGCGCCCCCAGCTCGCCCCCGCTGCCCCGGCCCCCCGCTGGCTCAGACCCACCGCAGGGCCTTTGCACTGGCCTTCCTGTGCTGCCCCTCTGTCTGCCTGGCTCCCTCCCTCTCTCTTTCTTCATGTCTTTGCTCAAAAGTCACCTTCTCTGTGGGGTCTTTCCTGACCATTTTGTTTTACTTGGCACCCTCCCCCCGGCACGCCCCAGCTCCTCTTTCCTGCTTCTCTGGAGCACCGCTTGCCTTCTGACACGCACCTACTTTGCTCGTTGCTTTTATTTGTCGTCTGTCTTCCCGTCACTGGGATGGAAACTCTTCAAAGGCAGGGAGTTTTGAGTCTTACGTTCACTGATGTGTCCCCAGCACCTCGCCCTGGGCCTGGTACCCACACACCGGCAATGAGTTTATTGAAGGAATGAACAAATGACAATCTGCCACTCGCCCCTTGAATAATCGAAGTTCCTTTTATGCAAACGTTCTTGTTTCCCCAGGCACGTTAGAGGCTGTAGCCCTGCTGGGAACTGTGGGAGATGGGCCTGGCCGAGGTCCAGGCCCCGGTGGGCACCCAGGGGTCCTCCCGGCCTCTGCAGCACAGCAAGGAGGGGCCTCGGGGGCTGGGAGCCCGCTGGCGGCCGCCTGTTCTGTAGGTGCCGACAGTTTCTCTACTTGGCTGTGTAGGTCATGGCTGGGAGGTCATGGCTCAGAAAGGCCCCTGGTCCCTTGGGCAGGGTCCCTCCCAGCAGGGCAGTGGCTGCTCTAACGGCTACTAAGCTCAAGGCGGGACATCCGCAAGTGACCAGACTTCAGGCCTCAAGGGAACCCAAGGACAGGCTGCTTCCTTTTGGACACTGATGCCAACTAGTGGGTGTTTGAAATACCAGCTCAGCCCACCACACACGGACCCCAGGAGGGGGTGAGGGGTGGGCGACACGCCAGGTTCTTATTATCGCCAAGACATTTATTTCCCTGGTATCTCTCCGGCCAGACAACAGGGCGGATTCCAGGTGGGGGGTAGGTAAGCTGTCCTGGTGTTTGCGTGGCAGGTGCTGAGGCAGGGAGGTGCGTGCGCGTGGCCATAGGTGTTTGCGTGTGCGTGTGTGTGTGTGCGTGTGTGCACGTGCATTTGCACCTGCAGAGTTTCACAGGCCACCGCTCCCCACCCTTGACATGCCATCAGTCTCCATGTCGTCACGACAGCCACGCAGACCCTCCGGCGCCCTGCCCTCCCTCGTCAGGGTCTGACATTCGGGTCCGGCCTTTGCTGCCTGGGGAAGGCAGATGACCCATCAAACAAGCAGATAAAGCCGGTGGTCAGGGGCTGGGTGGCTAGGAAGCCTGGGACTGGGCTGTCCCTGCACTAGCTGGCTGCAGGCTCTGGCCTCAGGGTGTGCGAGTTGGTGGGGGAGGGTTGCTGGGCGGGGAGGGGACTCATAGCCTCCGGGTCCCTCTGGCTCTCTCTGGGCCACCTTCTTGCATACGCCAGAAGCCAGTTAATGGTGAGCAGCCAGGGACTGCGGGGGAGAGCTGTTGGGTTTTTCTCAGCCCGGACGTGGTCCCAGCCTCCGGTGGAACCCATGAGTCTCCAGACCTAGCTGAGGTCTGAGTTGGGGCCATACCTGTTTCCCCAGGTCTTGAGGGTTTCATGCTTGGGGAGCCCCAGGCCCGACCAGGCCTGAAGACCTCTTGGCTCCTATTTGGAGGGAGAGAAGGTCCTAGGGGTGGGGTGACCCTCCCCTGGCAGCGTGGAACCGCCGAGGGGGAAAACCCGAGGGATCTTCTGAATGAACACACCCTGCTGGGCAGCTCCTGCTGGGAACGGGGCACCCCCCGGCCGGAGTGCGCCCACCTCCCTCCCTCCTGCGATGACCGCATGGGTGATGGCGGGGACGCGAGGGCCTGCGGCTCTGTTCCAGGTTTCACTTTCAGAGCCCTTAGTTCTCTGCACTGCGCCCCTGGAGGGAGCCCGGGAGGCAGGGCTGGTGGCTGCCATGCCGCCCAGGGCCCCTGGCCTTGGTCATTCAGTCACCCCCCAAAATACGCATTAAGCCACCCCCACTCACATCGTGGACAGGACAGAGTCCCTGCCCCCATGCGCTGCCACCCTGGGAGGAGGTGGGGGCACTAGCAATCAACAGTTTCAGATGGTGTGTGATATGTCCCTGGAAGGGCATTGACAGGATGAGGCCGCAGAGTGATAACATCGGCTTACGTGGTCAGGGAAGGCCTCTGGGGAGGTTCCATCCGAGCCAGCACCTGAAGGATAAGAAGATGCAGTGTTTCTAAATTTTATTTTTTACAGCTTTACTGAGGTATAATTGACATATGATGAACTTGATTTAAAGCGTAAGATTTGATAAGTTTTGGCATATGTATGCATCCGTCACCATCAAGATAATGAACGTTATCTATCGGCCACAAAGCTTCCTTGGAGGGGGCGCGTTTTGAAGAGCTGGGGATAGGATTTCGGACAGTGGGACAAGTGCAAAGGCCCTGGGGCAGGGACAGGCTTGCTGGCTCCAGAGGACAGAGAGGAGGCCAGTGGGGGCTGTGATGGGGGTCGGGGGAGGAGTCCCATCTAGGGGCCTTTTTGGCTGAATCTAGCACTTCCCTGGCACCCTGCTGACTGGTGAGTAAGCGGCCACATTACACTGGGTCATCAGACCTTAGGGCCCTCTTCTCCACCAGGCTCTTCTGGGAAACCAGCTTGTGGGGCAGTGACTCCTGCTAATGCATTAGCAAGTGGTTTCCCCCAGACATGATTTACATTTTCACTGGGGCCTTCACCTGAAGAAGTGAATAAGGGTAGAATTTCAGGCTGAGGGGCAGGCGGTGGAGGCAGCCTTCGTCCATCCCTCCTGGGGCTCTAAGTTCTCAGCCTTCAGGAAGGTGGAGCTGGCTTCTTGGATGTTCTGAGTTGTGGCCACCATGTGAGGACAGGGTGCCTCTGGTCCCCTCACATCCTCCAGGGCTGGTCCTTGGGAGTCTCTCCTGACCTGATCGCCAAAGACATGGGGAAGAAAGGGGGTGACAGGAAACACAAAGTCAGTTCCTGTAGAGCAAACCCGTGACAACAGACCAGTGCAGGTGGGAGCCCAGAGCAGGTTCAGGGGGACCAGGGGGTGTGGCCTGGCCCTTGGCCTTCAAGAAAGCAGGACGTGGGGTGCAGTTTCCAGCCAGGGCAGCTGCAGCCCTAGACGGGGAGAGGTGCATGTTAGAGCCACAGGCTTGGGTTTGAATCGCGGCTCTAGAACTTACTACCTGGGCGGCTTGTGCAGGTGACTCTTCTGAATGTTGTTTCCCCATGGATTTTTAAAAAGTTGTCACTTTGCAAGGCTACTGTGCCACGTACCTTGTGGGCACCTTTGGCTGATTCTGCATTTTTTGCTGGACGCCTACCATGACCGAGCAAAATCCCTGCTCGGGGTCCGTCTTCCTCCTGACAGGCCAGCAGACCCCAGCCTAGATCTGTCCATCTGTCGGTGGAGACGGTGCTCGTGGGCGTGGGGGTGGCTCCTCCAGGCAGGAATTCCGAGCCTGGTGAGGGATGGCTCTCTCTTTCTTGAGGGGCTACCCCATGCCCTCCCGTCTGGGTGCACAGGATCTGGGACATCCCTGCACAAACAACGCCCAGGGGACACGCTGTCCTGGCCTGAACTGCCGTCACCATCGGTTGCTTCTGTTTCTTTCTTGTACCCAAGATTAATATTGGTTCTGTGATTAATATTGGACTAGGCTTGGTTTCCTGAATGTCTAGATGACTCACCCCATTCACAACGGTTCTCTGAGCACGAAGGTCTCGGGGAGACAGAGACTCTGTGATGGGGAGTTGCCGACCATGGGGTCGTCCCGTTCATGCTGTGGGCCTTGGCCAAGTCTCTTTCCCTCTCTATTCATAGTGTCATCCTCTGTGTGTTTCTGGAAATATTGGAAGCTGGAAAGAACAGCAGGAATTCCTCCCGGGAGATACCAGTTCCAGGGGCTCCTGAGGGTTAGCAGGCTCCTGGGGTTGGGCCTGGAAGAACAGGGCCTCCCCATGGTGCTAGTCACATTAACATGTCTAATCCTCACTACAAAGTCCCTTTGCAGTGATCATCACCGTTCCCATTTTATAGGTGAAGAAACTGAGCCCTGGCCGGTGTGGCTCAGTTGGTTGGAGTGTTATCCGTATACCAAGAGGCTGTGGGTTCGGTCCCTGATCTGGGCACTTGCGGGCTGGGGGCAGCTGATTGATGTTTCTCTCTCACATCGAGGTTTCTTTCTTTCTCTCTCCCTTCCTCTCTCTAAAATCAATAAAGCTTAAATCCTTAAAAATAAAAACTAAAAGAAATTGAGGCTAAGACAGGGGGAGTAACTTGCCTAAATCCACACAGCCAGTGAGTGGCAGAGATAGGACTTGACCCTGTCTGTTTCTAGGGTCTATGACAGCCCGGAGAACAGAGCTGGAAGTGTCCCCCAGGCCCAGGTGGGAAGCAGACCTCCCATCTCCCCCACTCTCCCTGGAGCCTCAGACAAGGGAACTTTTAGGCAGATCATCAGTTCCCAGCCCCTGACTTTACAAATAAAGGCACCGAGGCCTGGAGAGGGGAAGTCACATGGCTCTTTGCAGATCTGGGCTCAAACCTGGGCTCCTGACTCTCTACCTAGTCTTCCCACACCTGGAGCTGCCACCTACCAAGCTATAGCCCAGGCCGGGTGCCAGAAGCTTGGGGAAGCATCCCCACTGGCTGTGTGAGCAGCAAGCTGGCCTGTGCTGAGACACAGTAGGTGGTCACCCACCTGGCGTCACCTGATGGGCTGGGAAAGACCTCTGACCTCCAAGGTTCTTGCCCATGACCCTGCCACTGTGCCCAAAGCCCCTGCATGACTCACTTTGGCTGGAATGGTGAATGCCATGGTAAGTTCATCCCCTGAGAAGGGGAATGCCAGGCTATGAGCATTCCAGCTGCAGTCTTGAATGGAGAGGTCTGGGGTCCCAGCAGGGGCCCGGGTACCCAGGGAGAGCAGAGCAAAGGGCAGCTAAGTCCTTTACATTTCTCCTCTTGCATCCCAAAGAGCTTTCTCTGCCCACTGTTTCACTCAGGATTCATTGCAACCCTGGAAGGCTGCCTGGTGGTGGTAAAAATCTGCATCCAGCAGAGACGGAAATATGTCCCAAGGATCCCCACCTGTCTCCTAGTATTCACACACCTGTGCAGACCTCACCCACACTGGGGAGAGCCAGCCTGTGTAACCAATATCGTGGACATGACAAAGTGTGACATCTGAGGCTAGATCACAAGAGACAATGTGGCTTCCATCTTGCTCTCCTGGGATCACTTGCTCTGGAGGAAGCCTGCTGCATGTTGTGAGGACACTCAAGCAGCTTCCTGCCCACATCCGCTGAGGGGCTCATTTTGGAAGCAGGTGACTGCAGCTCCAGTTGAGCCCACAGGTGACTGCAGCCCCAGCTGACATCTTGACTATAACCTCATGAGAGGCCCTGAGCCCGAATCACCCTGTCCAGTCTTTCCTGAGTTGCTGACCCACAGATATCAGGAGACATGATGTTTCTTGTTGCTTTAAGCTGCTGAAGCAGCTTGCCCACAGTCACGTGGCCAGACCAGGACCCCTACCTTCGTGTTCTTTCTCCTGGGGAAAGCAAAGGGTGACAAGGGCCTAGACAGGAAAGAGAAGGCAGCTGGGGCTTGAAAATCAGACGAGTTTGGAGCCAAATCCTAACCCTGCCGCTCTCAAGCTGTGTGACCTCAGGCAAGTTACTTAACTACTCTGAGCCTCAGTTTGTTCATCTATGCAGTGGGGCTAGCTGTACTGACTTGAAATCTTGTTGCCAGGATGACATGTCGGCCGAAGGCCTGGATACTGTGTGTGTGAGGGTGTTGCTGGGGTTTACCCAGGCAGCTGGGAACCCCTAGTGTTTGTTCCTGCAACTCTGAGGAGTGAACTCCCTGACGCCAGCCTTCAGTGGCCACTTCTCATCGCCGTCCCAGGGACCAGAGCCGAGTGACCAAGAGCCAGTTAGTGTCCTGGGCCTCGAGAAGGGGAGAGTCCAGGGGACCTGAGCTGGAAGCAGCCCGACACGCAGGTCCAGCTGAAGAAGCCCCCACACGGACAGCCCTGCTCTCCTTGTAGCTCTTGGGAAAGGTACCCCTAAAAGTACCTGGGCCAGTCAGAGCAGAAAGAGCCAGGCTTTCCCCCTCCAGTTTTCAGCCTCCTACCTGCCTGCTGCTGCCTGTGGCAGAAAGAATCCCTTTACTAGCTCAGGGTATTTTGGGGCCATTTGGGGCTGGGGTTCCCAGCTGTTGGGGAAGTCCCTGAATTTCCTGAACCAAGTCGGAACTTGGTGTCTTATTCAGCATCCCTTTGGTGACACCGGTTCCCAGTTCCCTTCAGAGAGCTTGCTGTTGCACCTGCCTTCCGCCCGCTTCCTCCGAGACGGCGGCTGCTCCCCTGCCTCCCTCCGGGGCCTGCGCTGGCTCCCGCTTGCTTGCGGGCCGGGAGGGCCTGTGACCCTCCGCCATCCCACCGCAGGGCCTGCTGCCGAGCCTCGGGGCCCAGGGACTTCCCCTCCTGGCTCTTCAAAGCACTTTCACACGCACTGGGAGTTCAAGAGTGCCTGAGACCTGCAGAAGGCACCGAAACCTGAGCTGCCTCCGTCCAGGGCCCTGTGCAGAGTCCCACGGGCTGCGCTTTCCTGGGCTCCTGCTCCCGGCTGCAGCCCGGTCCCTGCCGCCCACCGCTGGCCCAGCCCCGTGCGGGTGCTGCCCGGCTCCCAGGCATCCTGGTCCTCCAGGAGCCCCTGGCTTCCCGGGGCAGGTGGATGCACGAGCCAGTCATTCCAGTCATGACACAGTGAGATCAGTTCTAGAATTGAGGTACCAAAAAACAACAGAAACCGCCTTTCTGACTGGGAAGATGGCTGGGGGAGGGAGGGAACAGTGCCAGGAAAGCAGCGAAGAGGAGGTGGCTTTGGGGCAGGTTCTGAAGGTAAACGGGAGCCCGAGGTGTGTTCCAAGTGGGGGGCCAGTGTGGGCAAAGGCATGCAGGGGGGAAGCGTGGCACGTGTGGCTAGAGCAGGGATGAGGGGGAGAGGCAGGCTGGGAAGGGCCTGGGTACATTGGCTCTGGGAAACCCTGGCCTAGTGGAGGCCCTGCTCTATGCCTCAGTTTCTCGCCTGCAGAATGGGCACAAAAATAGGATCTTCTGCATGGGATTTCCCTGAGGATTCAAGGAACTGAATTCAAGGAACTGAGTGCCCCCCCACTCGTCCATCCCCCCACCATCTATTCACCCCCCCATCCCCCCCCCCCAAGTCTCTTCCAAACACTCTCCAGGGCAGGAGAGAAGGTCTGAGTTGATCAGAGTCATGAAAACTCTTAGTATAAAGTAAGCACTCAAATACATCTATTGTTATTGCCATTAAGTAAATGTTATAATTTTTCAGGTGACGAAAACCTTACCCCCCAGCCTCCCTGCCCCCATCAAGGGTTCTGTGTAGAGGAGGCTTGGTGAACGGTCCCTTTCGAAGCCCACGGAGGGAAGGACAGGAGAGAGAGACGGGCGTCCTTTGCGATAACGATCATTTTTAATGGGCGTGTAGTATTCCATTAAAAGAATATACCACAGTTGACTTACCCATTCTCTGTGATTCTTGGGGTATTTCCAAAACATATAAATAATATTTTAGGAAGCATGACTTGTTTAGAGTTTTCTTTCCCCAGTTGAACCGCTCCCTGTGTTTTTCTTTACTGGGTCGAAATGACTGCACCACGAGCCATGAACATTTTATTGCGGGGCGGGAGCGTGCGTGCGTGTGTGTGGGACTTTGCTAAGAATTGCCGACTGCTTTCTGAAAAGGGTTGTAACATTTACCAGCAGAGTATGAATGCATGTTCCACTTCGGGGTGGGATTTTACCCAAGTTGTTTTTATAAAGAAAAAAAAAAAACCCTGATGATTTAGTATCTTACAGGGATCAAAGGTTGCTTTAATTTGCATCTCTTCAATTGCTAGAGAGATAGGACTTTTAAAATGTGTAATTAATGTTAATTTGTATTTCTCCTGGTGTCAGCCATCCTGATGTTGTTTGGTTGTGCATGTGTGTTGAACAAGCAATTTTTTTTTAAATTCTCACCTGAGGATACTTTTTCCCCCATTGCTTTTCAAGAGAGTGGAGGGGGGGAGAGAGAGAGAGAGACAGAGAGAGAGACATCAATTGGTTGCCTCCGGCATGAGCCCCGACTGGGCCTAGGGATCAAGCCTGCAACCGAGGTATGTGCCCTGGGTTGGAATCGAACCCGGGACCCTTCAGTCCTCGGGCTGACACTCTAACCACTGAGAGAACCAGCCAGGGCTGAACAGGCATATTCACTCAGAGCATCAGCGATTCTATAGTAGAAAGCTCTGCACCTGGAAGGAGGCATCCCCGGTTGACCCGCCCCTGCCTGGCTCTGTGAATGTCATTTGGGGGCCACTTCCATAATCACTTACTTTATTGTTTAACGTAGTCCCAGCTCAAACAACCCAGGCCGGGTGCCTCCAGGGTAGAGCCCAGAAGTGGGTCTCCTGGGAGGGCACCCAAGGTGGGCAGTTTTTCCATGTGGAATCCAGGAGCTCAAGGAGGGTTGGGCAAGGGGTGGCCAGTTGTAGAGACTTTATTGGGACGGTCCTGGCGGGAGACAGCTGCTAGTGGGCCAAGTTGACAAGATAGGGCCTGACGTGACACCTTGCGAGACAGACTGAGGTGCAGAAACCTGAGGGTCCCTGGGCCATTCTGGGCACAGGGAAAGCGATCAGAGCCTGTGTCTGAGCCTCGGTTTCCACATCTGAAAACAACAAACACACGACAAGCAACTGTACCCCTGACCCGCACCTACTCGGGTGCTCAGCAAATATGTCTGGAATGTAGAAAGAAAGGAACAGAGAAGCTGGGGGGTGGAGAAGCACTGGTGGGGAGAATCTTCCAGCTGCTGGTGAGAACTTCATTCGGAGGAGACGTGTACAGTTTCTTTTAGGTAAGACTAGGGGGCTCCTCCTGTAGGCAGAAAGCTCTCAGGGGGCAGGGAAACACCTGTGAATCGGTGACCGAATGTTCTGTTCTTTTCACCGTCAGAGCCTCCAATAGTCAGTCTACCTACCTATTCACCCATCTGCCCATGCCCCCGCTTGGCCCCCCACTCATCCATCCCCCCACCATCTATTCACCCATCCATCCCCCCACCCACCCACCCCCCCATCCGCCCACCCATCCCCAGAGTCTCTTCCAAACACTCTCCCGGGCAGGAGAGAAGGTCTGAGTTGATCAGAGTCGGGAGCAGGAACCTGCTCAGGCTTTGCTTTTCCTGGGGGTGGGGGTGAGCGGGGCCGGCTGGGATCAGCTGGAGACCCCCAGCCTCCTGCGAGTCCCTCCCTCCCGGGGCGGGAGCGGCCCTTTCTGCCCCTCGGCCCCCCTGGGGCCGCCGCGATCGCGTCTGTCGAATCCAGGGCCAGCCATTCAAACAGCAAAAGGGGTGTGTGACTTGTTCTGAGTCATCTCAGCACGTGTCTGTCCCCTCTTTTTTTTTTCTTCAGCGGCTCCTGGCCCATTCTTTGAAGCAGCTCCGGGTTAACCGCTGCGCCTCCAGAGGGTCGAGGAAGGGAAGCGCGCGCCGAGTCCTGGAGGAGGAGCGGCGGCCTCGCGGCGGCCGGCCAGCCACCCGCCGGGCGCCCCGCTGAGCGAGGCGGGAGCCGGCCTCCGGCGCCCGCGCGATGTCTGCGCTCCGCTGGCTGCTGTCCCTGCTGCTCCTGGGGGCGCTCCGAGCCTTCCCGCAGGTAAGGGGGTGTCAGGAGCCTGGGGTCCCGAGCCCCCGCCCGCCCGCCGTGCCCTGTGCCGCACGTGGGACACGCGGGGGGGGCAGAAAGCTCCTCGCCTCGTGCCCAGCTGGAGGGAGGGGGTGCAGGTGACAAGCGGGGGGACCAGAACAGGCGAGCGTTACAAGGCGGGAGGTTGGCTGCCAGGCTGGGGGGGGGCGGGTATCCTCTCTCCCCGCCCTGGCAGAAAAGTGGGATCATTCATTTATTTATCATTCATTGAGCTGAGGGCGCTGCCTGCAGGAGACAGGCTGTTTGTGGCTGGGGGTCCTGGGCAGACGAGGTGAGGTTCCCCAGGGTCTGGGCAGGCCAGGTGGGGCCTCCCTTGGCCTCCCTGCTACGCCCCCCGGTCCCCGAGGTGCCCACTGGCTGAAGAAGGTCTAGGGAGGGAGAGAGAGATCGGTGATATTCTTTTGAATCTCAGGGCAGGGGCGGAAGGCAGCGGGGTAGGCTTCAGGCAGAAGGAGGGGGAGTGGAGGTGGGGAAAGGCGGACACGCAGGTGCCCCCTCCCCTCTTAATAAGGCAACGTGAGACGCCCCCGTCCCCAGAGGACGCCGCCGACAGAATCACAGGACAGAGCCTCTGGCTGGAGACCCCGCTTCCCCAGCCCTCCACGCCCTCTGCTGATGGCCTGGCGGAGGGAGAGAGTTTGGGGTGCCAAGGTCTTGGGGAGGTAAGGGGGAGGGAGGGATGTAACAGGGACCTCTGGGGGCTTTGTTAGTATTTGGTGGCTGGAGCCCGTATACTTTCTTTCTATAGAACAGACCCCCTCTTTAAGTAAAAAAATAATATGTATTTCATTACGCAAGGAACGTATAAATATATCTATAAATATAGCCTCAACACGCAAGAAATCGAAGCCCTATAGGTAAAGCTAAGCCTCCGGGCATCGCCTCATCCCGGTCCCTTCAAGGACCCGGCTGCCATCGCCGCGGCTGATAGAAATCTCCGGGGTTTTCCGAGCGCTCCCCTGCACGGAACTGCAGTTTGGCTTTCGCAGCGTCCCCGGTATCTCGGGAAGCTTCCCGCGCTGATGGGACCCGCTGGCCTCTGGAAAGAGGGGGCGGTGTCCTGTCAAACGAGGGGGGTCCATAGCTTAGTCACATCCCGATGGACTGACGGGTGACATGTGGGTGCTTGGGGCGTGTGTGCCGCTTTCCCAGAGAAGAAGCGGAGAAGGAGAGGGAGGCGCGGGGTGAGAAACTTGCGCGGGGTGAAAGCTGCTCTGACTTCATCGCCTCCCAGGGAGGCCGGCGCTCACCTTCCCACCCGGGGGGCGGGAGGCAGGAGAGTAGCGACTTCCCCACATCCTAACCGACTCTGATCTTATCAGGGGTTTTATTTTTGTCAATGTGCTCTGCGAAAAGGGCCATATCCTTATTGTCTTCATTTGCATTTCCCGCCTACTAGAGAGGCTGAGTGTCTCTCGTGGGCTCAGACTCTGGGTCATTTCTTGGCAGGGACCCGGCGCCCGTGGGGGAGGGGCTGCCTGCCCAGCTTGACACTCCCTCCGACCCCCCCTTCTTCCACGTCTGCTGCCCCCCCCCCCCCAAAGGTTTGAAAAGTTTATTATTAAGAAGAAGAAAAAAAGTCAGGGCTGGAATGGTAAACCTGCCGTCGCCGCCTGATTTTACGACAGCACATTTTCTGCGGTTGCCCCTGGGATGGGAATGCTTGCTGTGTGTCACTTTCTGAGAAAGAGATTTTTGCCTCTGCCCCCTCATACCACAGGCAAGCCTCCCTCCCACATCCACTCCCCCCACTTCCAGCTCCAGCTCCCTCCAGCCGCTCCCCCTGGGGCGTAAATAACTGCGCGTGTCCCTTCCTCCCACCGGGGTTTCCAGGCTTGAGCCAGTGACCCCCACGGAGCCGAGTGCTCACGGTGGGATTTACTAGCAGGGCCGGACAGGTGGTTCTGCTTAGGAAAGGGGGCGCTTCCAGGGCCCTCGCTCCCCGCACGAAGCAGAGAGTCCCACCTCGATGGGGGGACCTCCGAGAGGGGCGCCCTGGCCTGCAGGGGAAGGACATGCAGGCTGGTTTGAATCCAGGCCTCCGGGAGGCCAGGGGTGTGGGGGGGGGCCCGTTACTCAGCTTGAGAGCAGTCGGCGCTGGGAGAAGGGCAGTGCTTACCGTAAGCCTCTGCTTCTGCTCCCACTCATATCTGACCTAGACTCGGTTCTTGGGTTCACTGTGATTCATCCTCAGGCACACAGGCACCTTCCTCAGCCCCCCTTCGCCTCAGGAACACCGTCAGAAGGGAAACAGCCCAGGGATATCTGCGTCCGGGCCTGGGGGTCCTCGGCACAGATGGTAGTTAAGCCCAGCTGGAGCCTCGTCGGGCCTGGGCACTGGCCCTGGGGTGGCCCATCTGGGACCATGACCCCCATTTTCCAGATGAGAATGTGAGGCGTAGAGGCAGGGGAGGGTCTTGCTCACCGCCCAGGACTGGTCGGGGGCAGAGCAGGACCAGAGTCTCAGACCCGATGGGCAGGACACCCACAGAGGCGGCTCCGGGCAGGGCCAGTCCTCCAGCGTTTCTCTCCTCCCGCCAGTGGGGCTGTTGGGCTTGGGGCAGGAAGACCTCGTTCTGGAATCTTCGCTGCCTATGGTCAGAAACCACCGGGCGTCCTCAGTGTCCTCGCCTGTGGGAAGGAACTTTTTATACGCCGCTCGCTCCACTTACTCAGAGTGCCTAGACCTTTGGGGACAGTCACCCACGGAGTCATGTTCTCTTTCATTCATTCATTTATGAACTTATTCATTCATTCAGAAAATCTTACGGGAGCAGCTGCCCTTGCGAGGCATGGCTGCAGGGGCTTTCGTTTCAGGCTGCTCTGGGTAGTCACTCAGCATCTGCTTGTAGGCCCCTGGTGACGGGGCGCTCCCTCCCTCCCAAGGCAGCTCATGCAGACGGTCTTTATGAGGCACTGAAATCTCTGTCTCCTGGGAGCTTCTGCCATCGGTCCTGGTTCTGGAAGCTGGGGCTGCATAAGTAAGCCGTCCTCCCTTTCGTTGGAAATGGCCTCCCAGCGATGTGAAGGCTTCGACCCTGGGCCCGGAGGTCTCCTGGCCCAATCACACCATTCAGGGCCTCCAACATTTATTCCCCACGTGGCATGAGCTCGGTGCCTGTTGTTACCAATTCATTCAGTCCCCAAACATTTATGGACCCCCCTCCACCATGTGCCAGGAGTGTCCTGGGTGCTGCAGGAACACCCAGGCGCGGACAGCCTCTGCCTCATGGAATTAATGTTCGCGTGTCGACAGATGGGCCGGTGCTAGTAGCCCGGAGATGACTGTAACTGGCTAGTGCGAGAGAGGTGGAGGCTACCTCTCAGGTGGGGAAAAGAGGAGGGCCTCCGGGAGGTGGTGACATGCACAGGAATGAAAGGAAGGAGTCCGCCAGTGGGATGTTAGCAGGAGAGCGTCTGGGCCCAGAGAAGCAAGGCAGAAGGACACGAAGGAGACCAGGGTGGCTGGAGCAGAGTGCAGGGGGTGGGATGTGGCCGACGCGGTGACAAGGAAGCAGGGATAGCTCAGGCCTCTGCGGGCTGCCGGTGTTGGAGGGGGAGCGACATTACGTGACATGTAGTCGAGTTCCCTCTGTCTGTGGGGCGGGGGGGAGCCGGGAGTCAGGCTGGTGCAGTGTTGAGGGGAAGGGCAGGTGGAACCGGGCCTGTGCTTTGGAGCTGAATCCACGGGACCTGCTGATGGGCTGAGCGCTCGTGCAGACGGCAGGACGGGAAGCGGGATCCCGTCCAGATACGGGGGCTCCGCCTCTGGCTGAACGGTGGTGTGGGTTCCGGGGGCAGGCAAGCTGGGCACGGGACAGAAACAAAGGTGTTTTGGAGGAAAAACACCAGGTCTGTTTTGCCCATGTTGAGTGCAGAAGCATGGAGCTCCCTGCGGAGCTCGGGCCCCCGATCTAGGGCTCTGGTACCAGAACTCCTGGTGTTGTCTGGGCCAGTGCCAAGGAGCATCAATCACCTCCCTCGCCGGAGTCCCCTTACCTCTGTTGATGTAACCCAAGATTCCATGTTTTTGTGGCCGCTGCACTATCTTGTCGATTAGTTCCAATCTGAAGGCAGGATCTTCCGTTCATCCCGCTGGCATTTTCTGTTGGCTTTCTCTTGTTGCTGTAGCAAATTATCAGAAATGCGGCGGCTGAGGATGACCCAGATTCATTCTCTTAGAGCCCCGGAGGTCCTAAGTGCACAATAGGTCAGCCGGCCCATGTTCCGTCCGGAGGCTCCGGGGCAAGTTTGCTTCCTCGGCTCTTCCGGCCTCTGGGGGCAGCCGCATTCCTTGGCCCGTGGCCCCGGTCACTTTGGCCTCCGCTTCTACTGTCTCATCGCCTTTTCTGATTCTCGCCCTGAGGCGCCCCCCCCCCCCCCCCCCCCCCCGTGATTACATCGGGCCTCCACGGACAATCCAGGACAATCTCCTCATCTCAGAATCTGGTGCTGACCCATATCGCAGTCCCTTTTGCCATGTAAGGAGCATATTCAAGCTCCAGGGATTATGGGACATGGACATCTTTGGGGGCCCTCATTCTACCTCTCACAGATTTCATCTTGTTGATTCTGGCCCATTGCTTGTCAGGTCTATTTTGGGGAGACAGTAGAGCATCTTGGTTAAGAGTATGGGCTTTTGGCCCAGCCGGTGTGGCTCAGAGGTTGGGCATCAACCCATGAACCAAGAGGTCACTGGCTTGATTCCCGGTCAGGGCACGTGCCTGGGTTGTGGGCTCGATCCCCAGCAGGGGGCGTGCAGGAGGCAGCCGATCGATGTTCTAACTCTCCCTCTCCCTTCCTCTCTCTCTAAAAAAAATTTTTAAAAACATATTTTTAAAAAAGTCTATGGAGTTTTGGGTCATCCTGCCAAGTCTATAACCTACTTCTGGCACTTGCCCTATGGTGCTCTTTGGGCAAGTTAAGTCACTTCTCTGTGCCTCGATTTTCCCATCCACAGAAGGGGGGGGGTAATAACAGCAGCTACCTTGTAGGGCCGTGGGAAGAATCATATGATTAATATGTGAAAAGTGCTGAGCACAGCTCCTGGCACAAAGCGAGTGCTGAGTAAAGGAAAGCCGTTATTAAGTGCCTGTTGTATGCGAGGCACTGTGGGTACAGGCTGGAGGTGAATCAGTGGCAGGGCTTGCCCTCGAGGGTGGCAGCCTGGAAAGAGAGACACAGACGACAACGTGACCAGTACTGTGCCGAGAACTGCCCCAGGTCTGTGGGAGCCCACAGGGGCCCGTCCTCACCTGCACCTGGGTCTGTTGGGGAGGAGGCCCCCGGCTCAGACACTACCTGGGTCTGTGGGGGAGGAGGCCCCCGGCTCAGACACTACCTGGGTCTGTGGGGGAGGAGGCCCTCGCTCAGACACTAGCTGCAACCCCAGCACTTTCAGGAAGACTGTGTCTGAACCACTGGCCCACGCAGCCGGGGGGGTTCCTCTGGGCAGGAGGGATGTCCGTGGGAAGTGAGGAGCAGTAGTTGCAGAATTTGGACTCGAGGCCAGACCTTGGTCATGTTGACTTACTCGCCTCCATCCCACCCATCTTCTCTATTAGTTGCTCTACAACCATTGATGGCTCCCCATTGCCAAAGACTACATTTCCCAAAGTCACTTCCAGGGAGTAGTAGTTTCGTGAGGAAAGGGTTCTCTGGCCAACTAAGTTTGGGAAACATCTTGTTCCTCTGCCCCCCGCCCCCTTTCCTTGGAGCATCAGAGAGCAAGTGAGCACCTACCAGGCACTAAGCGGCCCTAGATTTCGCATGGAAACCTCTCGGATGGAAACCAGTGATTCTTTGTATTCTGTTTGTGTTTTGCTTGTAACCTGACTGGCATTTGATGGAACGCTATGTGGGGAATGGCAATTAAGGGCAGGCTGCCTGGCCTTGCGTCCTGGGCGCGTCCCCTTCAGCTCCCAGGGTCCAGCCCATAAAGCCACCGAACGCCCGCAGCTCCGCTCCTTCCCGCCTCCGCACCTCTGCTTCTGCGGGCCTTCTGCTGGAATCCCTCCCAGCATTTCCTCCTGTCGGGATCTACCCTGCCTCCACGAATAAACGGAGGCGCGCCTCCTCCAAGAAGCCCTCTCAGTCCCCCAAGTTGGTTTTTCTCTCTGCTCGCCTCATATTTATTCTGCTTTGCACCAGCGACTCGAGGGTTTTTCTGACCCCATCTTTGAGGCTCTCCTTTCCCTCATTCCACAGATCGCTGTTTAGCGTCTCCCGTGTGCCTGTCCTGGGAGCTGACTTCATGACATGGAACAGTCTAGAACTGGCCTTTGTGTCTCCCTGAGCACCCAGCCCAGCGCCTGGGTCCTTCGATGACTACGTGGTAGCAGGGGACTTAGGTTTATCCTTTGTCTTCTCAGGTGGGATGGTTTTAGTTTCCTACCGTGGCTGTCATTGTCACAAACTCAGTGGCTTAAAACAACGCAAAGGGTGATTTTGGTTCATAAGTCCCAAATGGTTGTCACGGGCCTAGAGTCAAGGCACGGGCCGGGCTGCCTGCCTCTCCGGGGCTCTGGGGGGAAATCCAGTCCCTTGCCTTTCCGCCTGCTGGAGGCGCCTGCGTTCCACGGCCTGTGGCCCCTTCCTCCGTCTTCACGCCAGCTGCCTAGCGTCTCTCTGACCCCGCTTCTGTCATCATCACGTGTCTTTCTCCCACCCTCTGGCTGACTCCTCTCTCTCTCTCCCTCTCATTTTGAAAGACACTTGTGATGACATGGAGACCACCCGGATAATCCAGGGTCACCCAGCCATCTCAAGGTCACTGGTTAGCAACCTTAATTTCATCTGCAACCTTAATACCCCTTTGGCACGTAAGGTGACATAGTCATAGGTCCTGGGGATTAGGACGTGGGCATCTTTGGAGAGGCACTGTTCTGCTGACCACAGACCCCTTCTTCTGACCACAGTCCTGGGAGATTCCCAGTGAGGACGGTCACTGTTGTAAACTCCATCCCGGAGAAGGTGCTCCTCTCTTCCCGGGCTCCCTCCTGACGGGGGCTGCAGGTTCCATCCTCTATGGCTGTTTCTGTGTCTGTCGCCTTTGGGTTTTATTTCTAGCCATGGGGCTGGGCTGCACACAGCCCTGCGTTCTGCCCCTCAGCTCCCTGGAGGCCGGAGGTGGGACCTGGGGGGAGCTCCGCCTGGTTCCGGCACATCCCTCAGCCCTGCGGGATGTCGCCTGCATGCTGTAGGGACACACTGGTGCCTGAGGGGTTGTTTAAAGTTGTGAGGAAGATGACTTCAATTTCAGGTCCTCTCTTGGTCTGGAGCTCAGGTGGGCTCTTGGAGTGGAGAGTGGGGTTCAGAGCCCCCCAGGACTAGGAGATGACAGACCCCAGCCTAGGGGTTACTTATGAGCGGGGCTGTGATCAACAGAATAATGGCCCCTTAAAATGTCCACATCTGAATCCCTGGAATCTGTGACTGTGTCACCTTGTACAGAAAAGGGGGCTTTGTAGGTGTGATTAAAGGTATGGACCTTGAGGTGGGAGATTAGCCGGGATGATCCAGGTGACCCACTGTCCTCACACGAGTCCTTGATCGTGGAGAGCCTTTCCTGGCTGTGTTACAGAGAGTGACATGGAAGGAGAGGGGCGTGACAGGACTTGACCCACTGTTTCGGGCTCTGCAGGTGGAGGAAGGGGCCATGAACAAAGCAAAGGGAGCGAAACACCTTGGCAGCCTCGAGAAGCTGGGAATGGCCTTAGTCAACAGCAAGGAGGCAGGACCTCAGTCCTAACCACAGGAAATGGATCCTCCCCTAGAGGTTTCAAAGGACCAGCCCCGCCCACACCTTCATAACAGCCAGCTGAGGCCTGACCTGGAGGGGGGTCGGGGGGTCCCTGAGGAGGTGGCATGCACGAGTGAGGTCTGAAGGATGAGTCGGGGTGTTCTGGACGAGGGGGATGGGGTGGGCAGGGGCACAGCGTGTGCAAGGCTGCTGGAGGGAGGGCGGGAGTGGGTGTAAGCGGGGATGGGAGGAAGGCCGGGGAAGAGGGGGAGCCAGGGCGAGATGGGGGGACAGGGTCTCCTGGGCCATGGTCAGGACTTGGGCTTTATTCATAGTGGAGTTGAAGCCACCTGAGCGTCTTCAATGGGGTGCAAGGGAAGAGACCAGATATGTGTTTTGAGAAGGTCCATCTGGCGTCTGCACTGTGAGTGGCTTATGGGGGTTGAGGTTGATGCGGGGAGACCCTTGGACGGCCACTGTCAGGACCAGATGGTGGGGAGGGGAGGAAGAGCTGGTGGATTTGAGGGCAGAACTGAAGGTTAAACCTACAGGCCCAGTGATGCAGAGCCTGGACGGTAAGAGCCTGCGCTCAGGCTGAATCCTGGCTCTGACACTGCCCGGCTGTGTGACTTTAGGCAAGTTTCCTGACCTCTTGTGCCTCATCTGTAAAATGGGATAGTAGTAGGTATAAGTGGGGCCTGGGTGCTGCATTTCGAGCAAGTTCCCAAGGGCGCCAATGCCGCTGGCCCAGGTACCTCACCTTGAGTAATAGAGGTGGGGGTCCCCCGGGGTGGAGTTGGGGTGCACATCCAGCTCTGTCCAGCTCCGGCCCCTCCAGACATTTGGTATTGGATTGTACTCCCCCCCCCCCCGACTCTCAGGGCCCGCAGGTGGGCCCGGCTCCCGTGCCCCTGCAGCTGGGCCAGGTGGGGCTTTCTGCAGGTGCTATTTACCAGGCTTTGCAGGGAAAACCAAACCAACCTGAAATAGGCCTCGAAATGGGAAGGTTTGGGGCCACTCTTTCTTT
The DNA here is from genome assembly GCF_964146895.1 of Miniopterus schreibersii. Classification (NCBI taxonomy): domain Eukaryota; kingdom Metazoa; phylum Chordata; class Mammalia; order Chiroptera; family Miniopteridae; genus Miniopterus; species Miniopterus schreibersii. Next base: position 4,428,888 of record NC_138109.1, on the reverse strand, counting down.
ATCTTGATGCCACGAAGGTTGAGCCACAGGTCTTTGGTTGCACAGCTCATCACCCTGCGGACACCTCGCTCTGCCTCCAACCGGCTGGGGAACCCCACCCAAAAGCCCCCCTTCCAGTCCTCGGGGTTCCCCCTCCCACTCTCCCCTTTCTGACCCCCCCTTCCCTCCCAGGCCATGGCCAGAGCCCAGTCCCGCTGTGTCTCCCCCTTCCCCAGGAGCAGCGGGAGCTGATGGGCCCGCCAGGGTCTGAGCCCTTGGCCGGTGAAAATTGGTGGGGAACTCAAAATTCAGGAGGTCAGACTTCCCAGGGCCGCTGCTGCCCTCTCTGCCAGAGCTGGGGTGGGTGAAGGGCCCGTGTGAGTGGGGGGCCCCGGGTTGCGAGGGACAACGGGGAAGATGGGAGAGGTGGCAGAGAGTGTAACGAGTGGAGCAGGGGGTGAGCGCTGTGCCTGGGGCCTGAGACTGGGCCAGCTTGGCGAGACCACAGAAAGTGCTGCAAGGGCGAAGGTCAGACCCCCAGATGCCACCTCTTTCTGCTTATGGGCTGGGAATACCCTGGGAAGGTGGGTGGCCTCCCCCACTGGAAGGACAGCTCCTGGAGGGCATTCGGGGCCCATCCAGCTTTCTGGCGCACAGTAGGTGCTTGATGCACGCGTGTGGTGGTCAGGAGTCAGCTGACCTGACCCCGCTTGGGCAGTTCTGTCACCTCCCTGAGATGAGCTTCCATGGTAACAGGGTCTCACAGGGCTGTGGGTTCAAGAACCGCTGCTGTTACTTCTATGACGTGCATTGTATTGACCCCGTTTCCCGGTGCCTGTAAAACAATGACATCACAGGCCAAAAAAAATTCCCCAGTGTCTCCGCCAGAGAAGGCCAGCCCCAGCAGCCTGGGGGCATCTGGGGTGGATGCTGGGGGCATGGGGCTGAGTGGTGCCCCCACCTGGACCCCACCTATATCTCCGGGAATGTCTGGGGGAGCTGGGATCCAGCACCACCATAGGTTTAGGGGGGCTAGTCCCTTCCTCCATAAGCCCCATATGGAAACCGAGGCCCCCAGCCTCTACTCCCTTGGTGGGGCTCTGATGGGCTACAACTGCCCCTCTGGACAGCAGGAGGGCAGCGCCCCCTGGTGGCACACCTGGCATTACGCAGGTTTATTGTCCAGGGGCTGGAGCAAGGGGCTGTCTCCGGCCTGAGGCGCTGTTATTTACCCGTGGTGTTGTACAATTGCTTTATTTCTTTCTTTGTGTGTACACACAGTATTAGTAGTATTATTACTACTCTGTTTTGCTGAGCGATTTGCAAGTCTGTGGCGGACGTTTTGACCCTTCGCCCCAAACGTATCAGCATGTTTCTTCTCCAGCAAGGGCATCTCTGACATAAAGAAGTTCAGGTCCGGGCACTTGACATGGTAGAGCGTGACCGGGCACAGAGCCCAGGTTCACATTTCACTAGTATCTCAACATCGCCCGGTAGCCACGCCTGCCTTCCTCCTCGACTCAGGCTCCAAACCACGCATGGCAGGCAGCCATCCAGTCTCTCTGGCCTCCTGTATTCTGGAACGGTCCACAGCTCTTCTTTGTCTTTCATGGTTGGCATTTTTGAAGAGCCCAGGCTGGTTGTTTTGTAGAAAGGCCCCCGGGTTGACTTTATCTGATGTTTCCTCTTGGTTTGGTTCAGATCATAGACTTTTGGTAGAAACACCACAGATGCGATACGTCCTTCTCAGAATGATTTTTATTTTAAATCCGGGCAGCCTGTGACCCAGAGATGGGGAGATAACTGGGGGCGCAGTGAAGCTCAAAGGTGCTCTCTGTGCTTAGTTGCTGTGTGACCTTGGGCGGGTGATTGCACCTCTCTGAGATGCAGTTTCCTCACCTGTAACGAGGGGCGGTGATCTGGCCCCAAAGGACTGGGGTTTGCATACAGGAGGAGATGTGTGACCGGGGCAGTGATAGGCAACACCGTGGGCTCCCTATTCTTGTCTGCGCCTTCCCCTTCTCCGGTGGCCCCGAGAGTGGCGGCAGGAGGTGAAGGGTAAGCAGCCAGGCTCCCCTTGTCTGTCCCTCGGGCCCCGGGGAGTCCACAGCTATCGACGAGCTGAGCAGGCAGGCCGGGAGGGGAAAGCCCAGGCCAAGGGCCCAGAAATTTCCCCACTCTCTGCAGGCCCGGCAGGGCTGAACCCTCACCCCCAGCCGACCCCACCCCTAGGCTCCCAAGCTCGCTTGGTGAGATGCTTCGGGCCCGGGAGGACCTAGGAGGTCCTGGCAGGTCTCTGCCCCTGGAGAGGCCCCCTGAGCCCCTGGTTTACTTGAGAAGATGAGCTCCTGGAGCAAGGAGGCTGGGTGCGCGTGGGCGAAGATGGTGCCCTGTGACCCGCTGTGGGCAAATGTCAGGTTGTAGTTATTATTTCAGGTGGATGTGGTGACGTCTCAGGTGCACAGAAAAAGGAGACTGTAACACACACTCCGTGTAGCCACCTACCTCCTGCTACACGGGCCTCCTGGCTGCTCTCTGACCCTCACAGAGAAGTGTATTAATTCTCGCTGTTCCCTCAAGTGGAGGGAAGAGCAGAGACGTGCCTTAGGCCAGCCGGGCCTGGTGTGTGTGTGTGTAAATGGCTTCTGCTTTTCTCCCCCAACCCCAGGACCCCACCCCACACTTTCAAATAGCCCTGGCAATGTGGGGCGGCCGTGAGAAGGGCATGCTCCTGAGTCTTGACCCTGCCTCACTGTGTACCCAAGGAAACCTAGCAAACAAGCTGAGCAGAAATTTGCATTGTGGGCCCAGGCGGGAGGCCAGGTGGGAGGCGAGAGAATCAATCCAAGGGAGAGAAGGTGGGGTGGGAGCGGGCGGAGGAGGTGGGGACACTGGCCCAGAGAGACCGGGGGACTGGCTGGCTGGTTGGATGTGAGCGGGAGGGGAGGGGAGAGTCAGGGGCCTCCCAGGAGTCTGGCCTGAGGGGTGAGGGCTGGCCCCGTCGGAGGCGATGTGAGACCAGGTGTCTGCGGCCTGGTTTCTCCTCTGTAACATGAGGCTTGGGCTCAGGCCTGGCCTTGACAGTGAGTGGGGACCCAGCCCCCTAGGGCCTGAGGGCCTGGAGGGAGGATGGGTGTCTGGGACCCACCGGGTCTCACTGGTTTGTCCTACCCTCCAGGGTCGACCCCCCGCGGACCCCTGTGCTGGAGACCCCAGCCGCTACTACGACAAGGCTGCCGGGAGGTGCTGTTACCGCTGTCCTGTGGGTAAGTGGGGGTGCTGGGGCTAAGAGAAGGGGGTTGGGGCGTGGGGAAGACTGGAGTCAACATCGTCATGGTCATGTTGACTATGGGTTCTGAAGGCCGTCCCACGTGAGTTCCTGTTTTTAATTAATCGCTGCCCCTTATAGAACACGTTCTACGTACACTAGCCTGAGACCTTCGCATGCGTTGTATCATCTCATCAGATCCTCACAATTACCCTTTATTATTTCCATTTTGCAGATGAGGCTATTGGGGTGCTCCAAGGTTAAGTAACTTGCCCAAGGCCACGAGCTGGGAAATGGCAGAACTGGCTGGGGCTGGAGCCCAGGGTTCCGTGACCCCAGAGTCCGGGCTGTCCATATCCCTTGACCACCCTTCGTTTCTAGGCCTGGACGCCCGTCCTCTAAGCCTCCCAGCATTGCTGTCCGGAGGGTGACAGGCCATGATGCACAAGATCACTAAGGGAGTGTGGCCCGAGCTGGGCCGGAACCCTGGCCAACCTGTCCCCGGACCGTGAGGGCCAAGCAGAGCCCATGCTCAGGCCAACAAAGGACCGAGAAAAACATTTAGGGAAAGAGTGATAATTTCTATTTCCAAAAATTATTCAGAGCTGTCATTATAGGGAAGAAAGTAGAACTGTATGAGCTTTTCCTGCCTTTATTTTGTGGTTTAGTGTTGGGTTTGAATATATATAAGGTGGGTCCCTGTGCTTTTTATAGAGCTTGGGGCCTCAGTGCCTAACTGGCTGGCCACCCACCCATGCACCTGCCTGTCTACCCGCCTCTCCTTTCACCCACCCACTAGCTCGTCCCCTGGCCCTCCTGCCGTCTCCTCGGGTCCCCTCCTTCCCCTCCCTCCTCTCCCATCCCTCTTCCCATTCTTTCGGCCACCCCTCCTCTATCCATCTACCCGTCTGTCCCAGTCTGCTCAGGCTGCCATAGGAAATACCAGAGACTGGGGGATTTAAACAACACGCATTTATTTTCTCACAGTTCTGGAGGCTACAAGTCCAAGATCGAGGTGCTGGCAGGGTTTGGTTTCTGGTGAGAAATCTCCTCTTGGCTTTCAGACAGCTGCTTTCTCGTGGCTGAGAGGGAGAGAGAACTCTCTCTTTCTTGTCTAATAAGGCCACCAATCCTGCGGACCAGGGCTCCATCCTTCTGACCTCATTTAACCTTAATGACCTCCTAAAAGCCCTGTCTCCAAATATAGCCCCACTGGGGGTTAGGGCTCCAACATAGGAATTTGGAGGGGACACAATTCAGTCCATAGGACCACTCCCTCCCATCTGTGCTCCCCTCCTCCCCTTCCTCCCCTCCCCCCTTTCACCCACCCTTCCACGCATCTGTCGAACGGTTGTTGCCCCGTCTTACAGTGAGGTCACCCCCCACCTTTCCAGCTTTCTCTCCTTGGCCTTTCTACAGGAGCTGCTATGCTCGGTGTCCTCTGAACCTACCGTGAGCTTTCTAGTCTCTGGGCCTTTGTACATGCCTGTGGGCACCGGGGGGCCCTCCCCCATTGTCTCTACCTGCCGCAGTCCTGGCACCCCTTCCTCCAGGAAGCCTGCCCTCGCCAGCCCAATGCCGGGCGGCTGGTTGCACACTGCATCTCCCCAGGCCAAGTGCAGTCAGGCTTCTTGCTCCGTGACTTTCCACGGGACCCACGGTCTGTCTGCAAGAAGACAGCCACTTCCTTCCCGCGTTCTCCAGCCCCCGTGGCCCAGCCTGGTGGGGCCTTGACAGAAAGTGGGTGGACACAGAGTGACGTCCTAGTCCCAGGCTCCCGCCACTTAGACACTGTGACTTGGGAAGAGGGGGCTCCCTTTCCCCCACGTTCCTTCTGCAAGGCCCGGTGACTGGGGGCGGCTGAGTACCTGCCTCGTGTCGCTGTGGTGGGAGGGGCATTTTGGTGGAGTTTTATTGACTCTGTGCTTCCGGGCAGGCAAGAGAGGAAAAACAAAAAACCCGCAAAACCCCCTTCCTCAGTCTCTTGGGGAAATTTCTGACATTTTGCCGGCCCTCTGCCATCAGCGCTCAGCTGTGTGGCAGGGTTTGCGCGGGGGCGGGTCGGTGGAGGAAGGAAACAGGGGGACCTTTGAAACTGAGAAGTTTAGGTGTCTTCAAATCCCTCCTCTGACCCAGGCCTTTCTAATGCCCTTTTTAGCATCCTTGACAGCTGATCCCCAGCCCTCTGCTTACACACCCTCAGTGATGGGGAGCTCACTCACTGATTCATAGCAATGGCAGTGAGTGACATTGGTGGAGTGTGCTCCATGCCAGCCACAGTGCTGAGTACTTTACCTACATATTAGCTCACTGGACCAGATAAGAAACCTAGAGGGGGGTTCAGGGATCTGTCCATGGTCACAGGCTAGTAAGTGGCTCAGGTGGGGCTCGAATATGGCATCTAATCGGAACCCCAAGCCCTTTGGTCGTATTCGGTGCTGACCCCCATGGCATCGCATCTGGGAGGCAGCAGAGCACCTCAGAGGAGAGCCCAAGCCCCTCACTATTTTGCACCCTGCTCCCTAGATCAGACTCGCTGCCCATGGGGAGGGGCCTCCCTGCAGATGGGCAAGACCTGCCCAGGGGGACCATGTGCAGCCAGGCCTGGTGTTAAGCAGAGAGCATGGCTTGTTTGGGGCTAAGCCAGTGTATCCCACATTGACCCAGGAGCAGAGGGTTTCTCCAAGGGCCGTGAGCAGGAAGGAGGAGGAGTCCTCCTTGTCTTCCCTGCCCTGGGCCAAGCTTGGCTGGCCCACAGCTCCCTTCCGCATCTGCAGTTCTCCAGGGAAGCCGGGCAAACACCAGACAAACCTCTTTTGGCCCCAATTCCAAAACCAAGGAGAAAGCATCTGATGGCTCAGCTGACTCCGGATGTTCGCCTCTGCTCTGGCCCCAAAGCCAGGACTGCCCTGGACCGCTGCTGGGGGAGGGGTGGGACCCATGGACTGGGAAGCCCTTGCGACATCTGTCTGCTGAACAGGCCGTTAGAATCTAGGGCAGGGTTGCTGGGGGTTGTGGGGACACACCCCTGGGGGACCTGGCCTAGTGCGAGCATTCAGGAGGGCTTCCTTGAGGAGCCAGCCTCTGAAGGAGTCCTGAGGATGAGCAGGAGTGTGTCGGGCCGAGGCGTGGAAGTGTGCTCTGGTTGGAGGGCACAGAGTATGCCAAGGCATGGAGTGGGCGCGGAGAGGCCACTCAAGAGCAGGCTGGGGTTCCATGTGTTGGAAGCACAGGGTGAGAAAGGGAGTGGGAGAGGGGAGGGGGCGAGGCAGGAGGCTCAGACTCAGTGAGGGCAGTTTCTGGGGCCAATGAAGCTTCCCCCCCCCCCCGCGGTGGCCTAACAACCCCAAAACTGAGCCAGAGGTGAAGGCAGTGACGGAAACGTTAGGACAGACAGAACATTTGGAGTGGGAAAGGCACTGATCTGGGACTGGGAGCAGAATGTGGCTGGAGGCTGGTCAGGACAGGACACCTGGGAACCAGCTCTAAGAGCATCACCGCAGTTGTGGGAGCCTTTATTAACCACTTCTGTTTCTGACTGTGAAAGTGATCGTGGAGAAGCTCTCTGTGGAATATGGGAAACAAGGGAAAGAGAAATGAGGAAACAGTCATAATTCTTCTGCTCTGTCTGCTCCAGGCCCTGGGCCTTTATGTTCTCTGCACACTCCAAGCCTGGGCCTCCCCCAGGGCCTTTGCACTCACAGTGCCCTCTGCCCAGAAAGCTCCCCCAGCCTCCTTCAGTCCTCGGGGCGCGGCGAGGCCACCGGACCACCTCTAGGGCTCCCTCTCCACTCCCCCCGCCTTTCCCTCTCTTTCTGCTGCTATACTCTCTTTAGTTTGCACCCACGCTGGAAACCGGCTTGCCCATTTCTCTTTCCCAGGCTAGAGCGTGAGCTCCACGGGAGCAGGGTCCCCATCTCCTCCAATCTCTAAATCAGCGTGGGCGCCAGGGGGGCGCTCGCTACATGCGAGCTGGGTGGGAAAAATCCCGCCACCAAGCGAGTCCCTCTGGGCCTCGAATTCTGTTCACTCTGCACTTAGCAACCTCGCCCCGAGCCCTGTCCCCAGGCTTCCCCTGGATGACTCAGGGGCACAGGAAATGCTCAGAAGCCCTGGCCCAGAGTCCCTGGGGTGTAACTAACAGAAGCCTAACTCAGGCCCAAACGAGACAAGAGAGAAACAGCTGGCTCGTCCGGCCGGCGTGGCTCAGTGGTTTCGCATCGGCCTAGGATCCAGGAGATCGCGGTTCGATTCCCGGGCAGGGCGTGTGTCCTGGTTGCGGGCTCGATCCCCAGCAGGGGGCGTGCAGGAGGCAGCCGATCAATGGCTCTCTCGTCACTGATGTTTCTCTCTCTCTCCCCCTCTTCTTTCCTCTCTCTGAAACCAATAAAGATATATTAAAAAAATAATAATAAGAAGAAAAAAGTAGTTGGCTCGGTAACGGAGAAAATCCATTGATTCGGGTTTGAATGATGTCATCAGGAGTCCATTTCTCGGTGTCCGTGGCCTCTGCTGGCCTCTGAGCCGCCTCCTTCCCAGGTAGACGGTGCCCACGTTGCAGCCGCCAAGACGGGGCAGCTCTGGGCCCAAAGTGCCCTCTGAAGCGGGAACCCGGCAGTACAGAAGGGGGGCTCGTTCCTGGTAGCTTTCGTGACACTCTCAGAGATGGGCTCACTGGCTGGCAAGGGTCGCATGCCCGTGAGCCCGTCGCAGTGTTGGAGATGTACTCCGACTGCCCGCCTGGGACATGTGCGTGCTTGGGAGTGGGCTGTGGGAGACACGCGGGCTGGAACGGCGGACCCGGGGCGGTCCGGGCAGGAGAACGCGCCGTGGGCCCCCGCGACCTTCCCGACCCTTGTGCCCCACGCGCGGGGTCTCGGCATCGTGCCTCCGCCCTCCCCGGACGCCGGGACTCAGGCCCTGCTGGGTGACGCGCCAGCCTGTCGGTCGGGCTGGAGCAGGTGCCTCTGGTCTCTGGGCTGGGCTCCCAGTCCCCACCACGCAGCGGCCCTAGCAGGTGCCCCCGTGTATTAACGCAGCGCCCATAGATCATTGTAAGTTGCCCAGGGCCACCCGGTTGGCATGTGGCAGCCCCGGAATCCCAGGCCCGGCTCTTACCCCCGAGCCACGCTGCCTCTCGGCCTGCCAGGGGACCCGAGGCGGGGCCTGCCCTCGCGGGCCTCGGTGCCTCCGCCGGGGGTGTGAGTCGCACTGACATGCTTGGGGTTTTGGGGGAGGGGGTGGCCTCCGAGGGTTTGCCAGGGCGGCCTGGCCTGCAGCTTCTCTGGCTCTTTCCCCAGGGCTGGCCCTGCAGCCGCTGTGCCCGCGGGGACCGTCTGACTGCAGGAAGCAGTGCGAGCGGGATTACTACCTGAGCGGGGACAACCGCTGCACCGCCTGCGTGAGCTGCGGAGGTAAGAGCCTGCTCCTTCCCCCCAGGGGTCCTGCCGGGGAGGGGCCCGCGGGGACACACAGAGAATCTGGAAGGTGGAGAGCGTCGCGATCCGGAGACTGCGCCCCGCGTCGGTCCCCTGGTGCCTCGGTTTACCGCTCTGGATCTGTGACCTGGCCTCAGCCGTGATCTTTTGCGTCTGTGCTTTTTTGGAGAGGCTTCCTTAACACGTTTCCTCAAGGGAGGGACTCTCAGATTTATTGAGTTTAAGTTTTGCGGAACCCGTAGGGGAAGGTTCTTTTTCAGCCCCGCTTCACGGTGAGGAAACTGAGGCTTAGGGAGCTTCAGGGCCTTTCCAAAGTTACGAAACTCCGGTGAGTGGCCCAACTGGAGTTTGAACCGACGGTCAGACCCCCAAGGGCTGTGTTCTTTCCCGGAGACCACAAGCTTCCAGGGGTTTCTCAGAAGGCGCCTTTGTTGTGAGTTTCTTATGATGGTTAGTGAATGCGGTTGGTGAGCTCTCCCGGTGTTTGTTTTGGTTTTGTGTGGGTTTTTTGGGGGGTGGCGTGGGGAACTTTGTCGCGATTTCTTGGGTTAATGAATACTCACATTTTTAGCACGTTTAGTGCGTTTGAAAAACATGTCTGTTCTGTTTGTTCCATACAAAATTCTGTATATACCTATGAGATCATTTATTAATTGTGTTATTTAAATAATACACAGTTTTATGTGGTCTGGTCTCCTCCACAGAGGTTGATTTCTGAGGCAGGTGTGTTAAAATCTATCTCCCAATATGTGTGCTTTTCATCGGATTTTCATTGCGCTCTATCTACTTCTGCTTTATAGATGTCAAAGCTGTGTTAGTAGGTACCATGTTCAGGAATAGTATGTTTTCTTGGAGACTTGGGCCTTTCATCAACACGAAAGATACCTCTTTGCTCCTTGTAATGGGTTCGCCTGGATTCCGTTTTTGTTAGGTGCTGGTATTGCCATTCGCTATGCCCGCATCTCTCTGGCATAGTTTTAGTTTATTCTTTATTTTTTTATTTTAAATATATCTTTATTGATTTCAGAAAGAGGAAAGGAGAGGGAGAGAGGTAGAAACATCAATGATGAGAGAGTCATTGATTGGCTGCAGCCCACAACCCGGGCATGTGCCCTGATCGGGAATCGAACCCTGATCGCCCGGATCCTAGATCGATGCTCAATCGCTGAGCCACGCCCGGCCGGGCTCTGGCATACTTTTAAAGTTTTAAAACGAATGACTGCGTCTTATTAAGTGCAAGCTACATATATATGTTCGCCACCCCAAACTCAAGCCAACTCTGCCGTCCCCCCCAGACTACAGTCAGGAAGAGGGAATTGTTAGGAGGATAGGATCACACCATCCACGGCATTAAAATGACCACATTCAGTTTTATTCCGACGTCTCAGAGGAAGGAGCCGAAGTGAAGAACCTAAACCGTCCTAACAAAACCCGCTGACATCAAGAAAAGAGGAAGGCGTTGGGAGTCGTTTAAGGAACGGCCATTTCTTGGGATAAAGTCACAGTCTGCTCGTCTCAGTCTGGGGACAGGACCGAGCAGACGGCCTTTGTCGTGAAGTCCGAGGCCTGCCGACCTCCCCGCCTCTTCCTGGCCTGCTTCACGCGTGATTTTGCCCTGTCGTGGTCTGTGGTGTTGACACTGTGCCCCGTGGCCCGGGTGCCCCGCACGCTGGCTTCACTTTGCGGGCCGAGCGTGGCCGGGGAGCCCCGCGAGGGCATCCGCCCGCCTCTCGGGGAATCGCTCGTTTTCGTTCGTCGCCCGATTTCGCGGTCGCGTGGATTGTTCTGGGTTTTTCAGGAAGGACCCCTCTTTGCGCCTCCCTCGGCTCCTTTCACTGGAGAACGCCCGTGGCCTTTACATTTGAATGACAACTTGGGGGGCCTAATATCCAACCCCCCAGAAGTTTGCAGGCAGCCTCGGCTGGCTGCCTTCCTGTGATTGTGTCGCCGCGGGGGGTCTGCAGTCCCCCTTCCCCTTCCTCCCTGTAGGTGACTGAAGAACAATTCTTCCCTGACCCTCAGGGATCAGAACTGGAACCAGAATACGCGTCGATGTCGGCCGTGTGGAAGCGGGGCTCCCCGGGCCCGCACCTCTGTGCTGTCTGCGGGTTTAGCTCCTCCTGGTTCCGGGGAAACTGACACAGATGTTTCTCTCCGCTAAACACACGTGGGGCGTGCGAAACACAGTTTATTCTTGTGTTATGATTTATTAATGACTGTGTTTTCCGTGCCAACCACTGAAAACCTCCTTCCGCCGCCCCGTGCGTCTCAGCGTCAGCCCGAGGGCTCCGGTGATCCGCGTGTTCGGCTCTCGGGCCGTCCCTCCGCCCGTCGCCGGCTTTGGCCGCGTTCCTGGCTTTGCCTGTGAGCCTGGCATCCCCGGGATTTTCTGTCTTCTCGCCCCCTGTCGGGTCCCCTGCGTCCCGCCTCCGGGGACTTTGCCGATGGGATTTCCAATGACGGTGTCGCGTGCCTCAGTTTCCCCCCTCGTTTTCGGCTCTGCTGGCTCGCCTCCCTTCTCAGCTCACCCGTTTTCTAAAATGCACCGTGGCGGTGTAGGTGTTCATCCCCACGCGGGGGTGTTTTTAGAGAGAGGGGAAGGCGGGGGGGGGGGGACACACGTGGTGTGAGAGAGACACGTGGCTCTCCGCCTCCCGCAGCCCCTCCCGGGGACCAAGGCGAAACCGGGGCGCGCGCCCGGCCCTGGAAGGGAACCGCTGGCCTTTCAGCAGGCGGGAGGACACCCGATGGGCCACAGCGGCCGGGCGCATCCCATCCCCCTAAAGCCACGCTCCCTTTCGGCTCTCCCTCCGTCCAATGCAGACGTGGCAGGTGTCCGTGGGTGCGACGCCCTCCCGGGTCGCGTCTGTTTGCATCAGACCGGGTTCTCTGTCTTTGCAGATACACCCCCGTCTTTTTGCGACCCCCCCCCCCCGTTCCTGTGCCTGCAGGGTGGCCTGGCTCCCGTTTTCCTTCTTGCTCAGGCTCGGCGGGGACAGCAGCTCCGCCCGCCTTCCCTGCGCCCGGCCCGGTGCGGGGACAGCTCCGTCACACCTGCGGGCCTCACTGGGCGCTGGCTGGCTCGTCTCCGCGGCCCAGGCTGCCGCGGGGGGCTCAGCGTGACTTTTTAAAAAAAATATTGTGGTCCAATATACATAACATAAAGTTTACCATTTTAACCATTTTTGAGTTACTGTTTAGTGGCATTAAGGGCATTCGCACGGTTGGGCAGCCGTCATCGGCTGTGTCCGGAACTTTTTCTTTCCTTTCTGAGTTTTCTGTATTGATTTGAGAGAGAGGGAGGGAGAAACACCGATGCGTCGACCCCCTGAGGGATGCGTCAGTGTTTGACTCTCCTGTGCGCCCTGAGCGGGGATTGAACCCGCGGCCTCGGGGCATGGAGTCGATGCTCCACCCGGCCGAGCCCCCGGCCGCCCGAGCTCCTTCATCCTCCGCCGCTGAAGCCCTGTGGCCGCCGTGAGACACCAGCTCCCGCCCGCGGCCACCCAGTCCCCGCCCGCGACAGCCTGTGAGCTGGACTCGTCCGGGAAGCTCCTGGAAGTGGAGCCTACAGGCGAACCTCCTGCCACCGGCTTATTTCCCTTAGCTTGTCCTCCCGGGGCGGCGACGTTGGAGCACGTGTCGCAATGTCCTTCCGCTTGGGTCATTTCTACTTTTTGGCTGTTACCAATAGAGCCGCTACGATCGCTCATGTATAAGTGTTTGCGTGGATGCTTTTGGGCAGATACGTAGGAGTGGAATTGCTGGATCCGATAGCACATGTGTGTTTGGCCCTGGCTGGCAGCTCAGTCGGTTAGAGTGTTGTCCCCTTACGCCAAGGTTGTGGGTTCGAGCCCCGGTCAGGGCACATAAGAGACTCAACCAATGAATGTGTAACTAAGTGGAACAACAAATAGTTGTTTCTCTCTCTCTCTCTCTCTCCCCCCTTCCTTTCTCTCTCTAAAATCAATAAGTAAAACAAAAAAATAAATAAATCTGTGTTTAACTTTTCGAGGACCCTCCAAACTGGTTTCCACGCCACAGCCTACCTGCCTTCCCGCTAGCGTGTGAGCGTTCCCGTATCCCCACGGGCTCGCCAACGCTTGCTGTCGTCTGTCGGTCTGGTCCTGGCCCTCCTGGTGGAGATGACGTCGTATCTCATCGTGGTTTTGATTTGCATTTCCCTAATGACTAACGACGTTGAGCAGCTTTTCATGCGCTTACTGGCCATTTGTGTATCTTCTTTGGAGAAAAAATTTCTCAAGTCCTTGGCTTATTAAAAAAAATACTTAATAGACCTTTTTAAAGAACAGCTTTAGATTTATAGAAAAATTGAGCAGAAAGTACCGAGAGTCCCCACATGCCCCCCACCCCCACAGTGTCTCCTGCTAACACCTTGCGTGGTTGTGGCCATTGTCACCGCTGATGAACCGGTCCTGGCACGTTGTTAACTCAAGTTCATAGTTCGCTTTAAGGTTCACTCTTTGTGCTCACAGTTCTGTGGTTTCTGGCAAACGCATAGCTTCGTGTACCCGCGGTTGCAGTGTCATCGGAAGAGCCCCAGTGCCCTAAACCCCTCTGTGCCCTGCCTGTCTGCCCCCCCAGCCCTTCACCGCTGGGCCCGGGCCGCTGCTGCTCCTTTCGATGCCTCCGTAGTCTTGTCTTGTCCAGAATGTCCTAGAGTTGAAATCCCCATCTAGATAGCCTGTATTACAGATCAGTTTCTTTCACTTAGAAATATGTGTTTAATGCCCCTCCATGTCCTTTTTGCCCATTTTAAAATTAGGACGTTAAGTTATTTTTTAATACCAATTTAGGGATCTCCAGGGACGTGGGTGGGAGGGAGGTGAGGCTGCCTCACGGACCCCGCCTGCCCTCCTGCCCTCATCCCGGGAACATCCTGGCAAAGGGCTGAGCCTGCCAGCTGCCCTGCCCTGCGAAGGCCACGCAGCACCCCCTCTCACGGCTGCACTGTCCCTGGCGGGCCTGCTGGTCCCCTTCCCTCGCCCTCCCTCTGTCCTCGGTGACCCTCCTTTGTGTCCCTTAGATGACCTCGTGGAGAAGAAGCCGTGTTCAGGGAGCTCCCCCCGTGTCTGCGAATGCCAGCCTGGCATGTTCTGTGCCACGTCAGCCACCAACTCCTGTGCCCGCTGCTCCCCCCACTCCGTCTGCCCCCCAGGGATGACTGTCAAGTTCCCAGGTAAGCCCCCCCACCCCCAGCCCAGGGCTGAGATCTGCGCCGATGCTGTACTGTCCCACCGGCCTCCAGATGACTTCCCACCTCCGCCTTCCTCCTTCCTGTGGGCAGATCGCAGCCCCTTTCACAGTGATGCCTTGGGTGCCCCAGGCCCCAGAGCCCCCTGCTGCCCCTTCCCCTCAGTGTCCCCGGCTCAGAGAGACCCTGGTGGCCCAAGGCCCAGGCCTGGCTTGGAAGAGGTCTTGGGATGGTGGAAGGCTCAGGGTAAAAGTTCTCGGATGTCCAATAAACAAGAAAGAAACCTCAAGTCCTTGTCCTGGGAGGTCCCTGGGAGGGGAGGGCTGGTTTCCCATTTCACAGTCGAGACCTCGGGAGTCAGAGGAGCGAGAGACTGGGCACCAGGCTCAAGACTGAGAAACTCGGCTCTTTTCCAACTCGCTGTGTGACCTCGGGCAACTTCCTTGTCTTCTCTGGGCTTCTAACTTTCTGATGTGCAAGGAGGGCCAGTGGCCAGAGAGGAGAAAAGGGCCACAGATCTGTGTAGGTGGCATGAGAATACCTTCCAGAAGGGAGGCAGGGGCAGAGGGCGGGCTTTAGAGACAGCCCAGAAGAGGTGCCACCACCATACAGGGGACACGGGGAGGGGCAAGATGGGATCAGAGGAAGCCGTGTCCACCGGGGAGGAAAGTGCCCGTGACCTGGCCCTTCTCCAACGTCCCATCCCCACCCCCTCTCTGCCAGTCTTCTCTCTTCCCTCCCTTCCCTTACAGACAGCCCATCCCCAAAGTCCCATAGATTTTGCCTCCCGATTCTCTCTCCTGCCCCACCCCCAGTTTCTCCCTAATGGCAGACAGCCAGAGCCTCCCCGCAAAACCAAACCAGGTTGTGCGTGTGTCTCCCTCTCACACACACCTGCCTGAAACATTCAGTGTCTTCCTATTGCTCTAATAATAAGGCGGTGATCCTTTGATAAAGGAGAACAGGTTTTTTAGGGGACTTTTTAAAAGCCTGTGTACTTGGGCCTTTCTAGGTTGCTGCTTTATTGGGCTCCAAGTCTGGGATATGTGAAGCAAAGAGAAAACCCAGGGGACTCTCCGCTGTGTCGCTCGAGGGTCCCAAGGCCCCTTGCCTGTCTGCCTTTTCTTTCCCACTTTTCAGGGTCCTTTAGCTGTGCCTAATGAGGGGGCAGGAGGAAGTGCACCCACCATCTTCCCAGAAGCAGGGTCTCGAGGGCGAGGTTTTTACCAGGACCCCACGTGCCGTGGCCCCTCGCTCCTCCAGCCCCAGCTCTTGGCACCAGCCCCCTCACTCTCTGGGCCCCACCTGGTCTATCCTCTTTCAGTTCCGTGGGTGGGCAGTGCTTTTCCCTTCTAGTCAGGCCTTCGCATATGCTGTTCCCTCTGTCTGGGACACCCTTCCCTCCCATTCACTCAGTTAACTCCTACTCAGCCTTGAGCTGGGTCCCACAAGACACTCCGCTAAGGGACACGCAGAAGCCCACCACCTGCAAGCGGGGCTGGATGGCGGAGTGGAAAGCGCTCTGGGCTGCACGTCAGCTACCTGGGGTTTCCTATAGCTTTGCGTCTGTGAGAGGGGCGTGTTCCCACCGCTCTCTGGGCCTCAGTCTCCCCATCTGTCAAATGCCTTGAGTTGAGTTGTTCCCACCAGGGCGCCTGGCCCAGCCGGGGCTGGCAGGCCCCGCTCAGTGGCTTTCCTGTGACTACCACACGGTGGCGCCAGAGTCCTCTCTTTGCCCGAGGCCATCCCAGTGGCCAGCCACGCGAGGCCACTGAGCACTTAAAATGTGTCCAGTGGCCTTGAGATGCTGTCAGTATAGAATATGCACTGGACTTCAGGTACTTAGTTCAAAAGGATGTTAAACATTTCGTTAATTATTTTTATATCGATTTCCTGATGACACGATATATTTAGGTCCAGTGAGTTAAATGAATATATTATTTGAATTCATTTCACGTTTCTTTTCCCTTTTTTTTGTCTTCCCCGAGGGTATTTTTTCCATTGCTTTCCGGAGAGAGCTGGGAGGGGGAGAGAGACAGTGATCGGTTGCCTCCCACTCTCGCACTGACCGGGGCCAGGGATCAAGCCTACAGCCGAGGTCCGTGCCCTTGGCCAGAATTGAACCTGGGACCCTTCAGTCCGTGGGCCGACGCTCTAACCACTGAGCAAGACTGGCCAGGGCTCTTTCTACTTTTTTAATGTGTCTCCTAGAAAATTTTAAATGGCCCGCGTGATTCACATAATCTCTGTTGGACGGAGCCTCTGGAAGCACTCCACCCTTTGGCTGCCCCACCTGGCTAACTTCTCAGTTCCCCTGTGGACCCTCCCACGGGGCAGCTCTCAGGGTCTCAGTCTCTCCAACTGGAAAAGGGGGAGTCGTTTCTGCTTTAGATTCAGCTCCTAGCTGAGCCCCTCACTAAGAGCTCACGTAGGCTCTCGTTCTTCGAGTCTACAAAGCTCCACGGGCAGACTGTGTTAGCTCCACTTTACAGGCGAGGAAATGGAAGTCCAGGGATGGCGGACAGATTGCTCAGGACCACAGAGCAGAGACTGTCCGGACTAGGGTTTGAATGTCACCCCCAGGTGTGGTCACCTACCACACTCAGGTACACAAGATGAGTCAGCATTGTTCATACCTATGCCCACCGAAACCTTCAGATCACATCCCACACGCGAGGGTCACTTTCTGAGTGATGGGGCAAGAGCCCACTGAGGAAAGGACATACTGTTTGTGGGCATTTGCTACACGTCACACCGTGTGATGGGCGCCTTAGGCACACTCTCCGTCGATGCCCACAGCAGCCTTGTGAAGACTGTATTACTATAATCATGAGACTCTTTCGGTTGCAAGTAACAAAATCTCAAATTTTTTGGCTCATGTAACTAAAAAGTCTGGGGATAGCTCTGGGTAGCTTCAGGCATAGCTGGATCCAGGAACTCTGTCTTTTCCCATCTCTCGTCTCTGCTCCCCTATGTTTAGGTACCAGCAGCTCCAGGTTTGCTCCTTCCCAACCCCAGTGGAAAGACAGCTTCTTCTTACATTTCCAACAACCAGACACAAGGCGTGGCTTGGGTCGTGTGCCCATCCCTGAGCCAGTAGCCTGGTCCCATGGCTGCTCTTGGAAGGGAAGGGGAAGCCAGTCCATCCCAGCCCCTAAGCACAGACACTGAGATGGGGAGAGTTCCTGGGAGAAAGAAGCTGCTTTACCCCAGGGGGAGTGGAGGCTGGGCAGGTGCAAACACCAGGTGGCCACTGGGTTTCTCAGGCGCCCACCTGGGACTCTGGTTTATGGGGGTAAAAGTCTGATCCTGGAGTCTTCAGGCTCCTCAGTACCAAGTCTGAAGGCATTGTGGCCCCTGCAGGCACAGCGGAGAGCGACACCGTCTGTGAGCCACCTTCCCCAGGGACCAGCCCGGACTGTGGCACCAGCCCAGAGGACTGCAAGGCGCCTGCCAGGTGACTCCCTGCCCTTCCCCTCCAGCTGACCTTAGTGTGGGGCTGTCTCACCTGACAGGTTGCCTGGACCATAGCTGGGCTGGGGGTACAGGTGGGATTCAGCACAAGGTGTCAGGGCTCCGGGGTGCCTCTCTGCCAACCCTTCAAGTCACTTGAGGCCCTATTGTGTGCCCTGCCTGCCCTGATTGCACAGGAGAACCAGAAGGCCTAGAAAATACAGCCCTTGCTCCCTGGCTGTGGGCAGAGGGTCTGGGGGCGCCTTCGCTATGGGAATGGTTGTCCCCCAGCACAGGCGTCCCTCACCCCCTCGGCAGAACTGCCCATTCCATCTCTGGGTTTCTTCCCAGTGGCACCACACCCCAGGCCAAGCTCATCCTGACCGCAGCGGGCTCCGACGCCAGGACCTCGCTTCTTGGAAGGGCCACTCCCCTCGCTCCAGGAGATGAGTCGGAAATGATGAGGGCCCCCAACTCTCCCTCCTCTGTGGGGAAGCCAAGTCCGGGTCCAGGTAATTTCTCTAGAGGAGCTACAGGCTGTTTCCCACGGCAACGGTGTCTGATTGGTGGGTGATCTGTGGGGGGGGGCTCAGGGCAGGCGGGCACTGAGCTGTGGTCCTTCCCAGTGGGGGGAGAAGAGAGACTGAAAGCGTCAAGGGCCAGAGTAGATCATGGAAGCCCTCACTCATTTAACACCAGTTTTGGGGGCCTCCTGTGTGCCAGACTCTGAGACAGGCACTGCTGCTTGTGACGGAGCAGGTGGCCTCTGCAGGTGTCGATCTGATGCTCTCCTGGCTCCCACGGCGATGGGCTGGCCATGCCCCTGTGTATTATTAAATAGCCTTCCATCGTATAGGTTCGCCTCACTGCTGATCCAGACAGTCTCTGGATATTTGGATTGTTTCCACTTTTTCGCTATAATGAAAGGCGAATCTTTGTTGGAATGTATTTTTCATTTCTCTTGAGTTTTTTTTTTTTTTAATTGATTTACAGGACTTGTTATAATTCTGGGTTTTGAGCCCTTTGTCCTATAGTTGTGCTCCCCCGTGGCTCACCTTCTCAGTCTCCCCGGGGTCTTTCCATGAAGAGATGCTCTTAGTCCTAATGCGGTCAGACTGACTCATCTCCTTTGTGACCGGTGCTTTTTATGTCCTGCTTTGTAAGCCTCTTCCTCCCCTGAAGTCGGAAGACGTCCCACATTTCTTGCCTGGGATCAGCACTGTTTCCCCTTGCATGCTTGGCTCTGCCATCTAGCTTGGCTCGTGTGTGCCGTGCGAGGCAGTGGTCATGTTAAAAGTGTCCACGCGGACACCCAGCTGAACCACCACACTGATCAGACACGCCGTCCTTCCCCTCGCCTTTGCGTGCCAGCTTTGTGGAGGTCGGGCGCCCGTGTCTGCGGGTATGGTTCGGGCCTTTGTATCCTGTCCCATGCGTCTTGTCTCTTCTGCGCAAATGCCATGCTGCCTTAATCCCTGTGGTTTTTCAATAAGTCTTTGTGGATGGTCGAGCCGCCTCTTCAACTTTGTTCGTCAGCCGTGCGTTGACCATTCTAGTAATTCGCTTTTCCACATACATGTTAGAATCAGCATTTCAAATTGCACAGAATGTCCCATTGGGATTTTGGTTGGGGTTGCACTGAAGCTGGAGATCAGGTTGGAGAGGCTCCCCTGTGACGGTGTTGAGCGTAAGGCACAGCCCTGCATTTATCCAGGCCTCCTTTAAATTCTCCCAATAGTGCTTTGCCATTTTCTATGTAGAGATATTTACATCTTTTTGTTAAATTTCTAGGTATTTGATATTTCCAGTGATGATGCCGATGGTCTTTTTCAATACATCATGTTCTAACTCTTTTTGAACCATGTGAACTTGCTAATATTTAACCTATCAAAACAGCAATTTCATGTGATTCAACCCAAATATAGACATTTCATTGATCCCGATATAGTAACATTGTATTTAACCTCCTTGCTAATTCACTTATTAGTTCCAGTAATGATCTGCAGATTCGTTGGGATTATCTGTGTACGCAGTGATATCATCTGTCTGTAACAGATTGATAGCTTCCTTTCTCAATCTTACCACCTTTCTTTCTTTTTCTTGTCTTATTGCATTGCCTAGGATCCCTGTACCATGCTGGATAGAGGGTGTGATAGCAGGCACCCTTGCCTCATGGCTGATCTCAAAGGAAAAGTGGCTACCAAGGTTTTGAGGAGGGCAGTGGAATAGCAGTGAGCGTGGAGTGAGGGCTCTGGCATAGTGCAAATGGTGGATCGTGGAGGGGGAACCGAAAGAATAGGGGAGCTCAGAACTCTTCTCCTGTGTGGCCTTAGACACATTCCTTCCCTCTCTGAGCCTCATGTCTCCCTCTGGAGGGTGGAAATGACGTGTGCAGTTAGGGAGCTGGGGCAGAGGGCGCTTCAGTGATTGTGAGGAGGTGAGGCCTCTGCCAAGGTGACCTGGACTGGACTGTCTTTGTTTCTTTTCTTAGGGCTGTCCCCACAGCACCTGTGCCCGCTGGGGTCCAGCGACTGCAGGAAGCAATGTGAGCAGGACTACTACTTGGACAGGGATGGGCGCTGCACAGCCTGCGTGAGCTGTTCAGGAGGTAAGAGCCTATCTTTCCTCCAGGGGCTCCTTCCAGGGACTGGGGGGTTGGGGTCTTGCAGGAGAGATTGAGAAGCAGCTGGGGGTAGGGAGTCCAGAGTTTGATCTTGGACTGCTCAGCCCTCGGGGTCCTGGTTCAGCTCTCCGGTGTTTTGAGCTGTCAGCTTCTAGTGACTCCCAATCACGGTTGTGGGTTTTTAAAATTTTTGTAGAAAAGCAAGCAAGAACTTATTGACCTCAGCAAAAACACACTTAGGACAGTGAAGCAAGGAAGGGCACAGAAGCAGCAGCAGGAGAGCCTAGGCCGGGCTGCGTTGGCTCCCTGTGGAGTCAGAGAAAAGGGGGCCTTGGAGACAGCTTCAAGGGGTTCGCCCAGGATGAGCTGCCGCTGACCGCTGCTCCCCTGGTTGCGGGTCTCGTGGGGTCCCTTGGAGTTTAAGAGATATGTGCCTGTGGGGGGAGGAGAGGGGAAAGGGAACGGCACGGCTGTGCTCCCTGGAGGGAGGGCCACAGTTGTGGGTTTCGATGGCAGCGACCTCTTCTCAGAGAGCTTCTGTTCACCCACTCTCTCCTGCAAGAAAACATTTGTCAGTCACCTCCCTGTTCCAAATGTGTCTCATTACGCCCAGGAGATATGTTCTTACCAAGCAAGTCACATTTGTCTCATCTCTTGGGGCAGTGGCTCTATTTTCACCTACACAGAGCATGCAAAATACCTCCAGACGTACACAAGTGCATTATTATATCTCTTCTTTTATAAAACCTGTGACACTTTATTTTTTGATTTTGGGAAAAAACCTTTTTTTATCCTGAAAATTTCAAACCTGTTCAGAAGTAGAGGGAATCAGGAATCATGATGGACTATCACCCAGTTTCAAAGACTCGTCGAGTCGTGGTCAGTCTTGGTTCATCTGTTCCCATGCCCAGTCACCCCGTCTCTAGATTCCTTCACCGCTTTATTGAGATATAGTTGATATATAATAAAACACACATGTTTAAAGTGTGCAGTTTGGTGAGCTTTGACGTATGTGTGCATCTGCAAAACCACCACCATAGTCAAGGTAATAAACTATCCGTCCCCCCCCCCCAAAGCTTCCTCAAGCTCCTATCTCCCTCCCCCACCCCTCACCCCCACCCGCACTCCCAAGCCCAGGCAGTCATTCTGCTTCCTGTCACTGTGGAATAGGCTGCATTTTCTAGCATCTTCTGTCAACAGAATCATGCAGCGTGTGCTCCTTCCTCGTCTGCCTTCTTTCGCTTAGCACGATTATTTTGCAGGTGCCAGAGACCAGCTCGATGGAAAAGTCAGCTGAGCATTTGCTCCGGGGGGGATGCACCTCTGCCCCCCCCAGCCCTTGCCATCCCTGATCCTTCCTGATGACCTTTCTCTGTGTCCCTTAGATGACCTCGTGGAGAAGACACCTTGCACGTGGAACTCCTCCCGCGTCTGCGAATGTCGGCCTGGCATGTTCTGTGTCACGTCAGCTACTAACACCTGTGCCCGCTGCGTCACCTGCCCTGCTGCCCCACCGGAGATGGTCACCAACGTCCAGGGTAAGGAGTCTGCACCGCTGACCAAAGGGCTGAAGTCTGTGCCCTGTAGCTGCGTGTCTCCCACCCCCACGGGGCAAATGACCTTCAACCCCAGCTGTTAACCAGGTCAGGTTTGGGCTTTGTGTTTTCTTTGCCTAGTTAGATCCAGTGAGTGGCATGAAAAACAAATTTGTCATTTCGGTAAGAGTTTCTGATGATATTTTTTTTAAAGTTCTGGCTGAAATTGTTGGGCTGGTAAAATCTTGACTTGTTTGCAAGGTCATTTTGTTGACTCAAGATAAGTGAACATAAAGTTTGCTAAGAGGCCTCCAATCAAGCTGGTGGACACTGGCGAGAGGGCAGAAAAGCCTAAACCTCGACTGCGAGAAACAAAACAAAGCAGGTTCATGAGCCGCGGAGGGATTTCAACACATTTCTAGAAAGCAGAAAACAGATGGGCGGGTGGCGACCAGTGAAGCCAGGTGGAGGGAAGCTCACCCTAGAATTCACTCCCTGAGGGCTGAGGGGTAACATGCTCATAAGCCCCCCAAGGGGCCCTGGCCTCAGAGCAGGCGAGCAAATTGAAGGGCGGGTGTGAGATGGAGAATTGCGAAGGGTAACTTCCTTTTGAAAATAAAATTTAAAAACGTCCGTAACCAGCGTGAATAGGTGGTGCCTGGGTCAAGATAATCAACTTTTTGGCTAAAGACGCTCAGGGGGTCCCACAGGAAGCCAGGGCTGGCCGTGTGGCACTGCCACTCTGGTGTGACGCCTCCTCGTGTATCTGGGGTAGGCCCTGGCTGTCGGCTGTCGCCGCCGTCACTGAGGTGAGGCCGCGGGCTCACGCACCCCCCGCAGGCCGAGCGCCCAGGGAGACCTGCTGCTCCGGGAAGAGGCCCACTGCAAAGAGGGCACCCTAACTCCAGCAGGAGAAACGCCGCCGGCTACTGGAACATTCAGCGTAGTCCTTTTTAAATAATACGAGTGAGCAGCAAAGATCTTCAGGCTTCAGGGAACACCAGAGGAAAACAAGATTCACAAACAGGAAAACTGACTACAACTGAAGCAACGGCAGTAGGAGAGAACTTGAAAAAATGCAAGCGTGTCCACAGAAACTGTCAGGAAGCTGTTACAGCCACAAAGTGAGAACAGAATGCTGTGAAAAAGGAACAGTAAAAGACCAGAGGGCAAGAGACGGCTTTTAGAAAGTGTGCTTGTTGTCAGTGGGTTGCCTCTCAGCTCCCAGTGCACCCTCAGGACCTGCTCTGCTCTAAGGGTTGGCCTCTTCCGGCATTTCTCCCGGGAGCATGATGTTCAGCTTTGCCAGTAGAGGGCGCTGGGGGCCATTGGGGAGGAAAGAGAGGGCTCTGGGCTGCATTTCCTTTTTGCTGCTCCTGCTGCAGCACAGTCTGTCACCAGGACGTGTGGAT
This sequence comes from Miniopterus schreibersii, assembly GCF_964146895.1. Classification (NCBI taxonomy): domain Eukaryota; kingdom Metazoa; phylum Chordata; class Mammalia; order Chiroptera; family Miniopteridae; genus Miniopterus; species Miniopterus schreibersii. Next base: position 4,405,965 of record NC_138109.1, on the reverse strand, counting down.
GGGGCCATCAGGTGGTGCCCTTCCCCAGTTGTAGGCAGTCCCTTGGGGACCTCACAGCCGCAGCGTAGGCCTGGTGACCCCCGTAGTGTGGCCTTCCCAACAGGGACATGGGCACGCTCCAGGCCTCGGGTCAACAGGGGTGCTGTAATCCCCTCTGTGCACCCTCTACCAGCCGTGGGTCATCTTGCAGCCCTTCCCAACGTCGTCATGGGGTGCTCCAGGTCTTGTTCTCACAGTGGTGCCCCAAATTTCCCTGTATACCTGGCCTTAAAAATATGAGACTTCAGAATGAAAGTATCTACTAAAGGCAAAACATGAGTGAAAACTGCCCATGCCTAGACGTAATAGATATACCTGTTTACTTATTTACTTACTAAATTTTCAATCACAGTTGACATACAATATTATATCGGTTTCACGTGTACAACACAGTGATTAGCCATTTATGTAACTTACAAAATGATCACCTTGATAAGTCTAGTGCTCACCTGACACCATTCACAAAGTGAGAACAGAATGCTATGAAAAAGGAACAGTAAAAGAACAGAGGCCAAGAGATGGCTTTTAGAAATATTATGGACTATATTCCCTGTGCTGTACTTCACATCCCCATGACTTTTTATAAGTGGAGATTTATGCTTCTTAAACTCTCTCCCTTTTTCACCCAGCCGCCAAACTCCCCTCCCATCTGGCAACCGTCAGCTTGTTCTCTGCATCTATGAGTTTGTTTCTGTTTTGTATGTTCATTTATTTTGTTTTTTTAGATTCCACATATAAGTCAAATCATATGGTATTTGCCTTTCTCTGACTTATTTCACTTAGCATAATCCCCTCTAGGTCCATCCATGTTGTTGCAAATGGCAAGATTTCATTCCTTTTTATGGCTGAGTAATATTCCATTGTATAGATGCACCACAGTTTCTTTATCCATTTGTCTATCGATGGACACTTAGGTTGCTCACCCCCCGCAGCACAGTCTCCTCATGGCAGTGGTGGGGCACAGAAAGGGGGTGAGTGGAAGAACAGATGCCTCTTAAGGCCCAGGCTGGGAATGGGCACACGGTCACTTCCACCCCTCCACTGACCAGACAAGTCATACAGCCCAGTTCAGGCACCGGTGGGGCCGGGACACAGACAGACACCTGCCTCGACTTGGAGGAGCTGCAGAGTCACCTGGAGAAGGGCGTTGATGTGGGGCAGGGTGAGGAGTTGGACTTATAGTACAATCTATGATGCCAATCCCAACCCATCGCTAATTAAAATCATTTCTTTGGGGAGAAAGACTTGATGTTTCCTTTATTTTTATTGTTGACACTATTACAGATGTCTCCATTTAAGACCTGATTTTTAAAACAGCTTTATTGAGGTACAATTCCTATGCCATAAAATCGATTCATTTTGAGTGTACAATGCCGTGATTTTTATGAAATTTACAAATTGTGAGACTATCGCCGCTGTAAAAATAAATAAATAAACGGAGCGAGTTTAAAATGGGGTCAGAGCCACCATCCCAGAGAAAATGCCTTGCATGTTTTATGCCTCAAACCTTTGGAATGTTAGAACTGGGCAAATTAACCTTTGGACTGGGCCTAAGCAACCTTGTGTTCCAAAGAACTGCTGGCAAAGATGACAAGAGGGCAGATATGACTACCGGCCGGGCTGATGACAGGGCAGAAAATGGAAACCTTTCTTTAGAGTTACCATCACTGCCTTGCTTCGTCTGCCCCCCCAGAGGCGCCTTCCTCTGCTGATGTAATGAATATTCTACTGATGTAATAATCCTTCTGCTGATGTTGCTGCTCCCCTGCCCCGGCTCACGCACATCCCCTCCTTTGCTTCCTAGCTGAACACTGTTCGGGCTTCTGCCCGAATCGGTTCTTCCCGAGTAGCTGTTCTTTGGACCTCAAATAAACGCTCGCTGCCTCCCACTTTGGCCTTTTATTTTTAGGTTAACACCATGATCTGTGAAACCTCGAGCCCGCCAGTAGTCACCCCCTGCCCATCCCCAGCTCGGAGACTACTAACCCGTCCCCTAGGTTAGAGCTTTAGGGACATTTTAGACTATTCTTCTGCGTCGGTTCCTTTCCCTGGACATAGCACATGCGAGACTCATCCATGCTATGGCATATGCTAACGCTTTGTTCCTTTTACTGCCGAACAATATTCCAATGAGCAGAAATATTGCATTTTGTTTGTCCCTTTACCAGCTGATGGACATTTAGGCTGCTTCCACTTCTTTGGCTGCTATGAAAAATGTGCCCTGCAAGAGGCGTACACGGGACCTGAGTGTATTCACGTGGCCACACCCCGGCCTCTCTGGGCCTCCTCCAACCCCTCCAGTGTGCTCTCCTCTCTCCCCACCTCTGGGCCTCCCACCTTCTGTTTCCTCTGCTTAGATACCCCACCCTCACATCCCAGCAATCCCCTCCTTGCCGAAGCCTCCCTGTTCAGGCGAGGTGGAGTCCCCTGTTTTGGGGACTTCACATGCCCTCGTGTGACACCTGAGTCACGCCTGTGAGCCCCAACAGCCTGTGATTTCCCGAGGGTGGGGATCTTGTGTATTTTACTCATTGCTATATCCCAGCTCCCAGCACAATCCCCAGTACACAGTAGGTGCTCGATAAAGAATTATTGCATGGAAGGAGGGAGGGAGGGAGGGAGGGAGGGAGGGAGGGAGGGAGGGAGGGAGGGAGGAAAGGAGGAGACAGAGCCAGGACACAAACCTGCCCAGCAGCAGCGTCCTTCTGGCCCTGCTGAGCTGCCTCCCTGGAGGTCACCAGTCCCTGCTGGGTAAGGCGCCTTGACGCTGACTCTTAAGACCACTCTTTGCAGGTAAAGCTGAGAGGGACACCAGCCATGAGCCCCCTCACCCAGGGACCCACCTTAACTGCAGCACCAACCCAGAGGACAGCGAAGCACCTGCCAGGTAACTCCACGGCCCCTTCTGGGGGGACTGGATGGGGGTGGGGGTGGGGCCCGGGCTGGGTCTCTGTGCCAAGCCTGCAAGTCATTTTGGAGAATTTGTGCCCGGCTCCTGCTGGCACCGAGCCAGGAACCCTGAAATGCAGCCCCTGTCCTCGGAGCGCCTGGGGCCCCGGCCTCGGCTACGCGACCTCCAGGGAAAGGAAGTATTCGCGAGCACACACCTCCCTTCTAACATCTCATCAGTCTCACCTCTGGCTTCTCTGCCCACAGCACCAGCCCCGCCCGGATCTCCCTGGCAGACTTCCCTGCCCATAAGGGGCATGCAGGGGCCGCCACCCACGCCCAGGGGGACGCCTCCCTCTCAACAAGTGCTCCCACCCCGTTCTCATCCACGGGGCGACCCACCCTGGTCTCAGGTAATGATCACCCCCCAGGATGCGGGGCCTCCCTCCCGAGTGAGCAGAAGAAGGGAGGCTTCTCCTCAGTTTCTGGCACCCACTGGGTGGGGGGACCGAGGTGGACCCTGGGTTTCCGGCTTCTTGGGCTGGGGCTGGGGCTGGGGCTCTGTCACTTGCTGGCGATTGTTTCTCAGTTCTTGTGAGTAGGGGTTTCATTCAGAGCTTCCTCCCCGGGGCCCCGGTTTGCCACTCAGAAAGGATCTGGTGAATGACTTTATGACCTTGACCGGTCGCTTAATGCCTCTGCGCCCCAGTTTGCCCCGCGGGATGGCATGTAGCGCAGGGCAGCCTGCAGCCCCCGGCTCAGCCCAGCTCCTCGCAGACGGTCGCTCTGAGCGGCGTTCCGGGCCTGCAGTTCCAGGACCGGGCACTAGGCGGCGGCGGCTCTCAGGCCGCGGTTCTGGGCGCCGGATGGTCTTGAACTCGCAGCATCAGCAACTTGCTAGAAAAACAAATCATCCTGGGCCCCACCCAAGCCCTGCAGAATCCGCATCTGCATCTTAACACGGTCCCCAGGACACTCCTCTGCACATTAAAGTCTGAGAAGTGCTTATCTGGCACAGACTACTTTTTAGCGTCTAAAAAATGCACTAAAAGGAGGCAAGTTAAGCACTAAGTTAAAAAGAAATATACCCAGGTAGCGGGTTCAGTGTGTGGCTGCTGGAGTCCTCCTGGCCCAGCCTGAACTGAGATTCTGCCATTTGCCCTCAGGGTGACCTTGACCGAGTTACCTAACCCTTGAGAGCCTGTTTCCCTCTTTTGTAAAATGAAGATGGCAGTGGTGCCCACGGCACAGGGCGGAGTGCGTTTATGCGAGGGATAGACCCCGTGCCTGCTCATGGAGCTTCTGGTCCAGAGGGGACGCACCTCTCACATGGCCCCCCTCCGCAGTCCCCAGACTTTGTCCTTTTGGACTCCATTCCTTCTTTGTTCTGGCCCCTGACTCCTCAATCTCCCACCCTCTGGAATGGTTTGCTTTTTGCTCCACTATTAAGGCTGTCCCGATGGGTTTCCTGGAGCCAAGTGAGGGAGGCAGGTGGGTAAGGGCTGGACCAGGTACAGTGTCTGGTTTTCAGTCCGGGATTGCGAGAGGACCAGGTCCTGGCAGCCCCGTGGAGACGGGCCAGGGCTGTCCAGCGCAGCGCCCTATAGTGGACTTTGGGGCAGAGAGTGCAGGGCCGCCTCTGTGTTCCAGGGCCTGTGTTCCTCTGGGCGCTCGCAGTGCTGGTGGTGCTCATCGGCTCCAGCTCCTTCCTCCTGTGCCACTGGAGGGCGTGCTGGAAATGGATTCGCCAGAGTGAGTGGGGTGTCCGTGGGGCATCGGGGAGGGGGGTGCTCTGTGCTGCCTGGCCTGGGGCCCTGCCCTGCCCCCCGAGGCTCTCTGAGGCTGCATCTCCAGTCCTCCTTCTGATGTCATTTCAGAGCTCCACCTTTGCTACCCGGTCCAGACCTTCCGGACCATGCCTGAGCCTGTGGGTAAGTGGTCAGATGTCGGGAGGGGCTGCTTGAGCTGCAAGGACACACAGCAGCACTGGGCCCTGGGTTTCGGACTCTTTCTGGATGGCTCCCACAAGCTGCGCCTCTACTGTAATGGGAACATCATGTGGGTGGAAACTGTGCCGTGCCCTGTGCAGCTTTTGAGTGGAGTTACTGGCATGAAGCTTTACAAACCCGCTAAACCTTTCATTCCTTTCTCCACAGGCCCCCAGGAGCTGGGGCCTGTTAAGCGCGTGTGGAGCCCCTATAGCTGTGCAGGGGAAACGGTGGCTGCTATTTGCTGGCCAGCTTGTGTCTGGGGCCTTGCTCCTCACTAGGAATCCCAGGCCTGCCTTAGTTTTAGGTTGTTCTGAACCCTTCCCTGGTCCTTGCTCTCTGACCCCTTCAGGGAGCCTTCCGGAGCCCCGGGCCCGCCCCACTCACCCAGGCAGCAGATCTCCTCCAGCTCTTACCTGGTTGGGGGTCGGGCATGTTCCCAGACCCTTTTGCCCAGTGTCCCCTCTCCTATGCAGCCCCTTTCAGGGCAGGGAAAGGTCTTCTGCACACTGTGTGTGCTGGGCCCTGACCACAGAGGAGGGAGTGAATGTGAATGGCCTGAGCTCCCCTTTCTGTTTCAGGGCAGTCTCCCTCTCCTAGGGGGTCTCCTCACCCAGGAGTCCCAGGGGAGATAGGTGATGATTTTCTCTCTGTAAGGAGGGGATAACTGGTCCAGGACCACACATCCCAAGTGCCACTGCAAGGTTCCTTCCTCGTCCTTGAGGTTGCTGTTCTGTTCATAAAGGGCTCAGTGTTGTCCCCTCTGTCTTTCGGCACTAGCCCCCCCCCCAAGCTTTGTCCGCCCCATGCCCACCCAGAGCCCAGTGGTCGGCCCCAGGCCAGGTCCTGGCCCCCTTACCCCCATCCCCCCTGGACCCTTGGAGAGCCCTGCTGGGTGTAGCCCGCCTTTTGACCTGGGCATGAAAGCACAGTCCGCTGGGGCATGTTTTGAATTTGATGAGTTTCACAAGCAGGTGCTCGTCCCCTCTCCGCAAGGGGGGTTTTCGTGTTTTGGCAGTTTCAAGCCTTTTTCCATGAGCTGTCAGGCTCCGTGTCTCACTGAAACCCGGGTCTGCTTTCTTGACATTTTTCTAGTATTAGAATTTCCATTGCCGTCAGTTTATTTTTTTTCTTCGAACCTTTGTGATAGCAGTTTTGTCACACACAGAAAAAAAAGAAAGAAAAAAAGCACCTTCTCTTAAGAAGCCTGACCTACAAGGAACCCTGAGTCCTGACACGCAGTGGTGGCCCGGTCTGGCCCGCCAGCTTCCAGTGGGTGCCCGGGGGTCTGGGTCCCCAGGCCTGAGGCGGAAGGGAGGTGAGGCCAGGATCAGCACGCAGGGCACAGGGTGAGAGCAGGCTGAGCAGGGTGGGTGCCCTGTGCCCTCCGGACTGAGCTGCAGGTGCTGCAGGAGAGAAGGGACATTCACTCACTTGTCCGCTCACCCATATATTCAAACCGTGTCCCTGGGCGATTCCGAGAGGCTCTGCGCCGGGTACAGAAACTGTCCTCGCTCTCCTGAGCTTTCAGACCAGTGCCAGGCGCCCGAAGGGACGAAAGGCTGGCAGGATGGGAATGTGCGCCCAGCTGCGGGGCTGGGGGCGCAGTTGGTGCCTGAAGGAGCACATTGAGACCCGGGCAGGTGCCCGTTAGATGCTCGCCAATCAGCTTTTGAGGGGTTTGACCTGTGGCATGTGTCCCGCGTGAGGGGTTGGCGAAGCACACGCGCGATCTCCTTTCACCTCCCGCCCCAGGGTCCTCTCGAGGCGCCCACGGCCGTTATTCCCGTTTCACAGATGAGGGGCCAGGGGCCCAGGAAGGTGAGGGAACGTGTTTGAGGCCACGTGGTTAAAAGCAGGGCGACCGGGATTCTGTCGTCGTTGGTGGTGAGATTTTTGTAAAAAGGGCCTCACACCCTGGCACTATTGCCGTTTGGGACGGGGCTGTCCTGGGCATTGGAAGGTTGGCCAGTTTCCCTGGGCCCACTGGATACTAGTGTCACCCCCCAGCTGTGACAACCAAAAATGTCTCCAGATACTGCCAAGTGTCCCCTGGTGGGGAAGATCATGCCTGGTTGAGAAACACTGATTAAAATTCTTTTAATCTTTCATTGTAATGGACACTAAAACCGTTACTTGATCAGTTTATCCAGGCAAGTCTACCTTGGAGGAAATTTTGTGTTGCTTGGAAATAATTTTGAACTTACAGAAAAGTCACAAACACAGTCCAGAGATTTTCCCGGGACCACCTGAGAGTGAGTTACTGACGTAACGCCCATCATCTCTGACGCTTCGAGTGCGTTTCATACAAATTAGGCATATTTTTACACAACCGTAGTAAAACCACCAAAACCAGAGGATTCGTTCTGAACCCTTTCCCCCAGCGAAGCCTCGGCCCCCTTCTGGTTTCTCCATCCGCCGGGCGGCGCGTGTTCCGGCCAGGAGCCCGGTTCAGAGCCTCGTGCGGGTTTGGCCGTTACGTCTCCCGCCGTGGTTCCGGGTCCGTTCCGCCTCTTTCTCTCCCTCATGACCTGAGACTCCACCCGTGACTCTATAGATGTCCCCAACCCTGGCTTTGACTGATGCGTCCTCGCTACTGGGCTTGGGCGGTGCGTCGGGTGGGAAGAGCCCGGGCGGGACGCCGAGCTCGCCTCGGTGGGCCTGTCCTCCGGGGCTCCTTTGGTCCCCTGGCGGGTGGTCGCGGCGAGCGCTTGATCGAGGTGGTGCCTGCCGGGCTCGGCTCTTGTCTCCATGGTGACCGCTAAGCCCTTTGAGGGGAGCTCCTTGGAGGCCGTGCAAAGGGCCTGCGCCCCGTGGACTTTCCTCTCCTTCTCTTACGCTCTGCCGTCTGACTCACGCGTTCCTGCTTTATTCTGCTGTGACTGTTGTTCCACAGTGTCCCCGGCTGGGTCAGCGGGGCCACTCCAAGCTGCTGGCCGTGTCCCTTTGGCCCCGTTCTTTGTGTTGGGAACACTTCTTCCCTCGAAGGTGTTCCCAGCTTAGCTTGAACTTTCCTGCCCCCGCCTTGGAGTCCGCCCGCTCTCCAGGGAGCCCGGGATTTGAATGGGCGCGTGCCTGTTGCCAGATCCCGGCTGAATCCGGGCCAGACCCTTTCCTTGGGTCTGTTCTGATTCTCACCGCAGCTGGGACCTCAGGCCGGAGGTGTGGGACTGAACGGAAGAGGGGCGGGCCTGAGTGACGACGGTCCTGAGTCAGAGCACGTGCTCAGCTACCGGGGCCCTCGGGGCAGCCCTGGGCTATGGAGCCGCTGGGCCGCCGACGTCCAGCGTGTCCCTGGACTCATGTCCGAGGGTGCCGGGTGCATTTTGGAGATTATAGTTATTCCAAAAGGGAAGAAACCAATAGATGAAGACAGTGGACTGAAACATTTTTAGGGGCAGAGCTCTTACGAAATCCGACTTCCGTGCTTGGCACAGTTTGTCCTGAGTCTTTATCAAAGCACACGCGTGTGTGGTCACACGGCTGGAGGCAGATGCCGGCACCTGCTGGATTCTGCTCTCTCACTGTGGTGCTATTTTGTGCTTTTTGCAAGGTGCGGTATTGAACGCCAATCTTCTCTTCGCCGTGGTAGAGCGCCTGCGTCCTGGGACCGGCTGCGTGCCCGGCAGTGTCCTGGGCACCTCCCCTTCTTAATGCTGAAACATTTTAAATAGACTTTATTTTTCAGAGCAGATTGACAGGAAGTCTGAGAGGATAGCAGAGCGCCCCATGGACCCCCACCCAGTTTCCTCTATGACTAACATCTTAGGGTGACGCATTTGTCACAGCGAACAAGCAGTATTGATACGGTGCTCGGAACTAAAGCCCGTCCTCTGTTCAGGTCGCCTTAGGTTTCACCTGCCGCAGGCTCCTGTTCCCGTAGCCCACCCAGGACACCGCCTACGTGGAGTCACCCGGTCTCCTTGGGCTCCTCCGGGCTGTGCTGCTTCTGACCTTCCCTGTGTTCGATGACCTTGGCAGTTTCGAGGAGGGCCGTTCAGGGCGCCCTTCTATTGGGACCTGTCAGATGTTTTTGTCTGGATTCGGTTGGGGCTACAGGTTTAGGGTAGGACAGGGTCCTTTTCATGACATCGTATCCAGGGGACATGCTCTCAGCACGATTGGTCACTGGCACCTTCACTTTCGAGAGCTCGTTTAATCTTCAGTCAACCCCCCGAAGTGGGTTTTTGCAAGATGCACCACGCCTGGCTGGCGTGGCTCAGCCGGTTGGAGCCTCGCCCCGCACACCAAAAGGTTGCGGGTTCGATTCCCGGTCGGGGAGCATGCAGGAGGCAACCCACCGATGTCTCTCTCTCCCTTTCTCTCTAAAAGTCAACAACAGAAACAAAAAAAATCAAAATTAGAAAACCCTCCAGAGTGGGCCTGATCCATCCCCTTTTCCAGCTAAGACGACCGAGGCTGGGAGAGGCGCAGTCCTGTGCCGGGCCTCACTGCCAGGAGGCCTCCTCTCCAGGATTGTTTGGCATCCAGCCTGCTTCCAGCGTGTGATTGTTAATATAAACACCAGGCTGAGCGCAGCCTTGCTGTTTTGTGTTGGGTTATTTCCTGAGGGTGTGTCCCCAAAGAGGGATTACTGGGTCAAAGGGTGTGAGATTTTCACTGCCACATGGCTCTCGAGAAAGATGGAACCGGTTCCTGTTTACCCATGTCCTCTCCAAGACTGAGTTTTATCGTTTTTATTTATTTTGTCTTGTTACTTTGTCACGCAGGCCCCCCCCCCCCCCCGCCCCAATCCCAGTGACTTGGCACCAACCCACAGCTGGCTGTTTGCAAAACTCAGAATCATTCTCAAAGGTCGGAGATTCCGTCTCGCTGATGTCACTTAAGAGAATGCGCCTCAGGCCAGAGACCGTATGTCACAGCCCCGCGCGGGCGATGCACAGGGGCCGCCTGGCCGGAGCGAGCCCGGCCTCCCCGCGGCGACTGCGCTGGGAGCGGCGGTTCTCCGACGCAGCGAGGGCGACGCGTTTGTTAAACCCGCAGCCAGGAACTGGGGCATTTTCCACGCGCTCTGCTTTTCGCTCGCGTCCCGGCCTGTTTCCCCATTCGACACTTCCTGCCTGGCGATGGGCGTTTAAAAGGGACACCTAAGAGTGTTTCCCAAACTGGCCTCGTGTCCGCACAGCTCAGCCTGCCCCCCCTTATTTGTGTTACGGCGGTTGGTCGGCCTCCAGTGGGTTTTCAGCGAGGGGTCCGGGCCGGGGGTTCCCCAGAGCTGCAGGAATCAGGGAGGATGCTCTGGAGGTGACTTAGCCGGCACGCTGGCGTCTCCGGCAGATGTCTCTGGCCAGGTGTGTGCGCCTCGCCGCGGCGGGTTCCGCATCCCGCAGGCAGCCTCTTGGAGAGCCGGGAGAGGCTGTGCCTCCCCGAGCACCGTGTGCACCAGAGACCAGGTGCCTGGGCCGTGGCTGAATGTCCGCTGACACTTGGCTGCGACCCGGCACCCTACTCAGTATGAGAAAACAATCGGACGGAGGCGGGGGTTTGGAAGGAGAAGGTGAAGGTTGTGCCCTAAGAATCATTTCCTCAGCACCTCCCGAGCCCACCAAAGGGTGGGGCTGTGGGGAGGGGAACGACCGTGAGCAGCTGTCCTCGAAGGTGGTCGCATGGGCTTTGAAAAGCGCGGTTTGTAGAAAACCGAACTCCGAGTGGCCTGAGCCTAAAGGGCTCCAGGGTCGCCAGGCTTCAGGCGTCTCTGGCACAGGAGTCAGAAAACGTCCTCAGTGCCTGTCATCCACTCCTGTCGCCCTGCCTTGAGGTCCTCTGCGTGTTTCCCACAGTGACCTGGGGAGCTCTGGGCTCCGCAGACCCAGGTGCTACACGGTCTGGCAGCCGCTTAGACCAAGTTCTTTGTCAGCAGGAGTGTGCTTGGCTCCAGGTGGGCAAGGGCCTCTCCTGAACTGTGTGTGCGTGTTAGGGGGCAGGTACGTGGACTGGGGAGGGGTCCAGTGTGCTGGCTGGCTAGTGGCTGGAGGAGAGGTGCTCCCGAAGTTCTCTGACAACACTGGAGAAATGAGCACTGGGAAGTGAGCCCCTGTGACCTCGGCCTGGGGGGATGGGCAAGGACCCTGAAATCTGCCCACTCTTCTCCACTGGAGAACAAGGGGGAGGCATCTGCCCACATCTGGGGCGGGGCAGGATCCGGTGGCTGCCAGACCCTCTGTGGTGAAGTGGTCGCTTTTTTTCTCTTTGCAGATTCCAGACCCCAGAGGAACCAGACAGTAAGTAGCCGCCCCCTTCCCCCAGCTTGGTGCCCGTAAGTCTGACTCCTCAACAGATGTGCTGGTGCTGAGAGCTGCCCAGGCCCCTGCAAGCTCATGCTGGGCCTCCCCACGCAGGGAGCTCTGAGCAGAGCCAGGCCTCAGCCAGGCCCTGGCCAAGGATGCCACCCCCCCGCCCCCGGCAGCCTCGGCTCCTGGCTCATCCTGCTGGGGACTTCCAGAAAGGCCCTCCAGACCATGGTTTGGCCACTTCGGGTGCCAGGTGTGGTCTGGTCACGAGGAAGCTTGTGCTTACTTCCCCTTTTCCCCTTCGCTCCTCCATGAGTCTTGTCCTTGCATGGGGATGACAAATCAGTAGCGGGAATTTGCAAAACCGTAGCTGTCGCCTACTGAGCATTTACCATGAGCAGGCGCCTCGCTCTCGACAAGAGTAATCTCAGGTGGTCCTTACAAGACGCAAGGTCGGTAGTGCCGTCCCCTTCTATGAGAGGGAATGGAGGCCCAGACAGGGAAGGTGGCTCCACAGCTGGGAGCAGACCTACCGGGATCTGAGCCCCAGCTCGTGACTCCAAAGCCAGAGCGGCTACCCTGCGCTGCCTCCTCGTAAGGCCAGCTTCACCCGCCTTTTACGGGGCGCTGGCTGTGTGCAGGCCCCGGGCGAGGGTCTGTGCAGATGTTATGCTGACCCCAGGATCACCTGTCCCCAGGTGTCAGGATGGGGCCCAGACACCAGGTCCTCCCTGGGCTTGTCCTTGCGCCCTGCTCTGTGCCCAGCCCCCCAGGGGCAGCTCGGGCCGTGGGATCCGGGGCAGTGCCCTGCAGAGCTGAGGGAGGGAACAGGACCAAGCCCTCCATAGGGCCGGGTCTCAGACGTGTACGGTTCCCCCTTGGTTTTTTCCTCCCACTTATCAAATCTATCATTATTTTCTTTTAACTCAAACATTTATGCCTGGAAGATTTGCAGTCCAGATGTAATAGTAACTCAATACCACAGTGTTTACAGTTTCACATGGTGTGCACAGGCTCTCCCACCCTTTTCAGGTCCATTAGTGATTGAGTTTTGTAAACTGGCATTGAAACATCCCAACACTGTTTCGTTGCACCAATTTTATAAGCTTTTACAGTGCAAGAGGCGTTGTTTTTCAGAGACAAACCAAAGATTAATGTCTCAAGGCTCTTGCTACCTGCCTTAGTGGCATTTGGTGGAGAATCTTTTATATATGCTTGTCATAGATGAAAAACCAGATTGCAAATTCTTTTATACACATATATGTATTTTTAATTGATTTTTAGAGAGAAAAGAAGGAAGAGGGAGGGAGGGAGAGAGAGAAACATTGATCTGCTTCCTCCTGCACGCCCCCTACCAGGGATTGAACTGGCAGCTTTTCAGTGCACGGGGATGGTTGGTGCCCACGTGACTGAGCCACACTGGCCAGGGCACAGATTCTTTTTTTGAATGCTTAAATCATGTACCAAGTTTTTGGTCCAAATTGTGTAGAATAAGTTAAACTTAAATTGCATTCTGTTAACCAATATGAGTATATTTCTCTAAGCATAGTTATGTTGAAATAAAGTTTTAAAAAGCAAAAAAAAGAAAACCTATTTATACATGGAGAAAGGTTTCCATCATTTAATTTTTAAACGTGATAAGCAGAACCACAATAGGAGTTCAGTTTCAAATTATGGGAAATCAGATGCAGATACGCTTGGGTCAGACAAGTTGCTGTTACAATGCCAAGGAATTTCATGAAAAAGGCGTTAGGCGATTCATAAGATAATCAGGTATCTTTTGGCTGCCTGGGCTGACGCATTAATAGTAAGTTGTTTTAAAATGCTGTCTTTTGTACTTCAGGTTGTTATAAGAGAATATTCGGAATTATGTAGCTATATTTTCTGAATTACTCCAACTCCTTCCACTTTGAAGGCAGCAGGTAAATGCTGTGCCCTAGAACATTCCATGAGGCCACTTCTCCTGTGCGCCTACCTATCAAAGCCGAAAAGTAATCCAGCACCTTCTGGAAGACGTGGCTAATTTTAGAAAACATGAGTGCTTATAACTGACTAGTGTCCCAGGAGGCCAGGGCTGGGCAGTTGGGGTGGCCTGGAGCCAATGCTTATAGACCGGCCCTTATACGCGTGGGTCCTGCAGCCAGATGCCAGGGTTTGAGTGCCGGCCCGGACACTTACTAACCCTGACAAGTCACTTGACTCCTCCTCGGTGCCTCAGTTTCCTGATCTGTAAAATGGAGAGGTGCTCATTTTAGTCACCTCATGGGGTGGCTGTGAGGATTAACATGTGCCACGGGGAACACGCGTGTGATGTTGGCGCGATCCTTATTACTTAGTACATGTTAAAAGCGGCAGACTTCCCCCGGAACTTACCGGGCAAGTGCGCCAGGCGGTCGTGGCTGCAAACCCGGGGGGGCGTGTGGCGGCTCCAAAGCAGAGGGGGAGACCCGCCGGGGCAAATAGAGATGAAGAAACGGGGCTTCGAAGTTCAAAGACTGGGGGAGGTCAGGCGCCCACCTCAGCGCCCCGCCTCTGTGCCGCAGGAGCTGGAGAGGAGCGGGTCGGTGGCCGAGCCCTGCTGCGCAGGGGAGCTGGGGTTCATGCGCCCCCCGGCTGTGGAGACCTGCAACGTGGGGGCCGCCTGCCCGGAGAGCCTGCCGCTGGTGGGTGCCAGCCCAGCTGGGAGCCCCCCATCCCCCAGGGACCTTCCCGAGCCCCGGAGGACCGCGGAGCATACCAACAACAGGATCGGTGAGTCGGCTTGCTTGGGCAGGGCCGTGGGGGGGTGGGTGCTGGGCCCCCGACGGGAACCAGAGACCCTGGGGCCCGAAGGCCCACAAGGAGGAGGCGTGGATTCTGCCACAGGCCTCATTAGTACTTAGGTGCACGGCGCAGCTTGGGAGACGGCAGTCGGGGTGGCACTGACTTCACAGGACCAGCGGAGAGTTCCTGGAATAATCACATAGCGTCAGTCTTGTGGGGTGCGGTGGGGGAAAGGGGCTCCCCCTGTCTGGCGCCCACTATTATAGAGAAAAGTGATCACCAGCAAGGAGCGCCTGAGGGGGACAGGAGGAAAACACATGGTGATATAAGAGCTGCCACTTGTCTGACACATTCCCGGCGCTGTGCAAGCGTCACGTCTCCTTGTCACACAGCCTCCTGAGTGCGGATGGTGTGTTCCCCTTTTCGCAACTGGGGAAACTGTGGATGGGGGGGCGGGGGTGAAATGATTTTCCCCAGCGCACAGCTGTAAGCAGCAGGGCTGGGCTCGTCCGCAGGCCTCTGAACCCCCGGCTTTGTCTGCACCACCACCGGGCCTCGCGGGCACGGAGCCAGCACCACCCGAGCCGCAGCTGCCCTCGGGCTCGGGCACGCCGCCCGCTTTGGCCTCACCCAGGCCTCGTGCTTCCTCTGTTACTTCTCTCCCCGCTGGTACCACCAGAATGTTTCTCCCAAATTACACCCTCTATGTTGCACTTGCCTGAGCCCTCCAGGGGCCCCTGCTCGCTTCGGGATGAGCTGCAGGGCTCTTATTCCAGCACTCACGGCTGGTCACGCTCTGCTTTCTCTGCACCGACTCACCTGCCTCCTGACCCTGCGTGTCCTCCCACCCAACGGGAGTTTCCTAAGTTTACCAAGCCCTTGCTCACTGCTAAGCTTCTCTGTGGGAGCTGCTTCTTCACCTGCGATAGCCAACTCTACCCGCTTGAACCTAGTTAATTCCTGATGTCCCGAAGACCCTGCTTATTCGCCTCCTCCTCCAGGAAGCCTTCCTTGCTCTTTTCTGCTCTCCTGTCTAGACTAGATGCCCCTCTGCTGTGCTCCCCCAGGCTCCAGGCCTCCCCACCCAGTGTCCTCAGCACTGAACAGTGTGACTGTGTTTGTGGCCTTCCCCTGCCCCTCACCTGGCTGTGAGCCCCCTGGGGCAGGGCCTCAGTGGGTCCATCCCTGTATTCTCTGGGGGGTTAACCATCGCTCGGATAATACCAAAGAGGCATTTGTAATTGCGCAACACATTTCCGTGGCAGGGGTTGGTGGATAGATTCTTTAGGGCAGAGTCTTTCGTACCAAACTGAAACTTTAAGAACTGCAGCTTTTGGCAAGTTTTATTTTTAAAAAATGTGTTTTGGGAAATACTGCCCAAGGCTTCAGATTTCCTAAGAAGCCCTAATTTGAACATTTGAGCCCATGATGAGTTGAATGCCTGGAACCTCAGGGCTGGGGCTCTGGGAGTGTTTGAGGGGGTGGTGGAGGCAGCCACCAGGCTCTCAGGGCAGCTGGGGCGTGGGCAGCCTGCCTAGAGCTGAGCCAGCCTGCAGGCCTTGCTGGTGCGTGGGGTGGTGGGGAGGGAAGGTTTGGAGGTTCTCTTGGGACACCCAAGGGACAGTGAGCCCCTTGTCCTGCTGATACCACCCCAGAGGAGCACCCCTGTGTTCAGTTCCCAAAGGGGACCAAACTCTGGCCTGAGCTTCATCACTCCCTGACCCCCGGCACCAGGCAAGACAGCTCTTTCCCCCCCCTTTCCCCCACCCCACTAAGACGACTTCCCTGGATCTTGACACCCTGGATGGGGCAGGACGTCGAAGTAGCTCTGAAAGACCCTCCCCCTTTAGTCTGGAGGTGCGCAGCCCTGTGATGGGGGACAGAGCCGGAGGAATCAGGACCCAGGGAATGGGAGGGGGTGATAGTCTGGTTCCCAACTTTGGCCTCTTCAACCTGGACCCCCCACCGCTCTGTCTCTCTGTCTCTCTGTCTCTCTGTCTCTCTGTCACCTCCTCTAGCCCCGCCTGGCCTTCTCCGTGCCCTTTCTCACCCCCCAGGGCAAGCGGCCTGCAGGTCTCGAAGGTGTGTGTGGCTGGGGCCTGAGGCCCTGTTCTCTCCTTTGAAGTATGTGGGGGCCCAGCCCACAGCTAGTCTCTCTCTCAGCTTCTCTTTAGTTCCTGCTGCTATTTTGAACACTTCTCTCTTTCCTGGGGGCGTGAAGAGCTGGCATTATGTAATGAGGTTTAGGGTTCAGGGGCCCCAAGAATGTTTTGGGAGTTCCTAAATCAGAGGGGTGTCAATGGTTACCCAGAGAAGCAGGGATCCCGAGCCCCCTGCCCCACCCCAACTCTCAAGTTCCCTCCTGAGCTTCCCCACCCAGCCTCCAGATTTCTGGGGCTGAGCGCCTGGGAGCTGGGCCCCCGCCCTGAGCTCGAGGCCTCGGAAGCTGGGCCGCTGGTGCTTGAAGTCAGCTGGCCTGGCTCAAGGCCAGGCTCCCCACTTCCCAGCCTCTTAGGCAGTGTCCTTAACTCCTCTGAGCCTCTGAAGGCCCCACCCAGCAGATGGTGTTGAGGACCCAGGAATCACACCTTTAATGGGCCGGGCCGGTCTTCCATCCAAGTGACACACGCAAGCAGCGGCACTCCCTCGGCGCTGGGCAGGCACAGCCACCAGGGCCCCAGGCGGGAGATGGGCAATAAGCAATAAACGCTGAAATAGGCTGCCCGGCCCAGTGCTGTCCACATGGCAGGCTGCCGGTGTCACTCACAGAGCCGAGGCTTCTGCAGGGACTGACCCACTGAAGAGGTTCCTGGGTTGGGGACATCCTCTGCTCAAACTGGGGCACGTTGGTCACCCCGGGTTTCTGCTGTAGGCACGTGGAGAAGAGTGGAAAGGGCAGGAGGCAGGAGTTTCTTTTGGGATTTCTGCTCACCACCTGGTGACCTTGGGCAGGTCATTTAACCTCTCTGGGCTTCAGGTTCTTTATCTCTAACGGGATAATAACAGACTATTTACCTGGCAGAAGGGATATGAGGACTCAGGAGCTAAAGTGTGGACAGTGTCCTAAACAGTGTCCAGCAGGGGCCAACCTCTACTCAAGTTCTCTGGTGCTATTACTTTTTTTTAAATTTTATTTTTTAATTACAGGTGACATTGGAAGGTGCTATTGTTATTGATTTTACTTGCCCCCTCCCCACTATGTGCTTCCTCTCCCAACCCCATGCTCTCCCCCCTACCCTACCCTACCCTACCCTATCCTCACAGAAGTGCCGAGAACATCACAGGTGTCTCCCATAGGTAGCAAGTGGGCCAATTTTTAACTCCTCAGCACACAGTCCTAGCTGTAAGGTTGGCAGGGCTTACTGTGCATCAGAGAGGTTGTGCCACCTGCCTGAGGCCACACAGCAGGAGTGGGGAAGCTGGGACTTGGAGCCCTCTCTACCTCCTTGCTTCCATCTTCTGGGGCTCTGGCCTCCCCACCTCACCCATCTTTTGGCTTTGCAGAGAAAATCTACATCATGAGGGCCGACACAGTGATCGTGGGGACCGTGAAGACCGAGGTGCCCGAGGGCCGGGGCCTGGTGGAGCCGGCGGAGCCTGAGCTGGAGGAGGGCTTGGAGGTGGACCATGCCCCCCACTACCCAGAGCAGGAGACAGAACCACCTCTGGGCAGCTGCAGGGACGTCATGTTCTCAGTGGAAGAGGAAGGGAAGGAGGACCCCTTGCCCACGACTGCCTCTGGGAAATGAGGCCTGGCCTGGGCTGGGGCTGAGAGGGCAGCTGGGTGCCCCCTGGGAGCCAGAGCGGCACAGGGGAACCAAGCCGGTGCAGAGGCCCATCTGCTGAACTGAGCTTCCAGCATCCAGTGGTCAGTGCAGGAGGGATCCTGGGGGTCTCTACTGCACCCCCACCCAGCTGCCCCCCACCCACACCCCGGGGCAGTGGGTTGTGCAGTAGAGACAACCAGGGGCCTAGATCTAAACAGCGAAGTTTGCTGGTGCAACAGACAGACTGCGGGGACTGGGCACGCTGTTTCTGCTCCTACTGAAAGTGCCACCGAGCCCTGGGCCTTGGACACGCTCTCCTAGGGCTGGAGCCCACCTGAGGCAGTGGCCTCGAGGCCCATACCCCCTACCCTCTCCCTTCACCCTGGGCCTCAGAAGAGAAACCCACAGGGCCTTGGTGCCATGCCAACAACCGCAGTTACTGTAAACGTGGCTCCCCGTGGCACAGAGCCAGCGCCGACGGCTTCTCCTCAGCTGGAAGGAAAATAGCGGGATAGGGCGCTGTGGGCTGGCCCGTCTCGGCCACCGCCCTGCTGGGCTCTGTGCCCTGTGCCTGGTGAGTGCCCAGCCTGATCGAGTGGGACTCTCCTGGCCCTGCCCCCTTTCCCTGTTCTGTATCCCGCACGGTGGGCCCATGGCCTGGGATCAACTCGCTCATCCCAGAATGTCCCTGCCAGTGTCCCCTCAGCAGGAGGCACTTCAGGACCCAGATATCTGCAGACCCCTAGCAGCTGTGGTGCCCATCCTGGCCAGAGAGCCTGCCCTGCCAGCTTTGCTCAGGGGCTTCCTCCGCATACAGAGAAGGAGCTGTGGGCCCTGCTGTGTCTTTGCTGGCTCGGTGGGCACTCCCCGCTCTGGCCGGGAAATGAAGATGCATCTTTCCCAGATCTGCCACACTCATGGACCTTGATGGCACCGGGCCCTGCCTCTTGCTGCAGTGTCTCCGCACCCATGTTGGGATATGGGCGTCAAAAGCTGCATCCTGCCTTATCCTGGGCTCTGGGAGAAAAAGCTTTGCGTCGCTCAACCTGGAGTCCAGAACCCAGAACTGTTACATGTCACACTAAGAATACTTTGTCTACTGACCTGCTCTTTGTAAGGCTTTCAGACTCATGTAAACAAGCTTGTGGCCTTGGAAAAGGGACCGTGGGCCGATGACACGGGTGTGGTGGCCTGGGCACTGAGTCCTGGAATTACCCACTGGAAGCCAGGCCTGAGTTGCTGTTTACTCACCGGCCTGCTCATCTCTGGAGGAAGCTGGGGCTGGTCAGGAACCACAGGGGTAGTTTCTGAAACGGCTCAGATGTTTTGGGGAAAGTTGGAGAGGCCGGGGCACCGTGAGAGGCGGTTACACCAGAACCTGTAGAAGTTTATGGGGATGGATGATATTTGTCAAAATGCCTGTGTGGGCAGCTCTGCACCTGTGTCTCTGCTCTGCGGTGCCCGAGGGCAGCACACGCCCGGCGGCAGGGCCTCAGGAGGCGGCCTGAGGATACTTAATGAAATGACGCGCTCCCTTGCCCCAGAGCCCTTCACAGAACTTTTTTAAAAAAAATGTTTTTATTGATTTTAGAGAGGGAGGAAGGGAGAGGGCGAGAGAGAGGGAAACGCGGGTGAGAGAGAAACATCAATTGGCTGCCTCCTGCATGGATGGAGCCCGCCACCCAGGCCCTGACTGGGGAATTCAGCCTGCGACCTCTTGGTGCATGGCTCAACGACCGCTGAGCCACACCAGCCGGGCTCTTCACAGAACTTTTGATCTTTTAAAAAGTCATAAGATGCCCTGGCCGGTTTGGTTCAGTGGTTAGAGAGTCAGCCTGAGGATGGAAGGGTCCCTGGTTTGGTTCCTGCCAAGGGCACGTACCTCGGTTGCAGGCTTGATCCCCACCCCAGGGCGCAGGAAGCAACCAGTAGATGTGTCTCTCTCACATTGATGTCTCTCTCTCTCTCTCTCTCTCTCTCTCTGTCTCACATTGATGTCTCTCTCTCTCTCTCTCTCTCTCCATTCCACTCTCTCTGAAAAGCAATGGAAACAATATCCTCAGGTGAGGATTTTAAAAAGTCATAAGGTTCCTAAAAACGAAATGACCGTGAGGCTAAGGAGACTCTCATTGAGATGGATAATCTTTGAGAACCTCTGAGGACAGCAGGTCCCTCTTCACCCCTCTGGGGACAGGGCTGCTACCTGCAGGAGAGGCCCCTCCACAGCTGGAGGCTCTTCCTTGCCTTCCTCCCTGGCACGCCTGCTCCAGTCCAGGCCTGCCTTCCAGGGTCCTCGGGACAAAGCTGCTCCACACCAGGCTCCCTGCGGGTGTTCGCAGAAAGGACTGTGGGGAAGGGAGTCACAAAAGCAGCCTGAACGCCCAGCCTGGGGGACACAGGGAGCGGACTAAGATGTCAGTGGGAGCCCAGGGCTTCATGCTGAGGCTGGGAGGGGGCCACGGCTCAGGGGCAGTTTGGGGTCTGCTCCCCACCACAGGCAGCCAGCCTGGGCCCCAGGAGGCCCCGGGGGTGGGAAAGCTCCTCCCCTTGGGACTTCAGGAGCTCACCTGGTAGAAGCATCGTGAGCAGGGCAGAGGGGGGGTGCAAGCAGGCTGTGGGGCCAGGTCATGGAGGGCCCGGTGGAGATTATAAGGCACCCAGATTTTATCATAAGACAAGGAGACTTGCTTGACTCGGGGTGATGGACACACAATATAGTGTATAGATGATATGTTGTGGAATCGTGCACCTGAAACCTGTATAATTTTGTTAACCAGTGTCACCCTAATTATTCAATAGAAAGGGGGGAAAATAAACATGAAAGAAGACAGGTAAAAAACACACATCAGACTTCATTGATTTCTGTTTTCCTCCCCCCAGAACAATAAACATCCTGCTATTCTCTCAGCATGGGCCGGAAAGGCCAAACCAGGGGCAACGAGGCTGTTTCAATCCATCTCAGACAAAGGCAGGGGTTGCTGGCGGCCAGAAAGCCGTTGGATGTTTCTCAGAAAGGGCAGTGCTAAGGCGGCTCCCGGTCGCAGCCCTGGGGCTGGCTGCCTGGCAGTCCAGGTTCCTCCTTCTTTGGGTGTCTTCCAGAAGAGTAAACACCAAATCAAAAAACCCTGGGGAGGCCAGGGGCCTTTGTGTTCGGTGTGGGGCGTGAGTTTAACACCCCGGCCTGCACTTTCCTCCTGCATCCCAATTCATTACGGCTTCTGATGTCCTGAAGGGATGGCCTTTGGGTTGAAACCCGCAGCTCGAGGGTTCCCAGTGTTCCCAGCTGCACGGCCTCAGACAAGGCCCTTCATCACCTTCCACTTTGGTTTCCTGACCTCCAACCCAAAGGTCATAATGACCTTGCGAGGCGCATGCAAGTAAGTACCGGTGCAGTGCTTGGCCTGGCGCCGGGCACATTCCCTGTGCCGTGATCGATAGTCTCTATCAGCGGCACTTGGAGAGCTTTCAGGTTTGCCCGAGGCTTTCCAAGCTCTTTATGCACTTGGGCTTCACAATCACAGCTGAAAAGCAGATAGGCTGAGTACCGGCACTCCCTCTACAAACTGAGGCTCAGAGAGGTGAAGCAGCCACCCCACCGTCACACAGCCAATCCCCCAACTCTGTGATTCCAAATCCCCTCCACCCATGTGGCCCCGGGCTGCCTCTGAGGTCGGGCTGTGTTTACATCACAGTTCTCAGCGGGCACTGTGCCCTCCGGACACAGTTCACCTCCAAGTCACTACAGCTGGGAGAGAGGAAGGAGGCTGATTTTACTCCTTGTTTTAGGGCAAGGCAGGGATAGTTGCATGAGGCTGGGGAACTTGCCCGAGCTCAGGTGGCACCCCAGGTGTGCTTTCTTTCTGATTCCTCTGCCCCAGGGCTAACCCAGCCAGAGCCTCGCTCCTTGAAGCAGCTTTCCTTGAAGGGGGTCTGGTTCTGAGGTCAGGGAGACCCAGGCCTGGGAGGAACAGCGGGACAGAGACCTCCGCTGGAGGACTGGCCAACAATCAGATCGCCTTCGACATTCTCAGTAACTCCTCACACCCCATGCTCTGCCCCGTGCCGGGATCCAAGGAAGACAGGTCAAGGACAAGCCTCCCCATTGAACAGATGGGAAAACTGAGCCCTGTAGCGGTAAGGTGGTTTGCCTGAGGTCCCAGCTTGGTAAGCTAGATCCCTTGCTGTGTGAGTTGGGACTGGCGTGGGGGAATTGCAATTTAGCCTAAGTGAGCAGTAAAGACTATTTGCTGATTCTCAATCTTCCTTTTAAAAAAATGGTGTTAAAGTAAAGCCAACTGTGGTAAGAGCGTTGGGTTCGTATTTATAAGGCAGCTTTGCAAGAGCCGAAGTAGCCCCTGTAATCAGACAGGAATGGACACGAAGCGGGACTTGTGCAGCCTCCCGGCCCTATGACCTGTGCTGTCCCACAGGGTCGCCGCCTAGAAGGGCCGAGCTTGACTTCATACCCTGCCGTCTGGAAAATTACCGGTACATTTTGAACAAGGGGCCCTATGTTTTCATTTCCCCCGGGTCCCTCAAATGACGTAGCTGATCCCGCGCGAGGGGCAGCCAGCTTGTCTGTCGGGAACGCAGTGCCGAAGTGCTTTACGCCCCTCACCGCTGACCTCCCAGTGACCGTGATGACAGACGAGCAAGCGGGTTCCCAGGTCTCCAAAGTATTGAATGACTAGTGACTGACCTCAACTGTCCTGGAGATCTCTTGTCACCTCAAAACTTGGTGGCTTAAAACAACACCAGTCATTTATTTTTGCTCACCCATCTGTGGTTTGGCCCCGGGCTGGGTGGGGAAGGCTCGTCTCTGGTCACACGGCACCGGCTGGCACCAGACAGGGTGCCGTTGAAGCGGCTGGCAAGCCGGTGCTGGCTGCGGGGCCCCTCGCAGCGCGGTGACCGGGGTCCCAGATCGAATGCCCCAGGGTAGGAAGTGGAAACGGCCAGGTTCTTAAATTTCGGCCACATTCTACTGGCCAAGCAGCCACAGAGCCAGGATCCACGGGCCGGGGTGTGGGCCGCCCCCCTCAGCAGGAGCGTAAAAGAAGAATCGTGGGATCTTACTGTGTCAGCCACTGTCCTGAACACTTCTCAGGTTGCCTCATTTCATTCTAATTTGACGCTTAGTGCTCCCAGTTGCCTCAAGGAAGTGAGATAACCTGTCCAAGGTCGCCCGGCTGGAATTTGAGTCCGAGTTTGTGTGTCGCAGACTGTGAGCTCTGGACGGTGGGGCTGACCCGGGCATCCCGGGCCAGAGCAGCCAGAGCGTGGCGGGGCCAGAATCTGAGCCTACATCTGTCTAATGCGAGAACACTGAGGCTTTTGAAATAATCTGCTCCAATGCCCTAGTTTTCCAGATGGGGAAACTGAGGCTCTCACAGGTCTTGTTGGGCCTCCCCTGAGAAGGGGGGTGGGGCTCTGCATCTTCCAGGGCAGGATGTCCCCCCACCCCCGGGGCTGCACAGAGCCCGGCCAGGAAGCCACAGAGAGCTGTGGGCTGATTATGCAAGAAAAGGCTGCCTCGGGCAGTTGTTTTTCATTGTGATTGCACTTCACTCAGGAAATACCCACAGCCTCGGCAGGCAGGCATCGAGGGAGGGCACCTCACCTCGGGCTGAAGCCCCCCCTGAACACTGGGGCACTCTTGAGGTGAGCCAGGGTCCCCTGGGCCATGTCCATTCATCGAAATTTCCCTGAGAACCACTGTGCCCGTTTGAACTCCAATAAAAGAGCTGTAAGGGCTCCCTCTCTGCCCTCCAGGAAGTCACACATTAGGTAGACCGATGCTAGGAACTCTTAATTGTTGAGGCTTTTTGTGCTATCTCACTTAAGCCTTACAGTGCCCTAGGAAGCAGTTGCTAATATTATCCGGTGAGGAAACCGAGGCACAGAGTAGTTAAATCCCTGGCCAAGGTCACACTGCAGCTAAGAGGTGCAGCCAAGATTCAAACCTGGGCTGTCGGGCAGCACTCTGAGTTCCCAGCTATTGGGCCGTGTTGTTCCACTGGGGCCATGCTGTGCTGTGGCCCCAACCCTGAGTCTTGGGCCTGCTGAACTCTGCAGGCATCCACAGGGCTCAGTTAACATACAGGGAACGCCTCGGGGCTTCCATCCACATTTTCCTTTCCAAAGCCCAGCTCTGACCAGGCCACTCCCTCACAGAACCTTCGATATTTCCCCAGTACCTACAGGCCAAAGTTTGCCAACCCAGCCCTCCCAGGCGTGCCCTGCTACCTCCCACAGCTCCCGTATCCAAATCCCCAATGAAACCCAACTGTGTCCCCCTAGTCGCTAAATATGGGGGGCACGTCCCCACTTTGAAATCTCTGCTCAGTGCCCCAACTCCCAGACCTCCATCCTCAACTTCCCCTTCCTCCTCCAGGAAGTCTTCCAGGGCCACCTGGGGCCAGGACCTTTGTGTCTTCCAAGTTCCCACAGCACTGACTGTGGTTGGAGGCTTAGTTCCAAAGCCTTGCAAAAAATATCTGTATGAAAAGATGACTTTGTTAATTTATTCAGTCATTCAAGCAACAGATCTGTATAGAGCACCTACTATGTGTCAGGAACTGTGCTGGGAAACATGGTGGGGGGAAGTGAGGTCAGGGATACACGGTGCTCCTTGCAGGGAGTCAAAGCCCAACTGGGGAGATGGGCTGACTCAGGTAGCACCCACTACGTGCCATCTAGCCCAGATGACGGGCTTCCGCCGCCTCCTCTGTAACATGGATTCAATAAGAGTACCTATGTCAAAGCGAGGGTGCAAGGATTCATTCATTCATTCATTCATTCATTCATTCATTCATTCATTCAGGGGGATGGTAAGGAGTATAGGAGGTAACTTCAGCCAGGGGTAACTGCAGAGGTGTGTGGGGCCCTCAGTGTGGGTCAGGGGTACAGACAGGGCTTGGGGATTTGCATGTCACAAAGGTCCGGGAGAATGGAGAAATTCGGGGCATGCAGGGGGAAGTGGGCAGTTGTGATGGGGCAGTTTTGAGGTTTGTGAGTCTGAGGTGGAGGCTGCCCCGCCCCTGTCCCACCCTGCCCCTGTCTAGGTCTCTAGGGAAGATGCTGGAGGCAGTTTCGAGGCGGAAATTGTTCTGCAGGAGCCGGGACTCTGGGCTGGGTGGTTGGTGGGGAGGGGGTGGGGACCGAGGTGGGGTTTCCTTTGAGTGTGACTGAGGCTGAGCATTCGGGGAACTTCACAGGGAAACCTTCCCGCACCTCGGGGGACACCAGGCTCCATGGGGGGGGGAGCGGGCAGAACATATTGCTGCATTTATTGAGCACCTACCATGTGCCAGGCACTGCGGACTCCCAAACTCTGACCCTTACAACATCCCGGCAAAGGGGACTTATTTCTCCCCATTCTATAAATGAGGAAATAGAGGCTCAGGGAGATGAAGTGATTTATCCAAGGTCAAGGTCACATGCTGGTAAATAGCCTGATCTATGACTTGAACCCAGGTCTATGTGGTGGCAAAGCTGATGCCTTCTCGGTACTCAAAATGCCACCATTCATTCCTAGGAACTAAAGGTTCCTGGGAGCCTTGTTTGGGCACATGGCTGGGGCAGGGGCTCAATGGCCTGTGGGCGAAAGGGCAGGAGAGTTCTGCCCCGCACACAGTAGGTGCTCCGTAAGTGCGGGTGGGATCTGCAGGACAGGCAGGATGGGCCTGGGAGGTGAGGGGCTCTGGTTCCCCGGGAGCGAGGTCCAGCGGACACACTTCACCGGGGAGATGAACTAGCCCGTCACTGTCACTTACTTCCAGAAGCCCCGGGCCCCTCAGGCAGGGTCCCTCTGTCCCTTGGGTAAGCCCTCTGCCCCCCGTTCCCTGCAGGGGTCAGTCCCACCCAGCCCTGCCCAGCTCTGGCCGGGAAACATGCCCAGCAACCATCCGAATGAGAGAAGACAGGGAAACCGTTCAGGGGAAGAATTACTAACTTTTTCCTGCTTTCGAATTGAGGAAGGGACGGCCCGCTCGGGAAATGAGGTCAGTGACTTGGACTTTGCATGCTCCTTGCTGGTGGGTAGGGAGCCGGGCGTCGTGTGCTGCGTGTCCCAAAGGGAGGGCTGGGTCTGTCAGGGAAGCCGGCCAGAGTCACCCACATCCAGCCTGGTGGGCAGCTGCCCCCAGCCCCCCGCTGCCTCCTCATTGCCCGGCTGCTCCCTGGTGCTCTGAGCTGAGTCTCGAGGCCTCGCCGAGGAGGAAAAGGGTGCGGATTCCTGCTGCCGCGGGCCACCGGGCTGCGGGATGGCTGCCCGCAGGGGCGGGCTGACGAAATGAGGGATGCGACTCCCGGGCCTCATCGCCCCGGGCAGCCCCTCCCTCTCTGACTTCAGATAGGGAAACTGAGGCTTGGAGAGGCGAGAGCTGTGCCCGGGGTTACACAGAGAATCAGTGGCTGTCAGGACTCGAACCCCGGTGCTGGGGCTTTAAATAATAGAAATCATGCACGATCTCATCGCCCGTTCTAACCACTCAAACATTTTGGTTTCTTGCCTTTCTTCTAAATAGTACTTAAAATGGTTGTCACTGATTTACTAACTAAAGAAGGTCTCTCCACGTATGGGTACAATTGCCACGGTGTTGGTTCAGAACCTCCCAGCACTGTCACAATCATCGCCATCCTGCAATTACAAATTGTCGGGAACCCATGCCCTGGGCTGTCGGCATGAACCTCGCCTCATGGATCCCCTCAGGGGAGCTTCTAGAGGACTCCTGTGCTTAGTGCTTGCTCTTCTCTTTTTTAAACATGTGTTTATTGATTTTAGAGAGAGGAAGGGACAGGGAGAGAGAGACATCGATGAGAGATAAACACGATCAATCGGCTGCCTCCTGCACGCCCCCTGCTGGGGGATCGAGCCCACAGCCCCGGCATGTGCCCTGACCGGGAATCGAACCGTGACCTCCTGGTTCATGGTTTGACATGCAACCGCTGAGCCACACAGGCCGGGCTAGTTCTTGTACTTTTATTTTACGTACAAGACCTGCTGCTTCTTAACATCTGTGCTGCATTAGGGAATCACTTTGCCTGCTTCAGATTTTAAATTGTGCGCATTTTCCAGCAGAGCAGGGGTCACGGACGCAGAGGGTGGGATTTAAGGGTTCTGGGGATGTAATTCAGGAGAGAGCCAACTTAGCGGCGAGCAGGCCTTCCCCAGCCCCCCATCAGCTTGGAGCCGCAACCCTTGGATCTGTATTTCAAACTGGGTTTCCATCCTAATGCTTGTCACTATTGAGTGCTTACATGTGCCGGGTACTTTCCATGTATCGCCACATTTACTCTCGTGACAACCTTGGGAGGCAGGTATAGTTATTATTGGCATTCCATAGGTCAAGAAACTGAGGCTCAGAGAGGTATAGTGACTTGTCCAAGGTCACACAGCTAATGAGTGGCAGAGTTGGGATCCGGACTCAAACCATCTGAGGAAACTAAGTTATCTCTCCATCTAAGATTCCGTTTGAACCAAGAGTTTTATGTCCAAAAAAAGAGAGAATCTCTGGTTTAGCTCATTTCAGTGCTTTTTCTCCAATGCCAGCCCTCCTATAGAGAGGGCAAGAGATCCCTGTGGGCTGGAGAGATCCTGGAGGGCTTCAAGGAGGTAGGGTTGGAGCAAAGCCATGAAGGATGGCTCAGCGTCAGGAACAGGAGGATATCACATTTCAATGTAAGCTTGTTTATGTCCAAACTGCCTGGGGGGGTCCAGGAGAGAGCCCTCCCGGCAAGTACTTTGGAGGAAGCCTTGCAGAAGGTGAGGTGAGGTGAGGACAGGTCAGGGAAGCAGGTTTCTTAGCACAGGGCAAAAAAGATGGGACAGGTTGTGGCCTTTGCCTCCTGGCTGGGCTTGTCTGAAGAGCTGGGTCCACCGACTCCAAGTAGGTATGAGCTACTGGAGACGGGGTAAGATAGGCCCGGGGATCCCACCTCTTCCTAAGGGCCAGCCCTGGGGATGGCGTTGTGTTCAGGACACATGAACCCCAGTTCTCCCTCTGTGGGGTGGAGCCTCTCTGTGATGAGCGGCACAGCCTAACACACAAGCCCGCTGCCTTGGGGTCTGGCCAGTCCTTCCTGAAGCAGCCTTTTCAGATTTCGATGAGATTTGCTGTGGAGAGATTTGTTCTGTGTCTGTGTCCACTCTCTGCTGGCCGCGCAGACCCGGATGAGCCACTTAAAGTCACCTATAAAATAGGACGATGGGCCCTGCTGGTCAGCTCGCCTGGAGTCACTGCACGTAGCGAATGTGAACCCAGGTCGGGAGTGTGAGGGAGGGGGGGGCAAGGACCTGTCGCCCCGGCCGCGCCCAGCCCAGGGAAACATTCCAAGGATCAGAAGGCGTAGAGGAAGCTCTGGACAGATGAAGGGTGCCCCGTGTTGATGGGCGGATGCTGCTATGATGTCACTTCTCCCCACATCACCTGTCAGTTCAGTGCCCTCTCTGTTAGCATCACGGCTGGGATTCGGGGAACTGAAGTATGTTCTAAGGGAGTACGCAAGAATAAAGAGCCGTATAGAATTAAAATAATTTTGACAGAGAAGAGCAAGGGAGATTCACTCTACCAGATACTAAACATTCCACAAAGGCCCATTAATAAAAACCCCGTGCAACTAGCCGGGAGCAAGGCCAGTGGAGCTGCATGGACCACTCAGAGACAGGCCGCGTCACTGTCATCAGTGACGGGCGGGCGGGCTGCTTGGCCAGTGCTGTCGGAAAGACCGGCTCACTCGACGCAGAGAAATGAAGTTGGCAGGCTCTGTTTTCTTCTCTAGGTCTTCCACACCACACCTAATCTGGTTATATTAAAGACCTAGATGTGAGACGTGAAATCCTAAAGTTAATGAAAGAAAATAAAAATATATTTTACAGGCGGGAAAGGAGCTTTTGACTAAGATCAAGTGGTAAAAAACCCAAAGGGGATGGGTTTGATTATATTAAAATTAATGATTTTTTTTTTTTAAAAAAAACAAAGAACATCATAAATAAGGACACCAGATAGATGACATAATGGGGCAAGTATTTGTGATATCTAAAAATGACGAGAGATTAATATCGAGAATATACAAGGAATTATTGCAAAGCTACAAGAAAAAGACAGGAAACGGTAGAAATTTGGTCAAAGGATGTGAACAGGCAGTTCACAGAAGGGGAAACCCAAATGACTAACAAGCCACCAAGAGGTGCTCCAACCCACGGGTATTCAGAGAAATGCAAATGAAACAGCGGTGGGTTCCACTTCACATCCATCGAATTGGCCAAAATCAGAAAGCTGGCTAATGACGATTTTGGGGGAGAGTGAAAAAAAATGGTCACCCTCTGACCCCGCGGTGGGAAGGGAGCGCGGCCGGCGCGGGCGCCCTGGAGAAACTCCGGGCGGGTTAGGGAAAGCGGTGCGCAGACACCCCAAGATCCAACAGTTCATCCCGGACACATGGAGACGCCCACAGACACTGCCACGTGCTTTACAAGGACACGTGGCCTGAGCACATGGCGGGACAGCGAGGGGAGCAGGGCTGGGGCGGGCACAGCGAGCTCCGAGGGGTATGATTCACTGACCCGGCTATGTGTCGGGTCCAAGGAGCTGAGAGCGAGAGAGAAGCTATGCAAACTATTCCACTCCCGCCGGCTACCGAACTATAAAATACCCTGGAACTACTTACAAATAAGGGGAGGGGTTGGGGGAGAGGCTAGTTGAGGGGAGTCATGGTTCCTGCCCAGGCCGGTGGCCCAGTTTGTAAAGGGGTGGAGACCTCAGAGGAAGGTGGGGAAACTGAGGCCTAGGGGAAGGTGGGTCTGGAGAGAGGGAGCCAGGTGGAAAGTGGGGACCAGCCGCCTGAAGGAGAGGCAGTGAGATGAGGTGAGGAGGGCTGTTGGGAGAGTGGGGTGGGTGGCAGTTGGGGGGGTGGAATTAGTAGGGGTGAGGGGAGGGAATTGAGGGGAGGGGGTGGAGGGATTAGGGATTGGGGCTTGAGAGTTGGAGGAGGGGGGGTCACCCTTTAAATGAGAGGAATATTGGCAGGGCCACGGTGAGGCTGAAAGAGGTAGGAGAATTGAAAGCACTTTGAAAAAGTAAAGGGCTATAAAAAGAAACCCACTGATGTGGGCACGCGGGAGTCTTGTACGCTGCTGGTGGGAGTGGAAATGGGTACAGCCCCCTGGGAGAGGAATTTGGCAAGACCTAGTGAAAATGAAATTGTGCAAACCCCCGCCGCCCGGCAGGTCTACTTTCTAGGTTTACGACGGAGACAAATGCTCAGTCCTGGGCTTCGGGGGACAGGTGCAGGCTGTGCTGCAGAGCGGGGAAGGGGCAGGCGGGCGGGCCCTGGGCTCCCACTGGCAGGGCCGCAGGGTCACGGTGGGTGGGCCCGGCCAGCACCGCCACAGGCAGGCAGGAGGGGCCAGGGCTGAACTTGTCAACACGGAAAGTTCTCAGAAACACAGCCGAGGGGCGGGGAAAACATCAAGAGGCAGAGCCGCGCACCTGTATCCTACCGTTAGCATAAACGCACAGGGACGCGTGTAAAACAATCCTCCACGCTGTTCGTTTATACCCGAGGGCGGAAAATGCACTCAGTCATAGCTCCCCTTGGGGGGAAAGAGAAGGGACTAGAACTGGGGCTGGGGATCAAGAAGGACTTCATTTTTAATTACAAAAAAAGTTGAAGCAAAAAACACCCCAACGAATATTTACTGGGAGCCTATTTAAAAAAAAAAAAATCTAACAATGTCTGTGCTGATTTCTAGGTGCTGGGGCCCCAGCAGAGAACACAAGAGACAAGGTCCCTTCAACAAGGAAACTGCAACAGCTGCTATGCAGAGAAGTAAAGCAGATACTTCAGTTCTGAGGGTCAGAGAAGGTGACCCCGGAGGAAATGACCTTTGAGACATGCAGGTATCTGGAGGAAGGTGATGCAGGACGGCAGACCTGTCAGAGCAAAGGCCTGGCATGCTCGCGTGCTCAGGCCCCGCCAGGAGCACAGAGGGGTCAGACAGGAATGAGGGCAGCCCTAGTTGTTGACGTTGGTCACTTCTGGGTACTGGGAACATGGTGTTTCTTATGCTAAGCTTTGAATGGAAAAGAACATATATTTTAAAATATTGATTTCAGAGAGAGGGAGGGACAGAGGGAGAGAAACATCAATGATGAGAGGGAGTCATCGATGGGCTGCCTCCTGCTCACCCCCCCCTGGGGATCGAGCCTGCAACCTGGGCATGTGCCATGACCGGGAATCGAACTGCGACCTCCTGGTTCATAGGTCGACGCTCAACCACTGAGCCACGTCGGCTGGGCAGAATTTTTTCATTAAAAAAAAAAAAAATCTAACCAAAGCCCATGTAAGGTTCAAAGAGAGATGGGTGTAAAAACACAGCAGTGTGGTTTGCAGTAGGAAGAACGGGAGAACTGCCCGTCAGAAAGGAGAGGCCTTGGACTGGATGGGGCTGTCACCCTGTGGGACAGGCACTCTCCCCTGTGTACCTTTAAAGGCAGGGGTTTAGAATCCCGCCCAGCCCTGCTCCATCCCTAACTCCTTGAATCTCATGGAAGCCCTATAGTCCTTGAACATCAGGACAGGAGGGGCACGTGGTCCTAGTCCGGAGATGGCAGAGGCCAGGTGATGGGGCTATGGCTGGCCCCTCCCCACCCAGGGGACACCTGGCTACCTGCTCACGCATCCTTCTTGCAGAGCCCACTTTCGGGCTTGGGATCCTTCTCAACACAGAGCCCTAGGCAGCCACCACTAAGAGGAGTTGGCATTTAGGATGACACCTGCCTATCTCCCTGATCTAATTCAGCCCCCTCGTGTTAGAGTTAAGGACACTGGCCCAAGGTCACACATGGAGCAGCTAGAATGGGGATGCTCCTGAGGCTTAGCAGCCCCGCTTGCTGGGCTTAGAAACAGGATCATCTCCAGAAAGGTTGGGCCTGATTTGGGGGTTGGTTCCTGGGAAGGGAAGGCCTAGAACAGGGAGGTTTGGGTAGACCGGGGGAGATGGGGAGGCCTGGAGGCTCTCTTGGCTCCCTTCCCCAAGTTGCCTGGGGGCCTCTTTAAGTCAGGGATGTGGTCAGTGGGAGCTACACCCCCTGGCCCTCCTCTTCTTTGGAAGAAAATCCACACAGGAGCTGGAAAATATTTCTCAGTCCAGCGCCTCCAGCCCCAGCTTGTACGGCCAGCTGAGCCCAAGATGTGGCCCCTGGAGAAAGTGGGAGGGGCAGATGAAGAAGGCGGTTGTAGGGCTGTGACCAACACCCTGTGTTCCTCCCTGTCATCGAGGGGCTGGGTCAGGGCTCTGAGACCAGCAGAACAGTGGGATGAGGGAAGGCTCTTTGCCCTGACTGTGGGCCAAGAAGGGAAGGGGCGGAGGTCCTGCTGCACAAGCAGCCCCTGCAAGACAGGATGCCTCTGGGCCCCCCAGAGACCAGGTCAGAAGGAGCTGGGTGGAGGCCTGCTTGTTAGCCATGACCCAGGAGCCAGCAGGCTTTCCTGTGCTGTGAGGCTGGGCTCTAAGACATGCACGGTCTGGGACCCCAGGTCGAGTGGGTGGGGCCTGGGAGAGATTGGGCTGGGCTGGATCTCTGGGCCTTGACCCTGACATCCACTCGTTCACTCACTCATTCGTTCATTCATTCATTCACTCACCCCTTTATTGCCTCCTGCATAGACTAGTCCTACATGAAGTCCTCAACTCTACTGAGCCCCTCCCTCTGTGTATCACCTACTCAGCAGGAAAATAGAGGGGGCTGTGACCCAGTGCCCTCACCCTCGAGGACCACACAGTCCAGTAGTGTGAGAGGCAGCTCGGCTGAGGCTATGAAGGCATCCAAACTGGGTTTGAATCACTGTGCCTCTTAGTAGGCACATGAACTCACTATAAAGCTTGACCCTGCTGATCCAACACAACTTCTGCAAGTCCTCTGACTGCTAGTATCATAATTACTAAGAGAGGAGGGGGACATGTGAGTGACTAATCAGACCAAGGTGAGTGTTATTTGACGGTCTGTTGAAGTCCCAATCCCTGCCTGGGTTGGTGGGGTGCGGTTAAGGGCAGGTTTCACAGCGGAGAGAATTGGGCTTTGATTTGAAGGACACAGAGGTGATCACCAAGCAAAGAGGAGGGAAAGACATTCTAGGTATAGGAACCCATGGGGATGAGGCATGGAGATGGCTTCTTCAGGGTGGTTAGAGTGCAGAGTCAGGGGAGGTCTGCCTGGCAGGCAGGCTGGGCCGGGAGGTGAAGGCCTCCAGCATCTTGCTTAAGGCCGTGGTGAGCCATGCACTAGGGCTTTTCAACATCTCTCAGGATTTCGGGCTGGATAATTTGCTTTGGGGGTGGTCCTGGGGGTGGTACCTGCAACTTAGGTACGTGCCCTTGACAGGGAAATCGAACCTGTGACCCTTCAGCACATAGGCAGATGCTCTAACCACTGGGCCACACGGGCCAGGGCCAAACTCCATCTTGAAGAGAGAGTCCTGGGCCACCTGTGCAGGTCATGCTAAGAGACTCGCTGTCAGATGGTTCACCCGGAATTTGCTATTGTCCATCCCCAGCCTAAGCAAGATGTGGGGTTTGGAGAAGCCAGAGAAACGATTTTGGGGAAGGAGTCACCATTGTGCTGAATGCCCTCTTGGGGAAGGAGGGTGCTTCCCTTTCCTGGGGCCAAACAGGAGGAGCTACAAGGGACCACTCTGGAATTTGATAATCACAGGAGCTTAGGGACCACAAGACTGATAGGAGGTTCATGTCTGCTTTGTGCACTACTGAGAGCCCAGCACCCGGGGCTGTTAAGCTTATTAGGGCGCTCCATAGAGGTTTCTGGCATGAGTTAGAGCCTTTGGCTAGAAGGGTCTGAGGTGGCAGAGCCAGAGTGAGACAGGATGCACAGGTAAGAGCTGAGCTGCCATTGAAGGGATGAGTCAGTGGGACCCAATGGGTATGAGGTGTGTAGGGGACATCCATGGAGAACCATCTGCCCCTGCTTCCACCAGGTACACCCCACTCCTGGCCTTTGGCTCTCTCTTATGAATCAGGGAGTCCTCAAAACTGCTTCCAGGTGAGACTCGTAAGGGCCAGAAGAAACTGTCCTGTGAGTTTTAGAAGCTGAGGCTGGGAAGTTAGGTTGTGGGCTGTGCTGGCTGTGCCCTCAGTGAGGCCCATCTCTCACAAATGTGTGGGAACCAGGTGATTTCCCAGCCTCCTGGTCAGGAGGTGGGATTTTCCATCTCCCAAGAGTCACTTCCCAGTTTCTCACCCGGTGCCTAGAAGCACCATCTTTGCTCTCTCCATCACTGGAGCCGGTGGCCCAGAGCAGGGGGTCCCTGTACCTCGTGGGGCAGCCTGCAGTGAGGGAACAAGGGAACAGAATCATAGCCTGCCACCCTGCCCACCCCACCCCTCAGGAATGTCCTGCGTGCTGGGGACAGGGATTCCCAGGGCCGGGGAATAAGCTCTGGTCACACAGGGTTGGCCCTGGCATCAGGGTTGGCAAGCAAAGTGAAGGGAGTGCAGATGGCAGCTAGTGTGGGTGCTCAGTATGAGGTAAGCTCCAGGGGAGCCAGCCCTAGTGGCCCTTGGCCTGGGCTAGCCCCCCGCCGTGGGCCCCCCGACAACTTCCTGGAAGGCTTCTGTCCCAGCCTCTTTTTACTTGTCAGCCACCTGGACAAGTTGACTCAAGAAGGAAGGTAGGGCAGGGTCTGGCTCCTCGAGAAGGGCTTGAAGACGATTTAAGGACAGATGATGACCGAGTTAACAGCAGTAACAGCTAATACGTGTCCAGAGCTTATCAGGCTACATATATACTTTGTAAGTGTACATACATGCATAATACAGACCACATTTACATACCTTCATAATAACCGTGAGGTTAACGCAGAGGTTCAGACTCAGGTGGTCTGGCTCTAGAGCCCCAATGAGCGAATGAGCGAGATCAGCTGTGGTCCCCCCTAAGCTAGCATCAGCTTTGTGGGACGTTTCCCCAAACTAGGAGTGGGGATCCTGCAGGGGGAGGGAGGGGTAGGTGGTCGCCAGGCAGGTGGAGAGGCGCAGCCCTGGGCAACCACAAACCTGGGGGGGGGGGCTGTCCCCAGGGCGGGTCTCCTGCCCCGACACTGGGAGGGGGACGTTCGGGGAGGGGGCATTAGAGGGAGGTTGAAGGGGTCACCGAGGGCTGGGAGTGGCTGATGCTGGAGGTACTGATGAAGCCCTGGGTCTGCAGAGAGGGGACCAGGCTGGGCCCTGCGGGGGTGAGGGGCGGGGTGGGGGTGCCTGCGGGGCAGGAGGCGGGCAGGGGATCTGGGGCGTGGGTGGAAGGAGGAGGGGGGGAGGGTGAAGGGGGAGGGGAGGGAGGGGAGGGGTTTAGAGCCCCGCCCCGCCCCGCCCCGCCCCGCCCCGCCCCGCCCCGCCCCGCCCCGGCCCCTCTAGACCCGCGCGCCGCCTTCCGCCTTCTGCAGGAGGCCCGGGAGCTCGGCCGAGCGCGGGGCAGGCGCCGGGAAGCCAGGGCCGGAGCCGGCCACCCCCGCCCTCGGCCGCCGCCGCGCGTCCTCATGGCCCCCGCCGCCCTCTGCGCCCTGCTGGCCGTCGGACTGCAGCTCTGGGCCGCGGGCCACGCCGTGCCCGCCCAGGTGGGTCCTCGCGCGGCCCCGGGGGCGCCCACCCCGGCTGGCGCCCACCCTGGGGGGCCCCGGCCGCGCGCTCCCCGGGGCGCCGGGACGGAGGGGGGGGGGGGTGCGGGGCTCGGGGCGACCGAGGAGCGCGCCCCGCGGGGTCCCACGCACAGTCCGCGCGCCGCTGGAGACCCGCTGGGGACCTCGAGGGGCACATCGTGTCGTCCCCCCCTCCCCCGGGGACCGGGAATTCTGGCCCCAGGGGTCGGCGCGCAACCTGGTCGCTCCGCGTTTGGAGACCCCAGTTTCGTTCCCCCTGCGACTGCCACGGCCAGGCGTTCCTTCCCGTGGGGGGAGGAGGTGGTCGGTGCTGGGGTGCCGGGTGCTGCCCCTACTGCAGATGCCGGGCACCCGCTTCCTATACCCTCCCCCTCCCCTGGGTTATGGTTTTCCTCTTTCTTAGAAATACAAGGGCTGCCTGGCAGAAAGAACAGGGCCAGGTGTGCAGTAAGCGCCTAATAAGGGCACAGCTGGGGGCAGGGGCAGTCGGACTGGGGGCTGATTTCCATGCCCAGACCCCTTGGCCCAGGAGCCATCTGGTGTGTCCAGCTTCCATTTGAGAGGCTCTTCTCCGTGGGCTCCAGGGTAACAGGAGGAGACAAGTGTCCTCAGGTTCCCCTGGGCCAGCTTCCCCTAAGGGCCTGTGCTTGAGCTCTGGGGACCCCAGAGGAGGTGAGGGTGAACTTCTGGGTGGTTATCGAGGCTGAAGTGGGCTCCAGGGGCCCCAGGAAAATGGAGATAGCAGAAAGCCCAGAGCTGTTATTCTAACGGCACCCACCGAACTAGCAAGGTAGAAGAATTTCTTGTCCTCTGCCTGTCTGTCTCCATAGTCTGGTAAGATAGAGGGACCCCATTTCACAGGGAAGGAAAACTGAGGCCCAGAGAGCTCCTTGTATTTCATGGAAGGGCATGGGGGCCACCTGCCTTCAAAGGGTCATCTCCTCCTTCCCCCCGTGGCTGGGGAGGAGGTGGGCCTCCCTCCCTCCTCATGATACTCCCCTGATGGACGGACGTGTGGTGTGTGCTGAACCGCCTGGTCATCTGGACCGGGAAGGAAGCTGGGGGAGGTGGCAGTGGCTCATGTGGCAATGTGTGGTGACTCACTGGCCATGGCTAAAGACATCTTTAGAGTCCATTTCTTAAAGGCAGAAGATAGAGGGCTGTGGGACCAGAATGAACCCTCACACAGTGGACCCTGGGGGACTGCCCCAGAGGCTGTCCTGGAAACGGAGGTGGTCCTTGATGGCTTTCCAGTCAGGCGAGTCCCAGCTCTGAGAGCTGAGCGTGGATGCTGATGGCTGTGGTCCCCAGCCTGATTGCAGTGCCTCTAGGGGTGTCACCCTGCTCCAGTGACATGCGAGCCAGTGGGGGAGGACGCACAGGTCTTCTCTGTGACCTGCGGGACTCCAGGCCTGAATCCTGGAGTTGAGGGGTTTCCCTTGTGTCTCTTACTTCCCTCCTCTCTTGACCAGCTCTGGTGTCATCTCAGGCTCCCTCCTTCTGGGACTATCTCTGCAGCCTCCTAGCTGATCTTTTGGCCCCTGCGCCCTCTCCCATTGACCCTCCTTGGTGGCATCGCTGGGGAGACCCTCCTCAAGTTGGAGCATCTCTCTCACCCTGCCTGAGAAGCCTCTTGTGGCTCCCAGCGGCCAAGGCCAAGGCAGAACCCACCTCCCCCTCGGTGTCCCAGGCCAGAGGGAGTGAGGTACCCGGGTTCCTGCTGCTACCTCTCTGCATCTGTGCCTTACTCCCTGTGAAACATGCGTACCCCGTGCTGTCCCCGCTCCATGGCACACCCCTTGCCCCATCCTTCAGGGCCTTTGCAAATACCACCCGCTGCATGAAAGCCTTTCTTCCTGCTTCCTGCTGGATTTAACCTTTCCCCCTTAGCGCTCTCAGAGCCCTTGTCCCTCTCCAGGAGGGGCTGTGTTCTGCTTTTTAATCTAGTGTCTTATCTACCTCAATAGATAGAATGGTCCTTGAGGGCAGGGACTGTCAGGTCTTCCTCCGGTGTTTTGAACATCTACTGAGAGCCAGGCACATTGCTAGGAATTGACTAAAGAATTTCACTGGAATTTTCCTTACAGCAACTCCTAAAAGGTGGGTGGCTCTGTTCCCACTTAGAGATGTGGAAACAGGCCCAGAGAGGTTGTGACATTTCCCAGGATTGCAGAGCTGGGGGTTAGAGGGTAGGTGGGACGTGACTGCAGGTTTGCCTGATTCCAAAGCTCTTTGCACTGCTCCCTGTGTCGGTATCCCTGTTCCTGCCCTCGGGCGGGTCCCTTGCACACAGTGGGTGCTGAGAATGTTGGCTGTAACTAGACTGAATTACAGAAAGAGCCCAAGGCGACCTGAGCTGGCTGCAGGGACGGCAGGCTCACTGTGTAATCAGGGCTCTCACCTCCTTTAAAAGCTGTATTTGTTGGCTGGAATGGATCATTCATTCGTTTAGTCCTTCATTCATTGGGCAAATAAATACCAGTCAAGTTGGCAGGATAGGTGAGTGCTTGGTGCCCTGTAATGGGGATGGGCAGGGCCCCAGCAGTCTGGCTTTTTGTTTTTGCCGGGGAGGGGCTGAGGGGATCCCTACCTGCTGAGTTTTACCTACCTACTCATGGACGTCTTGAGGTGGAGGGACTGCTGTTTGCCTCCTCAGTACCCAGCTCAGGTTAAGGGAGAGGTTGGGGGCTCCCAGGCTGACCTGGGGATATTAGCCGTTGGAGTGGCGATGGGTGATCCAGGGAGTCTGCTGTCCTGGGATGTCCCTTTGCCCCCTCCCTAATGGCCTCGAGGGGAACCTTTGTGCTGAGAACATGGCCCAGGGGTCAGGTACTCTTTCAGAAGGCAGTGGCCAGTGGCCAGGAACCGTGATGCAGTGCCATTCATCCGTTCATTCCCTCAACAGTCACGGATGCCTACTCCAAGCCCAGCCCAGCCCAGTGCTGGGCTCTGGGGACCCTGAGATGACTATATCCCAGCTCCAGCCTTCTGGGAGCCACACTGTCAGTGGTCACAGAACTGGGCTCTTCACCTCACTGCCCCTGTCACCTGGGCCAAGTTACTGAGCCAGTTTTCCTACCTGTGGATGTGGAAAGTACTCCCACCTTGTCTTCCTCTCGGGGCCAAGTGGGTAAGAAAGGCACTGGAGCCGACAAGGCTGAGAACCTGCCCAGTGTTCTGGCACCGGAGGGTGGCCCTCACTCATCCTGGGGCGTGGCCCAGTCCTTCCCTCTCAGGGCTGGGAGACATTTTATGGCCCTGGCCATCCAATACTTCCTGGACGAGTAGCCAGAAAGATTGTGGGGGTGGGAGGAGAGGAGGTGTTCGGTGTTAACTGTGCTGTGTGTGCATGTTACATTCAACTCAACACATCAGCTTAATTCTCAGTTTTGTGCCACGCTGGCTGGTTTTCTGTTCCTCAGACATCCCCCATACCTGCCTCAGGGCCTTTGTACTTGCTTTACCCTCCTGCCTCCTGGTCTCATTCCCTCACTTCCTTCTGCTCAAATGAATTCTTCTCAGAAAGGCCTTCTCTGACCGTCCTGCCTATAAAAGCTCCTACCAGGTACTGTCACTCCCTGTTTTCCTAAATAATAGTCATGACCTATTGTATTTCTTTCACTTTTATTATATCTTCCCAGTAGAGTGCATGCACAGCGAGGGCAGGGACTTGCCCATTGCTATGGAGTCGTAGCCTAGCACAGGGGTTCTCATTCTCAGCACTCTGGACATTTGGGCCGTCCTGCCTGTCATAGGATATTTACCAGCATTCCTGGCCTCTACCCACTAGATGCCAGTAGCACTGCCCCCCTGAACTGTGACAGTTACAGATGTCTCCAGATATTGCTAAATGTCTGCTGGGGTAAGACTGCTCCCGGTTGAGAAGCACTGGCCTAGAACAGTGCGTGGCGTGTAGCGGGTATGCAGAAAATGTTGAATAAATGTACAGAAATATTCATCGGACCTTTATAGTGACCCTGTTTTATGGATGAGACAGAAGAGTTTGAAAAGCCAGCGGTGACAGGGCTGGGTTCCAGTCTGTCTCCCTCTCTCTGGACTATGTTTCTGGGCTCGTCTCTCTGCAGTATTGAGTCTGCAGAGAGTAGGGGTGCTCCCCACAAAGTGCTCACCCCCTCACATCCCCACATTGGCTCATGATAGGGCCACTCACTGGCAGTGACTCAGGGCCCCAGCAGGCACATGACCTGCCCAGAAGCTGTCAGGGAGGGAAGTGGGGGCCCAGGCTTGGGAGAGGGGTGCTTAGGATAGGGAGATAGTTTCTGGGGAAACAGGAACAAAATAGAGGTGCTGTGGCTCCAGTTGCTGCCACTCCACCGATTGGGTGACTGTGGCAAGTCTTGCATGTCTGGGAGCCTCTGTGTTCCCATCAGTAAAATGGGAATGATCCCCACCTCACTGCCTGGTTGTTGGGATTAAAAGGACTTTATTGGTTGTATAGCCCACAGACTGCTATTTGAATATTGGTGGCTTTGCAGGTCTAACTTGCTTGTGGGTCCTGGGGCAGTGCCAGGCTAAGGTGGGCACCACTTGGAATCCGGGTCTCTGTCTGAGCCACGGGGCTATGCGGTGTGGGTGGCAGACCTCCAGTTGCCCAGAGCTCCTGCCCTATGTCCCTGAGAACAGCTTCCCTCCTGCCTAGCTGTGCTTCCTGCCCAGATGCCCTGTTGCTGGGCCTCTCATGCCACCTGCCAAAATGCCTGGCCTTAGGACCCGGGCATGTGGTAAAGACTGTGGGGTCAGGAAATCACTACCCCTCCTTCCCCACTCCTTCAGTGAGTGACAGCATTTGTATGTCATTTGAGGATGAGCGAGGGTGACCTGTGTGTGAAGGGACTGCAGGCCTCAGCTTTCCCACCTGTAGGATGGGCATGGCAGATTCCACGCTGGCTCTAAAGTCTCTTCTGTGATCCTGAAGGTTCTGTTTATTTGTAACCCCGGGGAGGGGAAGCCCTGTGGAGGCACTTCTGGGTCATTCTGTCCACTCCCCATCCTCCGAGTGACTCCCAAGACTGCAGGGCTCTGCGGAAGGAGCACTGGCCTGGGTTTCAGGAGACCAGAGTTCTCCCCCGAGCAAGGCCACTGGCTTGCTGTGTGACCTTAAGCATTCCTGTCTATAAAACCCAGCATCACTGATCCCAACACACTGCTGGAAGGTCAGGGAACTGTCAGCTTTGCATGTGCGTGACAAAGGCCACAGACCTGGGGCTGAGGGAGTCTAAACGCTTTCCCAGGAAGGAGAGCCCAGCACAGTTCACCTTATCTGGCCTTCCCAGCCTCTCCCTGCTGACCTCGGTCCCACTCTGGCTGGAATGGGTTCTTGGACTCAGGCCCCGGTGACATCAGGAGCTCCTGGCTGCCTGTCAGCTTGCTTCCAAGACAAGATGCAGAGCCCTCAGGCAGGACAGGATCCTGGATGTCCACCTCCTGCCCCTTCAGCCCTAGTTAGCACCCTTTAAAGTTCAGAAGGCAGACCCCTTGGTGCCTGAGGCCTTGAGCAGGGAGGGGGGACAGGTTTCCTCCAAAAGGCCCTTTGTCACCAATGCTGGGTGCACAGCCCTCCCCCATTCTGCGTCCTGCAGGCCTCCCCCACAAACCGGGCTTGGGGCATTTGTCCCCTTTTGCTGAGCTGCTGACCTCGGGGCTGGGACTCTGCAGCTCAGGGCTCACGCCTCTGGGGCCCACAGTTATTTTCCACTGAGGTGCACTCGCTGTGAGGTCACAGGTGGTGGTGACATCACTGTGGTTTGGGGTACATGCCTGGGGGAGGAAGTGTCTGTCTACTGACTGGAGTCTGGAAGAATAGCTTTCCTTCTGCGTTGAGTGAGCAATGCTGTGGGGAGCCAGGGGCGGGGGAAACAGCTGTCCAGGAGGCCCCAGCGTCCAGCCCCGGTCTAGTCTCTGCCCTGCTTTCCTTCCCTCTGACACCTGGCCCTCCCTCTCTGAGCCTCCATGTGGTCCTAGCAGAGGAAGAGGGGATAGAGCAAGCTCCACCTCGGGTGTCACCTGTGAGGTGTGTGATCACTAGACTGTTGATCCATCACTAAAACCAGAAGGCCCGGTAGCAGCTCCTTCACACAAGTGTCCAGTGTTGGGCGGGAAGATGCAGAGCTGCTTCCAGGCCCCAGGCGGGCCAGCTGCCCTCTGGCATTTGGTGGCAGACACAGGGGGCACCCGTGGGAGAACTGGCCATGCGAATCCCTGTCAGGAGCACTGGGCCCTCAGGAGGCCCGCAAGCCCTTTGCTCTGTCCCAGCTTCGGAGCCCGGACCTGGGCTGACCCAGCTGCTCTGGCCAGGGTCAGGGCAGAAATCCCCAGGGGGTTTTATTTGGTTTTCTCTGCCGTCCAGACAGTGGCCCACCGTCTGTTTCAGTCTGAGCTTGGCCTGCAGTGGGTATGGCTGATGTGGCCACGGGTTCAGGGAATTGAGTGGGCCTGAGGGCGAGAGCAAGCGGGAAAGATTTGGGGGCAGGTGGGCAGGGTGTCTTCCTGGCCATCGTGGGAGGGCTTCTCACATGCCTATCAGGAGAGATGCTAGAGAGCTGGGAGTCGGGGGTCCGAGGCCCCATCCTGACTCGGCCCCTAGATCAGGAGGACTCGGCCACTTTCATTCTCTCTCAGCCTCAGCTGCCCCAGCTGGAAACAATCATCAAGGACCTCAGCCACCTCACTTTAGAGTCCTTTGGCCCCAAATGTTACGCTGGGGGAGGCAGTAAGGGGAGTTGGTGGCTTGTGGGCAGGGGGTGGAGTGCAGCACTGGCCTCCACATGGCCTGACTCAGAAAGCCCAGATCTGGACTTGACAGTGAGTCTCCAGGGTGGGGCTCCCAGCACTTTGCCTTAATTAGCAGGACTCCCCCTAGAATCCTGGGCACCCCTGCCTGTCCCCTCTCTTTATAAGCCCATTTCCTGCCCAGTTCTCATGTGAGCCCCAACTCATTTCAGCTAATGGAAATGAAAACTCTTGCTCTGTTCAACAATTCCACTTCTATTGGGCACCTGCTGTGGGCTGGGCCCTGGGCTGGGTGTAGAGTGATGAGTAATAAACCCAGTACCGCTCAGCTCAGCGCCCACCGAGCACTTTACATAAGTTAACTCAGTCAATCATAACAGCCCTATGTGGTGAGCACTGTTCTTGTCCCCATTTTATAGATGACAAAACTGAGTCTGGTGAACAACAGAACTGAGATTAAACCTGGTGTCTGGCTTAGAGGTCACACTAGCGTGCAGAGGGGTTGTGGTCCCTGCCCTAAGGGGGAGACACAGGGAAATACTTAACCAAAAAGTGGTCTGGGCTGTATAGAGACAGGACCAGGTTGTCGCTGGAGCCCCCAGGAGGGACCTGAGCCCATCTGGGGGTTCGGAGGTTTCCTTGAATGATGGTGGAGAGGACTTTTGAAGGAAGCTGAAGAGTTAGTCCTGAAAGGGGGGGAGCAGAGGGAGGAGCAGGGGGGATGGCGTGGAGGAGGGTGGGAGGCCGGGCACTGCTCTGGATGAGAGGCGGTAGGAGATGCTGGCAGGGCCGGGCATTGAGGACAGTGATCTTGGGCCCGAAGGCAGTGGGGCCACTGGAAGCTTAATCAGGGCCAGACTTGAATGTAGGAAGGTGGCTTCAGGTCTATTTGGAAAGTCTGGGGACCAAGAGTGAGGAGGCTGAGCTGTCAATAAATGCCAAGTGGGGAGGGGGGGCAGTGGGGAGACTGAGGAGGTGATATTGACAGGCCTTGGTTGGGGGGATGGGAAGAGTTGGGGTATTCTCTGCAACTAGACTGAGGGTTCCTTGGGGGCAGGTACCACACCATGGCATCTTGTGTCCCTACACTAAGCACAAAACCTGGCCCCGAGAAACAGATAGCAGTCCGGGCTTCCTGTCTGCCCCCAAATCACTTCTAAAGGGACATCACAGGCACAGGATGGCAGTGGGATGTGTCGCCCCACGCCACCACCTGTGATGTGGTCGGCCCTTCTTGACGCAGATGCTCTTCCTCTCCGTGATGGTAGACGAGCCTCTGCAGCCTGGCCCTCGCGTTGTCTGCATGTCGGCCTGGCTCGATGTGGCTGCACCCACAGTTCATGGGGCTCTTGCAGACCCCCTGAGATGGAGGCCCAACCGGCTCTGCTGCTCCTCACTGGACCTGGGGGCCCCAGGGACCTGCCATGAAAAAGAAGTGGTTTCTCTATTGCTCAGAGACAGTTGCCACCTGGGTGGGGGTCCCTGGGCAGACATCTGTGCCCACCCCCCCCCCCCAGATTTGCCGTCTGCCTCTGGGACCCTGGATGCCCTTTAGCCCAGGAGAATCATTGAACCCGCCCGCACCGTGCTCACTGTGTGTTCTCAGAGGAGTCGCACTCATCTCTGGGCCCCTCGTCTGTGAAATGATCAGAGGGTATGAAATTGTCCGAGGACACAGAGGCAGGTGTAGCTGTGACTTGCTCCTCTCTGCCCCTTGCTGGCCACGGGGCCTCTGACACGGTGTGGATGTCGAATCTCCAGACCCGTTTCCGCGTGTCTAGAGTGGGGTATACTGAGCTCGTGGAGTTGGTGCAGGGATAAAACTGGAGAATGCATGTGAGCATGCTCAGTACTGTGCCTGCACACAGTAGGTGCTTCTCCTGGGCCTGAACTGTCTCCATCAGTCATTCCGGCTCTGTGAAAAGGCTAAATGGGAGAGAGACGCTGCTCCCTGAAGCCAGGAGCGTCGCCCTGTGGCCTCCTTCCTGCCTCACCCGTCCTCTTAGCTGGCAGTCAACTGAATCCATGCCCAGGGGG
Source organism: Miniopterus schreibersii (assembly GCF_964146895.1). Lineage (NCBI taxonomy): Eukaryota > Metazoa > Chordata > Mammalia > Chiroptera > Miniopteridae > Miniopterus > Miniopterus schreibersii. The sequence continues at coordinate 4,361,811 of NC_138109.1, read as the reverse complement.
CTCCAGGGAGCCCTGGAATGTGACCCTTCCCAAGGGTGCTGGCATCCAGAGGGAGGCTCCAGAAAATTAAAAAGCCTGAAGACCCCAAAGATGCTGCGTTAATGGCAGGAAAAGCAGAGGGCACCGTAGCTTAGTGCTTCCACATGACACCGTCTTGGTGGCGGCCACTTCTTCCTTCCCCAGGCCTGCTCTTCTGTGTCTTCCTCTCTCCCTCTGTCTATTTATAAATAGGGGAAGGGACTCAGGGCCCCACCTTGGGGTACACGCAGGGTCTTGGTCTTAGCGGGAAGTTCAGCCAGCTGGTGCAGGGTTGCCCAATTGCCCAGAGAGAGCTGATGCAGACTCCGGGATCAGACATTTGCATGGCCACCCAGCTCTGCCCCTCACTGGCTAATGGCCCACCTTGAACTAGTCCCCTCCGGGAGCCCCAGCCCCAACCCCAGCCCCAGCCACTGGCTTAGGTTCCTGATCCTCCAGGGTGAGAGTGGGGAGAGCTTGGGAAGGGAGGGAGCAGCGGGCAGGAAGAGTCTGGCCTGACTCGCCAGGTAGGTCTTGCCTGGCTGTAGCTCTGCCTCTGAGGCTCCCTTTCTCTCAGGGACTCACAGCCACATTGCTGTCCCTTATCCTGGACACTGTGTCCTTTGGCCACTTAATGGACCCCCAGTCCCTGGATTTGGGCCACTCACCCAGACTATTTTAGTGTCCCTTTACTCCTCCAGGTGTTCCTCTTGAATAAAGTCCCTTTAAGACGACCTGAGGCCAGTACCCTAGGAAGCCCACCCACATCTGGCCTGTGGGCATGTCCCCCTCCCTCTGCCCCCGTGAGGCCCCACCCCACTGTCATGGCCACTGACTTTAGGCTTCTGGAGGAACTGGCCTGGGGCCAGCCTGTGGTGACCCCCATAACTCTAATGGTCACAGGTCAACTTCCCTACACTTGCTCCTTCCTTTGCAAGGCTCCCACGGGCACCTCATGAGAACTGGGCAGCTTGCCCAGGGTCTTGTCCTCGCTTAGCCCTTTTTCAGCTAAAACCAGGGCAGGAGCCCAGTTCTACTCTTCCGCCTGACAGACGGGTACAACGCAGGGCCTTTGCACACCCTCTGAGCTCCCCCGTGGGCTCCCTGGGCTGCTGGGAGAAGATGACAGGCTCAAGTTCAGACCCCCTGCCTTTGCTCCGGCAACAACCCCAGGAGGAGGCAGGGCAAGGCGGTCCTACAGGTTAACAGTGTGGAGGCTCAGAGAGTAAGCGACACCCCCATGCCTCCCAGAGCTAGCGGTGCACCGGGTCCTCTGACCCAAGCCTAGCGCCGCTCCCGGGATGCCCGGTGCTTGTGTGCCTGGGAGGGCAGGCGTCGCTGGCCTCTTTCCTCCCGGGCCACCTGCTCAGTCTGCCCTCACCCTGCGAGAGGGGATGGGGGGCAGAGGCGTGGGCATGGAAGCCCCGCCCCACACCCACCTTCAGCCTCGCCTCATACCTCAGCCCCCACCTCCCAGCTCACTCAGTGTTTCCACCTCTCATGTGGGTGGGCCACCCTCCCACCCAGCACTTCTGTGGTCTCAGGAGGGGCTGAGCCTTTTGACACCCATCTTTAAAAAGCCAGAGCTGGAAAGGGCTTAGAGCATCAACCGGGCCCCTGCTGCCATTTTGCAGATGAGGAAACCGAGGCCCAGAGAAGCCGGTTACTGCCCACAGTAGACGGGGTGCCTGAGGAGGGGAGGGGGACCTGTGGGGTGAGCCTTGGAGTGAAATCCAGTCTCCTGCGGTGGGGGAGACACAGGCATCAGCTTCATGCTAGGGAGGAACTGAGCGGAGGTGAGGAAGCCTCTCTGTGGCTCAGTTTTCTCATCTGTGACTTGGAAACAATAATTGTACCAGCGTCCTGGTGCTGGGATGGGGCTCAGAGAGACAGTGATGCGCGTGGGTGAGGCTGCGTGATGCCCGGTTGGAGCCAGCTTCCAGGAGAAGGTGCTGCCTGTCTCCGTCTCCGGGCGCCCTCGCCTCCCTGCTCCGGCCCGGCTGCCCTGGCCTCCCGGCTGGGCACAGCTCTCTTTTTTCCTGGGCTCCCACTGCCACCTCACAGTTTTCTACCCTGTGTGTCTGATGAATGAATGAATGAATGAATGAATGAATGTTTCCTCCTTTGCCCCTGACTTTCTCCACCATTACATGGGAGGTCGGCCGAGATGTCTAAGGTTCCTGCCAGCCCCCAGCTGCGTCGCCTCAATCCCTCCCCCACTTCTGGGCCTCTGCCCCCTCTTCATCTGCTCCCGTGCATCTTGCCAGCACCTGGCACAGCTGCTGCTCAGCCTCCGGCTCGCAGGCTCCTGCCTTTGAGCCTCTGCCGCCCCTGCTCCTGCCTGGTGAGGAGCCGCCAGCCTGAGGATAGGTCCTCGCAGGAGCCCAGGGACAGACAGTTCTGGGAAGAGCTGGGTCTTGGGTGCTGAATGTCCCCATCTGCTCTTCTGCTGTTCCTGGGTGGTCTCCTGGGAACCTAGGTCAGAGCTGAGGTCCAAGGCTGTCTGTCTCAGACCGAGAGGGTTCCCTGTGTTGGGGTGTCTGTGTGTGTGTGTGTGAGCCCAGGTGAGAGAGCATGTGCGTCCATGTGGGCCAGTGCCCAGTCCCTGCTTGGCACAGAAGTAGGTGACGGGAGCTGGTGGCTTTGCAATGACTCAGGGACGAAGGTGGAGGGTGGATCTCAGGAGCTGGCTCCTTCAGCTGTCCTGAGGGGGGGGACCAAAGATTTCTCCAATGGGACCAGGGCAAGAGTCACAGCCTAGCTCCTCCTTCCTGGATGAACTCAGACAAATGACTTGACCTCCTTGAGCTGTGAAATGGGCACACGCCCACCTGCTTTTGGGGGCAGAAGTGGTATTCTGTATAGCGTCTACAGCCTTGCCTGGCACATAGTAGATGCTTAATGAATATCCTGTTGTTTTCCTTCTGCCCTGAAGGGCCACCATGCAGTGCAGGTGTCTCTGTCCAACGAAGGCCAATGTTGAGGAGAGGAAATGGGGCTGCAGACTCTGATGTGAGACAGAGCTGAGGCCTGCGGTGGGTGAGGGGTGGGCTCTGATGGCCTCATTGTGCACAGTCCTCCATCAGCCTGCCACCAACCCTGGAATGGTCCAGAGCCTTTAGGAGACAAGAGGTGGCTTTGGTTCTTTCTATCTCCATTTCCTCATTTGTGAAATGGGTACAATCAGATCTGCCTCACAAATAGACATTAGATGGCCCTTTCTTCCTTCCCTCCCTCCTTCTCACCTTCCTTCCTTTCATCTATCATCCTCTATCTATCATCTATCTATCTATCTATCTATCTATCTATCTATCTATCTATCTATCTATCTATCTATCTATCATCTATCTATCTAATCATCTATCTATCATCTCTATCACCTATCTATATCATCTGTCTTCTCCAATCCCCACCCTCACTGGTCACAGATTGCTCACCTGTTATGGGCTGGTTAACATTCAGTGATTGCCAGATTTTCTCCCGGGGACCCTGAATTTGAAAAGCCTGGGTCTGCTAAACATGCTGAGCAAATCAACAACTATCCAACTTAGTTCCTCATTTTAAAATGTCAGTCAGCACTCCCTGTGGGTGGGTGGTGCACGGATCTGAGCCTCCCCAACACCAGTCAAGAAAACTAGAAGCTTCCAGAGCCCAGTGCTTCCCAGAGGCTGCTCACCACGGCCTGGGGACCTCCAGGAATCCCCGGCCTGTGTGGCCCCTGCAGTGACTGAGGCCTGGCTCCCCAGGCTGTGGTCGCCTCTCCTCTGGGGAGCCCTGCAGTGCAGGGAGTGACCTTTTGTCCCACTCAGCCAGGGGCTTTCTGTTCCTCATTGTTTAGCCATGACAGGGCTGTGTTTTTTTTTTTTTTCTTTTTCTGTCCAAGAGGAAAAACAGGCTAGAAATTGCTCAAGGGAGGGCTCGCCCCCATCACCCAGCGGCAGGAGGACGTGTGGGAAAGGGCTTGCAGAGCAAGACTCAGACAGGAGAAGGACCTGAGGGGAGCCAGGGGAGGTTGCTGGGCAGTGGCCTGGGGGCCATCAGAGTCCAGCGCCTGCCTTTGCCCTGGAACCCTTGGCCTGTGGGCGGAGAGAGAGCCCAAACTTGGCCCAGGCAGGGCTCTTTCCCATCAGGCCCTCTGGGCCCTGACAGGAAATCCTCCGCCAGCCAGGAGCCCCCTTGGCCCTGTGGGTCTCAGGCACCACACGAATGAGGGGCTCTCCTAGTTACTGCCCTGGTGCTTGTAGGGATGCAGGGTCCCTGAGACCCTTGCCACCACCCTGTGGCCCCTCCCGCCCTCGGGGGTGCTCCCTGAGGGGGGGAGGCAACACCAGAGCTGGGTGGGGGGCACAGCCCCTTCCCTGGGAAGCTACACACAGCAGCAGCCTGCAGGGAAGGCCCATGTTGGGGGCCGTGCGGAACAGGCCGCCACAGCAGTGCGGGGAAGGGAGCTGCAAAGGTATGGTCTCTGGTTGCAGGGCTCCCCGCCTTGGATCGCTGGGCCTCCTCCGTGAGCCCCCTCCCCTGGGTCACCTTGCTGCCTCGGTGGGTGCCAGCCAACCAAGCACGTCCAGCAGAGCAGCGTCAGAACCACCTGGGGAGGTTTTCTTTTTTAACAGAGCAGCCTCCCGGGCCCACCCTTGAGCTTCTTGTAACCTGCTTGTTGGGTGGGAGTCGGCATTAGTGACAGGCCTTGCAGAGGCTTTGGACACTGGCAGGGGGCCCCACCCCAGCTGTGGGGAGCCCTGAGACGGGGCCTTGCTTTCCCATTCATTCAGGTGCCTGGCAGCCTGCTCCAGGGCCAGACGGGGAGGGAAGGGTTGGGATGGAGTGTGTGTGCGTGCATGTGTGTGCATGTGCGTGCGTGCATACCTGTGCGCGTGTGTGTGCATGTGTGTGCAGCCATGGGCATGCGAGCTCACGGTCTAGATGGGAGTGGAAGTCATCTTTTGGACTCAGTTGTGCAGAATGGTTCCCACTTCCCTTGCCGGCCACCTGCGTCTCCCCCACCCTCACTAGAGCTGACTTCCTGGGGTGAGGGCCTGAGCCCAGGCTGGGGTGGGGAAGGGGCTTCAGGGGCTGGCCAGCATGGTGGGTGCTGCCATGTTTGGGCTTCATGGTCCTGGCGCAGGGTTGGACCCTCCAGAAATGACATTGTAACGAAGCCCGCTGCTTGGATTAATGACCCCCGAGCACCTATGATGTGCCAGACTCTGGGCAGTAGCAGTCTCCCCCCTGCCTGCAGCCTCAGAGGGTGCCCGTTTAGTGGGGGCACAGCCTTGTGGCCAGGAGCCCTGAGGGAGGAGGGTCAGTGTTCGGGGTACTAGTGATTCTTCAGGGTGGAGTGTGGGCAGGGAAGCTTTGAGGGGAGGCTGCTGGCAGAAGGGGCAATGGAATTTTGTCAGAGGAAGCAAGAGGCTGTTCTGGAGCCACAGATTGAGGGGCAGCTGAAAACCCCAGCCCCTGGGGGTGTCGAGGCGCCAGGCTGGGTCTGGGACTGCCTGCCAGGCCGAGCCGGAAAGGAGCTGGGTTTCCCTGTTGCCTTTTCTCAGTGCTGAGGCCAGCCAAGGGCCCAGTTGCAGCAGTCACTGCTTCACAACGGTGAGGCGGGGGGATTAGGAAGATGGGGCGTCATTATCAGGCATCACTCATGGCAGTGTGGGGGACGCTCCGCTGGTATAGGGGATCTGACGAGAGCCTCTGGAGCTCTTAGAGCAACACCTGGCACTCTGTCAGTGCTCCAGAAATGCAACTGTTGTTGCTGTCATCGACAAATGCTCGCCTACTCAGCTCCAGCTCTGCCATGGGCTGCATGTTGGCAGCCGAGGGCCTAGAGGGGGTGAGGCTGTCATTTGTATCCTGTGTGTTGCAGACATGTGGTGTGTATGTGCACGTGTGCAAGTGTACCCGTGCAAGATGGGAGGACAAGTAGGTACCCCATTTCAGCACAATGAGACGATTGTTCGAAGGGGCCATATCCAGTGTTCAGAGAGGGGCCGGAGCAGAAGGAACTGGAATCAGCCTGGGAGAGTCAGGGAGGGCTTCCCAGAGGAGGCAGTAGTTGATTGGAAGGAAGAAGAGGGGAGTCCCAGGTGCAGGAAGGAAGGATGGGGAGGCATCCTAGGCAGAGGACCACATTGTGCTGAGCACTGCGTGTCTCTGTGACTGAGGCCTCTGTCTTTGGGGCAGCTTTAAGGGCCCTGTGTCTGCCCCATTTAGTGTTAGGAGCCAGCCTCACCCTCCCGCCAGCTGGCTCAGTGTCTCCACCTGCAGACATGAGTGCTGCGCTGAGGGAAGAAGAGGGGAGGTGGAAGAAGGCCAGGACTCTCTCCCTGCTACCTCCACTGCCCCCCCCCCCCCGAGGGAGAAGTCCCCATGTCCTTTGTCCATCCATCAGTCCAGCCCCCGCAGGGAGAGAGCCACATACATGCGGGACACAGGATGGCGAAACGGGTATCGGGCGTGGCCAAGCTGATGGCTGTCCTTCCCCTTTCCAGGTCGCAGCCACCCCCTACATCCCGGAGCTCGGAGCCTCGTGCCGGCAGGGAGAGTACTATGACAAGAAGACCCAGATGTGCTGCAGCATGTGTCCTCCTGGTGAGGGACAGCCCCTGCACCTCTGGCCCTCAGGCTGGCTTGGTCCCTGGGGGTTTGATGCCTTGGAGGGGGGGGGGTGTACCTGGGGGGGCAGGGTCATGGCTCTTGATTCTTACTGAACTTCTAGTTCCATGAATCAGCCCCATGGTCCCCCTTGTTTCTGGGCCTTTGCACATGCTGTTCTCTTTTCCCAGCTCTCTTTCCCTGGTAAACTCCTACTTAATCATTCGACCTCAGCTTAGATGTCCCCCTCCTCCAGGAAGCCTGCCCATACTGCCTGGCCAGATCCCGTTCCTCCTTTGAGCTCCCAGTGGTCTGTGGCGTCCCCCTGGCATCAGCTCTTTTCATCCTGTGCTCGTGGCCCGGCTTCTCTTTCGTCACCCCAACTGTGCGTCCCTCCAGGACAGTGACAGGGCTTGCTCTCCACTGAATCCCAAGCGCCTGGCACCATGCCCGGCACATACTGTGTGCTCAATACAGATTTCACTGAATCAGTGAATGCTTGCCCATTTCATAGATGGTGGACTTAAGGCCTAGCTCCTATTGGGAGAACTTAGTGGCCCAACTCCCAGTGCTGTCCATCCATTCATTTGTTTTTCACTGCATTCATTCCTATAATATCGATAAAGCATCTACTAAGTGTCAGGCACTGTCCTAAGTGCATAGATGTGTGATCCTATCAGAGAGTAAGTGCTTTAAAGAAAACAAGGCAGGGTAAGGCAGATGGAGACAGCTGGAATGGGACATGCTATTTTTAACAGAGTGGTCAGGGAAGGCCTCTCTAAGGAGCTGGCACTGGGCAGAGTCATGCAAGTATACAGGGAACAGCATGCCAGGTGGGAGCCATAGCACGTGCCAAGGTCCTGAGGTGGGAGCAACGTTTGGTGAACTTGAGGTATAGCAAGACCAGTGTGTGGCCCAGAGTAAGTAAACGGGAGTGGTAAGGAATTTAAATTTTATCGTGTGGATCCAGGAAGCCATTGGAGCCCCCCAAGCCATTAGCCTGAGATGTGGGCAGGAACATGTACCTATCACCTCCCACAGTCATTTTAAGAGACTCCAGGGGAAGTGACTCTTTTTTCTTCTATTCACTGGCAGGGTCTTTGTAAGAAGTTACTAGGTTAGTACAGCAGTGAACATGGCGGCATAGGGCTTAAGGCTCAGAAGAGAAACTCCTTGGTGTTCTCCCATCCCCTGGTATGCCTTGTCTCTAGGCCTTGATAGGAAACTACACCACATTCCTACTTCCTTTCCCCCCTCTAGTTTATACTCCCAGTGGAGAATTTTAGCCAAATATAAAGGAGCTGGCAAACCAATTCTCACTAAAGTGTGATTGACTAACAACAGACAGTCCCAATGGTGGAATTCCAGGCATCTGGAAGGAGCAGAGGGGAAGATGTTTTATGAGCAGTGGGGGGTTCAGAGATGGAGTGACAGCTGGCGACACTTGCTAGATGTGAGATGAGTTGATTGGAGGAATTGGAACCCCAGCAAAGAGCCTTCACAGCTCCACTACAGAACTCTGGGGTTCTACGGAACAGTGGATGAGCTCAGGGCCCGGGCAGCAGCCCAGCTCCACTGAGACCTCCGACCCTTGCTTTCTCAGGCTACCACGCAGAGTCCTTCTGCACTAAGACCTCAGACACGGTGTGTACCCCCTGCGAGGACAGCACATACACCCAGATCTGGAACTGGGTCCCCGAGTGCTTGAGCTGTGGCTCCCGCTGCAGCTCTGGTGAGTAAACCCACAGAGAGGGGTGGTCCCCAGCCTCCTCCCCTGGGCACCATGCACTCCATCCCCTTTGGCTGAAAGCTGTTTTGGATTACCCCAGACCTGTTGTTTCCATGCCCCAGGGCACAAGGTTGCAGTGATAAACAGTTCTTTACTGTTTATCAGTGGCATTTTCACCCAGTCTCACCAAATCCCTGTCAATAGCCCCTTGGGGCAGGCGGGCCAAGAGCAGCGGTGGGAGAACAGCGCCCATTTTGGAGTTGAGGGAGTTGTGTCCTCTCATGCCGTGGAGCGGAACAAGACTGCAGGCCTCGGAACTCCGCGGCCAGTCTTCTTTTTGCCCCATGCTGGGGAGGGGCAGAGCTCTCCGGGGGTGGTGAGCCAGCTGGGAGGGCAGAGTGGCATGGTGGCGGCAGGGCCAGTGGATGCAGGAATGACCCCGGGCTGCCTTCTCACTCCTCCAGACCAGGTGGAAACCCAGGCCTGCACCCGGGAACAGAACCGCGTGTGCACCTGCAGGCCAGGCCGGTACTGCATGCTGGGGAGTCAGCAGGGGTGCCGGCTGTGTGCACAGCTGCGCAAGTGCCGCCCCGGCTTCGGTGTGTCCAAACCAGGTATGGGGCCAGGGTAGCCGGCTTTGGGGTCCCCCTTGAGTCTCTCCTCCACGGGCATCGGCTCACCAGCTCAGCCTGGGAACATGGCCGTTGGTGGCCAGGTGCCTGCTACCTGTCTTTCCACCTGTCCCTCACTTATTCTTTTCTCCAACATGCCTGCTTTCTCCAACATGCCTGCTCCCTACTGTAGGCCCTACTGTAGGTCCCATAATTAGGCCCTAAGCTACTGAAAAATCAGGCGGTGCCACAGGCAGATTAACACACGTAACGCTGGAGACCGGGAAGTCACTGGAATTGTTTAAAGGACAAACTCCCCAGCTCTGTGCGTGTGTGTGCCTGTATGCCTGTGTGTG